>NC_089504.1:140695098-143095098 GCF_036850995.1 Saccopteryx leptura
CTATGTATGATATCATACAGTTTTTAGTTTTTTCTGATTTACTTATTTCGCTCAGTATAATGTTATCAAGGTCCATCCATGTTGTTGTAAAAGATCCGATGTCATCATTTCTTATGGCTGAGTAGTATTCCATAGTATATATGAACCAAAGCTTTTTAATCCACTCGTCCTCTGATGGACACTTGGGCTGTTTCCAGATCTTTGCGATTGTGAACAATGCTGCCATAAACATGGGGGTGCATTTCTTTTTTTCAAACAGTGCTATGATGTTCTTGGGGTATATTCCTAATAGTGGTTTAGCTGGGTCAAAAGGCAGTTTAATTTGTAATTTCTTGAGGAATCTCCGTACTGTTTTCCACAGTGGCTGCACCAGTCTGCATTCCCAGCAGCAGTGCAAGAGGGTTCCCTTTTCTCCACATCCTTGCCAGCACTTATTCTGTGTTGTTTTATTGATGAGAGCCATTCTGACTGGTGTGAGGTGATATCTCATTGTGGTTTTAATTTGCATTTCTCTTATAATTAGTGATGTTGTGCATTTTTTCATATGTCTGTTGGCCATCTGTGTGTCCTCTTGGGAGAAGTGACTATTCATTTCTTTTGCCCATTTTTGGATTGGATTGTTTGTCTTCCTGGTATTAAGTTTTACAAGTTCTTTATAAATTTTGGTTATTAACCCTTTATCAGACATATTGTCAAATATGTTCTCCCATTGTGTAGTTTGTGTTTTTATTCTGTTCTTATTGTCTTTAGCTGTGCAGATGTTTTTAAGTTTGATAAAGTCCCATTTGTTTATGCTGTCTTTTATTTCACTTGCCTGTGGAGATAAATCAGCAAATATATTGCTGCGAGAGATGTCAGAGAGCTTACTGCCTATGTTTTCTTCTAAGATGCTTATGGTTTCACGGCTTACATTTAAGTCTTCTATCCATTTTGAGTTTATTTTTGTGAATGGTGTAAGTTGGTGGACTAGTTTCATTTTTTTGCAGGTAGCTGTCCAATTTTCCCAACACCATTTGTTGAAGAGGCTGTCTTTACTCCAATGTATGCTCTTACCTCCTTTGTCAAATATCAGTTGTCGATAAAAGTGTGGGTTTATTTCTGGGTCTTCAGTTCTGTTCCATTGATCTATATGCCGTTCTTATGCCAGTACCAGGCTGTTTTGAGTACAATGGCCTTATAATATAACTTGATATCCGGAAGTGTGATACCTCCCACTTTATTCTTCCTTTTCAAGATTGCTGAGGCTATTTGTGTTCTCTTTTGGTTTCATATAAATTTTTGAAATATGTGTTCTCTATCTTTGAAGTATGTCATTGTCATTAGTATTTTAATTGGTATTGCATTGAATTTATAAATTGCCTTGGGTAATATAGACATTTTAATGATGTTTATTCTTCCTAACCATGAGCACGGTATATGCCTCCACTTGTTCGTATCTTCCCTGATTTCTTTTATCAATGTTTTATAATTTTCCAAGTACAAGTCCTTAATCTCTCTGGTTAAATTTATTCCTAGGTACTTTATTTTTTTGGTTGCAATGGTAAAGGGGATTTGTTCCTTAATTTCTCTTTCTGACAGTTCATTGTTAGTGTATATAAATGCCTCTGGTTTCTGAGTATTGATTTTATATCCTGCCACCTTGCTGAATTCATTTATCAGGTCTAGTAGTTTTTTGACTGAGACTTTAGGGTTTTCTATATACAATATCATATCATCTGCAAATAATGATAGTTTTGATTCTTCTTTTCCAATTTATAAAGCAGTTTTTGATGGATATAAAGAGTGAGATCAATAGCAATACTATAGTAGTAGGAAATTTTAATACCCCACTAACATCAATAGACAAATCCTCAAGAAAGAAAATTAACAAAGAAACAACAGCCATAAAGGACACACTAAATCAACAAGATTTAATAAATATCTTCAGAATCTTTCACCCTAAAGCAGCAGAATATACATTCTTTTCAAGTGCTCATGGTACATTCTCTAGGATAGACCACATGTTAGGATATAAATTGAGTCTTAATTAATTTAAGAAGATTGAAATCATATCAAGCATCTTCTCTGATCACAATGGCATGAAACTAGAAATTAACTACAATAAAAAAACTAAAAAACATTCAAACACTTGGAGACTAAATAGCATGTTATTAAATAATAAATGGGTTAATAATGAGATCAAAGAAGAAATAAAAATTTCCTTGAAACCAATAAAAATGAACATACAACAACTTAAAATTTATGGGACACAGCAAAAGCAGTCCTGAGAGGGAAGTTCATAGCATTACAGGCATAACTTAAGAAGCAAGAAAAATACCAAATAAACAACCTAACCCTACATCTAAAAGAACTAGAAAAAGAACAGCAAGTAAAGCCCAGAGGAAGTAGAAGAAAAGGAATAATAAAGATCAAAGCAAAAATAAATAACATAGAGGCTAAAAAAAATACAGAATATCCATGAAACCAAGAACTGGTTCTTTGAAAAAGTAAACAAGATCAATGAACCTTTAATCGGAATCACCAAGAAAAAAAGAGAGAGGATTAAAATAAATAAAAGTAGAAATGAGAGTGGAGAAGTAACAACTGACACAGCAGAAATACAAAGAATTGTAAGAAAATACTATGAAGAACTATATTCCAAAAAATTAGACAACCTTGGTGAAAGGGACAAATTTTTTGAAACATACAATCTTTCAAAAATTAATCTGGAAGAATCAGAAAACCTAAACAGACTGATTACAACAAATGAGATTGAAACAGTAATCAAAAAACTCCCAAAAATCAAATGTCCTGAGCCAGATGGCTTTGCAGGCAAATTTTACCAAATATTCAAAGAAGAACTAACTCCTATCTTTATCAAGCTATTTCAAAAACTTCAGGAGGAGAAAAGACTTTCAAGCTCCGTTTATGAGGCAAGCATAATCCTCATTACAAAACCAGACAAAGACAAAACAAAAAAAGAAGACTATAGGCCAATATTCCAGATGAACTTAGATGCTAAAATTCTCAACAAAATATTAGCAAACCAGATCCAGCAATACATGAAAAAAATCATACATCATGATCAAGTGGGATTTATTCTGGGGAGGCAAGGATGGTACAATATTTGCAAATCAATCAATGTGATTTATCACATAAACAAAAGGAAGGAGAAAATCACATGATAATATCAATAGATGCAGAATAAGCATTTGATAAAATCAAGCTCCCATTTATGATCAAAACTCTCAACAGGCCCTGGCCGGTTGGCTCAGTGGTAGAGCGTTGGCCTGGCGTGCGAAGTCCCGGGTTCGATTCCCGGCCAGGGCACACAGGAGAAGCACCCATCTGCTTCTCCACCCCTCCCCCTCTCCTTCCTCTCTCTCTCTCTCTTCCCCTCCTGCAGCGAGGCTCCATTGGAGCAAGGATGGCCCGGGCGCTGGGGATGGCTCCTTGGCCTCTGCCCCAGGCGCCAAAGCAATCCTAGGAAAAAAGACTAAAGCTGAAGGTATCACACTACCTGACTTCAAATTATAATACAGAGCCATGATAATTAAAACAGCATGCTTTGGGGGAAAAGAAAACACAAAACAAAAAAACCACAGACCAATATAACAGAATAGAGAGCCCAGGAATAAAACTACATGTATATGGGCAAAGAATTTTTGACAAAGGAGCCCAAAACACAAAATGGAAAAAAGAAAGCCTCTTCAATAAATGGTTCTGGGAAAATCAAAAGTCAGCTACAAAATAATAAAACTACATTATAGTGTGTCCCCATGTACAAAAATTAATTCAAAATGGATAAAAAACCTAAAGTGTATAGTCATGAGACTATATGATTCTAAATATAAGATCTGAAACAATAAATTACACAGAAGGAAACATACTGTAAGTACTAAACTTATGGACCTTGGTTATAGAGAACAATTTATGAATTAGACCCCAAAGGCAAGGGAAGTAAAGGCAAAATACACGAATGGGACTATAGGAACTAAAAAGCTTCTGCACAGAAAAAAAAAAAGGCAACCATCTAAATGGGAGATGATATTTGCAAACAACAGCTCTGGCAAGGTGTTAATGTTCAAAATATATAGAGAACTCATAAAACTGAACATCAAACAAACACCCCAATTTAAAAATGGGCAGAGGACCTGAACAGATACCTTTCCCAAGAAGACAAAGAAATGGTCAACAAATGTATGAAAAGATGTTCAACTTCACTAGCTATTAGGGAAATGCAAATCAAAACTACAATGAGATACCACTTCACATCTGTTAGAATTTTTATTATCAACAAGACGAGTAATAACAAGTATTAGAGGGGTTGTGTAGAAGAGGGAGCCCTCACTCACTGCTGGAGGGAATGTAAATTGGTACAGCCACTATGGAAAATAATCTGGTTTTCCTCAAAATATTAAGAATACAGTCACCATGTGCTGCAGCAATCCCTTTACTGGGTATCTACCTTAAAAACTCAAAAACATCTATTCACAAAGATATATGTACCATTACATTTATTGCAGCATTATTCATGGCAGCCAAGACATGGAGACAATCAAAACGTCCTTTGTTAAGAGGACTACATAAAGAAGATGTGATATATACATACTATTCAATAGAATACTATTCAGCCATGAGAAAAGATGAAATACTGCCATTTGCAACAACATGGATGAACCTTGAGAATATTATGCTAAGCAAAACAAATCAGTCAGGAAAAAACTAAGAACCATATGATTTCGTTCAGTTGTGGGATATAAAACTGAAACTCATAGACACAAGCAGCAGTATGGGTGTTACCAGAGGGAAGGAGCAAGCATGTGGTGGTGGAAGATGGTTTGACTTTGGGTTTTGAGCACCCAGTGCAGTATACATATCATGTATCATAGAAATGTATATTTGAAGACTGTTTGATTCTATTAAACAATGTCATCCCAATAAATTTAATTTAAAAATGAAATGAATAAAAAGAGAAGGAACTCAGAGCCCAGTAATCTTGAGTTGAGGAGACAGAGGTCAGAGAGCTCAGGACAGGTGGGATCTGTGGCCAGTGAGACAGAGAGGCAGGAACTACAAAGAAAGAGACCTGGAGATATGCAGGAGGAGTCCCCCCTACATTTTTGTCTGACCTGTGTATGCTAAGAAAACACTACCTAAAGCCAAGGAAATGAAAAGGAGCAAACAGAACATTTCTTAGAACCCACACAGGATCAAGACACTGAGGATAATCCTAAAAATAGTATCGCTTTAATAATGGGGCTCAGCTGCATCTAGACTAAAGGCTTCCTTGGATTTACCTTGACAAAGCTTATATTTAAAAGCTTTGAGAGGATCTAACTGATTCTAATGAACTTAAACCTAAGCCAGAAAAAACCCAACACTGTATTTAAGGAAATACAAAAAAATATAGCAATTGATACTTTCAAACTCACAATACCCAACATTTGATTTAAAAATGAAGCCTGACCAGGCAGTGGCACAGTAGGTAGGGTGTCATCTTGGGATGCAGAGGACCCAGGTTTGAAACCCCAAGGTAGCTGGCTTGAGCATAGGCTTACCAGCTTGAGCGTGGTGTCACTGGCTTGAGCATGGGATCATCGACATGACCCCATGGTTGCTGGCTTGAACTCAAAGGTCACTCACTGGCATGAAGCACAGGATCAATGGCTTGAGTCCAAGGTCGCTGGCTTGAGCAAGGGGTCACATGCTCTGCTGGAGCTGCCCCCCCCCCCATCAAGGCACATATGAGAAAGCAATCAATGAACAACTAAGGTGCCGCAATGAAGAATTGATGCTTCTCATCTCTGTCTCCCTTCCTGTCTGTCTGTCCCTATCTGTCCTTCTCTCTGTCTCTCTCTCTAGCTCTAAAAAAAAATAAGTATAAGATAGGGAAATATCATCCATAAATGGGGGAATAATCAATATAAATATAATATATATCCCAAGATTATAGCATTATGAAACTAGCAGAAGTCATTAAACAAATTATTATAAACATAATATGTGTTTTCAAAAAGGTAAAGAAAAACTAAGTATAATAAGAAGAAAAATATAAGCCATGAAATAGACCCAAAGCTTACTTCGAGATATGAGGAAAATGTCAGAAATTTTAAAAAAAACCACTGGGAGGGATTAACAGCATATTAGGCAGTACAGGTGAAAAAAATTAGTAAACTTGAAGTCATATGAATACAAACTATCCAAAATAAAGCACAGAGAGAAAAATGACAAAAAAAAAAAAAGGAAGAGGCTCAATGAACTATAACACAATATTGGAGGTCTAGCATACATGTAATTGAAGTCCCAGAAAAAGTGGTGGAACAGAAAAATATTTGAAGAAAAATTCTAGTTTCAAATTTCATGAAAACTATAAGCCCCCAGGTACAAAAGCCTCAAAGAAACCAAAACAAAGCATGTCAAATAAAACTACTACATCAAGTCACATCAGTTGTTGAAAAGCAGTGTTAAATAGAAAACCTAAGTAACTAACAGAAAACAAAAAAGGAATGAGGAATAAAGACAAAAATGATGGTAGACAGCTCGTCAGAAAACACGCTACCCAGAATACATTAGAGAAACCATCTTTAAAATAATAAAGAAGGAGGGGGGGGGGGGACCTTGATCTAGATTTCTTTAGTCAGCAAAAATAAATAAAGACAAAAGGAAGTCTTTTTCAAACAACAAAACCTGATGGAATTCACTGACATGCACTGCATGTTACAGTTCTTCAGGCAGAAGGGAAATGGTAACTGATGGAAATTCAGATCTACATAAATAAATGGAGGGTACTGGAAATGGTAAACATGTAGGCAAATATAAAAGACTTCTTTATATTTTAATAACTTTAAAAGATAGTTTTGTACTTAGCAAATATAAATAATCATCAGAAAAACATGGTCTACATCAGTGGTCCCCAATCTTTTTTGGGCCACAGACCAGTTTAATGTCAGAAAATATTTTCACAGACCAGCCTTTAGGGTGGGACGGATAAATGTATCACGTGACCGAGACAAGTGTCAAGAGTGAGTCTTAGACGGATGTAACAGAGGGAATCTGGTCTTTTTTAAAAAATAAAACATCGTTCAGACTTAAATATAAATAAAATGGAAATAATGTAAGTTATTTATTCTTTCTCTGTGGACTGGTACCAAATGGCCCATGGACCGGTACCAGTCTGCGGCCCAGGGGTTGGGGACCACTGGTCTACATGGTTTATAAAGAAATAGGTATAAATGATGCCCATTTTTTTTGTTGTGCTTTGGAGGAGTTCTTTTTAAGTGGGTAGAAGACATGGTATACGGTGTGAAGACTTCCAGAGAGATGCTACACATATTAATGGAGAAATGTGGATGCCTCTCCCCACTTCATACAAATGTTCTCTCGGGAACTCTAATAAGTTATAGTCTAAGTACCAGAAGAAATGTCCCTAAACAGTACCTGGCGCAAAGAGGCTCCTGTTAGCCTATGGAAGAAGGTCCATGAGGTTCCCATGACTAAGCAAGGAAACCCAGCATTTTAAAGCACAGAAAGCAGCAGGAGTGATACAAGCAAGAAAATAGGGGTTGGGCAAACAAACTTATCTGTTACAAATGTACCCAGTTGAAATGCTGTAATCATTTGTTAATTTTATTGGCAATATGCTAACATTAATGCCTTTTGAAATAAATTTTGGCCTGGGCCAGTTTGCTCAGTGGTAGAACATCAGCCTGGTGTGTGAATATACTGGGTTTGATTCCCTGTCAGCTCACACAGGAGAAGCAACCATCTTCTTCTCTACCCCTCCCCCTACTCTCTCTCTCTCTCTCTCTCTCTCTCTCTCTCTCTCTCTCTTTCTCTTCCTATCCCACAGTCATGGCTACATTGGTTCAAGCACATTGGCCTGGGCATTAAGGATGGCTCCATGGAGCCTCTGCCTCAGGTGCTAAAAATAGCTGGGTTATGAGCAGAGCCCCAGATGAACAGAGCATCTTCCCCAGATGGGGGTTGCCAAGTGGATCACAGTTGGGGTGCATGTGGGAGTCTGTCTATCTCCCCTCCTCACACTTGAAAAAAGAAGAAAAAAAAAAAGAAATTCTTTTGGGACATAGGAAAGGAGAGGAATTCAATCTCCCTAAACTCAGAGGCACGAATCTTAACAGGTTCTATCAATGAGCTGGCACTATGGTTCAGGACTCTTGTAAAGCTGGTGCTCCTTTACTTTACTTTGGAGTAGGCATCCTGACAGCAGAGAGGCGAGCTCAGCTGTGATAGAATTTGCTAAAAGATTCTGGCATTAGATATCAGTCATTATTTACTTGGGTATTTCCTTTAGGAAAAATGTTTTTAAATTTTTTTTCAGGAATAGACTTTAGTTCATGACTACAGTCTTCCATTAATTAATATATATTGTTTTCTGTCAGCAAGCGTTCAAATAATTATCTAAATAGATTAAAGGTATTTATATCTCAGCCTCATCTCAATTACTTTTTGACAGGAGACTCAATTAAATGACCAGTTTTATATACTTCCAAGTCACACCTCCTTAGCGGGGTTCAAATTACCAAAATAATCTCAGTACATTTATAAAATTTTCTAATTCTAGATACCAAAATCTATTTAAAAGTAATCTTTTGCAATCCTTCTTTCCCCAGCTGGCTGGCTATGATTTCTGACCCATGGCCATGACCATGGCCAGGATGTGCAGAAGGCAGAAAAAATAGCAAGAAAGTTCTATGTCATTCAAAACGTAGGAAGGCTTGGTTTTCAAAAAACCTGGGCATCCTGCTTAGTACCAATGCTGATGCTCTGGGAAAATGATCAGGCTGAAAATCCTGTAAAGCCGTTGCTGGATTTTATTCTCGCTTCTCAGCTGTCAATCCCCAGGTTTCCAGCAGTTCACCCCACAGAATTCTGTCTACTGGAGTTCCCTGGCTCATCCTTGACCCACAGTCTAGGAGAGTAGTAACTCATCTTTACTTAGCCTCCTAAGAGGCCTCCTCACTTGCCCATGAGAACCCCTGGGCATTCAACATTTAAGGAGCTCTAATAAAAAGGAGGGTGAGAGGCCCTGGCCGGTTGGCTCAGCGGTAGAGCATCGGCCTGGCGTGCGGGGGACCCAGGTTTGATTCCCGGCCAGGGCACATAGGAGAAGCGCCCATTTGCTTCTCCACCCCTCCGCCGCGCTTTCCTCTCTGTCTCTCTCTTCCCCTCCCGCAGCCAAGGCTCCATTGGAGCAAAGATGGCCTGGGCGCTGGGGATGGCTCCTTGGCCTCTGCCCCAGGCGCTAGAGTGGCTCTGGTCACGGCAGAGCAACGCCCTGGAGGGGCAGAGCATCGCCCCCTGGTGGGCAGAGCATCGCCCCTGGTGGGCGTGCCGGGTGGATCCCAGTTGGGCGCATGCGGGAGTCTGTCTGACTGTCTCTCCCCGTTTTCAGCTTCAGAAAAATACAAAAAAAAAAAAAAGGAGGGTGAGAGAAAAGATCACACACATTGAAGTCCTTCTTTCTACTTAGTTGGCAGGACAGACCTCTCTACCCCCCCCAGTGCAGCTCTCCCCCAAAAAACCTTCACCTCTCTCCTAAGCTCCATCATTCCAACCATTTTATCCACTTTCAAATAGTCTATTAAGTTTCTAGAAATCTACTTAAAATTTTTGCATCACAGTCTATCTTCTAAATCACTTTTGTACTATGATATGTATCATATCTTAATACTATATTTGAAACGTCTATTTTAACATGTTACAGTTTTTAAGTTTTTATTACAAAGGTACTATGTATTCACTATAATAAATGTCCAAAAACATATAAGAAAAATTTCCCTCATCTTTAGTCTCCAGTCCCATGTCACCCCCAATTTCCCTCCCTATGGAATAACTAGTATCAGCTTGATGTGTCTCCTTCCTCATATTTCTTTTCTTTTCTTTTTTTTCTTCTTCTTTTCCAAGTGAGAGAAAGGGAGTTAGAGAGACAGACTCTTACATGTGCCCCAACCAGGATCCACCCTAGCAACCCCTGTCTGTGGCTGATACTCGAGTACAGAGCTATTTTTAGTGCCTAAGGCTGACATGCTCAGACCAACCGAGCTATCCTCATCACCCTGGGCCATGCTCAAACCAATTTTTCCTCATCTATAGTCTCCAGCTCCATCACATCTGCAAATTCCCTCACCATGGAATAACTAATATTATCAGCTTAATGTGTTGTCTGTCACATTTATGTTCTTTGTATATTAGGGACAATAACAACTTTGTTATTTCTTCCACTGTAGGTTTTATCTCTTGAGTTTGTTTGTGGAATCTTTTGCCTCCAAATATTTTTGTTTTATATAATCAGATATGTCAATATTTCTCCTTAGGGTTTTCCTATGGTCTTCTGAAACAGAAATTTTGTCAATAATTTTAATAGTCAAGATCTTACTCAACAAAAAAATAATAAAGAGTATAACTTAACATAAAGAGTATTGTCTCTTTTGCAAATAATCCACAAAATCTGAAAATGAGAATTCTTTCTATGTTAATTTGATCAGAAATATAGCATTAAGATTGTTCCTAAATTGTGCAATAGTCTTAACAAACTACTATGGGAATTGCCTCTTACACACAAGGATATCATTACTTTGCATAAAAAAAAAGATTATCCTGCTTAGAAACAGGGAATGAACTCAAAAGATGGCCTTGGAGAATCTTCCACAAGTCTTTGGCAACAGCACATAAATAAAGAAATGCTACAGGAATCAGACGGTCAGATTGGTCCAGGAGGTAAACCAGGACCTGAGTGAGTATTAAGCTTTTAAAACCTCTCCTAGCCCTTGGCTTATTGATAGGGACCACAGAGAATCCTGGAAGAAGGCTTCCTCCATCAACTGTATCTTCTGTGATCAGCAGTAAAAAAAGAGAATTAAGCACATGACCCTAAAATAATCATGCATTAAAAATTCCAAAGTAGAAAGAGTTACCTAAACCTGCCAACCAATATATAGTAAGATGCTTAGTAGAGAGGTGACAGACAGATAAAAAAAAAACACTCAGTGGTTGCATGAGATTGCCACTATGGGCCAGCTTCTCTAAAAATCAGTACCCTATAAACCCTCGATTTTACTTTTTTGCCCAACTGACAAAAGTCAGTTTCAATATAGTGTTTCAATGCCACCTGCTGTTCCCTTATACTTCTATGGTTAACTTTTACTTCTATTCTCTCTAAAGCAAAAATATAAATTACAGCTTTACTGGACCTCCAGGAAAAATTTAGCAAACCATTAGTCCATTTTCCCCCATCACTAACCTGATTGCTCTTCAATCCCAAATTGAAGATTTGGAATTTCTCTTCAATTACCTTGTCACAGATGTTTATCATCAAATATCTAACTTACCCAGCCTACAGGAAAAAATTCCATGCAACAGGGGTTTTGGTAAAGCTATTTAAAATCAAGGTATATTTTCTGGCCTTAAAAAGTTTTAATAGGTTTAGAGGAAAACTTATAGCTAGTGAGCTGTACAGTGCCAACAAAACCACTTAGCAGATTATCCATCTGTCATAATCCTAGCTCACTACTTCTCAAACTTGGATGCACATTAGAATCATCTGGGGGCTTTAAAAAGTACTGATGTCTGGGTCCCATCCCGAGATTCTGATTTTTTCTCACCTTGAAAGTCTATAAGTGATTTTTTTCTCACCTTGAAAGTCTATAAAATACAGTGGTACCTTGAGATACAAGCAGACCAACATACAAATTTTTTAAGGTATAAGCTGCGACTCGGTCTGTATTTTTATTCAAGATTCGAGCAAAATTCCGAGATACAAGTTGTGATTCGGGAAGCTGCTACTAGTTGGTGCGTTGGCGCATGGGTCCAGAATTGGCAGCACAACACCAGCATCTTGTTCTTTCTCATGTTACCTGCAGAATCAAGTCGAATTTCATGCGCTGTACTCGTTCTTGCATCATTTTTGCATTTTACTACCTTTTTTTGTGTGCTATCATGGGGCCAAAGAAAGTGAGTGTAAAGGACAGTGGTGAGAAGGAGAAGAGAATGATGTCGATAGAAGTAAAGCAAGAAATCATAGAAAAGCATGAGCATGGTGTACAAGTGATTGAACTCGCAAGGCTATACGACTGCAATACATCTACCATTTGCACCATCCTTAAACAAAAGGATGCCATCAAAAGTGCAAATCCAGCTAAAGGAACTACAGTTCTGTTCCAATTAAGGACAAATATCCATGAAGAAATGGAGAAGCTTCTGCTGGTGTGGATGAAAGAGAATGAGCTGGCAGGAGATACAGTGACGGAGACTGTAATATGCGAAAAGGCACTTATTATTTACGGCGACTTGAAGAAGAAAGAACCAACAACCTCAAAAGAGGCAGCAGAAGATACGTTTAAGGCAAGTCACGGCGGGTTTGAAAATTTTGAGAAGAGATCTGGCATCCACTCGGTGGTGAGGCACGGTGAAGCTGCAAGTGCTGACATTAAGGCAGCTGAGGAGTACATCGCACGTTTTGCTGCACTTATTGCAAAGGAATGCTACATCCCCCAACAAGTGTTCAACTATGATGAAACAGGATAGTTTTAGAAAAAAATGCCCTAGAGGACTTTCATCACCACAGAGGAGAAGAAGCTGCCAGGCCGTAAGCCCATGAAGGACCGTCAGACCCTTGCATTGTGTGCCAATGCTAGTGGTGACTATAAAGTAAAGCCACTGCTAGTGTATCATTCCGAAAATCCTCAAGTCTTTAAGACTCACAAGATTCTTAAAGAAAAACTTCAGGTTATGTGGCACGCCAATGCTAGGGCATGGGTTATGCGGCAGTTTTTTATTGAACGGGTAAGTCTCATCTTTGGTCCTGCAGTGAAGAAATATCTTCAAGAAAATAAACTCCCAAAGAAAGCATTACTAGTCCTTGAAAATGCTCCAGCTCACCCACCTGGTCTTGAAGATGACATTCTCGATGAGTTCAAATTTGTGGAAGTCCTCTACTTCCCACCCAACACAACTTCAACCTTGCAACCTATGGATCAGCAGGTCATTTCCAACTTTAAAAAGCTTTACACAAAGCACTTGTTCCGCTGCTGCTTTGAGGTGACTGAGAATACAAATCTAACCCTTTGAGAGTTCTGGAAAGATCACTACAACATCGTGATATATTTACACATTACTGACTTGGCATGGCAAGAGGTTATAAGAAGAACCTTGAACTCAGCATGGAAAAAGTTATGGCCTGATGTTGTTGCAGACAGGGACTTCAAAGGATTCGAACCAGAGACCGAGACCGAAGTAGAAGCGTTAGAGGAGATTGTGACACTCAGAAAGTTGATGGGTCTGGAGGTAGATGAGGGTGACATAAACGAGCTCGTCGAGGAACCTGAGGAGGAACTCTCAACTGAGGAGTTGAAGGAGCTACAGATGATGCAACATACGGAGCTTCTGCAAGAGATTAGTACTGAGGAGGAGGTAGAGCCGGAGAAAGTGATTTCTACAAGTGAAATTAAAGACATGCTGGCAATGTGGGAGAAGCTTTCAAGTTACATTGAAAAGAAACACCCAGAAAAAGTTTCAACTGGTCATGCTTCAGCACTTTTTAATGACACTTGTTTGTCACATTTCCGTAACATTTTAAAAGGCAGGCAAAGCAAACTTCTATGGATAGATTTTTTTTTTAAGTCCTGCAAGTGAAAGTGCCGAAAGTGCAGCCAAAAAGGCAAAAACAGGTGATGATTAAATGAAAAATACGTAATGTTAAGCTTAGGTTAAGTTTAAAGTTAAGAATGTGCATTTTTTTACAATTAGTTTTTGTGGTTTCATTTTAAGTAAAGAAAGTGTATTTTAGTTTTGTTTAAAGTAAAGAAAATGCAGTTTTAGTTTACATTTAGTGTTAAGAAAGTGCAGTTTTAGTTTACGTGTCTACAGTGCCTGCATCCCTTCCTCCCTTCCTCCTCCTCCACCATTCACCTCCATTAGCCACACTCGTCTGTCTCCAAGGTAAGAATCAGTACTAAATAACACATTTTCTTTTTTTTTCATATATTTTGTTATGCATTGGTAAAGTATACATGTGTGTTTCTAACATGTCTTTTTTCATAATTTAGGATGCTTTGGGGTTGTTTCACAGGGCTGGAATGGATTAAATCTATTTCAGTTCTTTTAAATGGGGGAAATTTGTTTGATATATGAGTTGACTGACGAGCTTGGTTACAGAATGAATTAAACTCGTATCTCAAGGTACCACTGTGTGTGTGTGTGTGTGTTATAATATTCAAAGTCGTTATAATGAATCAAAATGTATTCACCGAGTTTTCCCCCCTTGGAATACACAATAAAATTCCCAGTCTTCATCACTGCCTTTCCTTTGGAACAATGTTTAAAGAGAGTAGCGTGTCCCACACTGATCTACACTGGTTGCTCAGTTTACCTGTATTGCTAACTGTTTTGTATATGCCACATTTAGACTTACGGCAAAGAAGGCATTTTTTTTTAAAGAAACAAACTCAACAAATCATGATGATGTATAAAAGCTACATATACCTAAAGAGCTCTGCATTCAGGTCCCAGTGCTGTCACAGAGGAGTGAACAGAACTCCCTCCCCACCCTTTCTAATATATTTATAATAAAAGTACTTTCATATGTGTTGCAGTTGTCACCATTACAGTAAGCTGGTTTGCAGATGTTTTCCACTGAGTGTCACAATAAAGTACTATGTACTATGAAAATAAAAAGCACATAGTTACATTTATTTTCAAAGCTGAATTCACTTTGCTCTTGTGCCGCATTTTCAATTAAAAATTTGACAATTAAAGTTGTTCTGTTAGTTCTGGTTTTAAATCTCTTTGGTGGGGTATGCTTTCTCTTCTGAAAAAATCCTTAAAATATCGAAGTTCAAAATTCCTCAAAGACTTTTTTTCTTTTCTCTAAAAGTCTATCCTTCTTACCCATGTTTCCCCAAATAGCATTGAGATTTGAGAGGGACTTACACAGATTTCCCAATTTGGGAAGGGAAAAAGATGGGAAGGTGGTCAGTAGCATTAGTATCCTCTTCAACATCCATCTATTATGATTCCTGGATACCATAAGTTGCATAAAGTAACAAAAAGAATCAAAACAAAGACTGGAAACTAGAGTCCAAGATATTTTCCAGACACAGAGCAAAGAGACAAAGTGACCAGTAATATGAAGGAAACAAATACAGGTCTTGGCAAGAAGTTCCCAACACTAAGGGAAGTCCCAGAAAGAGAGAACAAAATGAAGGGGAGATGTTTCTCAAAGAAATAACCGATAGGGATATTCCAGAGATGACAAAGATAGGCATCTGCACATTGAAATAGCCTCGAATAGAAATGGAAGGATATATATGCATATTATGGAAATTTCAGACCATCAAAGATAAAGTGAACATTTCAGAAAAAATATATGTTACTCCAATAACAAGAAGTAGATATGTGTTACATTTCTTGTCACCAATAAAATATGATAGAAAAAAATTAATACTTTCAAAATTTTGAAAAACAAGGATTCTCAACTAAAAACTTTATACCATCTCAATTCAATAATTGAGTGTCGGGATATTTGACTAGAATCAGAATGTTTCTTTTCAATCCATCTTTCCTTTAAAAGTTTCTTGAGGATTAACTGTAGCCAAAGACTATAGAGCAAGAAATGAAAATATATTGAATATAAGTACACAGAAACTAAATGAGAAAATGAGAGAAGGAAAGTCACAAGAGGTCAAGAGGCCCAGAGAGATACTGGTCTATTTTAGAAAGGAAATTAAAGGGCTTTGAGAGGAGGGATTCTAGGGCTGCCAGGAAAAATTAAGCATATGACAAAGGCAAATGCAGTGGGAAAATAAACACCAGGAAAAATGGGGGTGAGGGAAGGTACTACAAAAATATCAAGGTCCAAATATAAAACAAATTTAATATACAGTATTATTTTAAACAATTGGGAGCATCTATTTGCAAGAGAAGAAGAAATGTAATCTTAGCATCCTCTTGATATACACTGAAGTTTATTTATATTGTTATAATAATATCATTTTCTGTTATCAGCATTAGATTTAACATGTGGACAAAACACAAAAGACTTGGGTTTAGTTTCTAAAGTAAATTTTAATAACCTTAATAAAAGCAAAACCCTAACTGATATCAAGTAGATCGAAGAGGAGGGAAGAAGAGCAGACAAAAGGAGAAGGATGCCGATGTCTTCACAAAAATTAGGGGATCAGGGAACGTGCAGATACTCCAATACTTTCAGCCTTTTGTATAGTGCATTTTCACCAATGAAATACAAGTTGGTTTTGCATCTCATTTGCATAATTGAACAGCTTTCTTTGCCTTCTCATTTGCTTTTCTGATGTTCTTGTTTAATAAAAAAAATCAAATGCTTCTTTTTTTTATTGCTTTATATTCATTTTGAAATATCCCCTAATTTTTGTAAGCAGTATATATAACTAGGTATCAAGACACACTACGGAGAGTAATAGAAAAAGGGAATTAAAGTTACTATTTAAGCTTACAAAGTTAAAGACAGAAACTGAGAAATGTAACCATTGGACACAGGCAGGAGGAATGGAAGGACGGAACAGAAAGCCAGTGAAGCCAAAGCTTCATGTTTCCCAGTGGAGACCCAACATTATCTATTTGACATTTTTATCTAAATTGATAACTATCTATGTCTTGAGAAAGTAAAAACAGAAATATAACCATATATTCTGGTTCACTTGAAGTAGTCATCAAAAGATAAAAAGAAATTATTAAAAGAATTTGCTTCTCAGATATATGTTTGGAGAAAAGGCAAGGTCAAATGACCTTTTCATTATAAAATATTAAATTTTTAAAAAGTTTAAATCAGCCTGACCAGGCGGTGGTGCAGTGGATAGAGCATCGGACTGGGATGCAGAGGACCCAGGTTTGAGACCCCGAGGTTGCCAGCTTGAGCTCATCTGGTTTGAGCAAGGCTCACCATCTTGGACCCAAGGTTGCTGGCTTGAGCAAGGGGTTACTCGGTCTGCTGAAGGCCCACGGTCAAGGCACATATGAGAAAGCAATAAATGAACAACTAAGGTGTTGCAATGCACAGCGAAAAACTAATGATTGATGCTTCTCTTCTCTCTGTTCCTGTCTGTCCCTGTCTATCCCTCTCTCTGACTCTCTCTCTGTCTCTGTAAAAAAAAAAAAAAAAAAAAAAGTTTAAATTAGTCAAAAGAGAAAAGAAAATGAAAATGAATGGAGGGAATATAAGAGCAAACCAAAAGTCATAAATGCACTTAAAAAAAAAACCTGTTTCCTATGGAGTGGATGACACAGAGATTTTGCATTTTAATGCTGATTTCTTTGAGAATTTCCTGCTGATTTCTGGTGATTGTTAGAAGTACCAGTCTGAAATAGAAAATGGTGATGGTGGGAATAAGCTTTGCTTACTTCCACTTTGGAATATTTTAGGAATAAAGATGAGGTTCTTTTCCACTTGAAAGAACAAAATTCATCTGCTCCATAGGATTACAGACAGCCTTTCTCCCACCATATGGGTTTCACTTTTTGCAGCAGCACGAACCTACAGTTCTGAGGTTTAACTTTCTACCTTTCATTTATTTTCTTCTTCCTTTCTTTGAAAAAATAATACATGCTGATTCTTAATCAGAGATTGAATTCATCCTTGGCTTCCCTAGTACAGTACAGCTCAGACATATAGGTATCAGACATATAAAAATTAAAAGAATAAACAAAAAAGATATGTTGATTAAACTCTACAGTGAAAATATTATAGAGCACAAAAGCAAAGTCTGATCTTATTTTAGTATATATCTTGGATGTTGTAAAGACAGTAGCCACGGCCACCATCACAGCCACCTGGCCCGTGCAGGTTCGCATTTGATTTGGACAGACGGTAATGAAAAAAGGGAGCCAAGAACTGGTGGGCCATTAGCTTTAATCCTAGCTTGCACCCAGCAGGCAAGAAATACACACAGTTGGAAAACACTTCCCTTTCCATTCGGGGCTCCCAAAGCCACTGACTCATCCAAGTTTCCTAGAATCAAAGGTTTATACCTCACCAGCCTTATTCACCTCTGTTCCCCATCTCCCTCTCTCTACACAAACTGCACAAACTGGCTTCTCCTTCAGCACTCCGCCATCTTGGCTGCTTCTCCTCTCTTCCACGTGGCCTTTCTCTGCTCTCCTCTAGAGTGGGCTTCTCTGCCCCATTTTATAGTGTAGAAATCAAAACCTTTAATCCAATATACAAACAAGGAAGTCTCTGATACAAAGTCACTTATCTGAGGCATAATGGGATTCCTCATGAGAGTGCACCACCCCCCATCAGGCAACAGTCAAGGGTGTGGGGAAAAGCTTAGTTTTGAAAAGATCTTAGTATTAAAAGGGTGGGAAAGGCTTAGTCTTAAAACTAAGCCTTCGACCCTGCCTGCTTATAGCCTGTCCCCCACACCCAATGCAAACTATTAGCAAGCAAATATATATTTACAAACTTATTTGACCAACAGATGTTGAGGTTAGAAAATAAATTTTAATGACCCATCTGGGAAAGGGAAAGCATACTTCAAGCACAAGAGATTGTAAAGCAATTGTCAGTATGTAATGGACTTTATTATTATTTTTAATTTAGGTTTTTAATCAACCCAATTTAAGTTCTTCAGTTCAACAAAGAACTCTAGAGGCAATTCACTAAGTTCTGACCAGGGAAAATACTGAAGGAACATAAGAATGCATTTAACCCTTTGAGTAGTATGAATGTTCATTTACGTCCTTGTGCCTCCTGACCATCCAGAGTATGATCGTAACAAAAAGTTTTATTTTAAAGATGTGTAAGGCAACATTAATAAAAGGCAAATGTATGTTCTTCTTGTTTCCATAAATTGGTTTTCAAACAAACATGATTTTAGTTTAATAAAACTGTAACTGGAATGTAAGGCCAGGAGCCACCATCGTGGCCATTCACATGCAGGTTCGCATTAGATTTGGACAGACAGTAATGAAACAATGGAGCCAAGAACTGGTGGGCCATTAGCTTTAATCCTAGCTTGCACCCAGCGGGCAAGTAAAAACACACACTGGGCTCCAAAACCCACTCATTCAGTGCTCACAAAGCTACTAACTTATCCAAGTTTCCTAGAATCAAAGGTTTCTACCTCACTGGCTTTATTCACCTCTGTTCCCTATCTCCTTTTCTCTGCACAAACTCTGCACAAACTGGCTTCTCCTTCAGCACTCCATCATCTTGGCTACTTTTCCTGGCCTCCCCCACGTGGCCTCTCTCTGCTCTTCTCTCTGCTCTCTCTTTTAATGCTAATCTCAGGAACTGAGAGAGCAAGCTCCCAGTCTACCCCACTTTATAGTGCAGAAATCAAAACCTTTAATCTAATATACAAAATAGGGAAGTCTCTAATACAAAGTCACTTATCTGAGGCATGATGGGATTGCACCACCCCACATCAAAAAGGGTGGGAAAGGCTTAGTCCTAAAACCAAGCCCCAAGCTACAAGGATCCTGCCTGCCCATAACCCGCCCCCAACACACATTAATATCACCTGGGCGATGGGCTTCCACGTGGGCAGCACCATCTTTAACAAAGTGAGCATAATATATTTTATCTGCCCAACATGGAACTAATTTCATTTTTTGAAAAAAAACTCACTCCCAGGGGTCAGCAAGCATAAAAAAAACTCACTACTCAAAGGGTTAAGGGGCCCTGGCCATGTGGTTCAATGAATAAAGTGACATCTTGGCACACTGAGATCATGGGGTTCAATCCCCAGTCAGGGCATATATGAGAATCAATCAATGAATTCACAACTAAGTGGAACAAGTTGATGCTCCTCTCTTTTTTCTCTCTCTCTCACTCCCCCCCCCTTTTCGTTCCTTTCTCTCTCTTTCAAAGCAATGAAAATTAAAAAAAAAAAAGAATGAGTTTAAGGAACTAACAATATTATTGAGAAGATGATATTTATATGCTGATGAAAGCAGAGAACCATCAAAGACTAAACTACCATACACAACAATAAATGGAACAGTCAACCCTTGATCTCATGAAATTTATATATATTATGAAGGGGACATAGAAAAATAAGTAAAAAATGTAGTAGACTAGAAAAATGATAACTGCTAAGAAGAAGAAAAATAAAGCAGGGAAGGAGTTGAAGCAGTTTGGGGTTGCAATCTTAGAGAAAGTATCCAGAAAATGTGGTGTTGGATATTATGAAAAACCTGAAGAGAGTAAGGGACTAAGTACACTGTGTGGATTTCTGAAGGAAGATCAATCCAAGTAGAGAGAGTAGTAATGTCAAAGGCCATAAGGCAGGAACATGCAGGCTATGTTAGAGGAACTCCAAGGAGACAAATGTGGCTAGTGCCTAGTGAGCATACTCAGAAAAGGGGAGAAAAGTCGGAACCGAGCAAAGAAAGTTATTAGAGAGAGAATGATAGAGCCTTGTAATGGCCATTGGAAGGAACTTGGCTTTTACTCCATGAAGTGAGATAAGAATCCACTGGGTGATTTTAGCAGAGAAGTGACAATGAGAAGACTTGCTTTTTTTTTTTTTTTCTTTTTTAAATTTATTTTTCTGAAGCTGGAAACGGGGAGAGACAGTCAGACAGACTCCCGCATGCAACCAACCGGGATCCACCTGGCACGCCCACCAGGGGGCGACGCTCTGCCCACCAGGGGGCGTCACTCTGTTGAGACCAGAGCCACTCTAGCACCTGGGGCAGAGGCCAAGGAGCCATCCCCAGCGCCTGGGCCATCTTTGCTCCAATGGAGCCTCGCTGCAGGAGGGGAAGAGAGAGACAGAGAGGAAGGAGAGGGGGAGGGGTGGAGAAGCAGATGGGTGCTTCTCCTGTGTGCCCTGGCCGGGAATCGAACCCAGGACTTCTGCATGCCAGGCCGACGCTCTACCACTGAGCCAACCGGCCCGGGGCCGAGAAGACTTGCTTTTTTAACAAGATATCGTTATTAAGCACGGATGTAGCAGTAAGATACTAAGAAGTAATTAGATTCTGGATGTGTTTTTAGGTAGAGCTGACAGGACTTACTCCTTTTTGGCCTAAGCAACTGGAAGAACTGCAGATGAAATAGGGTTCAGTGAGAGAGGAGGACAGAGTGTCAAAAGCTTGCTCTGGCTTAGGTGAAATACAAGATACCGATCAGATATCCACTTGGAGATACATAATAGGTAGTTGAGTATATGAATTTGAAATTCAAAGGAGCAGTTCAGCTACAGATAGGAATTTGAGGATCATAAAATAGTATTTCAAGCTATGAAAATGGATGATCACAAGGGGGTTTAAGATCGATAGAAAAGAGAAGAGCCCCAAGGACTGAGCCCCAGGTCACTCTGATGCTCAGAGTTCTGCTCCTTCTCTCACAAGCCCACTGCACAGGTGGACCCCAAGTTCTGCTCTCATTCTCCTTTCATTCAGCACCATGGTTTCAACTGCTCTGGACAAAGAACAGTCTATTTCTCCTTTCACCTCCCATTCCTCCCAGCTACAGGCTTGGGGTGCCCAGTGTCCCTTCTGTTTCTTTCCCATATCATCTTTGATCTTCTCATGAACCACATGTCCTCTGTAGCCCTTACCACAACGTGTAATTACTGTATTCACATACCATCTTGTCTCCTATTGGCTTATTTCACTACACTGAAACTTTCATGAGCACACAGAGCAATGTGTTGCTAACCATTTGTACCCAAAGCACCTAGCACAAGGCCTGACATACTGAAGGTTTAGCAGAGGAAAAATCATTTTTCTTCTACCTTTCAAAGCTTTTCTGACTGCTGTAATAATCAAATTGACATGAGACAGATTAATAGAAGAGAATAACCCGACTTATTTTGTATGTACATTCAGGGTTCATAGGAATATGGGACCCAAGGACATGTTGGGTAGTTGAGGGATATACGCCATTTTGGAACAGAAGAGGAAGGCAGGGGTCTGGAAATCAGAGAGAAAGTAGATAATTCACAGGTAGAGGAGAAAAAGCAAGCATTTGGTAAACAAATTTTTGCTTGGCCACCCAGAAGCCATGAGGCAGACTTTGCTAGATGACTCCCTGTCTGTCATACTTTGCTCATATTATACTAAGCTGAACTCCCTTCCTAGAGTCGGTTTTTCTATCTGAATTCTTTTAGGCAATTAAGAGGGAGGTAAAAGGCTCCTCTTGAGTCTCTTATTTCTTAAAAATAATCAGTTTAAAATGGTCACTATCCTGAAAAGGTGTGTGTTGAGGTGGCCAACTCTGTTACCCCCACAAGAAAATAAAAGAATGCACGTGAGTCGTTCACTGATGACTCTCCAGTGTGCAATGCCAATCGGACTTCTTCCCTGAGCTGCCAAATTAATCAGACTGACCCTGGGGTTTTCATTCGGATGGCCCACAGATACCTTAAACACAATATACACAGAACTCTTGATATTGCTCCCTACACCAGCATCGGCTCTTGTTTCCTATTTCAGTGACTAGAAAGATCATTTACTTAGCCGCCCACATTAGAAATCTGTAAGTCACCCTAAACTCCTTTTTTTACAGTACCATATCTTCCTGGTCGCCAAATCTCGCCATTCTTCTCCTAAATGTCCCTCAGCTTCATTCCAGCCTACCCCTGCATTAAGTTCAGCTTCTCTATTTTATTTCAAGAGCTTCATAATTAGGCTTCATGACTTTATCCTAGTTTCCTTCAATTTATTCTGCTGGTTGTTTCCAGAATAATCCTTCTAAAAAGCAAAACTGAACCCACAGCCACCCTGTTAAGATCCCACAGGGATCAGAAACCAAAGGCCATTCCAGTCTATTTAGTTTGGCCTATACATTTGTTACATAAATTTGAATTTTTCTCCAACATTTAAAATTGAAATATTTTGTGTACAAATCTAGATTTATGGCTCTGCTTGAAAAATCCAAAGCTCTGGTAACACTGGTCACAGGCTTTCACACAGCTACCACAGGGAACTGCACACCCCTACTGCCTGTGCCCTGGGCGTGTCCTGCACCCCCGGCTACCAGCCCACCAGCTCCCACCAACACAGAGGCCATGTGAGGGGACCACCAGCCTATATGGTGACTTCAAACATACCACGATCTCTGGTTTTGCTCCAGTTCCCACACTGTTCCTTCCATAAAGGACCGTCCCTGAGCCCCTTTAAACTCCTAATTGTCCATCCAAGAAGAGATAGATATTGATGAGCTTACAGGCTCACTTCCTTTGAGGTAGACTAGCAGAGAGCTGCATCATCAGGCCTGAATTAGCATCAAAAGAAAAGAAAGAAAGAAAAAAAAAAGAATGATACCAACTGCAAGGTTTCAGAGACTGCCCCTTAATAACAATGACATTTTCTCACCCATTGTTACATAGTCACAGGCAAGCTGCCTATTCCTCTGACATTATAAAAATGTTGAGTCATGGGGTTGGAACGCCTTCCAACTGGAATGCTGGTTTTCATCTATGCAACCTAGCACTGACCTGCACTGTGGGTTTGTAACAGAACAGGCTATTGCATGTGCTCTACTAATTCTCTGTTTGTAAGTCTCCCCCCTGCCAATAAGTCCTTTTAAATATCTGCTCCATGCAGCGCTAATGCTGTGTGTGTATCCAGGACCCTTGGCACAATACCTTGAATTTCCTGCCCAAGGCTTTCTTGATTTATAAAGCTTTGCCTGACTTCCCCAGGAAGACTGGCACTTTGCTCACTCTCTGAGCCCATCCTGACACTGAGAAGATTTATCACCACTATTATAATTCTTTGTGTGAGTCCATGCTTTATTCATCTAACACCAGGCACAAAGGTGAAACTCAATAAACGTTCACGTGAATTAAATGAATAATATCAGTGGAGTCACACTAGTATTCACAAGACAAAAAAAAAGTCTTTCCATCTAATTTAATCAGAACTGGAATAAATATTATTATATTTTTCTTCATTTCTTAGAACCATTTATTTTTATTTTTTATAAAACAACCTCATGCAATTGTTTTTATTTTTTAATTTCTCTATACATATATACATATATATTATTCATTTTAGAGAGGAGAAAGAGAGAGAGAGAAAGGGGGAGGAGAAGGAAACATCAACTTCCATATGTGCCTTGACCAGGCAAGCCCAGGGTTTCAGACCAGCAACCTCAGCATTCCAGGTCAACACTTTATCCACTGTGTCACCACAGGACAGGTCACAATTTTTTTTAAGGACTGTATTTAATTCGATGTCTATAAAGTGCTCAGCAACAGTGTAACTACACTAAGGAGACAGCATGTAAGGTAGTTGAAAACAAATGCTCTGAATTTAAACAAGATTCCAGTCCTGGAGCTGAAACAGTGCGTAGTGCAGAGTGGGCTGCAAGTATTTGTTGAAGGAACTAACGGAGCAGGGAATGGACAAATCTTGGCTGTGCCTATCACTTCCGGGTTGCCTCCAAGCCTTTGCAGTCACTGTTCTCTCTCTCTGAAACAATCTTTCCCCAGATATCATCCTTAGAGCTCTGTTCAAATATCTTCTCCTTGACCTAAATGAAATGGAACCCTGCCACACCCTGCCCCCTTACTGTACTGTCTTTCTCCCACTTATCACCATGTACAACACTGTGCACTTGCTTCTCCTCTAGCTGAAACTGAAGCTCAAGAGAATAGAGACTTCGCTTTGTTTGCTGCTGTATCTCCACCCAGCACAGTATCTGCATGAATGAATCTTGAAGACTCTTGGCATGTCTTCTCTTCTTCATTTGTAATGTAATGGGGTGGAAAGAAAAGCAATGCCTTTTAAATGAAAGGTTATACGATCCATTTTTCCCAGCTCCTTGTCCATTGAATACAATCATGAGCATCCTTCTTTTATATAACTAAGCCCAAATGCTGTAGGCAAAAGTTTCCCTCTTTGTGTCATGCTGAAAACCTCTTCTTCCACAGAACTACCCTGAGCTGTGCAGACAGCTGCTAAATCCTACAGTGGGGACAGATTTGTGTTTTCATAGAACATAGAAGTTTATTGTTGTGATGAATACTAAAGCTCACCTGGACCAACCGACTCATTTTACATATGTGGATTGTGAAGGCCAGAGAGGCCAAGTGACTTAGTTAAAATGACACAGAGTTTGTGACAGACCCACAAGAAAAAGCCCAGATTATAGGATCCTAATCCACACCCATTGCAGACATTCATAGGGCAGTGCCAGGACTCAAATGTCTGCCCTGGATTCTGAGTCCGGCCCTTCTCCCATCACAACTCCCTGATGGCTCCTCCGTCTTGCTAAAGGCCAAGCCCATGAAACTCACCCCAGTGGGAACACAGTTTCAATCTTCCAGCAGCCAAACCTCTTCTGACAAGCTACAGTGGCATCACTGACAAGACAGCCTGAATTCATTAACAGTCCCATTTCTTCGGAAGCAATTCTCCCTTGTTCTCTGTTCTGCAATATTTGCTCCTTATGATTTCATGGGGCACATAATTCTTGCAAAAGCAAAGTCCTCAAACTTCCTAAGGCTGCTAGACAGGATATTGAAGAATTATGAATTTTCAGCCTTAAGATAGCTACTCAATTTAACCCACTGCAGCAAACTGATTTAATCAAGTGGTCACTCTGGTTTAAAAGACTCTGTAGCTCTCCAGATGCTATTTAGCCTTCCCTGCTCTCTCATCAGCTGGAATTAGGCTCAAAATCCACCCTAATGTCCACGGGCAGTCAGAATTAATCAGTTCTTCCCACTCACACCCACTTCAAGTCTAAAAAAAGAATGATAAATTTTTCTACTTACGGTACCAGTATTGTAAAGAACATTACTCTCCCCTGGTGGAAACATTAAAAAATGTTCCTGAGAACATTGCTACAAAGTTTAAAATATTTGCAGGACAAGAACATTCTGCAAGATTATCAAGAAAAAACTAACTTGAGAAACAGGAAAGTTAAAAGATTGTGGGGTCCCAGTGACTGGGTTATCCCACTTTTTCTACCCCCTCCCTAATCCTTCAACCCCTCCTTCAAAGAGCCACCGATACCTACAATTCATCAACAGATGGTCTTAAGGATGGTGATCCTCAGGGACTCCTGGTCAACGGCCTTAGAAAAAATACCTAAAGATCACTTTAGAACAAGGCAAAAGTTTGTATTCATAAACTAAAATTAGTACATTATTGGAATTTATGGAGAGCTCTGATTCATGAATCTACAAAAATTTGGCTTCTACATAAACATAGCCAATTTGCAAATTACCTCTTAATTTCTTCCCAATTTTTCACATTTATTTTCCTTTTGAAAAAGATGAAGCATGGGTAGGAGACCCTCAAGGCCTTCCTCCCCTCCTGTATAGGCACAGTGAAAGAGTCTAAGAGCCACTTTCACAGGAGAATCCTTCCACAACAACTCCAACTTGAGTGAGGTAGACTTCCACATGTGCCCTGATCGGGATCCACCCAGCAACTTTGTCTTGGGCCAATATTTAAGTATCGAGCTATTTTTAGTGCCTGAGACTGATGCTTGGACCAACCAAGCTATCCTCAGAGCCCAGAACCACGCTTGAATAAATGGAGCCACTAACTATGGGAGAGGAAGAGAGAAAGAGGGAAGTGGGGGGGGGGGGAGCAGCTGATCACTTTTCCTGTGTGTCCTGATCAGAATCAAACCTAGGACGTTCATAAGTCTGGGCCAATGCTCTATCCACAGAACCACTGGCCAGGGCCTAAACTTAAAACTTTTTCTTTTGCATTTTTTGTGTAACTAATGTCATGAAAATTAATTCCCTCTTTAATTGCCACCACTTTTAGTCATGCATCACTATTATCTTGTTTCTGGGCTCTTACAATGGGTTCAATATATTATGAGAACAGATATACTTTCTCATCCATCCTCTACACTCCTTTCAGAGTTATATTTCTTGACACCATTAGATGCTATTATTCCCCTGCATAAAACCTGTTGGCCCTGCCCAGTTGGCTCAGTGGATAGAGTGTAAGCCCAGCGTATTGGATATCCTGGGTTTAATTCTTGTTCAGGGCACATATGAGAAGCAACCATCTGCTTCTATTCCCCTCCTTCTTTCCCTCCTCTCTTTCTTCCCCTCCCACAGCCAGTAGCTCTATTGGTTTGAGCATTTTCCCTGGACACTGAGGATATTTAGGTTGATTTGAGAATTGGCCCCAGATGGGGGTTGTCAGGTGGATCCCAGTTGGGGCGCATACAGGAGTCTATCTCTCTCCTCCTTTCACTTAAAAGAAAAAAGAAAAAAATAAACTTTTGTTGGCTCTCCATATGGCATATGATAAAATTCTGGTTTTCTAGCATGATATGCAAAAGCTATGTTTCAATTGTGTCCAACAGCTTAGAACTCCTCTGAACACACCTCACCGTTTCAGACCTGCTGGCTTTTGCTTATGACCCTGCTTGAGCTGCCTTTCCCCTTAACCCTACCCCTTTCTGCTGGAGGGAGAGAGCAGAAAAGGACCAAAGGGGGAAAACTCATGGACACGGATAACAGTCCAGTGATTGCCAGGAGGCCATTGGTAGAGGAGGGTGTAGGAGGGATAAATGGCAGTAGACAAAGAGCTGACTTGAGGAAGGTGAACACACAATGCGGTGTACAGAGATGGATTGTAGAATTGGGCACCTGAAACCTGTATAATTATGTTAACTGATGTCACCCTAATAAATTCAATTAAAAAACCCCACAACATTTAAAGACTCTCAAGGCCTCCCTTTTATACTGCATTTTTCTGACCTTCCTCATTCCAAATAGAATTGGTCACAGGACCTATAATGTCATTACTATAATTATTTTTGTTTATCTCCCTCTGGTAAACTAACTTCTGTAAGATGAGAAAATTATGTCTGAATTATTTTTATATCTCTAGGACACATTACTGTTGAAGGAATGAACGGAAATGCCTAATCTGTGCACAATTTTAGCTTTGACTCTTGTTTATAATTTCTCCATTGACAATGATATGCAAAGTGAAATAAGCTAGAAAAAGACAGATACTGGTACTGTACCATATAATCTCACATATATGAGATACCTAACATAGTCAAACTCAAACAAAAAATAGAATTGGGGTTGCCAGGGGTGCCAATGAGGGAGAAATAGGTTGCTGTTGTTTAATTGGTGTAAAGTTACAGTTTTGCAAGACAAAAATATTTTAGGGATCTACTGTACAACATGGGGAGTATACTTAACACTACTGAACTGCATATCTAAATATGATTAAGTTTATGTTACCTGGTTTTTCCACTTTTAAAAAATGCATATATGGTGGGCCCTGGCCAGCTGGCTCAATGGTAGAGCATTGGCCTCGTATGTGAAAGTCCCAGGTTTGATTCCTGACCAGGGCACACAGGAGAAGTGTCCTTCTAATTCTCTACCTTTCCCCCTCTCCTTCCTCTCTATCTCTCTCTTCCCCTCCTGCAGCCGAGGCTCCATTGGAGCAAAGTTGACCCAGGTGCTGAGGATGACTTCATGGCCTCCACCTCAGGCGCTAGAATGGCTCCAGTTGCAATGGAGCAATGGCCCAGATGGGCAGAGCATCACCCCCTAGTGGGCATGCTGGGTGGATCCCAGTTGGGTGCATGTGGGAGTCTGTCTCTCTGCCTCACCATTTTTCACTTCAGAAAAAAAGAAATGCATATATGGTATTATAACAGAAACTCTTATATTATTAAATTAGCTGAGATACTTGAAACACAATAATCATATTGAATTTGATATATGTCAGTTTCAAAATAGGCAGAATTACAAGAATCTATGTTGTAAAATTACATGTTGATTTTTTTTATTTTAGTTACTTGTTAATTTTTACTCTTTCAGTCCTCAGAGATCTACCACTTAATGTTTTATATTGACTTATTTCTTTTTTAATCCATCTTCTATTCCCCAATGTTTAGCAAAGGATATCTACATCTTGAAAATTTTTTAAGATGTTCCAACTGAATTAAATACTTTGTGATGGGACTCCCATATCATAGTCCTGTTTTCTCTGCTATTTCATCATTACTCCATTTTCATAACAGAGCAAACTATTTTGATACTAATATATAACGCACAGCTTACCTGTAAGAAGAGCATGTCTTGTTAATTGTCATTGCAAAACTTACAAATAAACTGTCCTTGAAGAGGTTACTCAGAAATTTATTACTAGCACTATTAAAATGACATTTACTGATTTGAAGAAATTTCACTAAAATCCCTGATGGTTAAGTGTTGACAAAAAATAATGCTCCCAGTACTACTTTTGTTAATTTAGTATGTCCTTGTCCCAATGCCAAGCCTCACTCAGTGCTCTAGGGTTTGGCAAAGAAAACATGTTTTCCATAAAGTAACTTTAAAGATTTCAGATATCGACAACCCTTTTGTATCCATTGTCAGTTATGTTAAAGTAACACTTTCTTCCTGACTTTTCATTTCATATAACTATTACATGAGTGAAGCGGAAAATACCCTTTTCATACTTTTATTCTCTTATTGATTGTCATTTTCTGGATTTCTGACATCCTCCTCACCTCACTGACTCTTCTGCAAACCATAGTAAGGGAACAGAGGAAATTAATTCATTTGGAGTTCTTCCGATCACTGTGCTAATAATTTCTAGTACACAGAGCAAAGTAATTTTTCTTTTACTGTCTGGCTTATCACATTTTGAAGTCATTCGTGCAGTTCTTTGGAAACATGATTTTTTTCCTTATATTTTTTAAGATTTCAGTGACAGTTCAGTGTTTAAACTTTCCCTTTACATTTTTGAAGTATAAAGTATCTGCCAACTTCAGTAGCATCTTTCTTTGTAAAATATTCAATTAATCTTGAGGTCTTCATTGCTTAAATTTTAAAAAATCTCATTAGCAGGTTAGGCTGACACTGGTCACTGCTCTTCTGTGAACAAAGCTATTAAGCCTAACTTCAAATATTCAATAGAGTATTATCAATCTTTTTCTTCATTTTTCACATTTTAAACATGTTCTTTGTAAAGCTAACTGCTAGACACTCCTTTGGGCTTCCCACAAGTCTTTGATGTCCAAAAAAAACCTCTAGATCTTGCTCCCAAATGAATTTATTTTTTCATCCAACAAATTATTACTGAGTTCCTTTTATGTGGCTAGCATTATGTTAAATAAGGGGGATACAGGGTGAACAAAGATCAGACAGACCTTTCTCTAAAGAAGTTGGCAGTCAAGTAGGGAAGGTACACAAATCACAACTAGTAATTAAAAACTCTCATAAGTTATATGAAGAAAGGGAAATAACTCTGTTGTTAAGAAATGTGTTCTACATTCAGGAACCGTGACTTCCTAAGGAATTCAGGCTTGAAATAAACTTTGTTGGATAGACGGGAAATAACGGTGCAAATGGAGGACACACCATGTGCAAAGATTTGTTCAATAACCGAACAAAGGCCAATATCCATGGAGGCCTGGTAATGTAGTGTTCTGGTGTCTGTCTTGAGATCCAGTGAAATTCTCTGCATTACAAGAAGCAGGTGACTGAAAAAAGTTTTATTTGGAAAACTTCACTCTGGAGAAGAGTTTGGTGGGTTGATCAGAGTTATGGAGAGGAAACCAAAGAACAGGATATAGCAGAAGCCCGGGTCAGAGAAACAATGGTGGGTAGCAGCAGAGATGGAGGAAGGTTAAAAGATGTGAGGGATTTGGTGCAAGAGGAGGGGACAAGGATGACATCTAGGCTGTTACTGCTATCTCCTTCCTAGCGTGGCATTACTTCCATCCAACTACCCGCACGGATCCATGGTATCCTTCATCTCCCTTACTCTGATGGTCCTTTAAGGCTGCTCCCCTACTTCAAGCCCTTGAAACCTCTCACCAGGGTTATTCCACAGCCTCCTAGGAGTTTTTCCTTGTATATCTGTACCCTATAAACCATATGCACAGCACTACCAAAGTAATTTGTCATTACCATATTTAGAAGCCAGAGTTCAAGCACCTTAACTCAGCCCCCACGGTCCTTATGACCTGGCCCCTGATTTGTCACTCATTAATCTTGGGAATTCTCCTTCTCCTTCTCCTTCCCATTTTTATTCTTCACTGCTACCTCTCTAAACTCAAACTCCAGCATCACCTCTCTAAGAGAAAACAGCCTTCAATTTTCTATTTACCTGAGACACAGGTAGATGGAAGTGATAGATAAAATGGCTACTTAGCTGCCATCTCAAGAAAAATACAGGTCCAAAGGAGGAAGAAGGGCTAGAAACAGAACATTCTCATCTCCCACTGTCAAGTTGTAGTTAATTTGCTTGCTAGTCTCTCTCATAATGGATTCTTGGCCTTTATTTTGAAATGTAGCAAAAAGTTTACCTTTTCAAGAATATCAGGAAAAGCTTACATTGGGGAGGGACCTGACAATTAGGGGAGATTAAATCACAGTAGTTGTTTGTAAAAGCCTAGCCACTGGCCCAAGGGTGCCAGAACCCAGCTGTTTCTGGGAGATTCCTGACCTCTACTGTCTTGAAAATATACCAAGGACACTAGATAGGACCATGCTGATTAGGCCTGTGCTACATAAAACAACAACAACAAAAAACTTGCATAAAGAGGTGTTTCTGCAGTTGAATCCCCCTCCTCCTGCTAATCATCAAGTTAGCGACCAAGGCCACAAACCAGGATATGCTAATCTGAGCAAGTCCAGGCGCACCATGCCAGCAAATGCCAGCAGCAACCCGTATGTCTAATGCTCACTTCTGCAGCTCGGGACTGACACCTTGTTGGTCCCAGCACAACTGAACCCATGTGCATTTAAAATAAACTTTCCTAGACTAAAGTGCTTCTGGATCATACATCTCCAGACATCTCTCCAGCTCCAATAAGTGCAACAAGACACAGCTGAAAACAAGAAGTAGGGAGGAAGGGCAGTAACTCAGGTCTCCATGGAGATCTGAGATACACCTCGCCCTACTGAAGCGGAGAAGGCACCCCGCCCCCAGAGAGAGTAACTGGCAGATAAGGACTTCAGAATCTCAGGTTATACCCACCGCATTCCTGGATACAGTTTCAAATAAGCCCCCTGCTGAGATCAGTAAAAAAGACTACAAGTGAGAAGAAAACAAACAAATCAAGATTTCAAAGCAGCCCAAATTTAAAAGTGAATTACAAATAACAATTGATGCCAACCCAAGAAGACCTAGAAATAACACAACTGAAAATTGGAGGCAGACAACACCAAACCTAGACTCAACCAGCCCTACAAACAACACAACCAAAAACACAGACATAATGAGAAGACAGAGAATTGCAATCCAAATGAAACCACAAGAGAAATTTCCAGAAAAGAAAATGAGTGATATGGAAATAACCAAACTGCCAGATACAGAGTTTAGAATAATGATTGTTAGGATGCTTAGGGATCTTAGAACAACAATGGATGGTCATTAGGATCACCTAAATAAATAGATAGCAAGTATAAAAAAGGACATTGAAATATTAAAAAAGAATCAGTTGGAGGTGACAAATACAATATCAGAAATGAAGACCACAATGGAAGGAATTAAAAGCAGGATGGATAAAGCTGAGGATCAAATCAGTGATTTGGAAGACAAGATGAACAAAGGCACAAAAGCAGAGCAGAAAAAAGAAAAAAGACTCAAAAAGTCTGAGGAAACTCTGAGAGAGCTCTGTGACAACATGAAGAGAAATAACATTCACATCATAGGGGTTCCTAAAGAAGAAGAGAAAGAACAAGGGATAGAAACTTTATTCAATCAAATCATAGCTGAAACCTTCCCTAAATTGATGCAAGGAAGGGTCTCACAGGTTCAAGAAGCACAGAGAACATTAAAGACAAATCCAAGAAGACCTACACGAAGACACATCAGAATTAAAATACCAAAGCTAAGTGATAAAGAGAAAATATTAAAAGCTGCTAGAGAAAAGAAGGCTATCACCTACAAAGGAGCCCCCATAACGATGACATCTGCCTTCTCAACAGAAACACTTGAGGCCAGAAGGGAATGGCAAGAAATATTCAAGTAATGCAGAACAAGAGCCTACAACCAAGACTACTTTATCCAGCAAGGCTATCATTTAAAATTGAAGGAGAAATAAAAAGCTTCCCAGACAACAAAAAACTCAAGAATTCATTACAACCAATCCAATGCTGCAGGAAATGTTAAGGGGCCTGTTGTAAACAGATCAAAGTGGGAAAAGAATATAGCAAAAGAGGAATACAGCTTTAAAGAATAAAGTGGCAATAAACAACTACATATCAATAATAACCTTAAATGTAAATGGATTAAATGATCCAATCAAAAGACATAGGGTAGCTGCATGGATAGGAAAACAGGACCCGTACATATGCTGTCTACAAGAGACACACCTTAAAACAAAAGATGCACATAGACTGAAGGTAAAAGGATAGAAAAAATATTTCATACAAATAGAAATGAAAAAAAAAGATAGGGTAGCAATACTTATATCAGACAAAATAGACTCTATAAAAAGACCATAGTAAGAGATATAGAAGGTCATTACATAATGATAAAGGGAGCAATCCAACACGAAGATATAACCATCATAAATACGCATGTAATATAGGAGCACCTAAATATATAAAGCAGACTTTGATGGATATAAAGGGTGAGATCAACAGCAATACTATAATAGTAGGGGATTTCAATACCCCACTAACATCACTAAATAGATCCTCAAGAAAGAAAATTAACAAAGAAACAGCCAACTAAAGGACACACTAGACCAAGTGGATTTAATAAAAACTTTCAGAACCTTTCACCCTAAGGCAGCAGAATATACATTCTTTTCAAGTGCTCATGGTACATTCTCTAAGATAGACCACATTTTAGGACACAAAAGCAGTCTCAACAAATTTAGGAAGATTGAAATCATATCAAGCATTTTCTCTGATCACAATGACATAAAACTAGAAATCAACCACAACAGAAAAACTGAAAAATACTCAAACACATGGAAACTAAATAGCATGTTATTAAATAACAAATGGGTTAACAATGAAATTAAAGAAGAAATAAAAAATTACTTGAAACAAATGATAATGAGCAAACAACAACTCAAAATTTATGGGACACAGCAAAGCAGTACTGAGAGGGAAGTTCATAGCACTACAGGCATTCTTTAATAAGCTTGGAAAAGCTCAAATAAACAACCTAACCTTTCATCTAAAAGAACTAGAAAAAGAGCAGCAAGTAAGGCCCAGAGGTAGTAGAAGGAAGGAAATAATAAAGATCAGAGCAGATATTAATGACATAGGATCTAAAGAAACAATATGGAGGATCAATGAAACCAAGAGCTGGTTCTTTGAAAGGGTAAACAAGATCGATGAACCTTTAACAAGACTCACCAAGAAAAGAAGAAAGAGAGAGGATTCAGATATATAAAATTAGAAATGAGAGTGGAGAAATAACAACTGACACAACAGAAATACAAAATATTGTAAGAAAATACTATGAAAACTGTATGCCAAAAAATTAAACAACCTAGGTGAAATGGACAAATTTTTTGAAACATATCATCTTCCAAAAATCAATCTGTAAGAATCAGAAAACCTAAACAGACCGATTACAACAAAAGAGATCGAAACAGTTATCAAAAAACTCCTGGGCCAAATGGCTTCACAACTGAATTCTACCAAACATTCAAAGAAGAACTAACTCCTATGTTTCTCAAACTATTTCAAAAATTCAGGAGGAAGGAACACTTCCAAGTTCCTTTATGAGGCGAGCATAATTCTGATTCCAAAACCAGGTAAAGACAACACAAAGAAAGAAAATTATAGGTCAATATCCCTGATGAATTTAGATGCTAAAATCCTCAACAAAATATTAGCAAACCAGATCCAGCAATACATGAAAAAATCATACATCATGATCAAGTGAGATTTATTCTGGGGAGGCAAGGATGGTACAACATTCGTAAATCAATTAATGTGATTCACCACATAAACAAAAGGAAGGAGGAAAACCACATAATAATTTCAATAGATGCAGAAAAAGCATTTGATAAAATCCAGCACCCATTTATGATCAAAACTCTTAGCAAAGTAGGAATACAGGGAACATACCTCAACATAATAAAGGCCACCTATGACAAACCCACAGCCAACATTATAATTAATGGACAAAATTAAAAGCAATTCCCCTAAAATCAGGAACAAGGCAGGGGTGCCTCCTTTCACCACTCTTATTCAACATAGTACTGGGAGTCCTAGCTACAGCAATCAGACAAGAAGTAGAAATAAAAGGCATCCAAATTGGGAAAGAAGAAGTAAAACTATCATTATTTGAAGATGATATGATACTGTATATAGAAAACCCTAAAGTCTCAGTCAAAAAACTACTGGACCTAATAAATGAATTCAGCAAGGTGGCAGGATATAAAATTAATACACAGAAATCAGAGGCATTTTTATACACGAACAATGAACTGTCAGAAAGAAAAATTAAGGAAACAATCCCCTTCACTATTGCAACAAAAATAAAAAAATAAAGTACCTAGGAGTAAATTTATTCAAGGAGGTTAAAGACTTGTACTCAGAAAATTATAAAACATTGATAAAAGAAATCAAGGAAGACACAAACAAGTGAGGCAAATACCGTGCTCATGGTTAGGAAGAATAAACATCATTAAAATGTCTTTATTACCCAAAGCAATTTATAAATTCAATGCAATACCAATTAAAATACCAATGACTTACTTTAAAGATATAGAACACATATTCCAAAAATTTTTATGGAACCAAAAAAGAACACGAATAGCCTCAGCAATCTTGAAAAAGAAGAATAAAGTGGGAGGTATCACGCATCCTGATATGAAGTTACACTACAAGTACTCAAAACAGCTTGGTACTGGCATAAGAACAGACATATAGATCAATGGAACATAAATGAGAACCCAGAAATAAACCCAAATTTTTATGGACAACTGATATTTGACAAAGGAGGTAAGAGCACACAGTGGAGTAAAGAGTCTCTTTAACAAATGGTGTTGGGAAATCTGGACAGCTACCTGCAAAAAAGTGAAACTAGACCACCAACTTACGCCATGCACAAAAGTAAACTCAAAATGGATTAAGGACTTAAATGTAAATCGTGAAACCATAAGTATCCTAGAAGAAAACTTAGGCAGTAAGCTTACCGACATCTATCGCAGCAATATCTTTGCTGAATGATCTCCACAGGCAAATGAAATAAAAGACAGGATAAACAAAGGGACTATATCAAACTAAAAAGCTTTTGCACAGCTAAAGACAATATGAACAGAATAAAAAGACAAACCACACAATGGGAGAACATATTAGACAATACATCTGATAGGGATTAATAACCAAAATTTATAAAGAATTTGTAAAACTCAACACCAGGAAGACAAACAATCCAATCAAAAATGGGCACAAGAAATGAATAGACATTTCTCCAAAGAGGACATACAGATGGCCAATAGACAGATGAAAAAATGTTCAACATCACTAATCATTAGAGAAATGTAAATTAAAACCACAATGAGATACCACCTCACACCAGTCAGAATGGCACTCATTGACAAAACAACCCATGCTAGGTGCTGGCGAGGATGTGGAGAATGGGTAACCCTCCTGCACTGCTGGTGGGAATGCAGACTGGTGCAGCCACTGTGGAAAACAGTATGGAGATTCCTCAAAAAATTAGAAATGGAACTGCCCTTTGACCCAGCCATTCCACTTATAGGAATATATTCCAAGGACACCATATCACCGACTGTAAAAAAGAAATGCACCCCCATGTTTATGGCAGCATTGTTCACAATAGTGAAGATCTGGAAACAGCTCAAGTGTCCGTCAGTGGACCAGTGGATTAAAAAGCGGTAGTACATATATACAATGGAATACTATGGGGCTATGAAAACGAAGGAAATATTACCTTTTGTAACAATATGGAGGGACCTGGAAACTATTATGTTGAGTGAAATAAGCCAGGCAGAGAAAGAAAAATATCATATGACCTCACTCATTTGAGGAATCCAAGTAATAATGAGAACTGAGGAATGGAATTGAGCCAGAGGAGGGATCAAAGGCACCAGAGGGAAAACGGACAGAGGGAAAGGGGATGATAGGATGGGATAAACCTGAAGTGAAGGGGGGGGTGTTGTAGGGAGGGGTACAGGGGAGAAGTTGAGGGGAATAGGGGGAAAGGGAGGCATTCGGGGTGACCCTAGAATCTATGTAAACACAATTAATTAAATAAATAAATGTAAAAAAAATAAATAAACTTTCCTTTTGGAACACACTAGCCTCGTGTTTTCAGTTCGGCCTGTGGTTTCTGCCTTTCAGAAAGCCAGGCCAAGACTCTCGACATGGTACAGCGGAATAGTGAACAGTGCAAGGCTTGACAGTGCCCCTGCCACTGTGAGAAAGCAGCTACTGTCTGTCCAGGTGGTGGCGCAGTGAATAGAGCATCGAACCTGGATGCAAAGGACCCAAGTTCGAGACCCCGAGGTCACCAGCTGAGCACGGGCTCATCTGGTTTGAGCAAAAGCTCACCAGCTTGGACCCAAGGTCGCTGGCTTGAGCAAGGGGTTACTCGGTCTGCTGAAGGCCCATGGTCAAGGCACATATGAGAAAGCAATCAATGAACAACTAAGGTGTCGCAACGAAAAACTAATGATTGATGCTTCTCATCTCTCTCCGTTCCTGTCTGTGTGTCCCTATCTATCCTCTCTGACTCTCTCTGTCTCCGTAAAAAAAAAAAAAAAAAAAAGAAAAGAAAATAGAAAGGAGCACCTACTTTGACACTCTGGTTGGCCCTTTGCATCTACAAATTCAACACAGACCAGAAACAGCATTTTGAATTAGTGGCTGCAAATCCGAGGTTTGGAAACAACATTTTGAATTAGTGGCTATGAATCTGAGGTTTGGAATGCAAAGATAGTTTTTGCTCTGCCATTGGTGAAACCCTGGGATGCGAAAGCCATGAATAGGAAGGGTTGACTGTATTTATTGGGAAGAAATTTCTGGTATACATGGACCTGCTCATTTCAAACTGGTATTGTTCCAGTATCAACGGTACTTTCAAGAAAGTGTTTAGCTTGACCCACGCCTCAAATTCCTTCAAACTGTCTCTTATTTAACTGCATGTATAGATTCCTCTCTCCTGGGTAAAATTGTTTCAATTAGGGTGTTTTTGAGTGATGGATAATGAACCCCAGCTCAGACACAATTATCAATAAGAGTGTCATCTCACAGAAATGGGCGTGAATGGGGGCGGAGTCTTGGATGTTGTTAGACCTGAGGTCAGTTTGCTCTGACATTCATGCCCCTGTAATCATTCCAAGGCTGATTCCTTTGTAGTCATGGATGGCTTCCAGTAGCACTTGGAGCTACATATGCTTACTAAATTGCTCCAGAGGAGTGTGCAGCGAGCTTCTCGGGTCTTGGTGTAACCATACCCTTCTCTTCAACAGACCCAGGAATAGGTCAGGAGTCCTTACCTAGACCAATGATCACTGTCAAGGGAATGCCTGGTTTTGATGAAGTCTGAACTAGATTCCTGAACCACACTACAAAGGGGAATAGAATTGACTTAGACCTGTGTTTCTCAAACCATGCATCAGTATCATTCGTGAACTTGTTAGAAATGCAAATTATTTTGAATCAGGAAGTCTAGAAGTGTGACCAAGCAATCTGGGCCTTGACAAGCCCTCCAGCTAATTCTGATTGTCCCATGCTGACAGAGAAACTCTGGCTCAGGTTAATTGGAACAATTCTTGGCGTTTCCCTGAATCACATAGCCTGCACAAGGGTAGAATGAACTCCTGAATTAAAGTCTGAGAAAAATATACCATGTCTTAGAGTCTGCCCAATTTAAGACTACCTCTCTTCTCTAAGGTAGGTTGTACTTTATTTTTTTATTGTAATAAGACAAACTTTTTAGAAAACTAAGACCAGCCAAAGAATTTATTCCCTCCCAAGTGAAATGCACAACAATTTCTAGTCTTACTTTTATTCTATCTGCAAGTGAGAATCTAATTACTCAAATGAGCTGCCAAGATGTTATTGTTCACACTGTGATGAGTCAGTTGACTATTTCTTACCCCAACTCTACAGCTAACACCTGCAAGGAACACCAGACCTCATTCCAATAAACAAAGGCAGTGTTCTTGGGATATGAAATACTCTCCCTAAGGCAGAAATGATGGGCTCCAGGAGAAACCTGATTATAACCTTTGGCTAATTTGGGAAACAAAAGGATAAGATTTTTCTGACCTCTTTATGGAAAACTGTTCATCAAATACAACCCGAAAAGCAAAATAATACTAAATAAAGTCACTTTAAGCATGGTATTGCAGATACATTTATCTTCAAGTCAAGCAGTCAGTCACCTAGTAAGGACGCAGTGATCTTGACCTGCCTTGCTTAAGGACAACAGTCAAAACACATTAATGATCCATGAGTTAGAATAATGTTTATTATGGACGGAACTGGAATTTCAGACCCCCTCTGGAGAATTTTTACGTGAGTCTCTCGTAGGAATGTGAAATAGATAAAGCTACTTTAATCCAGGGAGATGTTTAAAGTGAACATGTTGGAAAAAGAAAACCGTCTACAGTCATTTGTTCCTTGTTGCTGAAACTCAGTTCCCAAAAGATCACCCTCGTTTGTCCTGGGCTTTGACCCAGTTTATAAGCAGTGGTTCTTAGCTGCAAATAACAGCAACCAACTCTGCCAGTTCAAACAGAAAAGAAATTTACTGGAGGTTAGCAGGTAATGCATACAATTTTCAGAGGGGCCAGAGAATGAGATTCGTTGGCTATATAACCAGGAATAATGTCCAGATTCATATTTCACAACTGGTGGCTTCTTCCTGCACTAGGCACAGACTCCAATAATGGCACTCAAACCTCTTCCATTGTGTCCGTGGAAAATAGCATTAGTATCAACATTTCTGTCACTAGCTTCCAATATAGCCTGTTGCCAATGGCTCTAATGGGCTAAATTTAGATCACCTGCCACCCTGGCTACAAGACCAGGTGTGTAAAATGAGGAACTGGAATCTACTGAGAGAGGTATAATTCAGAGGACACAGAAAACGGTTCAAAGGTGCTAAGAAATCCAAAAGTGTGCGAACATCTACTAGATCCAGACTTAGGACCTGCTCAAAGTTTACACTCACCTTTCATTTTACTTTCTCGAACCCCGGTGTGGGTAGAGATGAGCACAGCAGTTGCGCACCGCCCCAAGTGCTCACAGTGGACTGCTTACCCTCTCAGTGGGACTCACAGAAGGCAGCGACCAACAGTGCCCTGCCCAGTGGCTGCATGCCACCGGCTCAGACCCCAGAGATGACATAAGGAAACCTCTGTTAAGCAAAACTCTTAGAAAGTTCAATCATGGCCCTGGCTGCTGGCTCAGTGGCCCGGTGTGTGGACATCCTGGATTCGATTCCCAATCAGGGCACACAGGAGAAGTGACCATCTGCTTCTCTCCACCTTCCCCTCTCCCTTTCTCCCTCTTTCCCTCCCACAGCCAGTGGCTTGATTGGTTCCAGAGCCCGAGGTGCTGAGAATAGCTGCCCAGGCACTGAGGATAGCTAGGGGGTTGCTGGGTGGATCCTGGTTGGGGTGCAGGCAGGAGTTTGCCTCACTCTCTATGCCATACAATAGTGGACATTGTCACTAATGTTGGTCTGGTAGAATCCCTCATAATACTGTACCAGTTCTAAGATGTAGCTCCCAGTCTAGGATGCACACTTTTTTTTTTTTACAATAACCTATTTGGGTTATTGTAAAAAAAAAAAAAAAAAAAAAAAAAAAAAAAAAAAAAAAACACAAAAAAAACAAAATTGGGTGCTTCTGACCATTAACGGCATCTGTGGGGAAAATGGCCGTGTTAGGAATGCTTGCAGGTTTACTGACAGCAAGCCCTTTGTGCAAATAGTGCCGGAGCACGTGACAGCACAATTATAAGGATGTAAATGATTCCCCTCAGGGGGCAAGGAGTGGAGATCAGGTCCCGCCACTGAGAGGCGCAGTTGGGCTTTCCTGATCCCTTGCCCTCCACTGCGAAAAGCAGGTTTTCCTTTCCCTTTGTACACCCTCCCCCCCCCCCCCCCCCCACGCCGTTTCTTTCTTCTTGGCTTGCCTGTCTTTTCTTCTTGGCTTGCCTGTCTTGGTAAGCCTCCAGTAAATTGGAATGGCTCACCCTCCTCTGTCTCTACTGTTCCTTTACTGTCTGCTTGAATTCAATGTGAATCTGCGTGGCCACAGCCACCGGCCCGGCAGCACCTTGATTCCCCGTTTCAGGGACAGTCAGTCAGAAACAAAGGGGGAAGACCGAAAGTTCAGCATATGCTGGCCATTACAGTTATTAACCTCATCATAAAAGAGGGGAGATTAATGGCAGCTGTGACATTTTAAAATTGAACATCTCATTATGGTTAGAAACTAGAAAGAAAGATAACTCCTATTTTTTGTACCCTAATGCTCAAAAACAGAAATCTGTACATTTTATTATGCCTGTAATATGCAAATACAAAATTCCAACTATCAGCATCTGCACAGTAGTTGGCAAATCAAATATCCAACAACATAGGAAGACTACAACCTATTTATTCTGAGGCTGAAAACAGAATTTAAAATGATTTGGGGGTAGGGTACAGGCAGTGCTTGAGAAAAATTACAAACAATAACACGAAACAACTTCATTACATGTTGATGTAATTTCAATTTTTATAAAAGACTCCATATCAGCTAGGAATTTTAAAAAATGTGGGTATCATATGCAAAGCTTTGTCATTACTCTTTAGCTAAAATGCGGAGATTTAAATTTGTAAGAAGAAATGAATCCTCCAAAAAGAAAAACTAAAAAAAAAAAGATGCTATTCTGGGCAGACAAGGCATATATTTGCTACATAGTGTGGAATAACCCATTTTTAAGTTTTAGAGGCACTCTTTTAGTTGTTTTGAGTTATTGTGAACCATCCTGATTGGTATCTTTAGGGGTTAAGGTATCGCTTCTTGGTCCGTACATTAGCCCCTCCCTCCTTACACGTAGGGCAAGGAGTGACTGAAGGAAGACAGACCTCTGACCGGTAGGTGGCAGTCGTAATCAGCGAGGAAGCACACTGAGCTTCGTCTTGGGTGGCCGCAAAATGAGTAATCTCTGCCCCTGCCGGCCAGAACCGTAAACTTATATCGAGATCTTAACTGGGTTCAGTACCCTATCCCCACCCCCGTGATCTCAACACCTTATGCTGTCCAGACTGCCTTCTTTAACGGCTCTGCTGCGGGAGCAGTGGGAGGGACGTCCTGGTAGGGGGAAGTTACACACCAAGGACAGGGGTGCAAGCGAGTAGCCCCTGATTGCCGGGGTCCCGCTCTCAGGTCAACCCCCAATTATTTCCTCTCCATGACTTCTCTGAGCACCTTTCAAAATTTGTCTTAAGAGGACTACCTCTTTTACATATTCATTTTAATTACAGGAATCAGATAAACTCTAACTGAGCCTACAGTATTTCAAAAGATAAAACAGACGCAGGGCTTTGTGTTCTGCACAAGCAAACAGGGCCCAGGATCACAGAATAGACCTTTATTTAGACTCACAGTCAGCCTCAGTGCGTCGTCTCACAGATTCTAATGCACCCAGATTTTCTCTATCGGAGAACTTACCTAGCTGTTATGTAAGCACTGGGTTTATTCTCTCTCGCAGACTAGTAATTTTTTCATCCCCAGTACCTGGCACAGTACATGCTCAATAAACACTTATTGAATAAATTAATCCTCAAGTGAGTGAATTGTTGAGCGATGCTCCTGAAAGGAAACTCCCTGAGCGTAGTGAATTTCAAAATAGTCCTGACAGGGTCTCTCAGGTGCAGACACAGTATCTTCCCTCAGGGAAGGAGGCGAAATTACAAAGTAGCCAAGTTTCTCTTTATCGGGAAATCCTTTCTTTAAAATGTTTTTATTTAAATATTTCACTCTGAAATATAATAGATAAAATGGCTACTCAGCTGCCATCCCAAGAAAAATACAGGCCCAAAGGAGGAAGAAGGGCTAGAAACAGAACATTCTCATCCCCCACTGTGAGGTTATAGTTTAGTTAATTTGCTTGCTATTCTCTCTCTTAAAGGCTTCCTGACCTTTACTTTGAAATGTAGCAAAAAGTTTACCTCTGCTGGAATGTCAGGAAAAGCTTACATTGGGGTGGAACCTGACAGGGGAGTTTAAATCACAATAGTTGTTTATAACAGCCTAGCCACAGGATTTACTGTGGAAAGTTAAAGCCTTTAAATTAATTAGACATATCATGAATCCTAAATCTTTACTTTCTAGCATAAAGAAAACAAAATTATTGTGAAAATTTTCACAAATAATTCCCAGGAACACCAGGACCCGACTGTTCCTGGGAGATACCTGACCCTGGCTGTCTTCAGGATTTACTGAGGACCCCAGATGGACCATGCTGATTAGGCCTGTGCTACATCAAAAGAACTTGCAAAGGAGGTGTTCCTGCAGCTGAAGCCCCCTCCTCCTGCTCATGGTCAAGTCAGTGACCAAGACCATAAAGCAAGATATGCTAACTGCCCTTAGCCCCTATATCTACAGCTCCCTCCTGAAGCTCAGGGCTGACACTCTTTGTTGGTCTCAGTCCGCCTGCACCCAGGCACTTTTGAAATGAATTTTCTTTTTGAACACAAAGCCTGGTGTTTTTGGTTTGGCTGGCGGTTTCTACCTTTCAAAACAGAACACACATACATAAAATAGGAAAGAAACATATATGTGCAGTTTAACATGTCACACGGGACAGGTAAAAAAATAGAACATTATTGGGAAGCCACACCCCTCAAATACCTCCACACTGCTCAACACACCCAAATGACCTCCTATAACACCTCCAGTCACCATTCCCTCCATTTCTCCAAGTAACCAAAATCACTATTGCCCTAAAATGTATGGGAATAATATTTATTCAATTTACCATCTATGCTCAAATGTATAAATCAGGGGTCCCCAAACTTTTTACACAGGGGGCCAGTTCACTGTCCCTCAGACAGTTGGAGGGCCGGACTATAAGAAAAAACTATGAACAAATCCCTATGCACACTGCACATATCTTATTTTAAAGTAAAAAAAACAAAACAGGAACAAATACAATATTTAAAATAAAGAACAAGTAAATTTATATCAACAAACTGACCAGTATTTCAATGGGAACTATGGGCCTGCTTTTGGCTAATGAGATGGTCAATGTGCTCCTCTCACTGACCACCAATGAAAGAGGTGCCCCTTCCGGAAGTGCGGCAGGGGCAGGATAAATGGCCTCAGGGGGCCGCATGTGGCCCGTGGGCCGTAGTTTAAGTCCGTTAAATAGTGAGCTTCCTTGGTTCATCAAGGTTAGGTTATGGCTTAAACGTCTCAAGAATATTTCATGTCTAGTGAACAAAGGAATGCATATGAAGTGCTGGGTAACAAAAAAAATGCCTTTCCTTATATCACACACAGGAAATATAAAGTTTTACAAATATTGACCATTTTCATATAATTAAAGAACAGTAGAATAAAAATAATTCATAGCAATATGTTTATTTAAGCCCTCGCTAAGCTTTCATTTACAAGCAAATATTTTCAAAGAAAAAAATCACAAGACAATATTTTCAAACGTTGTACCATCTACATAAAAATTAAACTTGAAGAATTTACAAATTAATATTCTGAGCAGACATAAATTATACATCCTTTTCCAAAATCCAATCTACAGCATTTAAAAATTCATACAGTTACAATGTAAGACATTCTCTCTTTACAATCTACCTATTTACATAGCTTTCCCCACCACAGATACAGTTCGCATCATAACTACCAAGGTTTGCAAACATAGTGTATTTAAAATATATTTAGCAGCATATAAAAAAAAATAGGTAAAAGGGGGAGGAAATACTAATATTAAATAAAAATGAAATTAAAAGGTGATCGTAGAAACAACTCCATAGGAAAATAGACCAAAATATATTTCTGTTAGGACATCAAAAATGTTTCCCATCACAGAATGTATGCACAGCACGAATAAAACAATTTAACGGCATTTTAGTCCTGAGCACAGGATATAGCACAGCTGCAAAACTTTGGTCAATACGAGTAAACGTCAACATTTAACACACACTGTTTAATATTCTTTATTAGTAGATTAAAGTCAATTCCACCTTATGAAAACTCATCAACACTATTCTCCTGTTATTTTTTCCCCCTATACATTAAAAGAGCTTTGAATTTTGGGAACCCTCCACAAACTGATAAAAATATCAAACAGACCACAATTTGACTAACATTTCCAATATGTTTAAATACGTAAATCATCTGAATAGACTATATGGATCAGTTAACAGTGGGTTGCATAATAGTCCAGGTACATTTTCTGTCGCAAAAACATATATTTTGTAATTTAAATAATTTGAAAGTGTTTTTTATAGCTAGTCACAAAGAATCCAGCCACAGTGAAAGTGCGAATCAAGCAATATATCAATTACAGGATATCTATGTATTTGGAGATGGTAATATTAAGCACACAGGATAGTCTACAATTTGACTAGAATACATTTATATTCAAAAGTTGAATTCAGAAATATTTTCCAGTTAATCCCATTCATAAGTTTCTGCCTAATAAATATAGGGTAACATTTTCCATGAAGAACATACGGAGTATTGTCACAGCATTCAGTTTATGACTATCTTCATTCATGTTTAATTACTGGCCATATCTTCCCCCAGATCTCCTGTGTCAGAAATCTGACCATCTTGCAAATTGCGAGCCTTCCAAATTCTCACGGTTCGATCACTATAAAACAATAAATTAAAAATGAACATGATAAAACAGGCAGAAAGATAAAGAACTAGCTCTTATAATTACTTATCATGAAAATATTTTCTGAATAGGTCTTTAACAGATGTAAGTAAAAATATACCTTGTCCATAAGTGTGTCAAATATGTGCCCATATTAATGATATTAAAAATAACTCATATTCTCAGAGTATGCATTAGGCATTGTTACTAAGCACCCTCTACAAACATTAATGCATTTCATTATCTTTACCTTAAGAGGTAGATGATGCTATTATTCCCTCATTATTGATGAGCAAATGGAGGTCCAGAGAGTTTAAGCAATTTGCCCAAGATCATAAAGTAAGTGATAGAGCCAAGATCTGAATCTAGACAATCTGGTTTCAGGGCCCCATCTCCTAACCACTAGACTGCACTTATTACTACAGAAAACAAGATGTGACATGACATATGATCAGAGTAAGGTCACAGCGAGGCCTCTGGAAAGGGAGGGGCTGCAGCAAAGATTCCAGGCATTTGCTGACTTTGGCAAGAGTCAGGAAGAATTATGTTTGGATGAAATCGGCATTAGTCCACAGAAAAAGCAGGAGGCTACTGAGAACTGGATTAACACTCTGCCTATTGTAGAACAGAATATTCAAAGGGTTTCTAAGAAAACATGTTTGTTTACCCACCATGTGGTAGAGAGGACCAATTGTTACATAATCACATTTCTTACCATGTCTCTCAGGGCTTAACGAGAATGTTGCTTTTCTCCAATTTCCTAATAAACTCAAAGCCAAAAGAAAAATTTCCATAAAATTTTATACTACAAGACACTATTAGAGATTATATAGTCCATTTCAAGGACAAAAAAGTGTGACTTATCTACTATGTAACATAGTAGAGGGGAGAGTTGATCCTAGAGTCTAGGCTTTCTATTTGTTTGTTTGTTTTTACAGAGACAGAGAGAGAGTCAGAGAGAGGGATAGACCGGGACAGACAGACAGGAACAGAGAGATGAGAAGCATCAATCATCAGTTTTTCGTTGCGACACCTTAGTTGTTCATTGATTGTTTTCTCATGTGTCTTGACCGTGGGCCTTCAGCAGACCAAGTATTTTTTTTTCTAAATGGTATCCAAGTAGAAATTTTTTTTTTTTTTTTTTTTTTTTTTTTCTGAAGCTGGAAACGGGGATAGACAGTCAGACAGACTCCCGCATGCGCCCGACCGGGATCCACCCGGCACGCCCACCAGGGGCGACGCTCTGCCCCCCAGGGGGCGATGCTCTGCCCATCCTGGGCTTCGCCATATTGCGACCGGAGCCACTCTAGCGCCTGAGGCAGAGGCCACAGAGCCATGCCCAGCGCCCGGGCCATCTTTGCTCCAATGGAGCCTTGGCTGCGGGAGGGGAAGAGAGAGACAGAGAGGAAAGCGCGGCGGAGGGGTGGAGAAGCAAATGGGCGCTTCTCCTATGTGCCCTGGCCGGGAATCGAACCCGGGTCCTCCGCACGCTAGGCCGACGCTCTACCGCTGAGCCAACCGGCCAGGGCTCCAAGTAGAAATTTTATGTCAAATAAACCTTTTATTTACATTTTTTAAAAATTCTGTAAATAATGACATCTCTCTTAAGATTAAGCAAGCCATTGGATCCTTAAAATAGGAGGATAAATTTTTTAAAAATCTGTGGAATAATAAAGAAATTTTTTGTTTGTATGCTGGTTCTGTTATCTGTTCAGAAATAAATATCCATGAAACTTCCCAAATTCTTACTGATTTTTAAAAATTTAAGTATTTTCAATTTTTATTTAATTCTATAAAAATGATACCATCAGAACTCAAAGGTGTTTTTTTTGTTGTTTTTTTACAGAGACAGAGAGAGAGTCAGAGGGATAGATAGGGACAGACAGGAATGAAGAGAGATGAGAAGCATCATTAGTTTTTTGTTGTGACACCTTAGTTGTTCCTTGATTGCTTTCTCATATGTGCCTTGACCGTGGGGCTACAGCAGGCCGAGTAACCCCTTGCTCAAGCCAGTGACCTTGGGTCCAAGCTGGTGAGCTTTGCTCAAACCAGATGAGCCCATGCTCAAGTTGGTGACCTCGGAGTCTCGAACCTGGATCCTCCACATCCCAGTCCGATGCTCTATCCACTGCGCCACAGCCTGGTCAGGCGGCTTTCTTGTTTTTAATCAATAATCTTCTCACTCCAAACACCTCTCATCACAAGGTGGAAAAAACAATATTTTCTTTTCCTTTCAAAATTATTGTGGTAGTCATTTCACAATCTAATTCAAATCATTATGCTGTATTCCTTAAGCTTATAAAGTGCTATATGTCAATTATATCTCAATAAAACTGGGAGGAAAATAATAATCTTCTCATCAACCTACACAGCACATGTACACTGTTAACAGCAAGAATATATGTTCATTCATCCAATTCCATTATTCATTCCACCACTGACTCAACAAATGCTTATTGAGAACTTGCTGTGTTTCAGGCACTATTCTAGGTGCTAAGGACAAATTAAAAGCCAACAAACAAATATGCATACACATATAACTTATGTCTTTGTAGATCATACATTATAGCAAGAGAAGACAGAAATTACAGAGTTCTTTAGAAAGTAATAAATGTTATAGAAAAAGAAAAGACAGAGCATGGGAACAGGGACTGTGGGTGCTTAGGTGACAGGAGAGATTACAATTTTAAATAAAATAACACCGTTACTCTTATTGAGAAAGAAAGACATTGGAAGAAGGTTTGGATTTGTTGTGTTCACATTTTTATTCCCAAGAGCCTGGCACACAGGAGACTCATTGTGAAGGGATAAAGGAACAAATGAATCAGTCAACCCAGCCATCCATAAGAAGGAAGAAGCAAATGTTATTACTATGTACTTCTACTTTAAATGGAGGTAGAAGAGCACAAGCAGATTTTTTTATTTTTTATTTTTTGTATTTTTCCAAAGTTAGAAGTGGGGAGGCAGTCAGACAGACTCCCGCATGGGCCCAACCGGGATCCACCCAGCATGCCCACCAGGGGGCACTGCTCATTGCGGCCATTCTAGTGCCTGAGGCAAAGGCCATAGAGCCGTCCTCAGCGCCAAGGCCAACTTTGCTCCAATAGAGCTTTGGCTGCAGGAGGGGAAGAGAGAGGGGAAGAGAGAGAGACAGAGAGAAAGTAGAGGGGGAAGGGTGGAGAAGCAAATGGGTGTTTCTCCTGTGTGCCCTGGCCAGGAATTGAACCCAGGACTTCCACAGGCTGGGCCAACACTTGACCGCTGAGCCAACCAGCCAGGGACAAATAGATTTTTTAAATGACTTGTTCTAAATGTGCAGAATGGCAGGTTTTGCCTTTCTGGGGAAGAAAATCTTGAGTAATTAGTAATCTATGAATGACTTTATAAAAATTAAAATCAGCAAGGGAAGATTTTAGTATAAGCAGACTTAGTATAAGGATACTTAGTATAAATTTCTTAGTATATATAAGCAGAGTGTACACTCTTAGACAGGCTGGGGAGCCTAAACCAGCGCAACCATACACATCAGAAAATAGAAATTAGACATCTTAAGGCAGGCATGAGAATGTAACAAAAAAAAAGGGATTTCAAGTTTTTTATATTCGGTGTTTCCAGGTATTTACAACTTACAATATTTATTAAATCTGAATACAAGTAGCCAATATAGAGAAAATCACACAGGAACAACTTACTCAGCTGCAGTAAAAATGTGGGTGGAATTAACACATATGGCATTGATCGGACTATCGTGACCCTTCACCTCTCCGACTGGGACAAAAGTATCCACATTCCAGAGTTTCACAATGCCCCCTCTGCAGCCGCTGAGCAAGGCCGGGTGGCCGGGCACCACCCCCAGGGCACAGACCCAGTCCTTGTGTGCATTGGGAACTTGCTGAGAGGAAAAAGAGAAATCAGAAGCTTAAGTAAGGGCAGCCTTCCAAACATACATTTTTATACCCAAAAGAAGTTATAAACATTTTAATTGACAAAACTTAATTTGTGGAATACTGAATGGCCTGGAAACTGTAAAAATCATTTTCTATGCAATCACTCTTAGGGACTTAAATAAATCTGTAATTTGTTCCCCAATTTGCCTCACTCACTAACATTAGTGTTATCAGTATTCAAGGCCATAAAACAGATAGAATCGAAAAGACCTGGAAAGTATACAGGATTTTTCCAACATTGCATCCTCTTCATAGGCAGTAAATATCTCACCCTTCTCAAAATGTATTTAATACAGCAAGTTTAAAAACTCCAACCTGGTATGCAGACCCTAAGCACTGCCTCATAAAATCACTGCCTTCATGTTTTGGCAGAGAACATGGAAGCCTACATCTTTTTGTAGAAGACTGGAGCTAACCTATATATTTATAATATTTATAATAAGCAAACAATAATTATAAGTTCAGACTGTGTAACTATACTTTATGCATAAATATAGTTATATGTATGCACAAAATAAACGTCACACCATGAATGTGTGTCTGTAAAAGCTTTTGAATGCTACATATGTATTTGTTGCCAAGGTTTTTCTTCTATTAATATTCATGCTACTTGTTTATTTGTTTTTGTCTAGTCACAAGCAGGAAAAGTGGGAGCAACTGCAATATATACACACCGCCTGTACATGTATAGGGAAAAGCTTGAAACAGAATAATTTCATCCGTTAACTAATTTCTTCCCCCGAGGAATCAGGAAAAGATACCAATATCTGATTGACACAACACTTCAACCCAACTATTATTCTAAAGGAAATGAGAGAACCATCATTTTTGATGCATGAGTATGCTCCTGTAATGTGAGGAAACATTTACACTACTTTGACGTTAGCTAACCTCTGTACTCTATGGAATACGGGTACATATACAAAACAAAACAAAATAAGAAACTGGAACTGCTCTACCACCAGACTGATTTTATTTAGTGATTTAGTGAACACATGCCTAGGACAATCCCAGATCTTTCAACTCTTCTCAGTGTCTATTCTCCTCTTATCTGTGAGGTATTATTTAATGTTAAATGCTGCCCTTCTCATAATTAGTAACATGGGTGGGTTAGAACGAAACACTCTTTCAAAGGAAGTTCTCAATATTATTCCTATACAATGAAGATCTACATGGAGGCTCTTCAAATCCTTTCATAAACTTAGGAATGGCTTTGAAGTACCCACTCCATCACAGGAAAAGGTTCTACATTACCTGTAGAAGGTCTTTTTGTGCTAAGTCCCATTTCTTGATTCCGTTATCTCTGGACCCACTAAATAGGTTATCCCCTTGTATGGTTAGCGCCTCGATGCCATCATAATGTGGGGGTTCAAAATTGTGGGTGGGACTCACAGTTCCAAGAGCCCCTTCAGTTACATCAAACATCTTTTTTAAAAGAGCAGAAAGAAAGTAGTCATCCTACTTTACGTACAAATAAGTACTGACAGGTGTTCATTCACAGAAACACATACACATGTATATTTACCAGACATGATTTGTTTTGTTATAATTACCTTACTTTCTAAGTTAACAGAATCAATCTGGTGTAAACCCCTCGCGATAATCCTGAGTACTATTTTCACACTACTTCTCCTTACACGTCACCTGCTTACATGTCTATAGGCCTTTAAGAAAGGCAACAAATTTTTTCATGTACAAGTGTACAAATGTACAAATGATATGCTCAATAATAATAATAATAAAACACTACATTTCAATCCAGTCGAATTTAAATAGATTATATGATTGTTCTTTAAACACTATTAGAAAGCACTGCAGTCCTGGTAGTCATCTCAAATTCCCCTAATGCTTTATTTTGAAACCTTCCCCTTATTTCAAAACCTTCCACCCCCTCAGCTGCCCTGAGATGTTGACCTTGTGACTTCTGAAAAGGCTAACATGATCAAAAACATATTTTTGGACCCTTTCCTCCATTCCAAAGTTTCCTTTTATCTTCAAACATTCTTTTACCCTTCCTTTTTTTTTTTTTTTTTTTGATGCTAAAGTGTACTTACTTCCTCCTAAGGGTCACATCTTAGATCTGAATCTAACTCCTCCTACCACCTTCACCAACTGCCATTTCACTGGCCATCCACTTTTCTCCTCTACGCCCGCTTCCTAAGCATCTCTTTATTATATGCGGCTTAAGTGTCTGTTTGTCGCCGATAGCTTATTGGTTGCTTGCGTAACTGTACTAGCCAATGGGGTGAAGTTGCCACGGCATTCAAATAGTCCCGCCTTCTGGCATGCCACCTCACAAATTGAGGTTAAAGATTGGAGCAATTATTATGCTGTTAAGAAATCTTAACACCAGACGGGGTCTTTGCAATGGTACAAGACTAGAGGTTCTCCAATTGAAAAATAATGTCATAATAGCTAAGTCTTTGGCTCCTCTAAAGGTGAAATACATGTCATTCCAAGAATTGATTTGGCTCCATCTCAAACAGGGTCGTCGTTTCAATTGAGACATAGACAATTTCCTGTAAAACTTGCCTTTGCTATGACCATCAATAAGTCTCAGGGCCAAACGCTTAAGCGTGTTGGCATTTTTTTACCTGAGCCTGCATTTGGACACAGTCAACTTTATGTTGCCTGTTCAAGAGTTTGTGAAAGAACGGACGTAAAATTAAAAATAATTGGTCCTCTGCAAGGCGAGCTTAAAAATGATGGAAAGATCTACACAAGAAATGTTGTGTACAAAGAGATCTTTGACATGTGAATTAACATTTTATTATTTAAATCACCTTTATTTATTGAGCTAGTGGAGGCTCTTAAGAAATGTACCGCCAGTGGTTTCCTTCATTGCACTCTACTTTAAGCAATTAAGCAAGTAGAAGGGGGAAACCCTGTGGGGCACTAAGCAAAGGGGCATCCTCGCCGCCTGCGCTGGGTAATTCAGTTTGAATTAGCAGACACCTTTGCACAAATCATTTTAATTACAATTTATAACATCTAGAACAGCGGTCATTTCGTATGACCACCGGGCTTTCTAGTGTAAGCATGTTCAAGTCTACTGAATACAAAACTTCTCCTGTCATTCATTCTATGTTCAAGTCACTAACTCATTTTTCTTCTCTTAAAGCTTTGGGAAAGAGTATTTAACACTCTCTCTCTCTTGCTGTATCCTCTTTTTATTCCTATTGGTGCTTACAGGTACTTCCCAAGGCTGAGTGCTGTCAATTTCTCTCTCCTGTGGCCATGACATCTACTCTAACTCCTTCAACATCTGCTTCTATTTGAATGGCTCTCAAAACCTGTGTCTCTAGTTATAACTTCTCATGAGCTCTAGACTTGCCTTTCTAAATAACCTGCTGTCCTACAGGAGGATGTCCTCTGTTAGTATCTCAAATTTAGCATTTCCAGAATCAAACTATACACTTTCCTCACCTTATCTGCTAATTTTATAAAATCTGAAGGTCATAATATGCTTATTCTTAAAGATGGTGACAGTCAGAATCAGGTATTAGTGAGTCTAAGTTAAAATGGTTAAAATCCCTCCCAAATATCTTCTATTAAAAATGAGAATATATGGTTAAATGAGATGATAAAATCAAGAACTATGAGCAAGAAAAAGATCAGAAAGAAAAAGCAAAGGCTAGAAATGGGAAAAAACTGATTGAGAGAAAGGGTGAATGAGTTTGAATACTTCAAACTACACTTAAACAACTCTATTTTACACACTTTGATGTAATGATCCTTGGAGCCAGTGATGATGAGATCTTGTCCACTGGAAATCTGATCTACAGTAAGGCACATGACAGGGCCCAGGTGTCCCGTTAACTTCCCTGTAGACTGAAACCTTTAAAAAGAAAGAAAAATCATTTTCTTTGAAAATATTTCTTAGCAACTGAGGCCAATTCATAATACAAATAATCTACATTCTTTGACATAATAGTTCACTAATTTTTTTAATTTTAGCTCCACCTCTATGTAACTCATTTGAATTAGAGTTTTAGAAATGGCCGTCCTAATCTATGACGGAAGTGGGAAGAGCCCTAAAGATGTTATTTCATAGCTGAATAATGTCATTTAGGTAGTAAACAGAAAGGCAGCAACACACCAATAGTTGCTAATGACTAAAAAATAATTTGGTTTAATTTATTTACTCATTTTACAGAGAAAGGGAGAGAGAGACAGGAATATCAATCTGTTCCTGTATGTGCCCTGACCGGGGATTGAACCAGCGGCTAAAGACTAATTTTAACTCTAACCTAAATCCAGATAAACCTTAATCTGTTAAATGTCCAAACATATGATAGACATGACTGATATTATTAGGTCAATTTTGAAATTTGATTAAAACAACTGTATCACTAATATAATTTGCCTAATAAATAACAATGCAAAGAAAATAACACAGATATAAATTGCCTATCTAATAATATGGAGAAAATAAGATTACTTCATTAAACACACACACATATACTCTTACATATACATAGATACATATAAGCACTCATATATACATGTATATATACACCTATGCACACATATATGTGTGTATATGTATATCAGAAAATAGGTGGTATATTTCATTAGTTATTATAAAGATATGAAAATGGCCAGAACATATATCTGCTGAAAAAATACTGTTTGATGTCAGTCAATAGGGAACAACAATAAACTTTTGTTTCACTGTCCTACCTCAAATCAAACTGCCAGAACATAGAGCTATATTTGGCTTTCAAGATTAGTTTCCTGAAAATTATTCTCTTAGTTACTTTGTTAAGATGAATCTATATTTAATCATTTTACTGAAATCAACCAGGTCTCACAGGATCTAAATTTTCAGCAAAATAAAAAGTATAAAGATTTTCAAAAGCTGTTATCTTTTCTGCCTTATGTCATGATTTTGACTATCTGCCTCTACGGTGTTCCTAATAGGAGTCAAACTTAATACCTTTAAGAATAAACCAACTCTTCACTTTTCTAATTTTCTTAAACAAGCACCATCTATAAGTTTCTACATTTTTATATTTAAAACTGTACTCAGGATGATAGTTCCTCTCTTTTTCTCTCATCTATCTATAAATTATGCTTACTATTTATATAATTTATGTGAAATCTAATTTTTATAACCCTAGAAACTAATGTTAAAATCATAGGCTTTTCTCTTCAGTCCAACACCCTTAAAACTCTCTTCTGTTCTCATTAGCAAACTCACAATTTTCCTTCTTTTCAGTTGCATTGCTAGGAAACAAAAAGTATTTCCTCAGTCATCATTTGGAATGTTATAACTAGTTATTCTCAAAGTTTCTCACATGAATATCTCTTTGATTTACCACTGACAAAGCCCTTCTAGATGGGACGTACTCTATACTCAAATTGCAAACTTTGCTCAGGACCCTTGGAATTGCCTGTTGAATGGCCTTTCCCCTCCATTATAACATGATCTCTAAGAAGGCAGAGACCACATTTGTCTGGTAATAGTCTTTATTTCCATGACCTAACACAGTGCGTGGCAGTGCCTGCTATGATTGATGTTGAATTACTACTTGTGAACTAATAAATGAATATTCTCTTGCTGCCAAAATTTTAAGAACTAGAAAAGAAATTAAAATAGTCAACTAAAGGATAAAAATTTATATTTCATGGTAAACGAAAATCAAATCAAAGTTGTAATGCCTTACATTTCAATTTATCAATCCTTTTTTCTTTTTAACCACTTTATCCTCTTAATGCTTCATTATATAGGTATTTTTTATTTTATATTCACAAAAATCTTTTAAGGGTTTATGCCCACACTTGTTCAAGTAAGTTAGTAAACTAAAAAATTAGAGATATAAGATGTTGAAATAATGTTCAAAAAAGTAATTCTTTCAAATGTACTGGTAAAACTAGGATAGGAATCCTGGTCTCTTCCTGTTAATACAATTTGTAGAAAAATATTAAGGAAGGCTAAAGTTGTGATTCTATTTTCCTTCATATACTTTTTGTTCTCTAGCAATGCAACTGAAAAGAAAGGAAAATTGTGAGTTCGCTAATGAGAACAGAAGAGAGTTTTAAGGGTGTAGCGATGGATAGAAAAGCCTATGATTTTAACAATAATTTCTGGGATTATAAAGATTAGATTTCACATGCACTAGTAAGGTCTGAATGTTGTATATATGTACATAAGTTTTCCATGTGAGAGAAGTACATTTTCTTCGAAATTCTACCTTTTCAGGTCCCACATTCTGACAGCATTTCCGGAAGCCGCATAGAGGAAAGAGCCGGTTGGGTTCAGTGCAATCTGATTGATCTGGTTCTCTCCAGAGGGAATAGCTACTGTCCTACTGGTGCTTGCAGCACAAGCGTCTCCAAGACTGACTTGACCTGAAGATCTTAACAGAGAGAGAATAAAACGATAAAGTCACATTACTGCTCAAGAGTTCAGCTTAAAATTCCTTAAATTCCCAGGAAACTGACTATAAGCATCAGGAAGACCTGTGTCCTTGTTGGTCGCTGGATACACAGAACCTAGCACAGTGCCTCACACACACACAGTTGGCACTGTAAATGTTTTTAATGAATAAAACAAGATGACATGGCTTAAAACTCTACCTTGCAATTCTATATAGTATAAATGCTAGGAATTACAAGCCCTGAATCAAGAATGACCAAAATATTATTTAGGAAAGATCAGGAGACTAAGATTACAAACAAAACAAAACAAAAAACACCTCAACAAATAACAGTGTCAAAAGGTAATTCACTCTCCTGCAGCTTCCAGAAGCCCCCTGAGGTCCAGGTCTATAAGATTTACCCTTTTGAATTAAAGCCTCTAAGGAGTTTTTAAATTATTTTCAGTTTTTGTTTACTTTGGCCCATTCATACATGTAGTATTTACTATGTGCAATTTGTGTAAAGACTCAAATACCTTATTTATATTTCTTCAGACAAATTCTAAATGGTAAGTATATTTTTAAATTTTAAAACACTTTCTCGGCTAACTTTTTAAATATCAAGTTATAATCAATCTTTTTAAATTTGGCTTTAGGTAATCAACTGGATTGGTAAATTTCTTACATCTTATTTTATAAATTCTCCTCAAGAGAGAGACTTGTATTCAGGACAATAAATAATTAGCAGTTCCCCAAATACAAATTAGCAATTAAAGTAAAGGTTAATAATCCCCACCTTACAAATTATTAATCCCTGCACTAAATCCCTATTTTTAGTAAAGGTTAACCTTTCCTGTGTTCCCCTTTCTTATTTAAACTACCAGACTTAACCTCAATTTCCATTATAAAATAGTTCATCATTCTTACGGCAAAAAGAATCTTTATTTGTTCCACATTTTAAGTCCATATATGATAACAGACAGAGAAAACAAACTCACCCTCCAGCTGTCCAGTGTACCCTGCAGTTATGAATTTATGCTAATACCAAAGCAGTGCAAGTCCCTTCCCCCAATAAACCTATCTATTATTCAATACCCACCAATTAAACATTAAAAACACTTCTTAAGGGTCTACAACAGTGATTTATGCCATATTCCAAGGAGTGGTGTGCATCCAAGCAAGGAATGTAAACCATTTAATTACATCAAGTAGTAAATACTGCGAAAATGTACTACCTTAGTATTTGGGAGCAAGGAAACATAAAATATATACTTAGTCATAGATCAAATATGATTTATCCCTTCCTGTTTAATACTAGGCTGTCTTACTTTCTCAATATTCTTTTTCCATTTATTTTATCTGTGTTCTTATTGTACACATTTTAGCATCCTTTTGGCAGTGGACAGGAATATATAAATAAAAATGAGTTTATAGTGCTTCTTTTCTTATATTTCGAAAACAAGAACTATTGGCCCTTCTACTTGTCCTTAAGTTACTTACGTCAGCGTTCGGATGCATTTTGCTGAATCTCTGATATCCCACACCTTAATATAAGATGTCGACACAGTGAAGACCAGACTTGTGTAATTACAGTATTTTACAGAGACCACATTGTTGGGGTGGCCTCCCAGTGACATTATCTCCTGCCCTGTCACCAGATTCCATACTTTACAAGTACGATCTAAAACAAACAAATTTAAAAAGGTGAAATACTGTCAATGTGAAGTAAATTATGTTCTCTTAATAATAAAAATTACTTAAACTATTCCTCTATTATGAGAAGGAAATATGATAAGAACACAGTAATTACCCTATTAATCTGCCACAGGCATCTCAACTCCATCCTAGCCCTCTGCAGCCCGTTCAAGGGCAAAGTGGGTGTAAAGGAGTAGATGAAAGCCACAGATGTCTGGTGTATGCATTACGTGACATTAAAGATAATTATATAAAATTCTGAAACACTCATATATCAAATGAGTTTTACTTCAAATTGCCCCTGACTTTAAAATGACCACCCCAAATCAACCTCTCTAAAACATTCTGGTTTGATCACGTCCCTGCCTCCTCATAACACACATGTAAACATAAACACCTCTTTTCCCCAGGGGTCACTGCATGATGGATTTTATTTTTGACACAAACACATTAGCATAAAACTATTCTATTTTATTGACATGCTGATTAATTATCCTGGAAAGATAAATTTAATTTGAATCATTAGAAAAGTATATTTTCACAGAGCTGATTATTTTTAAATGGGAACTGTTTGCCATTATTTACAGTTCAAAAGTTCTAGCTAGATTTTTATATGTCCCTCATAGGCAATGAGCAAAAAATGTTTGCTGGTTAAACTAAATCTTGTAACATCCCTAAACACTAAGTAACTTTTACTAACTCCCCAAATTCTTGTACATACATGCTTCCTTCTCACCATTCTAGCCTCACCGTCTACCACTTCTCTTACATATATTCTCCTATTCAACCCAACTGGATTTACTCCCAAAGATATTCCACTTTACCTCCATGTCTTTGCTCCTGTTGTTCTTGGCTGCCAACCCTTCCCTGTCAATAACAAAGCTATCCTATAAGGGTCATTCTAAATTCCTCTTTGTCAAAGCCTTCCTTATTTCTCATACCTTGCCAGATCTCTCCCTTTTCCAAAACCCCAAAACTCCTGGTTTGTAACTCTTCAAAGCATATACAGTTGATTTTGAGTTACCCGAAATTGTACCAAAGGAGTTAAAAGTGCAGGTTTGGAAACAAGTAGAGCTAGGGCTCCAGTCCTGGCTCTTCCACTTACTAGCTAAGTTTTTCTGGAAAAATTATTTGACTTCTTGAATCCTCAGATTCTACATTTGTAAAATGAGGATGCAACATGGAGCTCACTGTCGTTACAGTGAGGATGAAATGAGATATTTGTACATGTCTAGTACAGTGGCTGATATATGGTAAGTGTTCAAGAAATGGTGGTTGCTATCCATCTTGTTTTCTTTGCCACACTGTACATTGTACTGGCTTCTTGTACATTGTTACATACACTACATCACTAAGCTCAGGGCCTCACATACACAGATGCTCCTTTATCAAAGAGAGATGTGTTCCCTCAATATTCTATGTATATAACAGCAACAGAGATTTTACTTTCTTCCCAGCTGTGAAAGATTTTACAGTGTATACAATTCAGAGATTGAACTAGATTATCTCTTGGATTCTTAAAGAGTTTTAAAGCAGTTTCATTTTTTTTTCAAAGCTTGTTAAAAATATCATCTTTTTTTTTTTTTTTTTTTTTTTTTTTACATCTGTTATATAACCCTATGAAACAACTACTAGCACCTTTGGATCCAGTGAAGAGGAGGTCATCCGTGGAATCCACGCAGAGCACAGCTTTCGTGTGCCCTTCAGCTATATGAACACACTGCAGTGCAGAAGCTCTGACTCCTTTTGACGTGGGAAATGGGTTGATTATGCCCCTGGGGTGAGGAGAAAAAAGCAGGACTTACTTCAGTAGCTGTATCATCAGGCTAAATGCAGCTTTTCTCTGAATTTAAGACGCGATTCTAAGTAGTACTAAAATTCAGAGTGCTCCCTCATTGTTTTTAAGCAAAATGACAGAGACAGCATGTGAAATATACTGCTCACACAAATGAGGGGATATTTCAAAACAAATATGAGCAGTAGAATATCCCCTAATTTGTGTGAGCAGTAGAGCAATAGTAGTGATGAAGTACATCAACTAACTCAGCACCAGCTAGCATTTTACAAAGAGTAAAGCTTATGATACATTTGGATTGTCTTATTAACAACTGCATCTCTTCAAAGTTCAATGAGGCAATGTTGGGAGCTGTTTGAGGGTAGTGAATTCTGACAAAACAAAATGTATAAATGATAGTAACTAGATGATGTGACTCTGTGTCATGTTGGATTGTGACTCTACGTTAAGGACATTCCTGAAAAAGAATAACACATATCACCTAAAATACTAAGAAAATTTTAAACAATTTTTAAAAGACAAGATTATATGAACCAAAATTTTAAAGGGAAAATGGTTTTAAAATATCAAGAACTTAAGAGAAAACACTAAACAATCACAAAGAGGATTTTAAAAATTAGAATTTAAAAGAACAGTGAGGTTCTTTAGGGATCTTTACCATAGCTTAATGTTTTTGGAATTTCTGCTTTATACTACTGGTCTATACATTATGGAAATACACAGATTATCAAAACATTATTCCTATCCCAAAGGAGTTAATGCAGGATCTGAACTGAAATAATTGTGCCAGTAAGACTAAAGGTGAGGATGAATTAAGACATGATAAATATATTGGTCAAATTACCCTCGCTCAGAGCAGGAAGAAAATGATGTTGCAATGTGTCCATCATATCAGACAGACGGCATAATATTAGGACAAAACAGACAAAAGGTGTCTGTTTCTATATTCTTGATGAAAGAAAACAATCTTCAAGGTACAAGGGGCAGAAATAACTAAGAAAAATATGAGCTAAACTAGGTAAAGCTAACAATGGAGACAATTGATGAGTTCAAATATTTCAGTTTTTCAATCATTGTGTATCATAGGTTTTTGAAAGTATATGCCATTATGGGGACAAAAATCAATGGAGCACCTCTATTAGTACTGTCAGAAGACTGATATAGGGACAAATCATGCAGACTCAACTCCAAAAAGAGGGGAAAAAGTAGATTTCGGTAAGTACAAATGAATAAAATCATTAGAAACACAACAAAATAGGCCCTGGCCGGTTGGCTCAGCGGTAGAGCGTCAGCCTAGCGTGAGGAGGACCCGGGTTCGATTCCCGGCCAGGGCACACAGGAGAAGCGCCCATCTGCTTCTCCACCCCTCCGCCACGCTTTCCTCTCTCTCTCTCTCTTCCCCTCCCGCAGCCAAGGCTCCATTGGAGCAAAGATGGCCCGGGCGCTGGGGATGGCTCTGTGGCCTCTGCCTCAGGTGCTAGAGTGGCTCTGGTCGCAACATGGCGACGCCCAGGATGGGCAGAGCATCGCCCCCTGGTGGGCGTGCCGGGTGGATCCCGGTCGGGCACATGCGGGAGTCTGTCTGACTGTCTCTCTCTGTTTCCAGCTTCAGAAAAATTAAAAAAGAAAAAAAAAAAGAAAAAAGAAACACAACAAAATAAAGGTTCATGAAGAAGAGAACTTGAGCTCACTGATCTCATGAAGGAAGCTGTTTGTAGGGTTACTAGGCAGCAAAATAGGGGAATGTAATATTCATAATATATGTTGACTCCAAGAAGGCTCATACAATAAGCCTTTCAAAGGATATTCTTGTGGTCACGGAGGTTAGTACAAAACTGTTGAGGTCGGGTAGCTTCCTCAGTGCTTGGAGTCACAACTAAGGAATCAACAGTCCTCTCAGTCTGAAAGGAGTTCTGTAAAATCTAGTCAATATTTTTCTAGCCCTGAAGACAGAAATGGACTGTTCATTAAGCTGATATATTAAAAAGCTAGCTACTGTGTTGTAGTGCCTAGAAAAATAACTGAAACTCATTTATTATTAAGAACGTAGTTAGCATGAAAATAATGCTTGAATGAAATTTAAGTCAAAGATGTAACAGAATGCTCCAAGTAGGAACGGGGCTTCCTGGTAGCCTATATGAAAAACTAAAGTCACTTAGTTATGGAATACAAGATGAATGTATTGACAATTAGTGGTTCCTCTCCCAACACTTTCAACGACTTGTTTGAGTGAAGTAAGTATTTCAGGAGAAGGGAAGTACTAGAGCTACTATATTCTGCCGAGGCCACTTCTGGAATGTAGCTGAATTCTGGATGCTACATCTTAAGAACACTGAAAAACTACATACTTTCCAAACACAGTGGAAGCAGAATGAAGAATCTGGAGACTATGTCATATAGGGAACAGAAATGAAACTAGACCTCTTCAGATGATAAAAGAACATTCATTGGAGGGGACACAACAGCACAATTAAAGAGTTGAATATTTAAAGAACTGTCACATATACAAGAAAAGAGGTATTGGGTTAATTCTGGTATAGCTCAAGAGGGCTAAAGAAAGACTAATGAATAGAAATTTTAAGGAGGTAAATTTAGGCTCAGGATTTTTTTAAAAGCTTTATTTTTAGGGTCTAATGATAATGATTGCAAAGAGTAAAAGAAACTCCTTATTACTAGAAATTATACCAGAAACTGTTATTACTAGATATAAGTATAAAATCTAATGATATTATTTACATAAATGTGTCAATTTGAGATTCTTGAAATTAATGCTCAGTAACTTGTTTGTAATATAAGAATTGAAACAGATTAAAACTTAAAAGTGGGCAAAACCTCCTCAGAAGTCTGAATCGGACATTTTTAAATCCTCCTGTTCATGTGAGGTTATTAGCTATGAACTGAAGCCATCAAACTATTGTTTCAAATGTTCAAAAAACAGGCTTTACTGCATGCAGTCAAGTGCTACTGTTACATCTCAAACAGAAAATATATGTATGTATGTATGTGTGTGTATCTGTGTGTGTGTGTATGTGTGTGTATTTCAACAAGCTGACTATAAGAAAAAAAAATTCATAGTAATAGTCCTAGTGCTGTTTTTGATTTGCAGTTAGTGACACAATCATCCTAAGGAAAAAAGTCGGTAGCCTCAATCATGTGGCACTATATCTCCAAAAGATTTCTTTCCGGTAGAGTGTCGGCCTAGCGTGCGGAGGACCCGGGTTCGATTCCCAGCCAGGGCACACAGGAAAAGCACCCATTTGCTTCTCCACCCCTCCGCCCCACCTTCCTCTCTGTCTCTCTCTTCCCCTCCCGCAGCCAAGGCTCCATTGGAGCAAAGATGGCCCGGGCGCTGGGGATAGCTCTGTGGCCTCTGCCCCAGGCGCTAGAGTGGCTCTGGTCGCAACATGGTGACACCCAGGATGGGCAGTGCATCGCCCCATGGTGGGCAGAGCGTCGTCCCATGATGGGTGTGCCGGGTGGATCTCGGTCGGGCGCATGCGGGAGTCTGTCTGACTGTCTCTCCCTGTTTCCAGCTTCAGAAAAATGCAAAAAGAAAAAAAACACAAAGATTTCTTTCTTTCAAATTATCAGCTTTATTCTAAGAATTTACCAACTCTTCCCCAAGGGTATAACATCCAACACAACTCTGTTTTTCAAAAATTTACTGGCCCTGGCCGGTTGGCTCAGTGGTAGAGCGTCAGCCTGGCATGTAGAAGTCCCGGGTTCAATTTCTGTCAGGACACACAGGAGAAGCAACCTTTTGCTTCTCCACCTCCCCTTAACCCTCTCCTTTCTTTCTCTCTTTCTCCTCCCACGGCCATGGCTCAAATGGTTGAGAAAATGGCCCTGGGCACTGAGGATGGATGGCTCTATGGCCTCACCTCAGGTGCTAAAATATAAAATAGCTCAGTTGCTGGGTAACAGAGCAAGCACCAGATGGGCAGAGCATTGACCAGTGGATCCCAGTCAGGACACATGCGGGAGTCTGTCTCTCTGCCTCCCCTCCTCTCACTTAATAATAAATAAATAAATAGAATTTACTAAATGTTCCCCTATCATATAACATCCAGTATAATTCTTTTATGTCACAGGTTGTAATTTTATAAAAGTGTTCAGTAAATATTTACCACCAATGACATGTTTGGCACAGCTCCTGGAAAGACACTTTTTTATTTTAATGGTATTGATTACATGTCTAAAGAAAATTAACCTCAACATTAAATATGGCATTTTAGTAATCAGATACTGAAAATGCTCTCAAATATTCATAATATTAGGGTTAATATATTATAGATAATATTATAATCCTAAAATATTATATATAGTATCATATATCAAAGATAATAGAAAAAATACAGAAATTGGAAACATACATCCCTGGTATTTTTTCAATTGGAATTAATCTAGTCACATTCTGAAGTATAAAAATCTACTTTAAAAGTTTCTTTAAGTTAAGGTTAAATGTTGCAGACTTGTAAAACAAACCTGATTTAAAGGAAAGAAAAGTTCCTTCTGTTTCCATGCAAACCTGTGAGACTAATCTCATCTCCCTCCCCCGCCTACCTTTTGGAGGATCTACTGATGGTCACAAAATGGCCACAAACCAGGGGAAACAAGCGCAAAAGGAGAGAAGATAAAGATAAATGAGAAGAAGAAATGATAGCGAGGAAGAGAGAGAAATTCAGGATCAAAAAAAAAATCCATAACATGAAAAAAAAAAATGCAACATTGTTATTTTTAAAATAGCATCAAGTAGTAGAAAAAAATTTTTTTTTTTAAAAAGCTCTTCTACATTCTATTTCTTTTTATATTTTGGTACCACAGTATTCATTGTTTAGGGGGTTTTTTTTAATTAATTTTAATGGGGTGACATTGATAAATCAGGGTACATATGTTCAGAGAAAACAGCTCTAGGTTATTTTGCCATTTGCTTATGCTGCATTCCCATCACCCGAAGTCCAATTCATTGTTTTTCTAGCACACCTCTTTTTGTTTTAATCACAAAATCTGCTACAAACTATTTAAAGTTGCTAAACAAAGAAGAAAAAGTAACCATATTCACCTCCCACACTCAAAGCTATTGGAAATAAAAAAAAATATCACTTAGGAGCAAACTTTCTTGAAATCAGTCTTAACAGAACTTCCTTTCTTTTAAAGAAAAAAAATTAGATACCAGATAGAAAAACAAATGCCACAAGTTCTTACATTATACAAAAAAGCTTGCCACTACTTTGTCTAAAAGGCACATGACAAAAATACATTAAAATTAGTATGTTTAAAAATATGAGTACATTTACATTGTTTACAATAAGTTACACATCCAACAAAAATGAGCCTTGCCTAGAGTTTCTAGGAAGGCTTTGTAGAACATCGTGAAATGCCGGAATATAGAAAAGATGGAAAGAAAGTACCTGTGTACCTCCGACAGAGAGGAATCACTTTCATCAGACCTACAGTGGAAGAGTTAGAATTATGAGAAGAAAGAATACAGATATTAACAGATAAGACACTGAAACTGAACTGAGAATCAACAGTATGAATAACAGAAACACAGCAATACCTCCTGTGTACTGGCCTGCTTTTCCATTTGCACTGATATCAGCATATTCAATGTATAGCTAAATCACGTAAACTATTCGATTCTTATGTTTTCTACCAAGACATTGGGGGAAAATACTCTATTAGTGATTCAGAAAACCCATCTACCCTTAACATCTAAAAGTTAGGTCCTGAAGAGGTACAGTTTCAAGTAAGTAAAATATACTGCTCACAAAAATTAGAAGATATTTAAAAATTAATATGAAGCAATAAAATATCGCCTAATGTTTGTGGGCAGTATACACCACTGCCAGATTCTTTCCATTTAATTGACCAGTATCAGAAAAATTTTCCCATTTCAATAACTATTCATAAATCTTATTCCTTTTGATAATTAGTTTTGATTTGGACTCTAATGTGGCGGTTACACAAATATATTACATGTTTGAAAGAAAAGCAAATTGCTCATTATTGAATAATCTTTGAATTTTAACTTCTCTTAAAAAGAAGGAGTGCTAACTAGGGAGCCCCTTAGTGATATCTGGGGAACTTCAGCGGGATTTAAAAATAGATGACCCACTCCAGTTAGCCCTATTCTAAAATCTCCAAGGCTGCCAGTGAGTCTGGCTACTATGAAAACCTGTTTACCTTGGATACAGAGGCAGATTTAACGGCGGGCGCACCGGCCCCCACTACTGAAGGGCCCCACTAAACCCCAACTTTACATTTTTTTCTAATGACACCAAGTTTGGTTTCATATGTGCAATTTTAACATTAATAGTACATAATATTTCTTATTTATTTAAAAATATGGTTAACGTGTATTTTTATTTTCCCTGTCTCTTCTTTTATAAGGGGCCCAATATTTTATTCTGCGCCCGGGGGAGTGGGCCTCAACCGACCTTAATCTGCCTCTGCTGGGAGACTAGGTTTGGGGAGAATGAGAAGAGGGCAGTGCCGCTGGCACAGAATGGAGCCAGAAACAATGTGTGCAGGATCTACATGTAGCTGACGAAACACGCTATTCTCAAGTAGGAGCCCAGAGGAAAGTAATTCAAAAGGAAGGAGAGTGCTTGAAGTGTCGAGTAGTCAGTTATTCTGTTTTTACTTTCAAAGATGACAACCCAGCCAAATTACTGATAGCTGATAAAACAGTTCAGTAAAAACAGGTGAAATTGTCAAGATTATCAAAAGACTGACAGAAAATTTTATGACTAAGTTCAAGGTAAAGAAAATTTAGTAATTCTTTGTATCACTAGTGAAAAGTGACTTTCTCAAAACATCCCTCGTGTTCTTCTCCTCTTCTCAATTAAATGAGAGTAACACATAATATTTACTTATCTAGATCAATTTAAAGGACATGTCATCCATTGATTAATCTATATTAAAATCTAATCAAGAATTTTATTGATAAATTAAGTAAATTAATTTTTTTTCAAAATGACATTGTGTTTGTCTATGTCTATAGAGCCATTTCGCATGATTTAAACATGCCAAACATCTCAAACAGAATCCAATCAATTTCAGAAATCATTGATATATATACAGAGATATTATAACATAGAAAACAAATAATTGGGATGAGAGATTTGATGTCTAGTACAAACACATACTATGTTATTCAAAATCAAAGCAGATAAATCAAAGTTAATAAATACCTTATGGTAGCATTGTTAGTATTGAATTTTTGCAAGAGAGATTCTGGCTCAATGTGAGAATACTTTTTCATGTCATATATAATGAAAATAATATTTTCATACCCCTCCAACTTCTCTTTCCCCACCCTCAGTCACATCTCCTTCACTCATAAAGGTACTTTTTTATTCCAACAACACGATTGTTGACGTTTTCTGGTGAATCTGTATAAAACAACTAAATGATAATAACATGTTCCACATATAACAGTGATCTTTGTAAGCTGGTATATTCACCAAAGGTAAAATAATTTGCCTCTTTTTAACTCAGGCTACCCATATCAGAAGCTTTTGTATGCTCACAGAAGCTGAAGAATCCCAAGAAAATAAAATTTCAGGTGGTCTCAAAGATATCTCAAATCTAATGTACTTGTAAAAGAAAGAGCAAGAAATGCTGAAAGTATAGCAACGCAAATCTACAACAGGGAATAATGTTCAGCAGGAAAATAATTTTCTGTAATATTGTTTCTATGGTTCATTTCCTGTTGGAACAACACATAAAATATGGCAAGAGTTAACAAGTCAGACTCCATCTCCCACACAAAGAGATGGCTAAATGTTTTCTACGGACTGTATTGAAAGGTTCAGAATATGGTAATAAATCATTGGGGCTCTTTTCCATAATGACTTACTTATCCTGCTGAACTGATGTGTTTCCCTGAGAAACAGTAAGACGATTAAAAACATTCAGTTCATTACGGGGCCGGCTTGGTGGGGAAGAAGGAGGTGAAAGACTAGCCTCTGAGGTTCCAGAATCTGAGCTATAAGAAAAAAAGAACATTAAATAGATGGCTTAATGGTTTATGATGTGTTAGGAATGTTAAATGAAACATGCTTTTTTTTAAAAGCTTTTTATTAGAGAATTCCTTCCTACTTTCCTTCCTTCTTTCCTTCCTTTATTCCTTCCTTCTTCTTTACATTTTGTTTTGTAAGATAAAATGCACTCTGAACAATTTTTTTTCCACTGAATTTTGTTAGATCGGCCACAAGATGGCATAGAAGAAAATGTTCTATCTGCCAATCTCTAAAGTTAGTACAAATAAAGCAAGCCAAATTTAAATTTATACAGTTTAGAATTGAGACCAAGTTGCTCATTTTCCAGACAAGAAAACAGACCCAGCAAATTTAAGAGTGATTTGCCTCCTCAATTGATTCATTCATTTATTTTTAAATTACTTATTTGCTCCATCCCCTATCTCTCAATTATTATTGAGGCATCTGATTCAGTTGATACAAACAAATTACATCTTAAATAAAGGAAGCAAGGATGATTAGAAGGATAATTTCCGTGACAGGCAAGTCAGCTAACCCCGTGGTCAAGGTAGAGAGTGTGCACGCTGGCACAGGGAAGGGGGATGGGACAACGCCGTCCACTCAGTTACAGAAAATATTTGAAAACCTCTTTTATATTTATTTTTATGTTAAAGAAATGAGCCTTACCAGTACTTAAATATAGATTGGCACTGATATTCTCACTCAAGGTCACGTCAAAGATCCACCTGCCACATGCAACGCATTAGGTGACCTGAGACAGAGGTGGGTGTGCCAGAGTAGAAGGCGACAGTGGCTCCAATACACTCACGCACCTTTCCGCATGTTGTACTGTTGCAATTTACAGCTGTCCAGTGGGTCATCAAACTATATTATGTGTTGCTAAATAACCCTCACAAAACATGCAAACAGCTTTTAAAAGATTTTAGCGAAACACCAACTGGGGATAATAACAATTTAAACAGAAGAACAGCAAGAAAATGGCCGAACTCACACCCCCTTCCACATTAGTTTTTGTCAGCCACTTTAAAGGTGAAGTCAATGTAGTTTTATCAGATCAAAATTTTTCTAGAAGACTTTGATTTAATAACCCTCTCCTCAAGTGTACATTTACTCTTACAATAATATACACAATATATAAGAGTATACATGATCGGGGACAAGTGCTCAAATATTTTTACAGAATGTGTGACCAAGAAATTTAGAAGACCATTTAGTTAAGCCAAGAGCTGACCTGATTGTCTCGATTAGTCATAAACACAGAGCCAGCCCAAATCTGGGAAATAATTTCACTATTGTCCTTTGGCATCTAAGTGGAGCAAACATTTTATACAATCTAGTTAAAGAAAAAAGTATAAGTAACTTACTGTTTTTGTTCCCTGGCTTTTGATTTTTCTGCTTTTTCATATGCCTTTCTCCTAGTTCCAGGAGAAGGCTCTGGTAGCTTTTTTTCTGATAGAGATGACTGTCTGGAACTAAAATAGAAAAAGATTCAGTAATAATCTAATTTTAAATATGTACATATAACTTTATTTGGCAGGTATTCAACTTAAAAATTTTAATACATTAGCGTTGGCCGGTTAACACAGTGGTAGAGCATCGGCTCGGCATGTGGAAGTCCTGGGTTTGATCTCTGGCCAGGGCACTGGAGAAGCGCCCATCTGCTTCTCCACCCCCCCCCCTCCTTCCTCTCTGTCTCTCTCTTCCCCTCCCGCAGCCAAGGCTCCATTGGAGCAAAGTTGCCTGAGCGCTGAAGTTGGCTCCACGGCCTCCACCTCAGGCACTAGACTGGCTCTGATTGCAGATGGGCCAAGCATCGCCCCATGGTGGGCATGTGGGGTGGACCCCGGTGGGGCATATGCGGGAGTCTGTCTGCTCCTCCCACCCCCCCAACCCCGCTTCTCTCTTTGGAAAAATGCAGGAAAACAAATTCTTTCAATAGATTAATAGCTAGAACTTGAGAAGGATTACTTGAAAATAAAATAAATAAAACTAGGATAAAAATTATTATGAGTTATTTTTAGTTAAGGGATACTTAACTATACATTTCATTTTTAAATTAGCTACCATTTGAAATAAGTGCAAACCCATTGTTTTGAGTATAAAAATCAATGTTATACTGCCAAATGGCTAAAATAAATATTTTATTATAAACAAAAGTAAGTTCAATCAGAATTGCTTCAGTTGAAGAAAAAAAGTCTTCAGTTTTTCAAGAACAAAAATATTAGAATATCAGACTATGAGAAGCAATGAGATTTAATGAATTATATTTAGACATAATCACACAAAAAAACACAATTATTTTAATTAATTATATTACTTAACTTGTAACTAACAAATTTTTGTAATTAAAATATTCTTGTCTTATAAGTTTTAAATGTTGAATAATAACTAACAATTTAAGACTATAATTTTTGAATATGGTAGTAATAAATTTTAATTGAAAAAATGAATTTCTGCAATTCTTGGCTAGTTATATTAATAAGAAAAACAAATCCACTGAGGAATTAGAAAGCAAGAGCCCTAGAAAGGGTTACATGCTTTCTATTTGGAAGCAGAAACTAAGCATAATCAAATGTTGTGTGCCTAATTTTTCTAATCAGAGGAAATAAAATTTTAGAACTTCTGCATCATTTAAATGATAAGGGCCACTTGAGTAAATTATTTTTCTTTATGTAACAAAAGTCATGTAGCAATGGCTTATAAAAGTTACTGCACCAAGCACATGACTAGCTCTTAAATTTGTGTATCTGAATTTATGAAAACTTGAAAATAAATCATGCAAAGAGAGAGTCCAAAGGGTACTTTTTACCACCTGTCATAAAGGATACATTTTTAAAATGAAAGAGAAAGGCAAAAAGAAGGTATTACCTGAATCTGGATTCCAGGAGAAAGATTTAGTCTTGAAGTTCCAAAAGTCTACTCATCTGACAGACTATGCTGAACACATGTGGGCTCCTAAAATCTGTTCTCAGTTCTCTCTCACTACCTTCACCAGAGCATTTCTTTTTACTGCCATCTTATCAAAAAAGCACTGAAGCTATAAGCTATACTGGTTAGCAATCTCTAAGAGCAAATCCAGTAGTTAATTACATAGGCCACTTCAAGCACATGCAAGAAAGTTCTGTCATCATTAAAATTAATTTTGGAACTAAAAGTTGCAGATGGGCTTACTGATTGTAAGACAACAGATATATCTTCGTAAAATGTATGAAGTTATAGGAAACAGAGATATTCAAGAGGGGAAAGTATGTTATATTTTATTATATGCAGAGTCGTACAGTATGTGCTGTTTGGGGGGCACTATTTCTCAATGCTATCCTGTATTCATCCCATAAATCATTGCTATACTATATATGAGGGTTAGTTGGAAAAATATTTAAATCTTTACCAGTGAATGACTTATCTAATTTTAATACAACATTCAAAACTCACACACATATACATACAAACTGGCCTGCATAGGGAATCTTTCTTTATCCTCAAGAAAATAGTGAAAAATCTCTAAATAAGGTTTGTTTCGAGTAGAATGTTTTTGTTCAGATCATCATAGATGGGAGACAGAATATGCCCTCCTTCAAATCTTTAATAATACCAATAAAAATACTGTGTGCAAATACTCATGTCAGAGTAATGTGCTCTAAGGCAAAATATGAGGACAGCCCAAAATGTATTGTTTGTAAATCATATTTCTCTTTTTCTTTAAAATGGTCAGCAATGGTTTATTATCCTTACCACACTCTTAGAACTAGGACATACATAATTTAGAGCTAATATAAGTCTTTAAAGTTTCTTTTTTATATAATAGTTTTATAAGTATAATATCATATTAACCTAATTTAGGTGGTGCTAAATAAATTTTACCTGCAATTCATAACTCAGTCTTTATAAAAATTATAATCCTATAAGAATAACTTTAAAGTTGAGAAACAAGATAATGTAGTTCAACAAAGAACATTTCCATCTCAAATCATTTTGAATGTCTAAAAAATTAGGTGAGATAAATACCTAACAGAAATTATGTCAAAAACAAGAGATCTTATTTACATAATTCTTTAAAATAGAAATAAGAAATTAGCAACGTGCATATTAAAAAAAGAAGTGCCAAAAGAAAAGAAGTTAGTGTAGCCGGGCCAGACTTACATGCTGCCTATCTTAGAAGGAAAGCCAGATTGGGGAGGGAGTTCTTTTTCCCTAGCAGAAGTACCACTTGACTCTGTATCCATTCCAATCTCTTGCCCTTCCACGACCGGTGTAAGAGGGCCAGGCAAGGAAGCATCTCCTGTACTAGTGTCTGAGGCTAGTTCACTGCTATCTGCATACAGCAATTCCATTTGAGTGGTGGTTCTCCTTCGGGCCTAGTCAGAGAATGGAAGGAAGAGCAATCAGGAGCAAACTTTTGCACAGGTGATGATTAGAGCATAGAAACTTAACATTAGTTATAAATAGGTAAACACATTTAGTGTATCTTATCCTAGCAAGGATGTCAAACATAGCTTGTAAAACAGTGACAAGCCAGAGCCAGAGAAGACCTTTACAGGCCATAATAACCAACAGTGTATTTGTACTTACTGTACGCCAGGCACTGTTCGAAACACTTTTTAATATTAGCATGTACTATCATTATCCTAATTCACAAATGAGGCACAGAGAAGCTAAGTAATTTGCCCAATGTTACACAGCAAGTAAGTGGCAAAGCCAGATTAAACAGTAGGCAATCTGCCTCCAAATTTACTGTGCGATCCTGCTACTCATGGCCAGCTCCCTCTGCATTTAATTAAGAAAGAAGAAATGAAACCAAAATATAATTGTAGGGAAGCACAACTAAATTCTAAAATTTACCCATGCTTACTTTATTAATAGCAATTTTTACACCTGATTCTCAGTTGTTGCTCCCTGTTGCCCTGATGTTTTCTCTGTGTGTTTAATCTGCCTACTGGGTAAGTCAAAACCAGCCTGCCAGTTCTGGGCAGCATGGTGAGCAGGTGACCGTTATTTTCCTGGAACTTAAACTCACTGTGTTTTCTTCTTTACTCTTGAGAACCAAGTGACTTGCCTATTGTTGCTCAGATCTGTTGTTATCACAAAGGAATTAACAGGTAATCATGGTGTTTACCAGACGGTAAGCCTCTAGAGGGCAAGCGCCCTGTTTCATTCCACTTTATAAATCCCTCCCCCCCAACTTCACACAGTGCTGGTGTACACACCTATTTAAAATATATAGTCAACTTCATTTGTTCAATGAGGAAACATAAATGACATGAGATTCCTCTAGGCATCTTTGCAGTTCAAAAAAATAGTAGGTAGTGCTCCAGAAAACTAGGGAAGAGAAAGCCCACAGCCAGGTTTCTACACCATCGGTGGCACCACTTCCAAGGGCCCGGGGCAGAGAGGAGTCATTTTCTTGGGAACTTCTAACACAGTAGTTCTTTTAGGAGATGACCTTTAGGCCACCACTTGACTGTCCCTCTGATGCCCCATAAGAACAGGAATAACTAAGCTTTCCCAGGGCTTGAAAGATGAATTTACCCAGTGGTGGGATTCATTAACAATCAGTTCTCTGCCCTAATGATTGTTTTAAGTATAATGTATATATAATATATATATAATATATATACACACCAAAAGGTAGTTTATTATTTCATGCATTTAATACTTAAATAAAAATAAAAAGAGGTACACAGAACTAGATTATAAGAGTTTTAAAATATTAATAAAAATATTAAATAATACCTGATGAAAAACAATAAAACTGTTATTTAAGATATTTCCAATGACAGCTTGTCACCCTCTGGTTGTTTGGCACTTTTTCTCTTTACATTATATGTTTGTTTACTGAAGTAACAAACACAAGGGAATTAAAAGGTAGAATTTCATCAAAGGTGTAATGAGTTTTATGAAATGAGTAAATAAATATTACAAGCATAGTTCTGTCAAACCTTTTTCACCTATGGATGGAATGAACATCACTACGGGCTCTTTGAATACATTGTTGTGCAGATGGATGTTAAAAAAGAGTAATGAATGTAAATTTGTAATTTCCACATTGGGCTTCTGCCCAGGCACCCACCTTAGAGAGAACCCTGATTACAAGTGCCATTTTAATAACAGGTTCACCAAACTCAACAAAAAATTAGGTATCGGTTCTGCTGAACCGGTGCAAACTAGCTGAATCCCACCACTGAGTTTATCTTGAGAGATTCTCTGCTCTGCTTAAGACGGGATCCAAACTATATTAGAATATTTTCTTAGAGCTTTGGTAACTCCTGCTTTGTCACTTAAAATAATAAAACACAAACAACCTGCGGCTCAAGGAGCTCACAGAGAGCCTGCAGATGGTTTCGGATTTGTTTGCCCAGTGTTCTAAAGATAAGAAAATTCTACATAAAAACTCCTATCTAAGGCTTCTCTTCAATAACCAAAGGATCGGCCTGACCTGTGGTGGTGCAGTGGATAAAGTGTCGACCTGGAAATGCTGAGGTCGCTGGTTCAAAACCCTGGGCTTGCCTGGTCAAGGCACATATGGGAGTTGATGCTTCCAGCTCCTCCCCCCTTCTCTCTCTCTGTCTCTCCCTCTCCTCTCTAAAATGAATAAATAAAAAAATAAAATAAAAAAAGAAATTAGAACCATCTTTAAAAAAAAAAAAAAATAACCAAAGGATCTGGCAGCCTTAGTCCCACACTCCATCATGGCAAAAACGAGCAAGACGGGAGTGGTAGCTATTTGCCTTAGATGGGGTACGCCATCTTCAGGTAATCATAATGACTCCAACTCATGATTTTAAAACCAGCCCTAATGCTATCTAGTGAGAAAAGTATAAAGTACAATAAGTAGAAAAGTACAGCAAATTCCACAACAGAGAAAAGTTTTAATATCACTTTTTTCAAAGGTGACTATCATAAAAAACTACCTTTCTTATACAGGGACGTTTTGGTCAGAGCATGCCTACTTGCTAACCAGGAAGAAGACTAGACCTGGGGTGGCGAACACGTGGTACGGTGTGCAGACCAGGCATTATGGAATGGTGCACCTGAAACTGATGCGTGATGTTATTAACCAATGTCACCCCAATAAATTTGATTTAAAATAGTGATAACAGAGAATAGTGGAAATAAAACATTTATCCGGCATTTTCCATCCCCTGTACCTTGTTTTTAGGTTTCACTTCACCACAAAGCTTCATAAGGTCTGAAGACAGCGTGCTATATGCAAATAAAGAACCACAGATTAAAGGGGAACTTATTATACAAAACTGTATGTCCTCTACATTTACAACTATGGAAAGAAATGTGTATATATCTATCTATAGAAAACAAAGAAAGATAACATTTAAATCTAAAATGGACTAATTTTAAAAAATCATTTTCCTTACTTAACTATTCCAGTAGTTTTATTTTAAAATATCTGGTGGTTAAGCATGACTCAGTTTGCTTTCCACATTACTGTTTTTAGTGTTATTTGTTTAGCTATAAAATTCAAAATTACTTGTTTTATAAGGGTAATTACACTGCTCATAAAAAATAGGGGATCAGGGAATGTGCAGATACTCCAGTACTTTCAGCCTTTTGTATAGTGCATTTTCACCAATGAAATAAAAGTTGGTTTTGCATCGTATTTGCATAATTGAACAACTTTCTTTGACTTGTCGTTTGCTTTTCTGATGTTCTTGTTTAATAAAAAAAAAATCAAATGCTTTTTTTTATCACTTCATATTCATTTTGAAGTATCCCCTAATTTTAGTGAGCAGTATATTTAAAGCAACATGGTAAATGTATTAAAAATATGACAGGAACAAGTAAAACCTATTAAGTTCCCAAAGGTTCTCTTTACCTTCCTTCTGATCCTGGGCTGTTTAAAGGTGCATCCTCATCAGTACTATCCTCTGTGTTTTCTAAAAAAAAAATAAAAAGTCCAAAATGTAAGTATTATTCACATGTCACAATGTGAATGATGCAATCCCTGTGCTACAATAAACGTGAAACCAAACATTCAATATGGGCAATTTGGTTTTAGTAACTGAGTCAAAACAGAAATATAAAAAAATACTTCCAGAAAAATCCTTTGATTGCCTGTCCTAGGATAGTGAAGAAAAGTATGTACAAAATAAGAAACCCACAAATTTGAGAAAACATAGAACAACATTCATAGGATGGAAGTAAAGTCATGTATTTATCAGAGTACACATAAATATATTTCTTCAGAGGATGTATTTATCCTATGCCATCTAATTTTTTGAAAACCCACTGAATAAAGCACAAAATTAAAGGAAATGTCTCATGAGCCTTTACTAAGCCAACTTCAGAAACTGTATGTGTAAACACATTTGCTATACTTCATCAGTATGTCAACCGACTTAAATATTTTCTTTTACTTTTTATCACAAGTGCTGTATTTTTTTCATTTTTCAAAAAATATTTGCTTTTAATTTTTTAAATTTTTGTTACAGTTGACATTCAATATTATATTAGTTTCAGGTGTACAGCATAATGGTTAGACATTTCTATTCCTTTACTGTTATTTTTGTTTTCAAGTAGAGAAAGTATGTTTGTGTGTAGGTATTCAGAAGTTACACATAAGCATGCAGCTCATTCACGTGGACACAAAAGACGAAAACAGTAGGTTTGCATGCAACGGTTTTATAAAGAGTGTAAATAAACCACTGCTGTTCAGAACAACTCTAGCAAGCTAGTAAAAATAGAGAAGAAAAAAAAAACAAACAAAATTAGTAGAAGTCATTAAAAGTCACTGAAAGTAAACTATTTAAAATGTTGGTGAGCACATAACATAGGTGCAGGGTTTCAAAACTACACTCCACATTGTATTATAAAATCATTCCACAAAACTAAATAAAGCAGTATAAATATTATAGATTAATAAAAATATGAGTCATCCCCTTTTAGCTTTTAATTTTATATCAGATGGGTGGATTGTGCACATGAGTCAACTAACTCCTTTCTCTGGTGTTCTCTTTCTCCCTCACTGTTAGCAGATACAAGAGTAAATCAGTAATAGTTAACAGTATTATCTCAAAAGGAGCCCATACAAAGGTGTTTACTTTGAAGTGAAGAAAATGGTGGTCTTGAATGCAACATATATCTCTAAGCCCACCGTTAGAAGGCGGCTGAAAGACTTGCTTCACAGAGAAGATAATTGAATGCTGAGGTGACTGAATGAGCTGATAATATAGAAAATGGGGTTATAAACAAACAAACAACCTAGCCTTTATTTTCCCATGTGTAAAACGGACTGAGATCAACTAGGATCGTTCTTGCAGGAAGAAACAATTTCAGATTCAACATTATGTGAGCAGTTAGTAAAAACTACTCAGCTCCTGCTTGTGCATCTATGCCTTAGTTAGAGATTATTACGGTTTGATATAACCAACCTAGCCAGAGGTTAGAGGCACCACCCACACAGTCACCTCTTCAGGACTGAGTTTAGTAAGAACATTATAGTCATCTGGACAGCAGGACCCACCATCACCTCACTGTCACACTCTCAACTCTGAAAACATAAATCCAGCCCAATGCCAGCTTCTTTACTCATCGCCATGGAATTAAAGCTAGTGACTTATAACTCCCAAATGCTTTAAAGTTCATTCACATAAGTGCACAACAAAGTTGCACAATCTCACTTCACTGGAAGTTAACCAAATATTTTTTACATCTTTTTTAAGTGATTTCGTTTTCAAAGTTATATTAAAAAAAGTAGTGTTTAAAAAGGATTAACCTAGCAGCCTAAAGACTATTATCCTTAGAAGGGCCTACTTACAAGGTCAGACTTTATCTGGCAAATATATAGAAAGCTGGCTAGTAGAGGGGCCGCAGTCACCAGTTAACTAATGAGAGTAATTCACTGTACCCAGAATTTGTGCAAACAATATGGCTTATGCTGAATTCCTGCTTTCCTTCTGGAAGCCGGGGATCCAGGCGTTTACTAGACAGAGGGTATCTATGTGACCAGTCCCCAGTAAAACCTTGGGTGCTGAGAGTCTAAATGGATTTCCCTGGGCATAAACATCGCACACATGTTACTACCCTTTCACTCCAGGGAGAGAAGTACAGTCTATGTAATCTCTCATGGGAGGGAGACACATAAGGAAGCCTGGACATGGACTCCTCCAGACCCTTCTGTGTCTTTCTCCCTAACTGCACAGCTATGTGTCCTTCCTATGCTCATGGATCTTTGCTGTGAATAGAATACTGTGAGCCCATAATCTGCCAGCAAATACCTGCAAGATATGGATGATCTTAGGGATGCTAACCCAGTAAGGAAAATGAAGACGTTCTTCAAAGGTGACAAAACAAGCCTATTAGCATGAGGTGTTAGCCCTGGCTCACCCTCTAGCTTTATGTTCCCTCGTTCCGTGTCATGTACTTGTTGCGCCAGGGCACCCATCTATCTGCTTGAAGACCTCATACAAACAACAGCATGGCTAACTCTTATGCTGTAACTCAGTCACTGCCTGGAGTCACTCTGCGCTAGTCCCCTCCCCCTTGTCTTTTGCCTGGCTCTTTCTTCCTTGATGTTTCAGCTCAAACACGACCTCCTCATTCTTGTTGGGTGGCCTTGTTTGGTGCTCTTCTAACTCCCTATATACATACCTCAATCACCGCCCTCACTGTAATGTATCATAATCTGCTCATGGTCTGTCACCCTCAGCAAGACCAAAGGGCAACATTCTGTGCCTTACTCATCTTTAAATCACAGCACTCTGCCCAGTGCTTGAACTATATAAAAATGGAGCTAAATAAATGAGTTTTTGTTTTTTAGCAAAGTATGTATGACTGTCTAACTTCTGCGGGTTTCATTTCCATTTTTTCTCCTTTCATACTTTTCCTCCAAGCACCTAGATTTATGGCTCCAATACCTAGGGCAGATTTCTGCAATAAGACATAGGTTATACCAGTTAAAGGGGTTGCAACTCTCTGCTTCTGATCCTTCTTCAAACTATAGATAATTGAAAATTGTGAAAAAATAAGTGCTCAATTAGCAGCTCAATACTTTCTGCACAAAAGGACATCAACGAGAGCACTGCATTTTTCTTCCAAATTAAAAGAGATCATGGACTTAAGTAAGAATTTATAAGGTGAGCTCCTAAGAGGAGAAAAAGAAGGAAAAATGGGAGTAGGAAGAGGTAAAGAAATGTACTGATAACACATGAAATGGCAAAAATTCTGGTTATAATCCAGAAACTTGGGCAGCTTTGGTTAGGATATAACAAATCCTACTTTTTCTATCTGTACTTGTTACAGTTTGAGCAGCTTAAAATCAGTAGCCTTTCCATGTCTATATTATATGGTTGATATCAAAGAAACACTACTCTGAGATTAACATGAACTATAAACATTGTAAAAATCGCATAGCTCGTGTATTTTATTTGTGTAACATTTAAAAATAATAAATTCAGTATCATAGTTTATATGTATTCTAGTGACAGAAAGAGGTAATTACATTTAATCTTACAGTTACATTCCTCTTTCAAGGTAAAGTATTTAGAAAACTCTGACAACTGTATGATCAGAAAAAAAAAACAAAGTTCAGACCAGATTGCAAAATAATTTTAATTAAATATAAACAGCTCCAAAATAATCATCCAGAAAAATTGCAAGGTATAAAATTGCGCTAAAATGCCTGGTCCTTTAATGTGTGTAATCAGTAGGAGAAGCAGAGATATTACTAATCGGTGGATGCAGGTCATGTGAATGCTGTAGTGACGAGAGAAGGTTGAAAAATCTTCATACACAATGATCCATAAAGCCCCTTCTAACTTAAAAATATGTTATGATTTTAAATATTGTTTCAATATGTTTGTATAAAATCCTTGGAGAGTTTTATTCAATTTACAATATTAAAATATATGTGCTGAGTCTTATAAAAATTAAGAACAGCTGAGAATCTAGCAGACATATACCAAAGACAAATATACACCAAAGATATATATCAAAGAAAGTTATTTATGAGATTAAAACAACAGATATAAGTTAACAGATATATATATATTTAAAAACTAAAAAGAAATATATACTCCACTTTATTCCTATAAGAAAGAGAAAGGAGGGCTTACAAAACTGGAGCCACGACTGCAGTTCAAATGATCAAAGGAAAAGTAATGAAGGCATACTTCTTTAAACAACTGAAGAATTTTTAAAAGCAGGAATGTATAAGAAAAACAAAAGACTTAGTATGTTTGTGGTCATGGATACATTTCAAAAAAGATCATGCAAAAACAGGGGTGGCCAATAAACATTTTAAAAATAAGATGTACCACAATTAGTGTACATGAACAATTAGTAATTCATGCAGCTGTAGGGTACACAGAAAGCTAAACATACTTACCTAACGGTACGCTATCTAGATCTGTGTAAATAACAGCAAAAAGGAAACAAAAAGCAATACTCTAATCAAAAAAAATCCAATGTTAAGAACTCTCACATAAAACAAGATTATGGTACCATTTATAAACTATGCAGAATAGATGCCATAACAAAAACTTAATGATTTTTAAGGCAGTTAGATAAGCAGAGTCAAGTAATGACAGTTGGCTAATATTGTAAATAATTTAAATAACCAATTTATCCATTAGTTGATCTTCATCCATAAAAACTAACTTAATGAGGTTAAGTAAGCCTTTTAAATTGTAATCATTTATTGAAATGATAATAATTATACCCCCAAAAATGTATACATGCAAATTAAAAAAGGAATAATTAATAAAAGAATAGGTAAATATAGCATCTATTCAGTGAAGCTATAGGGGAAAGAAGTTTATAGTACTGCATACTCGAAGAGCAAAGCTACCATGCAATTCATTTAACTAAAATTTAGTCCCAGTTACCTTGTAAAGCATGGCCTAGTAAAGCATCTAGCTCAGGATTTAACTCTGCTTTCTCTTTCAACATATGGAATAAGAGCTGGTTTTGTGTAGCACTGGTTATTTCAGTTTGTTTAAGCCGGCCTTCGAGTACTTTAATTTGAGCCTCCTTCTGGGCGGCCTGAAGACCCTGTAACAACACCGAAAATATAAATAGAAATATCTTAGGTTACACAAAACAGAATCTACCATACAAAAATCTGTATCAAATAGCAAGTGCATATAATCTATGAATTTCAACATCAGATAGACCTTGATTCATCTCAACTCCTTCACTTACTAAGGTGATGACCTTGAGCAAGTTACATTATCCTCCTGATTTTTAGTTTTCTTAGATACAAAATGATATGAATAACACCTACTTCCTAGCACTTGTGAAGATTAACTGAGAACATAACATAAAGTGTCTAAGCACAACCCTAACATGAGAAAAAAAATTAAGTCAGACAGAAGTTCCTTATAGGTGACAGATTAATGCATTCACACTCAAGAAGGAAGGGTGTGGTGTGCAACTGTATTTTTTCCATTCTAATTTTTTTTGAACTCTAAAGAATCAGTATTCAACCAAAGTTATGATACCTAATTTGTTTGCAACCTGAGATTTTTCTTTTAATTTTTCCTTTGTTAAAGCAAAAGAGGAATTAATTACTCACTAAGTTGTTTATCTGTTCTAATATAAAAACACAATAGATGAAAAGTTAATGGACTCGACCTAAATACTGCTGACTTTTCTTAACTCTAAAGAAAGATGAAAGGGCCTGGCCTATGGTGGTGCAGTGGACAGAGAACCATCTGAAACGATGAGTTTCCTGCTTCAAAACTCGGGGCTTGCCCCGCCAGGGCACATGTGACAAGTAATAAATGAACAGCTAAAGTGGAGCAGCTACTTCTCATCCTTGCCCCGCTCTGTAAATCAATAAATAAAATCTTTTTCAAAAAATAAAAATAAAGAAAGGTAAAAGGAATACTTTCTAACTTAAAAGAATCTTCCTCCTTATCACAAAGGAAAGGGTCACTGGAGAAAGATAAACAAAACTACAATGAATTAATCAAAACTTAGGTTTTCAATAATAGTGTTGCCCTTACCTTATTGATGCCCATTGACAGGAAGTGATCTAGCAGGTATCGGGCTTCTGTGAGTGTGCACGCATTAATGACTGCAGTGACATCTAGTGTTTCTCCTTCTTCCTGCATCAAACCAGCATATGATGTAACATTACTGTGAGCTAATTGTATTTAAAATGGAAGGCAAATGTCTATTGTTTCACATATTTATTTGACAGTAGTAAGCCAGCTAGTGAGACTCCTCAGAATAGTGTATAATATAACCCCTACACCAAGAAATATATGGTCTAGTTGAAAAGATAAGACACACTGAATTCAAGGTGGATGAATACATGATATATATCTTTTACAAACAATACATAACATTACAAAAATGAACAGAGAGATCTGGAGAGCAGGCAGGAAGTGGTATTCATACAAAAACTAGGAATCATTAAGTCAATTTTAAAAATCCCTTCATATAAAAATTAAAAATGCCTTTAATAATAAAAAATACCTTTTAGTAAAGTATAAAACATTTGCTTTAATTACAAACCTTTGCTTCTTCCATCTGCATGATGTTGGCTTGACAATCAGAAATACTGTCATTGATGTAATCTATATTGGCAGTTAACGATTCCATCTCCTCATTGATGTTAACCACATTTTTATCTCCCTCTCCACTCTCCTTGACTATCTTTTCCCTTCTTTTTGAAAGTTTTTCTCTTCTTCTTGTGAGTTCTTCTCGTTGCTATTGAGGAAAAAAGGTAAGATTTTAAGAAATGATATTCATCTAGGACCTTCAGACTATTATGCTAAGTGAAATAAGTGAGTCACAAAAGGACAAATACTGAAGGATTCCACATGTATGAGGTATGGAAAAGAGTCAAATTCATAGAAGTAATAAGTAGAATGGCTTCATTATGCAAGATAAAAACGTTCTAGAGTTCTGCTATAAGAACTATAAGAACATTGTGCTTACAGTTAACAATACTATGCTGTACACTAAAAATGTGTGACGAGTATAGATGTCCTATTACCTGTTCTTACCTCAAATGTTAAAAAATGATGTTCATCAATTTATATACAAGGCAACCAAAACTCACTGAAAGAAACCTTGTTAAATGTTAAATTTACCCAGGGAACTAATTTGAAAAACTAAAAATTAACGGCCAGCTAAAGGAGAGCCTATATGCTCCTATTTTCCAAACCTTGAGGAGTCTATTCATATCGGCCTCCATATTGGAAATCGTCATTTTCTGCATGATGATGTCTGTGACCCTGCGCTCAAGAAGCTGCCACTTCATGCGAGCCGTCTTGGAAATAAACACTCGGCCAGTCAATCCTTTCCTCTGGTATTTTTTTCTGTAATCATATAAAAAACAGACAAACATAATAACTCACATGTTTATTTGATTGCGTGCTAGCAAATACTATGCTGTTTCTCAATTAAGTCCAACATTTAGTAATAATGCCACAAAGATTGTGTTAAGAGGAACAGAAGAATCCAGTTGACCTGGTGCCATTTGTTGTGGGCGTTGGTAAGGCCTGGACTCTTGCCACAGGAATTCTCATTTTCTGCTGAGTTCCGGCCCTTGATGCATCTGTTTCTACAGCAGCTGCACTGGAACCTGTGTCCTGAACAGGGGTGTCAGATGAGCTCAGCTTCCGAGTGACTTTCCCAGCCACTTTATCTGACATTGGTCTGACTTGCCGACGAAGAGCTGTAACCTGAAATGGCAACAGAGGTTGACTCATTCCCTCAGTCTATAGAAATACATAATTTATCTCAAAGTCAGAATGTTTCCTCCAAATGCCTCACTTGCCTCTTCGGTCTTGCGACGAAGAACCACTTCTTGGTTTCTTTTTTGGGCTTCCAGAAGTCTAAGTTGATGCTATAAAATAATATGAGTAAGTTAAAATAGTAAACTGGAAGATACAATACTTCCTACTCCTACATTAACATATTCCTGATCCTGCTGAGAACTATAGGAGTTCTTAGCAAAATCTGAGCTAACAACAACCATACATCCATTATTACACACATACATTTTATTCCAATAAATACAAATGTATATTGATTAGCTATCTCTCTCTGAAAAATGAAAAGCTATCTCTGTGACACATACTTTTATTTAACGAACACTCAAATAGTACTTACTATATACAAATACTTTCCTAAATGTTTTACAACTATTCTCATTTCATTTTTGTTAGACATTTTGTTTGTTGGCTGGGTACACACAGGAGGAAATATAGCTTAGAATTTTTTTTTTAAGTGAGAGGCGGGAGATAAAGAGACAGACTCCTACATGTGCCCCAACCAAGATCCACCTGGCAAACCCCATTTGGGGCTGATGCTTAGATCAACTGAGGTGTCCTCAGTGCCTGAGGCTGATGCCCACACCATTCAAGCCACTGGCTGCAAGACGAGAAGAGACAGAGAAGGGGGAGAGGGCAGGGAAGAGAAGCATAAGGTCACTTCTCATGTGTGCCCTGACCAGGAATCAAACCTGTGACTTCCATATGCTGGGATGACGTTCTATCTACTGAGCCAACTGAACAGGGCCACAATATTTCAATAGACATACTTTACAATATGGACAGTCATTCCAAACACTGCTTTAAATGTGGGAGAACATAAATTAATTGTGCTAGCACTTTATAATAATTTTGAAAATGTTGAATAAAGTAAACTGACAATAAAGCATGTTAGTATTTGCTATTAGTTTGTTTCAACATGCTCCCTATGATATAGATAATTAATTATGGATTATTTGAAGCCATTTCATAAGGCTATAATTTAGGGAAGACTTCTGAATTAAAACAACATAGATCCTAATTCTGGATATGTCATTTATTCAACTGTATGATCTTGGACAAAGTTTAGAAATTGAACTTAATTAAATTTTGTGATATAACAAATAACTTCTTGTGTTTTGTATCCTAAATTCAAATAGATCATTCATCTCATGCTTAGGCATATTTCTGTGTCACCAGAAGAAAATTCTTAGAGTAAAGGATTTTATCTTATCACCATATCTTATTGTCTACAATAATGATCAACATAGAGGCAACCTTAATAAATCTTTTTGTAAATGAATAAATTACCAAAAACTAAAATTAACATACAGTTTGAAACTTGTTATCACATTATATTTCATCTTATTAAAAGTAAAATCTTAAACTCATTCATACTTTTGTAAGTTGTACAAATATACTTGATTCTCTAACAGTTCAAAGATGAATATGACAGGAAACAATATAGAAAGGTCAATATTCTCACAAACCAACAAATAAAAAAGAGAAAAGGAATCTGAATGTTAGCTTTGTATGTAATTAGCCAGCCTCACACATCTTTATAATAGAATATTATATCATATATGATCATATGTTGTAGATAAGATTCCCAAGAGTTAATTGTTCAATATTGATCTCTCTATATTTTATATGAATTAGTAATAAAAATTAAATAGCATATATTGTATAAGGCAATTGTTCCTGTCATCCAAAAGTTTTCATTAAAAAAAATATCCAGGCCCTGGCTGGTTGGCTCAGCGGTAGAGCGTTGGCCTGGAGTGCGGGGGACCCGGGTTCGATTCCCGGCCAGGGCACATAGGAGAAGCGCCCATTTGCTTCTCCCCCACTCCTTCCTCTCTGTCTCTCTCTTCCCCTCCCACAGCCAAGGCTCCATTGGAGCAAAGATGGCCCGGGCGCTGGGGATGGCTCCTTGGCCTCTGCCCCAGGCGCTAGAGTGGCTCTGGTCACGGCAGAGCATCGCCCCCTGGTGGGCAGAGCGCCGCCCCTGGTGGGCGTGCCGGGTGGATCCCGGTCGAGCGCATGCGGGAGTCTGTCTGACTGTCTCTCCCCGTTTCCAGCTTCAGAAAAATACAAAAAAAAAAAAAAAAATTAGCCAAAGTGTAAATAATTCAAAGGTCCGTCCATCAAGGAATGAGTAAACAAAATGTGTTCTGTCCATACAGCCATAAAAAGGAATGAACTACTATTACATGCTATAACAGGAATTCACTTTGATAACTTTGTGCTAGAAAATAAGTCATCAATAAAATATATTATGATAGCTCTGGCTGGTTGGCTTAGTGGTAGAGTGTCGGCCTGGCATGTGGATGTCCCAGGTTCAATACATGGTCAGGGCACACAGGAGAAGCTACCATCTGCTTCTCCATGCCTCTTCCTCCCCCCCCTTCTCTCTTTCTCTCCCTCCCCACCCCCTACAGCCATGGCTGGATTGGTTGGAGCACATCAGCCCAGGCTCTGAAGATGGCTCCATGGAGCCTCCAACTCAGGTACTAAAACTAGCTCAGTTGTAAGCATTGCCCCAGATGGCAGAGCGCTGGCCCCAGATGGGGGTGCCAGGTGAATCCCGGTTGGGGCACATGCAGGAGTCTGTCTCTCTATCTCCCCTCATCTCACTTAGAAAAGAAGGATAAATTTTTTTTATAATATTAGTGTTTTTAATAAAGTTTTATACTGAATAATTATAATCCACATACTATAATAATCATATGAAATTAATGCTTATTGTTCTTAGCCTGTCTTTAGTAGTTACCATTATCAGAAAATTTCCTTCCATTTATTAAACAATTTTGATTGATGTACAACATTTGTATATAACTGAGAGGTAAAATTCACTTACATCTCTTTTACGTTGATCTTTTTTCAACTGAGCAATCTCTCTGTTTCTTCTAGACTCTGTCAATCTGGCTTTTTCTTGTTCCTCTTTCATCTGTTTCATTAGGCGAACCTAAAATATTAAGTAAATATATCTATTGGAATTATCCTATTATAATATTCATTAAATAAACCACATGCATGGAAGTAAGTTCTGAGAATTCTGAAATTTAGCATACAAACATGTGGAGGTTTGCTGCATTTCAAATGGTCAATTTTGATATTTGTGGATTTAATACATTTCTATTTCTAATATATTTATAGTATGTTTTTATCTAGTTGCTTAGTACTCTACCATTTTTACATTCAGCGTTCAGTCTTTATATGAATGAATTTTTGGTACTTACTACTAGTATCTGTGCAACCTTGAACAAGTTACTTAACCTCTTTAGGTTTTGGTTTTCACATATACAAAATGGAGATAATAGTTCTATGGCAGTGAACTCTAATGAGAATTCAATGAGTTAATATCTGAGCAGAGTTTATAACAGTGCTTGGCTTTTATTATATTTGGCATATAGTAAGTGCTGAATAATTTCAGCTCTTGTCGCTGTCATCAGCAAATACACAACATAATAACCTACTTCCTACACATTTTCACATTTGCTATTTTAAGAAAACAACATTGATTTTTACGCCAAATGTTAATAACTGATCCCACAATAAAAACAGGTAACAAATCAGGATTTATGTACTCTCTTCAGTCTAGGGAAGAACATTTATACTTTTCTATGCATGGGAATAATAAACATCAAATTCAAGATGGTTGTTACCTCTCAGGGAAAGAGGAATATAATCAGTAAGAAATATAAAGGTGGCTTTGAATATATCTGTAATGTTTAATATCTTAAACATTTAGCATGTTTGAAATATTTTATATTTTTGTTGACCTCATGTAACATTTTTAAAAGGAGAAATATGCACCAAAATCTGAGAAGCCCTGTTGACCACATGCTTTTCAGCTTCTCTGAAGAAAGGTTTGAGAATGTATGACTATAGAAAACAACTTCTAATTGCCCAAAGGAAGTAGTACATCATTTGTAAGACAGGGTTACCTTTTATTGAATATGGAAAGAACAGCAATAATTTTTTTTGTCTCAAATGACACTAACATCCTCAACGTCAAACTTTAATGGAAAATATAATCAATACCTTTGTTTTTTTCATTTCCATCACATCCTGCTGCAATTTCTTCAACTGCTTTTCATATTGAGACTGATTTTTAAGCAACCTTGCATGCTCTTTTTGAGCTGTCTGAAGTCTCTGCAATTCTTTATTCATGGTTTGGAGTTTCTTTTCATATTCAGACCTAACTTTTTTGGCCTTTTCTTCTGAGTAAGATTCTACCGAGCCTAAATGATCAAAGGATATTTGTATTTGTTTTTGTGAGACACAGATGGTTATTTCATGGATTTACAACTCATGACTTTAAAGAAGAACCACCTCCCCAACACAAACCAAGGTATCTTTGAATCACTGTCTCTTTTATTATCTACTCTTAACTTTTTTTAAAACAATTATTCAAATCTTTTTAATTGAGAAAATGTTTCCAGCATAAATCAAAGACATTAAAACAATTAACCACAACTTTAGACAAGAATTTAAAAGTCTAGACAGGTCCCAGAATGAAATAAACAAAATAAACAATATTTAACATATAAGACATATTCACACTTAATGTGGCTTCTGATATGATATTTTCTTCTAAAGGAAGACATGGGAAAAATCTATTTTGATGATTTTGTATTTTAATCTGCATTAAATATAGTTCTTACCTAAGTTTTGGAGCACCTGGTCTCTTTCAAGCTGTGTGTCCCGAATTTTATGTTGCAGCATCATTAGCTTCTCTTCATACTGCTTTTTCAGCGTCTGCAGTCTTCTCTGGCTGTTTTCCAGTTCATCAATCAGCTTTTGCTTGATTGCAATTTCACAAGTAATGTTTGCTAAGTCTGCCTGATAATTGGCTATTTATAAAAGAAGAAAATAAAAATACTTGAAGAGACAAAAATATTACAGTTCTGTCTTTTAAGCAAAAGCATGAAAACGAACACCTCCATCTAGGTATTGCCTTAGCAATCATAAAAAAAAATGTTCAAGATAAAGCAAAACCTACAACAGGTGAACAAGATAAAGAGCGTTCACACTGATCAGGACAACAGATATTATCTGTACTAAATAAGAATGGAAATCACACAGTGACTAAACCCAATAAGGGAAGAAGCATGAGCCTCACAGGGCATACATAGGTCAGCAGCTCTAAAAGCTATTTCCATCAAGGATGAAGTGGAGAATGTTAAGACTTGAACAAGTTCCCAAATTAATTTTTGTTCTTGTACCAAAGGGGAAGTACCTTTTTCATCTGATTCAGAATCTGATTCATCAGAGCTTTCACCCCCTTCAATGTCATCTTCTTCTTCTTCCTCCTCTTCTTCCTCATCCTCATGATCACTCACTTCCTGATTTTCTTCCTAAAATGTGGTTTGTGACCATTAATAGCCCAGTTATGGCAAAAGAAACTGACTGCCTCATTAAGAGAGACTACTAGTACCAAGTACTGAAGTACAAGAAGTTCGCTTTTCATCAGTTCAAAAATCATTCCACATTTTTAAAGTTACTTACATAACAATTTTGTCTTTAATCTGAAAGTATTTCATCTTTTGTAGGATTCTATCCCCCAATACACAATACTTTGATAATGCATAAAAAGTAGTGCTGCCAATATTTATAGCTCACATGTCTAAAGAAAGTAGTTTTTCAAGAAAACAATTTAAAAAAGATGCATGATAACCATTCCTCTTTTCTACATATTAGTTAGTATAGTGATCAGCAACCAAGAACAGCCTAATCCAGGGACTGAAACTGACAAGCTCACGTTTACATACTTACCACCTCTAATTCATTGTTTTCTCTTTCTGAACTACCCTTTTCTTCTTTCTTCTCTTGGTCAGTGTCTGCATTATCCTCTTTACCAGCCACACTTTCAAAAAAAAGAAACAAAAGGTTATGGTATTAAAGTAGAGAGAAAATGATCACATTTTGTTTCGGGTATTTAAAAATCATCGATTATCTGGGAAAGCAAACTAGAAGAGCTGATCGTTTACTAACCTAAGTTCCCGTGTCTGATGCTTCAGAGAAAATAGAAACTGCCATTCAACCAATAGTTTAGTGACTTATATTAATGAAGGAAAACTTACTTTCCAGAAACACTGACAAATAGATTACACCCTGGAGCATGAGACCTGATGAGACAGCTAAGAACTAGTCACAGTAACAGCCAGTTACTGAATTTTTCGCTCCATAAGATGCACCTGACCATAAGACACACCTAGGGTTTTAAGGAGGAAAATAAGAAAAAAAAATATTCTGAACCAAATGATGTGTTAAAATATTTAATAAAATACCGTATTTTTCACTCTATAAGACACACGGGCATTTCCCCCTCCACTTTTGAGGGAAAAAAGTGCCTTATGGAGCGAAAAATTCGGTAACTAGAATCTAGGCAATTTCAATTCAAATGTAATCAAAACAAAGATTTATGTTTTCTCATCTTAATATATAAAACCTTTTGCATCTAAATACCAAGATACAGAAACTGCATATTTATTGACATCCTAATACAACTGAAGAATAAATGCAAAGATCCAGAATAAATAGATCTTTATTACACAGTAAATTTGTCTACACTGGCTGCACCCAACAGAATGTTCAGGTAATAAATAGCTCATGATGCTTTTATCCTAGGTCAGTGGTCGGCAAACTCATTAGTCAACAGAGCCAAATATCAACAGTACAACGATTGAAATTTCTTTTGAGAGCCAAATTTTTTAAACTATATAGGTAGGTACATTCCTTATCCAGGTAGCAACCACATGTGGTATTTTGTGGAAGAGCCACACTCAAGGGGCCAAAGAGCCGTATGTGGCCCATGAGCCGCAGATTGCCGACCAGGGTCTAGGAGGTCATACCTACAGCACAGATCTGTTTCTGAGGATCTCATGGAAATGAGTCTTTGTACATCAAAACTGTCTAAAGTGCAGCCTGATCTGTCAGTGAAAGTACTAAGTTTCAGGGTCTGCCACAGGATTCCCTATATAAACAGAAGCCTCCTCTTCAATTATTGAGTACTAACAGCTCTTAACTACACACTAATGTCAGTTAATGGTTATAACTAAACTAGGTCAGCTGGGTGGCCCTGAGGAAAAGACAGAAAACTCTATAGAAGCCTCTGGCACATTTCAATCACTTGGCCCTTTTTGGAGACTAGCAACCATAATCAATTATATACAGAAGTTACATTTCTGCACATCAGAGTTGTACATTTCATCAGGCTAAGTAATATTAAGAGAGTGAACTTTAAATGTATCTACATTTGAAAATTTTTCCTCTTGTGCTACAGTAACATTTTTAAATTATTAAGAATAAAAAGAACACTCAAATAAGGCAATATTCACCGAATAAAATCCCCCCTAGAATGAGTTTAAAAACTCTATCAGAATAACTTTATAACAGTTATCATTTATTTCAGATATCCTACCATATTAAATAATGGATTTATTTTTAGAGTCTAGACTAAAAATTTAATCTTATTTAGGCCCTGTTATTATTATTAAACTCTAATGTTTAGGTCTCAAGACAAGATAAATTATAAATACTTTTTCTTTATTGTACTTTTCAGAGTTCTTAATTTATGTTTACATATGGATTATCTCTTTAATTTCTTTCTTCTCTACTAGACTGTAAGCCTCATGAGGGCAGGGATCATGTCTGTTTGGCTCAGTATTATTTTCCCAATACCCAGAGGATGTGCACAATACATGTGCCGTGTTAAATATCAATATATCAATATATCAATATATCAATCCTCAGGACTGCAAAAGCACCTCCGTCTGGAACCTCTGCCTACCTGTCACACACATTAATTATGTTACAGTTCAATGGCAGGTTGAAAGATGCATAATGATGCATGGAAGACAGAATATCTCTAGGGTGAGAAGAAGCTAGCAGTAGGAATAGCAATAAAACAATCTTGACTGGAATGGAATCAAGTAAATTATAACAAGGTTCCATGAGAGTTGTTACATCATTTAGTTAGAGGAAAAGGCTGAATAGACTGAATGCCTGTCTTACATCACTTGGACTATGGTAGAACTGCTGATTTTCCACCATCACACAGTTCAAGTTGAGCACCTAGAAAGAAACTGCCCCTTCATTCAATCATTCCACTCAAAGGTCAGTGCCATATGCTCAAACATCTCTACCTGAGATGTAGAAATAAGGTTAAGGTTCAGGGCTTAGAGAGGAGAATGTGTTAGAAAAGATAGCCCCATTAGCATTCCCCGTTCCCTCACCTGGGTGGTCTCTCTCACCTGCAACTGTTGCAGCATATAATTTTTGTTATTGTTGGTTCCTTCATTACTTCAAATTTTAACCCCAATTCTCTTTTCCTCAGGTTTATAGCTGTACAACCACTTTATTACAAACTTTTGACCAAACATACTCTCTTCCTCCCTCCATTATCCAGTTTAATATTATTAATTTACCTTCATAAATCACATAAGGCTTAAGCTTTTAAAGTACAAATTGATACTTTATAATTATTATACATCAAATATTCAAGTTTTCCTTAATAAACTGGGGCAAATTGGAATAAAAAATAACTAAGCGGCAATAAAGACAGTTAAATCTGCACTTTATATAGAATTGGAATCTTGGAGCTGAAAGGAACACTAGTGCTCTTGTGGTTTATTTAACCCCTTTAATGCTTGACAACCAGTGTCAACGTTTTTACTGACAACCAAAAAAGAAGCTGTGGCCTGGGTAATTTAATCCACTCAACCGGACTAAAATCAGGTGTCAAGACTCCCAGACCAGTGTGTTAGACCTGGCACTCAAAGTTCAGTCCACAGACGGGGAAGCACCAGCATCAACCAAGAGCTGTTAGGTATACAGACTGTCAGGCTCTGCCTCAGTCCTCCTGAGTCAGAATCATCATTTGATCAAACTCTGCAGGTGATCTGTATGCATACCATGCTCCAGGAGCCCTGTCCTAGAACACCAAACTGCTCTGCTTTTGCTGTTCTTTAGAGATGATACAAAAATAGGAAGCAACTGATCCCTTAAGTACATAAAAAGGACTCAAATATTTTAAGGTGGGAAAATAATTCCACACACTACTTTAACTATGAAGAAATTTCACATTTTTAAGCCCTTAATTTAATTCCAATAATAAACATAATGTCCTAGATATATATAATACTAATCAGGTGAGTTCTAGCATGACTCATAGATATTCAAAATTCTAATTATAGAATACTTTAAATAAGTTATAGAATTATAGACTAGATTTACAGAAACTTTAGAATATGATATAATGTGTATGATATAATTGTAAAATGTAAATTAAGTAATTTCAAGAAATTATCATTTTTAACCTTTCATGTTTAAAGTAAGATATTATTTTACCTAGCTGTTGCATAGTAAACATTCTCAAAGACTTATTTAGAGATGAAATTTCTAAAATGGTGCTTCTAAAACATATAAATATTATTAAAACCAGTTTCTTTTCTTAACCATTTTTGATTATATAATCTGGAGATTTGTTTAAAAAAATCTATGATAAGAAATCCTTCTAAGAGGTAAAATACTACTTGACCCTGGATTAAATAACCATAATGCTAATGAAGAAAATGCAAATGTTTATTATATGGAGAAAGGTGCTTCTAAATTTTGCTCAAAATTCAAACAGAAATAAAAAAAACAGGTATCTTGTTTCGGATGCTCACTTCAAATACATTTAAAAATACTTGTTTCCCTAATTCAACTTTAAAATGCTTTGTAAGTCTTATCTGTACTAAGGCCACAGTTTCCTTTTCTTTGTTGTCATATTAATGTTGCTTTTGAATAAACTTCACGTAAGGAAGAGAGCAGAGAGCTCACCCATGATTTAGCATGGGCTGCAACAAAATGTCCATTCCCATGCAACTAATAATTCCCATTCTGCTCACAAGTTTCTGAAATATACATTCTAAAAGTCAGATGGGGTTTTGGGGTTATTTGCAACCTAAGAAAGGTTAAGTCACCTAAATAATGATGATAGTTAATTTTGAAATCACATAAAATTGCCTGAATTTTAATCCCTACAACGAGTTGAGGTTTTCTACTTAAAAAGTATTTTCAAAACTATATTTGGTATTTTTAATTTTGCAAAACCATCATTACTTTTAGGAGCACCAAGCTAATCTAGTCTGAAACAATCTATAATTCTATAACACATTTCCTTTTCAATGGCAACTAAGTATTTAAATGACATTTTAATAAAAAACCTGGGAAATATTCCAACCTTCTTTCTTCTCGATTGCTTTCCTCAAGTTTCTGTAGCCTTCAAAACCACGAGGCACAGTATTGGAAGGCCAAGCCAATGAAGGACAAACCAGACAGTAAAAAGCGAGAGTGATAAGAAGGTAAAAATGAAACATGAGCTTGAAGACTTTAAAATAAATTTTAAAAGATATCATCAAAGGACAATACACAGTAAAAAGGCAATACATTTTGTATGAATAAAAAGTAAGTAGAAAAACAAGCAGCATCATATCAAAGAAGAATATATAGACTATCAGTTGAAATTATTTAGCAATAAAATGTAAACTCTCAATTTATATATGTTATAAAAGTGTTTAGATGCCATTGATTTTTTTCTTTTTAATCTGAAGTGAATCAATTTTCTCAGTTTCCCACAAAGGCCTACTTTCAATGACATCCTCTGCCTTTTATACCTTTACAGAAGACCTTTTTATGGCATCTTTAAAAGAACTTCAAAAAGTAATGCCTTTATACCATAATATGAAATTACCATTAATACTATATACTAGAATACTACTTTTAAAACTTGTTTTCTATTTTAATATACATGTGAACATCACTACATCCAAAAGAAATTCTATTTCAAAACTATACATAAAATGGAATTATGGTCAAATGAATATGGTTGTTATGATATCAGTAAAAAACTGTAATTTCATTAATTAAAAATTAAAATTTCATATCATTGTACTAATTATTAAAAACTACCTACTAAAAGGACATCTAAGGCAAAGGTGGCAATAAAATGGGAAATGTAGTACTTTCCATTAGTAAGATTATATTTCAATCAGAAAAGTATTCTAAAAAAACTATAAATATGTACCTAAAGGCTTTGAAATAAATTTAAATACTGAACATGCAGAATTGTGCATCTTTACTCAATGGAATGTACTGAATATTAATATTTGTCATGTAGACAAAAAGGTAGATGTGCTAGGCTCTGAAGAAGCATATAGCAATCTTGATACAGCCTACTTCTGCCCAGAACTCCAAAAATATTTTCCAGAATCATCAATATTTTAAAATGAAGAAACTGAGTATTCGATATGAGTTATTTTATCAAGCCAGTTTTCATTTTAATTTTGTCACATATGTGCTCACATGTGATTTTTATTTGTTGGCCTATGATTGTTTTTCTTAGGCACTTATATACTGCTATTACAAGAACAGACTAGCAATCTTTCTGAGAAAAAAAAAAGTCAACAGAGTGATATTCACTAGGGATCAAAGGTCCAGTGTAATGGCTAAAAAAGGAAAGTAAAGCCACTACCTAAATCTGTGTGTTTTTAGAGCTTCAACCTGACACCACTAAATACAAACAGAAGGCAGTCTGGTGAATAAGTGAAGTGTTTTACAGTGCAAGTCATTTAAAGCTAGATATCCAAAAGTATGGGGATAAATGCGTGATCACAGATTTTCTTTCTCCATATACACCAAAAATGCAAAAATACTTTATTTTAAATCTAGGTTTATACTGATGATAATGTGTTACAATGGCTCAAAGGTATGGTTTATTGGCAAATATACCAAAGTTTCTCTTTTCAATACAAAGAATATTTGTTTGCCTTACACAAGAGAGTTATGTTAAAATCTATGGATGATATGAGTTAAGAAGTAGGTAAATTTTAGATGCTTTCCCAATTGCCTTTTATAAAAAGCTTTGCTCTCGCAATCAATAGTTCAAAAAGACAGTAGAGGGTCAGAGAAATAAACTAATAATCTGACACTTCTCCATATTTAAAGGAGTTCAGTTTTTATTCCATTTAGTTCCACTACAATACTTCTACATGGGGGAAGGGCAGGCAGAAAAGCAGGTGTAAATCTTGCTAACCATTCTAAAACATTTACGTAACTCAAAAACAGGCAATATCATCTATTCAATCATTCACCCTTATTTCTTATACACCCTATTTTCTTACTTTCTACACCTATTTTACATATCAACAGAAAGGTAGAACAGCAAACCTTAAAACGCCACATATCAGCTATTGGTTGTAGCTTTGATAAAGACTTTGATGCTGAAGAGGGTGAAACTTGGTATACAACAGGACTTATGACATTCACCTTGAACACAAATGCCACTCACAAAAAAATGACCCAGCTGTGCTCCTCCGATCAACCCTACTGTGTCAGAGGCCCCATAGCCACTAAAACCAAAAACTAACACCACAAAACAAAGTAAATTAAAAGGCATGGAGCTTCTAAAGAATTTGGGGGTTTGGTGGGGAGGAAAAAAAGCAGCCGTAAGAACCAGAACAGCTGAGGAAGCTGACCCCAAAGGTCAAGACCCAGACATTTTGGGAAACTCTCAGCCAAAAGACGGTAACAAATAATTCTTCCCTACATGACTTGAGGGAACTGCTACCCCAATTTCAGTATTTGTATTGATGCTTCCTCTTTCAAAATTACACACATCCCTAAAAAAAGAAGGTTACTGGGTATAAGTCATTTCCACTGGCGTGAATTAATTTTGTCAAATGGCTTTGGCTCCCAAATTTGAGTCTAAAGAGATAAAAGAAAAATCGATGATTTTGAAATTGGGAGTACTTTGGAGCAGGATAGATTTACATGAGAACTGGCTGAATAAAGGACAAGTGGATCGAGGTAGCACGGGACACAGAAAGTCAGTAGATGAGAATAAGAAAGAAGGATAAGGCAGAAATTCACTATTTTGTTTTTACCAAAGGTTGGCTATGCTCATCAAAATGCAACTTTCTTCCCCCTTTTCTTACTTTCTACTTTCTTCTGAATTGCTTTTATACCACTATTAAAATAGGTAAAAATCATTTTGTGGGAGTGAATTGGGAAACCTGGACACTATGTATTCATATAATAATACTTGCAAAGAAAAATTAGTCCAAGTTCCAAACAATTTTTATTTGAAATTACTGTACATGTAAGGTTGAGACAGAACCCAAATTTTGTAATGTCTCTCTGATAAATAAAATAGATGTGAGGCATGTAACCCAATTTGACCAAAATCAATACATCCAAAGAGGATATAGCCTCTGAAGAATTCCTGTGGAAGACTAATCACTAACTTCAGTGAACCTGATATCATTCTCAACACTTCTAAAAATCATTGTTTATTATTTGTTTCAACCTGTACTACACCCATTGCCTAATATAGAGCTTACCTACATTTTTTTTTTGTATTTTTCTGAACTTAGAAGCTGGGAAGCAGTCAGACAGACTCCCACATGAGCCCAACTGGGATCCACCTGGTATGCCCACCAGGAGGCGGTGCTCTGCCCATCTGGGGTGTTGCTCTGTTGAGGCTGGAGCCATTCTAGCACCTGCGGCAAAGGCCATGGAGCCATCCTCAACTCCTTGGCCAATTGTGCTCCAATGGAGCCTTGGCTGCAGGATGGGGAGAGAGAGATAAGAGAGGAAAGAGAGGGGAAAGGGTGGAGAAGCAAATGGGTGCTTCTCCTGTGTGCCCTGACTGGGAATCAAACCCAGGTCTTCCACAGGCCGGGCTGATGCTCTACCACTGAACCAACCAGCGAGGGCCAGAGTTTACCTACATTTTTAAAATAGGAATATTACATACAGCTAACGAAAAGTTATTGATGATGAACAAAATCTTTATCAAGCTTAGCCAAATAGCACTATTTTCATTTTTTAAATCCACAACAAAGTTTGAATAACGTGGTAAAGAAAATTCTATTAAATTTTACAAATTAATATTTGTGGTAAAGTAAATTCATGAACTGGTTCTAAAGGCTTTTACAGTTATACAGTCTATGGTACACACAAAAATTTTCTAGATTCACACTATAGTATATAACAGGGGTCGGGAACCATTTTGGCTGAGAGAGCCATGAACGCCACATATTTTAAAATGTAATTCTGTGAGAGCCACACAACGACTCATGTATGTTACGCATTATCCAGTAAAAATTTGGTGTTGTCCTGGAGGACAGCTGTGATTGGCTCCAGCCACCCGCAACCATGAACATGAGAGGTAGGAAATGAATGAATTATAATACATGAGAATGTTGTTTTTCTTAACGTTATTATTTTTTTTATTAAAGATTTGTCTGCGAGCCAGATGCAGCCATCAAAAGAGCCACATCTGGCTCCTAAGCCATAGGTTCCCGACCCCTGGTATATAAGTTTCAGTTTTACAAAAACAAACTATAGCATGTGTGTAAAAATGCTTTATAAAGCATTTTTTAAAAACAATGCATAGCAGTTACTTATTTTTAGTAAATTTGTTTTTCTCATTCTAACCTATCTTCCACATTTTCCACAGAAGATTAAAATAACATCTCTCAATTTGCCTTATCTGGCTTGGTTTGCTCCTCAAAGAGTTTTTGAATCTCATAACACTTTTTGTAGAGAAATAAAATTTTTTCACTTGGATTGTTATGTTTAAATCCAGTTGTTTGGTGAGTTCTTCTTAGTATTAAATCAGCTATTATTTTTAACTTAATAATTATTACATCTAAAAGAATCACTAAACTAGTCATATTTTGTCACTCTGAAATAACTGTTTTATTTAATATTTTTTATCTTGAAATGGTTATAATTTCCATAATAAAGCAACAGAGAAAAATCTTAATAAAATAGTTTTCCTCTAATACTATTTATCAGTCAAAATGCTTATAAAATTTGTCATAAAATTTTCATTGTCACAAAAATGACCTGCATCGGATGTTTTAATTTGGGGTACTTGTGATTACTGAAGGAATGTCAACAACAGCCTATGTTAGTTACTATTGGGATCTCTATCTTTTTTCATTATTCATATTCAATGGGTGATTAAGGTAACATATCTAACTTTATTTAACTCAAAAGGAAAGAGCAGAACCAGCTCATAACCTTGAAAAATGTACCCTTGACTATGCCTAATATTCATAAACACAAACCACCTAAACCTTTAAAACAAATCATAACCTTTGACATACTGACCAACTACAGAACTGGATTTTAGAAGTAAATGGTAAGTCATGTGCATAAGTCACACTTTCATTCCATCAGTATGTTTGGTCACCATGGTTTTGATAATTCTATGATCATTATTTCAGTTTTAATTACCCTGCATAAGAGGAAATAATTATATATTTCTTACTGCTGCCACAATCAGCCATCCATGAAAAACACCTGCTAAAACACTAGCATCTTAAGAATTCAATTGCAATTGCAATGCCTTATAACCATAGATGTGTGGCCTCTTGTTTTAATTATTTCAATCATTCCTTTTAACTCAAGGACACAGAGTATATTTAATATGAAGAATTTTACCTCCAATAACTTTGACCAACTGTTTTCCCCCCCAAGGAAGAAATGTCTGGTTGCCTAAATAAATTTCTAAATAAACTGAGCAAAGCAGTAGGTAGACTAAATATCTATAACAATTTTACAAAGTGTACCCCTGTAACAAACCACTTGACAAATAAGATAGCTTTGACTACTTTTGAATATCTAGCCAAAAATGCTTAAAATTAATTTGGCATGTTCAGAATAAATTTGACTGCACCATAGACTCAATATGTAAACATGTAAAGAGTTTATGAGCATTTAACCACTCATACACTACAAGCGGTAAAATTTTATTTTTCACCTCTTCTTTGTAACCTGGTGATTTCAGAAGGAGATATTATCAAGATGCAAGGAAAAGAAAGCCTAGAACAGTGGCATAAAGCTGAGTAACTCCTTGTTGGAAGGTTCAGATAATAAATAACTTTCACATAATCATATTAGAAAAGCCCTGCAGAAAATACTTGAGACAGAATGATATTAAATGACAGTCTGATGAATTAGTTTAGCCTTTAGTTAAACTAATCTAGACAGGAATTAGAATATATTTATATATCCATGTGACTATTTAATCGCATTAGAAAATGGGGGGAAAATGACAACATTAAGTTGTAATGGTACAGCAAGCTTTGCAGAAAAGAAAGATGAATGAAATGCAAAAGCAGCTATTTAAAGAAATAATAAAATAGCCTCTAATAGTTATTTTACCTCATCATAGTCTAAATAAAATTTATTACCATACTATTATAATTATTTTTATATTCAAATAGAGATAAACTATTAAAAGCATAATTATAATTGTCAGCTAATTTAAATGACATTTCATTTATTAATATACTTAAGACTATGTATATTCATTGTAATCACAAATTAAAATATCCAGAAAATTTAAAAAAAAAAAAGGGAATTCATAGACCAGTGATTTTAAAACACTACCTTTTCTTCTTCCTCTTTTCTTTCCTTTTCAGCTTCTCTAAATCTTTCTTAGCTAGATCTATAATTTCAATGGTTTCCTTGTCTGAGGACAGTATGGCAGGAGAGAAGGGTGATGATCCACTGAAATACGGTGATCTTGCTGTGGCTCTTGTCAAGTTTTTTCGAAGGTTCTCATTCACTGCTTCACTTTCTAATAACTTCGCCCTAGTGAATAAAAATATATTTAAATGGGAAATATTTTATTGTGGCAGGAAATACCTAACATAAAATTTCCCACCCTGATCATTAGTAAGCGTCCAGTTCTACAGCACCAAGTACACTGACACTGTTGTTGCAAGCACTGTCATCATCCATCTCCAGAACTTCTCCTACTGAAACTGTGTACCTCTGAAACATTAACTCCTCCCCTTCCCCCGGCCCCTCAGCCCCGGGCAGCCACCATTCGATTTTCTGCTTCTACAAAGTTGACTACACAGGAATAAAAAGGCACTTTAAGTGAGTTGTTTTGCATGCTAAAAAGATTTCCAAAATGTCTTTCAACATTGCTACAATGTAGGCTTTTAAAAATATAATAAATGTGTTCACAAACATTAATGTTTAGGATATTTTTTAATTCCCTCATTAAATTAAAAATTTGAAATCATATTCTTTGTGCTCAAAAGTACCAATAGTAATTGGATTACTTGCATTCTGGCTACTAGGCACTATTTATCCTTTCTTTATAAAGCCATCATTTAAACTTAAAATACACAAGCAGCATGGTTCCCAACCTTTCAGTTCCTCATTCATCATGCTATAATAGCATTCCCAAATCTTTGCAAAGAATAGTTAGTCAAACTTGTCCCTAACTGGCTGAGAGACATCTGGCTCCTGAATATGTCATGGGAAAAGATGAAATCTCCAAGGAAACCTGAGTTTGATCATTGAAAACATTCTTTTGTTTACTCAAGTTGTCCTACTAATGACAGGAGAATAATGTACGTACTGTCAGTAATATACAAAACCACAGAATGATAAGATCCTAAAAGACCCTGGACATGAGACTAAAAGGGATTCAAAAAGTCCTCTAGGCCAGTCCCTTTACTTCAATTTGATTTAAACCAGTGGCCCCCAACCCCCACCAGTCCACAGAGAAAGAATAAATAACTTACATTATTTCCGTTTTATTTATATTTAAGTCTGAACGACGTTTTATTTTTAAAAAATGACCAGATTCCCTCTGTTACATACGTCTAAGGCTCACTCTTGACGCTTGTCTCGGTCACGTGATACATTTATCCGTCCCACCGTAAAGGTCAGTCCATGAAAATATTTTCTGACATTAAACCGGTCCGTGGTCCAAAAAAGGTCGGGGTCCACTGATTTAAACCATCAAGAATACAATTATCTACCTTAATACAATATATTCCCAAGGTCGATGGCAAAGGTGACTGAGATGGGGCTCTAAAGACAAATGCTACCTGCTACCTCTGCCTTAAAACTATATTACTAAGATCTTTTGCCATATGTACAAATATATAAGAGGAAGATGCTACATTATTTGCAACTATTAAGCTCTCAAATACATAGTCAGATCTGTGTTTTTTCATTATCTACCAAAATTATTCATGACAGTGTTGAAACCAGCTCGAGACAGGGTGTATATAAATCAGTGAATATCTGTTTCAGGTTACTGTCCTACTAATTCTTTGATAAAATTGTTTTATTATATATCTGGTGTCAATTAAATTTTTTTCTTCTTTAGAGAGGTAAGGAGAGAGAGAGAGAGACATTGATTCATTGTTCCACTTATTTATGCATCCATTGTTTGATTTTTGTATGTGCCCTGCCCAGATGCGTAAGTAGCTGTGTACAAACTTCTAGGTTAAGTGACTTCAAAATTATTTGGAAGAACATTATAAATATAATGTGTCATTTTTTAAAACAAGTGGGCAAGCTAAGTATAAAAACTCAGCTTAACTATAAAAACTCAGAGTCAAAATTTATACTTTCTGTATTTTCAATATCACAAAACCTGGGTGCAAAATAACAAATATTAGTAATAAATAAAAATATATAAATTAACTGTCCATAATGACTCATCTTTTAATTGGCTGATTTCTGACCTGTGGTGGTGCAGTGGATAAAGTGTCGACTTGGAATGCTGAAGTCGCCGGTTCAAAACCCTGGGCTTGCCTGGTCAAGGCACATATGGGAGTTGATGCTTCCTGCTCCTCCCTCCCCCTTCTCTCTCACTCTCCCTCCTCTCTAAAAATTAATTTAAAAAAAAGTAAAAAAAAAAAAAAAAGGGCTTAATTGGCTGATTTATATAATAATCAGACAACTTGTTGTATTTTATTACCAGACTTTAAAAGTTTGTATTTGATATGTTCAATGTTTCTTCAATCCTGGTGCTGATAAAAACTAAAACCTTTAGGACTAACTTCTGAAAATGCCATGCTAATTTAGCAGAACCTGCTTCTTATACGGGCTATAGAGACAGCACCTCTCTGTTAGCCTCGCTTTTTCTTCCCGTTTACCCACCCACCCACTGCCTGTGTTTTACTCAACAGGAGCCTAAGCAGTGAGACATTACAGGAAGTATACAGATTTCCTTGGGCTCAATGATTCAATGAATTTAAAACTCACCTGACCAATAATATATTTAACAAATAATAACTATTCTTAACAAAAATTTGCTAACAATATCATCTCACATAGAGGATTAGTTACATCAGTTGAAAACAGAGGATGTGGTGGGAGGTGGAGGAGGGTACAGGGTGGAAAATGGAGATGGACAATGACTTGACTGGACAGGTGAGCACACAATATGGTGTACAGATGTGTTGCAGAATTGGGCACCTGAAACCTGTATAATTATGTTTATCCATGCCACCGCAATAAATTCAATAATAAATAAATAAAAACAGTACTATATAAAAATAGTACCATATGGAATTATGCAAAAATCATGTTAGAAAAATAGTTAACATTTTTAAAGGCTCATAATATCTTGTCAAATTTTAAAGGATAGCAAAGCAATATATACACCATGGTATCAGTTTTGCTAAAGTTTGTATTGAAAAATATTAAAGAGATAAACCACTATGTTAGCACTGATTTTAAGAATGGTGGAAATATGAATGATTTTAATTTTGTTTATACTGCTTTATATTTTAAAAAATATCTACAAAAAATTTAAATCCCCCCAGAAAAGAATTAGTGACTATTATTATTTCAAAAAAAATAATATGACATGTAAGTTATTAAAAGGTAACTAGTATTATTTTACAATTAGAATGATAACACTTAAAGTACAAATATTTCCAAGTAACAATCTATAAATCTGTGTTAAGTTTAAGAAGCTGTGAATAATGTCTTCCTAAGGCCAAGTTTTGATAGAATTGGAGCAGGATTTAGTAAATAAAAATGGAAGATGAGAATTTGAACATAAATAATAGTAACGAGTTAGACCTTTACAGTACTTATGAATTTAAGAATTTTTATATCCTGTGCTTTTATGTGAGCCCGATATAAACTCTTTGAGACTTGCAAGTAGTATCTCATTCTTACAGATGAAGTACTTAAAGCTCAAGGATGTTGGGTAACTTTCCCAAGGTCACATACTTATTAATAAACAGAAACTTAAATTTCAAACCAAGTAATCCCATTTAAATTCAAAGCTCATTTATGCTTATCCTACATGTAAGTTATTTTTATATTGTAAATTACAGTGTTGAGATTCTAGAAGACTACTTCTCAGGAGTGGGACACACCTAAAGAACCATCAAAGAAACATTGAGAAAGTGAAACAAGCTATTAACCTATACCAAGAAAGATTTGGTCACTGATTGAACTCGGGGCTTGAGTCATCTCAGTTGTCTAAATGGCTTAAAGAATGATCTTAACTCATGATCTAGAAGAAGAAAGATGATAAACACTGCTTTCAGTGTCAGTAGGAGGAGTGGAAATGATTCAGTCAGTTGTCTGGGAAATAATAACACCAGTGAGGCCATTTGTCCAATGGTGAGATCAAGCTTAGATAAGGCCTTAGAATAACAGGGTGAGAGACAGAAACAGAGCAGAACTACAGCATGGAATCAGCCTTCCCAGCCGACCAGGGCCACGGAAATAAAAGAGAAGCAGGCCAGGAGGAGGAAGAGAATCTTCAGGAACTAAAAGGCAGTTAGTTCTTCAGTTGTGTCTGCAGGAATGGGAAAGATGGGTTCTACAGAGTGAGGAAGACAAGTTTTGGGCAGGAGGTGGGAAAAGGCACTGCCAACACAGGAGAGAAATGCAAGTCCAGGTCGGCTACTGTCCAGACCAGTACCAAACATCTCCACCAAAAAGGCAAAGCTTGGAGATATGTATGCGGGGGGAAAAAAAGTAACAGTCAATAGAGTAACTCTATCTGTGGCCACATCAGATGTCTCCCCACTTGTTTCTGCCTTCTGAAACACGTAGGAACCCGGTGAGCCTCGCAGAGACAGAAACAGCGGAAACATGACTCGTTCCGGTTCAGACGCAGACAGCCGTGTGGGGACTGCCGGGTGGGGCAGGCAGGGAGGCGGACAGGGCATGGGGCATAGAGGGTGATGGATGAAGACTTCATCATATTGGGGGCGGGGGTGGGCACACAATACGGTGTACAGAGATGTGTGGTAGAATTGGGCAACTGAAACCTGTATAATTACGTTAAGCAGTGTCACCCCAATAGAAACAATTTAAAAAGAGGAGAGAATATCAAGCAGAAATAAAAATTTTACAAAGACTATTAAAAAAGAAAAAGAATCTGTAGAGTAGTGAGAGGGAGAGAAAGGGAGAGAGAACACAAACACCAGACGAGGAAGTGCCACGGTGGCTGTGCAACACGACCTCCGCTCGGCTGTTCTCTGCTCACGGGCACAGCGAGATGGGAGCTACTGAGAAGCTCCCCGTGGAGCTGACTGTGGTGTTCCTTCAAGAGAAAGTAGCTGAGCCATCAGGGAAACCATGGAACCTGAACAGATTATAGAAATGCTGTGTTCCTGACTCTTTTTCCGACCCCTCTTCCCCCAGTCTGGGCTCCATGGTCCCCGCTACATTCCCACACCAGGCGATGGCATTCCTCTTACTAATGTCTATCGTGAATTACGGGTGATTATTTATGCAAGTGGCCCCAGCTAGACTGTGAACTCCTTGTTTACGGAACACTTGCTCAGGCCTGGTGCTGGGCATGTAGTGAACACCTGTCGTGTGTGTGTGAAATGTGAATGGTGAATGAGTCTCTGTGCCAGAGCGGCAGGCAGACCGGTAGGGATGCAATGATTCCCACGCGAGGAGCAGCTGGAGAAGCAGGAGCAAACAGGAGTAACGGGAGATTTAAAAAATTAGAGCTGACTTATATAGATGTTGACCATTTCCAAACAGTGAGGGGATGTTGACCATTTCCAAACAGTGAGGGAAGGCCCCATGGGTCACTTCATCCACATCAATGATGCGTGTACTATGGGTCAGGTTAGGTAATCACCCACAAGGGATATGACAACCAGAGTAGGAAGATAACGTGGGAACATAATATGGAAAGATGGAAGGAAAGCTGTTTGGAATGTGACATTATTGAAAGGCATGTGCTTATTCCCCTGACGTTATCCTGACCATAGTGCTGGTTTATCACTGTGAAGAGTTATGAAACGAGAAACTCAAAAAATAGTGGTATAACTACACTGCAAAACTCAAGATGCATATTTTATATCACAGAACATGAAATGTACCTGAGGTCTTCAATTTCTTTGATATAACTGTGAATCATATTACTGATCTCCTCGTTCCCTTCCCCTGCAAGATAAAATGTGAAATTAAGAATTTCCTTTAAATTAAAACTTCAACAAAACAGAGTTGGAGAAAAAAAAAGTTATGGAAACACAATAATAAAAAGAATAAAATTAAATAAATAAAACATAACACAATACAACAAATCTCCTACACATAAATATATAAGCAGACTGTAAGATAATATAACAAAGTAAAGGGCACATTTTGTTTCTGGGAGAATGTGTTCTTTACAAATCAAATATTGTATTTAACTTCAAATCACAGACTGGACATACACCGACTGACATTTCTACTTCAAATGCTCCAGAAAATTAATGAACACAGAGAATGTTCCCTGCCCTCCAAAAGTTAGCGCCTCACACTCATCCCACCCTGCACGCTCACCCGCTCTGGCGAGGACTTGGTTGGCCTGGTCACTGACGAGCTGTGTGATCCTGGTCCTCAGGGCATCAACCGTCTCCTGCATCGCTTTAATTCTCACACGCAGGTTATTGTTTTCAGTCTGGAGCATAGCATTCTCGTGAAACATGTCATTGATGCTTTCCACACCCTCTTCATCAATTATTCTTTTACCCTAGAAAGGAAAGATATTTCCCTGCTGGTTGAGGAGCCTTAAATACACAAGGATTTGTGTAAGGTATTACAAGACTATGCAGTTCTGCAACCAAGAGCCCTTCGTCTTAACAGCTTCAAGGCCGAAGAGATCCTTTTCCCTCTGCTGCATCCCTCTGGCATGTTTGTCACAAAAATAAATAAGTAAGTAAATAAATAAATAAATAAATAAATACAAACAGATTGACCAGGAAGCCCAAACAGAGGTTGGTCAGATTGAGAGCCTAAACATTATTAAAGGCTGCACAAGGAAAACTAGAGAATTCTACCTTCCAAAGGAAGGAGGCCACTGTCACGACAAGCAGAGACTGCAGAGACACACATGTACAAGCCATCGCAGAAAGGCATCGTCGTGTTCACAAAATGTATCACAGAATGCAGAGTCAAGCCGGCTAGCTTACTGTTTTATACTCCATGAGCTCCATCTGAAGTCGTGTGATCTCACTGCGGAGTGCATTGATCTGCTGACTCGCTCTGTCCTGATTGACCATCACCTTGTTCTTGATATTTCTAGCTCGATTGGCATACTTCAGAGTATTTAAAGTTTCCATAAAATCTCTGTCTGAAGGGCTGACACATGCTATCATGATTGTTTGGCTAGAAGTTACAAAGAATAATTAGGTTTACAGATAAAAGCAAATAAAACACTGCAAAAATCACTTTTAAATCCCTGCCCTTTGAATAATTTCTTATCTTCAAGATACCAAAAGAATGATACTAATAACCTAAAATTAAAGCAAATTTAAAAGCCCCACACACACACTTTAAGACTATCTTAAAGAGAAAGATTTTGTTTACCTAAGTAATATTGAGGAAAATGCATTTCTATTACCCTTCTTTCATCTATAATACCTGAGAAAGTATAAGTGGACATATTTATATATCACCTCTTTACAAAAAAATGGAGGCAATACACAAAACAATTCTAAAATTTATCTACTTAATATCTAAGGAATTTAAACTTTTAAAAAATCATTTGTAATTCAATTTTTGTTATCAGCAAAAAAAATTTGCACAAAATCCTTTCACCTGAATGACAAGAGTACTGAGTATATTCATATGTTTTATATATTTGTGATTGAGTGGTCAAAATTGCAGCGCTTCTGGACAGATTACACAGAAAACTTAGGAACTATTATTTTATGGTAATGACAAATTGCTTTACCAAATAGGTCAGTAAAATGTTTATTCGTATGCCCCAGTTATTGCTCTCAAATCAATGAAAAAAAATTTTTAAATAAATTGTAAAAAAGGTATTTTTCCATATGAAAAAATGTTTAATTTTTAGGAGACTCTATAAAATGATATAAAGTATATTTAAATTACTTTGTATTTACTTAGACAACATTTACTTTTCAACAAAATTTTTTTAGGCATATACTATGTGCCACACACTTAAGCAGAAACAATGATAAAGTACAAAGAGCATATGCTATGGACTTCACTTACAAACTCAGTGACTATGAATAAATTATTTCACCTCTCTGGATTTCAATTTCCTTATCTACAAAATAAGAATAATACCTACCTCAAGGGATGTTATAAAGACTATGTGAAGTAACAACATACAAAAGAACACACACATTTTAGGTACTTAATAATTAGCAGTTCCTCATCCTATTTATCTGATTTACTCTTAAAAATTTTCTTAGAAATCACTTTAAAAACTTACTTTAGCCCTGTCCAGTTGGCTCAGCATTAGAGCGTCAACCAGCATGTGGAACTCCCAGGTTCGATTCCCGGCCAGGGCACAGAGGAGGAAAAGTGCCCATCTGCTTCTCCACCTTTCCTCCTCTCCTTTCTCTCTATCTCTCTCTTCCCCTCCCACAGCTAAGGCTCCACTGGAGCAAAGTTTCCCCAGGTACTGAGGACAGCTCCATGGCCTCATCTCAGGCACTAGACTGGCTCCAGTTGCAACAGAGCAACGCCCCAGATGGGCAGAGCATCACCCCCTAGAGGGCATACCGGGTGGATCCCTGGTCAGGAGCATGCGGGAGTCTGTCTCTCTACCTCCCTGTTTCTCGCTTCGGAAAAATACAAAAATCAAAACAAAACAAAAGAAACTTACTTTAAAAATAATGAATAACTGAAATTCACAAACATGGATTAGTACTATGCATACCTATTACCCCCAAGGGAATCCTGTAGGAGTCTTGTCAGCTTAGAATCTCTATAGGGGACATGGGTGGCCCTCTTGCTCTTGTCTCCCAATGCACTTATTACATTGCCAAGTGCCAACTAAAAGAGAAAGAAAAATGACAAAAATTTACTAATTATAACACTTTTAAATAACAAAAGCTTATAGAGAATAGTAGGGAAGCATGACAGAATTGAAAATATTTGGGTTTGGGTTTTTTAACATTTATGTTTTGAAATATGAGGTAAATTTCAAAGTCTTCTATATTAACTATTAAAAACTAACATGAAATTGAACTAAAACTGACTCAAAATTTAGTACTCCATATAGTCATAATTCACACTTAACTCATATTTAAACTTTTTTTCAGAAATTTCCTTTAGAAACAAGACTGGTAACTTTTAACCACCCCTAGAATTACCAATCAGGTCATGTTCCCAGAATACTGTCAATTCATGTTGCAAACTCTTCTCCTCCACTCAATGGAAAAATAAAACGTTCAAGTAGTTGAACAGTTTCATGAAACTTTCTTGTTGAACTGTAGCTACCTTATGCAAAAATAAAATCATGAACCAACTGAAAAATATCACTATGATTCCTCTGAACAAGGTATTCCTAATGTAAACAGAGCTGTCTTTAGAAATACAATGAGGCTCTGGCTGGTTGGCTCAGTGGATAGAGCGTTGGCCCAGCATGTGGACATCCTGGGTTTAATCCCCAGCCAAGGCACACATGAGAAGCAACCATCTGCTTCTCTTCCCATCACTTTCCCCTGTCTCTCCTTCCTCTCCTGCAGCCAGTGCCTCAACTGGTCTGAGTGTCAGCCAGGCTATAAGGATAGCTCAGTTAGTCTGAGCACCGGTCTCAGACGGTGGTTGCAGGTGGATCCTGGTCAGGGTGTATGCAAGAGTCTGTCTCTCTCTCCTCCCCTCATTTAAAAAAATAAAATTTAATAAAAGAAACACAATGAATCTATGAGCTAAGCCTCCAATATTGAAAAAACTAAGTCAAATTATTTAACTCCTTAGTCACTCGTCCTGTGACCCCTACTGTTTTTTTACTGGCACGGAGAGCATAAGCATTAGCTTAATGTTGGTCACACTTCCTTTCAGTAATGCAAACATCTAAAACCACATTTTTGTCAGGGCCAATGGATCATGCAGAGAGTGACCTCAGCACTGCACTGTCTTTGTTCCCCTATTCCAGAGAGGCTACAGTTTTAACAACCGGCTACACTGAAACTTTACCAGATATATCTGAAAATGCTTTCAAAAGTCTAAACAGGGAAACAGACCAACAGCTTTTATCTTTTCCAGATAGCACAAATCTAAATACCACCATGAACTTATTTCCTAAGAATTTCTGACCAATACACAAAGTCCAGGATCCATGATATTCCCTTTAACATAAAATTCAACCATATGGTGGAAGCATCAAGATGGGTATCAAGACGGAATTGGGAAGTCTGTTAATTCCCCCACAGGAGGGTTGTAATCCTATATGAGCAAATATCAGGCAATGGCAAAACAGAAGCATATGATGGCACCCCCAGCTCTAGAATGGGAGAGGAGGAAGTAGAAAACACGTGCCCTGACACTGTAAGCTTCACAGAAGTATAGGGACCTCACCACTCTTGTGTAGGAACAAATTACCAATTCTATAACAAAGTCAATAAAAAGAAAAGATTCACTACACAAAAACTTCCTCCAAAAAATGTTCTTCCATATAACAGAAGCTTTATGCTAACAAACACAAGGTGTTTTCCAATCAAAAACGCCACTAGGTGGCATGGTGTTAAAAGTTAATTCCTAATATACCGTGGTCTAGAAAAGTTCTCATTTAGAAACAATTTACTAAAAACGTTGATGACAATTCCCCAAATAAAGTGACTGTCATAAAATGTTAGCTTAAAAAGTTACTTTGAAAGGTACACTGTATAATATAACTAAAATTAAATGTTGATTTCTACAGAATAATTTAAAAAGTGGAATATTTAAAATCCTTTCCACAATATATATTATTTTCGGCACATATAAATTTAGTCTAACTGAATTTACACACACGAAGAAAATCTGCTATGTGAAAAACTAAAGAAGTCCTATAATGGGAGGAGATCAAAATCCAACGCATCACGCCTAAGCTTACAAGTTTATTGTAACTTGCATTTCTCAGCTCAGTGCACAAAAGATTGCCTCTTGGGTATTAAGTATTGCAAAAGAGAAGGGACATGGAAAGTCTCTGATACACTCTCGGCACAAAGCCTTAGTCTCAGTTTGGCCTTACAAGCCCACAGTTGATGGAAATGCCTTCTTTTGCCCTCTCGCCTGTGGCTCCAGTGCGCTTCAGTCTCTCCGATCCTGCCAGGTCCACAAAATGGAACTTTGCGGTCAGGGTTTCAAATTCATTCATCTCTGAAGATTCAGAAATCACCTTATTATCAGTAGAATTTTCCTGCAATTGAAGAAATTAATGGGAAATATTGGCATTAACGTGACACTAAATATTCTCAAACCCCACGTTCCCCTAGGCATGTAGCCAAATAACTATAAATGCAAGTTTTTCTGCTGGCAATGAGAAAGGCTTAGACAGTTAGAAAGAAACCTGCTGGTCAGAATCCAGCTGTTATGAACTGAGGCTTTGTTTATGTTGATAAAGGAACACCTGTAAGCAAAGCATCTTAGGAGACTTACATGCATCATCACATGGACACAGCCTGCTTTCTGGTTGCTGCAAACATATATCCAATTTCTTTTTTTTTTTAATTTCAAAATCATACACAGTTAGCCAGCTTCAGCTTAAATATGATCAGAGGCATCTCATTAGGAAAAGGAATACACAAACTAAATTTGGTTCAAATGTACTCTTCTTCCAGGATTTATGTGATTTTAAAGAAGTGAAGACTGAACGTTTAAGAAATTAGAACTGATAACTCACAGCATCTGTTTGGGGACACATTCTGGTCTGACACAAGTGAATAGTAAAGATGGCATGTGAACGAGAGCTCTGAACATTCATCTGCGTACTAGCAGTGGTCCGGGACAAAGCGCCCAGCTTCAAACACTGCATCATCTGGAAAGGAGAAGAGAGAAGGCTTTTACATGAACAATATTTAAGCAGGAGACCAGACAATGAGAAACCTGAACTAATGCCAAAAACCCACCATATTAAGGGATGTAAAGGATGTGGAATTTTATATTATTTTATTTACGTGCATTTTTTGGGCTGAACTCAGTATAACAGTGTATTTTTTTTTTTAATAGGAGAAAACACTGAATCCATTGTTTGCTTTTTGCTGACATTTGCGGCTTACAGAACACTTTGGAACAAACTGAGCAATAACTTGTATTACTCAGGCTATTTATTCTGTATCTACTCTCAAAATATTTTTTGTAACTTTTCTTAACAGTCTCCCTTCAGGAGCAATGATACAGTTGTATACATGTGACAACAAAGATAAAAAGGATTGTGAACCCATTCTTCACCTTCAATTATCTAACTCTTTTTCTAGCTGTGAAAAAAAAACACACTATACATATATTGACTTGGATCATTTGATGCTACAATGAACTGACTTAACTATAACTGTAACACTTCTAATAATGAAATCCTGATATAAAAATACAAGGAAAAAAAGACAAGATGTTATACTTAAAAATACACATTTTATATCTGGATCTTAAGCAAACCATAAACAAAGCTGAATATTAAATAAAACAAAATATGCTCTATTTTAACTATGATATTAATGCTACCTCTGACTCTGTATTCACAGTACGTGTTGTGACGCCCACAGTATAAATTCCTCCTGTCGAATCTTCATGAATTCTTATATTTGATTTCTTATTTTTTGCATCAATATCACGTGTGGTATCAAATAAGTCAAGGACCTCTTCATTATACAGCTATCAAAAATAAATATTACAAGTTTATATTTAGAAGAAATTGCCTCATGGCTCTAATAACACACAATGTATAATGTTATCTTTTAAATGTATCTTAAAAGTTCTTCAAAATTACACATATTACTTCAAAATAACATAAAAATGAACAAAGCAATAATTATTACAAATTCAAATGAATGCTAGATTTCTTTATAAGAGTAAGAACAGTCAATGATTAATCATGACTAATAAGCTCAGGGCTAGCTAAATGATCTACTAATTCTTTGTAAGTAATAAACAAATATTTGTAAATACAAGCAAACTGTAAGAAATATGTACCGAATGTAGACAAATCCTATTTAAGCTTAGAGAAGATTTTAAGAATTTTTGCTGTTAGAGTTAAAAATCTATTTCTTCTTGCCCTACTCCTTTCTTAATGTATCTAAAAGTTAGTATTTAGTATTTTTGCAAGGTGGGCAATGATGTTCATGTTTCTGTGTCAATAGCAGCTGACAAGATTGAGCTGCCTCCTCAGTAAAGGATGCACACACCATTTTTCTATCACTATGATTTAAAGCCACAATGCCTCACAACATTTTGGAGGGTAAAAGGGAAGATAGAACACTTTTTTTTTCTTTTTCTATAATTTAGTTACCTTGCTTTCGGTTTCTTCTAAATTGGGGTGTCTGTTAAAACCAGCATTAAGAAAACTGACATTAAATTTGAATTGTTTTCTATTTTGGGCTATATAATGTAGAATAAAATATTTCACCAATGATCAAAATTATTAGCTCAGGTAAATCACACTAGAACTAGACCAGAACATTTCTTTGAACCAAGCACCCAGAACTGTAGTCACTGCTCACCTAAGTGCAATATTGCTCCTATCTGATATGTCCTCTTACTCACTGTCTTGTCCCTCCCACCGGACTAGACTGTCCTAAATAAATCCAAACCTGCCCCAACCTTTGGACACTGCATCAAAACATCTGCCTGTCCTTGCAGGAGTACCCGTTTTAGCAGCCAGGTAAGTGCTACAGCCTCAATCCTATTATTCCTCATGTTCTCCCGCTACCTTTTGGTCTTAATCTCTGAGTTCCCAGCACTCTGTGAGCCTGCTGCCTACATTACAACAGTAATTTAGGATACAGAGAGATCCTAAAATAAACAATATTAATTGTTTTACTCTACGGACACTAGGTCAGTGTTTATAATCTTAAATGCCCACAAGTAAGCTATCCTGTTATCTATTATTCTTCTTGCTACCTACGGCTTAATGTTAATTTACTCAAACAGTTATTAAGCACTATGTGCAAAACACTATACTAGAAGCCAGAAGCTTAAATTCATAAAGTCTGTGGTCTTAAGAACAAGATTGAAAAGAAATTAATGTAAACAATTAGTCTTTTACCTCTAAGAATTGCGCATTCACTTTAAAATCTGGAGGAGGAAGCCCACTTTTCATTGCAGTGTGTTTTTTTTCTTCAATACTCTTGAAAAGGTGTTTAACAGCACGAGAAATAATACCCTGTTCTTCCTCAATGATGTTAACATCAAATCCTGTCCCCATGGTGTATGTCTTGCCAGCTCCAGTCTGAATAAAGGAAAGAGAAAAATACGTGACCTTCAGAACATAACCTCCAATAACAAAACTGAGAGTGCAACTGAAATGGACGCTTCTGAAAAGTTACAACTTCTACAAAAATAATTTAGTACTTACTTGTCCATAAGCAAAAACTGTAGCATTGTAGCCTTCAAAACAACCTTCAATTAGTTTTTCTATACAGTGAGTGTAGATCTGTTCTTGCTGGGAGTCAATGTCAAACACATAATCAAAAGTAAAAGCTTTGTCTTTCCCTAGGAAGACCTGAGGTTCTCCTGGTGTGACAGATGTACAAATATGGCATCCTTCAATTTTTTCTTTGGCAAGCTGTGGCCTTATTCTATGAGAAATAATAAAAAAAAACAAAATAAATGCAAAAAACTGAAGAACTAGGACTTAAAAATTCATGGCCAAATCTTTTAAAAACACTAATGTAACCTACTTCTGCTCCTTCAGGTGAACAGTTTAAATAAATTAAATTATACAGAGTCAATTTCAGTATCAGTTACTTGACAATCCAAAAAACCATGAACAAGAGTAAATTAATTAAATATTTGTGTGCGTGAATAGTTTTCTTCAAATCTGTAAGGGGTAAGGACTCAGTTAAAAAATTCGCTACCAAAATGTTATTTTTCGTTATTTTTGTTTTAGAGTTCTTTTTATTTCTAAAAAGGATATCTTGATGCCCTTGACTTGCCTTGTTTGCAAACTCTTCACCAGTGTCTCCCAAACTTATTTGAGCATATCCTTCTGTTACCTTAACATGTGTAAGCATGTTCCCACAATATATGTGTACATGTGTTCACTTGTAAATAACATGTACATACCATATTGATTTGTCATATATTAGCACATTAAAAAAGCAGAATTTCATAAAGAAATAAAAAATAAATAAAAATAGAAGTTCCAGTAGTTTCTCTTCAAAACCAAGTGAATCATCATGCACAACTGTTGGGGTGTTCTCTCTCCACAAAGGAGACCCCAGCATTATACCCACATTGCACCCACCCTTATCTACTCCAGGTTCTTCCTCTTCTGCCTCCCTTCCTAATGTCAAAGCCTGTTTTTCTTTCTTTTCTCCTTTATTTTTATTTTTATTTTTCTTAATTGAGAAGCAGGGAGGCACAGATACAGATTCTCACATGTGCTCAGACCAGGATCTGCCTGGCAAGCCCCTTATGAGGCAATGCTCTGCCCATCTAGGGCCACTGCTCTGTTGCTCAGCAACCGAGCTACATATTTTAGTGCCTGAGGCTGGCCGAGGAACCATCCTCAGCTCCTGGTGCCAAAGTGCTCCAACTGAGCTATGGCTGCAGAAAGAGAAGAGAGAGATAGAGAGAGAAGGGAGAGAGTGAGGGTGGAGAAGCATATGGTTACTTCTCCTGTGTGCCCTGACCGGGAATTGAACCTGGGACATCCACACACTGGACCAATGCTCTAGCACTGAGCCAGGGTCTCTATTTTTATTTTCAAAGAAGGAAAGTAAATACGATGATATGTTAAAAGAACAAACCTGGGCCTGACTTGTGGTGGCGCAGTGGATAAAGCATCGACCTGGAAATGCTGAGGTCGCCGGTTCGAAACCCTGGGCTTGCCTGGTCAAGGCACATATGGGAGTTGATGCTTCCAGCTCCTCCCCCCCCCTTCTCTCTCTCTGTCTCTCCTCTCTCTCTCTCTCTCTCCTCTCTCTCTCTCTCTCCCCTTCTCCTCTCTAAAATGAATAAAAAAAAAAATAAAAAAAAAAATAAAAGAACAAACCTAAATATAGCACTATTCTATTTACAATATAAACAGGACCATCCTGGAAACACACATCACTGAGTTTTTTTAAGACGTTCCTATTTGCCATGAAAAAGGAAAAGCAGTTTGGAGAAGAAAGTAAAGACAACCAGTGATGGAAGATGGAAGATGATAAAGACAGAGTAAAGAAAGGATTTTAAAAGATCCTAGTCCCACATTTTTATTTTTTGAGATACAGAAACTGAGGTCTGTGGAAGTGGAATCGGTTCACATATTTATAAGAGATAAAGCAAGCCTACGTACAGATCTCCTGATTTCCACCCTTTACAGTTCATCAGGTTGGAAGGTCAATGGCAGGATAGGAAACACAATATTGAGAAGGGACTAAACTTCTGCAACCCTGGTTAATTAAAACAGAATTCTCTACTGCAAAAAGAAAATGTTTAAATAAAGAATATGTTTATTTATGAAATTTTTTCCTTCCTCTGAAATAATGGTATTATTCTTTTATAAAGTCTCTACCTTCATTTATTTGTTTTAATGGAATGCAATAATCTTTGAAGAGCTGGCTAGGTATGCTGGGAAGATCAATGGCGTGGCTGTTAGGAGACCTGGGTTCTGTTACTTCTGTCACTCTACAGATATCACATGGTCTTCTCTCAGAGCTCACCTGTGGAAAGAAACTATCATTTCCAAGGTTCCTTGCAGATCAAACACCATCTGACTGCAGGATAATTTATTATTAAAGGAAAGGAAGAGGAGCCCTGGCTGGATAGCTCAGTTGGTTAAGAGCGATGTCCCGAAGGACAGAGGTTGCCAGTTCAATCCCCGGTCAGGGCACATACAGGAACAGATTGATGTTCCTCTCTCTCTCTCTCTCTCTCTTGTTCCCTGCCTCTCTCACTAAAATCAATAAATAAGTAAATAAAAATTACAAAAGAAAAGGAAGAGGAAAATCATATTTATTTACTGTGATACAGATACAATAAATTAGTTAATTAAAACAAAGGGTTTCTTATATGGAGCTATGTCCACGGACTACAAAAACAGCCCATGGAAGTAGTAACTTGAGCTTTCTGGTTCCACACTTCCTTGATGAATGGTCTTTCTCAAAATTAATATTCTCATCTTTCCAAACTCCTCTTTCCTTTCTCACTTCATCCAGTCATGGGGAGGAAACCATAACAAAACCCCATCTCCTTGGGGGATTCACTATTCCGACTGTTGTCAAACCAGAAACAGGAGTGTCAGCCTCAATTACTACTCCCTCTTCCCTATTTCATCTATCTAATCTGTCTCCGAGAGCTACTAATTATCTCTGAAATAGCTCTTGAGCCCACGAATTTCTCTCTTTCCTCACTAACGCCACCCTTATCAAGGCTACCATTATATCTTACTTGGATTATTGCAAAAGTCTCCTCATTAATTTGCCAATGTCCAATGTCAAATCTTCTCTCCCAATTTGGTCCATACCCTGCAACCTTAGTGATATTTATAAAATATAAAATTGATCCGGTCACTCACTACCTTGCTTAACACCCTTCATTAAATCCCTAAATCCCTCTGTGGCTTCTCCTGCTGCCATGGTCCTTCTCATTACAGGATTTTTGGTGGTGATAATTTATTTTAAACCAGTTTCACTAAAAAGCTAAGCCCTCTCTTGCCACTACGCCTTAAATTATGTTTTTCTCTTTTCTTGGGTTACTCTTCTCACCCTCCCAATTCCCAACTCCTTTTCCAGCCTGAACATCTCTTATTTTCAATTTCTGTTTAGATTTGACTTCCTTGAGAAACTCCCACTATTGGCTTGCGTTCCAACATAAAGTTATAGCTAAGCTCAGGCTGTTCTCTTTCCTGAAGCTACCACATTTACCACAGGTTTCTGCTTTCTCCCTGCTTGGCAGATAGCTACACAGTGAAGCTTGATAAATCCCATGTAATAAGACAGATGAAAATAAAGACACTGTCTAAATGAAAAGTTTGAAATCAGCTCTGCATTAATTTTAAGAAAATGGTTACATGCCCTGGCCGGTTGGCTCAGTGGTAGAGCGTCGGCCTGGCGTGTAGAAGTCCCGGGTTCGATTCGGGGCCAGGGCACACAGGAGAAGCGCCCATTTGCTTCTTCACCCCTCCCCCTCTCCTTCCTCTCTGTCTCTCTCTTCCCCTCCCGCAGCCAAGGCTCCACTGGAGCAAAGATGGCCCGGGCGCTGGGGATGGCTCCTTGGCCTCTGCCCCAGGCGCTAGAGTGGCTCTGGTCGCGGCAGAGCGACGCCCCGGAGGGGCAGAGCATCGCCCCCTGGTGGGCAGAGCATCGCCCCCTGGTGGGCGTGCCGGGTGGATCCCGGTCGGGCGCATGCGGGAGTCTGTCTGACTGTCTCCCCGTTTCTAGCTTCAGAAAAATACAAAAAAAAAAAAGGTTACAATCATAGGCTAACTTATTTGGCTATTAAGATACTTTCAATTTCAACAGGACAAAGAATAGTTGCCATCTGAATTTCAGATATGACAGCAAATTCTAAGGTCACTCAGAACTTAATCTTCTAACCTCTATTCCATCTGATGATAATCCTTGCTAATGGTGGAGAGAATTGTGTTTGAAGCATGAATGATGCAATTCCATCCATTTACATGGGGGAGGGGAGACATTGACTTTAAGAACCAACAAGATGGGCAGAATCCTTTCTACCACATCCAGGAATGGCAGGTCCAGCAGGTCTGAGAAACTTGCACTATATGGCAACAGTCTGGCCTATATGCATAGTATACTTTAAAGGTTAGAGATATTGTATAGCTATCTTTTTAAAACCCCTTCAAAATTAGCATTTTTAGCTCCCCAAATCCCTAAATTTATATTCAAGTCAAGAATTCTCAGATGAGCCTGACCAGGTGGTGGCGCAGTGGATAGAGCATCAGACTGAGATGTGGAAGGACCCAGGTTCAAGACCCTGAGGTCACCAGCTTGAGCGCGGGCTCATCTGGTTTGAGCAAAGCTCACCAGCTTGGACCCAAGGTCACTGGCTCGAGCAAGGGGTTACTCTGTCTGCTGAAGGCCCATGGTCAAGGCACATATGAGAAAGCAATCAATGAACAACTAAGGTGTCACAAAGAAAAACTGATGATTGATGCTTCTCATCTCTCTCGGTTCCTGTCTGTCTGTCCCTATCTATCCCTCTCTGACTCTCTCTCTCTCTGTGTCTCTGTAAAAAAAACAAAAAAAGAATTCTCAGATGACATTCTAACCCAAGCCAAATCATCTGCTTTTATAATGTAAAGTTTAAAATTTACCCAGCTACAAACCTCAATTGTAAAACTATAATTTAAGATTATATATAGACAAAATATACCAACCCTTCTCAGAAAAGAAGACTAAAAATAGAATCTGACATTTATTCTTCTAAATATTTTGAAATATACTCTTTCTTAGTATTTTTATATAAAAATAACATTAAACATTCATTTAATCCCAACACTAAGAACAGTGTTAACATTTTGGTTAACATCAACACTAAGAAATAATAACAAAGTCCTGTAGTCATTTTAAAATGTGTAATCATACGACTAGATATATTTGAAAGTGTTTCTTATGTAAAACTATTATGCATAAAACTTATGTCATAGGCTGGCCTGTGGTGGCCCAGTGAATATAGCATTGACCTGGAACACTGAGGTAACTAGTTCAAAACCCTGGGCCTGCCCAATCAAGGTACATAGAGAAGCACTCAATGAACAACTAAAGTGAAGCAACTATGATCTTATTCTCTCTCTCTCTAAAATCAATGAATAAAATCTTAAACAAAGAAAAATAAAAATGTTACACTGGAGCCTAAGCAGTGGTGACACAGTGGCTAGAGCATTGACCTGGGATGCTGAGGTTCCTTGTTTGAAACCCGAGGTCGCTGGCTAGAATGCAGGCTCACAAGCATGAGCGCAATCACTGGCTTGAGCGTGGGATCGACATGATCCCATGGTCGCTGGCTTGAAGCCCAAGGTTTCTGGCTTGAGCAAGGGGTCTGGCTCGCTGGCACCCCTCACCTCCAGGTCATGGCACATATGAGAAGCAATCAATGAACAACTGAAAGTGCCACAACTAGGAGTTGATGCTTCTCGTCTTTTCTCTTCTCTCTTCTTCTAGTTTCTGTCTCAAAAAAAAAAAAAAGAAAGAAAAGAAAAGAAAAATGTTACACTGGAAACTAATATAGGCAGGGTGAGACTGTTATGGAAAATAGTGAGTTTTGCTAGAGAATGTGCTTTTTAATTTTTTTAATTTTTTATTTATTGATTTGAGAGATAGATTTGTTGTTCCACTTATTTATGCATTCATTGGTTGATTCTTGTATGTACCCTGCCCAGGGACCAAACCCATAACCCCGGTGTGTTGGGATGACACTCTAACCAAATGAGCTAACTGGCCAAGGCTTAGAGAATGTGCTTTTTTGTTAGCATGAGGTATGGAACCTCACATCCCTTGTGTGTCATTGACTGATGGTGTAGGATCTGAAAGGGAAAACCGATGGAGAGCCACAGAGAAAAAAATCTAATCTATCAGTTTGTGAAGGTTGAAGGTTTGAAACAGAACATGACACAAGCTACTGTATTCAGTTTTGTTTTTGGTTTTTTTTTTGGTGTGTGTGTGACAGAGACAGAGAGAGGGACAGATAGCGACAGACAGGAAGGGAGAAAGGTGAGAAGCATCAATTCTTCATTTTGGCACCTTAGTTGTTCATTGGTTGCTTTCTCATATGTGCCTTGACTGGGGGGCTACAGCAGACTGAGTGACCCCTTGCTCGAGACAGTGACCTTGGGCTCAAGCTGGTGAACCTTGCTCAAACCAAATGAGCCCGCGCTCAAGCTGGTGACCTTGGGGTCTCGAACCTGGGTCCCAGTTCAACGCTCTATCCTCTGCGCCACTGTCAGACCAAGCTATTCAGTTTTAACACATTGTGGATAAATCACAAGAATTCTTGTGTTTTCTGTTCTAAGGCTTGCAGCCAATCACGAGAATTCTCAGCTTTTCATGGTTGTCATTTAGAGAGAGAAACAGTGCAACAGAAAACTCATTTGCTGAAATTAAGTATTACAAAAGGAATTAAAAGTGATTAGTCTCTTGTCATTAGTAATAAAAATAACTGATCTGGCCACTGGGTAAAAGCTAGCAATAAAACTACTGGTCTGCGATGTGTTTTAAAGTAAAATGAGGTGAACAAATGTGGTCTCCGTTTTCTCACATGTGATTTTCTCCCCTCAGCATACAGCATCCATTTTGCTTCTGCTCTCACAATCTGTGGAAACTGCTCAGACAGAAGACACCAAGGACATTTTCATCTCCAAATGATGCAGATCCTGTTTAGTCTTCATTCTACCCGAGCTCGCTTAAGCCTTTGATCCTCCTTACAACTTGCAGAGGAGAAAAAACTTTTCCCCTCTACCCTCCTAGGTTCTGGCTAGGGCCCTGTAAATTAGACTAATAAAAGATTAAAAACAAATAAATAAAAACAACAACAAATTGAAGCTGATTAACATCAAGTTATGTTAATAAACATACATACACATGAGAATGAGTGATAAGTAATCAGAAGGTAGTTAGAACTTGGACTTCTATAACATACTAACAAAAGGAAAAAGGAGTTTGAGTTTCCAGCACAGCAAGTTGTGGGAAAGTAAATAAACATAGGGAGAAACTAATAGAAGTTAAAGGCTTGTTTTAGTAGTTTGTTAGGTAGGTTCCTCTAGTGCCCTGTGCAGTGATTAACTTCTGTCTCTCCAGGGAGAGAGGTGAGGGTTAACACCTTCACTAATTAATATCCTGCTTTCAGGCCAATAGGATATGGTAGAGATGTTTTCTTGTCCCTGCATTTTAATTGCCTTTTACTCAAAATAATCCTTATGTAAAAGTGGCATGTTTGGATATGGCATATAATGCTACCCATCAAACACCATATTTCTCAACTCTTCATCTGCAGTTGGCTTTTGTGACATCCCTTTCTTTAATTGATTATGATTAATAAGCCCATCTTTCCCCATTATACCTCATATACCAACTTGCCTTAAAATCTCAACATTCCCTCCCCCCAGTCAAATGTCCTCATTATTTAGCATGGTCTTTTAAGATCTTCCTAATTACTACTCTATCTGTTATTCCATTCTCAAATCTAGTCACATGCAGCTACATCAAATCACTTTTCTTTTCTTTTCTTTTTTTCTATTATTTTATTTATTTATTGTGTGTGACAGAGAAAGAGACAGAGAGAGGGACAGATAGGGACAGACAGGAAGGGAGAGAGATGAGAAGCATCAATTCTTCATTGTGGCACCTTAGTTGTTCATTGATTGCTTTCTCATATGTGCCTTGACCGGGGGGGGGGGGGGCTACAGCAGACTGAGTAACCCCTTGCTTGACCCAGAGACCTTGGGCCCAAGCTGGTGAGCCTTGCTCAAACCAGATGAGCCTGAGCTCAAGCTGGTGACCTCGGGGTCTTGATCGTGGGTCCTCCACATCCCAGTCCGATGCTCCATCCTCTGCGCCACCGCCTGGTCAGGCCACTAAGTCAACACACATACTTTCAACATCATGCCAATGTATTATACATAGTTTTCTCTCTAGCCCTCCATTTCTCTGCCCAGATACCTTTCTGTAATTTCTTTAAGACTTAGCTCAAACAGCTATACCTACTTCAATAAAGCTTTGCCTCCTTCCCCTAAGCTTGAATTAATCTATACAATTTGTACGTAATTTTAGAATACTAGATATCTATTTGAATTCTTGCTGTTACCCTAGTAAATAAATTGAAGACAGAGAATATATTTATTCATTCATAATGCAAAGTAATTTAACAAATTTTTATTGACTGAATCTTATAAACTGCTCTAGCTAGATGGGGGGACATTCCAATACCAAGTATGTGGTTATCACAATAATGTAACTTTTGTTCCATCACTTTATTCTGTTACTAGAAATGTGATCTTGAACAATCACTTAACCATGCTATGTCTCAATTTTCTAATCTATAAAAGGAGGAGACTGGATGTAATATCTCTAATGCTCTTTCTAACTTCCAATTCTATTGTATTTATTCCTTAAAGAACAGCAAGATCCTGACTTAAAAGGAGGCATCAATAATCAATCTTTTTCCCTGTCACACTGTATATCCACTATTAGTGACTCAACCTGTTCTTTTTGTAGCAAATATTACTGTGGCCATAGGAACAAGAAATTTCATTGATGAAACACTAGTATGGCTCCTTGCAGGGGCAGTAACTATAAAGATTAGAGGAGATTCTGAGACTGAGACCAGTAAGTTTCCTTACATGGGGTCTGCTTTGCTGTTCTCTGCCTTCATAATAACTATAACTGGTATCAATAATTGAAAATATCAAATAAGCCAAAGGACCTGTTTCAAGATGTCCTAGATAGGACAGAGAAATGCAAAGCTAAACGTATTTAGGGGGAAGCGGCTTGTAGCTGCTACATTTTTAGCTAGAGTTTTAACCACAAAAGCCAGCAAAACTGCACCTAAGTTTTAATTGCTGGATGAGACCAGAGCATTCCTGCACATTCTTGCTGGGCATCTCAAGAATCCATGACCCTGACTGCTCTCTTCATGGATCATTTCTCAAGGTTACATTTGCAGCAAGCAACCTTTATGGATGGATAATGTCTTCCTACTGACAAAGAGCTGGCTTGCTTCTGCTTTCTATAAATACAGTGAATTCCCAAACTCAGTGTTTCTCCATATCCCACGGCTGGGACAGTATCCATGTAATAATAGGTCTCCCTGCACTGCTTCCATTGGATTGGGAGCAAGGGAGAGACAGGGAAGCAGTTCATAATGCTTGTTGTCCTGTGAGGAATGAAAGTCCTTAGTCTCTGATTCTGGAGACTCCTGTCTTCTGCCACTATCAATGAAATAGTAACAAGCTAGCTTGTGCAAAATCTCAGGCTCTTCACAGATCTTACTTGACACATACTAACTGTGACTTTGGCCGGTCACTCTCTTAGCCTTAGTTTCCTATCTGTAAAATGGTAATGTTACTACCGCCACATCTACATCATAGCACCTTGAACAAATAAGAGTATGTGGCAATAAAAGTTGATGTATGTATAAAGTGTTATTGTTACAACACCACTTGAAATTCTCCAAGGTCAGTTCCTTCATAAGGCACCTTAACATTTATTTATCCATTTGCGCCTTCCAACGTGTTAAGGAAAGCATACATTATTTACATTACTCTTTGCCTCCCCAAACGATAGCCATATTTTTCAAAATATCCTGTGGATGCTTCAAATCTTGAAAACAATTCAATGTAAAACGATTATGTCAGCAACAGAAGTATAACACACTAGTGAACACTGTTACTTGAATATATGTGTGCATACACATACAAACATACAGACATATATGATATATACATATGTTGCTGTACAAAGATAATCAAGCTGAGTATTATATCTCCATTTATAATGAAAAGTCATAATGCCAAAGTTAACCTTTCTATAGTAATAAATAACAAATTCTCATCTCATTCATTCATCCTGCTATTCATATCAGAATCGAGTATTATAAAAACTAAGATGGGAATTTTTATTCTTTCAATATTATCATCATCTTCATTGTCTCCATATAGCCAGTAGAGAATTTTCACTCAGAATGAAAGAGAACCAAGTTCATGAATAAAAAGTCCTTTTAAAAAGTGGAATTAATTTGTTATTTACAATTTGTCCTTATATCAAATTAAATTTGATTAAATGCTAGTAACTAGAATGTTGACAAATAACTAATCAATAATTTGTAGTTATTGAAGAGATGCTGACTTAAGGAAAATACATAATTGCATGCATTATCATTTATACCCTTCTAGAACTTGTACAATACAGTCACCCCTCCCCCCCCAATGAGAAGAGTAACACTAGCATCACTCACTAACCTAAGTCCAAGGACGCTGGCCGTCAAATCTGTATTTTCAAACACATAGTCCTGTAGTGCCTCCCAGACTGTCTCATACACCCTCACCTCTCTTATCCCTGTTCCCTATGATATTAAAAGCATCACAAGGGATAAGCCTTTCTGCTTATTGACTAGTCAAGTTATTTTTATTTTCCCCACAAACAGAAGAGGAATAACACCCAAAATATCTTCCTTTGTTGCTACTGGCCATTGTGAATTTCTTGTCGTGTTAGAAAACACTGTTATCCTTAATCTATGGTTTCATAAACGTGACCAATTTTTCCATTACCTCAATGTCTTTGTAAACCGTCTCCTTTTTTTTTACTTGAGTTATTCTGATCTCATCCCCACGCGACGTGGTAGTTCTCCAGTTTACTCAATAACCTGACCTGATTCCCCTGTGTGTGGCTCTTTCACTCACAGCTATCTGTGACTAGCCCACTTGGCACCCTGTTAACACCTTTGTTCTTCCTACACAAACAGCAATAAATCTGTCCCCTGTAAAGGTCCTTTGCCTTTCTTTACCTCGTTTGTCACTGTTCTGAGTGATCATTATATTGGACACCACTTACTGGTGTTCAATTTGATATCCTAATGTTAATCATATCTTACTAATTCCCTCCCTTCCATTTCTTAAAAGATAGGGCAGCTCTAGTTTTGTCACCTAAACTGAGCCACTGGGGTTTCAGGTCCCTTTTTGGACCCTCCCCTACCTCATCCCATTTAGTAGACACACATTAAGAAAGGATCTGCCCTACTTGGACCCTCTCCGCCTTCTGCTTTAGAAAAACATTTGACATTAGAAACTTTGTAGCCTTGTTGAATTATTTTCCTAAGACACCAGGCATAGGATAAATACATGACATGGGTACACAAAAAGAAACTTCCCTTCTGCAAATGGATCTTTAACCACAATGACGATTGATGGAAAGAAAGGTATTTCTACAAGACATTAAAGAAAAAGACATCTCCTTAATTCCATTAAAGACATTAGTCTGTAAAAAGCCCAAGAACAATAAAGCACAGCAGTGTGTACCAGGGACCAGGAAGTACCCACATCTATGAATACAGAGATGGAGACGAGAACTGTACCTTTTAATCCATTAATGAATCACTTTTTATTTTAACCAAAAAACTTATCCTAATCTGTATACCTAGCAATGTACCTTACTGCCTCAGCTCTGTGTGGTCCATCTGACTCAAATTTATTCTTACCCATTAACACCAAAAGACATACGTAGTCATATCTATTTTTTTATTTTTATTTTATTTCTTTAGTGAGAGAGAGAAAGGGAGGGACAGACAGGGACAGAAAGACAGAAATGGAGAGAGATGAGAAGCATCAACTTGTCGCAGCCCCTCAGTTGTTCGCTGATTGTTTCCGTATACGCCTTGACCAGGGGGCCCAGCTGAGCCAGTGACCACTTGTTCAAGCCAGTGACCGTGGGGTCCTGTCTGTGATCCCATGCTGAAGCTGGCAACCCTGAAGTCAAGCTGGTGAGCCCACACTCAAGCCAGCGAGCGACCTTGGGGTTTCCAACCTGGGTCCTCAGCGTCCCAGATCTATGCTCTAGCCACTGTGCTACCACCTGGTCAGGCAACAGTCATACTTATTTTCAATTAAAATATTTAATTCACAGTGCCCACTGTGAATATTTGGGGCTATTACCAAGCTACTCAGTCTCTAGTTTGCACCAACACTTGTAAAAACAAAGATCTGTTTTCCTCAAGTGCAGTTCCAAACGGGCTAACTAGGAAAAGGAAGAGGGAAAAATAAGATGAAGGGATATTGTCCCATCTTTCTGTGACATCATTCTCATGTCTCATACCTTCTTATCCCCATGGTTCAACCAAGGCATAGCACACTAAGAGAAGAAACTGCTCTCTTTCACAGGGGTCGCATCGTGCCACTTTCTCTGTTGAATACCAGAAGTTCAGAAAACTACAGTGAGACAGGACATAAGCTAACAAAATGAAGAAGGGGAAATTGGGGTTTAGAGAAAAGTCCAAATTGTCTGAGTTACTGTATGTAATTAATCCTTCTGGAAACTCTGGAGCTTTCTTCTTTAGCCTCTCTCCCAGAAATACAAGAGCTTCCACTCCCCCAAAAAGAGGAATTAGTAAGAAAACTGGCTACTTTAAGTGGCAACATGACCCACTCGCCTATTGTACAAAGTGTTCATAAACTTCCGTTGTTGCTGGTAGCTGTACGTAGTGCCGTATCTATAACTCAAGGCCATCAGAAAATTTGAGTCAACAAATCCCTATGGTACACCTACTAAATGTCAAACAGTGTGCAAGGCAAGGACTTTAAAAGCCAAAGCAAAAACCTTAAGGAGAGTAGCCATGAAAGAAGGAGGAAAAAGCTAGAAGAAATTTAACCATGTGCTCAAAGGAGTATTATGTATATAGGAGAAAGAGAATAATGATTAGCCAGAGAAGAATGGGATAAGTATAGAAAAACCTTCAACAGGAAATAATATTTAACCTAGATTTTGAAAGATGATTAGAATTTTCCAGGCTGAGAAGGGAGAAAGGTCAGTTCAGGCAAAATAAAGGCAAAGACACTGAAGTGTATTTGTTCCTAATTACAGCATAGTCCTCTGGGGCAGAAGCTCCAGGATGATAAGAGCTGCTAGAATTTAGGAACATTTTATAGATGTTAGGACACCATCTATGTAGGTAGGCATCCTACCTAAGGCATTATTCTCTAAAATGAATTTCCTGGTCTCTGTACGATGAAAGATGTAACCAAAAAGCACATAAAAGCCACAGCAGAGATCTCTGCCAAATATATTTTTGTTTTCCCCTACATCAATTCTTCATCCATCTTCTTCACCCTGTGCCCTAAGATACTGACCATCAAAAGCTACAAGAGGCTCTCTCACCCTCCAGCCTCTAGCGGGGACTCTCTTGCCCTCAGGCTTTCAGTAGGACATTGTAGGACAGAGGTGGAATGATTTTCCTGGTTCCTTCCCCGCCAAATCCTTTTGTCGGCTGTGTCCCTCTAGCAAAGGCCACGGCTCTATCGGGACATTTACAACAGTAGGTGTCCCCCTACTGCTGCTAACACCAGAGTACTTACTGCCTCATCCCATGGAGTTCCCCTTAATACCGCCCATCTTTTACCACACTCTCCCCCATCTGCTGCCGGCCAGGATCCTGATACAATCACGGTCAGTCTCAGAAAATGACAACAACCCTTTTTTAGCACTACCAGTGTCACCATCCCATTCCTGATACCAATATAGACCTGGAACAGAGCCACCAATATCCCTGTGATTCTCCAGCCCTTCACAAGCGAGCCATTGACCCATTTTCTTTCCTGGGAAGAGTTGGAGTTTGAGATACAAGTACAGGTAATGGAAGTTATTGTTAAGTACATAATAACACAAATTTAAAAATCATTCTCTTTCTTGGTCAAGAGAATTAGTTTTTTTACACTCTTTCAATTAAAAGTAAATTAACACACTCGCCTGGTCAAGGCACACACAGGAAGCAATTACTATGAGTAGATTCTTCCCCTTCTTCCCCCTTTTCTCACTCTCCCTCTCCCCTCTCTCCAAAATCAATCAATAAAAATATATATATAAAGTATATATCTTAAAAATAATAATAATAAATTAACACTTCAGTTTTGTTTTTTTAACTTGAAGGAAAAGTAGAAGATTCGAGAGAGAAGGAATAAAGAGAGAAAAGTAACCTCAGAATGAAAATTGTGATAACTAGGTGCTATTCTGGCTCTCATTCTATGATCAGTAAGTTTCTAATAGCTTCTATTTTTTTAATTATACTCCATCGCAATTATATACAACATTTTAAAAAATATTCTTATAAAGTTCTTTCTAAGTAAAACCACATGTCTTCTGGTAGGAGGGTTCTTTCTATGTTTATAATATTGTATAATTATTAAACTATTCCATCAAAAGAATAACTGATATCTACATAATAACAATAACGCCTCCTTGATCCCAAGTGTATATTATTTACATTTAAAATCATCCCATTGAAGGGAAAAAGACCTGTCATTTCAGCTCTGTTTCTTATAAATAGTAGTATATCTAAGCATAAATGATGTTGTGCAGATTAAGATTCTGGTTCTAAACTATGGAACATAACATGCTGTTATCAAATTTTACTATCAAGAAAATATAATTTCTACCACAAACACTAAAATAAGGCATAATTCTATCATCTCCCAATAAATACAAGGTCAAAGCCAAGTCAGGGAACACATTTTTTAATGAAAGTGTGGTAGGTCCAATTTGAAGATGCTCCCCAATCATCCACACCCACATATAATTCTTGCCCCTTACATATGATGAAACTTATGAATATTATTATCACTTCCAATTCAATTACTGACCAGCTGGTTTGAAGTTTAAACAAATGGGAAATCAACCTGGGTTGGCCTGATTTAATCAGTCAGGTGAGATTTTAGAAGAAGGTGAAGTATCCAGAGACATGCTCCTGCTGGACTGCAGAGAGAAAGCAAACAACCCCGTCATGAAATGCCTATGGAATGGAGGCCTCTAAGGATTCCATCCCAGAGAGGTCTCTCCAGACAACAGTAAGAAAATGGGGCCTCAGTCATAAAACCGCAAGGAACTGAATTCTGCCACCAAACCGGATGAGCTTAGTAAAACACAGTGAGGCCCAGGTGTGAACCACAGTCGCCACTGACGCTTAGATCACAGACTTGTGAGATCTGCAGAGAATTCAGCTCAGCTATGCCAGAACCCTTAATCCAGGGAAACTGAGACAACATAAACATGCATTATTTTAAGTCACTAAGTCTGTGATCATTTGTTACACAGCTATAGAAAACTAATAAAGAAAGATACCTTATACTCTTTATTACACTAAATGCTAGTGCTTTTATAATCATTAAAACTATTGTTTATGCAATTTTGAACTCAGAATAGCCAGGTGAGTGACATCTGACTAGCAAAGTAACAGTACTAAATCAGTCTAAGAAACTCCATTGATGACACCACTAAACTAGCTGCCCTTTGGGAGAAAATTAACTCATCCCATTTCTATCTTATAAATCTTCAGTTGTTTCTTTAAACTTTTTTTTTTTACTTCAAAAACTCTGAATCAAATGTTTGACAATACCCAACATTTCTATATGTCTTAAAATCAAAACAAATGCTGGTAAGTGTAAAGAAAAACAATTAACTCCAATTAGAAACATTGTATCTTTCCAAGAACAATACTCTGTGGTCCTTCAATTCAAAAGCGATTACGTTATGACAAGTAGTTACAATAAGGACTTAGATTCTCTATGCTTCTTTGACAATCTGTTAACCTGAGTTCCTACATTTCTCTTTCTGTTTATATTTTCTACCATGAGATTGGGATCGTCTTTTTCTGGTAGCAGCCATTGCTGCCTATACGTTCAAAATACGACAACAAGGTAATAGAACAGGCTATGCCCTATGGCAGTCTAAATAACGGTCCAAAATCCCCAAACCTTACATGGTGAGAGACGCTACTGATGTGAGGAAATTAAGGATTTTGAGATTACCCTGTATTATCGAGGTGGCCCAACGTCATCACAAGTATCCTTGTAAGAGTCAGGAAGAGGGAGAGAAATTCCAAAGGAATGCCAAAAGGATGCACTGTAAGAAATACCTAACCAGCCACTGCTGGTTTGGAACATCAAGTGAAGGAGAAAAGCCAAAGACTGTAAGCAACTTCTCAAAGCTACAAAAGGCAGTGAAAGAGACTCTCCCGTAAAGCTTCCAGAGGGACAGTCCTGACAAACCGTTTTAAGACTTCGGCGTTCCAGAACTATAAAAGAATCCATGTGTGGGGGGTTCTAAGCCAGTACATGCGTGGTGATTTGTTACAGCAGCAACAGGAAACTAAGATATGCCCTTCAGCTTCGAATAAACAGAAGCCATGTTTATAGAGCCCTTAACCAAAAACTGACTGTCCAAACCAGGATACATTCAAAAGGGAAAGGGGTATTATTAATAATCATACCCAGACAGCAGTCATAATTGGAGTTGTCCCAGGAAAACTGAGATCAGCCTACTTGTGCAGCAGAGAATTCAACCAAATTATAGAGATGCATATTTCAGCTCAAAATGAGGAAAAGGCTTTTTAACAGTTAATCCATCCAAAAACAGATGAGTTGATGAATTGCTTTAGGAGGGAGGGAGGTACATACAATAGCTACTGACAACAGACAACACAGCACAAAATCTCAAGCCTGGGCGCACAGAAAAACCACCTAGTATGTCTCACTGTATGTATTTTGTTTTGTTATGTTTTTAATGCATATTCCCAGTGCCTACCTCAAACATACTACATCAGAATTTCTAGTGAGGGGGGCAGAATATATATTTATAATTAATTCTCCAAGTGATTCTAACACAATGCCAGCTCAGCACCAGACTCTGGAAGCAGTTGGTGAGCAGTGCTATTTGCACTTTATTTTGGTAATGGACCCTACCGCCCTAGGGTTCTCATACACACATCCATATAATAATGCACCACGTCCGCAACAAACTTTTCTCCTAAACACAATCTTAGTTCTGAAGCCCCATATACACACACACACACAAAAAAAAAACACCACAAAATTGAAGTCATTCCTTCTGGAGTTACCCCAGGGGTTCCTCACCACTAGACTCTGCCAGGAACAGCCAAGAGGCTCCTCTGTGAAATCCAGGGCTCCTCAGAGAACAGGCCTATTAAAACCAAGCCTCTAATCCTTGCAGGTAGGCAACTCCAGGATGCCCACAGTTTACTGCTACTACTCAGAGAAGCAACTGTCTTTAAGAAGTATGCTGCCTGACCAGGTGGTGGCACAGTGGATAGAGTGTTGGACTGGGATGCATAGGACCCAGGTTCAAAACCTCAAGGTCGCCGGTTTGAGTGCGGGCTCATCTAGCGTAAGTGTGGCATTTCTGGCTTCATCCCGCTACAGTGCAGGCTCACCAGCTTGAGCACAGGTCTCTGGCTTAAGTGTAGGATCATAGACATGACCCCATGGTTGCTGGCTTAAGCCCAAACATCGCTGGCTTGAAGCCCAAGGTCACTGGCTTGAGCCCAAGGTTGGTTGCTGGCTTGAGCAAGGGGTCACTTGCTCTGCTGTAGCCCCCCTCTCCCAGTCAAGGCACATATAAGAAAGCAATCAATGAACAACTTAGGTGCCGCAAGGAAGAATTGATGCTTCTCACCTCTCTTCCTTCCTGTCTGTCTATCCCTATCTGTCCCTCTCTCTGACTCTCTGTCTCTGTCAAAAAAAAAGTATGCATTTGGAGTTTGTCTCAAAGAATATAATAAATTGGGCCTGGTCATCCACTTTGTAATAAATTACCTTTCTTTGGATTTCAGTTCTTCTGCCTGAGGAGCCTTCAGGTTGAGGTGTAGGTGAAGGGTGAAGAACCTATTTGTTTCTCATCATTTTCTTTAAAGCATGCCAGATTCAGCTCCTTATTTATCTGTTAGATTTTACTTTTAAAAGAAGACAGTTTGGAGTTCATAAACGTTTGATAACCATTATTGTAGAGTGAATTCCTGCGTATGGTAAGAGATGAACCAGATGATCCTAAAATTCCCTTACGCATCAGCTGTAATATTCTAAAAACTTCATATTGTGATGATTCTAAGAACAATTACAGGTAATATGATGGCCAACAAAATAAAAACATGAATTATGTTTGAGAGGGCACAGCTGCCAGACACCACTCTTTCTCCCTCACCATCATGTGACAATGCAGAGGGAAGGCAGCCACTTGCAAGCCAGGAAGCGGACCCTTGTTGGGCAGATAAAATATATTATGCTCACTTTGTTAAAGATGGTGCTGCCCTCATGAAAGTTGTTGCCCAGGTGATATTAATGTGTGTTGGGGTGGGCTGTGGGCAAGCAGGATCCTTGTAGCCTGGGGCTTGGTTTTAGGACTAAGCCTTTCCCACCCTTTTTGATGTGGGGTGGGTACAATCCCATCATGCCTCAGATAAGTGACTTTGTATGATATTAGACACTTCCCTATTTTGTATATGGGATTAAAGGTTTGGATTTCTACACTATAAAATGGGGACAGAACGGGAGCTTGCTCTCTCGGTTCCTGAGATTAGCATTAGAGAGCAGAGCAGAGAAAGGCCACGTGGAGGAGGCCAGAAGAAGTAGCCAAGATGGCGGAATGCTGAGTGAGAAGCCAGTTTGGGCAGAGTTTGTGCAGGGAGAAGGAAGGAGATGGGGAACAGAGGTGAATAAGTCTGGTGAGCTAGAAACCTTTGATTCTGGGAAACTCGGATAAGTCAGTAGCCTTGTGAGCACTGAATGTGAGTAGATTTTGGAGCCCAGTGTGTGTTTTTTACTTGCCTGCCAGGTGCAAGCTAGGATTAAAGATGATGGCCCACCGGTTCTTGGCTCCATTGTTTCTTTACCGACTGTCCGAATCCAATGCGAACCTGCATGGGCCAGGCTGCTGTGATGGTAGCCCTGGCTACTGGCTTTACAGCCTTCACCACAAGCCAACGGTGCCAGTCCTGGGTCTCCGACCTCCCAACCTCCAGAACTGTGAGACATAAACGTCTATGGTATTGTATTTTGTTACAGCAGCCGCACTGACTAAAACACTGTGTTGGGAGTTTACTCTATGAAACTATTCTTATACAATCATGCTGCCAGGTGCCAAGAGGTAGCACTGACCATGAAAGTCTCTGGGTGACTTAGGATATAAAAACAAAATAAGACCAAAGGAAAAAAAAAAACAACTAAATTTAGAAGCTTCCCCAATTAAACAAGTAACAAATCATATTTTTTTCTAAACACACATACACACACCCAATACACCAGTGTTTCCCAACCTTTTTTGTGCCATGCCCCACCTTAACCTTTCTAAAATTTTTATGTCCCTCCCTATGTAACATACATAATTTTTAACATTAAAAAATTGATTTGTTCACTTAATAAACATAAATGATAGGTTCTAGGAAGAAATCACTATGAAATTGTTAACAAAACACAGTAAGTAAAATTTCAAAACATATAATGAAAAACAGAAATTTAAATTCCAAATAATTTTAATACAGATTTTTCTATATTAATTTATTATTTTAATTTAGTGTGATCCTTGCGCTTGATGCTTGCTGCACAGAGATTTTATATTAGGTTCCAATTTGGTTAGCTTTAGTCTCAAGTCTCCACGTTGTGTTATATCCAGTCGATTTCTTTTTTTTACCAGTAAATCATTTACAGCACTAAATCCGCATTCAGCTAAAAATGAAGATGGAAACGGTAGCAATAGTTTTCTTGCACATTTGGTTGAATTTGGGTATTTGATTTCTGTTTCCTCACAAAGCCATGCCATCGCTCCTTTGATATTAAATAAAGCTTTAACTGACTCATCATTTTGCAATTCTGCGAGTTCTTCTTGATACTGCATATTTGATATATCAGACAAATCCACTAACATTGGCTGCATCATCCATGTTGGGAAATCAATTTGTTTTAAATCAGAAAATCTTTCTTTTAAATCAGCCGATAGAATATTCAAATGACTGACAAGTAAAGCGGTATCAGTTACTTCACATTTCTGGAGCCAATGAAACTGTTTAAAGTTTTTGTTGTTAATATGTTTCTGACATAACTCAATATTGGTAATGAAACCAAATATCTTTGCTTTTGCGTCGACGAGAGTTTTATTTGTTCCTTGAAGTTGCTTATTTAATATATTTAGTTTTTCAAAGATATCGGCTAAATAACTCACAAATGCTTTACCATCTATTGTTAACAGATACTTCATTTCAGGTTTGTCACTTAAAAAATCACTAAGAGTATTAAACAGTTCCATAAATCTTTTCAAACAGTTTCCTTTAGATAGCCATCTTACTTCAGTATGAAGTAAAAGTCTCACATGGTCTTCATTTTTTTCACAAAATAGCTTGAAAAGACGCTCACATTTGGCACTAGCTTTAATAGCATTAATACACTTTATTACTGTATGTAATACTTCATTCAGAACAGGCGAGGTGTTTTTATTTTAGCTACCAAGTTTTCTCTATGAATAACACAATGCACAAGAATCATTTCTGGATTCGCATCTTTCATCAATTTTAAGCAGCCATTTTTCTTGCCCATCATATTGGGAGCACCATCTATCTGCAGCACAAGATGTTATATTTTTCATTGGTATATCATTGACATCTAAGTAGTTTTTTAGCTTATTATATATATCTTTGGAGGTAGTGGTGCTTTCTAATCTTTTACAGAACAACATTTCTTCAGCAAAATGTCCTTTATCAATATATCTTACGTAAGTTATCAATACTGCCTCACTGTCTCTCAAAGTTGATTCATCCATTTGCAAGGAGAATTTTCTTGTTTTCAGCTTTTCAATAAGTTGTTTTTCAATATCCTCACTCATTTCGTCTATTCTTCTGCTAACAGAATTGTTACTGAGTGGCATAGCTTTTACATCTTTGTCATCTTTTTCAAGAACCGTTTTAAGAAATGCTGATATTGACGGTTTTATTAAATTCTCTCCTATAGTGTGATTTTCTCCAGTTTTAGCGATGAATAAAGAAATTTGATAACTAGCCTCAAGAACACGATTATTAGTTGAAGTATGAGCAGTAAATAGAGACTTTAATGTTGTTCTTTTTTCAAAATTTTTCTTTAAAGTTTTAAAGTAACTCATATCCGAATTAATATGAGCACTATGTTTCGCCTTCAAATGAGCCTCAAGACAACCTCATTTCATTGATTCGTTGGTCAAGCATTGCTGGCATAAAAGACAAAAAGGAATCCGTTCATCGTGAACAGCGGGTATGAACCCAAATTTTAAATATTCCTCCGAATATTGACGAGCTTTTTTCTTGCTTGCACCACTCATTTTACTATGGGCTATAATAAAAATAAGATCAATTAAAAACTAATATTAAAATATGTGTTAAAATATATTCAATGAGACATAGAGTAAACGTATACTAAAAATTCATATTTATTTAAATGTATATAACACATTTACTACACTACCACCACAAATCAAAAGGTATCTATATTTTTTCCACTTGACAAAATTTTCTGGAAAGTTATGCTTCTAAAATTAAAATTGTCGTGCATGCACTATTATAGCCCCAATAATATTTATAAAATATTATTGCTTTCTAGCCCTGATGCAAGAAGTACTTAATAAAGAGTTTAATATTGATAAAAATAAAATCAATTACTTACCAATTATATCTATACAATATATATATGTATATTTATTAAATCAACGAGCTTTTACAACAGTTTTGACTGACACATTTCAAATTAACACCAACTGAATGATGTGAAACACTACAGAAGTTGCGATGGGCCAATTAGGTGAGAATAACTGCATTGTTTAGCGAGTTTTTAAAATGTCCAGGGTTCCCCGCGGCAGACGGCACGCTCCGTGGTGAACCCAGGACGAAGTTTACTTGACGACGCCAATCACCCAGTTGATATTTTGGTCTCGTCAAACGAAATTATACTTAATAATTATTTACCACAATTATTTAAGAATTGCATTTTTTGTTAAATTTGGCACCGATATCTAGCATTGCATTTAAATGGCCCGGGGCGAAAGAGTTAAAGTCATGTCGAGTCCATTTTCAAATTGCCCCCCTTAACTATCGAATTGCCCCCCTGTGGGGCGTGGGCCCCACGTTGGGAAACACCGCAATACACCATGTGGAATAAAGTTATCTATCAGTGCAATTATTTTTCTCATAATTAAACTTCCACCCATTTGCTCCACTTTTTATTGTTTGTTTACAATTTTAGAAAGTCAGCCCAATATGACCCATGCAGTTTATATTATTTCAGGAAGAATCAGGAATGGAGCATGAAAAATAGCATCCCCCATAAAATTCTCACCCGTTTTATGTGGCCTATTACCTTAATGTGTGTGCATTGTTTTTTACTATAAAAGAAAAAAATGAGAGGAGGAAGAAGTGATTGAAAAAGAGCAAGCTCAGAGGGAAGTGAACAGAGCTACAAGGAAAGCTGGCTTCCTCTCAGAGGTTAGTAACAGAGAAACATCAGAGAACAAAGTATCTTTGACACACGCACAGAGTGCACTTTAATCCTCTTCTTGAATTGAAGGTCAGAGGAAATAGATAAATCTCATCCATTACTGTGGATATTAAAAGAGTTAGGAAGCACATTTGTGCATTCTGAGAAAACAAGCTGAGTGCTAGGAATTGAATAAAAATGTCATTCGAGATTTTCAAACCACAATGAGCTAGCTCTCCAGGCCATTTGCTTTCCGTTTCTGGCAAATGTCTAATATCTTAGAAGCAGATTATGAAGGTTCCGGCTTTATCAACAGAATGGTGTCCCAAGTAACAGACATTTTAGGCTCAATGTAAGAATTAAACAGAAATCTTCCTACAGCCAATTCGATTTAACAAATACTTGGTTGTATAAATTATTTTTACACCTCTATATGTAAGGTACAATGCTAGACACGGCCTGAGAACTAAATAGGAATAAGTTTTAAGTTTCTGACACCTGGGAATTTACCCTTTAATGCAGGAAGTAAGGCAAACACAAAAATAATTATAAATCAACAATATAAATTAGTAAATACCAAAACGAGGTTTAGAACAGGTCCTCTCAAACTTTAATGTGCATATGAATTACATGGCGAGCTTATAACAATGCAGATTCTAATACTGAAGGTCTGCAAAAAGCTGAGAACTGCATTTCTGTAAGTTTACAGGTGATCCTGAGGCAGCACGCGGGCCTTAACGTAAAACAGGGGGAAGATGTCTCGCTACCTTAGAAGAGGAAGAAAGTACCACCATGACGGGGAGGGAGATGATACTTCAGAGGGCTCTTAAATAAGTAAGATTTTGTGGAGAAAAGGCATGAAGTGTAAAATAAATCAAACAAAGAAACATGCTTTTTTTTCTAATGGTGTATTTTCACTTAAAATAAATTCTAATGATAATTATTAGATCTATTCTTTTAAAAGAGCTATTTGATATCACCTGTAGACAGATAATGGACAGAATTCTGTTAAGGTGCCATTCCTAATAACTAAGGTCCAGCCATTGCGAAGTCCAGCAGCTCCACCTTACAGTATCATAACTGGTAGTTCACAGACGAGCGCAAACAAGAAGGCTCATCCGGAGCTGAAGCCCATAAAGCTTGGATCCTGGACTGCATCCCATCTCCGCCATCCCTGGACAAGGCTGCCCTGAATGGTGACAGCCGCACCCAGGTGGAAGGAAGTGGGATGCAGAACATGGGTGGTTTTTCTTTCCTCACACAACACAGGACTCTTAGCATCTCTCTTCATTTTGTTTCTGTATAACAAATTATAAACTTAGGGGCCTACAACCTTACCGACTGATTTTTTTTATATAGTTTCTGTAAGTCAGAAGTCCAGATATGGCATGGTTTGGCCCTCTGCTCAAAGTCTCATCAGGTTGAAATCAAGGCATCAGCTGGGCAGCATTCTCAGCTGGATTTCAGGGTCCACTTTTAAGCTTACTCAAGTTTGCAGAATTCAGTTGCTTTCAGATGTCTGTCGCACTAAGATTCTTGTAGGAACATTCCACCCCGGGTCCTAGCCATACCTGCACCAAGAGAATCTCTTGCTCCAGTCTGTTAAAACCAAGCCCCACATAACATAAATGAAGTCACAGGAGTGACATCCCATCATCATTTTTGCCAAAATGCTGCTAATTAGAAGCAAGTCACAGGGACTGCATGGACTGAATGGAGCAGAGGGGACTGCAGAAAGACATGAACACCGGGAGGCAAGGAACACTAGGTGTCACCTGTAGAGCTATCTGCGGTAGTTTAAAAAAAAAACAAAAAAACTCCTTTCTCAGAAAATGTGACATTTGTATTTTGTTTTGTTTTGTTTGTATTTTTCTGAAGTTGGAAACAGGGAGGCAGTCAGACAGACTCCCGCATGCGCTCGACCGGGATCCACCCGGCATGCCCACCAGGGGGTGATGCTCTGCCCATCTGGGGCGTCGCTCTGTTGCAACCAGAGCCATTCTAGCGCCTGAGGCAGAGGCCACAGCGCCCGGGCAAACTTTGCTCCAATGGAGCCCTGGCTGCGGGAGGGGAAGAGAGAGACAGAGAGGAAGGAGAGGGGGAGGGGTGGAGAAGCAGATGGGCGCTTCTCCTGTGTGCCCTGGCTGGGGATCGAACCTGGGACTCCTGCACGCCAGGCCGACGCTCTACCACTGAGCCAACTGGCCAAGGCCAGAAAATGTGACATTTGATTAGACTTGCAGAATGAGGAATCAGCTGTGTGAAAGCAGTACGCAGAGGACGCAACCACTGGGAACACAGGGAAGGGCAGACGAAATGAGGAGGAAGGGGGGAGCCCTGGAAGTGGCTGCCTCCAGTGGCCATATCAGCGATCACTTAATACAATCACTGGCTGCGAATGAATGTAAGTAAAGTATTTATATTTAGTGTGAGTTTTGTAAGTCTGTTACCCAACTTCTCAACTACTTCATGCCTACTCAAAAGGTATGGATCAATAAGACAAAAGAAAATACTGTACATCTTCCTGGACTGTCTACTTTATATTTGGTAAAATTAATAAGTAATTTAACCATTTGATATTAAAAACAAACATATTTATAGAATGAGTATACGAAATAAAATACAACATAAAATTTGCACTGAATTTCTTAAGTAACACTCGAGTCCTCCCTCAAAAAGTAATTTCCAGTTTGAGAGAACGTTACATATTTTGTCTCTTGGCAGTTAGGAGAACTTTGGTGGAAATGCTGGACAGTGAACGCTACTTTGGGTTTACTCTGTACTTCACACTTCAGTAACTGTTAATGGCAGGGTGGCGGGGGTGGGGGGAGACTCCCAGAGGAAGAAAGAAGTTTTTAAGAACACAGTCTCAAATGTAATACACGTGAGCATATCCACTGCAGTCTCTGGAGGGCAAACTGCAGACTAAGTTGTCATAAAGGCAGTTAAATTTGTACATTGTGTAGTGAGGCATTGATGCCTAGGGTGTTGTGTTTTATAATTACCCTAACCAACCACTGATTTTCAATGTGGTAATAAATGTTCCTTATTTAGTTGGTTGGTTGATTTTAGTTTTGTTCTTTAGAATCCAAATGTGTATCCTATGTTTTGTGATATAAACTGAGAAGAGTAGTACAAAATTCATTCTCCTCTTCTTATTACTAAATTCTTTAACAATTAGCAAATTTTATCTAAATATTTACATATCCTGCCTATTTTAAGCCTCTTTGCAGCTGGATGTGGCCATATGGCTATGTTTTGGTTGATGTGAACAGTTGATTGAGTAAATGGAGAAAAGGGCCTTCCCTTTTGGCCTTCCCTTCTCACGGGCAGGAACGCAGGAGTGGTGGCCACGCCCCACCTGGGATCACGAGGACAAGGGCAACACTCACAGGACAGTGGAGCTACTAAACGGAAGGGTCCTGCATCCTCAACACCATGGCAGCTCTGCGCTTCTGGTGCCAGATGGAATGTGCAAGAGAGGCTATATTTTTTGATTAAGTGCTTGTAATTTGGGGTCTTTGTTAGAGCAGCCGAAACCATGTCCTAAGTAACACACACAATTTGATAGCTGCCCTCACAGAATCTATCACGTGTGATCCCAACTTGGAGGTTGAGCAGCTGGAGGTGAGGAAACACGACCAGAGGAAAAGCTGCCGGCGTCTGCTATTCCATGGCAAAACGATTGGTCAAACTGTCACCTTCAAAGTTAATGTCTTAAAAGCACTAACCAAGCCATGCTTGAAGGGAAGTGTTTGGAAAAAGTAAGATCATTAGTATGCATCGGCTACTTCTTGCTGCTTTTAAAAAAAAAAAAAATCTTTCTAGAGATATAAACTTAGCCTAAATAAAGCAGTCTCAAGCACAAGGGGAAGGGAATTCCGCTCCGCTGAAGAAAACTCACCCTACCTTTGCTTGAAACCTAAGTTGACTGAGTGGTAAAATGGGGCTTCGTAAGGTTCAAAATCAAGCTCTTCTATATCCCAAACAGTTGAAACAGGCGGTTCAAAGACATAGCCTGAGGTGAAACCATCCTGGAACCCCAAGAGTCCACAGCCAGACATGAGAACCAGCCCTGCAACTAAGAAGAGATTAAGGGGTCTGACATCTTTTTACCAAAGACTGAAGGTAAACTGTCCTTTTATTCCCCCTTTAAGAGGCAAAAGATTTATTTGGAAAAATCAGGGCAGGACAAAGATATCTTCGATATTCCTTCTCAAAATATCTGAATACTCAAGAGTCTATATTAAATGTAACCAGCAACTCTGATTTCACAGAACATAAATGGTTTATATTTATACAAATGTAAATTCCCATACCCATCAAGGTTACTACCTTGATTTAGAAACGGAAGGATTCCCAGAGTGCAAAGGGCAACAATTAAAATCCAGTATTTTTAGCTAGGGGAAAAACAAAAACAAAAGCCCCACAAAACTATGCCTCAGTTAAGGGTTGGCTATGTTTACTTGCACTTGCAACTAAGTGCAAATAACGCAGAAAAACCACTAAGTTCTTGTATTACATACCCAAACTGTAAAAGCCTATAAATGCTCAACTCAAAGGCAACCCCTCAGGCGCCTTTACCTGTGCCAGCAGGAAGCCAGCTTTGAAAGCTATCTATCCACAAGAAAGAGTAGACTTTCCAATGCCCACTTTAGATTTGGCCATAGAGAATAATAGACAATAAAGAACTTCCCAAAGGACAAGGCCAGGAACCACAGAGAACAAGTGATTTCTTCCCTGAGGGCAAGGGGGCAAGCTTGCCAGGAGGGAAAACAAAGAACTCCTTCTATGTCGGGAATAAAAATCTCTTCATGACTCCTACACACAGGATTTTGCCGTTGATGAGTGACTGTTGGGTTTCCTATCACCCCTTTTCCAAATAGGAGTGTCTTGCCCTGCTTCTCCTCTATCAATGTCTTTTGGAAGGGCTACCCTGCTTCAGTCTTACCATTGGATATTGGATATGCATTTAGGGGAGTTCAGGGATGAGCAGACGGCAGATAAATTGGCTTTCAGATTGAATGTGTCAAACATAAAACCATCAGGGCTTGACTTCTCATTCATCACTCACATATGATAAACTGAGACGGCTGAGACTTGAAGAGGGAATGGGTGTGTTTCATGTTTGAGAGACAGAGGGAACATTGCAGAAACTGTTAAATATCTCCCCAAATCCACGTTCTCCTTTCATAGTATTAGAAATTTTAGCTAGGTATATGGCATCCTACATTTCTTGGCCTCCTTTGTTACTACATATAGGGATAGAACTGAGTTCTAAATAAAAATATGCAAGAAAAATGTGTACTACTTTTAGGTCAGTCCCTTAAAAGAAAGGGACTGCTTTCTGCTGGGATATAAGCATGGTGGTCTCCATTCATACACGTGATCACTATTAGATCTGTTAGAGCAGCCAAATCTATAGCATAACTTAAACATGCTCACAAAAATATGACAAGGAACTTTTCAATCTAATGGATAGACATGTGTACAGACACAGCAAATAGCCTTAAAGCCCTATTACAACTAAAGTGCTGGCTAATTTAGACTGTGACTCACTATGATAATTCTGTGTTTTATAAAACCATTTGCTACAAGATAATAATAGTGTTAAAATTTGATGAAAAATTGCCACTTATTAAGAAAAACTGGGAAAACGCTAAACATACTGAAATCTCACTGCAATGAAATGCATTCTTGTAAAAGAAATTTGTAAACACAGAAAGAATGCCTTGAATTACAAAATTTGGGGATTTTTAAAGTCATCTGTGAAGGTGGCATTTTTTAAAATGTAAATTTAGAATTAGCACATATGATATACAGTTGTAAGATTAATACTTCATCTGTTCATTTTCAATTTTTAAAAAATAAATTCCAATGAAATAAATCTATCATACAGATTAATATTAACTTAATATTAACTCAATATTTAATTACTTAATAGTTATTCAATAAAAACTTATTATATGCATGTCGATGTCTCCTGAAAAATCTAAGAAGAAAAAAAATAGTTCATAACATGTTTCACAGTTCACATAATACTTTCCATGTATCTTTCACATATAGAAATTTGTTCACTCAAAAGTAAGATATAAGCCTGATCAGGCAGTGGTTCAGTGGATAGAGCGTCAACCTGGGATGCTGAGGACCCAAGTTCGAAACCTCGAGGTGGCCAAGTGTGGGCTCACTTGGCTTAAGTGCAGGCTCCTCAGCTTGAACCTGGGCTCACCAGCTTGCACATGGAGTCACTGGTTTGAGTGCAGGTCATCAACATGACCCAAGGTCGCTGGCTTGAAGCCCAAGGTTACTGGCTTGAACCCAAGGTCTCTGGCTTGAGCAAGAGATCACTGACTCAGCTGGAGCCTCCACCCCAGGTCAAGGCACATATGAGAAAGCAATCAATGAACAACTAAGGAGCCGCAATGAAGAATTGATGCTTCTCATCTCTCTCCCTTCCTGTCTGTCCCTGTCTGTCTCTCTTCCTCCTTCCCTCTCTCTCTTTTTTCTCCATAGCACAGCTGTCAAAGAAGCAACTGTGGTATAAGTTGACAACACATTCCTTGCCACACTAGCTGGCAACTAAAATATTATCTCCTCACAGATTTCTTTCCACTGGGATCTGCTTGCCATTGCCGGTGCAGAATCCTCACAAGCCAAATAACATATGTAAGCCTTTAAACCATGAAAGAATTTTAGGGAAGACAAGCTTACCATAAACTCAGGTGTCTTACGATAGTCTTCAGGGCATGCCAGGAGTCTGGGGCTCCTGGGAGAACGACCACCCTCTCCTAAGAGCAGATCCTTCCCAGCACATTTTTACCTATCACTCTCTTGGAGTGCAAGGCACTTTTTCTGAAGGATCTATTGTTATGAAGATGAAAATCTTTAATTTTTCAATTCAAAGCTTTTTAAGTTTATTTTTATTAATTTTTAAAAAGAGGAAAGGAGAGAGAAAGAGGGAGACAGGAACACCCGTTCCTGTATGTGCCCTGACTGAGGATCGGACCAGCAACCTCTGCGCTTCAGGACAATGCTCTCACCAACTGAGCTACCCGGCCAGGGCATGTTTAAAGAAATTCTTTCAATTCCCATTAACAACTACATGTTGTAGAGCTTTACAAGTAGTTTCCATCACACAGCCTATCTCTCTGCTAGGATATCATGCAGTTTGGGATTTGGAAGCTTAACACCTTTCTCTTCACCTCCACGCTCAGTCCCACTGCACTCCTTACCCTCACGTGGGACTTCTCTCTTCTCTCACACACACACACTTCCACTCAAATTGTGTTGCAGGAGACTGTAAAAAACATTTCCAATTCATTCCTTTGTATCTCTTCTCCCACTTAACAATATGCTTTCCACCTAGAAGGTTCTTAGGATGGTGGGAGAGAGAAGACTATGGAAATAATTCAAAGAATAAAATAAAAAAATCATCTGACCTGCCTCCACGCATGCAATCCACTCACAGTACACCTTTTACACACTATGGATGTTCAGATCATTCCTAGTACATTTTGACATGAATGAGTGATTTAAATAAGAATTTATAATAACCGAGAAAATGCTGGTTTAATCAAATAGCAGACAACCTATGCTAACAAGATAACAAGAAAGAGATTGAAGTGTCTGAGAAAAAAAATAGAGATAAGCAGGATTATTATATACTAGATTTACTTTTCTTAAAGGTAGTCTTTACTTAAAAGACTACTTTTTTCAAATAAAAAATATTAAAGACAAAGGAGACCCAAGATGTAAACCTTACTCAACCACAAAATTTTGGTATAAATTTCATTTACCTTAAACTAACCTGCATCAAAAAAAGAGTTACCAACAAGAGAATCATACATTCAGTCAGAACATTTTAGTATCTAACACACAGAACTTATTCAATAAATACTAGCTGACTGGGTGCTTTAAACGAGATGAAAACAATTTGTCAGGACTGAATGAGATAATAATATGATGGAGATAAAAATATCTGTCATTCATCAAGTGCCTACTATATATACCAGTCACTTTACATAAATAATTTTTATTCTGTGCAATAATCCTAAAAAAACATAATTTTCACAATGTTATAGGTGAGAAAAGTAAACACAGACAATTAAGTGCCAGAACCAAAATTCAAGTCAAAATCTATGCATATTCCTCCTTGGTGATAGCCCATGAAACAAGGATAATAGGAGTATTATATTTGTGTACTGTAATCAGGATAGGAGCTATAGCTCGAGACTCAGTATAACTGCTCTGACCCCATCACAGAAACACAACAGGATATCCTATGCTGTCTAAATCTATTTGGTTCCTGAGCTTGGATAGAGAGAATTCTGACTGCAAACCCTGATATCAAAAAATTACAAACCTATTTGGATCTTCAGTTTGGCATAGCAAATTGCAACAAGTGTGAATACTGAAGGATTCATTCAAAAGTTTTCAGAATTCTTTCAGTTCCTGAGTTCAGATAGCTAGGGGTCTGTTGACAGGCGAAATCATGTGAATCAGTTTCCAAAATAATTACTGTGAATCCTGTACTAAATTCAGTGGGGGAAACAGAGGAGATTTAAGGGATTTTTATACACAAGGCATTACAATCTCTTTGGAGAAACAAGTCTCTCACACCTGTGTGCAGGGAAATACATGGTAAGTCTTATTAATGGATAAAGTAATATCTAAATCAAATGGTATAGAGAGTAATCATTTAAAAAAAAAGATTGAGTGCTCGCTTCGGCAGCACATATACAAAAATTGGAACAATACAGAGAAGATTAGTATGGCTCCTGCGCAAGAATGAAACGCAAATTCGTGAAGTGTTCCATATTTTTTTGCTTAGTTGTTTTGGGTTGTTTTGTTTTTTTATTGATTGATTTTTAGAGAGAGAGGAGTGAGAGAAGGGGGGAGGAGCAGGAAGCATCAACTCCCATATGTGCCTTGACCAGGCAAGCTCAAGGTTTCGAACCGGTGACCTCAGTGTTCCAGGTCAACGCTCTATCCCACTGTGCCACCACAGGTCAGGCTCCATATTTTTTTAAAAAAGAAAAAAGAAATAAAATAAAAAGCAAAGATTGATAAAAACAATAATCACAAAGGCACACGTTCAGGGGGTAAGGTACAATTGCTCCTACTGTAGGAGGAGAAGAGAATTGGCAGGGCCTGAGCATAAAAAAAAAAGTTATTTCCAGCTAACGGGAAGAATCGTGAATTAGGAGACAGGAACTAATCAATAGGTGTAATCATGGAAAGAGCGAGAACAGTCTGACGTGCATATGTCTGTCTTCTCACACTGCCTCCACCAGCATCCTCCTATTCACACAGCTGCGGGCCAGCCCTCTCTGGTGGCAGATGTGCATGATGCTTTCTGCTGTGTAGAAAGGAGGTTATCCTCAATTTGCTTAGCATTCCTTGAAGAATCTCTCACTGATCATTTGAATTTACAATCCAATAGTTTAGTCCTTTGTTGCTCCGCAGCAAAACCAGCACTTCCACTCTTTTTGTCAACCACTTGTGTTTGCCAGAAAGTGAAATAAATGTCAGTGGAAAGGCCAAAGTCAAGTGCATTACTCTTGGCAGAAGGCCCTCAGCTCAAGAGACATTCGGTGCTCTTGTTAGCTGCGAGCATTTGCAGTACTGTGCTGTGCACTCCCATTCAAAGGCAGATTCAGCACCATCTGCAGTGCTGGCTCTTACCGGTCAGAGCGTAAAATAAAATTCAGATCAATAGAAAAATATATACTACCAGGGAACTACCCTACAGGTTATACATAAAAGGATTAACATTGGAAAATGAAATGTTCCCGAGACAATAGCGTGATAAAGACCCCGTCGTGAGCTGATCCTCCGCAGCTATCTCGGCCCCACCTGCATCACCTCCCAGCACTGTCAGCTGTTTCCGCCTTGCTGCAGAGAGGGCTGGGCTCCTGGAGCCACACTGGAACTGCCTGCAGCAGCTTGGCTCCAGACCTGGTCCGACCAGACCAGACTCACACTGGTGCCCTGGCGCCTCCCACTGCTTCCAGACTCAGGTGAAGGGCTGCTCGTTAGGTGGCAAGATCTGGCTTCCCACCAACTACCAAGAAGGCAGTAGCAGAACCCAGTAAGCTAGGGGGCACACACCAACCAATGAAACACAAGAGATAAGAAGAAAAAAACATTAACTATTCCTCTTTCCTCCATCCAACAGACTGTTCCGAAATGAGTGTTTCCATATGGTTTACTCAGAGACATCCCTGATGACACTGCCGTGTTTCCAGCTCAAAAATGAGCACTTTGTACCTGCTATCCCCTTCTTCTCTGGCTTGTGTAATTTTTCCCTCTCACTTTGCTATACTCTAGGATTATACTCCTGGCATAACACTGGCTCCCAGGCCTTGCCTCAGGCTGTTGTTTAGGAAACTCAGGCTTAGACAGGCAGTATTAAGCTAACTGAGGAAACATTTTGATCCTTTCCCGAAGTTATAAGAAAGAATCATTTTTAACCATCCCTGTGTTTGCAGTGGAGTAGGAGAACAAGAACTAACAACACAGGTTTAGCATTTACAGTGTGCCTGGCACTGTACTGGGTTTCCATGTTATTTCATTTTATTTCATTTAATCCTCACAATAAACCATTCAAATTTATCAATGAAAAGTAAGGAAATACAGGGAAAGTGGTTAAGCCTTTAACTTGTTTAATACTGAGCTCAGCACAGCAGTGCAGGCCAAGCAGCTGGGCTCAGTGTAGCCGTCAGCCAGACCAGTGCTGGCACAGTCCAGAACTGGAGTACCTGCAATACTAAACCAGTCTGCAGGAAATCCTCCAATCGCTTCCTCCTCATTCTGAATGCTTGGTTTCATCTTCTTCATTGCTCCTTTCTGATGCTAATCAAAGCCCTGGGGCAGCCAGAAAGCACATTTCCTAAACCAATTCTTCTGTCAGTTGGACAGAGTATTCAATACAGATGCCATCTTCATGTCAAATGTCATCGTCTTTGTCTATTTGCCTTTTAAAAACAGAAAACCTGTTGAATTTCAGTTAATAAACTTAATTTTCTTTCATTTTCCAGGTTTTTACAGAACCTCACATGATTCTAGCCAAGCAATCCCCATTACTGCTTTTGGCAAATCAACTTACAGATAATTAGACATAAATAAAACACTGGATTGCATTTTAGTTAATTTTGCTATTTCTGTACATATTTTACAATCAAATGGTATCAATATACCTAAACAGTACTGGTCCAAGTTAATGGAGACCACACAGATTCTACAGATTTACAGAATAGTCACACTTAGTGCAACACATAATATGTGCCAGGCACTGGTTTGTAGTCTTTTTATTTTCTTAACTCATTCAACCTCAGAACTTAGAAAAGTCAGAAAAGACCTTAAAATCCTGTAAGTTCAACCCCCAGCTACTGCTTACATCTACTCCATTATTTTGTCATCGGAATATACTTCATTGAGAGAAAGAGCTTGCATTTTAAAGTTCAGGAGAGCTTGGTCTACCACTTATACATCAGGTAATTGATTAGCTAACATTTTACATTTTTTTTATTGACTTATAGAGACATAGAGGGAGAGGGGAGAGAGACAGACAGACAGACATGGGTTTATTGTTCCACTAATTTCATTCATTGGTTGATTCAGATCAGTTCTGCAACCTCTGTGTATTGGGATGATACACCAGCTCTAACTAACTTAGCTACCCAGCCACTGCTGATTAGGTAATACAGTATTTGTATGGCACTTTCAGATGTCATATCTTTTGTTACTTACAATGACCTTGTATATAGTCACAGCTCCCAAGTCTTCATCTCCATTGTTACCATAGACCTAGTAATTCCACTCCTACATATCTACCCAACAGTACTAAAGGCAATGGGCATGCAAAGAAAGGTATATAAATTCACAGCAGCATTATTTAAAATAGCCAAAAACTAAGAACAATCCAGATATTCACCAATTGGTGAAGTGCAATATAGCCATACAATACAATATTACTCTGCAATAAAAACAAATGATAAACTAATACATGCAATGACTTGGATGAACCTCAAGAACATAATACTAAGTGAAAGTTATCCAACTCAAAAGACTAAATATTATATTATTTCATTTTTTTTTAAGATTTTTAGTCTGACCAGTGGTGGCACTATGGATAGTGTCATCCTGAAACCCTGAGGTCACTAGCTTGAGTGCAGGCTCCCTGACTTGCACACAGGCTTGCCAGCCTGAGGATGGGGTTACTGGCTTGAGTGCAGGACCATGGACATGATCCCAAGGTCGCTGGCTTGAGCCCAAGGTCACTGGCTTGAGCAAATGGTCACTGGCTCAGCTTGAGCCTCAGCCCCCAACAAAGCACATGCAAGAAGCAATCAAATAACTAAAATGAAGCAACTACGAGTTGATGCTTCCCACTCTCTCTCCCTCCTCTCTCCCTCCTCTCTCCCTCCTCCCTCCCTCTCTCTCTCTCTCTCTCTCTCTCTCTCTCGCGCGCGCGCGCGCTACCTCTCTCTCTTCCAAAATCAATAAAAAAAAACTATAAACTATGTTTCTTTCAGTTCTTTATAATTCATAACATAATGTTTGAGTTTAATACTAGATTTTAAAAAATTTTAAGAACCACACTAATGAGAAGAAATAATATTAAATTATATATATATATATTTTTTTTTTTTTTTTCTTTTGGACAGAGGACAGGGAGAGAGTCAGAGATAGAGACAGATACACAGGAAGGGGAAGAGATGAGAAGCATCAATTCTTTGTTGCGGCTCCTTAGTTAGTTCATCAATTGCTTTCTCATATGTGCCTTGACCGGGGTGTAGGGGGGAGCAACAGCAGAGTGAGTGACCCCTTACTCAAGTCAGTGACCTTTGGGCTCAAGCCAACGACCATGAGGTCATGTCTATAATCCCACACTCAAGCCAGCAACCTCGCGCTCAAGCTGGTGAGCCCACACTCAAACTGGATGAGCCCATGCTCAAGCCAGTGACCTCGGGGTTTCGAAGCTGGGTCCACTGAGTCCCAGTTGTACACTCTATCCACTGCGCCACCACCTGGTCTGGCTAAATTACCATTTTTTAATGTTTATTTATTGATTTGAGAGAAAGAAAGAGAAATACAAGAATTTGTTGTTCATCTATTTATACATTCATTGGGTGATTCTAGTTTTTTCCCTGACTGGGGACTGAACCTGCAACCTTGGTATATTGGGATGATGTTCTAATGCAGGGGTAGTCAACCTTTTTATACCTACCGCCCACTCTTGGATCTGTTAGTAGTAAAATTTTCTAACCACCCACCAGTTCCACAGTAATGGTGATTTATAAAGTAGGGAAGTAACTTTACTTTATAAAATTTTAAAGCAGAGTTACAGTAAGTTAAAGCATATAATAATAATTACTTACCAAGTACTTTATGTCAGATTTTCACTAAGTTTGGCAGAATAAATCTTTATAAAACAACTTATTATAGTTAAATCTATCTCTTTATTTATACTTTGGTTGCTCCACTACTGCCCACCATGAAAAATGAAACGCCCACTAGTTGGTGGTAGGGACCAGGTTCACTACCATTGCTCTAACAAATTGAGCTACCTGGCCTGGGATATACCTAAATTACCAATTTAAATTATAATGTCTACAGCAGTGTTTCTCAAAGTGTGATAAAAAAACATACTCAAATAATATGGATATGTACCTCCAATCCCTAACCACCACACATACCACTCTCTATACTGCTAATCCACCTTAACCAATTTTATTTTTTCCACAATGTTTTATGTCCTTCTAACATACTATATAATCACCTTACTTATTATATTATTGCCTTTTCCCAGCAGTGATTCCTGCACTCCCACACACACACATACGTACAATAGCAAGACGGCTCCACGAGAGAACACATTGACATGTCCCATAACCTAGCAAAGTTCCTGACACATGTAGATTGTAGGTACTCAAATAATTACCGAATTAATGAAATTTAGGTTCCTGGGCTTCACTGCAGATCTACCAAATAGACACTTGGCGTGGGACCCTGAAATCTATATATTCACCAGTTATTCCAGATAATGGCAACTTAAGAGTTGGGATCTACTGGCCCACAGCCCTACACACATGGCCATAGCAACTTGAGTGGTGGCAAAAATAGTCTAACAGCAAGCACTGTCCACAAGATATAAATAGCTGCATGCTGAGCTTACAGACTTAACACAATGTTAGATGAAGTGAGGATCAAATCCCTCAGATTCTGAGTATGACATACAAAATTTTGCCTTAACCACAACCACCCACAGAAATCTAACACAATACTCTTAGCCAGACTTTTAAATAGTATCCCAAGGACCTTTTATGTAACCACAAGTCATCTTAACAACCAAAAAGGATTTTCGAACTGAAATTCTGCTGCAGACTCAAAGTAACTGACATCTTCTTACTTCTGGTGCCAACAGTGCTATACACATTATTCAAAATGTGCACTTAACTGTTTTGGGGGATTTACACTCTACATTTAAAAAACCATCATAAGGAGAGAAGGTCATGAATTTTGGTTTAAAGTGGCCACATTTAGTACCAAATGATAGTTCACGAAGTTCTTTTACAAGAGATCATGCACAGAGATATAAGGAAATATGGAAAAACAGTCTGCTGATGGGAGATAGCACCACATTTTCTCATCTGCCAAACAGAAATAAACGACACCTTATCTGCTTATCTACCCAGGTTGTAATAAGCATTAAAAAAATCATTAAAAAGTACTTAAAGAGCCCAAAGAAATATACACATATTTTGTGCTTGTGGTATGCATTTTAGACATGTTATTCTTGTCCATCCTCTCACATTTCTTGTAGACAGTGACTCTTTCTAATCTTTGCTCTGAAATCATAAGAGTTTACCAAATGGCTACGCCTAGGGGTTCTTCATATAAAAGCCATCTAAGAATAAAAATAAAAAATCGTTCTTGGTAGCAAAATAATTCCAAGACAAAATACTAAAATGTTTTTTTCTCTCTGAAAGACGCTTACCTTTACTCTATTATATTTAAACATTAAATGTAAGTTTTGCTCATTTTAGCACTCTTTATATACAAATGCTTTCAACTTCATTTGATAACCACGATGAAGGAAATGGAATAATGCCCAAATAAACTATTGATATAAAGAAAAAAATAACAGACATGCCTTGAGGGAGTTGAAATGTGGGGAATATGCCTTTTGCAGACAGTGTCAATATGCAAATTTTTAATTTTGTGCCATCACCTGAACTACTTTAATGTATTTATGTGAACAGCCTTTGACTATCTCCCAATTTAAGACTGGAATGTTTAAACATTCTAGAGCTGAGTTTAAGAAATTAACCAGCTTAGATGAATCCCATGCTAACCAAACAGCTAAGGAATATATTAAACTCACTTGTGTAATACATCTTCTGAGCACTGAGCTCTATGACTGGGACACAAGATGACAATGAACTAGTAGAGGATAGAAGCATGGAAAAAAATAACTGCAATCTTGTGTAGTATGTGCAATAACAGAAATCTATATGATGGCCATCATGAAGTTGGTAAAAAGGAGAGAGCAATAAATTGCATAAACAATTTTAATAAAGGGTAATAAAACATCCCATGTCAGTTCTCTTGAGTTCAGAACACCATAATATCTCTTAAATTACTGCAATAGCCTTCGCTATTTTCCTTGATTACTGTATTTTTCACTCCATAGGACGCACCTGACCATAAGACGCACCTGGAGTTTTAAGGAGGAAAATAAGAAAAAAAAATATTTTGAACCAAATGGTGTGTTGAAATATTTAATAAAATACCATATTTTTCACTCCATAAGAGGCACGGGCATTTTCCCTTCCACTTTGGGGGGCGGGGGTGAGGGTGGGATTGCGTCTTATGGAGCGAAAAATACGGTATATTCATGCTAGAGCCACTGTCTCCCCCCATGCATTCTCCATACAATACCAATTACTGCATTTCTAAAACATTTATCTGATCGAGTTATATCCTAATTTTAAAACTTTTAATACTTTCAATTCAAACTCTTTATTATGTTATATAAGCAAGCCTTCAGCATCTTTTTTCCTGCCTCCATGAAATATACACTTCACCTTTCTACAAATCCAATCCATCTTCCAAGGTCCAGACAGTGACCTCCTTAGCTCCCAGCCAACACTGGCCTTTTCATTCTCTGAACTCCCACATCACTTACTGGCTCTGGCTCACTTTATGCCAAATCTTGTCTTGCCATACATTCTCTTTCCTGTTTCCTGAATGTATCTGTTTTCCCATATAAAGAAGGTAAATCTTTTAATCCCAAAATCCATCCTTTGTACATATTTGGAAAGAAGGTATATTCCAAATACTTGCTAATAATTATAAAAATTATTTTTAGTTTATCACAGAACCAAAGGTTCAAAAAGTGTAACTAATGTTAATCATCCTTTTGCTCTCAGATAAACTTTAAGAAAGTTATTATTTATTATTTCAAATGTTAATATTTATTATATGCTTAACCATCTCATATTGTAAAATGTTTCTTGACAGCCAGGTTAAGTAGCTTCAGAACCTTTATAAGCAAAGCTTTTTCCTTATGACTACACAATTTTTTAAGAAAGAAAAACAGCTTAAAAGAGGAGTAGCGCCTGACCTGTGGTGGCGCAGTGGATAAAGCGTCGACCGGCAAATGCTGAGGTTGCCAGTTCAAAACCCTGGGCTTGCCTGGTCAAGGCACATATGGGAGTCAATGCTTCCAGCTCCTCCCCCCTTCTCTCTCTCTCTGTCTCTCCTCTCTCTCTGTCTCTCCCTCTCCTCTCTAAAATGAATAAATAAATAAAAATTTAAAAAAGAAAGAAAAACAATCCACTATTTTAAATGAATCCCGAAGGAATGATTTTACTCCTCATCCATTCATTTTTTTTTTTTTAATTTATTTATGTTGTATTTTTCCAAAGTGAGAGGTGGGGGGGGGACCAGACAGACAGACTCCCGCATGCACCTGACCGGGATCCACCTGGCATGCCCACTAGGGGGTGATGCTCAGCCCATCTGGGGCATTGCTCCATTGCAACTGGAGCCATTCTAAAGCCTGAGGTGGAGGCCATGGAGCCATCCTCAGTGCCAGGGCCAACTTTGCTCCCATGGAGCCTTGGCTGTGGGAGGGGAAGAGAGAGATAGAGAAGGAGAGGGGGAAAGGTGGAGAAGCAGATGGGCACTTCTCCTGTATGTCCTGGTTGGCAATTGAACCCAGGACTTCCACATGCCAGGCTCATGTTGTACCACTGAGACAACCGGCCAGAGCTTCCATTCATTTATTAAACAAATACTAATTGAACAACTACTGTGTGCTAAGCACTAGAGAAAGAACACTGACTAAAAAAGATAAAGCACCCATTCTCAAGTAGCTTAGGTTCCAGTGAGGATGAAGTCAGTTTATAGTATGTTCAGTGGTGATAAATGCACTGGAGAAAACTAAAGCAGAAAAGGTTGTAGAGCAGGGGTCCCCAAACTACGGCCCACGGGTCGCTTGCAGCCCCCTGAGGCCATTTATCCGGCCCCCACCACACTTCCAGAAGGGGTACCTCTTTTATTGGTGGTCAGTGAGAGGAGCATAGTTCTCATTGAAATACTGGTCGGTTTGTTGATTGAAATTTACTTGTTCTTGGCCTGACCCATGGTGGCGCAGTGGATAAAGCGTCAACCTGGAAATGCTGAGGTTGCTGGTTCAAAACCCTGGGCTTGCCTGGTCAAAGCACGTATGGGAGTTGATGCTTCCTACTCCTCTCCCCTTCTCTCTCTCTCTCTCCCCCCTCTCTATAATGAATAAATTTTAAAAATCTTTAAAAAAATAAATAAATTTACTTTTTCTTTATTTTAAATATTGTATTTGTTCCCGTTTTGTTTTGTTTTTTTACTTTAAAATAAAATATGTGCAGTGTGCATAGGGATTTGTTCATAGTTTTTTTTATAGTCCAGCCCTCCAACGGTCTGAGGGACAGTGAACTGGCCCCCTGTGTAAAAAGTTTGGGGACCCCTGGAGTGGAGTGTCAGGGTTGAGGAAACAAGCAGGTTGCTATTGCATAGAGGGTGGTCAGAGAAGAGCTCATTATCACGGTATGATATTTGAAATAATATTTGAGCAAAAGCTTAAAGAGTAGTCATGCTACTCTTTAGCGTATCATCCATGATATGTGAAGGAGAAATGTTCTTTTGTGTATACACAAAAGAAGGAACAGCAAGTGTAAAGGTCCAATAATGTGCATATACTTTTTAAAATATTTAATTCTGCAATAGGAGATGAATAAGTGTGTAGTTAATAAGGCATAGGTGAAACTTTTAAGATGTATTAGCATAGATAAGTAGCCAGTGAATAGCTTGTGAGACACAGGCAGAATTCATTGGCCATATTAAACATAAAAATGAAAATAGTGTCACTAAACAGGAATGCAAGTTTCTTATATCTTTTTCTAAATATTCTAAACATATATAATAACAAGTTTTAAGAAATGAGTAGAATTATACTTTCTGTATATAGTCTATGTTCCTTAAAAAAAAAAAAAAAAAGTGATGGGCGTCTTGGCCTCAAATTCCAGATGATGTGCCTCAATAACTACAGCAAAGATAAGGACCTGAGACTCAGGACCGGAGCAAACCCTATAATTAGGGAGATTGCTCTCTATGAAGGTAATTAGGTCCTTCAGGCAGTCCTGCAAGAAATACTAGAGACTCAGTCAAAATTCAAGTATTGATATGCACTAGATTATGTAATTAAGAGGTGAGGAAATACCACAGAAAATCCATATAGAGACTTGCCTGCACCAAAGAAAACATGAGCTCTGTGTATAGAAAACATTGGCATAGTGAGGTGGCCAAGAACAGGGAACAGGGTATCAGATGAAATGATCAGAATTTGAAATGTGGTTCTGCCACTCCATACAGTTCAGTGCACTTTGGCAAGTAAGTGAATCTCCCTGTGCTTCGGTTTTCTTGTCCCTAAGACAAGGAGAAAGGTACCGACATTCTATGGTTGTCAAAAAGATAAATTACGTGCACAAGTTCATAGTTAAGAAGGCTTAGATTCAGGGTCCTGATATACAGATACTTGGAGGGACAAGATAAACAGAAAACTTGGAGGCATCACTGGAGCTAAGAAAAGGGAAAATAATGTAGGCTAGGGGGAAAAGGCAGGTCCTGTAAAAACCCTGAGCTCGTGCCCTCAATTTATGAATTAGGAAACAGAAACTCTGAGAGATCATTTATCCCAAGTCATATGACCAGCAAGTATCTCATCTGTAATTTAGAAATATACTTCATGAAAATCGTGACAACTTCAGCAATGAAAGTCAGATTTTCTATTAGGACAGAATTAGGCTGAGAGAACTGATGATAGAAGCGGAATCACACTGTTTTCTTAACAATTGCCTGTAAGTCACTAATTGGCTCTTCTGAAAGATGGATTTCACATTTCTGATAACTACAAGTAAAAAGTTTTTATTTAATAGAAGTTAAAGGATTTTCAAAATGTTCTTATGTGACTCCACCCCAATTAACATTTCCAAATCTTACTGCACTCAAAGGCAAAGAATAGGAATGATAGCATCATCTATCAATTCTGTATATATTGCATTTACCATTTGTGCTTCCTGTGTACAGGAGCAACATAAAATTCTTTTTTTTTTCTTTTTTTTTTTTCTGAAGTTGGAAACGGGGAGGCAGTCAGACAGACTCCCGCATGAGCCCGACGGGGATCCAACTGGCATGCCCACCAGGGGGCGATGCTCTGCCCATCTGGGTGTCGCTCTGTTACAACCAGAGCCATTCTAGCACCTGAGGCAGAGGCCAATGAGCCATCCCCAGCGCCCGGGCCATCTTTTGCTCCCATGGAGCCTTGGCTGCGGGAGGGGAAGAGAGAGACAGAGAGGAAGGAGAGGGGGAGGGGTGGAGAAGCAGATGGGCGCTTCTCCTATGTGCCCTGGTCGGGAATCGAACCCAGGACTCCTGCACGCCAGGCCGATGCTCTACCACTAAGCCAACCGGCCAGGGCCAGTTCTTTTGCTAATAAGTGAAAACAGCAATATAGATACAAAGCAGAGTTAATGTGATACAACAAAGGACTTTTCCTGGTTATAGTAAAAAAAAAAAAAAACCCAGTTCATGGCTTCAAAGCTATTTTCCATTGTTCATAACTTTCTTTACCCAGAAGTCAATGCTCAGCCTTACTTTCAGTAATGTAGAGGGAGAGAAGAGCCCAGGATCTTTTTAATGCTAGAAGGAGAGTGTCTTTAATTGCTGCTTCTTTCTTGCTCATCACAGAGGTTTGCTAATAGTATCAAGCAGTATTAACCAGGTACACAGATAAAGGATGACTTAGAATGAAGCTCTGAAGACTATCTTATCTCTAAAGGAAAACAAGATACCACCAAAGATATGCAGTTCTGATGGTACAACTGAAGTCAAGAGCCAAAAAAATCTAAAAGAAAATGGCTAATTTTACCAAAGTAGAAAACCATCTTCTATCTAGTTTTTACAAAGGCACGTGGAGACAAGTGGTTTTTATAGAATTACATTCATGGAAACCACACTAAAAGATTAACTTAATTTAAAAGAATAAATATTTACTGAGCATGCATTTTTGAAAACCCTGTGTTTGGTACCGGTGACAAACAAAGATAAATAAGATATGAGTTTACACTCACAGAACTTGCATTTCAGAGAATTCATATTATGTTCCTTAAGAAACACACGATAAAATAAGTCCTACAAAAGGGAATATAAAAAATGCTTGGGAATCCAAAGGAAATCAGGGGAACGTCAAAAAGTATAGTATGCAAGGAAAAGCAGAACATTGGTAAGAAACAGTTGCTATAGTAACAAGCTACAGTTTTCAGAAGAGCTAAAAGCTGAAAGAATTATATTGGAAAATAAACTTATTAGGTCAACAGAAATAATAATAAATGGGAAAGTACAGTGGTTGAAAAGCAAAATTTCAAAGTAAATCCTTTGCTCAATTACCCTATTTATAAAGACAATTTTTGAAAAACATTTCTTACACTGAAAAAAATGCTTTAGACAAAAGTTTGGTATGGCAAGGATTAAAGGGTGTTCGCAGTCAAATGTTATCAACAACAGTAAAGGCCAAGTTCCCATGATTCTACAGATACTTACTGAGGCAACTCAAAGAACTTGAGAGTGCTTGGGCGGAACGCCAGGCAGAGTGCCAAACAGTGCTGCATCAAAACCAGTGCCCAGAATATCAATCAAAAGCATGTCTTCATGAGAAACGTTTAATGTGTTTCCTCTTCTTAAATTATCAAGTCTTTTTTCCAGAAAAGGTAGGTGTCTACCTTTTGGAAATAGAAATTCAGGCTTAGCGATAAATGCACTTATCAATTACATATATTTTTTAAAAGGGAACTGTAGACATAAATGAAAATTACAGTTCATCCAAAGTGTCTTTTAAACCACCGATTCAATATACTTCTTGCCAAGCTAGTTATGAATTGCAAATATGCAACTCCGCATAGAAATACACTGAATATGTTTGATTCATTCATTCTTCCTACTACTCCTGTAAACAGAAAGTTATATATATTGATAAAACAAAATCAAAACTAGTCACCCACAAAAACTGTCTATTTGAACATTCTGAATAATTGGCATAAGGAATGATCTAGTTCTAGAAAAAGAATGGTGATTGTGCATTTTAGGAGATTTTACACACTTAGGAAGAGAAACTAAAAACATTTTATGTTACATAGCACAAGAAGAGCTCTACTAAACATATACCAGAATACCGGAAATCTTCCAGAGCTACCAAAACCATTTGGGTAGAGGAGAATGTGGGTCAATTTCTTTCTGGAAAGCCAAGGAGAAAGTTATAACGGAAGTTTAAAGGTTCGTTAGGTTTAGAAATATTTTATTAAAATATTTAGATATTCTCTAAAGGGTTGTAATATATTTTTAAAATATTGATAAAAGAAACCTCTTTTCTCTACTAAGAATTAAATTCTACCCTGGTAACAAACACTGTATTACTGGAAAAAAAAAATGTGTTTAGGACCTAAAAATTATTTCTATAATGCATCAAAAACAAGAGAAAAGAAAACTAGCTTCTTATCACTGTTGTGCAAGAATTCTTGAAGCACAGTTTGGCATCTGCTTGTGAGAACTGGCACAACATGTATATTCACGATTCAGGAATGTGTCGTCCCCATTTAAAACTCAAGAACCCAATAATCAGTCTTTCCCCCTTTAAGATAAGAATACACATCAAAAAACTTCAAACACTCCCTCAGACACAAGAGCCTAAAGGTCATTCATTCATTTATTTGTTCGTACATCAAACACCTGTGGAACACCTGGGTGCTCTGTGCAAAACAGTAAGCTAGGCAATTAGAATAGATATATAACACAGTCCATGCCCTTACACTACTCACAGTCTAGAGTTTTTAAGATAAAGCACATTTATCTAAAAATATTCTAAAATCTAATCAGCCATGCTAGCTTTTCTTATTGGAAATCTTTAATCATGTCTGATGATGTATATGTATATGTGAATAAACATATTAAGTGCAATATGTATATACATAAGTCTACACACACATTTGTTTTAACTCTTCAGTTTTAGATTGTTCATATGATGTGATATCATGGGAAAAGCACTGGTCCAGGACTGAAGACATATTCTAGTCAATCTCAGCTACTTATTAGCTACGTGACCTCGGGCATGTCATTTAACTTTCATTAGCCTACTTTCTAATGCACAAAATAAAGATAATAATACCTGTTTTACCTACTTCACAGGCTTATTATCATGGATATAAAATGGTAAAAAGATGTAATATTTTTATTAAATTATAGAACTCTTAAAAAGTGCATACAATGTTATCCATTCAAAACATGAGACCTTATTGTAATTTCCAAAGCTATTAAAATAGCTAAAATACTTTCATGTAAGTTTTTTAAACAACTTCAGCTCAACTGAAGAGTCTTGCTCCTTTTAAGACTTGTATTGATACTTTCATAAAAAATCGAGTTAATGTTGAAATTAACATTGAATGAAGATTAGTGAGTATTCAGTTAATGTTAAAGAACAGCCACTTGGCCAGTTTCTCAATGGACCAGATATATCCTAATCACCTAGGAGCCTCTTTAAGATGCTGACTTGTAAATCTGAATTTCTACAGGGCTCAGTTTGGATTGCACAAATTTATCAAGCACCCAGGATATTTTTACACACATTAAGATCTAAAAGCCACTAAACTACGGGAAAAGATCAACTCATTCTTCTGACCTTACTAGCAAATAAGATCAGGAAAAAAAATATTGATTAGAAAGTAAAAGATCTTATAGAATATTTACTGCATTTTCCAGCTCATTTAAAAATATTCTTAAATTAAGAAAGAATAACATGGTGCAGTTATTAGTTTCACTACCTTATGTAGTGCTAAAAATAATCTAAGTTATATTTTTTATAACTGAAAAACACATACAAAAGAAGTTGGGAGGCCCTGGCCAGTTGGTTCAGTGGTAGAGCATCAGCCTGGCTTGTGAATGTCCCAAGTTCGATTCCCAGTCAGAGGACACAGGAAAAGCATCCATCTGCTTCTCCACCTCCACCCTCTCGCTTCTCTCTCTCTCCTTTCCCCTCCTGCAGCCATGGCTTCATTGGAGTGAGTTGGCCCCAGGCACTGGGGATGTCTCCATGGCCTCCACCTCAGGTGCTAAGAAGAACTCGGCTGCTAAGCAACAGAATAACGCCCCAGATGGGCAGAGCATCGCCACCTAGTGGGCTTGCCAGGTGGACCCTGGTCGGAGCACAAGCAGGAGTCGGTCTCTCTGCCTCCCCTCCTCTCACTGGAAAAAAAAAAAGAAGTTGGGAAGTATGCAATAAGCATTTTGAGCCAAATACAACACAATGAAAATAAAGAAAATTTTAAGAGTTCTTTTTGGCAAATTCAATATAAAATTAGTGATACCTACATACTATTTAAGCAATATCTGTACGAGGGGTCCCCAAACTTTTTACACAGGGGGTCAGTTCACTGTCCCTCAGACCTTTGGAGGGCCGGACTATAAAAAAAAATTATGAACAAATCCCTATGCACACTGCACATATCTTATTTTAAAGTAAAAAAACAAAACAGGAACAAATACAATATTTAAAATAAAGAACAAGTAAATTTAAATCAACAAACTGACCAGTATTTCAATGAGAACTATGCTCCTCTCACTGACCACCAATGAAAGAGGTGCCCCTTCCAGAAGTGCGGCGGGGGCTGGATAAATGGCCTCAGGGCTGCATGTGGCCCACGGGCCGTAGTTTGGGGACCCCTGATCTGTACTATTCCAAATATTATACATTCCTCACTGAACTAACACAAATTTCAAATGCATGGTATTAAACGAATTATGCCTAAGTAAATTAAATTTTCATAAGGCCTTTTTCTCAAATTAAAAAATATATAGTGAATGCCATTAAAATATGTACTTGAGAATTTAAAGCTACTTATATGATAAAATTATAGTTGAAAATTTACTTTGTAAATTGTCTTTAATATTAAATGCTATTTTTAGAAGTAAAAATTAATTTAAAAATATACTTATGTATTGTCCAAAAATGTATCTGTACCAAAATAACCATAACATTTTAAATATCTATGTAAAAAAAGTTTATGTAATAAAAATATCTACGATGTTATGTAAAACTGCAGCCATCTAACAAGACTCAAATGCAGAAAAAATTTAAATAGTACCAGTCAAATAAAGAACTGTTAAAAAACTTCATCCAGTTATTTAAACATTTCTTACATTAACATTTAAGAAACAAAACGCTGCACACACTTTTCCTTGCAGCTGCTTTATGAAAGTGTATATAAAGTTCCAGAACAAACTACTAAGCAAAGCCCCACATCATTGCTGCGTGTTTCCTACTAACAGACGCTCCACTGTTTGAAACAGAAGGCTGCCTGTTCAGTGAAATAGCTGAAAACACGGAGCTGGTCATACTTAACTAGGCCATAAGAAAAAAAGTATGTAGTAAGAAAAATAAATTCACTCAACAGTGTGCAAAATAGTTACAGAACAGTTACAAACACATCACTGTATTAATTATGTGACTGACTTTTTTTTTGTATATAAATAATCTTCCCTCTCTCTCATATGTAATGCTTGTTTTTATATATTTCTTTTCTGGCCACCCTTCATGTTCAAGTCAAAAAAAAAAAAAAAGCTATATTTGACCTTAGCCAAAAGGCCGAGGAAGCTTAGAATATTCAAGCTAGAATATTTAAAGAAAGCCTAAAATACTAAAAAAATAATAATAATAAAAATCACTTTTGTAAATTCTAATAGAAAGTTGAAGTTACAAAACATAGCTTGTAAAAAATTACATATATAATATATAACAAAATTATATATTTATAATATATATACCTTATATAAATACATATACTATAGTATATAGTAACTAAAGAGATACTAAATGATTATCTTTTGGGCATCTTCAAATACTTTCTTGCCCAATTAATGCTCATGTTTTACTTAAGCCACCCATGTTGCCTAAAGTGTTCCCTCCCTCCTCTGAATGGTCTCTAGATAATCCATTTGGCATCTGTCATTTGTTTACTAATGTAACCTTTTAGGTGTGCACTTTACTCAGCAAGTAGACTTTAAGCTTTTCAAGGGCAAAAACTGTCTTATGCCTTTCTTTACTTCTCCATGTTAATTTATCTCTTACATCTTCTCAAAATTGTTGAGCTCCCTAGCTGCCTTTTCTCTCCACCTCCACCATCCCCACTTTAAATTTATGATCACAATCTTCAAATGAGCCCCTAACACTACCAAAAAGCTCATCCCTACCCCAAGTTGTTTTACTCACTCTCCAAAAAAACGATTTCACTGCTTCTCGAACATCTCCAATCCCACTCCCAGCTAATCCCTTGTTTCTTTCTTCAATGAGAAAGGACAAATTGTCAAAATAAAACCTTTTCCCCCCACTTCTGCTTATATACTTTGCTTTCAATGTCTCCACTTGTAGGTTGCTTTCCATCATTTTTCACCTTCTTGAAAACTTGACTCCTGGAATAAACCCTTTGGCTCCTGCATTCTTGCCTCCCTACTAGATCATTGTCAGCGTACAAGCATTGTGTAATTGCATTTCTCTCTTTATGTCAGATTCCTCACTTTTACAATGGGGGTTAAAATAGTACATACTTTATAGAGTTGCTGTGAAGATTACTCTAATTATTATTATTATTATTATTACCATGTTTTAAATCCATCACAAACTCGTGACCTCCTCTGGCTACACATTTTCTTCTTTCTTTTTTTTTTTTTTTTGTATTTTTCTGAAGCTAGAAACCGGGAGAGACAGACAGACTCCCGCATGCGCCCGACCGGGATCCACCCGGCACGCCCACCAGGGGGCGATGCTCTGCCCCTCCGGGGCATCGCTTTGCCGCGACCAGAGCCACTCTAGCGCCTGGGGCAGAGGCCAAGCAGCCATCCCCAGCGCCGGGGCCAACTTTGCTCCAATGGAGCCTCGGCTGCGGGAGGGGAAGAGAGACAGAGAGGAAGGAGAGGGGGAGGGGTGGAGAAGCAGATGGGCACTTCTCCTATGTGCCCTGGCCAGGAATCGAACCCGGGACTTCTACACGCCAGGCCGACGCTCTACCACTGAGCCAACTGGCCAGGGCCTGGCTACACATTTTCTAATCCCTGTTATAGCTATCTCAAAATAGTGGCCTATTGTTCCTATCTCTAATTCCTCATTCTCTCCTGAGCCTCCTCCACTAAGGTTTTTCACCATCAACCTCTGAAAACTCACCGAACAAAGACATTAACTAATGGCTACCATGTAACCAAATCCAACAGCCTATTTTCTGTCTTCAAATAAATAACAGCCACCACATATTGAACACCTCCTATGCTGCCAGACATAGTGACTTAATCCTCAAGATAACTCGGTGGAATAGAGTCTATAATTATCTCATCTTAAAGAATAAACTTAAAGATGGCCCAGGCGCTGGGGATGGCTCCTTGGCCTCTGCCCCAGGCGCTGGAGTGGCTCTGGTCGTGGCAGAGCGACGCCCCGGAGGGGCAGAGCATCGCCCCCTGGTGGGCATGCCGGGTGGATCCCGGTCGGGCGCATGCGGGAGTCTGCCTGACTGTCTCTCCCCGTTTCCAGCTTCAGAAAAAATAAATAAATAAAATTAAAAAAAAAGAAAAAACTTAGATAACAAGAGGTTAAATAACTTGTTCAATATCACACAATTTCATAATTGTCTACAGTGATTGCTGTATACCTGAAACTAATATAAAATACTGAATGCCAACTATAATTGAAAAATAAATTTTTTAATATATATAAATTCAGTTTGGTATATAAATAATATATTGACATTAATGTAAACAAATAACTTTTAAAATAAAAATAAATAAGATAATACTAGAGAAAATTATCTCAATAAATTTTCTAGGCATAAACTTAAAAAAAAAAACAAAACAGCACAGCTTACTCAATCTCTCTCCAAATTCTAAAGAAAACCCGGTAATTGGCTCTACTAAACCAATCATTTTAACAAACATGATTCCCAATTCCTTCACAAGCATCAAGCAGGTGTCCTTATGTCCCTACTATACTATTATTGACAGTGATTCTCATTCTTTTAACCCAAGCCTCATTCCAACAAACAAAAATCTCCTTGCATTGTGTTTTACTCATGATATCTGGCATAAAGTCAGTAAGGTCAAGACATATGTAATAGAAGAAGAAAAATGTGACCAGTCATCAAGAGAAAATGAAATAAACAGATAATGGAAACAAATCCACAGATGATCAAGACACTGGAGTTAGCTAATTAGGATTTTAAAATAACTATTACATATTAAAGAAAAGATGAACAAATAGATAAAAAATTAGAAAATTTCAATTTCAATTTTGAAAAATAGATGGATATTCTAGAACTGAAAAATATACTATCTGAATTAAGAACTAATAGGTTTAACAACAGTTTGGATAAAGAAGACATGTTTGGCTCAAGAAAGAGATCAATAGAAAAATATACAATTTGAAATACAAGAAAAAAATAATGAGAAGAGAAAGAGCATAATGGAGATGTGAGACACTCTCAACACACGATATCTGTATAATTGGGAGTCCTAGAAGAGCAAGAAAATGAGGTAGAAACAATATTTGAAAAGACAACGAACAAATAACTTCCAAACCTGCTGAAAGACATAAACTCAGAGATTTAACTCAATGAACCCTATAAGAAATAAAGTTAATTTTATGGCAAGAAATATTACCAAAGACACAGAGGAAGAGTATTTCATAATAACAGGGCTGTGAGAGACAAAATAATGCCCACACCAAGATATCCAGGTCTTAGTCCCTGAAATTCATGAAAACATTACATTGCATGGCAAAAAGGACTTTGCAGATATAAATAAATTAAGGATCTCTAGTTGAAGGATTATCCTACATTGTCAGATATCAGGTATTCATGTTAGATATATAATTTAATCTAACTACAAGAGTCCATATAAAAGAAAACACAATATGAAGGTAAAAACAGAGAGATTAAAGATGCTGTACTGCTGGCTTTGAAGATGGAGGAAGAACCAGGAGCCAAGGAATAAAGGACTACAGCGACAGAAACTAGAAAAGGCAAGGAAAGGGATTTTTCTCCTAGGATCTCTGGAGTACTTTGGATTTTAGCTCAGCAAAAAATCCATTTTGGACTTTTGACCCACAACATAGGGAGATAATGAATCTGTATTGTTTTAAATTGTGTTAATATATTATAGCAGCAATAGAAAACTAATAAAAGGACCAATAAAACAAAAATATAAAATTTAATCTCTCTACCCAATAATATGGCTTCAAATATAAAAAGCAAAAAGTGACAGAACACAAGGAAAATTAATCAAGTCATTATCATCTGACCAAGCGGTGGCGCAGTGAATACAGCATCGGACTGAGATGCAGAGAATCCAGGTTCAAAGCCCCGAGGTGACTGTCTTGAGCATGGGCTCACCAGCTTGAGCATGAGGTTGCTGGCTTGAGCATGGTATCATAGACATGACCCCATCGTTGCTGGTTTGGGCCCAAAAGTCACTGGCTTGAAGCCCAAGGTCACTGGCTTAAGCCCAAGTTCAGCTTGAGCAAGGGGTTAATCATTCTGCTGTAACCCCCCCAGTCAAGGCACATATGAGAAAGCAAACAATGAACAACTAAGGTGCCACAACAAAGAACTGATGCTTCTCATCTCTCTTCCTTCCTGTCTATCTGTCCCTATTTTCTCCTCTCTCTCTCTCTCTCTCTCTCTGTCACAAAAAATAAAATAAAATAATTTTTTAATTAAAAAAAAGCACTTGACTACTGTAGTCCTTAGTTTGGTTTGAGGCCATTAATATGGCAAATCTTTTAGAGAGGTCTCCTCGTTTTCGGGGCAAGCATCAATCCTGACCTAGCTGAACTTTTTAAAAAATTAATGATAGCAGTCCTGGCTGGTTGGCTCAGCGGTAGTGTCAGCCCAGCATGTGGAAGTCCCTGGTTCGATTCACAGTCAGGGCACACAGGAGAAGTACCCATCTGCTTCTCCACCCTTCCCCTTCTTCCTCTCTATCTCTCTTCCCCTCCTGCAGCCAAGGATCCATTGGAGCAAAGTTGGCCAGGGTGCTGAGGATGGATCCATGGCCTCCGCCTCAGGCGCTAGAATGGCTCCAGCCACAATGGAGCAACGCCCTAGATGGGGAGAATGTCGCCCCCTGGTGAGCATGCCGGGTGGACCCTGGTCAGTCACATGTGGGAGTCTGTCTCACTGCCTCCCCACTTCTAACTTTAGAAACATACAAAAAAGAAAAAAAAGGAAAGAAAGAAAAATTAATGATGGCACCTGACAAGATACTATGGAGAAAGTAAAATTTCAATGACACTGGAGTATCTAAAAATCTTTGTTTCTAGTTTAAAGAGATAAATTAGTAGCTTATATTGCATGCCCAGTTTCTTAACCCCATTTGGAAACAATTGCTCAATTCTTCCTTCCTGTCCCTACCTATTTAAATGCTATTCCACTTAAACAAAACATCACATCTAATCCTTGAGTCTCTTTGACCAGGCAGAATACTTAAAAGAGGTTCCTCAGGGACAGGAAGAAAGTGTATACAGACAGATGGCCACTGTCACACCTCACTTCTTTGTTCTAAGGGAACAAAAGCAGTTCTGATGGATAGTAATTTTAAAGTCCTACAAGAAATCACTAATTTGAAATACTGCAAAACTGGTTGTGAAATAGGAACTAAAAATATCATACACATAGTATACAATATAAAAATATATTCAGGACATGTCATTTTTTTTGCCATTATGATATATAAAAGCCTTATATTTGAACTATGAAATTAAAGCTATATTAAACTGTAAATAGTAAAAATTATTTTTCCATAGGAAGATGTCATATAAGACAATTCTGACAAATGAGAACAAAATGTCATAAAACAAAAATAAACCTATTTGTTGAAGCTAATAAATAAACCTATTTGTTGAAGCTAATAAAAGTGCTGCACAAACACCCACATAATGGGCACAAATAGAGTATATGCTTTGATTTCACAAAGGGTTCAGATGTTCTCTAATTGAAATTAATCTCTACTGTACAAGAAACTTAAAGGAAAAGAAACATCGTATATATAATATATAACAAATTGACTTGGTATTTTCTTTTTCTTCACATATTAGTAGAAATATTCTAAATCACTGTATATACTTAAATATGTTTCACTTAAAAGTTTAGGGATAGTTATTCTTCTGTTGCTAGAAACAGTAATATAGAGACAGTTGTCCTTTTTACTCTCTTCCCCCACAGTTTATTCAATGACAGAGTGCAGCTGTGCAGAAAGCAGATCAAACAGGATCCCTATGAGGCCACTGACTGCTATTATATCACTGTCTCTGGTACTTTTATTGTCAAAAGATCTAGATGCTATTTGGTTGACTACTATGTACTGCAACCACAGTCAGAAAATCATTTTTTAAAAATAATTTTAAAACTTTAAACAGCTCTTAAAAAATTCTACCTAGGCTTCCTAAACATCTGATCCAGCTAAACATAAGCTCTAAAGACCAAATAGATTCAGGAGGTCCTGACAATCAGAGGGTATCATGTAACAGGAAGATAACCATGCATATAGGCAGGTGACAATAAGTCGGCCTATCAGGAGGCAGAAAACATCAGGAATAGGCCAAGGAGGAGGCAGATGTCTAAGCAGATACAGTCAACGTCAGGGAGAGTATGTTAGCAGGTATCAGAGACTCAATAACTATGACTGTAACATAAAGGTATATAGTCAATCAACACATTTTATTGAAAGTCTCTTCTGAAGTAATCACTGTTCTACATTCCAGCAATCCAGTTATGAATAAAACAAAGATTACTTAACTATATACAAGGGTCTGTACTAAACATTCTGTGAATACAAGTGTTGTTTCCGTTATTGACATCAGTTCAAGGGAAAAGTTTAATAATGAACTAAGCAGTAAACAAAGGTCGTAACTAAGGCACATGAAGCAACAAGACAGAGTACAATTTATTGAAATAAGTGACACAAGGCAGGGCTAAAAGTTCAATTCCTGGATTTAAGCTATTTAAGGTCCAGTAATAAAGGTTTAATTCATTTAGCAAAAAAAAAAAAAAAAGTTATGTCGGTACTGATTATTAGAAATGAAAAAAATAAAAAAGACAAGACGAAACTGACTTTTGAGCTATTGGAACTCAGGATAGTCTGGTGTTTAAGAACAGTCTGAGAGTCTGTGTTAATGATAAATCTCCAAGTGTTAACAGCCTAACTTCAAAGGGTAGAGATATACAGCGGCAAGAAGACAAAGATCAGAACAGATGAGTTCAAAGCAAATGCTTTAGATAAAAGATAATCTGATAGCAATGAAATAGATTGGAGAGGAACATAAAAGAAGTCAGAGGGTATAACAGAAAGAGCAAATGATTGAAAGTCAGAAAATTTGGTTCTAGTCCCTGCTCTTTACCTTCACATTCGCTGATTCTTACAGTCTACATTTTGTCATCTTTAAAAACAATAAGAACAAAAATTTGATTAGAAAGCTCAAGAAAGAAAACATGAGGATTCACTCTCTGATCTGCAAGGAGCCGTGCAAATGTTAGTTAATTACGATCATTACAGCAAAGTTCAGTCATGAATCGGAAACATCTTCACTAGAGTGAAGGCAATGTGAATTACTACAGTCAGGGTGTGAAGAAAAATACAATATAGGAGACACTAATGCCCTGGCCGGATAGCTCGGTGGGTTAGAGCATCATCCCAAAGCACAGAGGTTGCTGGTTCAATCTCTGGTCAGGACACATACAGGAGTAGCTCCATGTCCCCCCGCCCCCTTCCTCTCTCTCTAAAATCAATACAATAAACATTTAAAAGAGAGAGAAAGACATTAAAGAGAAAGAAGCAGAAGGATTTAGCAACAACTAGGGGATAATTCCAAAAAATTTTTTAACCATAAGTACCAGAAGACAGACACTGTTGAGGGAGAGAGTGATAAAATAAATAAAAGAATATTGAATTGTGAAAAAACTATATTAAACATCTCACCTAGTTGTACTAAATCCATGTAAACATGGTATAAAATGTTCAAGTAGGTACCAACCACATTGTTCAGTCATGATTACACTTTCTATTATCAAAGACAGTGACAACTGTAGCTTTTCAGATTTGAATAAACTTTCCTATGTTTATATTATGAAACAGACAAATAATGAAATAATGTATCAGGTTACTTTTTACTAGTAAAGGAAAAGCGCTGCGAGGATTCCTCGTACTACTTTGCAAATGTAGTAGACAAGGAAATTTTGGTTTTGCCTCCTGCATCATGTCACCAGTGAAGTTATGTAAAGGCTACAAGCAACAAAACAAAGCCTTAGTGATTCTATATAGACTTGATCATCCTAGAAGGAAGGTTTTGCAAATGTCATATTATATGGGTCCACATCATTAATTAAAACACTGTTGTAATTGTTCAGGCACTGCATAATTTAAAACCTGAACTAGGGCGGTGGCAAATGAAATGAAAAAAAAGTGGCGTAGATACAAAAGACAGAAACGACAACACATCTGTACGTGAATATGGAACGCTAAGGGCTCTACCTCCTCAATTACACTGGTGGCAACCGAATCTGGGCTTTCTTCTGAGCAACATCTAATTCCATCATCTAAATGAGCAAAGAATAAGCTGTGGATGAAATACTATCCAGAAAACATTGCTTTAGTATGGTCAGGTCTGCAGCTGGACTAAGATGATTGGAAAGAGTTTTGAGGCCTGCCTTGTTAGTAATTCAGTAGGAATGACCCACACATAAAGTAACATGCTGAGTGATGAACAACATAGCATATATTGTTGATCAGTGTCCTCCAAAAATGCTTCTTAACTTGGACATCTGATATATGAAAACAATATAGGGTTTTCTGAACTTCTCTATGAACTCATTGTCTATTGATCTTAATACAATATTTTATTACGCTACTTCATCTGAACATATAAACATCGGTGCTTTGGAAATACTGTAAAACTAAAGAAGCAACAGAATTTATGAACCAAAGCCATTCAATTCATAATGTTCTTCAATGAGTGGTGAATACTTAAGCATCTACAGTAGCATCAGTGAGAATTATCCATTAACACATACAGAATACCTTGAAGACATTGCAGGTTCAGTTCCAGATGACCTCAATAAAGCAAATATCACAATAAAGCAAGTAAGTAACACAAACTTTTTTATTTCCCAGTGCATATAAAAGTTATGTTTACACTATATTCTAGCCTATTTGTGTGCAAAAGCATTATGTCTAAAAAACAATGTACACTTCTTAATTTAAAAATATTTTATTGATAAAAAATACTAACCATCATCTGAGCCTTCAGTGAATGGTAATCTTTTTGGTGGGGGATGCTTGACACAGTGTTGACGGCCGCTGACTGCTCAGCATGGTGATTGCTGAAGGCTGGGGTGGCTGTGACAATTTCTTGAACTAAGATAACAGTGAAGTTTGCTGCATCAATTGACTCTTCCTTTTATAAACAATTTCTCTCAAACCCTACTGCTGCTTTATCAACTAAGTTTATCTAGTATCCTAAATCCTTTATTGTCATTTAAACAGTCCTCAAAGCATCTTCACCAGGGAGTAGGTTCTACCTCAAGAAACCACTTTCATTGTTCACCCATAAGAAGCAACTCCTTATCCATTAACATTTTATCATAAGATTATAGCAATTCAGTCACATTTCCAGAATCCACATCTAATTTTAGTCTTCTGGTTATTTTCACCATATCTGCAGCTACTTCTGCCACTGAAGTCACAAACTTATCATGTGTTCTTCACATGAGTCACCCATGAGGGTTGGAATCAACTTCTTCCAAACTTCTATTAAAATATTGATATTTTGACCTCTTCCCATGAATCACAAATGTACTTTATGGCATCTAGAATGGTAAATCCTTTCCAAAAGAGTTTCAATTTGCTTGGTCTAGAGAATTCACTATCCAATCCATGGCAGGTATAGCCGTATGAAATCTATTTCTTAAATAATAAAACATAAAAAGTCAAAATTGCTCCTTGACCCCATGGGCTGCAAAATGGATGTTGTGTTAGCAGGCATTAAAACAACATTAATCTCACTGTACCTCTACAGCAGAGCTCTTGGATGACCACGTGTATTGTCACTGAGCAGAAATATTTTGAAAGGAATACATATATATACTTTTTCCTGAGCAGTAGGTATCAACAGTGAGCTTAAAATACTCAGTACACCATGTTGTAAGCAGGTTAATGACATTCAGCTTTTATTCCTCCAATTATAAAGAAAAGGCAGAGTAGATTTAACATAATTTTTAAGGGCCCTTGAATTTTTGGCACAGTAAATGAGCATTGGCTTCCACTTAAAGCAACCAGCTGCATTAGCTCCTAACGAGAGTTAGCCTGTCCTTGAAAATTTGCAGCTAGTGTTGCGCAGGTAACATATATTATGCTCACTTCGTTCAAGTTGGTGCTGCCCAAGTGGAAGCCCGTCGCCCAGGTGATTGTTTGGGATGGGCGTGATTATGTTAATATGTGTTGGGGGAGGGCTTTCGCGCCAAAAGATTTTAAAAGGAACAGTGATTACTGTTCTAGGGGAGCAGAGAGGAGAGCAGAGAGAGGCCACGTGGAGGAGGCCAGGAGAAGCAGCCAAGATGGCGGAGTACTGGGTGAGAAGCCAGTTTGTGCAGAGAGAAGATGGGGAACAGAGGTGAATAAGGCTAGTGAGCTAGAAACCTTTGATTCTAGGAAACTCGGATAAGTCAGTAGCTTTGTGAGCACTGAATGAGTGGGTTTTGGAGCCCAGTGTGTGTTTTTACTTGCCCGCCTGGTGCAAGCTAGGATTAAAGCACCAGTTCTTGGCTCCATTGTTTCATTACTGTCTGTCTGAATCAAATGTGAACCTGCATGGGCCAGGCTGCTGTGATGGTGGCCGTGGCTACTGGCTTTACAAGCTAGGCACTGACTTCTCTCTAGATATAAAAATCCAAGATGGCATCTTATTCCAATAAAAGGCTATTTCATATACATTGAAAATCTGTTGTTTAGTGTAGTCACTTTCTCTCATTGTATTAGTTAGACCTTCTGGGTAACTTGCTGCAGCTTTTACATCAGTACTTGCTGCTTTGTCTCAATTATGTTACAAAGACGGCTTCTTTCCTCAAACCTTATAAACCAACCTCTCTTAGCTTCAAACTTTTCTTCCATAGCTTCCTCACTTCTCTCAGCCTTCACAGAATTGAAGAAGGTTAAGGCCTTGCTCTAGATCAGGCTTTGGCTTAAGGGAATGGTATCCATTTTGATCTTCTCTTTAGACCACTAAAACTTTCTCCGTGTCAATAATAGGGTTCTTCCACTTTCTTATCATTTGTATGTTCACTGCAGTAGCACATTTAATGGCCTTCAAGAACTTTTACTTTGCATCAACAACTTGGCTGTCACAAGAGGCCTAGCTTTCAACCTGTTTCGGCTTTTGACATGCTCTCCTCACTGAGTTTAACTATTTCTAGCTTTTGATTTAAGGTGAGAGACATGCAACTCTTCCTTCCACTTGAACACTTATTTTTGGTTATTAATTGGCCTGATTTCAATATTACTATGTCTCAGGGAAGAGGGAAACTCAAGGACAGGAGTCGAGATGGAAAACAGCTGGTCAGCAGAGCAGTCAGAACATACACAACACTTATCAATTAAGTTCACCATCATATATGGGCATCTTATATGATTCATGGCACCCTCCCCCCCAAAAAAACCCCACAATTACAATAGTAATATCAAAAGAGACTGCTAAAGGCTACCATAACAAATATAATAATTTAAAAAAGTTTGAAATATTGCAAGAATTACTAAAATATGACATAGAAACATGAAGTGAGCAAATGCTGTTGGGCTATGGTGCAGACAGATTTGCTCTAGTCAGGGTTGCCACAAACCTTCAATTTGTAAAAAATACAATCTACAAAACACAATAAAGCAAAGCTCAATAAAATGAAGTATGCCTGAAAAGGAAGATTTGGTTTTGCAACAGAGCATGTTGCTAAATGCCTGTCTTCATGATGATGTAACATAATTATGTTTATTAATAAAGTACTAAGAGTACCCACAAATCATCAAGAATTTAGCAATAACAGGGCACCATTAGTAAGGCCCCCAGGATATGTTCAACTGGCTTAATTGCCTATATATTTGTTAAGCAACTACTACGTACCAGAAACTATACTTAGAATCTATATCTATTATTTTATTTATTATTTCCTTGACTACAGTTTCTCAAACTATAATTATTTCCCCTTGCTTTAAAGAAAAAGGTTCATTATCTACCTTGTATGTGAAATTGGTACAATGACTAGATCTGTAGGAGGAAATAGAGTAGTATTGTTAAATAAATGAATTGATGAAAAAATAAATGAAAGGAAAGAATGGTGTGATGTGGTAAGGAATTAAATGGCATAGTATGATATGGTACTGGCTATATTCTGAAAGTTCCTTTTTTGCCACTCCCTTGGTGTTGATTGGAGCTCCTCTGCGAAGGAGCCATATTATCCAGCAATGCTTACTCTGAACTCACTTGAACTAATAATTCATATAATACTAGCAATTTTATCAAAAGAAGAAATATGACTTTTTTGTTGCCTGTTAATCTCAAATAAACAAACCTCAAGAAAAGTTTCTAGACACATCTCCACAACATTTGCCAAGAATTGGACAAACTAGCTCTTCAATTATCAGTCCTTATCACTCATCTTCAGGCTGTATAAGATAAGGCTAAGAACCCACCACGTTGGGGATACTCCAAAGACTATTTATAGGTATGGAGAAAACTTGTTTCTCTTTTTCTTTTTCTCTCCAAAGTATAGGGAAGTAAAACATCTCCCCTCTATCAAGCCAAGTGAGAGGGTGGTCCAAGGTTTTCTTTTGTTTAAAGACTAAAGAACTTTAAGAAGGGAATTATGGCATTTCACTTCCACAGAACACAGTGTTTCATCTCAAAATGTCTTCTTATAGAGGGCAGGCCCAGCTCAGAGTGTCCACCCAGGAGGGGTGAGAGACTCTCTGGGAAAATATGGTGTGTCCTCTAGAATCCAGGTACACATACACACACACACACACACATACACACACACCCATATCCCCCTGGGAAAGTCTGAAGATAGGAAGTGAAGAAATAAAAGTTAGAGGGCAATAATGGAGCCAGCAAGTTGCACTTTCCCTATTTGACAAGTAATATTTACCACTGTCCAAGTGGACAAAGACTAGAGTGGCCAGACAATAAGCCATTTCATAGAAATTTCCCCGAGGAAAGTTAACTACCATTGATTCAGATGAACATTCACTGTAAGAGGCCATAGGAATCCTGGGAGAGTACGGAGGGAAAAGGAGCAAGAGCATTCCTAAGAAGTCAGGCAGAGAGTGTCATTCTCCTGACAGACGTTGCAAGCCTCAGGGGGTTCTTCAAAAATCCAAAGGCCTAAGGGCCAGCTAGTATAAGCCAAGAGAGAACTACAAAAGTGCACCAAGTAAAGAAGTACAAAGAACAGAAAGTAAAAAGAAACTGTGCTCTTCTTCTTTAAATGTCTCCCCACTCCGTCTCCAGAAGCATGGAAGGAGAAATGGAAGAGGTCAAGACTGACCTGGATGGAAAGAGAAGATTAGGAAGAACTTTAATTCCTGAAAATGAGACCATTCTTACAGCTGAAAATAACCTGAGTGGAATGAGACCTACCCAAGAGTTTGAGAACAAGAACCAGACAAATTTTGATTGAAGCATAAATCTTAGCTAGATGTAAGCTACCAAACTCAGCTCCCTCAGCCAGCCAGTTACACAGTCTTTAGAAATCACATTTGAGAGGACAACTTAACTAGGGAAACATTCGTTAAATACAAAATGTAAAGTGAAAATAAAACAGAATGAAAAACTATATATGCAATAGAATTCAATTCTTTATTGTATTATACAAATGAGATTATGTTAAAATAAAATGCTTTTATTTATCTGGGGTGAAATTCTTATAAACTTTCTAAAATGAATAGATAATACTTTAAAAATCAGAAAAAAATATACCACTAAAAATTTTTCCTTTGCCGAAATAAGTAAATCAGAAAAAACCAGGAACTGTATTATTCCATACGTAGGTGGGACATAATAGTGAAACTAAGAGACATTGATAAGAGTGTGGTGGTTACGGGGGAGAGCGGGGAATGGGAGAGGGAAAGGGGGTGGGGAGGGGCACAAAGAAAACAAGATAGAAGGTGACAGAGGACAATCTGACTTTGGGTGGTGGGTATGCAACATAATTGAACGACAAGATAACCTGGACTTGTTATCTTTGAATATATGTATCCTGATTTATTGATGTCACCCCATTAAAAAAATAAAATTATTATAAAAAAAAAACAAAAAACAAAAAAAAAAATAATAATAATAAATAAATAAAATTAAAAAAAATTTTTTTCCTTTGCATTGACAACTGGGCTATCACAAGTAGCTTTGTAAAAAAAAAAATATGAAAATTTTTACTCTTACATCAAATCAACTTCTATCTTCTTTTTTAGCATCAGAAATATTGTTCCAGATCTTGCAGCCCAAGGCAATTTCCTTAATACTATCAGACAATGAGGACTACAATATTTCTGAGTTTCAGGACCAGAAATATAAACTGGTCAATAGAATGTGCACTGAAAACTCAAGTCAGTTCTCCGTACGACAAGAAAACGGCAGCCACTGCTACCAGAATTTAGATAATCAATTACCCTTCCACCCCTCACAGCAGGGCCACCAGTTACTTTCTCCCAGTTAGCAAAAGATCTCTAGCCTCCAGAAAAAGCAGCCATCTAAAATCTTCAAGTTGCTGTTTGGTCTAAAATAGAGAAAAAGCTCATCAAATTCCCGTTCATCAAAATCAACACCAGGAGTCCAAACTTCCCAGGTCATCCTTTAATACTGTATAAAAATGTTCATTCAATACTACTCGATATAGCCTCTAATTTGACCCCATTGTCCATTTCTCACTTCCTAAACACCTCCATTGTGTACTGGAAATCATGGTCTAACTGCAGCAGTATAGATGCGTGGTTAAACCTGGGACAGTGGTTGGAGTCATTTACCAAAATCAAATCCAGCTTTCTCTTACAGCTGAGTGTGTGATTCCAACCAATTTGCTTAACTTCTCAACTTCCTCATTCATGAAATGGGACTAGTAACAGTATCGTCATGTCACTAAACAATGGGGGTACATTCTGAGAAATGTGTCATTATAAGTACTTACACACACCTAGATGGTCTAGCTTGCTACACACCTAGATTATCTGGCAAAGCCCATGGCACCTATGTTACAAGCCTGTACAGCATGTGACTGTACCAAACAACATGAGATTAAATCAATCACGAGAAAAATTATGCAATATAAACACGAGATGTATGAGGCTGCTGCCAGTGTAACACAGCATACTGTTTTATAGAAAAAATTTTTAATAAAAGAATGCACTCTAACAATTCAAAGTATAATATAGTATAGTAAATACATCGACCAGTAACACAGTCATTTATTATCATCAAGTATTACCATATATGTTATGCATAGTGGTATGTGCCCAGTAGGTTTGTTTACAATCTACATCAGCCTTGCCAGCATCATCAAAAATATGTGAGTAAATGCATTGTGCTATACAACATTATGTCGCCACTAGGCAATAGGGATTTTTCAGCTCCATTATAATACATGGGACCATGGTCATATATGTGGTCCATCGTTGAGTGAAATGTCCTTATACCGCACATGACTGTGCCTATATTATAGAATTATTGTGAGGCTCATGTAAGTTAACATGTGATTTGGAGTTTAGAAAATTTGTTCTGTCATATAATGAATGTTTGTTTGTTCATTTATACTGATTAGAAACTCACCTATATCCTAAACCTAAAATGTGACCTCCCCATTCCCTGAGGACATGGCTTTTATTAAAGTGGTCTCAAGTAAGACTGGTTTTTCTTTCACATCACATAGAAGTCATGGCTTGAAGGTGAGTTTTCTTCTTGCTTCCTAGTGCAGATTTCAACTTGTCTCTCTTCATTCTTCTTCCAAAGAGCCCATCTTTTTTGAAGCACATGTCATCAGACATTTTATCACCCCTCAGCATCCTTTATTGCTGTCCTTGTCACACTGCCTCATCCATTGATCTCAGTCTACAGTATCACTTCACCATGACTTCTATTATCATTCTTGGCAACTTCAAATCCCTTAGGTGATACACCCAATACCATTATCTCATAGTTTGACCTTTTAAAAAAACATTCTTATTTTTGTTTTAAAAAAAAGATGTAGTCCAAAGAATTACTTCATTTTTATACTCCCAATTCCAAACCACATGCATCTATACCCCAAAATTCTTTTTATTCTGTTAAAATAAGAGTTTCCCTACTTACACCTAAAGGCCACTCTCTCTCCTTTCTCTCTTCGCTTATCCTTAGTCTCCTTCTCAAGTTTCAGTCCTACAAATCTCTCCCCTCTTTATCACACCATCAATTTCTCCTTCCCCTGGATCATTCCAGTCAGGCACAAGCATTGCTCATTATCATCCACTAAAATAAACTCCCCTAACCTTCTTCTTCATCGCATTTCTCTGCTCCGCTTCACAGCAAAAAATCTAAAAGCGTGATTGATTTCACTGTCTCTGCTTTCTCATCTTGCATTCTTTCCTTAATCCACTCCAAATAACCACTCCCCTAAACAGATCGTATCTGAAGTCACCAATAAACTCTTACCAAAGTTAATGGTCAATTTTTGCTCACATCTCACTTGACTTCCCAGCCAACATTTGAAAAACTTGACCAGTGTCCAGAATAACATAATCCCCTTGCTTTTTTCAAACCTCTCTGGATACTCTTCTCCAGTCTTGTTGGCTGAGTCTTTTTCTTTTACTGGCCTCTAAATTTTACAGTGTCCCAGGGATTTCTCCCCACAAGTCTTCGTGAAATGTTTTCCCTTCAGAGGTAACCTCATAGAGCCCCATGCTTCAACCACATCAAGGCGGTTGTTTCTAAAAGTTTATCTTCAGCCCAGACATACTCCCTGTGATCCAAACTATATATTCAATAGCCAACTTGACATCTTTATTAGGATGTCCAATAAGTACAGCAATCACAACACAGCCAAAGTCAAACTATTGATCCCCTTTCCCCAAAAATAAATATTTCTCATTGCCTCAAACCTGAGAACCTACTTGATTCTTCTCTCATCACAACAGCTTTATCAGCAAGTCCAAACAGCTCTATTTCCAACATACACCCCAAACCTACCTACTGCCACTGTACAGTCCCAGTCTCCTTCAACTCTCTTCCGGAACACAGTAACAGATTTCTCAATGGTCTCCCGCCTCCATCTTGAACTCTTATAACACCGTTCATCTTCTATATAGCAACCAGTTATCTGTCTAAGAAATCAGATCACGTTATAATTCCACTTACAGCTCCCTAAAAGCTTTCCCACTGAAATTTCCATTCTAGACTGTAAGGCCCTAAATGATTTGACTCTAGCCTATACCTGTTATTATCTATATCCCCATTTTTGTTATATTTGGCTATCCTGCTTTTTTTATTTTTTGTAATTTAGTGAGAGGAAGGGAGGCAGAAACAGATTCCTGCATGCGCCCCGACTGAAATCAACCCTGTAAGCCCACTAGGGAGCGAAGTTTTGCCTATCTGGGGCCCTTATTCCTTTGCAACCCGAGCCATTTTAACGTCTGAGGCAGAGGCGATGGAGCCATCCTAAGGGCCCAGGGTCAACTCACTCCAATTGAGCCATGGCTGCAGAAAAGGAGAAGAGAGAGAGAGAAGCAAGAGGAGAAGGGCTGGAGAAGCAGATGGGCGCTTCTCCTCTGTGCCCTGACCGGGAATCGAAAACAGGACATCCACATGCCGGGCTGACTCTCTACCACTGAGCCAACTGGCCAGAGCCTACACTACTCTTAATACCATTCCACTAACAGGCAAGCTTATTTTTCACAACTTTTGCACTTTTCTTTGCTTAAGATGCCCTCCTCTAGATCTCCTCATGGCTAACTTCTCAATATTCAAGTCTCAACGCATATGTCTCCTTCCAGGCAAAGCCAATTACTCTCAGCATATTATTTCATCCTCTCTATTCTATAGTATTTAACAACACCTGAAATTATTTTTTGTTATGTTTATGGTCTCTATTCTTACCCACTGTTAGCTTTTTGAAAGTGAAAACTTTCACCTTGCTACATCTATATCCTCCCAACCCAGAACACTCTTCCTACAAAACCAATAGCAGTCAAATATTTTTTTTGACAGACTGACTAAAGTCTCCATAATAGCCAGGAGTAGCTCTGGCCGAGTAGCTCAGTAGGTTAGAGCATCATCCCGATATGCCAAGGTTGAGTGTTCGATCCCTGTCAAGGCACATACATAAATCAATCAACGAATGCATAAATAAGAACAAGAAATCAATATTTTTCTGTTTCCTTTCACTATCTATCATATATCTATCTACCTCTCTTTCTCTCTCTCTAAAAATCAATCAATAAATTTTTTTAATTAAAAAAAAAAGAATCAGGAGTATACTATATTTTCTTCTCTGGTATTAAGAACTAGATCTGACAGGCTTACTGATGTATTAATCACTTCACAGAGAAGGACAAAGAAATAAAAGTCTACCCTTGCCCTTAAATAATTCAAAATTCAGTCTATCATATACTATAAATTATACTTACATATATGAATATGATAGAATTAGGAAAGGCACCCTTCGGAGGGAATAATTCTATGACATATATATTATCAAAAACTCTTTACAGAGGAGGAAACAGACTCAGCCAGCTTAAACAATTCGCCCAAGGGGAATTGTCAAAGCCCATTTTCCTCTTAGGAAATAATTTCTTCCACTTAGGAAACCAGAGCTGGTTACTTTGAAAGTTATATCAAACAAAAGTTTGAATGACCACAAAAGAAGCTTTCAAAGCCTGACCAGGTGGTGGCACAGTGGATAGAATATTTGCCTGGAATGCTGAGGACCCAGGTTCAAAACCCCAAGGTCACCAGCTTGAGTATAGGATCATAGACATGACCCCATGGTTGCTGGCTTGAGCAAGGGGTCACTGGCTCAGCTGGAGCCCCCTACCTAGTCAAGGCACATATGAGAAGCAATCATTAAACAATTAAGGTGCCACAACTATGAGTTGATACTTCTCATCTCTCTCCCGTCCTGTTTATCTTTCTGTCTTGCTAAAAAGAAAAAAGAAAAAAAGAAGAAGAAATAGAAGAAGCTTTCAAGGACATCTAAAAGCCCATTATCACATGTTCAAAGTGCCTTGGGTTTTTGGGTCCCAAAAGATAAAATAGATCATCAGTCTCCTGAGAAAAAACAGTCTATTCTCCACAGGACACCAGGATTGATGAAGTAAACACAATAGACATGCAGTTAACAAAGGGATGTTAAACTTGATTCAAACTATTTCTGGAAATGGAACATTTTAGACAACTTTATATGGAAGCTTCCTACCTCCCTCAGATTCAAGATGGATACTTCGAAGGAGTAAGTTATTAATGATGTGGGAAAAGGATATGTGTTTAATGTGCACCCATGTGCATGTATGTGCGTATACTTGTGTCCTTCTATGTGTGGATAAGCAAATATCAGTAAATCTTTACAAGTACCATCTGATGAAAATAGAATAAAATTTATGGAGATTACTTTTTAATAGAATAAGCATGAAAATTAGGAGAGGGTAAGTACAAAGGAAAAGAATAGAAAGCAAATCACTCAATAGGACCATGTTAAAGATTAGGAGAATACAAAGGTTAGATGTCATAAGACTTTAGTTATTAAAAAGTTTACATTACTCTTTTGGAAAATAAGGAGTCATATTTGTCTTAGAAATATGAGCTAATGTGATTGCAACAGCTATAGAGGTAGACTATCCTGGTAATTTGCACAAGTGTTCATATTACATTTATGGCAGGTCTCACAGAAGAGCTATCAGGTCTTGTAAGGACATTGGAAGACTCTCCCAACTGGACTGAGTTCCTCAAGAGCAAAATTTATAGCTATTCATTCTGCATTTCCCAGTGCCTAGCAAAGTGTTTGGGGAAAACTTGATTTTAGTGAGGCTCAATAAATAATAAGTGGAATTGAACTAAATAGAAATATATTGAATTAATCTGAGCCCAAATGAATTGGAATGGTCAGAAATAAAAGCTACTTATAATTTTAACAAATTCATTTTTATTTCTCCATGTAAGATAAAAATATCTAAGTTATTTATTTAAAGTAACTTCTGCTGTACTTCCAACGAGGATAGAGCAAACAGCTCTCTTTTTACATTTTTTTTAATTTTTAATATGAAGCACTTTATGAATTTGCATGTCATCCTTGCGTAGGGGCCAGGCTAATCTTCTCTGTATAGTTCCAATTTTAATGTATGTGCTGCCATGATAGCCCTTTACCAAGAGCCTATATTGTACTTAGCAGACGTGTAATCCACTTCACATGAAGAGGGACTTAAGTCACAGAGAGGTGTCATGTTATTTTTCCACAGGGTTACTTTTACACCACTGCCACCTCAAAGGGAGTCCGTGAAACTTAAGAGATCAGCACTCAAAGTCACAAAGCATTACTTTCACCGCCAAAACTCATTTTTAAAAGATTCAATCATAAAAAGAAAATTATGTAATGTGCAAATAAACATTTGATGGTCAAAAAAAGGCACAAAGATGACTGCTTTTGGAAACACAAGTTTCTGTGATTGCATTCTTTTTCAAGTAAATAAATTGCGTGGTTCTCATCAGAATGCACCGAAAACAACTCAAAAACGTAAGCAAAACTGTTTTTTGGTAGGAGGGTAGGGAATCTGATGATTTTGAAGGATAGTCGTACTCAGTTACATTACTCTATTTCTACCACTGTGCTTACTACTTTCATAGCTAATACTGAGAGGATTCTTCTGCTTCTCAGTGACAGCAAATACTAAGGCCTTAAGTCATCTTCATCAGTCAACTTAACTTTCTATTACACATTTTCTGAGTTTGTCTTCACAGTGTTCCATTTCACAGTAAACCAATTTGTAAAGGACACAAAGGTATTTATTTTAACCAGTTCAATCAGGTTTTTTTTCTAAACAGGTTTGTTTTAAAAAGTGAAGTCTGTCTACAGAAGCATCTGTTTCAGACTTTGTTCATGCCACAATGCAGAATAAAACTAGTCATCTAGTCAAAGACCTAATAGTGTATAAACAAGGAGAACCTACTTATTGAGACAGGTCTTGTGAAAAAAAGTCACAAATTTATTTTTAATTGAATCATGGTAATTAAATTTTAAAATATGCAAATGACATGAACTATAAAAAGGACAAAATTAATCTTTCTAAGTTAGCAAAAAAACTGTTAACTCTATCAAGTCTTTCAACTTCGTCACATTAATCATGGAAAGAGTGAAATGTTATATATAAAGTGTGTATGTGTGTGTATACATATATACACATGTATGTAAGTGTGAGAGTATGTGTGTGTGTTTTTCAGATCTCTTCTGGAGTCTTGGTTAAAAACTCTGTTGGTATAATAAGTGTGCTCAGGTTAATGATATACCAAGCAATAGATTTAAGAGGTTTAAGGATTAACATGTCAGTCAGCTCACCCTGCCAGGTAAGCAGTTGAAAATCAATAAGTATTAGCATGTGCTTAAAGATAAACATGAAAGGAATGTAATGCCATTGGTATACAAACTAACAGAGGACAAATATTTTTAATATTTTATTCACACTGGTCAAGAAATAAATATCTCAATCTTGACTTTCACAACTCATATTCCTATAGAGAAACTAAGACTCCATTTTATTATATAAACACAATGCTGATAATTTTGGTAATATCAAGATCATATGTTATCTAATATAAAATGCACTATTATCATTCTTTGTTTACTTTATTAAGATATAATTGACAAATAAAATTGTATAATATTTAAAGCATACATTGTGACAATTTCATTTAATATACATTGTTAAAGGGTTCCCCCATCAGGTTAATTAACACCTCCTTTACCTCACATTACTGTATTTGACTTTTGTCTTTTTTGTTTTTGGTGAGAATATTTAATTCCTACAGTCAAACTATATTTCTCTTACACCCGAAAGTTTGTACCCTTTTACCAACCTCTCCCTACTCTTCCACCCCACCCATCATCCCTTTTCCTCATCGTTAGAGACATACATAATAAATTGTTAAAAGAGATCCCCAAGTAAAGACTTGAGGGAATTCCTGTTTTAAAAAAATGCTTGCAAGTAAATTACATCGACTAACGTTTATTGATGACTGCTATATGTCAAGCATATTATTCTAAATGCTTTATAAATATGCCAATTAATTCTCATGACAATCTTATGAATTAGTACTCTTATAGTCTCCACTAGATAATATAGTAGACAAAATCAAGATGAATTTTATTTTTTTTAAAAAGAGCTCAACAAAGAAATTATCCCTACCTTGAGGTGATTGGAAAAAAAATTGTGGTTAGTCATTATAAGTCTAACTTTGTAGAGGAAAAATACAGATTTATAAATCTAGAGATAAGTGGCAAGGAAAAAATATGTGATAGGAAGAGTAGTATTAAGGGGAGAAGGAAAACTAAAAAAGGAAAAAGAATTAACATTTCCAAAACACTTCTAAATGCAAGACAAATTTCATATAATCTTAATAATCCTATAAGATAGGTATTAATTTCATTTTATAGATGAGGGGTTGTTCTAAAATTTTGAACTCAGATCAGTGTTACTCTAAACTCCATGCTTTTTTCAATAAGCCATGTTGCCAAGGTAAATAAAATTAAGACAGAGACAAGGGTGAAGAGAAAAGAAAGTTAATAAATGCAAAGCTAGAAAAAGAGAGCTCAACCAGCTTTTAGCAATTCCTTGATAGATACTGGGATACGACAGGGCATTGTTGCCAGAGTATGTTGCTTTCAATCTAGGATGAAGGGCTACCTGGAACTAGAATGGCTACTTGATTTTAAGGATAAGTGCCCTTGATCCCGTCATTCATTTGTGTTCTTCCCTCTTCCATTTCATTTTCAATGATGCTACCATAAGAAAAAGCAATTGCCAAGTTACCTAGATGTGTCAGTGCCATACTGAGCAATTGCAGAGTATATATACCAGTGGCCTGGCCTAGCCCATCACACACTGATAGGCTGCTTGATCAAAATTGATATGCTGTTTCATCACTGTGCATATATATCCCATGGCCACAAGAGAAGCCAACAGAACCATTTATGTATTAATGCAAAGGTAGACAGTTCAAGTGTGACCTAAATTTTCCATTTCAAAATGACAATCAAGAGAGCTGACGGCTGGTTCAGTGGTAGAGCGTCGGCCTGGCGTGCAGGAGTCCCAGGTTCGATTCTCGGCTGGGGCACACAGGAGAAGCGCCCATCTGCTTCTCCACCCCTCTCCCTCTCCTTCCTCTCTGTCTCTCTCTTCCCTTCCCGCAGCCAAGGCTCTATTGGAACAAAGTTGGCCCAGGCGCTGAGGATGGCTCCATGGCCTCTGCCTCAGGTGCTAGAATGGCTCTGGTTGCATCAGAGCAACGTCCCAGATGGGCAGAGCATCGCCCCTGGTGGGCATGCCAGGTGGATCCCGGTCGGGCGCATGCGGGAGTCTGTCTGACTACCTCCCCGTTTCCAGCTTCAGAAAAATACAAAAAAAAAAAGAGAGAGAGAGAGAGAGAGAGCTGAGGCAAGGACTCAAAGCTTCAAGTTTCTTGACAAACTCAATGTCATAGCCAACCAAAATGTCAAAGGGACAAGTTGAGAATCTTTTCCGTCAACTTATATTAAGAGACAAATATCACACATGAAACTAACACAACGTAATATTGAATGTAAACTGTAATTGAAAAAAAAACAAATATCAACTTATTTTATTAACATTAATATATTTCATACCATATTAGCCAGATTCATCAACTTCTTTGTGTGTGTGTGTGTGTGTGCATGTGTATGAGCAGACACACGTGTACCATATGTCAACCTCATACCAAAATCACAGCTTCTTGATCTCAGATGAGATATTTCTCAAAACATACTGGGGCCTCCAAGCTGGACAACTGGCCAGTGGCCTCAGTGACCTGGATGACGTGGAAGTGAAGTGAGGCCCAGAAGTGACATAGGTTTGATCAGTGCCAGCACAGGTGTCCCAGGAGATTCAATCTGATGGCAGCTTCCACTTCTGAGTGGCCTCCATAAGTTGAAGGAGATCCCAGTTGAAAAAAAGGGGGAAAGTTTCCCCCTGCAGAGAAAGGGGGCTTTCAATAATTTCATTTATTCAAATGGATTTGTATTTTAAATAGGAGGGAGGATATTCATCAAGAAACCAAGAGAGCAGCCACATCTGGACAAATAATGCAGAAAGTGACAGGAAAAGCTATAACCCTAAAGGCATAGTCATGTAAATTGAAGCAGATTTCAGACTAATGGGCTGGCAAGGCAAAGAACAGTGCTCTGATTTACTAGTAACTTGATTAGGACTGACCCAGAAACTCAGAGGTACTCAGCAGAGAAAAATAATGCCAATAAAATGATAGCACCAACTATTATTTTTCTGATTTTTAATTCAATTTATTGGGGTCACACTGGTTAATAAAAACTATATAAGTTTCAGAAGTACAACTCTATAATACATCATCTATACTTTGTTTTGTGTGGTCATCACAATAAGTCTCCTCTGTCACCATTTATGCCCCTTTACCCTCTTCTACCTCCCCCTACCTCCCAGTAGCAACTTAATTTATAAAACATTTTCTAATGCCAGTACTCTGACAATGTTTACAATCTTATTTTATTTAATTCTCACAACAAACACAGGCATTATTTTATTTAATAGAGCCCCCTGTAGAGTTTGAATATAAAAATATTTTTATTTATAATGATCTAAAAAGGGGGGAATGAGAATTCCCGAACATGGTTGGCAATATTTTTCACGTGTTAACAAATTTCTACTGATTCATTCTCACTAGTATCCAGTTGCTGCCTCAAATATCAGTAGTTGGTATGACTGTAAAGGTTACATTAAAAAGCAGCAAAGCTACTGAGTCCAGCTAGGGATCAAACTCATAGTCTTGGCTTTATTGTTAAGATTCACACTTAAATCACTGGATTTAAAAATTACCAATACCCACAGCACGCAATAATACAATTTTATGCCTTTTTATAAATGAGTAGAATCCTAATATTAAAACATATAAAATGAGATAACAAAGTTGATGTCCAAACATAATCAAATTTCAAACTGTGAAATCATCAAGTCTCTGAGTTACTCTGTGTTGAGAGCTGTAGTGATAGGACACCTGAACAAGATCAATGAAAAATTATGTCATTATAAAAAGTTAATATAAAATTTAGAATCAAAGATAACTAAAGAAACCCTATACTCAAAGACAAGAACTGAATCTGCTACAAAGGTCCAATTATACTTATGTAACAAAATAGATAACATAATCTAGGACAATAGAATTTGCTGCCAAGTTGGCAAACTAAAATTCAAAACCATCATATTGTATTGTCTAAATGGAGACTTGTAAATGTCACAGAGGTCATATTTGGATTAAGGAACCTTAAATGGCAGGCCAAATGAATAATGAAACCTGTAATCTCAGGTTTAATCCATCAGCATTTGACAACTCCCATTTTAGTAGAGAACAGAAGCAAACTAAGTGACCAGCAGGCCACTCACACAAAAATGTTTTCTGTGGAACTGCAGTAAAAACAAGCAAAATAAATGCCTTAGAAATGCACTGATTGCTCTGGCCAGAGGCTCAGTGGATAGAGCGTCGGCCCGGCATATGGACATCCCAGGTTCGATTCCTGGTCAGGGCACATAGGAAAAGCACCCATCTGCTTCTCTCCCCCTTCTCTCCCTTTCCTCCCCTCACAGCCAATGGCTCAATTGGTTCAAACGTGGCCCTGAGCACTGAGGATAGTTCTGTCTGAGTGTGAAAGCTTCAGGCACTAAAAATAGCTCAGTATTCCAGCATCAGCCCCAGATGAGGTTGCTGGTTGGATCCTGGTTGGGTAGCATGCAGGAGTCTGCCTATCTCCCCTCCTATAACCAAATAAAAAGAAAGAAAAGAAAAGAAAGAAATGCACTGATTTCCAAGGAAAATGGCATAATTACGAGCCTGTACTTGGTTTACCATCAGTAGCTTAGGCTATAACATGTTGAGCAATTGTCTGAATTATCTTAATACATTATATTTTGCTGTACATATATCTTAAAATAAAAAATTATATTATCAATACATTATTTTCTGAAAAGCATCCTCAGTATCATAACATTTAATCATATATTCTGGGTGAACAGTGCTATCCTCCCCTTTCTATAACCAGTGATAAACACACCATATCATAATAATTAACTACAACTTGACCTTCTCTAAGGTTTCTTTTTCCAGCTTGCTGGAAGAAAAGAATCTCTTATTTAGAGACTTCAGTTCCAGGAAACAGTCATTTGTAGAGTCTGTGCTCATCAGTAGAAATGAAAACATTATCAAGAATCTTAAGACACAGCTCAACTCTTAGACAAATGAATTTAATGTCCTTATTAGACAATAAAGCCTTGAAAATTAAATTACTGTTTGATACATGAAATTTAATATATATTGAATGGAATTACTGAAATAAAACAGATGATGTTCATTTAATATGTTATTCAAAATGTCCTTCTTTAATATAAAGATACAGAAAAATTCGGATACTATATTCTAATGTGGTATATATCAGGCTATAAAAATGTATCCAGAGTACAACAATTTAAACAAATGTAGATATACATATGAAAACAGACTAATGTATATGTACCAAAATTCTAAAAGTAGTTATATCATGGTGGTAAACTATGATTGATGATTTTTCTCGTATTTTCCCAGATACTTTTACTAATGTAATTACATTATTTCGATAAGAAAAAATAAAAAATAACAGGATGAAATCCAAAGCTGATTTTGAGATAATTAGGTTAGGCTTGAAATCTATTTCCTCCTTTTAAGTTCTATCTCTTAAAATGCTTTCAGCTAAGCCTTCACGTAGCTCCATCAATGAACACTATGGGTGCACTGCCCCAGCAGATCCATGTGTCAGAAAAAAAAATTTTATTAAAAAAATGTAAATGTACTTTTTAAGTCCTGTGTTTATATTATTCATGGCCTTTTTACTCAGTTTACTCCTGCAGCTCTCTTTAATTTACAGCCTGGTTTAGTGTGCTATTGCCACACTCAGGTGAGAGGAAGCAAAGAAAACATTAGCAACATTTTCAAAAATCTGGTGAAAGCCAAATCAGAAGGAAAATTCACATTTAGCTTATTAACCAAGATAATCACCATCCTCTTACAATAGCTTATGCAACTAGTAAGAAATATAACTCAATTAAAAACCGTACCAAATTTCCACAGAAGTCTTTGTGGAAAAAGAATGGTAAGAATAATAATAGTGTATTTCACTGAACTATAAAAGAAGGAATCTGGTAAGATAGAGCAAGATGGCATGAGATTTACATATTGAAAACAAAAGACTAGGTAGGGTAAGGTTTTTGGAAGTATTTATACAAATAGTTTCATTCATAGATGTGCAAGTGATAAACACTCAAAAGCAAAAAAAAAAATACAAACACCTATAAGCACTCTGCAAATTCAAGTTATGGGTTACATATTAGAGAATGACTAATCCAATTGCTTGAGTTTGGAATATAACCAACACGCCCATCGTTAGTTATATTAAACTAATCTCTAATAATATTACTGCCTGTGTTTGTGCAAAAACCATTTTCCAAATGTTTTCACGTGCTTATTTCTTTTAATCTTTTTCTAAGCCCACTGAAGTAAGTAGATAACTACCTGCACTCAGATCCAAGTTTGACAGTGACTATAGTCCAGATCAAAAGAGTTCTAACCTTCCAATCATTCATTCTATTCCTCACCTCCAATTGTTTTAAAGCCTCCAACTTCTGTGATTTCAGTGCACAGTGGACATTCAATAATTATGTAGCAAATTAATGAATTTTGATCTAAGAAAATAAATAAAATTAGAAGGAATAAAATTGAGGGTAGAAATGCCCTGAGCCTCATTAATATGTGATCAACATACCACATCATAATAATTAACTACAGCTTGATCCTCTCCAAGGTTTCTTGTTTCTTCTTGCTGAAAAGAAAGTCTTTTATTTGGAACTCCAAACTGTGTAGCTGTGTCAAAGAATGTGAATGTCTACTCCAAAATAAATATAATTTATCATATTCCAAAAACTGATATTGTCATGCCTAAGTGACAGACACAGCTTCCAAGAGTTGAGAATAATTTCAAAAACTAAAAGTTTACTATACACTATGAGATCCAAAAAGTAGAGAATAAACCTTGAGCTGACCTTGTTTTAGTCCCTGGGTGGGCTCATGCTGCCCACCTCACCACAACTGAGTCTAAACATTTTTTGGTTTCTTGCTCTTGTTAAAGAAGCAGATGGAGAATAGTTACCCACATTAACTGACCCTGGAATTAAATCCTAAATGACCTTCATTCCAACCTAGATTTGTAGATAACTTGTTTCAATTTAATAACCCCAATGTCCTTCAAATAGTCTATTGCAGTGGTTCTCAAACTTTTTGAAGTCGGGGCGCATTTAAAATCCTACAAATAGGCCTGACCTGTGGTGGCGCAGTGGATAAAGCGTCGACCTGGAAATGCTGAGGTCACCGGTTTGAAACCCTGGGCTTGCCTGGTCAAGGCACATATGGGAGTTGATGCTTCCTGCTCCTGCCCCCTTCTCTCTCTCTGTCTCTCTCTATCTCCTTTCTAAAATGAATATATTAAAAAAATAAAAAATAAAAAAAAACAAAAAAGAAAATTAAAAAAAAAAAATCCTACAAATATAAGGTCTACCGGAAAGTTCTGTCCATTTCTATCACAACAAGTTTCGACACGTAAGCACATGTTTATTTGGCGCATGTGTGCCTCTCTATTTTTATCACTTAATGTATACATACTGACGTTGCAAGTTAACTAAAACAAAGTTGATTCACGTTAGTCTTATGTGATGGCTACTGATAAAGTTCATTTACGCCACTGTATTGTATACGAATTTCAACAAGGAAGAAATGCTACAGAAGCATGTAGAAATTTATTGAAAGTGTTTGGTGAAGGTACAGTTTCTGATAGGACATGCAGTAGATGGTTCAAAAAATTTGAAACAGGTGATTTCGATCTTTCTGATAAGCCACGTTCTGGGCGACCATCTTTGATCAATGATGATGTTAAGACCATGTTGGAGCAAGATCCTTTTCTGACAACATTGGAGATCGCAGAAAGGCTTAATTCAGCTCAGCAAACCATTCCGGACCATATTTGGAAAATAGGATTGGTGTGGAAATATATTATTAATATTTAATAAAGTTTATTGACGGTAAGAAAAATTTGTATTTTGTTTTATTCCAAAAACAGACAGAACTTTCCGGTAGACCTTATAATTGTCGGCACACTATATACAAATTTCTGAGAAATATGTTATAATAATTAGGTCAAATATTAAAGAAAAAATTAAAGTCCAAGTGTGCTTTTATGGTAATTAAACAAAATAAATATGACAAAATTAAATTTATTCTGACATTAAAAAACATTTTTGTTACATTTTTTTGAGTTATGCTTTTTAGAGTTCATAAAAAAGGGTTAAAAAATTTAAAAATGATAAAAAACTTATCTTTTTATATATATAGATACATTCTTAGTAAGATTTAGTAAATTCAGCAGGTCGCAGCATGAATGTGTTGTTTTCTCATTCTTGTGTTTATGAAAAACATGAGCCTGATGTGTCCTAGCGATTTCTTCAATGTTTGGGCATATATTTGAAAGGCAAACTCTCATTTCCTCATCAATACATTGAAGTAATCTTCTCTTTTTACTCTTAATTGTGTTGAGGGTAGAAAATCCTAATTCACATAAATAGAATGTTGAAAACTGTAGTAAAATGTTCAAAGCTTTTTTCGATATTGCCACATAATCTTCTTTAATATAAATCCAAAAGGTTTCAAGAGATAATATCTTATGTTTAATCATCAATCAAAAACCCCCACCATACATATCATCTTAACTTTACACCAAACAAAGGATAGAAGAAACTTGCCTCCAGTCCTTCCAGGGAACATGGGGATAGTGTAAACAATCCAGCACCACAGCTTAACAGCCTTTTGCAACCTAATCAGGCAAGTGAGGTGGGGGGTCGGGCAGATTGTCAGTTTACAGCCAATTCCCCACAACTCTGTCCCCCAAAAATATAAACTCCAAAAACCCTGTTGGTTTTTTGGTTCCCAACAGGCACATATTTCTCTGGCATACCATAAGGCACACCTAGAAATCTTTTAGGGTGCACCAGTGCACCCTGGCACACACTTTGAGAACCACTGGTCTATTGTAATAATGCTGTCAATACAATATAGTTAGCACCTTCTTAAAGAAAAGAAAAAACATTAATTGTTCTCTGAGTTTTGGGATTATTTCAAGCCAAACAGTGAAAATTATCACATTGGGTATGTTTTTCCCATTGGGATTTTAGAGGGAAAGAGAGAAGAGTCATTTAAAGAAGGTCGGTGGCATCAAAAGGCAGAATCTTCCCTGCCCAGGAGCAGTCCAGAAAGGCTTTGTGAAAAGGTGAGATCTGGGATATTCTTAAAATTTTTTTAGTTGCTTGAGTTTAGCGAGAAGGAAGGAGGAGAGAGAGAGAGACATGAACATCCATCTGTTCCTGTATGTGCCCTGACCTAGGAATCAAACCCGCAACCTCTGCGCTTTAGGACAATGCTCTAACCATTTAACCAACCAATCTATCTGGCCAGCGCGCTGGAATACTTTTTGGATGATGGGCCTCCATTATAATCAAATTGCATTGTATTCATTCCTTATAAAATAAGGATGGAAAGGGCTGATATATTATTTAAAAACTTAGAACCACCTATCTAGTAAAGTAATATTCAAAAGTGGTCTTATAAACCACTCATATTTCTGCCACCATCTCCAATTCCAGACCCCAATAAATACAGCTCACCTCACCCCACTTGACCTATGCACCCCAATCCCACCCTCCAGACACCTCCTTGGTAGTGAGGCTGCCATTATTACTGAAATGTGCTATAATCCTCAAGTCTATATAGCAGGAGGAAAAATGTTGTAAGAACCAAAATGAGGGAAGGAGGAGAGGCCACATGGTCCAGGTCCAGCACTCACAAAATCCTCCCATTTACATGTTTAACATTATTTCAGAATTAGAATATATACACATTGTTCTTTTGAAGTTGCTGCTAAAGCATTAATGTGTTCCGTGTAAATGGTGAAAACTATCTATATGATTTTTATAACCCAGTTTTGGCATTTCTTCATATATTTGCATATACCAGGAATAGAAACCAGAACATCTACTCCAGCGGTCCCTCTCTCCTTAGAATCACTGGTCTAGTTTCCAGAACTGAGGCAACCAAACTAATGGGCACTGAGAACAGGAGAATTAATTTAAATGTCAAATTAAACTTTTATAAGGAGTGCTTAAGGGATCAAAACAGCAGCTTTTTAAATATATTCTACTTCTGGGATGTCTGCCAGCAAAACCCGAAGTCCTTGAAAATCCACAGCAAAGACAACCTGAGCTGCTAGTTGTGGGTCCTCAAGCAATTTCCTCAACTTGTCTGGGCTTCTATTGCCTCAACTGTCTTAACCAGCGAGTCCCCGCAAGGTCCTTTTCAAGTTCTAAAATCAATTCTGCCAATCATTGCAGAAGTACTAAAAATGATGTTCAACATATAAAATGTTTAATAATTTCAGAAAGCAAAGGACAAAGGAACCTCAAATATGATACAATTAGAAAAACCTCCTAGTAACTCTGAGGTATTATGAAGATTGCCCCTTTGGCTTGGCTGTCGTTTGCATCAAATAAAGCCTAAGCCAGAGGAAAACTATTTTAACACTCTGAGAAGATTAAATATATAGTTAATCCACTGGGAAACCATGCTGAAAAACAGAATTCACAAATCCGCTTCCCAGAGAGAAGCACTGAAAACAGCAAACATATTTGTTTTATTTTGAGTAAAATTATTCTAGTGACATACTGTCTACAGACACTTTCTATTATTTAACATGCATTTTCATTGATGTTTTTCTTCCTGATCTAAAACTCAGATAAAGGTCGTGTCTAATGCTGACAGAAAACAGCCATTTATAAGTCAGTCACACAGGTGCGTTGTAACTTGTCTTGGGCAAAAACATCCATAATAATGAAAATTCCACATTGACTTCTTTGAGGAGAAACTGATGAGAATTGGAAGATTTGGCAGATTATGGAATTAACTGCCAAGTTAATTTCTGCTTTCACGGCTTCACTAAACTGGAATTTCTAGTGCATCATTCACTACCCCATAATTAACCAATTAGCAGGTAAAATGGCAAGAGCTCAAGGAGTAGTGATAATTAGACATGAAATCTGAACTTCCACAAAGTTCCAAACAAACAGGTCTATCACATGCTATAAATTTAACGAACCTGAAGAAAATGTACCAGCTCATATTTTGTAAATAAAATAATTTCATTGGCTTTCAACTCACATCATCTGTTAGCTTTTACTCCTCCCTTCATTACCCTTACTTCCTGATCCAGGAAGACATACAATAGGGCATATATGTTATGTCAAGTAGAACGTGATATAAATAAAATCCATCTAATGCATAGGCCCTGGAGTTCGATTTTTGTATGAAATATGTTTGGAAATAGGACACACTTTCCACTTTATATCACTGTTCTTGAGGAATATATGAACTAAAAAAATGCTACTGAAAAAAATAAGGGAGAAATAAAAACTAAACTGCAACAATTGTCTTTCACGTCTAGTTTGTGCTGTTATCCTATATTTTATGTTAGTTCCAACATAGTTTGGGCATTTGAAGAACCTCATGTTGCTACATCTCAGCTCCATGAAAGCAGGAATCATGTCTGTCATGTGTTATGTAACCTCAGTGGTGGGAAAGTATCCAACACACAGTAGGCACTTAATAAATATTTGTTTCATTAAGGAAGGAATAAACAAATGACCAAACACCGGATACCCATCTATTTCTATAAAGTAAATATTTATAAGAGCCTTGCTTATCTACCTCTACATTTTCTAGATATTAAATTGTTTCAAATGATTTACCACACATGTATATTCTTGTTTTAGCAGCTTGAAAGATCCTTAGTACACTGAAATTAGTACATGAAATGTTTTAAAAACATTTGATAATATGTATAAGAACAGAAATAGGTATCAGAGTTTCACCCTGGCTACATAGCTCAGTTGGTTAGAGCACTGTCCTAACATGCAAAGGTTGTAGGTTCAATCCCCACTAGGGTACATACAGGAACAGACAGATGTTTGTCTGTCTGTCTCTCTCCCTTCCTCTCTCTCTAAAATCAATAAATAAAACTTTTTAAAAGAAATAAGTAAAAGAAACCTTAGTTTTTACACTTTGGCTGAGAAATCTTGAACAGGTCACTATTATCTTTTAGACTCATTTGTTCATGTGTATAATAGTGATAATATCTGTCCAGCCTACTTCACAGGGTCTTTATGTAGCTTAAATAAAATGTTGTATACTTGTATCATAACCAGGATGGAACAAAGAGACCACAAATGTCTAAATGTTTCCTCCTCAGTAACAACAGCACCCAGAATAAACATATTGTTGAAAAAGTCAAGTTTGAAATGGCAAAATAGTTCCTTCCTGTCAATATGGAGGCACCATTTGTCCCAACAGTTTGACTAACAACAAATCATATTTAATAAGTCTGAATATGGAAAGTTCTTAGAACCCTTAATACCATACACTGCCACCTAAGCATGAAGAAAGAAAAGTTCAAGGAGGTCAAACTGCAAATCAGTGCCAGTGATAGACCAGTACCTGAGCTTTTGATTGTCCAATCAGCCCTTAAGTCTGATGAGCAATGCCACTTCTTAAAAGTGCGTCAGTAAGGTGAAAACACAACAAATTAGACATTACACATTAATCCAAACTCATTGTCAAGCATATGTACTGTCCTCTGCCAAAGCCAAGCAAAGAAATTTTAGCTCACAACCATGACAATGACATGAAAACACAATGGTTCTTTCTGTATCTACATTTTCGTTCAACTGCTGATATATTTTGCAAGCTAAAGTTCTTGCAAAGAAAAAAGTTTCAAATGTTACGTCAATAGGGAAACAAAAAGGACAGACCATGTCATAATGTCTTGGATTTAGACTCACTCACCATTTGGAGCCCATAATTAGTAACTTTCAACACCTATGCACTAGGAATGAAAAAATGTTGCTGTTAAATCAAATGATACACACATGCGCGCACACACACATACAATTTTATGTGTGTGTGTATAACCACTCTAAAAACAGACATCGAATATTTAGGTATTTTCTTGATCTAAGGATGAGGTTAGTCTATCAGGATGGCTTCACCAGTTTTAGTCTAAATTTCTTTTTCACCATTTTTAAATTATGAAGCAGTAATATCCAATTGAGATATAATGCGAGCAACATTATTTAATTTGTAAATTTCTAGCAGCCACATTCTTAAAGAAAAAAAATTAAATAAATAAAATTAATCTTAACAAGATTTTATTTAACTCAGTATATTAAAATATTATCATTTCAACACATAATCAATACAAAGATTATTGATATATTTACATTAATTTCTTCATACTTTTTCATAAGTCTCTGAAGTCTAGTGTATACATTAAACTTACCATACACATCAATTAAGACACTAACTGGTCAGCCTGACCAGGCGGTCGTGCAGTACATAGAGCGTAGGACTGGGATGCGGAGGACCCAGGTTCGAGACCCCGAGGTCGCCAGCTTGGGCACGGGCTCGTCTGGTTTGGGCAAAGCTCACCAGCTTAGACCCAAGGTCGCTGGCTCGAGCAAGGGGTTACTCGGCCTGCTGAAGGCCCACAGTCAAGGCACATACGAGAAAGCAATCAATGAACAACTAAGGTGTCACAATGAAAAATTAATGACGATGCTTCTCATCTCTCTCTGTTCCTGTCTGTCTGTCCCTCTCTCTGACTCTCTCTCTGTTTCTGTAGGAAAAAAAAAAAGTACACTAACTGTTCATTAGAAATACTTTGTCTATATTTAGCCTTCATAAACTTGACAAAAAGTAGATAGATCCAGGCCCTGGCCAGTTAGCTCAGTGAACAGAGCGTCGGCGCAGTGTGCGGATGTCCCAGGTACGATTTCCAGTCAGGGCAAGTATAAAAAGCAACCATCTTGATCCTCTTCCCCTTCCTCTCCCCCTTCTCTCTCTCTTCCCCTTTCACAGCCAGTGGCTCAATTGGTTAGCGTGTAGGTCTTAGCCCCTGAGGATAGCTCGGTTGTTTCAAGTATTGGCCCTAAATTGGGATTGCAGGGTGGATCTCCGTCAGGGAGTATGAAGGAGTCTGTCTCTCTATCTCCCCTTCTCTCACTTAAAAAAAAATGTAGATTCACAAACCAAGCTGTTCCAAGCACATATAAAAGTTTTCCAAAAAATAAATCGAGGACCAATTATTATAATCCTTTATAATTTAGTGGCTTGAGAGCATTAATCATGATTCAAACGCTCATTAGCAACATGGGGTCAGGAAGAGCAGCTGTCACTTGAATCCATATCTATCATAATGAGAGATACCTTGCACAACACCAGATATACTCTGCCAAAGGGCTTTTCAGAAATGGAATAAAAAAAATGTTCTTCCTAAATGAGAAACTTTCTGTTTAACTTCTTTTCCCCAAAACTTTATATGATCATGAATGTATTTTGAGAAAACTAAAATAGTCAGTCATCAGCTTTGACATACTGGTAAGTCTCTATATCTAATAAAATACAAGAACTCTAGGACATTTTTGTGCATTTACACAAGTAGAATCAACTCTCTATTTATTACCCGTTGTTACATTATATAGCAAAATGGAAAAGCAGGTCAAATGTCCTGCTGATTTGTGTGTCTATTTGTTCATTTACTTACCCTGCTGACGAAGCCTATCACAAACTGAATGGTAGGAGAGGAGGAGGACATTGGAAAGATTAAAGACTCTGAGGAAATACTCTAGCCTTAAATTCAAGTCCTCTCTGAGCTCTGTCTTTTCTACTAAAATCTAGGTATGAATAACCTGTCAAAACGATTCATTTGTAGTTGAACTAGTACAGAATCAGGAAGAGGCACCTAATCTTATGCTAAGTAAAGCTTTGCAAAGCATGTTTAGGCTTAATGGTTAACAATTTGGGCTAGGATCAAGCTGTCTGGGTTGGAACTCTTGTTCCACCACTTGTGCTCAGTTTAACTCTGGGCAGGTAACTTAATCTGTGTCCTCATCTGTAAAACGGACATAATAATAACAGGACCAAACCTAAGTCAAAGATTGTTATAAGGAATAAACGAGGTTTCACAGAATATAAAATATCTTAACACACAGCACTGATCCTAGCACACAGTATATATCCCACAACTATTGCTATTTCTAGCTCAGAAATCTGGATAATAGATATGGGAATATATGCCTGATAAATATTTGTATAAAGTGTCCAAGCACTTTATAAATAGCAAAGGCTATATACTGTTAGCTATTTTTACCCTATATAAGTTTAGAGAATGGATCTATTTAAACAATGTATTTAATAAAGAAAAAAATCTTCACAATGTGGCTTACTAACTTGTTAAATTTTTATAAAGCCTTTACCCAACAATCAGACCCACACTTACTCACTTGAAAAGTGCTAATATGCATATCACAAGCAAACACAAGTTATTTATCTGTCAACTTCACTTTAGGGTTATCCATGGCTCTGCTCTCCTCCACTGCAGATTGAAATAGCATGACCAATAAACTGCCCTATGATGTCTAGAAAATTCACAGATAAAAATCTTCCATCTCTAAAAATGGTTTCTCTCACAGACAAACTTTCTGTTTCCATTACTATGTAATGTTCCTTTTTCACATTCCTTGACCAGATCAGCTATCATCTAACAATATTGCCTCTCACTGGGTTCCTGTCTTCTTCCTTTCCCTTCCTCTGCCATGGTACCATCATTTTAAGTATTAAAAGACCAAAAGAGCCTGACCTGTGGGGGCACAGTGAATAAAGTATCCACCTGGAATGCTGAAGTCGCGGGTTTGAAACCTTGAGCTTGCCTGGTCAAAGCACATACGAGAAGCAACTACTAGGAGTTGATGCTTCCTCCTCCTCCCCACCTTCTCTCACTCTCTATCCTCTCTCTAAAATCAATAAATAAAATCTTTAAAATGGAAAGAAGGAAGGGAGGGAGGGAAGGAGGGAGGGAAGGAGGGACGGAAGGAGGGAGGGAGGGAGGGAGGGAGGAAGGAAGGAAGGAAGCAAGGAAGGGAGGAAGGGAGGAAGGGAGGAAGGGAGGAAGAGAGGGGAGGGAAGGAGGGAAGGAGGGAAGGAGGGAAGGAGGGAAGGAGGGAAGGGGGAGGGAAGGGGGAGGGAAGGGGGAGAGAAGGGGGAGAGAAGGGGGAGAGAAGGGGGAGAGAAGGGGGAGAGAAGGGGGAGGGGGAGGGGGGGAGGGGGGAAGGAGAGAAGGAAGGACCAAAGAGACATAGTAGGAGCAAATAGAAACAAACTAATCGAGCAATTAAATAAGTAGCCCTAGAATAACCAAGAAGCCCAAATTAAACCTTCAAAAGCTTTGTAACAGGTGATTCTAAACAGTCATAAAACTGTCACTTCCATGGGTGGTCATTTATGTGTAAACGGCATGAAAAATTCTTTAAAATTCATTGTATTCTTTAAATTGGTTAAAGATACAAAGTATAAAAAAAGATACAAAGTATATATAAAACTGCCATTTCTGTGCCTAATCAATATTTGTCACTAAAATAACTTAGATATGCTGACATGATAGGATTTGCATAATAACTTTCCAGAAAGACTACAAGAGTGGAGGATTTTAAAAAATAATTTCTGGAAAACCGATTATTTTTATAATCCTTAAAGTACACATAAAGAGAAGCGAATTCACAGTAGCAGTCTATCCGAGCTGTGAAAGAGCTGTGAAAGCCACGCACTTATTCCATCATGAATGCTTCATTAATATTTCAGTGATGATGTTGCAATTTTCCATGAGCAACTGTCAGAGCTTTGCTTCTTGACACGTATCAAAACGGTCTGAATGGCATTCAATACTCGTGTATCTGTCAGTGACCAACATGCAGTTTTAATGTATCCAGCCAATATTTACAAACTCACAACCAGGCATGTATAATTTTATATTGTATCCACCCTGCTTAACCTCAGATACGCATTTTAAGCCATCTGCTGAAAGGTTTCCTTCCTTCTACGGGATCTATCACCACTGATTTTATCTTAACTGTAATTCCCATTCCGACGCCTCAGAGGCCAGAGGTTTCTCCTGTACCCAACACGCTGTGCTATTATCCACCTCGCAGTGATGCTTAACGAGACTTCATTTGCACAGACATCTAGGACCTGAGGGTGGAAGCGCTGTCAGGCTGATGCTTTGTCTCCTGCCTCAGAAGGCCAGGGTTGCATGTACACGTATGACAGACACCCTTTAAATAAATGGAGTGCCACAGCCCAGCAGAGAGGGTGTACCTCCAGGCCAAACCGGACCGGCGATCGCTCAAGGCGGCCAAGTCCGAGGTGACTGGTCCTCGGGTGCGGAACCCGGAGGAGTCAGGCACCCTGGGGGACCTGGGGCCGCGGGGCCGCCGGTCACCTGCTAACGCCGACGGCGTGGGGACCGCTGGGTCTCCCCGCGAGTGCCAGGGCGGCGGAGACCCGCTGCCTCAGTTTCCACCGCCGCGAGACCCCGCCGGGCCAGCCGCAGGGCTCCGCACCACGGTGGCCGGTATCCCAGACTAGAGCAGGTCCGGGCCGCGCCCGCAGCCCGCAGCCCGCCGCCCGCCGCCCGCCGCTCGCCGCCGCGTCCGTGCTCACCTGACAGCCACCCGCACCGAGCTCTCGTCCGGGGTGCCCCACATGCTGGCGGCGGGCGACAGCCGGGCCCCTGGGCCTGTGCAGCGCGGGGCCGACGCGCCGCCGGAGCCGCGGCGCTGGGGCGCAGGAGGCTGGAGCGGCAGGGGGCAGCCGGCTCACCTCCGCCGCGCTCCAGCCATGTTGGGCGGCTGAATGGAAAGGTGGCGGCGGCGCTGAGGCGGGCGCAGAGGAGGAGGTGATTCACGGCCGCCGGGCGCCCGCCCCTTCTCCCCCGCGCACCCCCCAGGGCGGGGGCGGGGACAAAGCGCGCTTGAATGGCGAGCGCGGCGGCGGCGGCGGCGGCGGAGCCAGCAGGCGGCCGGCGGCCTCCAGACGGCGGCGTGAGTGCGCCCTGCCCCCTTCGGTGGGGACGCGGCCTCAGGTCCGCCTGGGCGCCCGGGGCTGCTGGCACCGCACTGCGTCAGCGCCGGCCTCCCTCCCGGCCGCCCCGGCCCCACCTCGCCCGCCCCGCGGCGGCGGCCAGCCCTGCCCTCGGCGGCGGGGCACTGCCTGGCGCTGCAGGGCAGCGAGGCGCGCGGGGGGAGGGTGGCCCGCGGACTGCCCACGCCCGAGGGTCAGCAGCCCGCGCGCCCTTGCAGGCTCTCCTGGGAGAACGCGGCAGCCTGTGTCTTTTCTAAAATCAAAGCTTGTTCTCCAGCGAAGTGTCGAGAATCAGCCAGCTGCCGCTCTCATTCGGCTTTGTTTCCACCCTTAGCCTTATTGTCTCCTCTCCGGCTTGGACTTCGACCCCTTCCTCAGCCCCCTGCTGAACGCCCTCCCTCCCATTGATCAGTCACTAGTGCCAAACTGGCTCCCGGCTTTGTCTACTGTCTCTGGACAGCTGGTTGTTCTGCAGCCCAGCGCCCGTTTACCAGCCCGAGTGGGATATGGAAATCATTCACTCTTGAGATTCTTGAATGCGTTTCTGTTAAATCACTTGTACACTGGTAAATGAACTGCACCCTGGTACAGCCAAGTGTTCCAAGAACTGCATATTCACCAAGACGTCTGTGTAGTGAATCCTTCCAAACTGACTTTCTTTCCCTTCTGGCCTTCAAAAAGCACCTCCAGTTCCCAGGATTCTATCAACATTGACGCATTGTGGTTTCTGCTTGTGACTATTGTGCTTCCACATGCCTTTGGATAGCTCTGTGGAAACAGCCTTTATTAGCTTTACCACAGAGTATCTTTTGTGGACTGCCTATATGTCCTCTAAATAAACATGTGGGGACACACAAAACAGTATAATAAATTAAATGGCACCATCCAAACAAAGGCACTGCCGCAAGTACCTGCAAAAAGAAAATCGCACACCTAATATCCTACCAAGGGTCAGAAGACACAGCACACTTCGGGACAAATGAGAAGTGATTAATGATCTTAAAGTGCATGCTCAAGTGTGATGTATAATTATAGACAGGTTTAAACTTACTCTTGTCCCTTAACCATTATACCCCTGAGTCTTAGCATACATTATAATGGAAGTTAAGAGAGCAGCAATGGTGAGTATCCTTCTGTAGAACAAACTGGTAGCAAAGCTCTCCTCTTGCTGCCATTCTGGAGAGCCTCCCCTCCCCTCAGTATTTACCTATCAACAAATCCAGCACTGGTTCCTCCCGCCCTGGCAGTCCCACATCTGTCTGGATGGATCTGGACTGGCCACCTTGTTTCTTGGAGTGATAAAAGCTACAACAAAGGCAGGTAAAGCCAAGCAAATTTAACAAGAAAACTCAAGAGAGATTTGCATAATTTAAGACTTTGAAAGAAATTTTCATTTAAAATAGCACTAGTACATTTGCCTCCATAGGAGCTGATACACACACAAATGCCACCCAGAGCCGGACCATGTGAGGACTGTCGCAGGGAACACAGCCCCTTCCAAAGACAGAGGTCATCCCCAGCTCTGGACTGCTGAAAGGCAGCCCCACTGTCGCCAAGCTTTTTGTTTGCTTATATGTTTGCTACTTCTCAAGACATAGAGCAACATCAAACCTTTAGGTGAAAACTCCTTAGTATTCAGCACCATATTTATATACTAACCAATATAGGCAAACCAATCAAAATACATCTTGGGCCAACTTCAGTCCCAAGCCATCAGGATGGAACTTCTGACCAAAACATTAGCACCAATACGTTTGTGTCTTTGAGTATATGTCGCATATGGGTTCAGGAAGAGATAGTATAAAAATTCAAATTTCCATTCATGACTGAGTCAGTAATTTTCTTCCAAGTTTCAAACTTTTGAAAGTAATGGTCTATTTTGTATTTACTTCAGATTCCTTTAGAGTGGCTATAATCCCTTTCCTTATGGTTCATCTAATAATTATCTTAACCCTTTGAGTAGTGAGTTTTTTTGCTGACCCCTGAGAGTGAGTTGTTGTTTTTTCAAAAAATGAAATTAGTTCCAGTTACAGTTTTATTAACTTAAAATCATGTTTGTTTGATAACCAATTTATGGAAACAAAAAGAACATACATTTGCCTTTTTGTAATGTTGCCTTACACATGTATGATCGTACTCCGGATGGACAGGAGGCACGAGGACGTACATGAACGTTCGTGCTAATCAAATTAAGTTGAGGGAAACTCCAATGGAGGAGCGCTTACCACAAGAGTGGTTTATATCCTATTCCAGTTATTCACTCAATAAATCTTTAATGGCAGACTGCTGCATGCAGACAGTGCTAGACACTAGTGATATGAAGACACTTAAGACTGTCAGTGTCTACATAGCACTTACAGCCTAGTTCAGAGAGAAAAAAATGAAAATCTACAATTGTAGTAATAGAATTTATGACAAGAGCATAATGAATTCCATCTGGAACGGTGAGGAATTCTTTAGGTATAGACCACTCAGGGTGATCTTCCTGAATCCACTCTTGCCTCTACACTGTAGTTAAGGGTGACCTTTTAAAACATAAGGCACTTATGTCATTCTCCTGCCAGAAACCTTCCAATGCCTACCAAACAGAAAGAAATTCTTCTAGACTATAAGGCTCTTTGCACTCTGGCCTCTCCAAGCTCTAATCTTATATTTTGCCATTTAAAGTCTTAACCACTTCTTTTTGGTGAAACTGTCCTTCTTTCTATTCCTTGAACACATAAAGTTCTTTTCTGCCTTAGGCCCTTTGAACAAGCTATACCCTCTAACTGGAATGTTCTTTCTCCAGCTCTTCCCATGGGTATCTAACTCCTTTTGGTCTGTTTGGTATCAACTCAAATACTATCACCTTGGAGAGACTTCTCCTATGCAACCTAAAGTAGCATCCCCACATGATTTGCCTGGCCCAGTGCAAAATGAAAATACAGTGCCTTATTAGAAAAGCAACATAAAATTTTTTTTAAACTAATCAATAAAGCTTTTTCTTCTGAGCTCCCTTGCTCAATTTGTCACAGTGTTTGTTATTTACTATTCAATGTCATTTTTCATAAAGAAATATTAAAAATTTTAACTATTAGCATGATTTTACTGTTCATCTTTTTTTTTTTTTTTTTTTTGTATTTTTCTGAAGCTGGAAACGGGGAGACAGACTCCCGCATGCGCCCGACCGGGATCCACCCGGCACGCCCACCAGGGGGCGACGCTCTGCCCATCCGGGGCATCGCTCTGCTGCGACCAGAGCCACTCTAGCGCCTGGGGCAGAGGCCAAGGAGCCATCCCCAGCGTGCCGGGCCATCTTTGCTCCAATGGAGCCTCGGCTGCGGGAGGGGAAAAGAGAGACAGAGAGGAAGGAGAGGGGGAGGGGTGGAGAAGCAGATGGGCGCTTCTCCTGTGTGCCCTGGCCAGGAATCGAACCCGGGACTTCTACACACCAGGCCGACGCTCTACCACTGAGCCAACCGGCCAGGGCCACTGTTCATCTTTATATTATGCAATACCAGTTTTAAGTATGTATAGAAGAGCATTTAATTCATAAGTGGAATTATCAAAATTATACAATTCCTATTGTGTAGTTCATGTACACGTGTTAATTTCATTCTTTAAAAAATTTTTTGTGTGTGACAGAGAGAGAGAAAGGACAGACAGGGTCAGACAGACAGAAAGAGAGAGAGATGAGAAGCATCTATTCTTCTTTGCAGTATCTTAGTTGTTCATTGACTGCTTTCTCATATGTGCCTTGACTGGGGGGTTACAGCCCACCGAGTAACGCCTTGCTCAAGCCAGTGACCTTGGGCTCAAGCTGGTAAGCTTTGCTCAAACCAGATGAGCCCACACTCAAACTAGCGACCTCGGGATTTCGAATCTGGGTCCTCCACATCCCGGTCCAACACTCTATCCCATACGCCACCACCTGGTCAGGCTAAAAAGAAATTACTTTTATTTATTGATTTTAGAGAGAGGACGTTGAGAGAGAGAAGCTTCATATTATGGATCCACTTATTTATGTATTCATTGGTTGACTTTATTACGTGCCCTGATCAGAGATCGAACCCACAATCTTGGCATATCTAGATGATGCCAGGGCCATGAATTTCATTCCTAACTGAACCATAGAAACATAGCACAGAATTAATTCAATTGTTTTTATTTTACTTCTTGATACACCTAGATTCCACTAACACTTTCTACCTCTGGCTTACAGGTGGATCAGAAAGAACTGAAAGGAAGAGGAGTATCTTTCCCTGTCTCTGCCTTTCTTTTTATGTCATCATTTTCAGAGTCAGTAGTTGGCCGCTACAGGGAAATAATAAGTAAGAAAGGATAAGATAGGATTCTTTGGTCATTGTGTTTCCTTAAAATGCCATTTACTTCTTTTTGCATTTGAAGCAAATTAACAGTTTGAGGGAATCGTGGCCTCTCAAGTTGTTAGCATCCCTGCTTAGTCAGTTGTAGACATAACACATTTTACTCAGTACTTGTACTGGCTTTGAATCTCACTTAAAGCCCACACATCATGGGACAACCAAAATCCTATGTTCACAGGACATCAAGAAAGCTATATGAGAATGGTGTGACAAAGAATGGAGGACCATCTGAGTGGTGGTGGCACAATGGATAGAGTGTCAGCCTGAGATGCTGAGGTCTCAGGTTTGAAACCCCAAAGTCACTTGAGAGCAGGTTCATCTGGCTTGAGCCCTTGAGTGTGGGGCGCCGGCTTGAGCGTAGAATCATAGACATGAGCCCATACTTGCTGGCTTGAGCCCAAAGGTCTCTGGCTTGAAGTACAAGGTCACTGGCTTGGTTGGAACCCCCTGGTCAAGGCACATATGAGAAGCAATCAATGAACAACCAAAGTGCCGTAACTATAAGTTAATGATTCTCATCTCTCTTCTTTCCTCTCTCTCTCTCTCTCTCTCTCTCTCTCTACCCCCTCCACCTCTCCCTTTCTCTCATAAAAAAAGAAAAAAGAAAAAAAAAGGAGGACATGCATATTGCATGTGTCCTCTGCCTATCCACATACTCCAGTGTTCTATCAGACCTGCCTTACAAAACACAAATCCAAAGATAAAATTATTGAGAATTTCAAAGCAGTGATAGCAGAGTATTATTAAAAAGAGTAAGGCCCCTCTAAGCAGAGTGTGACCATACTGACAACTCACCCACTGTACCTTCAGTTACTTGCTATCCCATCACGATTTTATTTCTTCATAGCCCGATCACTAACTGATATTCTCTGTTTTTTATTTATTGTTTTCCTCCTTTCATTTGAATGTGAGTTCCAAGATAGCAGGGATATTTTTGTTTTATTCACGGATGTAACTGTAGGTCCCACAATAGTATCTGACACATAGTATGGATCATGAAGTATTAGCTAAATGACTATGTGACTTTGGGCAAGATGCAAGACCTAAATCTCAGTTCTTATATAGAAGTAATGTGTTTTCTACCTTACAGAGTTGTTTTGAAGATTGAAAGATCTTTCCTTATCAAATATTAATCACAGCACTGACTCACAATAAGTGCATAATAAAATTAGCAAATATAAATATCTGTGTAAGTACAAAGTGTTTTTTGAAAAAACAGTTACTCATGCTATAGCTGCACCTGTCTAAGGTGCATCTGGAAGAAAGATACATTCTAGCACACCCTAAATAGGCAGCCAAAAAAGAAGCTACAACATGCATTAGGGCAACTATCTCACTGGTTTTTCCCTCCAGGCCATCTTACCCTGTGTTTTTCTGGTTTCCACATTCTAATCAGTCATTAAAAGCTACTTGCCTCTTCCGTTTTGCTGCTAGCAGAAAGATTAAAAGAAAAAGTTCTGATTACAACTCCACGTGCAACCAACTGGCTTTGGAAGAGCATGCCTAGACAAGCACCTCAGAAATCTTTTTGAAAAAAAAAAATCATTAGAAAACTAACTTAATTTCTCAATCAGAATTAGTAACGTTCTTTCAGTGACTCTTTTTGTTTTATGCATTTTCCTTATTAATAACAATGGAAAGCATCCTTGCAGTCACCCCGTCCTGGAGTTGCCCACGCCCAGCCATGGGGAACCTCCCTGTGTCCTTCAACATTGCCGCAGTTGGGAAGCCCTTTGGGCCATTTGCAGACGAAATTCAAAGACAGCAGAAAACTTTTCATGCTCTGAGCACTGGGGAGAAAAGATTTGGTGTAAAAGGTTCTTGCTTTCACAGACCTATGCTGGGATTTATATGCCAGGGTGGTGTCTTCGCACGCCATAATGGCGCAGGCAGCAAGTCGACCTGTGGGGAGAAATTCGATGATGAGGATTGGATCCTGGAGCACACAGGTCCTGGCATCTTGTCCATGGAAAACTCTAGACCCAATACAAACAGTTCCCAGTTTTTCATCTGCACTGCCAAGACGGACTGGTTGGATGGCATGTGTGTGATCTGGGCTAGGTGAAAGAAGACATAGATATTGTGACAGCCATGCAGCGCTTCAGGTCCAGGAATGGCAAGACCAGCAAGAAGATCACCACTGCTGAGTGGTGCACACTGGTGCACAACTTTAATAAATTTCATATGTGTTTTATCTTAATCACCAGACCATTCCTCTATAGCTCAGGAGAGCAAGCACCCTTATACCCTCAACTGCTTGGAATGTTCTATAATCTTGGTGCTCTTGCTACAGTTTATTGGGTTCCATATTTTCCTTACCCCTTCCAAGTATAGCTCCATTGCAATATGCTAACTAACATGCATTATTTCACTTAATTCTGTCTCTCAGTGACACTAAAAGGTGGATACAATTACTATTTGTTTTACACGTGGGAAAATAGAAGCTTTCTGAACAACCTCTAGCTGTTAAAATTGTTAGTATATTGCAGGCCCAACTCAAAAATCACCTCTTTCTTCATCCTTGTCCTGATTTCAGATGTGTAATTTTTTTCTTCTGCCAAGTCTCCATTGCATTTTATTTATGTCTTTGTTATTGCAGTACTTACTACTTTTTAGCTCAACTAGGCCATAAATTCCTAAAAGGTAGAATTTGTGGAAAACACAGAAGTGCAGTCAATACTTATTTGATGACTGAATCAGTGATTCCCAAAAGAAAGGCATGTGTGCTTTGATTTGACACAAAAACAAATTTTCATTGTGAATAATCTGCTGCCCACTGGTTATAGCTCTCAGAAAAACTTTCTAGACCACAGTGTCTGTTAAAGGCGGAGTTCAAACTATCAAGAAGAAGACCAGAGCTGGAGACGTTTACAATTTGATGGAGATGGAGACAGTTTACAATTTGAATCCATTTTTTTCATTTTACAGATAAAGAGACAGAGTTCCTAAGCGAAGAATTCACCACCAGATCCCTGAACACACACATACACACACTTATTTACATCCATAGTCAATTAACGGCACAGCTAAATTAATATCTACATGTCTTGACTCCCTGTTCTGAGCTCTTTGTTTTTCACTCCTTGTTTTACAAAACATTTTATTCTTCGAGTTTTAGAAATCTCAGCCTACAAGTGTTTGTGTATGAAGAATATATACTGAAAAGTAACAGAGGGCAAGCATAAATGCTTATACAGTGGTACCTTGAGATACGAACAGACCAACATCCTTTTTAAGATACGAGCTGTGACTCAGTTTATATTTTTGTTCGAGATCCGAGCGAAATTCCAAGATACGAGTCGTGATTCGGGAAGCTGCTGCTAGTTGGCGTGTTGGCGCACGGGTCCAATATCGACAGTTTGATATACGAGTTGACTGACTTAAGAGCTTGGTTACAGAACGAATTAAATTCATATCTCAAGGTACCACTGTAGTAGTAATTTACCTTATACTTAGAACAGTTTGTCAACATCTTGTAGATTTTTTAATGACTGAGAATATTACTAGAAAACAAAATTTATCTATATACACATTTTCTCTTTTATTTTGAATATAGGTGGAGTTATTTCTGAGTGGAAATTTAGGGTTTGAAATTTTTCTTTTTCCCTTCCATGTATCTTTTCATATTGCTTGAAATTTTAATATTAATATAAATCATTTTTATAAAAACAATGCAATTATTCTAAGAAAAATATGTCAACTATCTATACTTCTCTTTATTAAAAATAATTAGATAAAAGTCAAATTTCATTGTTCATACTTAAAATCAAAGTTTGAAATTTAAAAGTTGCCTTTAAGGTCTTAGACCTCAGTTCCAAATTTAAGAAAATTCAAAGAATAAAGACCTAGTCTCCAGCTGAGTTTGTAGCATATGTGTATTGCTCACAGCTTGATTACCCCAAAGTACTGGCCCAGTTAATTGCATTCAAATGCAAATTACAGCTATTAAGTCATGCTGGTCTTGAGCCAAAGTCTTGAGCCAAGTTTGTAAGAGGAGTGTGTTTTTCTTCTAACTGTGCAGGACTGAACTTGATAAGCAGTTTAGGGTAGTCATTCATTAGAACCTCATTCTTGGTGTGTGTGTGTGGTTTTCTTTCATTTTTAAAAAATGTTATAGAACTGAATCACTGCGAAATAATTTTTATTTATTTATTTATTTATTTATTCATTTTAAAGAGGAGAGGGAGAGACAGAGAGAGAGAGAGAGGAGAGACAGAGAGAGAGAAGGGGGGAGGAGCTGGAAGCATCAACTCCCATATGTGCCTTGACCAGGCAAGCCCAGGGTTTCGAACCGGCGACCTCAGCATTTCCAGATCGATGCTTTATCCACTGCGCCACCACAGGTCAGGCCCAAAATAATTTTATTCATTATTTTAATTGAGGATGTTTTACCATTTACCATCCCTTCTTCTTATTGATTAATCATTGATTAACCATCATTCTTTTTCTATATCTGTTATTGAAGTTTTTGCCTGTATTTTCACTTTTCTAAACTTTTTCTTTTCTCTTCATATGCATATTTTTCAAATTCAGATGGCTCTTGATTCCTGAAACCAAAAAATTAATGAAGCTCTGGGTTTTTGTTCTTTATTTCAGAAACCTATAGCAATTAAAAGTGTAAATTTTGTTAACCTATGTCATTCTAATAAATTCAATAAAAAGAAAAAAATGCCAAGTTAATTATAATTTATAATATGATAAATATCTCACTAATTTCTGCAATGCACATATGCTTAGATTTACTACCCCCCCCCAAAAAAAAAAAAACTAGAGTAAAAAAGAGGATATAAACCCCTAACATTTAGATTCTTAATTTTCCTTAGACTGACACCCATGTGGTGGAATCAGTGCTTTTTAAGCAAGCACATATAGCTTATGTTTGTAAGATGCTTTACCTAAATCAGTATACAACTTACCTCTCATTAACTTGATCTGATCTGAGAATAGATTCCACAGTAAACTCCACCAAGGAAGTCCTACCAAACAGGAGAAACTGGGACACTTGTATTATTGTATGAGCCCAAGTCACACTTTCAATTCCTGCCAAAGTACAAAAGGAAAAACCATTTTTGATAGAAAAATTATTGTTAAACTTCCTTTTTAGTCTAAGTATCTCTTAAAATGACCATAGGACTTTATTCCACTTCTGGCTTTGACAACAACAGTAAAAAAAAAAAAAGATAGGACATGATAAGATGTCAACGTGCAATACATTATCAACAAAACAATAATAGTAACACCTAAACACTTTCTTATGCATATACCACACACACACATGCACAAAAAAGGATTTTTTATATAATTTTTAAAAGACTATTAATTTCAGAGAAAAAAGAGAAAGAAGGATGGGGGAAGAGCAGGACTTCAACTCCTATATGTGCCTTGACCAGGCAAGCCCAAGATTTTGAACCAGCGACCTCAGAGTTCCAGGTTGATGCTTTATCCACTGTTCTACCACAGCTTAGGAAAGGGTGTTTTTTTTGTTTTGTTTTTTGTTTTTTGTTCTGTTCAGTGAGATGAGAGGAGGCAGAGACAGACTCCCGCATGCACCCCAACCAGGATTCATCTGGCAAGACCACCAGGGGCAATGCTCTGCCCATCTGGGGCGCTGTTCCATTGCTCAGCAACCAAGCTCTTCTTAGCACCTGAAGCATAGGCCATGGAGCCATCTTCATTGCGCCAGGCCAACTCGTTCCAATTGAGCCATGGCTGCAGGAGGGGAAGAAAAAGAAAGGGATTGAGAGAGAGAAAAACAAGAAGGGGAGGGGTGGAGAAACAGGTGCTTCTCCTGTGTGCCCTGACCGGAACTTGAACCCAGGACATACACATGCTGGGCCAATGCTCTACCACTGAGCCAAACAGCCAGGGCTGGTTCATAGAGTTTTGAAAGCAGTGGAGTTTAGACTGATAAAATAGAATATAGGAAACCATTTAAACTTTGTAAGTAAAAGAGTAAAAAGCCAATGGCAGTATTTTAAAATATGTAAAGTAACATTTTAAAAAATCTAAGGATTAAAATTTTCCAAGCCTGTGAGATGTTAGGGAGACTCAGTCAGGCAACTATATCATACTAACTTAATTATAACATGGTAAGGGAAGTAACGAGACATCTTAATAGACTATGGTGAAAATAAAAAAGTAGGACTTATAAATGAAAGACAATCTTAAGAAAGAATTAACAGGATTTAGCAATATGGGAGAAGAATAATAATAGGGCATTAAGGTATTAAACTTTCTGTGTTTGAAAATGTTCAGGCAGAGGCTGGAAAACCGCTGGACAAAGACACCAGCTAAAGATGCAAACACGAGCTGTGGAGAAACAGCAGGAGACGTGAACTAAAGGGTTTCAGAGGGTTTCTCCAATAAGAGATTACAAATTAATGAAGTGGTTTTTAAAAATATACCTAACTCCAGGTAATTGAGAGAGTAGTGCTACTAGTTGAAACCAGCAAGCTGGGTGGAAGGAAGAAAGAGCTCATTGTGTAAAAGAAGAAGTGAACAGTATAAGGTGAACTTGGATTGAAGCAATGTGACAAAAATATAGGTAGACACTGTCAAGGCATGGGTAGATCATGACCATCAAGACACTGGGAGAACCATAGGCAATGAAGACAAAGGAATAATCAATGGATCTATCACATCAACATAGCTAATTGTAACATAGAGAGTAGTTTTAATAGGACACAGGAGGAAACTAGGTGTCCAGAGCACTAACAATTGATGATAGGAATTCATAATCAGATACAAAAGGGACTGATCTAAATTTCATTTCCACTTGTGAGCCATTACACCAATTCAACAAGTGTTTTAACACCTAAATGACAGCATATTTAAAGTTTCTTTCATCGGCTTATCTACATGCTACATCTTGTTTCTTTAGCCAAACTTTACCTAACCTTGAAAATGTTCTCAGACTCTTTTCTTTATGCCTTCACACTTACATTAGACCAAGGACACCTTTTATGTACTCACATTGTACATGGGCATGAATAGATTATTAATTTACTTTGAATTTATCTGTTTATAAAGATGTCTTCTCCAGTAGAGAGTAAACTCTTTAGAGTAGATACCATGTTTTATTCATTATATTTGCATTTCCAAACACAATGCATATTAGTTGATATTCAATAAATGTTCGGGAATGACTAAAAATCCCTCTTCATTGTCTTTGAATTCCAAATAGCAATTAAGAATTATTTATGCTTTTTTTTTCCCCCTGAGATACTCCCTCTTCTTAGACCACCAATTCCGGTGACTATATTTTGGACCTCTTTGCAGGCCTTCATCTCCTACTCTATAAAATTTAAAACTGCCATGTGAGAATCCAAGGTCTTTTTCCCTTTCTTTTTTCATTTTCTCCCACTGCTTAAAGGTATAAGAAGTGGTCAAGTTTTGGAGATAAACACCCATGTGTATGTGTGTACATTCATTTATATTTAATTGTTTATTTTGAAATACCTTAGACTTATGAAGAGTTGCAAAAATAAAACGGAATTCCCATATCCTTAGCTCCCCTAATATAACAACCTATATAAATATACTATAATTACCAAATGGGAACATTAACATTACTTCAAATAGTGTTCTTGTCAGAGGTGGATTTAACAGCAGGTGCACCGTTCACGCACCCTGGGCCCCGACTTCTGAAGAGCCCCGCAAAACCCCAACTTTACCCTTTTTTCTAATGACACCTCATTTGGTTTCACATGTGCAATTCTGACATTAATAGTACATAATATTTTTTATTTCCACTGCTCACAAAAATTAGGGGGTATTTTATAGCTTCATATTCATTTTGAAATATTTCTGAATTTTTGTGAGCAGTATTTTTTAAAATATGGTTAACGTGTATTTTTATTTTCCCTGTCTCTTTTTTTTAAGGGGCCTAACATTTTCTTCTGCACCCGGGCCTCAACAGACCTTAATCTGCCTCTGGTTCTTGTTCTGTTCCAGGGGATATGATCCAGAATTATACACTGTATTTATCAGTCCTCTTAGTCTTCTCTGGTCTGTGACTATTCCATTATCTTTCAAGATTTTGACACTTTTGAAGTGTATTGGCCATTAATTTTACAGAATGCCACTCAGTTTGATTAAGGTTATGCATTTTTGGCAAGAATACCAGCAAAGTGATGCGCCCTTCTCAGTACATCATGTCAGCAGATACATGATGCCTCTTGCTCTTATCACCAGATGTATTAGTCAGCATGGGCTGCCCTAACAAAATATCATACATACACTGGGTATCTTAAATAGCAGACATTTATTTTTTCATAGTTCTGGAGGCTACACATCCCATGGAGAGGTTTGGCAAGGCTGGTTTCTGCTAAGAGCTCTCTCTAGTTTGGAGATGACTGCCTTCCTTCTGGGTCCTTACACAGTAGACAGTAAATCTGTTGTCCCTTCTTATAAGAACACTAATTCTGTCAAAGCAGGGCCCTACCCTTATAACCTGACTTCATCTTAATTACTTTAGTGAAGATTATATCTCCAAATGCAGTCACTTTGGAGTTAGGGTTCAATATATGAATTGGGGCGGGACAAAATTCAGTTTGTAACACCAGTGATGCTAACTTTGATGGTGTGTGATTGAAGTGGAGTCTGCTAGGTTTCTTCAAAATTATTACTTTGTCTTTGTAACTAATAAATAACTTATGGGGAGATGTGTTGACAGTATAATCATCTTTTCTTATACTTTCATCCACAAATATTAGCCTGTCAATGATTCAATTTTTTTTCTACCGTAATTACTACTGGGATCTTTGCCTCACATTGCTTTTCTATTTCCATAATTTCTTCTATATTTATTTGTTGGAATTCTACTTAAAAGATAGCTGTCTTTTCTCCCTCATTTATTTTTTTTCTTCCATTACTATTTTTTTGGGGTTTTTTTTATTTTTTTAATTTTATTTATTCATTTTTTTTATTAGAGAGAGAGAGAGAACAGGGGGAGGAGCTAGAAGCTTCAACTCCCATATGTGCCTTGACCAGGCAAGCCCAGGGTTTTGAACCGGTGACCTCAGTATTCCAGGTTGACACTTTATCTACTGCGCCACCACAGGTCAGGCTCTTCTATTACTATTTACATCATTATGTACCCATGAACATTTATTTTATTCCATGGGCTATAAGTCATTAGAAAAAAAGGATTTAAAAGAAGGAAGGAGCCTGACCTGTGGTGGCACAGTGGATGGGGCATCACCCTGGAATGCTGAGATCGTGGATCCAAACCCAGGCCTACCTGCTCAAGGCACATATGGGAGTTGATGCTTCCTGTTGCTTCCTGTTCCTACCCCATCCTTCTCTCTCTCTTTTCTCTAAAATGAATAAATAAAATCTTTTAAAAAAATAAATTTTAAAAAAAAGAAGAAGGAAGGAGAGTCTGACCAGGCAGTGGTAGAGTAGATAAAGTGTTGGTCTGGGACATAGAGAACTCAGGTTTGAAACCCAAGGTTGCTGGCTTGAGCGTAGGCTCACTAGCTTAAGCGCAGGTTGCTGGTTTGAGCATGGGAATCATAGACATGACCCCATGGTTGCTGGCTTGAGCCCAAAGGTCGCTGGCTTGAAGCCTGTAAGGCTGGTGGCTGAAGCCATGCAAGTTCAAATTGAATTCAGGCACATGGTAAAGGAACTGTGGAGCCTAAGGATGGTGGGTCATTTTGTTTATTAGAGTCTCATAAGGGCAGACGAGCAAACAGACAGGGAAGACCACATCTCTCTCTCTCAGGGCTCTCCAGCCCCGACTCACCTCTGCGGATTTACTGGACTCATTCTCTGGAATTACCCACACTCACAGGCCCCCACCAGCCTCAACCGGGCTCCCAAGTCCCTCACACTCTCCAGCAAAACAAGCAGACAGAAAATACCCCCTCTCTGGCAAACAAATGCCCCCCCCCCCATGGAGGCAGGCAGTCTGCAATTTGCAATCTACTGCCCTGAGGGCAAGCACCTCAGCCTTCCATAGACCACACACACAGGGCGCTGCCAATACAAGCGAGCAAACCAAAAAAACACTTGTTACAAACTTGTTTGCCCAACACCAACTGAGCAACCTGGCCAGGTTTTTTTATATCATTAAGATTTTGGAGCCTGACCGGGCGGTGGCGCAGTAGATAGAGCGTCGGACTGGGATGCAGAGGACCCAGGTTCGAGACCCCGAGGTCGCCAGCTTGAGCCCAAGGTCGCTGGCTCCAGCAAGAGGTTACTCAGTCTGCTGAAGGCCCGCGGTCAAGGCACGTATGGGAGAGCAATCAATGAACAATTAAGGTGTTGCAATGCACAACGAAAAACTAATGATTGATGCCTCTCATCTCTCTGTTCCTGTCTTTCTGTCCCTATCTATCCCTCTCTCCGACTCTCTCTCTGTCTCTGTTAAAAAAAAAAAAAAAAAAAAAAAAGATTTGGAAATATTTATCTGAGGTTTGTTTTTTAAAAAAAGAAACTATTTAGTGAATGTAGAAAATTAAAATATTTATAGTGTCATGTGCTATGCACACATGCATTTTTCTTGGTAAAAAAACACACAAAAACTAAAACAATCAATTTTTTATACTTCTTTTTATTGTAGCAGAGACAGAGAGTCAGAGAGAGGGACAGATAGGGACAAACAGGAAGGGAGAGAGATGAGAAACATCAATTCTTCATTGCAGTTCCTTAGTTGTTCATTGATTGATTTCTCATATTTGCCTTGACAGGGAGGGGGGCGGCTACAGCAGACCGAGTGACCCCTTGCTCGAGCCAGTGACCTTGGGCTCAAGCTGGTGAGCCTTGTTTATACCAGATGAGCCCACACTCAAGCTGGCGACCTCGGGGTCTCAAACCTGGGTCCTCCTCATCCCAGTCTGATGCTCTATCCACTGCACCACCGCCTGGTCAGGCTATACTTCTTTTTTTAACCTGAAAAGAATTCCACAGAATAGATTGGTCTCCAAATTAAAATCAACAAATAGTTTGATATCTACGTTTCCGAGACACTCTATTTGCCTTCTCCACACCTGAACATTTCCCTGTCCTTTTCAGAATGTCTCTATGCTCACAACAGTTTAAGCCTCCTGTTCAGACTTGCTTCAACCTAGATCACCTTCATAATCCTTGTTCTTTATCAGATCCATATTCTAATGTATTCAGTTTTTTTTTTTCCTCTTTGGCTAAAAAATTCACTGATCTAACTATAACCTCCAACAAGGCATGGATCGCATGTCATGTTCACTACTTTGTACCCGATGTTTGTTATGGTACATTGACATCAAGTAGATGCCCAGTAAATATTTACTGGATAAAAAGGTGAATGAATAGTACTGTCTTCAAGTCTGAATGTTAACTAACATGAACTTTAGTTAGAGAAACACTAGCTGCTCTTTATGGAATACAGCATTATCAATTAAGCCACAGGACCAGGGTATTGTTTTTAAATTTGGGAAACAGCTCAGGATAACATGTAAAGAAGAGATGGGAAGTTTCATCACAATGAATAGCTATCATATTCTGGAAAAAGTTTAAATTTAGAAGCAGATGCTAAATATAATCTTATTTATTTGCATAGAAAAGAGTACTAACATGTGAACTATAATGTCATTATTTTTGTTGCATCTCACACCTTCTTTTTTTATAATTTTATTTAGACAATTAATTTTAATAGGGTGACATTGATCAGGTAGATACATAGATTTAGAGAAAACATCTCTGGATCATTTTGACATTTGATTATGTTGTATCACCCAAAGTCAGATTGTCCTCTGTCACCTTTTATTTGGTTTTCTTTATGCCCCTCCCCTCCCCCCTGGTAACCACCACAGTCTTATCCATGTCCATGAGTCTCAATTTTGTGTCCCACCTATGTAAGGAATCATATAATTCTTAGCTTTTTCTGATTTACTTATTTCACTCAGTATAATGTTATCAAGGTGCATCTATGTTGTTGTAAATGATCCAATGTCATCATTTCTTATGGCTGAGTAGTATTCCATAGTACCACATCTTCTTTGTCCACTCCTCTATTGAAGGGCTTTTTGGTTGTTTCCATGTCCTGGCCACTGTGAACAATGCTGCAATAAACATGGAGGTACATGTGTCTTTATGTACCAATGTTTTTTAGTTTTGGGGGTATATTCCCAGTAGAGGGATTGCTGGGTCTTATAGTAGTTCTATTCTTAATTTTTTGAGGAACCACCATAGTTTCTTCCATAATGGTTGTACTACTTTATATTCCCAGCAACAGTGGATGAGGGTTCCTTTTTCTCCACAGCCTCTCCAACACTTGTTATTACCTGTCTTGTTGATACATGCTAATTTAATAGGGGTTCTTATACCTTCTTATACCCCTCATATATGATGCTTTTATTTGGCAACATCATACATTGATAATAATATTTTTAATTATTTTAATTTCTAAATTAATCTAAGTACCAAATTATTTTATTTCGTTTTTAGTGGTGGGTAGAGTGCTTTAAAAGTGCCATGTCTCTACTGGCTGCAGCACCACTACCAGCACCTCCCATGTGAGACTCCAAGCCTGAGGTGGAGGCCCAGGCCAGGATGGCAGTGCCTAGCCCATATGCATGAGACCCCTTTTGCTATCAATAGAGTGAGATATATGCATCATGCATCAAATGCTGGAGTTGATGAACTTTGAAAGGGGAATCCCGTAGGTAACCTTGAATGAAAATGGCCATAATGCGCCTTTCTATCCCAGCCATAACGGGTACTCTATGCCATTTCTGCTGGAAAGTGGAGCCAACTGGTATGCCCAAACCCATGGGGGTGCTAGAATCCTACACTGCCCCAACTTCTGTGGGCACACTGAAAGTGGCATGGCTTCTGCTGTCCTATGGGCTAATCTCAGAGTGACAGATGATGGTGGCATCTCTAATCTGCATGAGGTTGCTGTGAAGTGTCAAGAGGACTTTGGTTCACTCCTCTAAAACTCAGACCTGAAGGCTGTCTGGGATGGAAAGCATGGCCAGTGGGTGACCCACTGCCTTTAACAGTCACTATCACAGATCAAATGTTTGTGTCTCCCCAAAATTCATCTGTTGAAATCCTAGCACCCACTGTGATGGTATGCAGAGATTGGGTCTTTGTCTGTTTAAGCCTCCCAGTTTATGACATTTTATTAAAAGAGTGACTTTCAAGAATGGCTTACCAGCTGAATTGCTACCCTCCTATTTCATGCTGCTTTTTTTTTTTTAACTGAGAGAGCATGAGAGGGACAGACAGACAAGAAGGGAAAAAGATGAGAAGCATCAATTCTTCGTTTCAGCATCTTAGTTGTTCATTAATTGTTTTCTCATATGTGCCTTGACCAGGGGGCTCCAGCAGAGTGAGTGACTCCTTGCCCAAGCTAGCAAGTTTGGGCTTCATGCCAGAGACCCTGGGCTTCAAACCAGAGACCTTTGGGCTCAAGCTAGTGATCATGAGGTTATGTCTATGATCCCATGCTCAAGCTGGCCATCTCGTGGTTTGGAATCTGGGTCCTCAGCATCCCAGGCCTATGCTCTATCCACTGTGCCACTGCCTGGTCAGGCTCAAGCTGCTTTTCAGTGGAACTCAGATGGATGCTCATGTCCTTCCCTGTGGTCAACTTCTGTATTCAGGGCAGAAAACTAAGGCCCAGAAAGAGTTGGATTAGATTTTCTATCCCTTTTTAAAAAAAATTTATGATTGATTTTAGAGGGAGAGGAAGCCAGAGAGAGTGTGAGAGAGAGAGCAACATTGATTTATTGTTCCTCTTATTTGTTGGGTACCGAAAACCAACAGGGTCTTTGCAGTTTAGATTTTTGGGAAACAGAGGTGTGGGGAACTGTCAGTAAGCTGACAGTCTACCCAACCCCCCACCTCACTTGTTGTGTGAAGTTGCTAAAGGCTTTTTTCCCCCAAACCTTCATGTTAACTATGGTGCTGGATTGTTTATACTGGTCCTATCCCCCATGTCCCTCGGAAAGACTTGAGGCAATTTCTTTTTATCCTTTGTTTTGTGAAGTTAAGATGTTATATATGGTGGGGGTCTTCTGCACTTGGTAGAATTCTTGGGATGCTTGGGAAATGTGACTTTGTTTTAGTGATCTCTTTGATTTGCTAATGGCCTCACTTTGCCCTATAAATAAAGCAGGTAGGGGGTGGAGGCTCACTTTTTGCAAGCCATCTCTTGCATTGCAAAGAGACTTCCCTAGCCCATCCTTTTTCTCTTTAAGCTTATTTTTCTTAATTCTTCACCTCTGGACAGGGATCAAACCCTCAACATGGACATATGGTGACAATGTGTTAACCAACTGACCTGCCAAGACAGGGCGGTTTTCTTTTTCCTTAATAAAAAAAGGTCCTTATCTAGGCAAGAAGGTAGATTTGGGAGTATGAATGCTTAAGACTGGACAATAATCAAATTCCAAATTATTTATATGGAGATGCCTACCCATTTGGAGGGAAGAAGAGGAACATCTTCCCTCACTTCATACACAAAAATTAATTTCTTGGGTAATAAATACCTACATATAAAAACCAAACTATACATATATTAGGAGAAAATGTAAAATATATGACATTAATGAAAAACCATGATGGAAAAGCTTGACAGACATGAATACATAATAAGTTAAAACTACAGCAACAATAAAACATCAAACATAAAAATATAATAACTAAAGAAAAATACTTTTATATTTATTGCAAAGGATTATTATTCATAATATGATATATATAAAGACCCTACATTTCAATATAAAAACAAAAACAATTTTACACAGTGAGCTAATGGATATAGTAAACTGACCACTCAGAAGAGATAATACAAAAAATCCACAAAAACCCAAAACAAAACAAAATTCCTGAAGAAAACAAACATAGGAAAATGCTCAATTTTACTAATAGTTGGAAAAGGCATACTAAAATAAATCAATTGCCAATAGCATTTTTTCAGTTTGTTAATAGTAATAACATTCTGACAGAACCTCAGGGCCAGCAAAGGCTTGGTGCTCTTATATACTTCTTACAATGTGCCAAGAACTCTTCTCAGTGCTTTACATATATTAACTCATTTAATCCTCACAATAATCCGGTGGGTAAATACCATATTGTCAGTTGAATTTGACAGTTGAATTGAAAGACATGGTTTAGTGACTTATACCAAAATCGCACAGTTAGTGTCCCCTGAGTCAACAGCCATTATACTATACAACCTGTAAATTGGCAGCAGCCTCTCTTGATGGAAATTGGCTGCAATGAAAACTAAATGAGCACACCCACAGATACACAAACTGTCATGTCTTGGGTTAGTCAGGGATCTGGAACGAGAAGTCTTAGATTGGAATGTGAACCCTACTAATTACTATCATCTGAGTGTCAGAATTTTCATCCTCCAAATGGTTATATAATTTTTCCTATGTAGGCATGGTGTGAGAATTATAATAGATAATGCATATTAAAAACATTTTGCAGACCAAAAACACTATGTAATATTCTCATCTTTTTACTAAAGGTTTGTACTTTCTGGTGCTTGAGTGTTTCATTTACTGAATAAAAATATTTCTGTGAAAAGATAGTAGACTTTGAAAATTTGATGATCCTTTCCTTTTTTTGGGGGGGGGGGTTGAGAGAAGAGGAGATAGTGAAGCAGCCTCCCGTATGCGCCTGGACCAGGATCCACCTGGCCACCCTTATCTGGGGCTGATGCTCGAGTACCGAGCCATTTTCAGTGACTGAAGCTGACATGCTCCAACGGAGTCATCCTCAGAGCCTGGGGCAACTCTCGAACCAATTGAGCCACTTGTTGTGGGAGGGGAAGAAGGAGAGAAAGGAGAGAGGGAAGTGGGGAGAAACAGATGGCCACTTCTTCTCTGTGTCTTGATCAGAAATCGAACCTGGGCTGATGCTCTATGAACTGAGCAACTGGCCAGGGCTTTGATGATCTTTCCAGTTTAAAAGTTAATTTTGGAGTTTGTCATGAATATTTGTTCAGGACTAAATATTAGACTAAGAATTCACTGGGGACAGGAAACAGAAAAAGGACTCAGTGCTTTCTCTTCAGAGTTCACCATGTCCTGTGGTTACACAGCTGGCACACAGGCAAAAACTTAGTCACAAATAGTTCATCAACATACGAGGAGGTTCATATTAGAAAGTGCTAACCAAACACAAAATCATAGTAAAGTCCTTGAAACCAGGAACCTGTTGGTATCAGAACAAGACATAATTTATAATAATGAAGTCAGCTGTCTGATTTTATTTCTTTTTTTTTTTTTTTTTTTTTGTCTGAAGCTGGAAACAGGGAGAGACAGTCAGACAGACTCCCGCATGCGCCCGACCGGGATCCACCCGGCACGCCCATCAGGGGCGACGCTCTGCCCACCAGGGGGCGATGCTCTGCCCATCCTGGGCGTCGCCATATTGCGACCAGAGCCACTCTAGCGCCTGAGGCAGAGGCCACAGAGCCATCCCCAGCGCCCGGGCCATCTTTGCTCCAATGGAGCCTTGGCTGCAGGAGGGGAAGAGAGAGACAGAGAGGAAAGCGCGCGGAGGGGTGGAGAAGCAAATGGGCGCTTCTCCTGTGTGCCCTGGCCGGGAATCGAACCCGGGTCCTCCGCACGCTAGGCCGACGCTCTACCGCTGAGCCAACCGGCCAGGGCTGTCTGATTTTATTAAAACAGAAATCATACCACCTCCCAGAAAGGATTATTTTGCAGATTAAATAGACATAAGTGCTTAGCACATATACGATCCTGTATAAAGTGTTCAATTATTTCTAGATGAAAAGAGAAGTCAGAAATAATTGTAGAATAGTGAGCGCTATTTAGAAAATCTGATGGTGATTCAGAGTATAATGTCAGGAAAGCTTTGGCTAGAAATGCATTCATTTTAAACAGACTTTAAGCAAAAAAGACTAGAAATGACATTTTCCAAACTACTTTCTTTCAGAATAGGAATCTTTACAAGCTGAGATAAACAAATCTATGAATGTGGTGACTGTGGCAGCAGCCAACATTTAAATGTGATAATAGGAATTTTGAAAATGAATATATAAAAAGTAAATTGTACTGCTTCAGCTAGCTACTTACATCTAGATACCAGAGCATAAGCAGTAAAGAAAAGTTGTAACATTTTCAAGAAAAGAACTGCAACCACTCTGATTAAAGATAATAATGATGACGATGATGATGATGATGATGATGATAGTAATAATAATGCTTTCTCAGACAAAGGCACCTTGTCACTATTAAATGTAAGAGTTTGTATTTAAAGTTGTGCTAAAGCATCTTGTAAGAATCCTACTAGGAGGACCAGCCATCCTGGGTAAGGGGACCCAAACAGAAAGCGGGTGTGTGGGGTGGATCTGAGAAGCAGGGCAAGGGCCTGCCAGAGAAAGCACGGTGTAATTGAGGGTGCTGGGCAGTGGGCACCGGGAGAGGTGTGCCGAGAGCTCACAAAAGCAGCTGGAGAGGAAAGAGGCAGCATCTGAACAACTGCCAGGTGATAACTGCACCAGGAAAGCAGGCGCTAGAGTGGGAGGGAGAGGAGATGAGTGGGTAGAATAGTGAAGAATGAAGGAGGAGGAGAGAAGCTTTGAAGTGGATAAGATTAAATGTTTGATATTAGACTGGACTGGATTGTTTGATGCCTACAAATGAGGCTTTTTGTTCATTCATGAGAGTGACAGGGCAAAGTTAAGGGGATCTGCCTAAGATTTTGTCCAAAATGGAAGATTTTACAGAGCTTGTTTGAAGCCCAGTGAGCAGAATAAGTATAGTTTCCTGCTTGCACTTTACCAAGTTCAATAAACTAACAAAATCAGATCACACATAAATCTATATCTCCTTACCTTTAAAAATAACAGTTTTACTGAAATACTTTAATACTAAACCTTTCAAAGTTTACAATTCAATGGTTTTTAATATAGTATTTACAAGGTTGTAAAGCTGTGGACAAGTCCTGCCAAGGGTGAGGACAACGGAGACCCAAAGACCCGGCTCCAGGGACCAGGTTCAGTGATGCAGATCCACTTTATTCAGGAAGTAAGCTAGCTTATATAGATGGGTTCAGCCTATAGGGTGTTACAGAGTGTTCCTTCATAGCGAATGGCTGAAAAGATCAGGGAGTGCAGTGGTTGGCGATAAGTCACTTCCTTATAGCGGGTGAGCTTCCTTCCTGGGTATGCCCAGGAGGCTTCTGGGAGCTGGAGTATTCTCACAGCATTGCATCAGCCACAGCTGCTAAGAATGTGCTCTGCGCTCCACCCACATAAAGCCATCACCATTATCTAATTCCAGGACATTTCATCAACCCAAAATGACACCCTATATGTATCATCTTCTTTCTCCCGGCCTCTGCCAATTCTCAATTTAGTTTCCTTGTGGATTTGTCTGTTCTGGACATTTTACATAAATGCAATCATGCAAAAATGTGGCCTTTTGTGTCTGGCTTCTTTTATTTAGCAGTGTTTTTAAGGTTCATCTATGTCAGTGGTAGTCAGCCTGGTTCCTACTGCCCACTAATGGGCGTTCCAGCTCTCATGGTGGGTGGTAGCGGAGCAAACAAAGTTTAAATAAAAAGATAGATTTAACTATAGTAAGTTGTTTTATAAAGATTTATTCTGCCAAACTTAGTGAAAATCCAACATAAAGTACTTGGTAAGTAATTATTATTATATGCTTTAACTTGCTGTAACTCTGCTTTATAAATTTTATAAAGTAAAGTTACTTCCCTACTTTATGAATCACCATTACTGTGGAACCAGTGGGTGGTTAGAAAATGTTACTACTAACAGAGATACAAAAGTGGGCGGTAGGTATAAAAAGTTGACTACCCTATCTATGTTGTAAAATAAACATCATGTTCCATCTTTTCTATGGATATGTAGTATTCTATTGTGTGGCTATACCGTATTTGTTTATCCATTCATCAGTGGATAGATGTTTCAGCTTCCACTTTTTGGCTATTATGAACAACGTTGCAATGCACATTCATATGCAAGGTTTCATATGAACATCTGCCTTCAGTTCTCTTGGGTATGCACATAAGAGTGGAATTGTTGGAGCATACGGTAAACTCTGTGTTTAATATTTTAAGGAACGAACCATTTTCCATGTGACTTCATGATTTTACAATCTCATCAACAGTGTATGAGGGTCACAATTCTGCATTTCCTTGCTAATGCTTGTTACTTGTCTTTTATTTGCACCATTATCATAGAAGTAAAATGGTATCTCACTATATTTTTGATTTGTATTTCTCTAAAGACAATGATGTTGAACATTTTCTCATGTGCTTGTCAGCCATTTGTAGAACATTAGAGAAATGTCTATTTAGATCCTTTGCCTATTTTTAATTGGGTTGTCTTTTTGTTGTTGAATTGAAAGGGTTTTATTATGTATATTCTGCATACAAATCTTTTATGACATGTATGATCTGCCCATATTTTCTCTCATTCTGTGAACTGTATTTTTACTTTTATTATGATATGTCCTTCGAAACACAAAATTTCTTAATTTTTTAAAAATTCAGTAAGAGAAAGAGAAACAGAGTGACAGATTTCTGCATGCACCCTGACTGGGATCCATCTGAGGGGGTGAGGCTCTGCCCATCTGGGGCATTGCTCCACTGCTTGGCAACTGAGTTCTTCTTAGAGCCTGAGGAAGAGGCCATGGAGCCATCCTCAGTGCCCGGGGCCAACTTGCTCCAATAGAGCCATGGCTGCAGGAGGTGAAAAAAGAGAAAGAAAAAGAGAAGTGAGAGGGGAAGGTGTGGAGAAGCAGATGGTTGCTTCTCCTGTATGCCCTGACCAGGCATTGACCCAGGACATCCACATGCCCAGCTGACACTCTACCACTGAACCAACTGGCCAGGGCCCAAAGTTTCTTAATTTTGATGTTCTGTCTGTAGTTTTTCCTTTGTTGCTTATATTTTATTCTCCACTTTTTTTTTAACACAAATGTGATCATGCTATATCAGCGATTCTTCAACTTGCTTTTTCTTAATAATCCTTGGCTATCTTTGCACATCTCTATATCTATTTATCTGTCTATCTATCTAGTATCTAGGCATCCATACTTATATATCCTTTTATAGCTGCATAGTATTTTGTTTTATAGAGGTAAATTGGAAGTTTTCCATTGATAGATATTTAAGTTTTCACAACTTATTTCTGTTGTAGTGCCACAGCAAACATTCCTGAGAATATATATCAATATATACTCAGGAGAATATATAATATACATATATTCTCATATATATATATATGAGTACTATACCCACAAGGTACATTTCTAATTGAAAGAGTGTTGGGTTAAAAAAGTATCTGTCAAATTATCTCCAGTGATGTTGTATATATATATTTTATATATATTATACTTTAATAGTATTTGAAAATGCCTTGCAAACACAGACTATGATCAAACATTTTATCCTTACCAGTTGATAAGTAAAAAAAATGATATTTTGTTTTGCCTTTCATCAATTGTGCTTGAGGTTAATCATCTTTTATATGATTGTTGTACATTTGTATTTCTATTTGCATAGTGTTTCTTCATAACTTTTTTCAATTTTTAGTGGGTTATTTGTTATTTTATTGAATTTTATGAGCCCTTTGTATGTTAAGAAAATTTTCTTTTTCTTGGTTCTGTATGTTGTAAATATATTTTTTAATTTTCTTTTTTTTTAAATTTTCTTATGGACTCTTTGTTGTACAGAAGTTTAAGGTGATTTTGTAGTTGAATTTATCAATATTTTTTCTTATGAATTTTGGAAAATTGTTTTTTCCTTTTTATCTTAATTTTTATCTAAGCATTTTTTCCTAGACTCCAAATTTTGAAGACTCTGACATTACTGTTTCTTTTCTTTATTTAATTATTAAAACTACTGCCATATATATATGGCTTGGAATAGTACCATGTTTTTAAGTCCATTGAATAAATATTGAATGATACTTTCAAAATTTATATTTAAATTGTACACTCTTCTTTTGGGGTTGTCTAAAAAATTCTTTTTTTAATTCAAAGTTTAAAATCAAAATCAATTTGGCACATTCTACAAGTGAATAATACAAAATAAAGTTTTAAGCATAACAAATTCTATGAAACTCTAGTCATTTTGCTACCAAAGGTCAAAGGTTTTGTTTTGGTTTTGGTTTTTAATCACTGGTTGAACAGTGTTGCTTCCTGAAGGGCCAAGAGGTAACAACAGACATTTGAGCCTTTGTATTTGGAGAGAACCCTTTTGTTTAGTCCAGAAGCCCTAAAGGTTCCCAGGCACCAGTCAAAGGGGTGTTTCCTGACTCTGAGTGACACCTGAATACATGTCATTCACAACAAAAGGAGACTTTCAGTGTGTTCAGGCAAGAGATTAAATAGAGAGCCTTTTCAGAAATGAACAGAAGTGCCTTCAATGTGGAGTTCAATTAATTTCACCTGATGCCAGAACTCTGGTAACACTCTTCCTTGTTCTCTGTTCCAAGGAGTATCTGCAACAATTGCAACAAGAATAATTCAAGTCAGCCATTGTTATGTATTCCTGGTCACATATCTAAACTCCTGGAATTAACTCTCACAAATATATATAGTTTGAATTTTGATAATCAATAATGACATTTTGAGCTGCTTAGGAAGTTAGTGATATTCCTTCTGAGAGTTTTGCTTTTAAAAGTAAATAAATATACTAAAGGCATATAGTTATAAAGAAGTCTTTATGGCAATAGACTTACAAATGGAACTATAAGGGCTCTGTGCCTAAGAATATACAACTATGAACTAAATAATATAAAACATGTTCAAAATTGTTAAAAGAGATCAGTATAGAATGGAATGAGGAAGTTGAACTAGATGGCTTCTAAGTTGATGCTTTACAGTTCTTTTGAAATCCAAGAGGACTTTATGGAAAGAAAAATTCAAGGAAAACTTCAGCTCATAGTATAATCAACAGATACAAAGTGTGCCTCTCTGCGTGTGTTTGGAGAAGAGAAGGGTTGATTGGGGATTATGAAGATGTTGGTATATCAAAGGTGCAAGTTGGACAGAGCTGTAGAGGCTGGAGGGAAACAATGGTTACTTAAGTTTGAAACCAAGATAAGAATCTGAGCTGTCTGACCCAAACTGGATGATATCTGGAAAGACAAATCTAATTATGTTATACCCGTCTTTAAATTTCTTTTATAATTCCTCAATGTCTAAAAATAAAGTCCAAATCTCATAACAACATCCTATGAAGACTTTTATTAAGGGACACAAGTTATATTATTATTCTATTCACATTCCAACCCAAAGAAAGTCTACACTCCAGTCATTCCAAATTTGTCTCGTGCTATGCTCTTTTATTTCCCCATATCTTATCTACATGGTTGCTTTATCTGTTTTTTTCTTCTTAACTAAACATCTTGCAAACTTATATCCATCACATCCAACCTTAATGGCTCCTTTTAGAAGGTTTTTGCTATTTTCTCAGAGATAGCATTCCCTCTTCTATTATTTTGTGATATTTTTATTCTGGTGATAGTTACTTATATCTCTCCCTTTCCCTCTACTCTGAGCTACTCAAACCCAGAGACCACAACATCATCATGATTGTATTTGCAGTGGTTTTGGGCCCAAGTCATATGACAGAAGAGCTCTGTAACACTAGTCATAACATTCTACTTTAAAAAATAAATATTTGAGAAATTGGATTAATCTATAAGAAATTAAATTTAAAGTTTGTAATGAGCTTAAAGGCAAGAAATGCTGTTTTTCTGCCAATATAACAGTACAAGTTGTCCTTATTGTAACAATCTAATCTGATGTGATGTTACAGGCAAAATTCCATAATAAAATTATAATTTATGATTTATTTTCCAGTTTTATTGAGCTATAATTAATATATAACATTGTATGAGATTAAGGTGTTGTGACATCATGATTTATAATACAAAAAATATATTTGGTCTTCTTGTTTTTCACATAGAGTTTCTAAATTTCCTTATATTACCTAAACGAGAAAAGCATGAAGGTTCTTTTGTTGTTAATATGTGATCCCACCAAAGGCTGGGAGCCAGTTGCCAGGAGAACAAATCATGAGATTTAAGGATTGGAACTTTCAGTCCCACCCACTGACCTCCAGGATGAGGAGAGGGAATGCAAGTGTAATTGACAATCTATGGTCAATGATTTAGTCAGTCATGCCTATATAATGAAGCCTCCATTAAAAACTGGAAAGGGTGGTATATAGAGAGTTTCAGGTTAGTGAACACATAGAGATTTGGGGAGAGTCATGTGAAAATGGAAGCTCTACACTCTTCCACATACCTTGCCATACACACCTCTTCCATTTGGTTGTTCGTGAATGATACCATTTTATAATAAGTTGGTAAATCTAGTAAGTAAAATGTTTCTCTGAGTTTTGTGAGCTGTTCTAGCAAATTAATTGAATCCAAGATGGCGGTCATTGGAACCTTGGCTCTCAGCTTGTTGGGTAGAAACACAGGTGACAATTTGGTTTTGCAACTGGCATCTGAAGGGAGAAAGGATTGTATTGTAGGACCCAGGACTCTGGTTAGATAGTGTCACAACTGCATTGAATTTCAAGACACGCAGCTTGTGTTCAAGAATTGCTTGGAGATGTGGGACCACTCCCTCCCACAACCCTACACACACATTGGAATTAGATGTTAAAGTGGTCAGAACTTTTTAGGTGAACAATGTGATGATTTTATATGCATATAAATAGTGAAATGTTTACCATAATAAGGTTAGTTAACAACACCTTTACCGCACATAATTATCATTTTGATATTCTTATGGTAATATTAAAGTTCTACTCTCATATCAACTGTTTTTCTTAAAACTGATCTTTGGGTTTAAAAAGGTTGCGATTATTTTTTCTAATATTGCAATGTGGAAATTGTTTGAGAGTGCTGAATTGGGCTATAAAATATAAGAAAAGTGGTGAAACTTACTAAAGGTAAAGCATAGATAGTCAGTATATTCTTATTTTATGATATATAGTTGAAGCTCACAAGATGTAAGCTTCAGATTTGTTTAAGAAATTTAAGGTAATGTGATATAGGATGTGTTAATTATAAATAATAAATACAAGTAGCATGTGAGTTTTAAAGAAACTCATATATGAAATAAATAAATAAATCTTTAAGACATTTCAAAAATAGAAAGAATTAATAGAAAACATGGTAGTGTGGTATTCCCACTTGTAACCTTTTGTAAATTATCTCTTTTCTTTGATTTCATATTATTTTTAAATGACTTAGTTGACTTTGAACATCTTAATTTTGTCTACACAGCTTTCTGTTACATGGGTTACAGGGGTCTTTTCTGACCCCTGAGATAGCTACTCTGGTAGCATACTTGGAGGCTATCATTGCATCAAGGTAATTCTACAGGTGTAAATATAACTGTAGGCTCTATTGGAGTCTTTGGAATCACATAATTCAGGTAAAGTGAATAAATTAAAGATTAAATAATGCAATCCAAGAAGATGATCTTTCAAGCAAGAACAAAGTATTTACGCTAGCTAAATAGTCATAAAACATTTAACAAAAAAGTCATTGCAATTGAGTAAATAATTTTCCTGTTAAATAGTAAGAGCAAAGAGCCCTGCTGAAAATGTCCAAGAGAGAGAAAGGTATAAGAGTGGAGTTGGTGAAACCCTATCCTAAAAGGCAGAATAAGAACTCTAATCTGGTTTCTGTCAATTCCTAGATGATTTATTTGGGTTGTTTAACTTTACTGAGCCTTGGTTTTCTTATATCACAAGTGAGAAAAGCCTAAGAAGGATTTTTTGTTTGTTTTGTTTTGTTTTTAGTGAGAGGAGGGGAGGTAGTGACAGACTCTTGCATGTAACCTGCACTCTGACAGGGATCCACCCAGCAAGCCCACTGTGGGGGTGATGCTCTGCCCACCTGGGGCCCTTGCTTTGTTGCAACTAGAGCCATTCTTTAGCACATGAGGCAGAGGCCATGGAGCCACACTCAGTGCTCAGGGCCAACTCACTCCAATTGAGTCATGGCTGCAGGAGGGGAAGAGAGAGAGAGAGAGGGAGAAGCGAGAGGGGGAGGGATGGAGAAGCAAATGGGCTCTTCTCCTGTGTATTCTGACTGGGAATTGAACCCAGGACATCCACATGCTGGGCCAATGCTCTATCACTGAGACAACTGGCCAGGGCCATTATTCAATTTTAAGGTGAGAAGGGAGCAAGCCTCCTTCTCCCTTGAGAGGGGAGAAACCAGAAGGATACAAGGGAAAGGAGTCAGCAAGGATAACTGAGTCAGCCAGTTATATATTAACTACATCTCATAGTTCTCTAAATGGTTGCTTAGAGCTGTTTGCAACACAAAGCAAAAAAAAGCGCAGGATCTGTATGTAGATACAACCAATGATCTGGAAACACCTTCCACCTTACTGACCCCGCCAAAACTCTCCCTCCTCTCTCCTTGAGTTCTGGGAAACCCTAAACAAAGAAATCACTTGCCATTGTTTGGATACTGTAAAGGTATATAACCTGTAAAAAAAATCTAATTCGGAGAATTTGTGCTTTGGTGCTGCTAGCCCCATGTGTTCTGCTGGCTACTAATAAATTCTCCTTCCTTTATTAATTAAGTTGCCTGAGTGTCTAATCCTCCGTTGGGGTCACTCTTGCAACAAAAGTATTATTATCCCAAATGTATCTCAAATTGATGTATGTATTTTGATTAATATGGGTGTATTATGTTTCTGTAAAATTCTTCTTGTCAATAGGCATTGTAAATAATAATCCAAACAGAATGCCAGTTTTCGAAAAAGAAGACAGTGATGAAGATGAATGATGTTTATAACAATTCTTTTAATTACTTATCTTGTGAATCTGAAAAACAAAGGTGTAAAGGGGGGAAGAACAGTGCTATTCTTTATTTCTCCTCATCATCCAATATAATTGAGTAAATCGTCTATTTTGATTTTTAACAGAGTCTTTGGTCTCATATCTTATAGTAAAAAATTGATATTCTACATTATTTACTTAATCTAAAAGTACACAGAACCTTCCTCTTAACCACCAAATCCTCCATTCTTCTCTTCGCTCTTTGTCTTACTATAAAATTTGCCATTTTGGTTAATCCAGCCCAGACAAGCAGTGATTGCTCCACCTGAGTGAATATGTCTTCAAATAAAAGCTCCACTACTATTTGTTCTGCTCAATTCACCATGAACAATTTAGTCAATCCTTTCTGCCCTCATTTAGTAATCTGGCTGATCAACCATTTAACATCATTAACCAAGCAGATCACTGTTGCAACATGACTATCTTATCATAACACCACTTTCCATAATCCCAATATCAGAATTACTTTAGAGACATAGCTATTTTGGATTGAAAACAATCCTTATTTGTAAGACTTGGTTCAATGATTTTGGCTTTAGTCAAAAAATTAAACCTACCTTCAATGGGTGAAGTTTGCAAATTATAAATTTTAAAAAATGCGATTCATTATAGAAAGGGTTGTTCTTAAATGAGTATTTTTTAAATTATTTGTAGCAGTGACCTCAATAGATTAAGTAATTGAACTTGATGATATCCAATGATTGTATGAAAAAGAAAAATGTCTATTGGAATACTTATATTCTGATAGGCTCATTTAAGAAAAATCAGTCTTATAACAGTTCTTCATTACACATTGATTTTAAAAGAATATATATATATAAATATAATAATAAAACATATATACATATATGTTTTCTGTGTGTGATAAACAACAGTTCATCTGTTAGGCTTGCTTATGGACATAACAAAAAATAAATAAAGCAAATCGTGTTCAGACCAAATGTTAACTACAGTAATACTTCGATTTTTGTTGATCTCAGTTATTGTCAGTTTCAGTTTTTGTTGATTTTTTTCTGCGAAAAATTTGTCTTAGTTTTCGTCATTTGCCTTGGACTTCGTGGCATGCCCACATGACCTTGCTGCTAATTTGGCGAAAACTAAGGGCGACCCACGTGTACTTCTGCTCAGTGTGGCATTGTTTCCCATTGTTTGAGTGTCACCCCTCGCGTCTGGCAAAAAATTCCATTGCTTTCCAGTGTTTTAGTATTAAACACTACATTTATTCTCTATAAAGTGTGTTTTTGGTATGTATTTTGGAGTGTCTTGAACGAATTAATTAGATTTACATTGATTCATATGGAAATAACTGCCTCGATTTTCATTGGTTTCGAATTTCGCTGATTGTTTTCAGATGGATTGTGGATGAAAACTGAGATATCTCTATACTACTTGAATGAATTTGCACAGCTATATTTAAAGTTGAATTTTTTTCTCTAATCTGTACAAAACAGTAAATTGAAGTTATAAAAATAACACCTGCTTCTACTTTGCTGGGAACAATAATAAAAATGGTTCCACAAGTCTTCTTTTCTATTTTTACTTTAATACTTGATTCTCAACATCACTCCATAAATTAGCAAGCCTGTTAGTGTCTCATCTCAAAAAATCAAAATTTTAACTCTTACGCTCTTCTCATAAAATAGATTCTTTTAAATAGTCTTGATAGACCTTGAAAATCCTGTAGCCAGCAGAAATACTATTTTAATTTGTCTTCAGAATTTTAAAAAACACTCTGGTTAAAATCTCATGAATCTTCCTTAGTTGTGTGTTTTTCAATGCTGTAAAAACTGTTAAGATATATTGAGATGTACCTTAATCCATCTCTTTTTTTTAGGACTATTTTTTTTTACATTAAAACCACCTCTTTATTTTGCTGTGCATAGTCTCTGTATCTTTTTTCCAAAGAGCTCAAAGATTCTAATTTAAAATATATTCTTAATATAGCAACAAGAATTCTTATGGCTGGATAATTTTGACTAGATATTGCAGGATTCTGCTGGTGTGTTTTTTATTTTGCTTTTACCACTTACTTGAAATTTGAAGTTTCCAGGTTATGTATGAATTGTTAGATTTAAGCTCTGTGAGGACAAGGGCCATATTCTTCACTGCATCCCATGAATGCCCAGCATCCCCAATCAGACTTCTGTAAATTCCTGAATTAGAGAATGAAATGGAAGAAAAGAATATATTATTATTTTTTAATTAAAACTTGTTCTGATTCTGTATGAAGACCTAGAATTCATAGGCTGCACCTACTTTCTTCCATTGCCTGTTCTATAGAATTAACAGGACATCTCGAGAGTCATAGACTGCAGGGTCCTTTTCTCTCCTTTCTGTTAGATGTACTCCTAAAGGACTTTGGGGTACTGAATAAGAGGATGAGGTCCTAGAGTTGTGAGTCCAAAGTTTGAACCCAGCTTTGTTATTCATTACAAGTATGACCTTGGACAAGTTACTAAACCTTTCCCGAAGTTCAATTTCCTCAGCTATAAAATGGGAAGACTAGTGATCCAGATGGTTATAGAAATAATTAAATGAGATAATTCATCTAAAACATTTAGTGCTGCTTGGTTCCATAAGAATCACACGATCAAGTGCTAGGCATTATGATTATATTTCTAATTAACTATATGCTTCATGAGAACAGGAATCATTATTTTTTAAAGCTTTGTACCTCCAGTATCTAGCATAATATTTGGTAAATGTTAGTTGAACTGAACTATGTTTATGATCTACAGAAAGAAATGTAAAGGATAAAATGTTCTTCATTTTTCCAATTTCTTGGAGATACGTAGAGAAGAAAGAGTATACTTGGCTTATGACTCATAAAGGCTAATTAATTGCCTGATTTATATTTTTAACCAAAAAATTAAATGCCCAACTCTTTAAAGGCAGAAGAAATTGGCTAAGGTCTTCAGTTCGAAATATTGGGCTTGCCTGGTCAAGGAACATATGGGAGTTGATAATTCCTACTCCTCCTCCTTTCTCTCTCTCTCCTCTCTCTAAAATGAATAAATAAAATTTTAAAAATTGGCATATAAGTTAAAAGTGAGAAAAATTGAGCCTGACTGGTGGTGGCACAGTGGATAAAGTGTTGACCTGAAATGCTGAGGTCCCATGTTCAAGCCCCAAGGTCGCAGCTTGAGCATGGGCTCATCCACTTTGAGCTCAGGCTCACCAGCTTGAGTGTGGGATCATAGACATTATCCCATGGTTTCTGGCTTGAGCAAGGGGTCACTGGCTTGGCTGGAGCTCTACCACCTCCTGTGAAGGCACAAATGAGAAGCAATCAATGAACAGCTAAAATACCTCAACTACAAGTTAATGCTTCTCATCACTCTCCCTTTCTCTCTCTCTCTAGAAAAAAAAATAAAGTGAGAAAACTGCAATGAGCAAAAGCTAAGCAAGGATACTTGCATGTTTATGATCTGTTTTCCTTTATATATGCTTCTTGGTTTTACAAGTAATGCAGGTAAAGAAAGATGACTAGGAAGAGAGAGAGGTAATGCCAGAGAAATGTGACATTTATTTATTTCATCCTATTATTATATATTTTTATTTATTTATTTATTTATTTTTCCTTCTTTTCCAAGTGAGAAGAAGGGAGATAGAAAGACAGAATCCTGCCTGACCAGGGAGTGGTGCAGTGAATAAAAGCATCAGCCAGGGATGCTAAGGACCAAAGTTCAAAACCCCGGGGTTGATGGCTTGAGTGTGGGATTATAGACATGACTCCATGGTAGTAGCTGGCTTGAATCCAAGGTTGCTGGCTTGAGCAAGGGGTCACTCTCTCTGCTGGAGTCTAAATCCCCTTGGTCAAGGCACATATGAGAAAATAATCAATGAACAACTAAGATGCCAAAATGAAGAACTGATGCTTCTCATTTCTCTCCCTTCCAGTCTGTTTGTCCCTGTCAGTCTGTCTCTCTCATGCTTAAAAAAAAAAAAAAAAAAGGAAGAAGAAGAAAAGAAAAGAAAGAGAAAGACTCCTCTTGCATCTGCTCTGATCGAGATTGACGTGGCAACTCATCTGGGGCTGATGCTCTGCCCATCTGGGACCATGCTTGCAACTGAGCTATTTTTAGCACCTGAGGCAGAGGTTCCATGGAGTCATAGTCAGCACCAGGCACCAATGCACTCGAACCAATTGAGCCATGGCTGCAGGAGGGAAGGAGAGAGAGAGATAGAGAAGGAGAAGGAGAAGGGGGGTAAAGAAGCAGATGGTCACTTCATCTGTGTGCCCAGACAGGAAATCAAACCCAGCCCATCCATATGCCACCCATCCCCATGACAAGCCAACACACTACTAATGAGCCAACCAGCCAGGAACAATTTCACCCTATTATTATATTGAGAGAATATTCCAGTCAACTCTGTAGCAAAGCCATTTCCCCCACCACATAAACAACTTTGGTAATTCTTCAACTGTGGCTAAATGTCAATCCTTCTACATTATTTGGAAAAAGTTTAAAGGTTTCCTTAAAGAAACTCACTGTGTTTCTGATGGTAATAAGGGTCGTAAGATCACGGGGGCTTCCTCCCTCACTGATCGGGAGTTCCTTGCTAAGTAAACTTCATCTGGACAACTGCATGCTTCATACAACACAGACCCTGCCATACATAATAAGTGCCATATGTCGGGATAGATAGCGATAGTTTTTGTTCTCAATACATTGGAATGTTGATTTTTCCAAATTCCTCATGCAGCATAATAAAAAAGACTTTGCATTTCACACCCAGTCCACTTTTACTATTCCTCTCAGAGATGCCAGCCCAGAGCTCAACTGATAAAGTGATTACACCAAACTAAGGTGGGGCTTATTAAAACATTACATCATTCTGTACACATCAAACCATGGAAAGATCTTGTATAGTAACATCATGTGTAGCCTGTCCAGTGAACATTTCAATGACTTGAATGGTAATGATTCTACCTTTGCTTAAGAAAATATTTTGTAAGCTACTCACCTTGCCCTTAGGAAACTTAGACATATTGAATCTTTGAACTGCACAGAACATTTGACATCACCAAGTTCAACTTGAAGCTTATCCAAGACCTAGCAGATGCAAGAATTGGAACTAAAACCCAAGTCTTCTTTTCACTACTTGACACTGATTCCTAATTATTTAAGGTAAAAGTAAGTGATTTTGTTTTAAGAGCAATCTTCTGTCCTACTGTAGAAGAATTAAAGATGTATTTTTCAAGCAATTTTCTCATGCCAGCAAGTTCTTCAGTTGCAAATGTATGTTTTTGATGTTATAGATTTCATTCAGTTTTTTTAAATTTGTAAAGAAAACATTTAGAATTTCTTTCTTTCAAAGAACTTGTCACTCGGTAAAATTTATTGCATTTAAGTTTTGTTGTTTTTATTTTTACAGAGACAGAGAGAGAGTCAGAAAGAGGGATAGACAGACAGGAACAAAGTGAGAAGCATCAATCATCAGTTTTTTGTTGCGACACCTTAGTTGTCCATTGACTACTCTCTCATATGGGCCCTGACTGTGGGCCTTTAGCAGACCGAGTAACCCCTTGCTCAAACCAGTGACCTTGGGTCCAAGCTGGTGAGCTTCGCTCAAACCAGACGAGCCCGCACTCAAGCTGGCAACCTCGGGGTCTCGAACCTGGGTCCTCCGCATCCCAGTTCGACGCTCTATCCATTGCACCACTGCCTGGTCAGGCTACATTTAAGTTTTTAAAAATACTAAAACTAAGTGAAGTTTCAAGTGCTACTCCATGAAATATCAGTTACTCATTTTGGAAATGTAGCTTAAGACCTATTTAAAAGTAAGATTTAGGCATAAATATGTACACTAATAAATATCTACATGTCTTTAAACATCACAGGAACCTATTTCATTGTGCAGTAAACTAGCAATGTGGGAGACTGCAAACTGGCAAAGCCCTTGCAGTTTAAGGCTTAGCCAAAGGCTAAGTTCTTTCTCCACATCTCCATGTTGGCTATGAAGCTGAGTATTTGTACTCATCCCATCCCTCTCACTTCACTTGCTTGATTAAGTTGCTAAAAGCAATTTCTATATCTTTCTTCTCACCTTTTGTTTGTTCTGATGTTGGTTGATTTCAGTTATTGGGGTGGAGGGTTTTTTTGCACTTGGGAGAATTCTTGGGTTGCCTTGGAAATGTGACTTTGTATCAGAGATATCTTTGATTTGCTAATGACTTTGCTCTGCCCTATAAATAAAGTGGTTTGGGGGTGGAGACTTGCTTTTTGCAAGCTATCTTGGCATTGCAAAGAGATCTCCTGATCCCATCCTTTTTCTCTCTGAGTTTGTTTCTTCATTCTACACTGTTCTCATTCAGGACCTGGATAATTACTAGTCGCGCTGATCTGCGGCACTAGCAACCCTATCTTTTTCCAATAACTCTACCGATAATGCAAATGTAATTTGAAATTCTAATTTCATTCCTCTTAAGCAGTTTGTTCATCCTTAGGCACTAAATGAGTTACTGTATTATTTCTTAAGTTGTTTATATAGAGTCCAATATATTGCATGTGACTATCATGGCATGGAAATTATGAAAGTCACATGCCCTTAACTGCTTTAGGAAGCACAGCCTCTGAAATGACTGTTTCTTTTGCCATTCTTTAGAGCTCTTCTCTTATGAACAGCATCTAACTACGTCACCCAAAGGACAAGATCTCATTGAATAAAGCTTCCAAGGAATTGTCTCCTTTGTACATAGCCATAATCAAGCAAGTCTTCCTCCTGAAATAGTATCAAGACCCAGTACCTCTTTCCCCTGGAACGCTGAGTGACAACTACACAGTTTGAAGTCAGAATACACCTAGGTTTAAATGCTGACCCTGACACTTAATAGCTCTGTCATGCTGAGCAAAATAAGGAAACTTGCAGTGCCACAGTTTGCTCATACGTTAAGAAAATAATTACTACCTTTCAAGACTGTTGTAATGATCATACAGTTATATTTATAAACTGCCTTGAGAGCCTAAAACATAGTAGATTTGGAATAAATGGCACTCATCATAGTATTACCCTTCAAACAAGTCACTCCTGTCTTCCAATTCTTTGGGTACTTACAGATCCTTACCTTTACACAAACCAAAACTAATGCTGATCATTAGGTAGTCATATTGTCTTAGTATTACTTTCTAGGCTAATTTTTCTTCCTTCTTAACTTCCTTTGAGGAAAGTAACCCTTAGTTATCACAGTTCTGGCATGTGCTCTTCATTATAGTAAGCTTTTCCAGCCTAGTGTTTTCCCTCTGGAAGACCAGACCTTTAATTATGTACTTTTTCCTTAGCCACATAGCCAGGGATTTCAGAGCTCCTTATGAAGTTTAATTAAACCTGTTACCATTCCTGCTGTAAAGCTGCCTTTATTTTAGACTGCTGAACCGAGGGTTAAGTGTTTTATCAAACAGAACAAATCAGTGGAAAATCTGGATGTGGAGGCCAACAAGCTAGATTCCAGCTCTTTGTGACCTCGAAAGAACACTTTCATTGACTGATTCCCTCTTCTGTGGGACTTCAACAATACCTTAGTGAGAGTCTGCATAGACAGGAGCACCTTCCTGTCGTGCAATAGAATACATCCGTACACTAACGACAATTCCCCATTCATGTTAACTGTAGGAAAGGGAAGGCTGGTCCACTGCTTAAGAAGGGCAAGTCAACCTACTAAACAATTGCACTTACTCCTAACTTTCCTATAGCAATAGTGCTTTGTCTACATAGCGTAACTATTTAATATTTATGGTATGGGTTTCTTGCTTAGACATAACTAGCTAATTTAGTTTTTGTTTAATTTACCTTCATCAGATAACTGAGTTGAGTCTATTTTTCCAGATCATTAGTATAATAAGTAATCTGGCTCAAATTTCAATATGTTGCTCCTTGACACAGATATAAAAATATCTTTATATTCTTCAGTTCTCAGTGATTTATATTTTGTTTCCTTTTGCAGGTTGAAAGGAAAAGAAAAATATATCCTTTTATTGATGAATACCTTTGTACTTTAATAATATAGTTTTGTGCTGAAGCTCAGAAGGAAATCATCCCCTATAAACCAATCTCTAAAATTTTGAACTTAATGTTCTAATAGTTAAATACTATTAATTAGAGTGAGAAAACATTTAAATAAAGAAAAAATCTTAAAACTATTTGTTAGGTTTAAGTTGGCTCTTTTAATTCCACAGCCCCCATAAAACTCAAATTCCCTTCACCCAACTTCTCACCTGGGCTCAAAACAGAACATTCTCTTCCCCCACTGTAAGGTGGTAGTTAATTTGCTTGTTATTCTCTCTCCTAAGGACTTTCTGGCCTTTACTTTGAAATGTAGCAAAAATATTACCTTTGTAGGAATGTCTATGTGGGGAGGGACCTGACCATAAGGGGAGTTTAAATCACAATAGTTTGTGAAAGCCTAGCCACAGACTCAGGTCTCATTATTTCAGGAAGATTCCTGACCTCTTGGCTGTCTTCAAACTTTACCAAGGACACCAGAAAGAAAAAGACTTGTGTTTCTGCAGCAGAATTCCTCTCTTCCTGCTCATCGTCAAGTCAGTGACCAAGGCCACAAACCTAGTTGTGCTAATCTGAGTGTGTCCTGATGCAGGCAACCGCATGCCAGCAAGTGCCTGCAGTAACCCCTACATCTAACGCTCCCTCCTGCAGCTCGGTGCTGACACTCTTTGCTGGTCTCAACCTGCTTTCACCCAAGTGCTTTTAAAACAAATTTTCCTCTTGGAACACACTATCCTCATGTTTTTGATTCGTCTTGCGGTTTTTGCCTTTTATTATTAAGTGTAATATATGTAATAGATTATATATATTACTTAGAATGTGAGTGTGTGTAAAATACCCTGAGGTATAGTTTAAACTAAATTAAAATGTAATCTTAGATATAGTCTGCTTTTGAAGATATCACATCTATATGGGTTTACATACCATTTTTTGGCATTTTCAATTTGAATTCTTCAATAACGAAACATATCTTTCCTCCTAGTATAAGTTCAGTTGCTGTTAAGTATGTATTTTAAAAATGGAGGGTATAAACAGAAGAATAAAGCTCAAATCGTACTGGTTAACCATCAGTTTTTACTAGCTCAATTCTTCACCTTAGTAAGCACCTTTGCTTTGCAAAATTCTTCACTCTAGTGTGTTTATCTTTAGTGTTGGAATAAAAAGAATTTAATCTAAAAATAATAGTTCATGTTTAGTGATTTGGAGGTTCTGAATTATCTATCTTAATATACAATCAATTTTGGTTCAAAATATTGGTATATATTTAATAAGAAACCTGCAGAATTCCTTTGGCTGTTTATCTTTTGTGATGAAGTTCAAGATAGATTGTAACATAAAAAATTTTCTTTTTTATTTAAGATTTTATTTATTGATTTTACAGAGAAAGGACGGGGCAAGAAAGAAGTATCAATTCATAGTTGTCTCACTTTAGTTGTTCATTGATTGCTTGTCATATGTGTCTTGACCGGGCAATCCCAGGGTTTTGAATCAGTAACCTCAGCATTCCAGAGAAATAGATGCTTTATCCACTGTGCAACCACAGGTCAGGCATATATTTCTTGATTATTCATAAATGTTGAGGGTGGAAAAAATGGATCAAGTTGAAGTAGAGCTCTTTGCTGCTCATGTTCTCTCCCATTTGATGCTAACAAATTGTGAAAACACTACCCAAAAGCATGGTTTTCTAGCTAGTAACCCAGGTTCAGATGTGTTTCCCAGCTTAATACAAATGCACGCATTCAGAAGAGGAAATTGCTGTGTCAGGTGCTGATATGTGCCAGGCAGATTGTTTCCTGTTTTGGAAACCTTTGTGCTCAGTTAGAACTGAGATGGTTCTATTCATCCTCTACAAGGGGAATTGGCCAGCTCAGTAAGAATGACTTCCAAATAATTCAGTGGAATTAAAGCTCAAGTTGTAAGACTCACTAGATACCTATATATAAAGAATTTTGGCTCTTTTCCTATAAATTAAAAGTGTTTATTTTTATATGCTGTGATTTTTTAAAACTTTTAAAAAATATTTTGTATCTTTATACCAACAGAACTTGAACTTCAAATGTCCATTTATGCTCTCAATCTTACAAAATCCTACTAGTAAGATAAGATGTCATTTTACAGTTACAGGAAATTCTTAGTTACTCACAGTGGTAGAGGCACAAAGTTTTGGAAATCACATTTTAGCCAATAACTTCACTCTGCTAATAACATTTTCTATATAACCTGTTACTAATAAGCAAACTAATTGATCTAAATTTTATATTATTCTCAACTTTTATCATGTTAATTACTTTGTATGCTCAACATTCTAACTTCTCTTCCTTTGGCAAATATATCATACTCTTTTTTCTTCTTCTTCTTCTTTTCCAAGTGAAAGGAGGGGAGATAGACAGACTCCTGCATGTGCCCTAATGGGGATCCACCATCATGGCCCAGATGCTCTGCCCATCTGGGGCCATGATCGCAACCGAGTTATTATTAATATTTTTGTATTTTTCTGAAGTGAGAAGCAGAGAGGCAGAGAAACAGACTCCTGCCTACGCCCAACCGGGAACCACTCAGCATGCCCACTAGGGGGCGATACTCTGCCCATCTGGGACATTGCTCTTTTGCAACCAGAGCCATTCTAGAGCCTGAGGCAGAGGCCATGGAGCCGTCCTTAGTGCCTGGGCCAACTTTGCTCCAGTGGAACCTTGGCTGCGGGAGGGGAAGAGAGAGATAGAGAGAAAGGAGAAGGGGAAGGGTGGAGAAGCAGATGGGCGCTTCTCCTGTGTGCCCTGGCTGGAATTGAACCTGGGACTTTCACATGCTGGGCTAACACTCTATTGCTGAGGCAGTGGGCCAGGGCTGCAACTGAGCTATTTTTAGCACCTGAGGTGGAGGCTCTACAGAGCCATCCTCAGCACCTGGGCCTGATGCACTTGAATCAATCAAGCTATGGCTGTGGGAAGAGAAAAGAGAGAGAAAGAGAAGGCAGAGGGGGAGCAGTAGAGAAGCAGATGGTCACTTCTCCTGTGTGTCATGACTGGGAATTGAACCAGGGACATCCACATGCCAGGCTAATGCTCTACCACTGAGCAAACTGGCCAGGGCCATAATACCCTTTTTTTCTGTAGAACTTTTCCCTGTCCACCTGTTTGGAGTAGGAGCTACCAATGATACTAACCAATCACCACCAGTTTCAGTGATTGGACCAAGCCAGGCTAATAGCAGGCATTCCCCAAGGCTTCCAATTTAAGCAAGGAAGGGACCATGTGAAAGGAGGTATTTGACTATTAGAAATATTAACTAATATGGCAATTGTCTGTGATCATTTAGTATTTAGTGTTTTATAAACTGACTTAAGAATTCTTCTTTACATAACAGAGAGTAAACTATTGTTATAACTGGCCCTTATATTAATTTGGAATTTAACATTTTTAGGGAGCAACATGTTTAATTCAATTGCCAAGTTTGTAAAGTCTCCTTGCTCCAGTGTTTGTTCTCAACAGCACATCACACAAATACTTAAGTTTCGGCATTTGTTGATTTACTTTAGCCAAGCAGCAGATCATGTGCTTCAACTCAGCAATGATAGAAAATGGCAATTGTTTTTGCCGAATTAATTCTGGACATTGTTCCTTTGTGATGAGCAGAATTCAGTGACAAGACCATCTTCTCATTGCCATGTTTTGTTGTAGGCTCAGGACCACCTATGGAGTGGATGAAGGCAGGAAGGCTATTCACAGTGATTTTAGAAAGGAAAGAAAGCCTGTGCACCTGTCGCGTAGCTGTAGTGACAGCCTAACGGGACAAGGGATGCGGGGAGCGTGCTTAGCCATTATTTATGCATGTGAGGTGTAAATGCTACGCCTCCGTCTCAAGAATTCCCATGGAAAGCGTCAAGCCTAACGACATCCTTAGTGAGTATTTCTGTGAGAGATTCTGTCTCAGCTTTCCTCCTTTATTTGTGGAAAGTAATAAAGAGTAGCTGCTTTCCACAGGTGAAAAACTTTATAAAATATCTCATGTTGAAAAAAATGTTATAGGGAAAAACTTAGAGAAAAAGGTAGAGGGAAAGTGATTTCTGATCCATTTCCATCATCCTGGAAAAAGATTTTGAACAATGTTGTTCTGAAGATTCCCATTTTATAAAAATACAGTTTTAAATGAAGTTTTAGATACAATTATGAAGCTCATACCAAGTTATATTTTACCTTAGGTCTCTATACTTTTTTGTGTATCAAAAATAGAACAGTTTGGCCCTGGCCGGTTGGCTCAGCGGTAGAGCGTCGGCCTAGCGTGCGGAGGACCCGGGTTTGATTCCCGGCCAGGGCACACAGGAGAAGTGCCCATTTGCTTCTCCACCCCTCCACCGCGCTTTCCTCTCTGTCTCTCTCTTCCCCTCCCGCAGCCAAGGCTCCATTGGAGCAAAGATGGCCCGGGCGCTGGGGATGGCTCTGTGGCCTCTGCCCCAGGCGCTAGAGTGGCTCTGGTCGCAACATGGCGACGCCCAGGATGGGCAGAGCATCGCCCCCTGGTGGGCAGAGCGTCGCCCCTGGTGGGCGTGCCGGGTGGATCCCGGTCGGGCGCATGCGGGAGTCTGTCTGACTGTCTCTCCCTGTTTCCAGCTTCAGAAAAATGGAAAAAAAAAAAAATAGAACAGTTTGACCTGTGGTGGTGCAGTGGATAAAGCGTCAACCTGGAATGCTGAGGTCTCTGGGTAAAAACCCTGGGCTTGTTTGGTCAAGGCATATATGGGAGTTGATGCTTCCTGCTCTTCCCCACTTTCTCTCTCTCTCTCTCCCCTCCAAAATAATAAACAAAATCTTAAAAAAAAATAGGACAACAATGAGGAGCCACTGAGCCACTTCACCCACAGGTGTTGGAAGGTACCAAAAACTACAGAATTAATATTAATATTTTAAGAGGCTTGGAGAACATTTTATTAATTTGGGTTAAGGTGTGCAGAGAAATTGTGAGAATAGTCCCTGTACTGTGTGATTGGCATGACCAGGATGGCCCTTGGCATTGTATTGTAAACGCAAAGGGGAGGAAAATATGGATCCCCAGACATTCCACCACACCTGTGGGGAAAAGGGGTGAATGGCTAGCCAGGTACAGGGAGAGAAAAGCCAAAATAAACCTTTTCTTATAGCAATGAGCCATTTGCGGGCATTTGTCCCCACAGAAACTACCTCTCCTATGTAAATGCATGTGGTTAACACGTGTGACTCTAGACAGAGAGATAGCAGATAAACACTAGATAATATAGGAATGCCTTTTAATATGTAAAGAGACATCTTTCTACCATTGTGTTGACTTGTAAATTTTGTTTTCTCCAAAATAATGTATGGCTTGCAAATTGAATGTGGTCCTATCATGTTAAAGGACATATGACTATAACCAATCGTGGTAAGGGGCTCCTAATTACAATTTTTGCTTCTGTACTTCCCACTTACAAAACTATAAAAACTAAGTGGAACAAAGGGCCAGCGAACGCTCCCTCAGACCACTGTGGGAGTTGCCCGCTGCTTGGCCAAGCTAGACAATAAAGCTTTGGTGTGTAATCGACGGACTTTGTTCGTGTCTTCAATGTTTCGGGTCCTTCCGGATTAGGATTAACAAACAACAACAAAATTCTATGTTCTTACATTGGAATATAACTCAGCAGTGAAAATGAACAAAGTACAGATATAGCAAACATGGATATACCTCAAGTTGAGAAAAAATATTTAAGATACAAAAGAAAACTATTAGTATATACACAATTATATAAAAGTTCAGGAAAGGGGGTGCCTACATATGTTGGTAAAGAAACTACAACAAAATCAAATAAATGATTATTATAATATGATAATAATGGTCTTGCCTGGGGACGGGTTTGAGCATGCACTCTTGAAGACATACGTGCAAGCTACTCAGCTGTCAGCAACGTTTTTTCCTCCCGTGAGTAATGGTAACATCTGCATTTTCAAAATAAACCTACTGACCAAGCTACATTTTTCAATAGAAAGAGGCTAAAAATCACTGTGACAGTTCATCAACATTGGCTACTTTGAAAATATAAAATCATTTTAAAACTGATCCAACTGAAAGATTATTCCATAACTGCATGGAATCTAGATGTGAGAGTACTGATTTTGAGAGTGCAAGCTGAGGTGTTACCTTTAAGTGATGAGAGGCAATCCTTAATTTAAAAATGTTGGCAGTTTGAAAAAAAAAATGTTGGCAATAGACTGTGATAGACATACTTAAAAATAAGATTGCTTTTTTTTTATTCCCTGGGGGTTTACATAAACTAAATGGCGTATTTTTATTCTATTAGTGGCTAGATGTTTTAAATATCTTTGTTCATTCACTATCATTTTCTTCTAGATGTCATGTTAAATAAAAGATTAATGGAGGTGTTCGTAGATTTAAAAGATGATACTGATCAGTTGGAAGCATTTACTAAAGACAAGTTAGCGCAAACATTCTTCTGCTACCACTAACTCCAGACTAGGTTCAAACATTTCAGCTGAAAATGCTTCAAATATTCAAAACAGTCTGTGTTATTATAAATTGGAACGAGGTTTTATCATCAGATACCTGTACAGCAAGAAGAATGATTCACACTCAATTATTCCTAGAACCAGAGACTGTTATTCACAAGGAAATGAACCTGGATATATATCAGACCCACCACGATCTGTAGTTTGACTACCCTTTCTAATTAATGCCCTTTCAACTTAATGCTTTGCTCTGAACACTCTCTCCGTCTCCCACTGTATAGTTGATGACTATTACGTTACATGGTGCTTTAATTTTCCACGTCTTCAACTGTTGTGTGAAGACTCTTTTGGTTATAAGTTAGAAAAATCAATTCTAACTAGGTTAAGAGAAAAGGAAAAAAAAACTTAAAAAAAATATTAAATACTTATTGGGCCCATGGCCGGTTTGCTCAGTGTATAGAGCATTGGCCTGGCATACGGATGTCCCAGGTTGGAACCTCAGTCAGGGCACACCTGAGAAGCGACCATCTGCTTCTCTTCTCCTCCCCCTCCTCCTCTCACTCTTCCCCTGGCAGGCAGTAGCTCAATTGATTTGGAAGTAAGCCCCAGGCACTGAGGAGAGATAATTAGTTGGTCTGAGCTTGTCAGCCTCAGGTGCTAAAAATATCTCAGTTGATTTGAGCATTAGCCCCAGCTGGGGGGTTGTCAATGGATCCTGGTTGGGGCACATGCGGGAGTCTGTCTCTCTATCTCCCCTCCTCTCACTTAAAATTTAAAAAGTTTTTATTGTATGATTCCAAATCCAGAAGTAACTACTGTGGGTCATTGCAGAGTTTACACATATTTACATGGACAATTTTTTCTTTATGTAGGCTGATACTATTTATATTTGTTCTTCCAATGTTTCTTTTCACTTAGTGGAAAACTGAGGCAGTATTCCAGAGTAAAAAGCTTTCTCATTTTGTAATGGATGCATTATGTTGATGGATGGACATTTAGGATATTTCCAACTTTAAATGAGCATTTATGGACATTAAATTGGCACTGTCAGTATAGTCTATTATGCAGAATCCAAAGAAAAGTCAAATAACTATCAGCAAGAATGGAGGAACCACAGTAAACTCTGAAGCAGCAATCCTTTGACTGTCTTTCCATAGCTCTGTGATTAATATGTCTATCAGTTCAAATTCTTTGGAGGGTATCAGATTATTCCAATTGGTGTCAGGTGCTCCACTTGGTCCAATTAGGTTTGACCAAGGGACCAGGGTCACATAGGTAAAAATATGGCTGTTAAGAACCAACACCAGAGGTGAGATGCGGAGCCCATATCTTAATTGGTTTTGTCTTTCTAGTGCTTACACCGTGTCTTAGCATCTCCATAGAGGGTTGTGACAAAGTAGTTCTCTATTGTAAGTTCTCCTTTCATTTCCCCTTCAGTGTTTTACTGATACTATGTGCTAAATTTAAAGATTATTAGTGTGACAGGCCCTGAAGTTCAGGTCCAGAGTGGGCCACCCTGTGGAGCTGCAATGAGGGAGGGGAAAGAAGTTTGTGTCAGACCTGAGTCACAGATCCCTGCTCTCTGTATCTAGCACACTCACCCCTCCTTGTTTTTTCTAGCTCTGGACCTACATGTTTGACCATTTAGCAACACCTCCATTGAAACATGCAACGGACACTTCAAATCAGTATTTCTGACACTGAATTTATCCTCTTCTCACAGGCTTTTCTAGTGTTCTGGGTTACCTCAGTGAACAGCCTAGCCAGCCAGCTCCTTCCTCACCCGTGCTTTCCAGTCAGTGACCATCTCCCATCAGGCCTTCCTTTAATGTTTCTCAACTCACTCTACTTTCCTTCAGTTCATTGCCACTGCCCTCTTTTAAACTACCATCTTCTCTAGCCTGAACAACTGCATTCTTTAACTTGTCCACCTCTGGTCTTGCTCCCTATAATCGATCCTCAACCCTGCAGCCTGTGAGAGCAAACCATGTTCTTGCAACTGTTCTCCTTTCAGAGTGAAGCCTAAAGTCCTTAGCATAGCTCAGCATAGAATGGCATTGCACACATGCAGAGTATTTATAAATTGTCAGCTTCTTGACCTCTCTATCCTCCTTCCTTATTATCCTTTCTCTCCATTTCCTGTAGCTCCCTAAGTTCTTGCCTCTAGGGAAATGGTTCTGAGCCTTGACTGCACATTGCAATCACCTGGAGCGCTTTAAAATCTCCTACCGCCTCTGTCACCCCAGACCAATTAAGTCAGAACCTCAGGAGTGGAGCCTAGGGATCAATGCTTTTAAAGCTCCCCAGATAGGCTAATTTGCAGCCAAGTTTGGGAGCCTCTGAAAATCTTTGCATATGTTCACTTTCTCTCCCTCACCCAATCCCCATCCTCATTTTGTTTTTTTTTTTTTTTTTTTTTTTTTTTAAGATCAATTTTTTAATTTTATTTATTATTAATTTTTAGAGAGGAGAGAGAGAGGGAGAGAGAGAAAGGGGGAGGAGCTGGAAGCATCAACTCCCATATGTGCCTTGACCAGGCAAGCCCAGGGTTTCGAACCGGCGACCTCAGCATTTCCAGGTCGATGCTTTATCCACTGCGCCACCACAGGTCAGGCCCCCATTTTGTTTATTCTTGTCTTCCTCCAAGCTTTAGCTTCTCTAATTCATCCTACCCTTTTAATGTCCCATATATACTGGGAAGCCTTTCTTTTTCCTTTTTTCTTTTCTTTTTATTTTTTTAATTATTTTTATTTTTTATTTTTTTGCGAGACAGAAAGATAGGAAGGGAGAGAGATGAGAAGCATCAACTTGTAGTTGTGGCACCTTAGTTATTTATTGATTGCTTCTCATACATGCCTTGAACAGGGGTACTCCAGCAGAGCTAGTGACCCCTTGCTCAAGCCATGTCTATGAGACCACACACAAGCTAGCCTGAGCTCAAGCAAGTGACCTTGGGGTTTTGAACCTGAGTCCTCAGCATCCCAGGTCGATGCTCTATCCTCTGCACCATCACCTAGTCAGGTCTAGGAAGCCTTCTTTGACCACAGGGTATAAGCTGTGTGAATAAATGCAGAGTTTTGGATAATGAAATTCTCAAGAGCTCTAAATTCATATCTATAAACTATCCTTTGGACCATTAAAATATTTTTCACATTGATAGTTTAAGAGAAGGGTGTATGTGTGTGAGAGAGAGAGAAACATCAACTTGTTTCACTTAGTTGTTCCATTTAGTGTGTACTCATTATCTGCTTCTTTTTTTTTTTTTTTTTTTTTGTATTTTTCTGAAGTTGGAAACAGGGAGGCAATCAGACAGACTCCCGTATGCACCCGACTGGGATCTACCCGGCATGCCCACCAGGGGGCGATGCTCGGTTGCAACCAGAGCCATTCTAGTGCCTGAGGCAGAGGCCATAGAGCCATCCTCAGCGCCCGGGCCAACTTTGCTCCAATGGAGCCTTGGCTGCGGGAGGGGAAGAGAGAGACAGAGAGGAAGGAGAGGGGGAGGGTTGGAGAAGCAGATGGGTGCTTCTCCTGTGTGCCCTGGCCGGGAATCGAACCGAGGACTCCTGCACGCCAGGCCAACACTCTACCATTGAGCCAACCGGCCAGGGCCGTTATTTGCTTCTTATATGTACCCTGACTGGGGATCACACCATCAACCTCAGAGCACCAGGAGGACAATCTATCCACTGAGCCACCTGCCCAGGATCTCCTTTGAACTATTAGACATCTTCGTAATAAACATTTTGAAGACTCAACTGTGTTTGCCAGGCTAACAATATACATTTATTAGTTAAGTAAACTACCTCTGTCAGAGTTTGTGCTAGATAATTTGTCTATATTATCTTATTTAATACTTTCAACAATCTTCAGAAAGTATTCAAATCTCACTTTATTGCTGAAAAAGCTGAAGCTCAGACAATTAACAAATTTCCCAAATACATATTAAAGCTAAAGTATAGATAGCAATATGCATCATAAAAACCCCAGAATATTATAAATAAAAATTTTGAAATCCTTTAAACAAAAACATATTTGAAATGTATGTTTTAAAAATGTCAGATGCTTAGAGAAGACACTACTCAGCAGCATAGAAGAAGAATAAATAACCATGTCAGAAATATCAGCTAACAATGATTTTTATGACATTCTGATTTGTACATAAAGATTTAGATAAGAGAAGTGAAAAATTTATTTATTTGGCTTTAAATTTAAAAAAGAAAACAGTTCTTTTATAATTCTAATGTATACTTAAGCTGGCTGCATTACAAAAGCAATAGTTAGGAACAGAAGCTTAAATGGGATCTCTAGCAGTTTTACTGCTACGAAGATCTTTGTATCTTCTGATGACGTTAAGATTTCAGAACCAGAACGTACACCACACCCTTTTTATTCACTGCTTTCTCTCCACTCCTTTCCTCCCCTCCCTCAACTCTGACATTCTCTATTTTTCCAGCTTGCACTGTGTGTTCACCTCCTGTGTAATTACCATAAATAATCAGCAAGATAGGACCTGTGTGGTACAAATGCCACACCTTGGTTGTGTTGTGAGCAACCTCTTGTAGTGGTGGCAACCTAAACATTTGCACACTTCTTTCCGCAGTGTCCCTTATTTAAGTATTTCATAACAAGTAGATCTTTTAAAACCCAGTAAGTAAAATACCTGAGTGCCTTTCCATGGCTGATACCTGACCCACAAGTTACCTTCTCCTATCCGCTGAGGTGTTGACTGGCCAAAACACTTGACTCTACATGCCTGGGACGGGTGTTGACTGCAGCTCAGAATGATTCCTTCAAATTAAAAACAAAACACAAAAAAACAATTGTTCTTCCCTATTAAGAACTGAGCAGGGGGAAACAAAAGGCTTTGTTCAGCTATAAACCCTGTAAAAGCTGGAGTATGGTACCTTCTGCCAAGACTAAACTAGAGCGATCAGCAACATGACTTCAGGGATTACAAGATCCCAGGAAAGGAACATTCTGGGACTTCATTGAGCCAGATATTAAGGTATTTAAAAGGAAAACCTAACTAAATAACAGAGCTTTCCATTATGGGCTTCTCTGGCCCATCTTCTGTCTACACGGCCAGACCCAAGCCTTCAATAAGTGTTGTTCTTTCCTCCCCTTGTGCTCTGCGGAGTGCTCTGTGTGTCTTCCCAGCGACAAGCCCATTTTTTACTCCTATTCTCCCCAGAGAAAGTGTGACTTTATTTAGCATGTGATAATGAGTCCCCAGTTTTGGAGAGTTGCAAAACTCTGATTTCCAAACGACTAATACCACCCCACTACCTCCCTACCTCCACACACACACATATGGGGCCCAAGGAATGCAAGAGGACAAAATACGATTAAATGAAACTTTGTGAATCAATCAGATTCCATAACTTAAAATGAAGAAATTGTTGCCTGACCTGTGGTGGCGCAGTGGATAATGCATTGGCCTGGAATGCTGAGGATGCTGGTTTAAAACCCTGGGCTTGCCTGGTCAAAGCACATATTGGAATTGATGTTTCCTGCTCCTTCCCTCCTCTCTCTCTCTCACTGTCTTCTAAAATGAATAAATAAAGTCTTTTAAAAATTTAAAAAAAAAAGAAATTGTTGGTCAAAGGAGAATTTATTTGCTCAAATTCACACTAGTTACGCAAGCTTGAATAGGATTTCAATCTCATAAGTTCCAGTCAAGTATATTCTCCTACACCTAATTATCTTAGTAAAATTAATTCTCTTTATTAAAATTTCATAATATCTTTAGAGATAGGCAGAGACACCTGGGTTATTCCAAAACAAGGAGTGGGATCATGGCCAAAGAGAAGCATTAGATTTAATTGAAATTTTGAAAAAAATCAGTTTTAGGCTGTATTTTTTACAAGCTTCCCTACTACCAGATATTTTTCGTTTCTTTCTTTCTTTCTTTCTTTTTTTTTTTATATCTAGGTTTTGGTGGCACAATCTCTCCTAGGTAATCTGTTTCTTATCATAGTTTTGCAATCCAATTTTAATTGTTGCATGTTCCTTTGATTTGTCACCATCATCCTTTCCAGTATTGACTAACCATGACACACTCTGTATTCAAACTAGATAGTACAGCTTCTTTGGAGGAACTGCTGAGAAATTTAATGAGAGAATTTCTGTGCTTTATTTATTTAGATTCTACTTACTGGTTTTAGAAAGAGGAGAGAGAGAGAGAGAGGAGAGAGTGAGAGAAAAGGGGAAAGGAGCGGGAAGCATCAATTCACAGTAGCTGCTTCCTGCATGTGTCTGGACAGGGCAAGCCCAGGGTTTCAAACCGGTGACCTGGGCATTCCAGGTCAGTGCCTTATCTGCTGTGCCACCGCAGGTCAGACAGATTACCTGAGTTTTACAAGCTCTCTTACTCAACCTAGGCAGATGGCTTCTGGAATAAACCCCCTGGGTCAAATCCATTCTGATAAACTTCCCTTAAGAAATTGTTACTGGACTAAAGAGGTTTGTCCACCTGCACACATCACAGCCCAATAAGACATAAACAGGAGCTTGCAGCAAAGAAGGTAAAGGTTTATTTTTAGGAAGTGGTTCACACTTGGGGACAGGTGAGCTTATGCTCAAAGACTTGGCTCTCCATGGCTTTGAGGGGATGGGTCATATAGGGGAAAAATCATGAATCACTAAGGGAGTTTGGGTTGTGGTCAGGGTCATGGTCTCCCTAGACTGACCAATACTAGGGTAGGGGTAGTTAGTTGATCAGTGCAGCTGGTCCTGATGTCAGCCATAGAGCTGCTTCAGCTGGTTTTGCTGCTTTTCTGGGCCTGGAGCTGAAAAACAACTGAGGACTAGATGTTATCTCTAGTTTGACCGAAACTCTGTCTCTGTGGTCAACAGACCTGGGGCTTTGTTCTCTATGATTATTTGATGCCGACCAGAACTTCCATTGGTGTACAAGGGAGAAGGAGGCAGGTGAGTTGGTGCTGTTTGGCGCCAGTTTGAATCAAAAGGAAAGAAAGAAGAAAAGGTCGTATTAAAGAAATGAAGTTTCTGTGTAGCTACAAGATCTTGTAACAGCTTCTCATTGATTTAGCAAGCATCAAATAAATCCCTTTGTCTCTTCTTTGGGTGCTCCAATGACCAACTGATTTAGATGTAAATGTGAAAATATGGCATAATTGTTCTTACTTGATAGCACTTAGTTCAATGACATATCCCTGATGTACCATTAAATGCTAACGCTGTAAGGACATTTGATGAGTTCATCCAAGTGCAATGCCAGGATCCAATTCCGGTTCCCTGATACCCAGGGCAGCCAACAGGAACCCCAACATGTTCATTAGCGCCAACACTGGCCAATTATGCTATTTCTTCAACCCTAACCTGCACTTTACATTGGAAACTATATTTATCATTTCCTCCCACTTCTAAAATGAGATATAATTAAAAATATTGCATAAGAGTCTTTCAGATTGTGAGCTCTTTAAGGGCAATGACTATGAAATATTTAACTTTGACCTCCCAGTGAGTAGTAGCCTGTCGGGAGCCGATCAACAACTGCTGGCTGACAAGGTCACAGCAGGAGAAGACCCACAACTGCTGGCTGACAAGGTCACAGCAGGAGAAGACCCACAACTGCTGGCTGACAAGGTCACAGCAGAAGAAGCTCAAAAACTGCTGATTGACAAAGTCACAGCAGAGAAGACCAATGGCTGCGGGTTGACGAAGTCACCCAAAGGAGAGACAAAACGATACTTCCCCCTTTGACTTTTTGAAATAATCTGGCCTTATATCCCCCCTTTTCTGGGTGTGTGCTATTATTTATGGCACAGGGATAATAGTACCGTGCTTTCCCTGTAGATTCGTAGTGATTTCTTTGGAAATGAGACAGAGGGTGTGAGTTCCACAGAAAAGCCTGTAAGCCCCTTGAACTGGGCTCATAGACATAAGAGGCTGGCTATGATATCCCTCGTAAAGGCTTAAGTCTGTAGGAGAATTCCTTCTTAATCATGTTAGAAAGAATAGATTGTGACTTGTGAATGGGTAGAAGGCAGTGGCTGTGCACAGAGCGCCTTTTGGCCTTCACTTAATTCAACATTTTTCCTCCCTAGACTTTTCATGTGATAGAGTAAAGAAACATTCCTTTCTTCTTGCTTATTTAATCTGCAGATAGTGATACAGTCTGAGAAGAATAGAGTTAGAACTTAACTAGTGTTTAAATATAATAAATAAGTAATATTTGACTAGACAATAGTATCTTAGGTAAGGTATAGTAGAATGGCCCATTGTGTGGCCTAGGATGAGAGCGCAGTTGGCAAGAAAAGAATGTTTTACTAAGAGAATTGTCTTTTGACTAAAGGCAATTGCTAGGCTTTCTCAATGAGATGTTCTCATGAGATTTATATGCTTTCCAAGATTCTTTGATAATGAGAAAAATGTAGGGGAATCCATAGAAGTAATAACAGTTAATGTCTTATGTTGCTACTAGGCTATCTTGCAAGTACACTCTGTATATCTTTGGGTGAAAGCTATTCTTAATGTTATGTCAATTTCTTTATAGGCAAGCCTTTTAGAATCTTGTGAGAAAAAGTAGGACACTGCTTAAACTCAAAGCCATTTACCTAAGCAAGCGGTGGTCCATTGTTAGTCCTTAATGATTTCGTCTGCTAATCTCTCTCTCTGCCCCTTAACTCACAACAGCAGTAAAGTTAGTTAACTATTAGTACTAATGCTTTAAAAGCTTTTACCGATGTTGTTATCGCTATTCAAGTTATTTTGTATTTTGAATGATTTGCTACCTGGTTTGTGATTTATAGATATAAATTAACTGTTATCTGGAAACATGTAAACATAGTGAAACAGAAGCAATGATTAACACCATGTAATTGTAACTCAGTGTGTGTGTATAAAAAGGGAGCTATACTAGCATTTGGCAGAGATGCCTGGTAGTAAATGCTAACCAGAGAATAAGGAGAAAGAAAAGAATACGGCTCTCTCACTCGATTTCGCCGATGCCGTCTCCTCCTGTGGGACCCCTGGATCCCCCCCGGGGCTGGACCCCGGCAGTAGCCCAATGCTTTATGAACATTTAATAAATATTGAATTAATAAATGAATAGATAAATAAGTAATAAATAACATGCTTCCAATGCGTCCCTTACAAAGGTAATTAATGCTATTGATACCACACTTGAAGGCCATTTTTCTCTTCTGTGAGAATTGATTCCTTGCTGTTTCCCTTAACTGCAGCTCCTTTTCTTCATCTCTGCCTCAAAAGAGACCATCCTTTTTCTGCTATGGTCCAAGATTACAGGGAATTGTAAGGCCTGTGTCACAGAGGGTGGCCTCAAACAGCAAAGTCATAAGATATTAGTAGTATGCTCCAAGTAGTTATTGTATATTTATTGGGGACAGTGATCAGAATTTCAGTTTGTTAGCTACATTGACACTGTTCATTTAGAAGATTATCTGGGGCCTGAACGTTGAAAGATTATCTGGGGGCTGAATCATTTCAAAGTTGGGGAGGCTGGGCTGGAACTCAGTGAGGAAAGGAATTGGAAGAAAGGTCAGAAGGAGGTGTAATACCAACTGGCACTAAAATAGATGGGAGCTTCTAAGTACAACCACAGAGGCATTTCATACCCTCCCCACCCTAACCCCCTGCAAAGAGCTTTAGAGTGTTGATGGTTGCTCAGCAACCATACTCCTTTTCACACAACCATCTTTGTTCAGTGTAGAGGAGGTGTGCTTTATTTTCCTTTATCCTTTAAGGCTGCCTTTGATATTTGACTATTAATCATAATTTAAATGTCAGCAAATGTGCCATTTATTCTGAAATATGAACCCTACTCAAGACTTTTTACCTGCTACAGAGAGTTCTTTGTCACTGACCTCACAGACTAAAGAAAATAGCTAAGACAGACTTGTCATTTTTTAATAAAATAAGTGTCATTTATTCCTTCAAAGGTCTCAGCTATCTATTTAACTAAACAGAATGAATATCAATGAAAGATGAATTCTTAGAGCATATGATTGGATAGCAAACCAACTTAAATTTAAGACAGAGTATTTTAAAAGTACAAATCCATCTCTCCTGAACTCTGCTTTTAGGAATTTAACCTCAGGAGATATTCAGAAATGTAGTAGAATTGATCTCTCATAATTTATAATATCAAAAATACCCCTTAACATTATACACTAAAGATAGCTTTAGTAAATGATAGCATATCAGACCACTTTCAACAAAAATCAACCTGTAATGAGCTATTAGCATTATTACTATTACCATGAAAATATGTTTATTATATATTCTTTTTAGATGCATGCCCATTAGCTGTTTTTATTATGTATGTAAATATGTGCATAAGAGAGAACTAAAAGGATAAAAGAAAATGTTTACAGTGGTTATTTTGAGGTGATTATGGTGGCCTTTAGTGGATAGAGTGTCAGCCCACCATGTGGATGTTCAGGGTTTGATTCCTGATTAGGGCACACAAGAGAAGCAATCATCTGCTTCTTTCCACCTCCCTTTCTCCCTACACTCCCTATTCCCCTCCCGCAGCCAGTAGTTTGATTGGTTAGAGCATGGCCACAGGCACTGAAGATAGCTCAGTTGGTCCAAAAGCATCAGCCTCAGGTACTAAAAATAGTTCAGTACTTGAGCATCAATCCCAGATAGAGTTGCTGGTCGAGGCACATGCAGGAGTTTGCCTCACTATCTTCCTTCCTGTCACCTAAGGTAAATACTGTAAAAAGATTATGGTGAGCTTATTATATAACTTTTTAGTTTTTTGATATTTTCTTAAATTTATGATTTGAAAATATATTACTTTTTAAAAACTAAAATGATTAATAAAATAGAAAGACAAGCAAAGGAGATTAACTATTTGCTGGGAATTCAGAAATAGTGAAATTTCTCTCCTGCCCTCAGAAATATTTTTGCAGTAAGCTTATTGATGTCTATAGTTTTACATTTAGATATTCATTTCTTTGTTCTATATTTTTCTAAAATGAAAATAATACAAAAGTAGGATTTAATGTAATGCTTGGCACATAGAGATCAAATAATACTTTTAAATTAAATGAATAAATGGCGAGTAAGGAAAGCTCAGAGTTGTCTCTAAATAAAGAAGTAAACTGAGGCAAGCTCAAATTACAAAAAAATGAATTTTATTTGGGAATAGCAGAGGAATTGCAATTCAAGAACCTCGTGTTGTAGGGAGCTACACAGGCGAGTCCACGGAGTGTTCACGGCAGACCGTATTTATTTATGGGCAAGGAGTGCCAAAGGGGGAAAGTCCAGGCAGAGTTCAGGAAGCAGGTTCATTGACTTGGGGTTGGGGAGAGAATCTTAGCAGATGTTATTGGTAAGGACATAAGTTTCAGTCTTCTATAAATCACGAATTAATCAGAAATCAGTCTTAGTTCTTAAATTCTGTTCTTCTGAAGGCACAGTATGAGATTTTCCATTTCATATCATCTGGTTCCATTTTAGATTGAAAATATCCACGGGATCATGTAAGCAAGAATCAGAAAGATGCCACCTGTTAAAGAGAATTTTTTATTGCCTTGGCCGGTGTCTCAGTGGATAAAGTGACATCCCAGCACAACGCAGGTTTATTCCCGGTCAGGGTACCTACAAAGGCAATCAATGAGTGCCCATCTAAATGGAACAACTAAGTGGAGCAGCCCATTGATGCTTCTCTCTCTCTCTCTCTCTCTCTCTCTCTCTCTCTCTCTCTCCCTTTCTCTCTTTCTCAAATCAGTGGAAAAATTTAAAACAAACAAAAAAGTTTTTATTGATTCAATGGGCCTAATACAGCAGCTGTTTGCTGTGTTCTCATTGCTTCAGGAATTCTGTTGAATTCAGACAACAATGAGTAACAAACATTCCAAATAAGCCAGGCAGAGAAGGACAAATACCATATGATCTCACTTATATGTGGGATCTAATGAACACAATAAACTTAGGAACAAATTAGAAACAGAGGCAGGGCCACAAGGAACAGATGGACAGCTGTTAGAGAGAAAGGGGAAGGGGGGGTTGGATCAAAGAAGTTAAGGGATTAGCTAAGAAACATATAGATATAACACTTAGATACAGACAACAGGGTAGTAATAGCCGGAGGGAAAGGGGGGAGGGTGAAGTAAGGGGAAGGAGGCAAAGGGAGAAACGGGGGTGGAAAAAGACTTTGCCTGGGGCACGGGGGAACATGACGTTATGTGTAAGTGGTGTTATATTGAGTGGGACCCTTGAAACCATGTCGACATAATAAAATAAAATAAAATAAAGAAAAAGAAACAAACATTCCAGTCATTAACAACGTACATAGCAAAGGTAATTTGAAAATTCCTATTCTATACAAATACGTGTGTGTATGTTTTCTTTTTTGGAAAGCTAGAACCAGTATTTTCATTTTTAATTCCAAAAGATAAAGCAAAAATATAGGAATAGTAATATGGCCTTTTGCTTCTAGTATAATTTATTAAGGGAGTGGGTTTGAAACTAAGCTTAAGCCTTCCACGGCCCAATACAGCAGATTAGTAAATATCAGTGACTGAAGTTTGGACTTTAATCATGATCATAACTATTTAAGGTAAGTTTTCATTACCTATTTCTATTATAACTCTTACCAGCAAAGAATGAGTTTTGGTGTTACTTAAACAAAAATGTTTTGGTTTTTTGTTTTTGTTTTGGCTCAACATTGCAACACAGACTGAAAGCATTATGCATCATGACTCTTTTAAGATTCATGTCAAATCTCAAATGGAAAATGGTGGGGGGAATACACATAGAAAACTCTGACTTAGAGGCAGCTGGCAGTGAAAATAATGAAATAAAGTCAAACTTATCTTGCCAATTCAAAATACTGTGGCCAGTCTTCTGGGCTAGAGAGCCTTTAAAAAAAATTGCTTTCAACAAAATGTCTTTGAAATGTTTGCAAAATTGCTTGCAAAAGCCAAGCTAGTGTTTCTCAAGCGAGCAGTTGGAAGGAAGAGCAGGGTGGTAGCAATGCTGCTGAAATAAAACCCTCTGCACAGAGTCAAGTCTGAAGCAACATCAGAGTGTGCGAACTCTCGAGTAGGACAGATGGGTTGGAATGCTACCTCCACTATTTGGTCTCTGTGTTATTTGAAACCTCTATTCTATAACTTCTGTATTGTTAAATGGACAAAATACTCACTCTTCAGAATTTTAAGTATTAAATGAAAAGTAATTTGCATAGAACATGACGTATAATGAACTGTTGGACAATGGTGATGATGGTGGTGATAATGAAGGTGCTAATGATACTATTTTGAGGAAAGGAAGACCAGAGGAGGGCAGTGTTTTCTACAATGGGCTAGGCAATTCTCACACTGCACTGAAGACCTACTAAAGCAGAACTTCAGGGGATGGGACCTAGAAATGTATATTTTTAAAAATCTCCTGATGACTGTATCAATAGGCTAGTTTTGTGGACCACTAGAATTTGGCTGCTGGAGTCCTACTCACTTTTGTGGTGTGCAGGAAACCACAACCTCATAATGTCTAAAAGTAATCAAGGAAGTAACTGTGAGTGAATCACTTAATGAGCTCACATTGCTAGTTTGCCATGTGCAAAGCTAGTGTGCTGGTTTAAATAATCTCATCTATTAAAGAGTTTGTGAACAAACAAACAGAGGTTAACATTCTTAAAACTGATAAACACATTGAAAAAGCAAATAGCTAAACCTATGCTAATTCATAAATATCATCTCAGAAGATACCAGCTGTTTAGCTTCCAAACTCCATTTGCCCTCCTGTTCCTATCAGTGATCCTCTAACCCCACTCCAGAAAGCTCCGTGTCACCATGAGGCTGCAGCCCCAGTTCTGACCCCACAGTTCTGTGCTCTGACATTTAAGATGAACCTTTGAACACCCTACATCTTAAAGTGGATAAGATGTAGAATAACAAGTAGGACAAGGATGAGGAAAAAAGGGAACCTTGTCACTGTTAATGAGAATGTAAATTGGTGCAGTCCCCTAGAAAATAGAGTGGAGGTTCCTTCAAATATCAAAACTAAAACTGCTATATGCTTCAGCAATGTTATTTCTAGATATATATTCAAAAGAATTGAAATTAGGATCTTGCCTGACAAGGCAGTATCACAGTGAATAGAGTGTTGGACTGGACGCGGAAGACTCAGGTTCAAAACCCTGAGGTTACTGGCTTGAGTGCAGGCTTATCTGGTTTGAGCAAGGCTCACCAGCTTAAGCCCAAGGTCGCTGGCTTGAGCAAGGGATCACTCAGTCTGCTGTAACCTCCCCCCCACACACACCATCAAGGCACATATGAAAAACCAATCAATAAACAACTAATGTGCCACAATGAAGAATTAATGCTTCTCATCTCTCTCCATTCCTTTCTGTCTGTCCCTATCTGTCCCTCTCTGTCTCTTTCTTTCTCTGTCACAAAAAAAAAAAAAAAAAAAATTAAAAAAGAAATTATGATTTTGAAGAGATAGCTGCACTTCCACATTCATTACATTCATTGCAACATTAGTTGCATTAGTCACAGTAGCCAAGATGTGAAGAGAACCTAAGTGTCCATCAACAGATGAATGGCTAGAAAGGATGTGTTGTATATATACCAGGAAAAAGAACAAAAAGTCTTGCCTCTTGCAACAGTTTGGATGAACATGAAGGGCATTATGCTAAAAGAAATAAGTCAGACAAAAACAAATACTACGTGATTTCACTTATATACAGACTCTAAAATAGCCAAACTTGTAGAAATAGGGGGAAGAATGGTGGTTATCAGGGCTGGGGAGTGGCGGAAATAGAGAGATATCGGTCAGAGGGTAGAAACTTCCAGTTACAAAATTTACAAGTTCTGGAAATTTAATTTACAGCATGGTGATTATGGCTAATAATACTATATTATATATAATTAAAAGTTGCCAAGAAAATAGACCTTAAATGTTCTCACTACGAGAAAGAAACGGCAATTATGTGATGGGATTGAGGCATTAGCTAATGCAATGGTGGTAATCATTTTGCAATATATAAATGAATCAAATCAATACTTTGTATACCTTAAACTTAACACAATGTTTTATGCCAATTATATCTCAATGAAGGCGGAGAAAAAAAAAGACTAAGCTCTGGAGCATCAATGAATAGTAACTGGATTATAAAATTGTTTCACTTATTAGAAATGACTATACAGATTTCCTGAAGTCCATGCATTTGTTCCCCATCCAGAGGTCATGGAATGTATTTACTTTAAGAACTTTTGCAACAATTTTTATTCTCCAGACTCAAGTCAGTCACATGTTCTGAGATATATTCTATACAGGAGCACTACCTGCTGTGATACATTCAACCATAGCATGGTGGATAAAAGTTTTATTATATGACACAATTTTAAAAGTATCAATTTGACCTCTGGGAGACTGACAAGGAAATAGAAAGTAACACCTTCACAGAACATTTTGGGGGTTTATCAATGACTAGACAATAATAATAATAATGTAAAATTTACATAACACTTTATATATTAGAAAAGGCTCTGGAAATTCAGTCTTACATTTTGAGTTTTGTGAACCTTTATTTTATTTAGTTTGATTTCCAAAATCAAAATAAAAGAAAAGGAGTAACATTAAGGAATTACTTGCCCAACTCTACACAGACACTAACTGCTGGAGTTGGATCTTTAGTCCTAATGCTCTATTTTTCAAGTGATGTTCATGACTTGAAGGCCAACATTTTCACTGTAAAAAGCTGACTTTATCCAACAGAGTTTGTATGCAGTAAAAAAATATTAGTTCATTGCAATATTTGGTGTTGAATCTAAAATTAAGTATGGCAATTCCTTTACAAAAGGTGTTACCATTTTAGTCAAGGAGCTAATTTATTGAATTCTTAGGTAAGAGATGACCTCCTATCACAGTCCTTAGTATTTCATAATATCTTCTGTGTCCACACAGTATTATTTATTGGTTTCAAGAATTCTTTCTCAACAGGTAGTTAGAAAAAGAAAACTACCATATGTAGCACAGAGATCACATTGCAAAATTTCTTTTACAAGGAATAATGTAGAGGAAATGGGAAGCCTTATATAACATCTTCAGCTATAATTAAAGAGGTAAAATAAAATTCTCATTACATTACATAGGATAAGACTCAGATCCAATAATTACACAGTGTTTTTTAATAACACTGTACAATCACTAATTAGATAGTCCCAACATTTTCCCTATGACATAGGGCGAGCATTATCATCCTGTTTTGCCGATAGGGAAACAAAAATGCAGAGTGGTTCCATGAGGTGACTGACAAAAGTCACACAGGGGAGTCATGGTAAAGCTGAGATTAGAACCACAACTCTAGTTCTGTTATTTCTAGAACTTGCTATTCTTTTGCCCCAGTTTTTATGGTTATATATTATTCTACTTTTTATTTCTTTTTTTAAGTTTTATTTATTGATTTTTTGAGAGACGGGAGGGAGAGAGAAAGAAAGAGAGGGAGAGGGAGAAAGAGGGAGGAGAAGCAGGAAACATTTACTAGTAGTAGTTGCTTCCTGTATGTGCCTTGACCAGGCAAGCCCAGGCATTCAAACCAGCGACCTCAGGGTTCCAGGTCGATGCTTTATCCACTGTGCCACCACAGGTCAGGCTATATATTATTCTTTATGATTTAGGATTATTATAATTTCTGATTATATGTTTTTATAAAAATCATGTCCCTCCATTGTATTATAGCTTGATTCTTCTGGTTAATTTAAGAATTTGGTAGACATATACTAGGTTGTCTGTCATGATTCTATAGCCATATGTCTATTTTCTGATAAGTATGGAAGAGACTAAAGGAGTTGACAGCAAAGGCATAGAGAAAATAATGAGATTTTCTCTACGGGATATGTATACTTACATGAGTGTGTGCACCTATCCTAGATTATGAATATACACATGTGTAAATACATATTCCCTCTCATAATGTACTAATGACTATTTTAAACTGAAATTATTGGGAACTAAAATGAAAGCACCTAAAATTATTAGAGGATATGAACTAGATGAGAGCTCACAGCTACCTTAACCCTAACTAAATACAACAGAGAAGTAGCTTTTGTTGTTGTTGCATTGTTGGCATACTCTGTTAGCCCCAGCAAACTGTTCTGATAATAATAATTAACTGGAGAAGACATTATTGTATTTTAAGAGCACAGTTTAAGTGTTGGAGTCCAAAGACCTTGTGTTTAAGGCTTAACTCTACCATGTAATCTTTGGAAACCCCTTAATCCCTTACTCATGTTACTCAGATGTAAAAATGAAGCAAATTAGGGCCCCCAACAAGGTGTGTTTAGCCAAAAATATTCACACAATATTTGTTCTGATATGTAATATGGTGGCACCTTGAACCAGAAAGTGGGTCCTCAGCAGGCACTGAATCTACAGGTGCTTTCATCTTGGACATTCATCAGGTCACATAGAGAAATAAAATTCTATTGTTTATAAGCCCTACAGTCTGTCATTTTTGTTATAGCACCCCAAATGGACCGCATTTACTGTTCATTAGACATATAAATTGCCTTCAACTATTGTGCTACTGGATAGCTTGTATGAGGATATTTGTGACCTGATACAGTTATATAAATTTTTCTTCAACTGGTGAGGAAAATATTTCACAAATTAATCTAGTAATAATCTATGTTGAAAGTAATCCTAAATATAAAGTTTTAGTAAATATTAATGTGACTCTCAGGGATGAGTACAGCAACTGTGTGGACAATAAAGTCAAAAGTACTGTATTCCTTTAAATAAGTAAGAGTCACAAAATTATTTCTTATCTTTCATACAATTTTGCCTTTGTAGGCCTAGCTAATAATTCTTGAAAATAACTAAACACAATATTTTTTATTCAGTGAGAGGAGGGGAGGCAGCGATAGACTCCCACATGCACCCCAACTGGGATCCAACCATTAAGCCCACTAGGGGGTGATAATTTGCCCATCTGGGGCATTGCTGCGTTGTTCAGCAACCGAGCTCTTCTTAGTGCCTGAGGCAGAGGCCATGGAGCAATCCTCAACACCTGGGCTAACTCAATCCAACTGAGCTATGGCTGTGGGAGGGGGGAAGAGAGAGAGAGAGAAAGAGAAAGAGAGAGAAGCAAGAGGAGGAGGGGTGGAGAAGTAGATGGGCACTTCCCCTGTGTGCCCTGACTGGGAATCAAACCCAGGACATCCACACGCCAGGCCAATGCTCTACCACTGAGCCAGCCAGCTAGGGATAAAACACAATTCTTAAGGTTACACTATCTTATACTTCTCAATACTGTATGTATAAATTACATTGCATTAAGTTATTATTTCCACATTGTAAAGGTTTATTTTCTGGCTATATAACTATAGGTTATATAGCCCAAAACTATTTACATGAATAATTTACACAAAGTGATTTTTCCTTAAAATATTCTGAAATTTATGTTCAGCATCTTTGAAATATACTGTCTTGTTTACTGAAATTAGAAACAAGTGTATGTGTAAGCCTTTCTGAGCATCTAAATCACTACACTTCATTATTCTCACCCTTTCCTTGTCAAATAGTACATTGGAGAACTCAAGAAAAAATTAAATATAAATAATATTTTTAAACCACCACTCCTTAATTTCTTTCCTAAGAACTCTTTTAGTTTATGTCTCTTTCCTTTTGATTGCATCTCTACATTTTTAATAACGTATATGTGATTTTTAATTAGCATATATTTACTACACATTAAGGAATAATCCAAAGATGAATTGTGCAATCGTTTTAAGGAGTTGACCATTAAGAAGCTGCATTTATGCAAAATACAAGCAGTTATTGATTAGCTATTGTTTCATCTAGAGAAACAATAATGAATAGAATAGACCCTTCTCTCATTGACTTTCCATTCTGTTGAAGGATTCAGGCAGTAAATAAAAAAATTGTTACAGCTTATGATAATTGTTAAGGGGAAAATGAATAAGGTACTGTAAAAGAAATAAAAAGGCTGATGTTTTAGAAGACGCAGTCAAGGTATGGTGCTATGTCCTGTGAGACATAAACCCAAAGATGAATAAAAAACAACATAGCCCTGATCTCTAGGAACTTTTTATAGTGAAAGGCATAAGATAAACACATAAAAAATACATGTGAGTGAATCAAATAAAAATCATAAAAAGATTCATGTAATGGAGACAAATGATCACTAAATTCCGAACGAAGTTATTCAGGGAGCACTTACAGACAAAGTAATGTTCGAGTAGGGTTTTAAAGGAAGAATATGCTTTTACTAACTGATACAATAATGAGGAAAAAAACAATACGACAAAAAGCAGAGAAGGATGAAATTACACTCCAAATCCAAGAAATGGTCACTGGTCTAATGTGATAGAAGCGAAGAGTGAAGGCATGTGAGAAATAAAAAGGAGATGATATAGTAAGTGGAATTTACACCGTATTAGAACTGAAGGAATTTTTTATTTATGTAATTAAGAAAAAATAACTCTGCCTAATTTTGAGAAGAAAAAAAATTAGTATAACTGCTGATGCTTTTTACTCCGTGGATGTATTTCTTATAAGCATTGAAGACCTCGTTAAAGCCCATTACTTGTATAGGTTGTCTGCAGATCTGTGAGGCCTCCTTCACCCCCTTTCTAGGCCCAGAAGGAAAATTTATTATTATTTTCCTAATAATAAATTTTTTAGGCAGAGTATGAAATAAAAGAGGGCATTTATGATTAATAGTGATATTGGTACATAAACTTTATACATTTTATAGTATTTTAAAAATTATTCTCAGATTTGGTGAAGTTCCTTATAAAAATGTTATCTCAGCTGTTCTATGGAAAATCAAAGTGAAGAGGTTATTGTGTTCATGCTAAGCTAGACTGGCCCAAAAGACAGAAAAAGAGAGCAGTTTCATTTTTGGGTTTTTTTTTTGTTGTTCTTTGCAGGCTTCAAGTATGTCAAAAAGATCAACTTGAGGAAGTTCTGAAACAGCCCAGTGCTGCCAGTCATATTTTTAAATAATAGTTTACAAAAGGATTGCTAATAGGGGCTTTACAAATGAGGAACTTTAGGGGTCAGTGGAACCCCTTATATTGTAAAGAAAATTGTATGTACCTCTGCAATTCCTCCTTTTAAACAGATTATTAAGGGAGTTTGGTGTTTCTTAACTAGGGTCACTGCTGATACTTTGCATAGGACAGTACTTCTCTGTGAGGGATTGTCCCAGATTTTAAAGGACATAGAGCATCCCTGCAAGCCTGTTCATAAAGGCTGTAGTGAACCCTTAGTCTTTGTGACAACCCAAAACAATCCCCATGTTCCCAAACACTCCCTAGAGCTCCTCAGGTTGAAAATCACTGGATATTACATAATTCCAAAGAAGATTAAGAAACATTGCTCTGAAAGCTTTGGCTTCTTTGTTTTTGGAAGAGTGCTTCTTGCTTATGAGATGTTCTACTTACAGAGAATGGACACATGGGACTGGAAACCTCAATTTGGTGGATTAACAGGTATTGTGGGAGAATCCGAGGAAAAGAAGCAGAAGAATAGAGAGAAGGCAGTAGTCAGAGTAATGTATTTGAATTTAAGTTCAGAAGTTCAAGTCATTCCAGATGATGACAAGTTCATCTGTGGCCATAGAAGTGGATGGCTTATGTGGGTGGAGGTGAGTATTGTTAGAGATGAGGAGGCCAAGGAACAAAATGACCATGTTGCTGGATGAGTTATTCACATGTATATGAAGAAGATCGGGTGGATTGCAGGATGTCAGATGAGGGGAAACTATATTAGGTAATAAAGCTTTAAAAAGGGAACCTGGACTTTGACATTGAAAAAATATTTGACATCTTTAATAGTCAGGAAAAAGCAAATGAGAAAACAATAGGGTACTACTTTTCGCTGGTTTGGTAAACATTAAAGAACTGATAATATTCAGCACTCGAATCTGGATAGCAGGTAGATATTCTGATTTATCTGTGCAAGGAATGCTACTTCTTTTTTGGTTAGAGACTTGGAAATATCTACTAATTCTTCCATCTCACTTTTGAGAAGCTATTCTGCAGGAACATGATTACCATATAAAGGTCAAATGCACAAATGTCAAAAAAACTGGTAAAAAAAATATCTAGCAATGTTGGGATGATGCATCCATACTACAGAATGATATGCTTCTACTAAAAAAAAATTTAGAAATAAGAATTTTAAGATAAAATATCTATAATAAGTTACTTTTTAAAAAGTGTCAATGTAAGAAGTGTCCAAACCTGTAGAGAATTTTTATAAGAGTTTATTTGAGCCAAACTGAGGACATGCCGAGCAGCTGGATTTCAAATGCTCCAGAGAAGGAGAGTTTTGCCGTTTCTCTTGTACATAAGAAATACAGGAAGGAGAAAGGTTGGAGAAAGAAAGGTACAGGATAGTTAACAAGGTGATATGCTCCCTTGAGAGTGGATACATTTTTTGAGGGTCTTATTACTTCTGGCATTTCAAAGGTGTGTTCACCCAGATGCACAAAAACAGTGGACAGGGCTCACTTGAGGCAGAAATAAGCCCTAAACCTTCTTTAGGCCTGAATGTAATTACCTCCCATGACCCACCCAGCTAGGAATGTGTGATCCAGATCATCCTATGAGGTTACTCTCAGTCAGATTTATTACAGAGCCCCTTTTTTTGTGTGTCCACAAGAGTCATAGAATTATAATATATGGAGTAAGCAATAAAAGGATATAAATCCTATATACAGGTGTCCTCAGGTTACGACAGTCTCAATATAAGAAGTTTCGAGTTATGACACTCACTTCCATAAAAACTTTAAAAAATTCAGACAGGAGTGTTTCGGCTTATGCCGTTAGTGTTGTACTTATGGACTACATGGGGGAACTAGTTTGGTTGCACGCAGCAGAAGAATACACTGTACAGTGTACAGTACAGTATATTTATGTCCTCTTCTTTTTTCTGTGGCTTAGTTGTGTTTTTATGTTCAAGATTATGATTTTACAACTGCGTTAGGATAGGTAAGTGACTTGGGCTAGGGTGTGTTTCAACTTATACCAAAATTTGGGTAACATCACTGTTGTAGGAATGGAACTGTGTCATAACCCGAGGACCTCCTGTGTATTGATATGAAAGTAGACAAAGATGTAGAGATTACCCAGCAGTTGGTTCACAATGGATAGAATTGAAGGGAGAGATTATGAATGCTTTCCTTAGATACCTTGACTTTTTGACTTGCTGTAAGTATGATTACTTTGCCACTAAAAATAAAACTACTGCCTGACCAAGCAGTGGTGCAGTGAATAGAACATTGAACTAGCACACAAATGACCCAGGTTTGAAACCCTGAGGTTGCTGGCTTGAGTGTGAGATCGTAGCATGACCCCATGGTCACTGGCTTGAGCAAGGGGTCACTTGTTCTGCTGGAGCACTCCAGTAAAGGTACATATGAGAAGCAATCAATGAACAACTAAGGAGCCGCAACAAAGAATTGATGCTTCTCATCTCTTTCCCTTCCTGTCTATCTGTCCCTCTCTCTGTCTCTCTGTCTCTGTCACAATAATAAATAAATAAAAATAAAACTACTATAATGAACAAAACAATTCCATCAAAAGAAATCACACTTTATTAAAGGGATAAGAGAATATAAAATTAGCATGAAGAGACAGAACAATTGATGGGCCTTGAAAAATCAATAAACTACTGAGGGCATAGTCTATGCAAAGAACTCCAAGAATTTCTCCAATGCCTAATAGTATTTTTAAGGAAAATAAATCAACACATTCAAGTATTTAGTTGAAATATTCATGTAGAAGTTTTATTATAGTGAGACCTACTTTCCAGGAAATGTTCTTCTTTATATGCATTTGGAGGGCCTGTCAATTTTTTTTTTTTTTTTTTTTTGCTATTTTTCTGAAGTTGGAAACAGGGAGGCAGTCAGACAGACTGCCGCATGCAGCATGCACCCAACCGGGATCCACCTGGCATGCCCACCAGGGGGCGATGCTCTGCCCATCTGGGACATTGCTCTGTTGCAACCAGGGCCATTCTAACGCCTGAGGCAGAGGCCATGGAGCCATTCTCAGTGCCCGGGCCAACTTTGCTTCAATGGAGCCTTGGATGCGTGAGGGGAAGAGAGAGACAGAGAGGAAGGAGAGGGGGAGGGGTGGAGAAGCAGATGGGCACTTCTCCTGTGTGCCCTGGCCGGGAATCGAACCCAGGACTCCTGCACGCCAGGCAGACTCTCTACCATTGAGCCAACTGGCCAGGGCCTGTCAAATTTTTTTTAAAGAATACAGTTTTAAAAAAGTTTTGTTGATTTTTAGAGAGAGGAGATAGAGAGAGAGGAAAAAGAAAGAGGCATCAGGGGCAGGAAGCATCAAATCATAGTAGTTGCTTCTCATATGTGCCTTGACCAGGCAAGCCTAAGATTTTGAACTGGCAACCTCAGTGTTTCAGGTCAAACTTTCATCCATTGAGCCACTACAAGTCAGGCTTTTTAAAAGAATTAATTAATTTTATTTATTTTAGTGAGATGAGAGAGAGAAAGAGAGAGAGAGAGAGAGAGAAAGGAGAAGGAGCAGGAAGCATCAACTCCCATATGTTCCTTGACTGGGCAAGCCCAGAGTTTCAAACCCGCAACCTCAGCATTCCAAGTTGACGCTTTATCTACTGAGCCACCACAGGTCAGGCAAATATTTTTTTTTAAATTAACTTAAAAAACAGTAATCTTTAGCTTTGTAACAATTGACAAACACTATTTAGAATTTAATAGACACTCTCTGGCACATGTCTTGTTTCGTTGCCTGAGATATATCCATACATTAAAACTATTCACAGTGATTCCACATTGCCTGGAACCAGTGTAGTGTTTTACCAAACAGTGTCCATCCCTAGCCTTTGGCTATAGTTATAGTATTACAAGTAATAAAAATAGGTTTAAAAAAAAAGAAAAGAAAGAAAGAAAACAGCAGACAATTATGGGAGATGTAAGAGAGGAAGAGATGTGAGAGAAGGCTATTATTATCTCTCTTAACCCACGCTCCTGAGGAATTGCTGCAAGTGAATATTGTTTTGCAGAACTGAAATACAGAAACTACTTCTTTAGCTCAAATTGTCACGCTATCGCTTGTTGTTTCTCCCCCCTCCACCCTTTGGAGCTAATGCATCATGATTGGAACCATGAACCTGGATTTCATCAGTGAACCCCACCCCTTACTTCCAGTTCCACAAGAACCATAAGTAGGTAAATAGGTGTGCGGTAGGGTGGTGGCCCTGTCACCTCCATTCATCATTCCCCTGCCTGTCCAGTTCTTGAGCCAACATGAAGTTGCAACTCTATAAGGAAAAAAGTAAACTTTCATCTAACTAATCTTTAATGTTTTTTACTTCATTTGATATTTGAGGGCACAGATTTCAGAATAAAATTACAAACCATGTAATACAAATTTCAAATTGTATGATTTAGCCATATTATTTCATTCTCTGAGCCTCAATTTCTTTGCCTGTAAAATAGGATTGTACCTTTTTTTTTTTTTTTTTTTTTTTTTTACAGAGACAGAGAGAGTCAGAGAAAGGGATAGATAAGGTCAGATAGACAGGAACAGAGAGAGATGAGAAGCATCAATCATCAGTTTTTCCTTGCGACACCTTAGTTGTTCATTGATTGCTTTCTCATCTGTGCCTTGACTGTGGGCCTTCAGCAGACCGAGTAACCCCTTGCTGGAGCCAGCGACCTTAGGTCCAAGCTGGTGAGCTTTGCTCAAACCAGATGAACCCGCGCTCAAGCCTGCGACCTTGGGTTCTCGAACCTGGGTCCTCTGCATCCCAGTCCGACGCTCATCCATTGCGCCCCTGCCTGGTCAGACAGGATTGTACCTTCTTAAGAAAATTTTTATGAAGGTTAAGTGAGAGAATACATGAAAAGTTTCTAGTAAAATGTCTGCTAAGAAAATATTAACTTCTAGCTTCTTCTCATCTATCTATGTCACACTGCTTAACCCTGACCTCTCATTTACTTTTCCTCTCTATCTAGTTCACTTACTTTTTGTCCTTCCTGGCCCTTTTCCTTCTCTAAATAGATGTACTTTTCTCTTAAGCAAATGCTATTTTTATTCCTTAATATTGTGTTCCTTATAAATTTTAGCCACTAGAGGGCTACATAATAAGATACAATTTCACTCACACTGGCCACATTGGAAATCAGAGAATAAATATCAAACAATCTAGGGGAATTAAATAATCATAGAATGTTGAAGAGACATTAGAAAACATCCAATGCAACAAGATTTTAAGGAGGAGGGAACTAGATACTTAAACAAATATGAACAGGAAATTGTTAGACTTTTCAAATCAGTATCTCTACCAATCTATATTTATAAATTTCATTTTCCTTTGCAAGGTTTTTTTTTTTTGTTGTTGTTGTTGTTTTTTACTGGGACAGACAGAGAGTCAGAGAGAGGGATAGATAGATAGGGACAGACAGATAGGAACAGAGAGAGATGAGAAGCATCAATCATCAAATCATCAGTTTTTCGTTGTGACACCTTAGTTGTTCATTGATTGCTTTCTCATATGTGCCTTGACCGCGGGCCTTCAGCAGACCGAGTAACCCCTTGCTTGAGCCAGCGACCTTGGGTCCAAGCTGGTGAGCTTTGCTCAAACCAGATGAGCCCGCGCTCAAGTCGGAGGCCTCAGGGTCTCGAACCTGGGTCTTCTGCATCCCAGTCCTACGCTCTATTCAATGCACCACCACTTGGTCAGGCTCCTTTGCAAGGTTTTTCACTTTCAAACTATTTTATGAAAAGAAAGGAGACATGTGTAAGGGTCAATCAACTTCTTTTAGTAACAAAGCCAGTTTGTAGATTTTTAAAAAATCTTCAGATATTTAAAGTCTAAAATATATAAATCCACATATTCAATCAAACATATATAATCTCTAAATTTAATATATCTCAGGGAGACTTTAATTTTTGCTTTAACATTTAATAAGTCAAAGTTAGTCTGTACTTAGATATCTAAGTAACTTTAAGCATTTAAACAATCTCTTAACTTTGAACAACATTCATTCTAAAATATATACAAAATATGCAAAGAAGTATTCATGCTTGCCTAGAAATAAATAAAAACTATGGTGTCATCATTGAAAAACAGCTTTACATTTCTTATTTTATTAAAAGTTTGATTAAAATGAAAACAATTAAATGAATGAAAAATCTACATAGAATATCCAATCCAAAAGGTACATTACATATATTTATTTAAATATGTAAATATATATTTATTCATTTACTTTTTACCCATATCCCAGAGTTCTTGTGTCTGGGAAGGTGCTTTGCATTTCTGCTTGTTATTTATTATTGTCTCATTTTAAAAGCATTGTTGTGTACTTTTGAGAACAAGCCGGACCCCACGCAGTTTCACCACAGAAATGATGACGGCAGTGAGAGTTTTCTCTGTACCTTACAGCTGCCCTGGAGAGGACTAAACAGCTGGAAACTCCATAATTAACATTCCAGTAATATGAAAGTGTTCAAATAAATTCTCATGCTTATGTTATATCTTAAGGAAAAATACTTTTATATCTGCCCATAAAGTACTATTTATAATTGGAAAAATTAAACATTTCAATATGCATGGAACAAGCTAAATCCTGGTAAATTGCTTCATTGATTCATTGATTTATTTATTGAACAACTATTTCTTGTGTTCTTACTATGGGCCAGGCAGAAAGCTAAGATAAAATCTAGAGTCAAAACGAACAAAAAGAAGTAAACATGGCCTTGGCCGTTGGGTTCAATGGATAGAGCATTGGCCCGACATGCAGACATCCCGGGTTCAATCCATGTCAGGGCACTCAAGAAAAGCAACCATCTGCTTCTTTTCTTTTTCCTTTACCCCTTCATCTCTCTTCCCTTCTCATAGTCAGTGTGGTTCAATTGGTTTGAGCGTCGGCCCCCAGCACTGAAGATAGCTGTTGGTCCCAGTCTGGGCGCATGCAGGAGTCTGTCTCTATCTCCCCTCCTCTCACTTTAAGAAAAAAAAATAAAAGATGAAGAAGAAGGAGAAGTAAACTCCACAGTCCTTGTCTTTTTTCTTTCTTTCTTGTGATAGAGACAGAGAGACAGAGAGAGGAACAAATAAAGACAGACAGGCAGGAAGGGAGAGAGATGAGAAGCATCAATTCTTTGTTGCAGCTCCTTCGTTGTTCATTGATTGCTTTCTCATATGTGCCTTGACTGGGGAGCTACAACAGAGCAGAGTGACCCTTTGCTCAAGCCAGCGACCTTTGGGCTCAAGCCAGTGACCATGGGGTCATGTCTAGGATCCCACGCTCAAGCCGGCAACACTGCACTCAAGCTGATGAGCCCGCGCTCAAGCTGGCGACCTCAGGGTCTTGAACCTGGATCCTCCACATCCCAGTCCGACTCTATCCACTGCACCACCGCCTGGTCAGGCCATAGTCCTAGTGTTAATGAAACTGATCCTCTAGTGTGAATATATGTGTGTGGGGGCAGGGGCTGAAAATAAGTTTTACTCAAAGATAGGTAAAATTACAACTGTGTTAAGTAATATGAATGATACATATGGCATTATGAAAATCAAATTGTAAAGGAGGGTAAGAAAAAGATTCCCTGCAAGATCAAAGACAGAGTCGAGATCTGAAAAAGAAATGAATTAGGTGAGGAGGCAGAAGAATAGCTATATGAGCAAGTGGGTCAAATTGTGAAAGACCTCGTGACAAGAGGGAACGTTTACCATTTCAGGAAAAGAAAGAGGGACATGGAGCAAAGGATGCATGGTTAGAGAAAGGTTCTGTAAGGCTTGGTAGGACAGGTTAAGGATTTTAATCTTTCCCAATAGTTATTGAAAGTCAAGGGGAGAATGACAAGTTTAGATCTGCATTAGGAAAAGGTCTTTCTGGCTACTGTGACTAGCATAGATAGATTTGAAATGTGTGCACATGTGTAGTATGAGACATGTATAAAAATGTTCATAGCAGCCCTGGCCGGTTGGCTCAGTGGTAGAGCGTCGGCCTAGCGTGCGGAGGACCCGGGTTCGATTCCCTGCCAGGGCACATAGGAGAAGTGCCCATTTGCTTCTCCACCCCTCCGCCGCGCCTTCCTCTCTGTCTCTCTCTTACCCTCCTGCAGCCAAGGATCCATTGGAGCAAAGATGGCCCGGGCTCTGGAGATGGCTCTGTGGCCTCTGCCCCAGGCGCTAGAGTGGCTCTGGTCGCAACATGGCGACGCCCAGGATGGGCAGAGCCTTGCCCCCTGGTGGGCAGAGCATCGCCCCTGGTGGGCGTGCCGGGTGGATCCTGGTCGGGCGCATGCAGGAGTCTGTCTGACTGTCTCTCCCTGTTTCCAGCTTCAGAAAAATGAAAAAAAAAAATGTTCATAGCCTTAAACCAAAAACAGAAGAAATATTCATTAAGAGTAGAATGAAAAAATAAATTGTGATATAAGTATACAATAGATCACTATGTAAAAATGGGAATGAACAGGCTATGACTAAGGACTATAACATGAATGAACTGCATGCACATAATGTTAAATAAAAGAAGTCCGACCCAGAAAGATACATGTAGTGTGATCCTACTCGCATAAAGTTAAATGCAGGTAAAACTAATCAGTGGAGTAAGGAGTCAGGATTGTGGTTATACCAAGAGAAAGGAAAACAGAACTAGTGATTTGAAGGAGGCATTAGTTGGGCTTTTTGCAATTCCTGCAATGCCCTATTTATTAACTGTGTGGTGGTTACACAGATGTTAAGTTGTGATCATGTATGGTGCTTTATATTTATGTTCTGTGCAGTTTTCAGTGTATGTGCAATGCCACACTGATAAAACACTTAAAAACTTTTAAAAAGAATAGATTGGTGGAATCTCACGGAATGGATACAGTAAGATCAGTCAGGAGGCAATGGCAATCCAAGTCAGAGAGAAAGATTTATCCTTGAGCCTTGCTAGTGTGGTGAAATGGAAAGGAGACTTATTGAGATCTATTATTTAGGAGGCAAAATGTACAGGATTTAGTGGTAAATATATATGGAGCGTGAGGAATGAGAAGGTGGCATGGATGCTTCCTAGGAACAAGTGATTTAGGAAATAAAAGAGGTGGTCCTCCGTGAGAAGGGACAAAGGGAGGAGTGCGTGAGGATAAGGCCAAGTTCTCACATTTGGTAGCAGAAAGGAAAAGGCCTAGGCAAAGACCAGCTGTGAGAAAAAAGGAAAAAGATTGGACTTGTTCAGAGAGCAGTGAAAATCTGAGAAAGTAGCTGTTTAGTGGAAGAGTGAGTGATACTGAGCAATCTTTTGAAGCTGATCATGCATTTCTAGTAAACGTTTTACCCTGAAGAGGGACTCGCTCCACCAGCAGGCAGCTGCCTTTGTCCATGCAGGAAAAGAACTGGTGACTAGGATCACACGGGCTTGGGGATTTGCCAGAAGGGTGTGATCAGTATAGTTTTGGGGGGATATGATCATTCAAAGTAGATCAATAAGAGATTGTGATAAATCCCAATTTTCTAACTTCATCATAAAGAGACTCTTCAATAGGCACCTGTTCTAGAGTTCCCAGGGAATATGAAAATTCACCTGAGAAGGTAGGAGCAAAGATGAGGTAAGGCAGCATGCTGAAGGTCATAGGTCGCCGAATTACTCGATTTCTCTCCCCCCTCCAGCACTCTTTTGGTGGTCACTGCAACAATCACACATACCATTTCCTTTTCCCTCTTATTATCTTACTCTTCATTGTCCTTTTCCTCCCGATCCTTTTCTTCTCCTCATGTCTTATTTCCTTTTGCATTTGTATGGGAAAAATTAGCATGAAGTGGTCACTATAATGGTGTATGGGCCCTGGCAGATTTGGGACTGGAGACAGCAAATTCAGAGGAAGATTAGATTTCAGCTTTTCTGACATATTACTTTATGCATTATTTCAAGCTTCAGTAAACAGTGGGGCCCACTGCAAAGTTAGCAAGCCCACACAATTTCAGTGACATGCCAACTAGCATTTGGACACTTGGCAAACTTACTAAGAAAGCAATTTTATCTTTGGTATGTGTTTATCTCTCTTCTACTAATACCTCATTTATTTAGTCATTCCATCACTCAGTCATTTATTCCACAAGCATATATTGAGTAACTACAATACTACGCATCAGACACTGAGCTAGTTGTCTTTTAACCACTTGCATTTGAAGTCTCTCAATCCAAAAGGGCCACTCCTATGCCTTAATTTATTCCTCCCTCTTTCATGACCCAATGACAACTATCTTCTAAGGGATGGTGATTAGATTTTATTTAAATAACTCATACCACTATATCTATAAATGGTAATAGTTTATAGATACATGCCAAGCTCTCTGCTAAGTACTTTATAAATATGAATATATTTAATTCTCACAACACACTATGAGGCAACTACTATTATTATCTCCACTTTAAAAATGGGAAACCCGAGGCATGCAGAGATTAAGTAACATGCTAAGCAGGGAGGTTGCAGAGGCAGGACTCAATCCAGAAGTCTTTCTGCAGAGCCTGTGCTATTGTTTTAATCACTGCTCAACATAGCCTATTCTTCAGGCTTGTGGTGAGGAGAGAGGAGGTGCTAACAGGCTCATGGGTTGGAATGGAAATTTGCTTTCTGCTTTGAAATGATCTTTCTGTTCTTAAGGTCAGGAAGGATTCTAGTAGTCATCTGGGTAGGTTATTCTGTTGGTATTGAATCTTATATAAACACGAAAGAAAGTATAAGTCTATGTATGATATTCATTTGAGGAAAGATGTCTTTATGGTCACTGGGATTGATAAAACTAAAGGTATAGTATCTATGAATTACTGGGACTGTTCTAAATTACTTTAGGAGTGTTGAGAACCTCCCAAAGAAGCAGAAAGAGGAAAGATGTAAACACGTGGGATCTCAGAGAGAGAAAACATGGAGGAAAATGGACCGTTGATATGATATCTAATTTCTATTGAAACAGCGAATTAGAAGAAATATTTGCAAAACTTTTATAGTCAGCATTTGGTTGGGAGGCTTACAACAAATATATACATCCTAACTGGTTTTGGAGAGGAGGGGGAAAAAGTAAATGAAGGAATAGTTTGCAATTCCCAAGATGCTCAGTTTTTCTTTTAGCACAAAGAAAAAAACCCCCACTATACATTATAGATTTATCTATCAGTGTGCCTTTAATAACAATGATATGAAGGGGTGAGTGTACTTTTTATATCTCTGGTGATTTCATTTATTCTAATAAATTTATTTTTGTTCATATATTTGTTCTTTTCTTCTATTTTATTCATTTTTTCACGCATTCATTTATGCACCTATTGAACAAATAGTCTCTAAGTGTCCCTCATCTATCATGCATTATTCTAGGTGCTATGAATACCAGAGTAAATAAGACAAACAAGAATTCTGACTCAGAGAATTTATAGTATAAGGAGGACAGGGGTCATAGGCCAAGAGAATTGAGTAATAAGTGGATAAATGCAGAAACAATAAGTGAAAGAAATAAAACTGATGGATATGATAGAGAGGGACTGGTTGAGGGGCTCTTTTATCTGAATAGTCTGAGAAGATTACGTGACAAATGAATAAATGAATTAATGAATGAATGAATGGGGATGATGGGGTACACAAATAAATAATAAAAGGTAGCATGGGATTTATGTAATGATAAGGTCTCCAATAAAGGTTCTGTAAGCATGAACAACGAAAACACCACATACAACCAGAAAGAATTTAGAATATTCTTAAAGCTAAATAGAATTTTGATAGATGAATATAGTATAGCAAGGACATTTCTGACTGAGAAAGTAAAATGGAAGGAGAAAAAGGAAACGGAACACCTGTCTGATACAGCCAAGGGAATGAGGAGCAGAGAGGTGGAGGCAGGGCCAGGCGAGACAGCTTTTCAGAAGCAGAGGAAACAAACTGAGGCCAGACCATCATGGGCCTGGAGGAAAGTTTTAATTAAAAATAATTCTTCTGGCAAAAATTTTTAGACATTTCTCCAAATAAGATATACAACTGCCAGCCAGCATATGAAAAGATGCTGAACATCACTAATTATCACAGAAATGCAAAGCAAAACCAAATGTGATACTACCTCACTAGGTGGCTACTATAAAAAAAGCAGCCCAGAAAGTATCAAGGACTGACGAGCATGTAGAGAAATTGGAACTCTATGCACTGTTGGTGGGATTGTAAAATGGTGAGTCACTATGGAAAACAGTACGGAGTTTCCTTAAAAAATAAAAAAATGAAATTACCATATGATCCAGCAATCCCACTTCTGAGTTTATACCCCCCCAAAAATTAAAGCAAGGTCTTGAAGAGATATTTGTACATCCATGTTTATAGAAGCACTACTTATAATAGCCAAAAAAGTGAGAGCAACCCATTCTATCAACAGAAGAATAGATAAATAAAACATGGTATATACATACAATTAAATATTATTCTGCCTTAAAAAGGAAAGAAACCCTATTGCATGCCACAAATAAGGGTAAATCTTGACGACATTATGCTAAGTGAAATAAGCAAATCCTGTGTGGTTTCACTTAGATGAGGTAGCGAATGTGGTTAAATTCATAGAGGCGGCCCTGGCCGGTTGGCTCAGCGGTAGAGCATCGGCCTGGCGTGCGGGGGACTCGGGTTCGATTACCGGCCAGGGCACATAGGAGAAGCGCCCATTTGCTTCTCCACCTCCCCCCCTCCTTCCTCTCTGTCTCTCTCTTCCCCTCCCGCAGCCAAGGCTCCATTGGAGCAAAGATGGCCCGGGCACTGGGGATGGCTCCTTGGCCTCTGCCCCAGGCGCTAGAGTGGCTCTGGTCGCGGCAGAGCGACGCCCCGGAGGGGCAGAGCATCGCCCCCTGGTGGGCGTGCTGGGTGGATCCCGGTTGGGCGCATGCGGGAGTCTGTCTGACTGTCTCTCCCCGTTTCCAGCTTCAGAAAAATATAACAACAACAAAAATTTCATAGAGGCAAAAATAAAATAATAATTACGGCTGAGGAGCAGGAAATAAGAGGAGTTGTTCAATGGGCATAGAGGTTAGATCTATAAGGTGAAAGATCCTGGCAATCTGTGTCATAACAATACGAATGAACTTAACACTACTGAACCATATACTTAAAAATGGTTAAGAAGGTCAATTTATTGTGTTTATCACAATAAAAAATTCTTTAGTTACTTAAGTTCTCAAAATTATTATGCTTTTTTTTGTATTAAACTTCAAAAAAGTCATGTGTGTGTTTGTGAATATGTGTTAGGTTGCTGGAAAATATGTATCTACTTGGATCTACATTAACATCATTTCTCTAAACCCCACCTATATGGATCTCGAAAACTTGTCCCATATTGAGCAACAAGCTAGCCTGACCAAGGGGACTTTGACACTTGCTTCATCAATTTTTGTCACTCTTAAATTATCATTATCAGCATGTTGCAAAAGGTCTTATATTATCCTCCCAATAGGATGTCATCTGATTATAATATCTTTTTGCTTTATCTCTAATTAAGTGTTAAGACGTTTCTAGTGTAAACTTTTTCAGTTTTATACATTTATATAATGCAGGGGTCCCCAAACTTTTTACACAGGGGGCCAGTTCACTGTCCCTCAGACCATTGGAGGGCCGGACTATAAAAAAAAACTATGAACAAATCCCTATGCACACTGCACATATCTTATTTTAAAGTAAAAAAACAAAACGGGAACAAATATAACATTTAAAATAAAGAACAAGTAAATTTAAATCAACAAACTGACCAGTATTTCAATGGGAACTATGCTCCTCTCACTGACCACCAATGAAAGAGGTGTCCCTTCTGGAAGTGCGGTGGGGGCCGGATAAATGGCCTCAGGGGGCCGCATGTGGCCCGCGGGTCGTAGTTTGGGGACCCCTGATAAAATGTCTAGGTTGAATAGATTTCAATCATTATGTTTAATATATTCAATGTGTTAAAATTAAATATTTAATATATAAGCTTGCCTCCTAACTTTTGTGGATTAAATAAACTATAATTAAAAGATACTGCCAAGCAAATATTATTTAGTGTTTATTTCATTGCTTCATTATTGTATATTCTATTTTACAGGTATTAAATTTCATATGAACAAACAAGGTGAATAGTTAATCACCTTATCTTTTACATTGGGACACAAGTACTGAGATAGAGCATATAATTTTAAATGTGTTTAACTTTGGAAGCCTTGTATATTCACTTTTATATTGATTAAATTTTTTCTTGCTTTTTTAGAACTTTCCTACTGTAGTGATCCACATTTTGTGTTAACACAACAGAGATACTTTTCATTGTACAAAACTGGTTCACTTTACACTATCTGAACTTGAGAAGCTGATGTCTCTCAGGTTTCAAGACAACATGCTAATGTGTGGGAGCACCTACTGGTGAAGGATGATACAGTCCTACAGGCTGATTTTATTGGACCTTGTAAATTAGACCAAGTTGGAAGGCATGAGAACTATGAAGCCCTTAATTGTATAGTCAAGGGAAATGGTATAGCAAGCTTCCAGAAAATGCTTTTGCTTAAATATTGCAACAGAGTGGTCTAAGTCAGGAAGTACAAGAATTGAGACTATCCTACGAAACAAATTTGTCATTTAGATGAGACCATAAGATCTAATAGGAATACAGTTGTTTAGTATTGATGATATACTAAAATGTTTCATGAGGGCTGAGACCAGGCCTCTCTTGTTTGAACATTTCTTCCCCTCCCTCCCTCCCTCCCTTCCTTCCTTCTTTCTTTCTTCTCCCTCCCTCCTTCTTTCCTCCCTTCCTTTCTTCTTTCTTTCCTTCTTTAATTCAGAGGAGGGGAGACAGAGACAAACTCCCACATGTACCCCAATTGGGATCCACCTGGCAAGCTCACTAGGGGGGGTGATACTCTGCCCATCTAGGGCCTTGCTTTGTTGCTCAGCAACTGAGCTCTTCTTAGTGCCTGAGGTGGAGGCCATGGAGCCATCCTCAGTGCCCAGGGCCAACTTGCTCCAATTGAGCTATGGCTGCAGGAGTAGAAAAAAGAGAAAGAGGGAGAGAGAGAGAAGTGAGAGGGGGAAAGGTGGAGAAGAACATAAGCATTTCTCCTGTGTGCCCTGGCCAGGAATCAAACTCAGGACACCTATATGCCGGCTGATACTCTACCACTGAGCTAACCGGCCAGGGGCCCATTTCTTTCTTAAAATATGAAAATTTGCTTTTTGTTTTCCTCCTATAGAACCACATCCAACATTTACAATAAAAACAATGAAATATATTACTTGTGTAATGTTTAGAGTAATTTCTTTTCTAGATGAGAAAAACACATCTGTTTAGTTAACCAGAAATTTTGAACCAGTTTAAAATATACTATAACTTACAACTTTATAGTTAAAAACAATAATAATGAAACTGACCTAAACTAAGTATAAGGAAATTGGTAGGGAGTTGCATAGGCTTTGTAATAAAATATTACAGGTTAAAATTTCAGCTTTATAACTTCATAGCTGAATGAGGTTGGATGAATTACTTAACGTTTCTGTCTTGACTTTCCTCTCATTGCATATGCAATGCTTTGTGCCTACTTGGTAAATAATAGATAGTAGCTATTCAGTGCTTCTCTGACTGAGGGTACTCATTTCCCTAATTTTCAATGGACTGAATGCTTTAGTACACGGACCATATTTTATTTATTCCTAGAACCTGGCACAGTGAATGGCATAGGTTGATACTGAATAAATAAGTGTGTTTAATTAATAAAGAAAATAAATATTTCAGCAACTCCTTGGTGACTATTGTGCATAGCAATACACAAGGTTGTGCACCACTCAAACTGTAACTGAAGTGTATGTGGACAGATAGCTGACAGAGTCATTTAAAATATAGACATAGGGCATTTTCAACCACTGGAATTCCTTTGATTAATCAAGTTTTTTTTAGGATGATTAAGAAATTCACAGAGAATGCTGAGTTCACATAATTGTATAGGGGAATGAAGACCATATTATAATATATTCACACATAGACACATTCTAGTTTAGCTACACAGTGATTTTTACCATTAAGAACATTTTTCTCATTTGCTTTAACACAATTCCTGCTTATAAGTGTAGATACCTGGTTTTGAAAATTTCAGATTAGAAACTGTAAAACAGTTTTTGTACTTGGTTATCAGAAAAGGCACCAACAATGAAGAAGAGATTTGCTTTTAATAAAAATATTTTACACATCCATCTGAAAATTCTCGTGTGGCAAACAGAGCAAGCCCAACTCTATAACATATTTGACATACCTAAACGTATATCAGCAGAACCGTAACTACCCTGGGTTATGTGAAAGTACGTGTTTCTAAATGAGGATAATTTTTGCCTATAAAGTATTCAAGAATCTTTTTCAATCAATGGTTTAATAGTCATGATCGTTTCCTGCACATATCAGAAGTGTGTAACATTCTCTGGATTTGTGTTCCAGAGTGTAACAAATTTTTCTAGGCTTATGGAATAAAAAAACTATTCCAAAGAGATTTTAATAGTCTAAGCCTATTGCCAAATATGAAACTATACTTGGAACCAAAGTCACAAATAAAAAACTAACATGTCATTTATACCTTCACTAACAGCAAAATTTGACATGAAAACCAAATCAAGGGAAAACCAATCCCATTGTAAAAAATGTAAACCTGGGTCAAATATCAAGATATCATTCTCCTTGAGATTACTGGATAGGAATTTTTACATAATATCTTGTTTACAGGAACGCATACTATTTTATACTCATTCTTGGCATAACACTACATGCTGTAGAAATATAATGCAACATTTTCACAGATGCAACTTATTTTCCAAGTTTAAAACATTAACCCAAAAATGCACATTAAAAAACCAAGCTTCATAAACTTGTAGCTTTCATAGACAAACAAAAACAAAGCAAAACAAACAAAAACAGAAGTCAAATAGATGAGTTAGAAGTAATTTGAAAATTGTAATATTTTTTCTTTTTCCTTTCCTCATCTGTCTGTTCCTTGTTATATTTAAAAATGGCTATTTAGTTTCTCAATCTTGTTCACATTTTTTTTTATAAAATATAAGAATAACAAAATATGGTATATGGTATATAGTACATAAATAGAAATTGAAATCACAGATATCTTTTCCCTCCAAGTTAGAGGGTGTTGTTGGTCCTGGAAGAAAATTCAGAAAATAAATAGGCACAAAAAAGTTCATGGAAAACATGTTCCTATTATACTTTAACTTTTAAATTACAATGTGTGTAGTTTTTAGTACAAAATGTTAAACATCCTTGAATCCTTGAATTTATAATGTTATAAATAATTATCTTATTTACTTTAGCTCATTGGTAGGATATATTAAATAAGGGCTAATTACAAATCTAATATTTGTTTTGGCATTCTTTTCAAAGTTTCAAAGCACAATATATTGAGTCCTAAGTATTTTATTTTTCAGCTTATCAAATTTAAGACGCGAAATTTTGCACATGCTTCAAACGAGGACTTTTCATTTTCCTCTTACACTGTTAAAAGTTAATTTAAGATTCTTGCCTCAGATTTTTCCCATCAGCAGTATAAAATAAATAACTGCTAACATAGAAATGATTAGTGGATAATTTTTATTAAGTTTTGGTTACAAACATTTTTTACACCTCTGACACCTGCCTCACTTCTCTAAAGGATGTAGTAGTAGCTGATAACCATACTAGAGGAAAAACTTAAGCAGATGTAGTTATTATGATTTTATATTGCATTCCTACATATAAGGTAGTTACATTTATTCATAGTTAAAATTACCTTAGTTTGCATGGCAGAACTGAAAATGTCATGATGTTTTTCTACAATCATTATGAATGACTTCCAGGTACCCTACCACCAGAACTGTCTGAGAATCATTGACTTAATAATTACTGTTCTTGTATCTAAATGTGCAAATAAAATTCTAAACCACTAACAACTGATCATTCCCATTTTTTTCTAGCCTATCAACATAGATAGTAGGAGATGAAAATGCCAATCCTGGCTTTTGTACTTTAAACTCCAGGGCACATGGGTAGATAACATTTATTTCATACTACTATTCTATACAGAGTCTTTCTCATTATGTTCAATAAATATTAAATTTACCTATAACACAATTAATTCTGCTTCTGATTGCTGTCTGTGAATGTAAATTAATATTATGAGTGCATAGTTGCTGAATGATTTGCTAATTTTCTGGCTCATTTTAAACCACAGAGCAATGACTTTTCCACTTGAATTCAAGGATAATATATTATATAATGGAAATTCCACTAGAACCAGGAAATCAGGAGAACTTAGTTTGGTTCCTGGATCTGTTTTTAAATCAATTGCATGATTAAGGCAAGTCTGAATGTCAATTTTTTCACAGCAAACTAGAAAAAATAATAACTGTCTCAAAGGATTGCCACAAGGATGAACATGAAATGATGTGAAAATTTTAAACTATAAAGTTCTATTCTCCTGTATGTTATTACTATTGTGATTTAGAGAATCCCTATATTTGAGTATAATATTGCTATTTAAAAGATGTAGTGGACTCCTCCTTTGTGCACAAAAACAAGCGAAGTATTTCTGGAAAGAAGTTGCAATAGATAATGCTGCCAAGTAAAGTAACAGGCTGAGACCAATATTGCTTGGACACTCCTTTTCTGTATTGGCAATTCTCTTTAAAATGAAAGAGTTTATTAACAAGTATATAAAGAGTTTCATTAAAACTAATTTTGTATGTGCCTGCATTAAGACACTAAAAAATCTAAAATTAAAAAATATGGCATTTTATACACATATAGCCATGCTTCTTCCTTTAACCACTGCCATTAAAATAATTTTTTTCATATTGAAATTATTTATCAAACTGTCAGTTACTTTATATACAGATTTAATTGACTATTAGCAATGATGAAACTGAATTCTAGCTATTAAACCTAATAACCATAACTATAGACTGAAATGTTACTCAAACTTCTAATCTTATGCAACTAATTTCAACCCAAATGCTGCTTTTAAGATGTTGTTTTGTTCTGAAGATAACTCTCATGTTTGTTAAGAACTTCAGACACATCACATATACACAGTAAATTGGGTATTCATCATGAATTCACCTAGAAAATCCTGTTTTACAGGTGAATTAGGCTTTCACCAGGAATTAGTACCAGCCATAATGACTAATCTTACATAATGTATTTTTAAATTTTCTTCTGAAAAGTTAGGTCATATATTTCCTTGATCTTATAAAATATTTCTTGCTGCTTTTTATTTTCTGTGCTTAGTTTAATGCAGTGCATGCACTATAACAGAGTGTCTCAGCTTTTAGCTAAAAATTAACCCTTACAACACGTCAAAACAAATTAGGTTGTTTCATCTTCATTTTTGATTGTTTTCAGCACTGAGTCTTCACCCAAAATTTTACATAGTTCATTGAGTCTCTGCTGCATTTTGGGAATTCCAGCTAGCTGAGATTCTAGCTTTTGTTTTTCTTCACTCAGTGTTAAACGGATCGCAGTATCCAATTGTTCAAAGTGCCAACCTCCTTCTCCATCAAACTGTAATAAATGCGTGTGGTATTTCCTGTATAATCGGAGTGAAATGATATTATTAGCAATAATTTGAAGAGGCATTTTCATTATAGGTCTATCATTCTAAATTATTTCCAAAGTTAAACTTTAAGTAAGGTGGCCATTTTACATTTGATTGTCAAGAGTCCCTCAAGAAGTTAAATTTTGTGATTTTTTTTTTTACTCTAAAAGTCATTAATCTTTAGGAAATATTATTGCTTGTGTTAAATTTATTACATATACTGAATGTACTGTATATGAATTGTAACAGACTGTTGCATCTACTTAATTTTATAATAATTTATTTTTATAACCCAGTACAGCTCCTGAATAAATATCAAAGCACACTTAGAATGGGTATAAGGAAAGGAAGCTGAGGGGAAAAAGTAACCATTTCAAAGTTTATAGAGAAGAAACTTAAAAAAAAGAAAGAAAGAAAATACAATACCAATTCATTAATATACCATCTATTGGAATGAGTTATTCTACATAAGTAAATACTTCTCAATAATTAAAATTTTAAAACTTCAAAAAAATAAACTTAGATAGAAATCTTTTTAAAAAACTTCTGCCTCCATATAATTTAATCTTTTTTCTCATGGCTCAGGTTCATAACTAGGCACTTCAGAGAGGTATAGAGATGATTTTATTAATGAGAGAGCAGACAACTCATCCTCTCCTGAAGGCAGGCTGTGGACAAAGTGTGGACAGAGTGATGCTGGCACAGGGCTGAGCCACAGAACTTCACCTCGTCTTATGTGTGCTCAGTGTTTCTGTCTTTCCCTTATAGTTATCATTTCTTATTCCCCTCTGAGCTCTCATCTGTCATTATTTACTATAATCAGTGGGGGCTTATTTTAGTAGTTTTTATGTTTTTTTAATTAATATGATTCACATACCATAAATTCATCTTTGAAATGTTTACTTTTTTCCCTCAGCTTCCTTTCCTTATACCCATTTTAAGTGTGCTTTGATATTTATTCAGGAGCTGTCACATACCTGGACAACTAGAAGAGTATTTGAATATTAAAGTCTCTTCTCATTTGTTAATAACAGTGCTAATTGTTGTTAATACTGCTGTTGAGTTTACATTGTTGAAATATCATGTTATGTTAACATCACCACTATCCAATACCAGAATATTTTCTTCACCCCCAAAATAAACCCCATACCTTTTAGCAGACCCCCCTGTTTCCCTTTCTGCTCAGTGTCTGCCAATCACCAATCTCCTTTCTCTTTATGGATTTGCCTATTCTGGACATTTCATATACCTGGAATCACATAAGGTGTGCCTTTTTGTGACTGGCTTCTTTTACTTACTTTATTTCTTTTACTCCAAATTTATCTAGTTGAAGCATGTATTAGTACTTCAATAATTTTTAAGGCTGAAAAATATTCTATTGTATAATATTATACATTTTTGTGTATCTATTCATCATCTAATGGATAGTTGAGTTTCACCCATTTTGGATGGATGGTTTTAACATGTTGTGAGATGAGAAAACTAAAATAGGTTGAGCTATGTCTAAAAAACTACAATCACTCTTAAGTTGAAGACCGAAGTTCACGTTTTTAATATTATGTGAAAGGGATTAATAATTTTTTTCATTTACTTTTGAGCATCTATTATAATTAGGTTTTTTAGTTTTCAAAAATTTGACCTCCCAACAGGTAGGAACTCACAAAAACTAAATTGAAAACAATGTATTTCTTTTTTTTTTATTTTTCTGAAGCTGGAAACGGGGAGAGACAGTCAGACAGACTCCCGCATGCGCCCGACTGGGATCCACCCGGCACGCCCACCAGGGGGCGATGCTCTGCCCCTCCGGGGCGTCGCTCTGTTGCGACCAGAGCCACTCTAGCGCCTGGGGCAGAGGCCAAGGAGCCATCCCCAGCGCCTGGGCCATCTTTGCTCCAATGGGGCCTTGGCTGCAGGAGGGGAAGAGAGAGACAGAGAGGAAGAAGGGGGTGGGAGGTGGAGAAGCAAATGGGCGCTTCTCCTATGTGCCCTGGCCGGGAATCGAACCTGGGTCCCTCGCACACCAGGCTGACGCTCTACCGCTGAGCCAACCAGCCAGGGCCGAAAACAATGTATTTCTATGTCAAGGCCAAAAAATGTGGAAATGCTGCTATTAAAATCTGAAAGCTAAAAACAAAAGTAATGAAAAAAACAAAAGAAGGATTGCAATACAAGAAAGAGAAATAATGGCAAAAATATCATTCTGTTTATTTCACTCTCAACTTTTCTTAGGCCTTCCTAACCTTGGATCTACAGCCAGGAGCAATTTTAGAATGTGGTACTTCAGATCGTTGTCAACTCCCATCTTAAATGTATTAAGAAATGTTTGGCTCATTATTCCAGTCCTACAACATTATTGAATTTTCACATGGAAGAAAGAAATTGTATAGATGCTTCTTGACCCAAGAGTCAAGGCCATGTTTATGGGCTAACATAAACACTTCAGGAGTTTAAAAGAAACCACTATATTAACTGAGGCTCATGTCGGAAATAATCAGCAGACTTCCTGAACAAATAGGATAAAGCACAGGAAAATGGTAATTAAAAAGCTATAATTTTATTTAGGAATCAAATAATTTAATAAGCCTCTAAAATTTTTTACTACTTTGGAAACCATTATTGAGATTAATCTTTACAAATAAAAATTGTCCATTTCTTGTTATGGGAAAAATATAACACATCCTTTCCCTCTTCTGAAATCTTTTCAGGGAATATAAGAATTTCATCTAGGGAGAAAGGAATCAGAAATGACAGATTTGTACAACATAAATTGACTACACTAACTACCATATTTTTCACTCCGTAAGACGTACTTTTCCCCCCCAAAAGTGGAGGGGAAAATGCCTGTGCGTTTTATGGAGCGAATGTTCTTTTAAAAAAAATTTTTTTTAACTGCTGTGGGTTCCTGGACAACTAGAAGAGTATTTGAATATTAAAGTCTCTTCTCATTTGTTAATAACAGTGCTAATTGTTGTTAATACTGCTGTTGAGTTTACATTGTTGAAATATCATTGTGGTATATTTTATTAAATATTTTAACACACCATTTGGTTCAGAATATTTTTTTCTTATTTTCCTCCTTAAAACCCTAAGTGCGTTGGCCCTGGCCGGTTGGCTCAGTGGTAGAGTGTTGGCCTGGTGTGCAGAAGTCCCGGGTTCAATTCCCGGCCAGGGCACACAGGAGAAGTGCCCATCTGCTTCTCCACCCCTCCCCCTCTCCTTCCTCTCTGTCTCTTTCTTCCCCTCCTGCAGTCAAGGCTCCATTGGAGCAAAGTTTGCCCGGGCGCTGAGGATGGCTCCGTGGCCTCTGCCTCAGGCGCTAGAATGGCTCTGGTCGCAACAGAGCGATGCCCCAGATGGGCAGAGCATCACTCCCTGGTGGGCATGCCAGGTGGATCTCAGTTGGGAGCATGTGGGAGTCTGTCTGACTGCCTCCCTGTTTCCAACGTCAGAAAAATACAAAAAACAAACAAAAAAACCCCCCTAGGTGCATCTTATGGAGTGAAAAATATGGTAATTCATAAACAGCACTAAAATGACAATAGTTTTATGAATAAATGAACTGTGGGTAGCTGCAATTAAAAACATGTTTTTCCTGTCAAAAGGTAAAAAAATTTATATATTTTGTTATTTCCTTAAAAATTATTTGTCTACTATGCACCTATTAAAGTGGCCAAAATCTAGAACACTGACAATACAAATGCTGACGAGGCTGTGGAGCAACAGGAAATCTCTTTCGACATGAGTGGGGATGCAAAATGGTACATCACTTGGACAGATAGTTTTGCAGTTTCTTACAAACTAAACACATCTTACCATACAATCCAGCAACTGCACTCCTTGACATGACCATATGTTCACACAAAAACCTGCATATGAATGTTTATAGCAGCATTTTCCATAATTGCCAAAATTTGGAACCAACCATGATGTCCTTCATTAAGTGAATAAATAAATAAACTGTAAATCCTAAAAATGGAGCACTAATCGGTGCTAAAAAGAGCTATCAAGCTAAGACAATGAGGAAGTGTAAATGCACATTACTAAGTAAAAGAGACCAACTAAAAAGGCTACATACTGTGTGATTCCAGCTATATGACATTCTGGAAAAGGCAAAAACTATGGAGACATTAAAGATCAGTGGTTTCTAAGAGTCAGAGGAAGGAAATGAGAAATAGAGCACAGAGGATTTTTTGAACAATGAAAATATTCTGTATTATACCACAATGTTGTATATATGTAACTATAAATTGGTTCAAACCCATACAATGTATAACACCGAGAGTAACTGGAAGTAAACTATGGTCTTTGGCGAAAGGGATGTGTCAATATAGTTTCATTGATTGTAACAAGTGTACCACTCTGGTCAGGAAGGCTGACATGGGGGAGGTTATGTGTGTATAGGGGCAAAGAGTATATGGGATATTTTTGTACCTTTCTCTCAATTTTGCTGTGAACCTAAAACTGCTCTAAAACACAAAGTCTTAATTGAGAAAAATGGTTGACTGCTCCCAATGCCTCTTTAGGCTAACTTGAATAAGGAACTGATAGACAGGACAGCATAACAAATCCACTGATAGACATCAGAAAACACCAGTCTAAGAGATAACTCCGTATTATCCCATCATGTGATCAATTAGGAAGCATGTCTGTAAATGACGAGGCCATATCAGAGAGGGTTCAAGAATTTTTCTGACCTGTTTCTATGTCAGCCCTGATTCTGTAAAATTGGAGTAATTGGACCAGATTCTGTAAAACTGGAATAATTGGACTACTATACTCCTTAGAGTTGTGATGAGGCTTAAAGAAAATGAGCCCAGAACAAAATAAGTGCTGAGTCTGCAAGAGCAACTGTTATGATGATGAATCAATGGAAAAGTAACGGAATGGTAACAATGGTGTCATTTTTAAAAAATGAGACATCCCAATATGTTTTTATGAGATATTATTTATGAAACATTTTCAATCATTTTCCTTGAAACAAAACAGAAAAAAAAAAGCTTTTATTCTGTGTCTCCTTTAACTTAATCATTTGGGCAATATCAATTTAGGTATTTTCCTGGATTTTGAAGAACAAATTAAAAAGATGATGTAAAACCATAAAATACAGGGGTGGGCAAAAGTGGGTATACAGTTGTTTGTGTGGAAAAAGACTTACAGGTTTTGCTTATTACAGTGGCTTTATTAACTCAAAAAAAATAAACTGGCCTGATCAGGTGGTGGCGCAGTGGATAGAGCGTTGGACTGGGATGCCGAGGGCCCAGGTTCGAGACCCCGAGGTCGCCAGGTTGAGCCCAGGCTCATCTGGTTTGAACAAAAGCTCACCAGCTTGGACCCAAGGTCGCTGGCTCGAGCAAGGGGTCACTCGGTCTGCTGAAGGCCCACGGTCAAGGCACATATGAGAAAGCAATCAATGAACAACTAAGGTGTTGCAATGAAAAACTGATGATTGATGCTTCTCATCTCTCTTCGTTCCTGTCTGTCTGTCCCTGTCTATCCCTCTCTCTGACTCTCTCTATAAAAAAACAAAAAAACCCAAACAAACTGTTTCACATTCTCATAACTGTAAACCTACTTCTGCCACCCCTGGATATTCTTTCCTAGTACATGCGGTGGAATTATGAATATTTTCAGTTTTAAAAAAATCACCAGGCCCTGGCCAGTTGACTCAGTGGTAGAGCGTCGGCCTGGCGTGCAGAAGTCCTGGGTTCAATTCCCGGCCAGGGCACACAGGAGAAGCGCCTATCTGCTTCTCCACCCCTCCCCCTCTCCTTCCTCTTTGCCCCTCTCTTCCCCTCCCGCAGCCGAGGCTCCACTGGAGCAAAGATGGCCCGGGCGCTGGGGATGGCTCCTTGGCCTCTGCCCCAGGTGCTAGAGTGGCTCTGGTCGCGACAGAGCGACGCCCCGGAGGGGCAGAGCATCGCCCCCTGGTGGGCAGAGCGTCGCCCCCTGGTGGGCCTGCCAGGTGGATCCCGGTCAGGCGCATGCGGGAGTCTGTCTGACTGTCTCTCCCCGTTTCCAGCTTCAGAAAAATACAAAAAAAAAAAAAAAAAAAAAAAAAAAAATTACCAAATTTTTCTACTTCCTTTCAGGATTATTGGAATGCAATGACAGTTTTCAAATAGCAGGTCAATGCTAGACTTGGGGTATCTAAACTACTAGTGTCAACAAAAATACATGTAGAAAAATAAGTGAAATGTCCTATGCTCTCTAGTGAAAAGTTTAGAAAAGTTAGTCTTTAATAAACATAGGGAAAAACCACCTATCATAAATTTGCATTGGAAACACTTACCAAAGAGAAGGCCTGTGTGTTATAGACAATAAGGAAATTCCAGCGCCCTTTGCAGCCTGAAATATCTTTCCTTCCACATCAATGCTGACGGCACTGGTGCACTCATCCAGCAATGCATATTTTGGTCTTTAAAAAAATAAACACAAATAAATTAATGCTTTTCCTATTTGAATGATAAGTATTTGACCGATATGAGTTGTGATGTTAACTTTTAAGGTTAACTAGAATATGATATCCATCTTAAATTTTAAGTAGATTTTCTGAAGCCCGCTCACAATACAATAAGCTTTGTTGTTATGCAGATGAGTGAATCATAAACATGAGGCAAGGGAAGAGGAGGCAGGTCAGGGAGTGCATTTTCTGCATAAGGCAGATTCACTCTTGGTGACAAGGTTCTAACCAATTAAATAAAAAATAAATTACAGTAGCTAATTATCAAACAAGCCACAGCCCTGTAAGACGAGATTTACTAAGAAGATAATTTTATCAGCAATGTGATTACCTAATCATTCACTATTAGTGGATTCTCCTTGCTATAAGATTCTGCCAAACTAAGTATTCCTAATCTGCTAAATTTAGAGTAGGTATTGAACTCGGTAACATTGTGACCATGCTTCACAATCAAATTCTTAGGGGGAAAATATCAGTAAATGTTTTTCTGATTGTACTCAACAATTTTGTGTTTTCTAGGTTCATTTTTTACACTGGAAATGATTTTCTACTACTATCAGAAACCTATAACTTGCAACCATTTTCTTCTGTTTATTCTTGTCCTTTCATTTTACATCCTACTCTTATCTTTCTTTTTCCTTCACCTGTCTTCCTTGAAGCCTGTCTGGACATTAGATATATATCTGTACTCAGATACATGATTTAGCTTTGTTAATAGGTCCGAGGGTCAACCCATACACTGGCATTTATTATTTATTTCAGGACTGAAAATCAGTATAAAATATTTACCCGAACAATTTTTTCTACGAAGATATTCCGCTTTTTAAAAATAAGCAACAATGACAAGATAAAAATGGAAACCAGTAGTAATTCCTTATCCAGCATAAATAATTACTACTTAGCACTGTAAATTGCTTTTCCATGATGGACTTGCTTTTCAATAAGATTCTGTTACTTATTTGCAGGGGGGGAGAGCGGCAGAGAGTAGTCAAGGCTAGTAGCTACAGGAGTCAAAGGCAAAGCGGAACTCCTACTCAACTTTAATAACCGCTCTCCATGCAAGGAACTAAAAGATCACTGCAGGTCCCCGTGTCATCAACAGATGCAATTTCCCTGCTTGGCTTTTGGTTACTGTTTTGGTTTAAGTATTAAGTATTACTTCTTTGTCTTAGAGTTGATCACTGTTTTATGGATAATTTTTTTTTAAGTGGAAGAGAGGGAAAAGAAAAGGAAATATAAGAGAGAGGGTTGGCTTCTAGTTATAAAATAAGTCATGAGGATGTAATGTATAAGGAGTAAAGTAGGAAGCATTGTAATAAATATGTATGTTGACAGATGGTTTCTAAGCTTATGTTGTCATCACCTGTAAGGTATATAAATGTTGAACCACTATGTTATGCACCCGAAACTAATATAATATTGTATGTCAATTATAATTGTAAAATAAATTAATTTTTTAAAAGAATAAAATTATTTTAATATAAGAGAGATATGTTTTAGATAAAATTATTTTTTTGGACATCTCTCCAGTAGTTATGTATTGTATTTTATTTTTCAGAGTGCTTTGAGCTGCGCAGAGAAGAAATGGCATTTTAGAATTAGAGAAAAAGTATATATCTATTCTCTGTTGTCATAGCAACCACTGGTCCAGCAGATGTAAGAGAAATTGCACACTTTAATTTCCTTGGCATGGCTAGTGTGTGTGTGTGTGTGTGTGTGTGTGTGTGTGTGTGTACTTAAACATAGTAAGCAATAGCAGGGATCTGGAACTGATATAACTAAGTAAAATATTAGAAAATATGGTTTCTCAGATTATTTTTTTCTTTTGCCAAGTCATCAGAAGAGTGAGCCCTGCAAAAGATCTAGTCTATCCCCGCTAAAACAGGATTATCTTCATCATTCTTTTTTTTTAAGAATCATTTAAAGTTTATTTTATTTTATTTACAGAGATAGAAAGAGAGTCAGAGAGAGGGATAGATAGGGACAGACAGACAGGAACGAAGAGAGATGAGAAGCATCACTCATCAGTTTTTCGTTGCGAGATCTTAGTTGTTCATTGATTGCTTTCTCATATGTGCCTTGATCCCGGGTCTTCAGCAGACCGAGTAACCCCTTGCTGGAGCCAGTGACCTCGGGTCCAAGCTGGTGAGCTTTGCTCAAACCAGATGAGCCTGGGCTCAAGCTGGCAACCTCGGGGTCTCGAACCTTGGTCCACCGCATCACAGTTTGACACTCTATCCACTGCACCACCACCTGGTCTGGCCATCATTCTTTAAACATTGAAAGTCCTCTCAAAAAGACTATACAATTGTGATACTAAATACTCCTTGCCAAAGTTCTCTATTGTAGCTATCTCAAGTTCTTCACACTGTGCAATTCAAACCGTTTTTATTAGTTCTTTGAAGATGGTGTGTGTGTGTGGGGGAAGTTTCTCATTATACTTTTTCTTCACTGGGTTTAATATTTCTATTTCATTTTATTTTTTCTCAATAGATTCTGCTTTTCAACAACTTCATCATCTTTATGATCACTAAATTTTCTTTTCACTGGTGTTCTTGTAACTTGATCTTTATTCAGTCTCACATTATATCTAAAATATTTTAGATACATAAGTATCGACTAGTTATTTCAAATTTGGGTATTTGAAATCTCTTTGGGTTGGCATCTTTTATTAATGCCTCTTGCTCTTCATTACAGGGTTAATTATATTAACAAAATGGTGCAGGTAGAAATTTGTGGTCACATTTTATATTCCATCATATTACATTTCACCGACTATGCTAGTGATCACATTACTGAATATTTATGGACAGGGCTCAGACAGATTCAGGGTGATAATGAGTAACAGCTGGTCATAAATGTCAAACTCTAGACTTCACACTTGAATCTTACCACATCTTCTGAGAAAGGGGCATTATAAAATATACTTCACTAAAAATTCTAAGTTAGTAAATTTTGGTTCAGATCTTTTTTTTTAGCTTGCCATATTCTTAAACTAACCATGTACACTATTATAAATACAGTATTATTAACACAACATTTTTTCCCATTAAAAATTTCAGTTAGATACAAAATTAATACATACTCTCTGATTTAATTTATATAAAGTTGTAGATCAGGAAGAACTAATATTCAGTGATAGAAAACAAAACAGAAATGATCTAGAGGGTATCTGACTGGAAGTGGGAATGAGGGACATTCTAGGATGACAGAAATGTTCTCTATCTTAATTGAGGTATTGGTTACATTATGTCTTATTCATTTAGCAAAAGTCATTGAATTGTATACTTAAGGTTTGTGCATTAGGTACATAAAATTTTATAATAATTATGATTTAAAAAAAATCTGGTTAGCTATTATGTAATAATAAACATAAAAGCTTACAAAATAAAAAGAATATAAATTTTAACATACTTTATGAAAATGGTTACATTAAAAATTCAAGATAATGACCAACTTCTGTGTACTAAGATTGAGAAGAAACTATTTCAATATATTAAGTATTATATGGGTAATGAGATAGCAGACTTTTTCTTCTTATTTATCTAAATTTTTTACTTCTATGAAATAAATATGTAATTATATTTTAATAGAATTGTTAAAATGGTATGTGCTTTTATCAGTGATAAACTGAATTTGAACCAAGTACTAGATGACTTTACATAATTATTATCAATTTTATTAGGTACAATTATGGTATGTTATTATGTAAGAAAATATTTTAAGATTCTAGAGATTGATGCCAAAGTATAAGGAATATGTCACAATATTTGTGATTCACTTTAAAATGCTTCAAAAATAAAAAAAATAGGTAGATCAGATGTGACAAAATGGTAGATTATTGAATCAGTATGCTGGGAATATGGGTTCATTTTACCCATCTCTTTGGGTGCCCATCTTTGGGTACTCATCATACCCAAAACATCTCTTCTTTGAGATGTTTTGATATGTTTTTTTCATAATAAAAGTTTTGTTGTTTTTTTAAAAATAATTGATAGCCAACTAGTTACTAAATGTGGGCCAACTGGGTGCTAAGTGTTTAGTGAGGCTTACTTGATATATTTTTGCTCTTTTTATCAGCTTTTTAAGTTTCTTTACAAAAGTATTAATGCTTCCACTGCTATCCCTCCAGGAGTATGGTATCCACCCAGTTTGCAGCCCATTCATACGTTCATGTATATAATTCCTGGTCCTTTTTGACCAAGATGTAAGTGCTAAATGTAAGTAATGTAATTTCCCGATAACCTCCTGCTTTGCATACAACTCAGGTTCTCATTGCCAGAAGCCTAAGATTAAAAAAGAAACAGAGAGAAAGAGAGAGAGATTTCTTTTTCAGAGAAGAATAGGACAGACAAGAGGAATAAATCAGAAGAGCTTTACTATTTCTTTCTAATGTCCTCTGCCTGGTATCTTTGAACTTCAAAAGCTATGAATCTGAAGCTGATTGCAAAGAAAAAAGGTTTTTTGAGAGAAATTATTTTCTGAATCTCTCTTTACCCGAGTCCATTAACACCTAGTTCCTTTCTGCTCCGTTGTATCCCTGATGTTCCAGGAGAGCACTGCTAACCTGAATAGGCTACTGAGTGGTTGAAAAGTTAATTTAGTTTGAATTTAACAATTTAATTCAGAAGTTTACTGAATGCCTGCCTCCAGTGTTCACAACAGTGTAACAGTGGTTAAGCATCCTTCACAATTTAAAATGACACTATTTCTCCTTTCAAACTTAGAAGACATAAAAATAAAAATTTAACTTTGTCATCTAATATTAGTCAACATAAAATGAATAGAAAAAAGAGGCTTGAAAATTTCTTGTCATATAAAAAAACAACTTAAAAAAACCACTAAACTATAAAGTCTAAGCATCCATTTTTTAGCAAGATTTTTTTTAAACTAAATATGAAGACACTGAATCTTGTCCAAAGGTTTTTGTTACAACAATGGAATAGTAGTTTCCTGAGACTAGTGTACTTACCTATGGTAAAACATGCGAGCCATGCCCATTCTTTGCTTCTCTCCTCCTGATAGGACATCTTTCCAGTCCATAACAGCATCCCATCCTTACAAAAATATAAAGATATAGATTTAGAAAGCATTTGTTTAATTGTTACAGTTTTAGACAAGGGATTCTGGCAAGTTCAAGCTATTAACACACAGCACCTGGTATTTTACAGGACATGTGCTAAGATGGACTAAAGAGTCTCATCATGTATGAGCATTTTGTTGTAGATATGATATTATTTTAATGGTAATAATTCCTTTTACTGACAAATAATCCTCTAAGAATTCTAAATACTGACACGTTAAAAGTTTGTTTGTTTCTGAATATCTCCGAAGAGTCGATATAGTTACGCTTACTTTGGAGGGCGAGGGGAGAAAAAGACAAACAAATTTGCATAAGCCTGTTGCAAAGCCTATGAAGGGTGAGGCAGGAACTAACTTAAATGGCTTCCATGTGCCTGGCACTTCACACAAGTTTTCTCATTATATATCCTACAGTCTTATGAGGTAGATATTATTAGTAACATTTTGTAGGTGGGTAAATTGAAACTCACAGAATAATTGACGTGTCTAATTTTACATAGCTAGGTATCAGAATTGGGAATAATATGTAGGTCTATGTTCACGCCTTTATGATTTACTTATGTAACCTCTTACAACATCTTAATTGCTGACTTTCTGTTTGATTTTTATTTAAAAAGCAATGTTTCTATTTTTAAAAAAATAGGTTATAGTTATACATACTGACATAGAAATGTATCCAGAATATTTTTTATATGAAAAGCTGAATTGTAGAATTGTGGTGTCATTTTCCTTCCAGTAAATTTCTGTCTATTTAAAAATCATATCCTTATCATTTTATAATAGGAAAAAAATCTCAAAAGGCCATGTGATTTGAAGTTTTTACATCTAGTGAAAACTGTTGAGATAACATTTTTTCTATGGCTGAATTTTAAAGCATAATTTTAAAGCATAAGCGATGGTATGAAAAATAGGGTGAGATTGCTACATGGTGGAGAAATAGTGTGGGCTTAAAATTTTTTTCCCTTTGCCATTGAGAAAACACAAGAGAAAAGTATTTGTGTCAAAAAAAATTTTAACTTTACATATTTAAATAAAACATGTCCTTTGTTCCACTAAACCCCAAAGTTTTAGTGGGCAATACTGCGTAATCTCAGAACACCAAAAATCAGAACACTAAGTCACAGTATCACCTTTGATGCTGATTTATTCATTTATTTTGTTATTTTATTGGCATAACATTAATAAAATTATATAGGTTTCAGGTGTACAATTCTATAATAGATCATCTGTACACTGTACTGTGTGTTCATCACCCAAAGCTAAGTCTCCTTCCATCACCATTTACACTTTTAATCCTCATTTGCCTCCCCCACCCCCTTTCTCCTTCTTGTAATCACCACACTGTTGTCTGTGTTTACGAAGTTTCTTCCCTTTGCTTAATTCCTTCTCCTTTTTCATAGAGCCTCCCAACCTCTATTCCCTCTGACAGTTGTCAGTCTGTTCTTTGTATCTACGAGTTTGTTTTTATTTTTTCTGTCAGTTTATTTTGTTCATTAGAGTCTATACATAAATGAAATCATGTGGAAATTGTTTTTCTCTGACTGACTTATTTCACTTAGTATAATACTTTCCAGGTCCATCCAAGTTGTCATGAAAGGTAAGATTTCCTTCTTTTTTATGGTTGAGTAGTATTCTATTGTGGGACTGTACCACATCTTTCTTATCCACTCATCTACTGATGGGCATTTGGGCTGCTTCCAAATTTTGTCTACTTTGTAAACAATGTGGCAATGAGCATAGGGGTGCATATAGGTTTTGAGTTAGTATTTCAGGTTTCTTTTGATATATTTCCAGAAGTGGAATTGCTGGGTCAAAAGGCAGTTCCATTTTTAAATTTTTGAGGTAACTCCATATTGCTTTCCTCAGTGGCTGCACTAGTCTGCATTCCCACTCACAGTACACGAGGGTTCTCTTTCCACCCTCCCCAACAACTTGTGTTTATTGATTTATTGATGATAGCCATTCTGACAGGCATGTGGAGATATCTCATTGTGGTTTTAATTTGCATTTCTCTGATGATTAGTTATATTGAACATCTTTTCATATTTCTGTTGACCATCAGTATATCTTCTTTGGAGATATGTCAGTTCAGGTCCTTCACCCATTTCTTAATTGGGTTATTTGTTTTTTAGCGTTGAGTTGTATGAGTTCCTTATAAATTTTGGACAGTAAGCCCTTATCTGATGCATTGACAAAGACCCCAAATAGCAACAATGATCTTGAGAAAGAGGAACAAAGTTGGAGGAATCACACCACCTGGTATCAAATTATACTACAAGGCTGTAGTAATCACACCCAACATGATACTCGTATAAAAACAGACACATATAGATCAATGGAACAAAACAAAGAGCTCAGAAATAAATAAACCCATACCTTTAGAGTCAAGACAAAGAAAGCAAGAACATACAATGGGGTAAAGATAGTCTATTCAATAAATTATATTAGGAAAATTGTACAGATACATGAGAAAAATGAAATTAAACAAGCTTCTTACATATCATACACAAGAATAAACTCAAAATGGATTAAATACTTAAAAATTAAGAATTGAAATCATAGAAATCTAGAAGAAAACATAGAAAGTAAAATCTCAGACATTTCTTGTAGTAATAACAAAATAGAAATAAACAAATGAGACTTTATCAAACTAAAAAGGTTTTGTATAGCAAAGGAAACCATCAACAAAATAAAAAGCCAACCCTTTGATGCTGATTTAGTAAGACTAAGATAGCTGAGAAAATAACGGTTTTCCTGCTTCTTGGAGATGTACAAACTGCTTTAGTTCATGTCCATTTGTTAACACTTCTACGTTCTATTTTGTAACCTCTTTGATGGAATAAACCAAAGTTAATTTCTTTTTTTTTGTTCTTTTGTGTGTGTGTGTGTGTGTGTGTGTGTGTTTATTGTATTTTTCCAAAGTTAGAATTGGGGAGGCAGTCAGACAGACTCCTGCATGCACCTGACCGGGATCCACCCGGCATGCCCACCAGGGGGCGATGCTCTGACCATCTGGGGCACTGCTCCATTGCGGCCAGAGCCATTCTAGTGCCTGAGGAGGAGGCCATGGAACCATCCTCAGTGCCCGGGCCAACTTTGCTCCAATGGAGCCTCGACTGTGGGAGGAGAAGAGAGAGATAGGAAGGAGAGGGGGAAGGGTGGAGAAGCAGATGGGCACTTCTCCTGTGTGCCCTGACCGGGAATCAAACCCAGAACTTCCATGCACTGGGCTGACACTCTACCGCTGAGCCAACCGGCCAGGGCCTAAACCAAAGTTTTTAATTCTAACTTTTACTAAAGCAAAGCATTTCTCTAAGCAAATTATTAGGTAGACTAAACAGAACTTAGTAGGCTTTTAATAAAGTAAGTGATGACCTTGCAAATGTGTTTTCTTGTTTTGCTTAAAAACATATTTCATGTTTTAAGGATTAAGAAAGTGGGTTTCCTTGGAATTTTCGATGTGTAAGAATATAACAATTTTTACTAGTTGTCCAGGCTAGGAGGTAATATACCATAATGTCATAGCACAGTAGAGAACACTGACTTTCAAGTAAGGTCTGTGTTTGAATCCCTGTCTCTTTTTGTTTGTTTGTTTGTTTTGTTTGTTTTGATTGTATTTTTCTGAAGTTGGAAATGGGGAGGTAGTCAGATAAACTCCCACATGTGCCTGACCGGGATCCACCCGGCATGCCCACCAGGGGGCGATGCTCTGCCCATCTGGGGCGTTGCTCTGTGGCGACCAGAGCCATTCTAGCGCCTGAGGCAGAGGCCATGGAGCCATCCTCAGTGCCTGGGCCAACTTTGCTCCAATGGAGCCTCGGCTGCGGGAGGGGAAGAGAAAGATAGAGAGTAAGAAGAGGGGGAGGGGTGGAGAAGCAAACGGGCGCTTCTCCTGTGTGCCCTGGCCGGGAATCGAACCCGGGACTCCTGCATGCCAGGCCGACGCTCTACCACTGAGCCCACCTGTTTCACATTCTCTGGGGAATGTATTAAACTTTGGAACTTGATCTGTAAAATGAGGTTAGTAAAATTCACATCATTGGGAAGTTATGAATCTTAAATAAGCTGACAATATAAATTGCTTAATATGTTATATTCTGCATAGTAAACTGTCAATAAACCATAACAATTATTATTACATTATTAAGGTTGAAACATTCTTAAAAACAGTTCTAGAACTTCTTGATGACTTTTAAAAAATAAAATAATATTTTTCATAAATTTTTATTTGAATTATTGGGTCTTAAATTTATTTAAAATAACTTATCCAAGATTAATACATAGCATATAATCTGACACTGTTTCAAAACTGGGAAGGAGTTGCTCATGTAAATCAAAAAGACAACCTGCTTTCCATATTTGTAGCATCTACAATTTATGATACTACAAACACCATAAAATAAATATAATAAGAACTCTCTTATCTGCCTCATTTACTTATTGTAAGGATCAAATGAACTGATACATGTGAAATTTCTATGTAATGTATCAAATATCATTATACAAGAACAAAATACTATATATATATAGTATCAGTATTGTAATTAGTAACAGCATCTTAGCTAATTCTTGGGCAAATACTATGTGCCACTGTTCTAAAGGCCTTACATTGTCTTATTTAGTCTTCTTAGAATCCTTATAAGATAGATATTCATCTCCATTTAAGATAAAGAGAACAGTGCTAATTAAGATTTGATTCCAGAACTTTGCCTTCAAAGCTCATATGCTGAGTCAATATACTACCCTGCTTCTTCTGATAATGTAAAAAGGAGTAGGAAACAGCATAAATCCATGCAAAATTAAACCTAGAATTAAGCTAGTTATTTCAGTACCTTTTATAGCTTATTATATGCTTTGAAGTTATTTGAAAGTCTATTATAAAGCAATTCTTTTTTAAGCTCAGACATATAACTGTTATTCTTTCAAAAACGTCTTATACTGAAACACCACAGTACAAAAGTTTCTATATTTTATCTAATTCTCTATCTGCTGCTTGAGAGAGAGAAAAATTTATTGTTAAGACTGTGGTTCTAAAAACAAAAAAGAAGTTTCATGACAATTATCTCTCAAATTATTAAGTTTAATATAAGCTGAGAACTTGACAGGAAAATATTTGTCATAAACTTTACATATATCTAGACTGACAATGGCCTCAGGGACATTTGTACATTCAAGTATGAAAAAATAACTTTTAAAATGAAGGAGCATGTTTAATAAAAAGCATGGCATGCTGCACGAAATATAACACAGGCAGAAAAGATGATGTCGATGTCGTCAATAATGGAAAAGCAATAAAAGCTGTAAACTCCATCTTTACTTGTGTGCTTATGTTCTAATAATAGCATATATTTAAATTAAATCACAATCTATTTATTTTTATGACACAGAGTTAAATGCATTTAAAAAAAAAAAAAAAAAAAAAAAAAAATGAAGCCCTGGCGGGTTGGCTCAGCGGTAGAGCGTCGGCCTAGCGTGCGGAGGACCCGGGTTCGATTCCCAGCCAGGGCACACAGGAGAAGCGCCCATTTGCTTCTCCACCCCTCCGCCACACTTTCCTCTCTGTCTCTCTCTTCCCCTCCCGCAGCCAAGGCTCCATTGGAGCAAAGATGGCCCGGGCGCTGGGGATGGCTCTGTGGCCTCTGCCCCAGGCGCTAGAGTGGCTCTGGTCACAACATGGCGACGCCCAGGATGGGCAGAGCATCGCCCCCTGGTGGGCAGAGCATCGCCCCCTGGTGGGCGTGCCGGGTGGATCCCGGTCGGGCGCATGCGGGAGTCTGTCTGACTGTCTCTCCCTGTTTCCAGCTTCAGAAAAATGAAAAAAAAAAAAACCAAAAACAAACAAAAAATAAATAAATAAAAAAAAATAATGAGAGTTTACCTCCTTCTCTTTGGACGATGTGATAGAGGTGGACATTGTGTAGAATACATTCCAGATCTTGGTCTGTATAGCCTTTGCCGTGCATGTCATCCACTGAATCAGGATAGATGACTTGATCCCGAAGACTTCCAAGAGACATGTACGGCCTATGAAACACCAAGCACACGAGAATCTTAGTAAAAAGTCAGCTTGGTTTACTTGGTGTGACATCCTGGTGGTCTGAAAACTGTACAGCAGACTTTAAATACCACATTTCTAGGATTATATTTATTGCCAAGTGATAAGTATTTTTCTCTTGGACATGACAGGATAATACACTGTTATGTTCATGTAGAGACTTCCTGAAACACAGCCACAAGTAAAATGTTCTATTTCAAAATCTAACAGGAGATAGCTGAATATTTTCAGCATAGAAATACATACTTGCTTTGCAATATTCTATAAATGTTGCTTCTGTATTTCATCAAATAGTATTTAGGTTAACTATTTTAAAATTTAAGATTTGGGTCCAACAATGTGAACAAATTTTTTTTTTTCAAAATGTCTTTCATAATGAGAAAAATCAAAATTAAAACTACCATGAGTTTCATAAATATCAGCTTGGCAGAGCTTCAAACACTTGACCACTCACTCCAGTCTCTGGAGAAGCAGGCACTCTCATACAATGGTGAAAGTATAAAGTGGCACAAACCTTCGGAGGGGATTTGGCAAACAAACGTATCACTTGGTCTTTGGCCCACTTCTATGAATTTAGTCTGAAGATATACTTCAAAAATACCAACAGCAACAAATAAAGTACAGAAGATTATCTACTGCAGCATTATTTGTAATTGTAAAATATTGAAAACAACTTAAATGCTCATAGAAAGGAGACTGAGTAAATGATAATACCAGCCATATATATGTAGCTAAAAGAAAAAAAAAACAGGATGCAAATATCTCTATGAATCAATATAGAGTGATATCCATAAAATATTATTGTTACAAAAAGCATGCAAAATTAGATGCATAGCAGGGTTTCTTATGGATACAGTGAACTACATAATTCTTTGTTGTCAAGGGATACCCTGTGTATTGTGGGAGGATTAGCAGCATACCTGGTCTCTATCCATTAGATGCTAGTCGCATCCAGTACTGTAGTGACAAAAATATTCTCCAGATCCTGTTCCCTGGAGGACAGAACTATCTCCATTTGAGAACCACTGATCTATATAGTCCTTCCTTCCCTGGTACCTATGAGGGATTGGTTTCAGGACCCCTCGTGGATTCCCAAATCTTTGGATGCGTAAGTCCCTTATGTAAAATGGCTGCCCCTGCAATGACTGCTCTGCCCATGGGACCCAGCTGCAGCTATTTCAAGCACGCAGCCTGAAGAGAGCAATGTGTTGTTGAGCCCATCTGACAGTATACATGACTGAACCCAGTTAAGACTGCTACATAAACTTTAAAGATTCTATTGGGCAGGGGCAGAAGTTGACTCATCTGATAGTTGCCCAAGATGATACTTGTATACGTCCTTGCTTATTAAAACAGCTACCCACCAATCTGGGGTGGTCTGCCTCTTCCTTCAGTCTCTCCTTGCTCTCTGTGTAGGAAGCCAGTTGGCAACTAACAAAAGTATGTTAAGATAATATTAGCAATGTTAATTTTCATGAGTTTAATGATTGCATTATGGTAATGTTAGTGACTATTCTTGCTTTTTGAAATTACACCCTAAAGTAGTTAAGGGTGAAGATTTATGATTACTGCAACTTAAAAAAAATGTGTGTGTGTGTGTACAGCTGTGTGTGTGTATATGGCTGTGTGTGTGTATGTGTGTGTATGTGCGGAGAGAAAGAGAGAGAGTTGAAGGTTACAAATACAAAATATGTTTTGTAGACCAAGTGTTATTTGGTTCCCATTATGTACAAATGATTTAGTTGACAATAGATTTTGTAACACATTTAACCAATATTTGAAAATCAAAATACTCATATTTCAATTATACATATATACATTTATATGATAAGATTTTTAAATTGGTATTTACAAATATAAGAAATCTGTGGTCATGTTTTAAAAATGGAGATATAATGTATACATCATAAAATTATAAAATTTACCCTTTCAAATTGTGCAATTCAATGACTTTTAGTATATTCACAAGCTCATGCAATCATCACCATTGTCTAATTTTAGAATATTTTTTTAACCCAAAATGAAACTCTGTACTCAATAGCAGACAATCCCCATTCTTTTCTCCTCCCAGACCCTGCAACTACTAATCTACTTTCTGTCTATTCTGGACATTTAATATATATGTATCATACAATATGTGGTCATTTGTGATGGTCTCTTTTCTGTTAGCAAGTGTTCAGGTTAATTCATAACGTATCATGTAACAGTGTTTTATTCCTCCCTATGGTTGAATAATTCTATTGCATGGATGTGCCACATTTTAAAAATCCATTCATTGTTGATGGATATTTCAGTTGTTTCCCTATTTGGCTAGTATGAATAGTGGCATATACCTATGAGTGGAAGTGCTGCAGAATATGGTAAACGTGTTCAACTTGTTGAGGAATTGCCCAACTCTTTTCTAAAGTGGCTGCACAACTTCTGGCCACATTTCTTCACTGTATCTCTATGTCTTCTTCTCCCGCCTTCTTCTTTATCTTTCCCTCTCCAGTCTAACTATATATTTTTAAAAATACAATGAGGACACACAATTATTTGTTTATTGCCATCATCTTAAGCACTGATAAAATGTAATGATATCTTAAATTAATATTTGGTAATAATAATAGTAATATAAAATAAAAATTGGCCACCAGGGTCAAAGTGCAGTCCTTTACTTATTACACTGACACTACTTAGAAGAAGAAATACTAAAAAACCTTAGGAGAAAATACTTTTGCTAATTTCCAAAGTGGTGCCAGCTCTAATTTAATGTATATCAGAAGCACAGATATCCTCTTAACTTACCATGAACCCCAGATATTTGATCCACAGAACAGCCATGACACAATACTTAACTGAGATTACAATGATTACAATACATCTGAGCATTCATTTCACAAGTGTTTCTTCCCCAACCCCCACTATTGTTTCTACAGCAGGGGTCCCCAAACTACTGCCCACGGGGCCGCATGCTGCCCCCTGAGGCCATTTATCCGGCCCCCGCCACACTTCCGGAAGGGGCATCTCTTTCATTGGTGGTCAGTGAGAGAAGCATAGTTCCCATTGAAATACTGGTCAGTTTGTTGATTTAAATTTACTTGTTCTTTATTTTAAATATTGTATTTGTTCCCGTTTTGTTTTTTTACTTTAAAATAGGATATGTGCAGTGTGCATAGGGATTTGTTCATAGTTTTTTTTTTTTTGGTTTTTTTTTTGCATTTTTCTGAAGCTGGAAACAGGGAGAGACAGTCAGACAGACTCCCGCATGCGCCCGACCAGGATCCACCTGGCACGCCCACCAGGGGCGATGTTCTGCCCACCAGGGGGCGATGCTCTGCCCATCCTGGGCGTCGCCATGTTGCGACCAGAGCCACTCTAGCGCCTGAGGCAGAGGCCACAGAGCTATCCCCAGCACCCGGGCCATCTTTGCTCCAATGGAGCCTCTGCTGCGGGAGGGGAAGAGAGAGACAGAGAGGAAGGCGCAGCGGAGGGGTGGAGAAGCAAATGGGCACTTCTCCTGTGTGCCCTGGCCGGGAATCGAATCTGGGTCCTTCCCACGCTAGGCCGACGCTCTACCGCTGAGCCAACCGGCCAGGGCTGTTCATAGTTTTTTTTATAGTCTGGCCCTCCAACGGTCTGAGGGAGAGTGAACTGGCCCCCTGTGTAAAAAGTTTGGGGACCTCTGTTCTACAGGATTCTACCATAAGACTTGATCAACTGGCAACATTTGATGGCATCATATTTTATATCTACGTTTCAGGGAAGATGCATAGCATCAAGGTTGTGATAATGGACTCTGGAGAGATGGTTCTGGGCTAGAATCCTGAACTCACCATTTACTAGCAAAGCGACCCAAAGTCAGATCTTGAGGTACCTTATATGCAAAATAACTTACTTTAATGTATGTTATAAGGATTAAAGGAGGCAATGTAGTCAGAACACATAGTAGGCATTCACTAAACTCTTAAGGAAAAAAACTTCATTTCTAGTTAGGCTTAAGTTTTCTATCTATGTGATAAAGCAACCTTTAAAAAAAATGTAAAAGTATTTCTATTTAGCCAGCTAAGAAACATGTAGTGTTACATCTCATAGTAACCTTTGATTATTCTCAACACTATTAATAACTACCTAATTACAACAATTTTAGAGATTATATTCTGTTAAACACTCAAGAAAGTCTCAAGTTTACCTAGAAGTACTTTGATTAAATATTTTATTTTTATTGATTTTTTATAGAGAGAGGAGAGATGGGTGTGGAGCAAGAAGTGTTAATGCATAGCCACTTCACTTTAGTTGTTCTTTGATTGCTTGTCACATGTGCCTTGACCGGGCAAGCCCAGGGTTTTGAGCAAGCAAGCTCAGCATTGCATGTTGGTACTTTATCCACTGCGCCACCATAAGCCAGGCTTGAAGTACTTTATAAAATTAACTGAAGGGCCATTTAGTTTACTAGAGCAATATATGTAGCCTCAAAGTTATCAATATGCTTTCCTTGTTTTGGAAGGGCAAGACTTTTCAAATTCTTTCAAAAGATAACTTAATATTATTTAAGATTTTCTTATGCCTTTTGAAATCTATCAATTCTCTTTGATGAACAAATATGGCAATTTATCTCAAGAGGGGTCTTAACTCTAAGGCAAAGCAAGATAATTGAATTATGTTTTGAAATGCTTAATTTCTTATTGAGTTTATGAGTCAGTACTGTTTTGAGTACACGCTCTTAAAATAAAAAAAAATCAAATCAAAATAAAAAAGAAAGTTGGTTTTTTCCTTTGTGACAGAGACAGAGAGAGAGAGGCAGAGAGAGGGACACATAGGGACAGACAGGAAGGGAGAGAGATGAGCTGCATCAATTCTTCATTGCGGCTTCTTAGTTGTTCATTGATTGCTTTTTCATATGTGCCTTGACTGGGAACTCCAGCAGAGCAAGTGACACCTTGCTCAAGCCAGCGACCTTGGGCTCATGTCTATGATCCCACGCTCAAGCTGGTGAGCCCATGCTCAAGCCGGCAACCTCGGGGTTTTGAACCTGGGTCCTCTGCATCCCAGTCTGACACTCTATCCACTATGCCACTGCCTGGTCAGGTGAGAAAAGTTTTTTTTAATTCAATCAGGGTGAGATTTAAATAAAATGTCAAACCATAAACATTTTATGATGCTAGATGAAAAACTGCAAATATGTCCATATAATTTGTTATTTGAGATATTGTCACTCAAAATGATTTAATAGTGTATGAAAATTGCAACCTTAAAAATTTATGTAAAGAAAAGACTGAGAAAATGTAACAAAAATATTTTATAAAATTATATACAGGGGTTCCTTGGGTTACAATATAGTTCTGTTCCAATGACAGTGATTTTGGTGTAAGTTGAAACACACCCAAGCCTAAGTCACTACGTAACCTAACACAGTTGTAAAATCACAAGCTAGAGCATAAAAACACAACTAGGCCACAGAAAAAGGAAAAGGACATAAATATAGTATGCTGTACACTGTATTATATTAACTGAAAAAAATGACAAAAAATGAACGTAAAAATAATTTCTTACCTTTATTTCTGTGGTTGACTTACACACTGGAAGGGGCATTGCAAGGTGGGAGAGAGTGACCTATTGGGAGGAGGGAGCTAGAGAGGCAGGAGAACCTGCAGAGGGTAATGGAGCTACTGGGTCAGGTGGATCAGGATTACCTAAGGAACATGCAGCAGACGCTAGAGATTATTCTACCTGTACACAGGTGTTTCATTTCGAGAAGCAGCTGATGTAGAGGGTACAAGATCTGTTGCAGGCCTCTCTACCTACTTACAGAATTGTTACAGACTAGTCTGGAATGTTGATGACTTTTTCTAACCAAACTAGCTTGTCCACATAATCTGTAAGTATGACGCTAACAGAGTAAATTGAAACACTCACGTCTCAATTTTTTAAAGTTTTTATGGGAGTGAGTGTCATTAACTCGAAACGTCATATTTTGAGACTGTCATAACCTGAGGATCCCCTGTATGTATGCCCCTGCTGAACAGCCCAGTTGGTTAGAGCTTTGCTCCAAAGCACAGAGGTTGCTGATTTGATCCCCGGTCAGGGCACATACAGGAACAGATCAATGTTCCTGTCCTTCTCTCCCTTTCTCTCTCTCTCAAATCAATAAATAAAAATTTTAAAAATGTTAAAAAACAACCTTTAAAAATTATATATTTATTAAGGGCAATAAATATTGCTTTATTAAAATTTTTTTGCCTAATTATTGTTTTATATAATGTGGAATGGTGAAAATAGGACATTATCTATGTGTTTAATGAGGTACATAGTAACTAAGGGTACTCTAATAGGTTTTATTAATATAATTATTTTAAAATGTTATCATGAAGTTAAAGTGATCACAGAATCCTCTAGAAAGTCTGTATTAAGACAATTTGGTATGCTGTTGAATCTATTTGAAAGCACAAGGGAATGGAAGAGCCTATAACCAATGTTTATGTGATTAGTTTGCATGTGATCCTTTTTCAAACTCAAAAGTCTGGAATTTAACATTTTAAGCTAGCTCAAGTTTCTCTAGTCCTACCAAAGATATACATAACTAATAAGTATTTAAAGTACCCTTTACTAAACTTTCCTTTCTAGATATGTAGATTATCTATTCAGATTATCTTCTAAGTATTTCAGGTACATCAATTACCATGTCAGAATGTTATGAGCTTACTTGTTCTGGCCCATCAGGAAGGAAATCATGCAACATACATAGTATAAGCAATAATAATAAATGGATTGCTTATAATTAGTAGCTAACAAAAGAGAAACACTATATACTTTTGATTTACTTTCTCTAAGTAAAAGTCAAATTCACCTCTATTTGTTGTGGGGAAAAACTGGAATAAACCCATAGGTATCACATTATAATTTAAATAATTATCATGGTTATTTTTCTTTGTAATCTAAAATTCCTTCAAATGCACATATAATTAAACTATCAATTATAATGGTAAAATTATTTGAGATCAAATCCACTCTCAGTGATCTGGGCTTTTTATAGTTATTACTAATGTCTCAGGGTACTTTTATAATTTGTACTATATACCCCACTTTCTGTACATTTAATTATCGACAATTTATGGCTGTTTTGGTAAAATGTTGAAATTTATTAGGGTTTATATTTGTTTATTTTTATATTTTTCTCTATTTTTTTTCTACTTAATAGGGACAAAGATAGAAAGAAGGAGAAAGCATGGAGAAATGCTAACTCTGTCTTTGTGCTTGGAGTCTCTGGAATGATCACCTAAAATGCTAAGTATTTCATAGTCATCTGGATTTTAACAATACTGATAAAAGTTTCACTGCAATTTAACTATATTTAAGGCATGTGTTAAATTTAAGAAGATCAATAGCTAAGATCTGCTGTATTGCCATAGTAATAAGAAGTCAGGAATCCGAAAACCATAACTAGCTATTAATAATTCATATAAATGTACATGTCAGAACTAATCATGTCATCAAATTTTTTTATGAACAACAAAAACAAGATTTGAGACCTCAATTCATAAGTCATTCCTAATATTTTCAAAATAAATAGGTAGCAAAAAAGAATACACAACTGAAGAGAAATAGTTATATTACTGAGATTATATTTTTAGGATAAAATATTTCTAGGTGCTAAAGCAAAGAAGTGCATGTTAGATTCAGGGAGTACTGGGGCTGCCAAAGAGTGTAACTATTGAAGGAACAGGGAGTGCTGCAAAGAGTGTAACTATTGAAGGAACAGTAAGTGCTGATATGGCTCCTGTGAGGCTCCTGTGAGGAACAAAGAAGGTCAGAGACCCTTATCAGAAGTTTAGGTTTGAAATTCACCACTAAGCTAAAACAGGCCCCTGTTGCTATGCCGGCCCTTGTTGCTATGCTGCGTGTGACCTCCCTAGCCAATAGCTAAACTGCCACTTCTGCTTCTGTATTATGCTTGCTCACTTAGGATATATAAGGGCCTGGCTGTAAGCTCCAGGTGCAGCTTCCGTTTGCAGCTCCTTGTGGGCACGGTGTCTCCGGGACATCTTGGGAGTTCGCCCCTGCGCAGTTTAAACTGGCCAATAAAGTAACATCTTAATTCCTGAAAGTCTCCAACGTTTGTTCTCATACCCGGTGGATGCTACAGTGCACATCCTCCTTAAGAGCAAGGAACGTGTTCATTATAATTAATAAAAATAATGTTAATGGAATAATCAAAGTATCAGCAAGCTAATAAGAATGTATGTAAATCATTTAAAAGTCAACTTTGTTAATAGTATTTATTAGAGCCCTAGCCAGTTGGTTCAGTGGTAGAGTGTTGGCCTGGCGTGTGGAAGTCCTGGGTCAATTCCCAGTAAGGGCACACAGGAGAAGCAACCATCTGCTTCTCACCCCTCTTCTCTTCTCTCTCTCTCTCTCTCTCTCTCTTTCTCTCTCTCCCTCCTGCAGCCATGGCTCAATTGGTTCAAATAAAATTGGCACTGGGTGCTGAGGATGGCTCCATGGCCTCACCTCAGGTGCTGAAATGGCTCAGTTCTGAGTAATGGAGCAACAGCCCCAGATGGGCAAAGCATCACACCCTAGTGGGCATGCCTGGTGGTTCCCAGTCGGGGTGCATGCGGGAGTCTGTCTCTCTGCCTCCCTGCCTCCCTGACTCCCTGGCTCTCACTTAATAAATAAATAATAAAAGAATAATAAAATTAAGGTAATATTTTTGAGAAATTAAAGTTGTATAGAGAAATAGGTTTTAGACGAATAGGAAAGAATAGAGAACATATTATAATTTGAAAGTAATTTGAATAAAGGTAAATTTAAAGCAATTTCACTTTTATATAAGACTATAGCTTCTTTCACATTAACATAAATGAATGAAAGCCAAGTACTTATGTTAACCTTTATGCTAAAATTGGCATGGATTGCCTTCCACCCTCAACAGTAAAAGGACTCTACTTTCAAACAATAGTTTGATGTCAATACCATTTAAGCATACCAAGCAAACAACCTTAGTTGGTGATATTTACTTGCAAGGTTAGGCAAAAGAACAGTAATTTTTTAGAGACATGTCTCCTGCTGCAGGCAATAAGCAAGACAAGTGACCTTAGAGTCAGACACATCTAAGTTCAAATGTTAGCTCCAACATTTATCAGCCCAGGACTTCAACCTCTCTCTAAGTGTTCTCATCTACGTATACACTAGGGATACTAACACCAACCTTATGTGTTATCATACAGAAAAATAGAAATGTGTGTAAAATAGTGACTAGCACTCAGTAATTGTTTGACACATTGTAAATTAATTTTTTTTTTTTAAAGTAATAGGCCAAAGATGCTCAGCTCTTGCTCAGATACCCTAGGATCTATCAATTATATCAAAATGTCATAAGATTCTCAAAATAAAAATCAATATTAATTCAGTTAATTTTAAAAATACATAAACTATCATTGAAGGGATGAGTAAAAAGTGCCATCAGAGAAAACATGGATTCAACTCTGGCACTTTTAAAAGCTAAGATTTCATGTCAAAAGCTCTTCTTAAGAAAAACAGTTGAAGAAAATAGATATTTTAAAAAGTGAATGCAAACTATAAAAGGAATGATAGTTATTCCCCATAAATGTGGGGAATAACAGTGTTAGAGGGGCTTTAATTATTATGATTGCCTGAAAATATTTAAGGTCAAATGGTGGGTTTTTAAAAATTACAGGTAGATGTTTTTAATATGATTATTTTCTTAATCTGAAAATAAGAGGTGGTGAGTTCAGAGAGTTTGAATCCAAAGATTTGGTAAAATCTAATCCTGGCTCTGAACTGCTGGGTAACTCTCAGTATTAAAGTCTCTAATCCCTTTGAACTCCAATTTAATTATTTAAAATGTTCCATTTAGCATGACTTATGCAAAGCATAATCCACATGTACTGTTCATAATTAAAAGATAGGAGTAAAGTTATCTATATTTAATTTGCTGTACAAACTAATTAGTCATGCTGTCCTTCCTGTGTATAGCCAAATTTAGGATTTTTATGATGCATTAAATTTTAAACTGTGATTCATAACTACTTTATTAAGCAGTATTTACATTTAGTCTAGAAGATTAAGTAACATGGTATTTGAACATGTTACTTACACTGAGCTGGTATATAAAATGTTATATATAATTTTTGTTCTCTTCTGACAAAAGAAAACAAAAAAAATGACTTATAGAAGCAATTACTGTCATCTTTTTGTTGTTTTTCAAGAAGCATTGGCAGACTAAAATTTAACATTTAAGATTGTGTCATTTACTCCTAAAGAGGAGATGAGCTCATTGGGTAGAAACTGGGGGAAATGGCAGACTCCCAAGTCACTAGAGAACTTTAAAAAGTAATTCAAACAACTTCAGCTAAAAGAACACTTTAGCAATGCTTGAGGACCTAGGGGATGGACGCTACTATTTCCAGTATGTACCAATGACATAATATTAATGGAGATAAATCTAATAAATATTTGCTTTTCTCTGCTTGGCATATATTAGAGGAAGGGTGGACAGGACAGCCCTGCTTAGAAGTGTTCAAAATCTTACTTGAATCTGTGGCATTTCTGATCTATTGGACATTGGAGAAACACCCTATTCATGACAATTGTTAAAATCCTAACTTTCAAAACCCGGGTCAAATGACACACTGTTCTATTATGTTTTCCCTCACTTAAAACATCTAGAGCATTTCTTGCCTTTCTTGAGGATCTTATTCTGGCTTTTACTGAAGTTACTTGCATGTTTTTGTTTAAAACTAAATTTGACATAAGCACCCTACTATAACTGTGTCTTATTGTCTATTTGCTCTAGTATCTTATGCCAGGGCTTTAGTAACTATTGGTTAAAATTATTTTTTTTAAAAAGAGTAGAATATTGCCTGACCAGGCGGTAGCGCAGTGGATAAAGCGTCAGACTGGGATGTGGAGAACCCAGGTTCGAGACCCCGAGATCGCCAGTTTGAGCGTGGACTCATCTCACTTCAGCTAAAGCTCACCCAATACCCAAGGTTGCTGGCTTGAGCAAGGGGTTACTCAGTCTGCTGAAGGCCCACAGTCAAGGCACATATGAGAAAGCAATCAATGAACAACTACGGCGCCACAACGAAAAACTAATGATTGATGCTTCTCATCTCTCCCTATTCCTGTCTGTCCCTGTCTATCCCTCTCTCTGACTCTCTGTCTCTGTAAAAAAAAAAAAAAAAAAAAGAGTAGAATATTGACAAAGAATAAAATGCAATAATTTTCCCCAACATATGAACTAAACTATCCCACCCATTCTATCCCCCTTTTTCCTCCTTTAAAAAATATTTATCAATTTTAATTTGATCCATAATATAAGCCTTCTTTTACTTTCCTAAACTTTTACTTCTCAGACTTAGATGTACAAAATTTGTACAAGTTTCTTTTCCATACAAAATTGAGGGAAATCTGAATCTATTTCAAATCTGTTGGTCTGAGCGTATGTAGTTGGCCATATAGGTTTGAATAGTAAGGTCATGGTTCAAAATTTCTTTCCTCAGATATTTCTTTCAAGATAGAGAGAGCAAGAGCTTTGGGAACAGAATTATATGGTGGGTTGTTGCCCAACTTGAGACTGTTGCTGAGGACAGACCTGTGATGTATACAAATGACCCTCTGGATGATTAAAAGTATAAAAGAATCCTAGATTTTGCTACTTTTTGCTAGTAAACACCTGTTATCTTCTGTCTTCCCTCTGTCTTTCCATTCTTCCTCCATCGCTCCTTTCTGTCCTTCCTTTCTCCTTCCTTCCCTTTCTCTCTTTTACTCTCTGTTCCCCCAACCTCTACCAAAAGTTTCACATTCATATTTTGGTGAGTGTTGGCATATGATCATATTTTGTTAGCACACGAGCTAAACAACTCAGTAAAAGATTGGGCTTTCAAAGTTTTAATGGCTGAAGACAGAAACTTACTAGGGAATCACTGAGTGACAGCTGGGCCATAAATTAGTGGATAAGTGAGAACAAGAGCAGGAGATCACAAATCTATCCTTAGGTAGCAGGGAAGACAGAGGAACTGCTCCAAGAATTAACAAAAGAAATTCAAGATCTGTATCCAAGTGGAAGACTTTTCCTAAGGGTCAGTAGGGAAAACGAGCTTTAATCATGAAAAACTATAGTCACATTACTTAGAAATTCAGTCTAAAACAGCCTGAAATTGCCAAAATATTTCTTTAAAGTACTATCTGGGCAAGACTAAGAATTTTACCATAGATTTACTTAGAGTGGCTAAATCTGTATTTTAGATGAAATATGTCTTTGCTTAAACTTATGAAATATTCCAGTAATTGTCATATCTAAAATAATTAATGAAGAAGAAACAAGAGAAAAAGCTGTTTTGAAACTAATTTATCTACCACTACTTTTTGTTTGTATTTTTGAACTAAGGCCCAGATTCCTTTTATCTGGTTCTCATTATTAAGATTGCTAAAATGATTTCACAATTTCTTAGGAATTCAGGTTTCCCAGCTTTTAAACTAAACTAAACCATAGCAGCATTCTCTAGAGATTTGGTTAAAAAAAACAACAAATGGCTTCATATGTGTAATTAGAATAGTTTCCCCCCAGTACTTTACTTTTTTCTTCTGTACACTGCACGACATCATTAGAAATCCACTTTAACAAAACCCACTAATTTTTCCCGATTAAAATAACAATTACTGTGTATTTCATTATTGCATATGGAGATCTATTTTCTATAAGAAATCTTTCAATCACAAGTAAAAACAGGGAGATTATTTTTTTTTTTCAGGGAGATTATTATAAAGGCCTGATTGTGACTTATGAAGTTTATTCTGTCAGTATATAAGATTCAGTTCTACCTTGAAATTACAGGCTTTTTTTTTCCAAGCTAGTATTTAAGCAATATTCTATTGCTATAAGTTAATGCAATAAAATAAAATAGCTGTTAAATATTCATTACTGAAAATAATCCAAGAAAAAATGTTTAAGATTAGCTACTTAGAAATATTTTGAAATAGGTTTTAGCAGTTTCCTTTTAAATCATAAAATCTTATAAGATTATTTTTCAATTTATTTGAAAAATCAGCAGCCTTGAGAATATAAGAAATAAATACTACACCGATACACTTAGTTTATATATACATTTAAGTAAATTCTATGCTTTTTAAGCAAGATATAAGATTTTAAACATAAATACATATTGGCATGTTTCTAAGGCTATATGATCAACATAAAATGACTTAACGGAAATTATTAAGAAACATTTTAGGCTTCAAAAATACTTTTGATTCTCATTTTTCTCCTAAATTAAGTTGTAGTTGACCTTTTTTTTTAGGCAAGAGTAAGTTTCATAACTAAAAAAAATTTCCCAGTCTGTTGCAAAATCACATAGTTAGGTTTCTCTAGGGGCAAAGACTGGATTTATGCACCTCCTTCCCCAACTTTTAAAGAGTTGTAGTAAAATACACATAACATAAAATTCACATCTTAACCGTTTTTAAGTGTACCGTTTAGTGGTATGTTTTTTTTATTTTTCCAGTTTTACTAAGAACAAAATGACATATACCATTGTGTAAATTTAAAGTGTACAATATGTTGATTTGATACACTTAGAGACAGCAAAATGATTATCACCTAGTGTTACCTGACATCTCTATCACCTCACATGATTACTATGTCTTTTTTGTTGTAAGAACATTAAATATATACTCTCAATAACTTCCAAATATAGAACATGTCATTGTTAACTATACTCACATGCTGTACTTTATATTCCCAGAATGTATTCATCTTTTAACTGGAAGTTGGTAACATCTCCACCTTCCCCCACTCTCCAGGCACTGGTAATCACCAATTTATTCTGCTTCTATAAGTTTAGCATTTTTAGATTCCACATATAAGTGATATCACATGGTATTTGTCTTTGTCTGAATTATTTCACCTAGCACAATGCCCTCAAGCTTCAATCATGTCATAAATGGCAGTATTTCCATCTTTCTCATAGCTGAAAAATATTTCATTGTGTATATATACACATCACATCATCTCTTTCCATTCATCTGTTGATGGGCACTGAGGTTTTTTCCATCTCTTGGCTACTGTGAATAATGCTGCAATTAACATGGGAGTACAAATATCTCCTGAAGATTCTGTTTTCATTTCCTCTGGATAAATATCCAAAAGTTGGATTGCTGGGTCTCATGGTAGTTATATTTTTAAGTTTTTGAGGAACCGCCATCCTGTTTCTAATAGTGGCTACCCCAATTTCCATTTCCATCAGAAGTGCATCCCTTTTCTCCATAGTCTAGCCAACACTTGTTATCCCTTGTCTTTTATGAAGATACTTATCCTAATAGATGTGAGATGACATCTCATTATACAGTGTGTCTGTAAAGTTACGGTGCACTTTTGACCGGTCACAGGAAAGCAACAAAAGAAGATAGAAATGTGAAATCTGTACCAAATAAAAGGAAAACTCTCCCAGTTTCATACCTATTTAGTGCAGTTTGATGTGGGCTCACTCACAGATTTTTTTAGGGCTCCTTAGATAGCTATCCCGTATAGCCTCTACAGACTTCGTCACTGACTGATGGCCTACCAGAACGGGGTTTCTCCACCAAACTGCCAGTTTCCTTCAACTACTTATCCCACCGAGTATGTTATTCCTATGTGGTGGCGCTTCGTTATAAACGCGCCGATATTTACGTTGCACTTTGGTCACAGATTCGAATTTAGCAAGCCACAGAACACACTGAACTTTCCCCTGTACCGTCCACATCTCGACTGGCATGACCATGGGCTGCTCCGCTGTATACATGGTGTTACGTCATCATCTGCGCATGTGCACATGCTGCCACATCATTCTACAGAAACTGGGAGGTTTTCTTTTTATTTGGTGCAGATTTCACATTTCTATCATCTTTTATTGCTTTCCTGTGACCGGTCAAAAGTGCACCATGACTTTACGGACACACTGTATTAATTGACAGGTGAGGTATTTATTTCTAGACTCTCAATTCTGTTCCATTAGTTTATGTCTATTTTTAGTCTAATACATACTGTTGTAGAATTACTATAGCTTTGTAGTATAATTTGAAATCAGGAAATGCGATGTCTCTGGCTTTGTTCTTTCTCATGATTGTTTTCACTGTTTAGGGTTTTTTTGTAGTTTCACACAAATTTTAGTATTGTTCTTTATATTTCTGTCAACATTGACATTGGAATTGCACTGAATCTATAAGGTAGTATGTATATTTTAATAATATTCTTCCAGTCCATGAGCATGGGATATCTTTCCCTTTGTTAGTTTTTTTTTTTAGGGTCTTATATTTTTCAGTGTATAAATCTTTTACCTCCTTAGTTAAATTTATTAAGAATTTTATTTTTTTATGCTAATAAAAATAGGATTGTTTTCTTTATTTCTTTTTCAGATAGTTTGTTGTTAGCGTATAGAAACACAATTGATTTCTGTATGTTATTTTGTATCTTTCTACTTTTTTATTTTTTATTAATTTTTAGAAAGGAGAGAGAGTGAGAGAGAGAGAGAGAAGGGGGACAGAGGTGCAGGAAGCATCAACTCCCATATGTGCCTTGACCAGGCAAGCCCAGGGCTTTGAACCGGCGACCTCAGCGTTCTAGGTCGAAGCTTTATCCACTGCGCCACCACAGGTCAGGCCTATTTTGTATCTTACAACTCACTAAATTTGTTAATTTGTTCTAAATATTTTTAGTGTAATCTTTAAAAAAAAATTTATATCTAGGATCATATCATCTTCAAACAAAGAAAATTTTACTTCTTTCCTTCTGCTATGAATGCCTTTTATTTCTTTATCTTTCCTGATTGCTCTGGTTAGGACTTTCAGTGTTTTGTTGAACAGCAGTGTGAGATTGGGCACCTTTGTCTTTTTTCTATCTTAGAGGAAAAGCTTTCAATCTTTCACTGTTGAGTATTATATTTGCTGTGGGTTTGGTGCATATGATTGGATGTTTAGATATGTTCCCTCTATATCCTCTTTGTTGAGAGATTTTATCATGAAAGCATGCTGTGTTTTGTCAAATGCTTTTTCTTCATCATTGAGATGATCATATGATTTTTATCTTCCATTCTATTAATGTTGTACAACACATTTATTGATTTGCATATGTTAAACTGTCCTTCCATCCTAGGGATAACTCCCATTTGATCATGGTATGATTCCTTTAATGAGCTATTAAATTTGATTTTCTAATATTTTTGTTGAGAATTTTTGCATCTATATTCATCAGGGATATTGGTCTGAAGTTTTCTTATCTGGTAGTGCCCTTGTCTGGCTTTGGTATCACAGTAATACTGGCCTTATAAAATGAGTTTGGGAGTGTCCTTTCTCTTCTATTTTTTAGAAGAGTTTGAGGTTATCATTAATTCTTTAATGTTTGTCAGAATTCACCTATAGAACCAACTCGTTCTGTGTTTTCCTTTTTTTGGAGGGTTTTTTTTTTTTTTCCTGTATTTTTCTGAAGCCAGAAATGGGGAGAGACAGTCAGACAGACAGACTCCCACATGCGCCGACCGGGATCCACCCGGCACGCCCACCAGGGGCAACGCTCTGCCCACCAGGGGGCGATGCTCTGCCCCTCCAGGGGTCGCTCTGCCGCGACCAGAGCCACTCTAGCACCTGGGGCAGAGGCCAAGGAGCCATCCCCAGCGTCCAGGCCATCTTTGCTCCAATGGAGCCTTGGCTGCAGGAGGGGAAGAGAGAGACGGAGAGGAAGGAGGGGGGTGGTGGAGAAGCAAATGGGTGCTTCTTTTATGTGCCCTGGCCAGGAATCGAACCCGGGTCCCTGCACGCCAGGCCGACGCTCTACCGCTGAGCCAACCGGCCAGGGCCTTTTTGGAGGTTTTTGATGAATGATTCAATCTCCTTACTTGCTCTTTATCTGTTCATATTTTCCATTTCTTCATGATTCAGTATTGGTAAGCTGTATATTTCTAGGCATTTATCCAGTTCTTCTATGTCGTCCAATTTGTTGGCATACAAATGCTCATAGTAGTTTCTAATGATCCTCTGTATTTCTGTTATCCGTTGTAATGTTTCCTCTTTCATTTCTTTTTTTTTTTTTTTTTTTTTTCTTTTTTCATTTTTCTGAAGCTTGGAAACAGGGAGAGACAGTCAGACAGACTCCCGCATGCGCCCGACCGGGATCCACCCGGCACGCCCACCAGGGGCGACGCTCTGCCCACCAGGGGGCGATGCTCTGCCCATCCTGGGCGTCGCCATGTTGCGACCAGAGCCACTCTAGCGCCTGAGGCAGAGGCCACAGAGCCATCCCCAGCGCCCGGGCCATCTTTGCTCCAATGGAGCCTTGGCTGCGGGAGGGGAAGAGAGAGACAGAGAGGAAAGCGCGGCGGAGGGGTGGAGAAGCAAATGGGCGCTTCTCCTGTGTGCCCTGGCCGGGAATCGAACCCGGGTCCTCCGCACGCTAGGCCGACGCTTTCCTTTCTGATTTTATTTGAGTCTTCTTTCTTTTGTTCTCAGTTCCTGCAGCTAAATATTCATAAATATTGTTTATCTTTTCAAACAACCAGCTGTTATCTTCATTGATCTTTTCTCATTTCTATTTCATTTATTTCTACTCTGATACTTGTTATTCCCTTTGTTCTGTTAACTTTGGACTTCATTTGTTCTTTTCTAGTTCCTTGAGTATAAAGTTAAGTTTAAGATCTCTCTTTCTTTCTTAATGTAGGCATATGGCCCTCTTAGAACTGTTACTATAGCATCCCATAGGTTATGGTATGTTGTATTTACATTTTCATTTGTTTCAAGATTTTTTAAAATTTCTTTTTTGAATTCTACTTTGACACATTGGTTGCTCAGGAGTGTGTTGTTAGATTTCTTCATATTAGTAAATTTTTCAGCTTTCCTCCTATTGCTGATTTTCAGTTTCATGCTATTGTGATGGGGAAATTACTTGGTATTTCAATCGTAAATTTGCTAAGACTTGTTTTGTGTCCTATCATATGATCTTCCTAGAGAATATTCCACACACACTTGTGAAAAATGTGTATTCTGCTGCTGTTGGATTAAATGTCTAGATATGTTTGTTAGGTCTATTCTGTCACAAGTGTGAGTCCAATGTCTCCTTGTTGATTTTCAGTTAGGAAAATGCATCTGCTGTTGAAAGTGAGGTATTGGAATTCCCAACTATTATTTTGTTCTTGTCAGATATGTTGGTATTTGCTTAATATATTTAGGTGTTTCGGTATCGAGTCCATAGATATTATAATTGTTATATATTCTTGATAAATTGACCCCATTATCATTTTATAATAACTTTTTTTGTCCTACGTTACTATTTTTGGCTTAAAGTCATTTCAACGAAGAACATCTCTTACCATTTATTGTAAGGTAGGTTTATTATCACTGAATTCCCTCAGCTTTTGCCCACAAAAGTCTTTATTTCTCCTCCATTTTTGCAGGATGACTTTCCTGGATTTGGACTTTCCTGTATCTCTGCACTGTCTTATGTTGCTCGGGTCACAGTTATATTCAAGAACTGTATTTTTCATTTTATATATGAACTCTAAAATAGCTAAAAATATAAGGCTTATGTACATAATTTAATTTGCATTAAGAGATTAGAATTCTATGATATAACAGAATATTTTCATCAAATAAAAAATTTAAATCATTCTACATAACGATTAATGTCTGAAACTTAAACTTTGGGAGTATAATTTAGTTTTCAGCTTCAGGTTTTCCAAAGGACTTTAAAACATAGAAAGAGACAATGATTCTGGTGTCACAAGATGGTATCAATTTTGTGTTAAACACGAGTATCCATGATATTGTTTACACCCAATATTTTCTTACTGCTAATGAAGTTTTTCATCCTCTTACACCTAGGTAGCATCCCACTACTACCATCAGTCTTACTTTAAAGAGAAAATAAAGCCAGTCTGTGGTCAAGTAGCTTAGTTGGTTAGAATGTCATCCCAATATGCCAAAGTTGCCTATTTGATTCCTGGTCAGGGCATATACAAGAATCAACCAATGAATGAATAAATAAGTAGAACAACAAATTGATGTTGCTCTCTCCCATTCTCCCTAAATTTAACAAATAAATAAAAATCAAGAAAAAAAGATCTATAGCATCTCATCTGACTAATTATAATATGTGGTCTAAAACTTAGACTACCAGGCAGGATGATACTAGCACTTTATGACAAAGAAAAAGAAGCAAAAGAAAAACGTGATAGCATCATACGTGGTGTAACATTTATATTGGTTCTGGTACTATACATCCAACCTAGGTGTTCTACTGGCTTCCATAGAATAGTCCTTTTAAAGTAATAGGGGTACTCTGTGTTATCTATGTAAACCAGGATGAGGATAGATGGAAAAATTACTGGATCAGATAAATATATATATGATATGTTTCTTCTTCAAATTTTATTTTCTTTTATCCACATTGAATATTCTGAATTTTCTGGTATAACTTTGTGTTTAGACATTTCTAAATTTTTATGAAGGATGATGACTAAGGACTTCAGAAGATCAATGCTCCTTTTAAATATTTCTATGCTTATTTGACATTCATTCTTAAACTATTTTAAACAAGGTATTTTCAAATCATTAATTAATCATATAGCATAACTGTAATAAAAATATTTTATAAAGGCTCTTCAAACATAACCAAACAGGCCCTGGCCTGGTTAGCTCAGTTGGTTAGAGCAGGGGTCCCCAAACTACGGCCCGCAGGCCACATGTGGCCCCCTGAGGCCATCTATCCGGCCCCTGCCGCACTTCAGAAGGGGCACCTCTTTCATTGGTGGTCAGTGAGAGGAGCCTAGTTCGTATTGAAATACTGGTCAGTTTGTTGATTTAAATTTACTTGGCCTTTATTTTAAATATTGTATTTGTTCCTGTTTTGTTTTTTGGGTTTTTTTACTTTAAAATAAGATATATGCAGTGTGCATAGGGATTTATTCATAGTTGTTTTTTTTTGTAGTCCGGCCCTCCAATGGTCTGAGGGACAGTGAACTGGCCCCCTGTGTAAAAAGTTTGGGGACCCCTGGGTTAGAGGTTTGTCCCAATAGGCCAAGGTTGTGTGTTAAATCCCTGGTCAGGGCACAAACAAGAAACAACCAACGAATGTATAAATGACTGGAACAAACTGATCTCTCTCTCCTTTCCTCTCTTTCTAAAATCAATCTTTAAAATACGAAGTAAACATAACTGAGCAATTTTAGAACTTATGGGTGTGTATGCAGCTTGATGGGAGGATTAGTATACTATTTTTTTTTCTGTGAGAAGAGATAATCTGGCATTTAAGACAATCTAATTATTTTTTGGACCAGTCTGCTATTCTTTGAGACTAACATTTGTAGCCTTTGGGTGTTCTTTATATCCGGTTAGATATAAAAATGAGCAGAAGTGATATTGTCCTGGAAATGGTATTGCCCTTTTTAGAATTAAATTTTTATTTCTTTAATTGCTTTTCTGAATAAAAACATGCTTGAAGATCATAAATTAAAGAGCATAAGGAATCAAGATAAATAAAAAGCAAAAGGAAATTATTGCTTGTGACATAAAAAACTTTACCTACCTTTGTGGAATATAGAACATATGTTGCGGAGGTGGTTTATAGAGGATTCCTTCATAGACAGGCCAGAGGCCACTTAAAATTCTGAAGAGAGAACTTTTCCCACAACCATTGGGACCTGTTATCAAAAGATGCATTCCTTCTTGTACCTAAAGTAAGAAATAAAATTACAAACTGCAATATTTTAAAATAATTTCATTTGGCAGCATTTAAAAGCGATTAATTTTAAAAAACTTTTGAACACATGATATCCTCCCTACAACGGGCAAGGAATCAAAGAAAAATATATTAGGATTAATAGCGTCAAATTTGGCTTATGCTCTGAAGCTAAAAGTATAAAAAATTAATGCAATCTCAAAGAAAATGAATCTGCTTGAAATGAGCACTTGGCTTTTCAAAATTTTGATTGACATTTTATAATCATATACTACACATATATGTAGAAACATAACCACATGGAAAATAAGAAACTGTTAAAATTTAAATTAAAATATATTAAATTTCAGTTTATGTATATTAATATTTGATTAATGTTATATTGCATTAAAATATAACTTTGTTGTATTTGTCAGTTGGAGTTACTAGCTATACAGCACAGTTATTCTAAGAGCCAACTGGGTTGTTTAATTTTTACTTCAGCAGCCTGAAATGTTACAGAAATCACAAAGCCCATAACCAGAGAGATAAATTTACTGCAGTTCTGCTTTATTCACAGATAAAGAAAATATGTTTACTAAACCAAAAGAGAGGAAAATCAGAGGATTGTAATTTAATCTTATATCTAGGGATGCATTAAAATATGTATATATAATATATTTATAGTCTATATACATATCTATATACAGTTTTTTAGATATAACAATAATAGATATTTATCCATTATTAATTGGGTGATTCTCTTTAGAACCTTTCATTTTATTTATCATTTAAATTCAAACAGTTGAACATCATGAGTTGCCATTCTACTCAGTAGACTGAGAGGTTGTCTTAGTGTGCTATTTAAAGGGCATTGTGAAGAACTAGGAAAAGAAACACCTTTAAAGAAATTTTATCTATCTCTGAGAACAAATGAAATTTTACAATCAGTAAGTCAAAAATAAATATTTATGAAAGTATGAAATTACAGTATATTTTCAGTATATCAGTAAATATATACAAATATCTAAGTATCAGTGATGTAGAATACATCATACTGAAACTCAAAAATAGAAGAGTGTTACATTACTTGCATTATGTAATAATGTAATAATAAGGGACCAACCAGTTCCATGTCTTTCTTCGACTCATTTGCTGTGTATAACATAAGCTGAAATCTTTTTGTTGAAAGAAGATAGTGGGGAGAGGAAGGGAGGGAGAATGGAAAGAAAAAAAAAGAAGGGTTGAAATAGAGATTAAGGTACTGGGAATGTACATGATAAGTATATGTAAAGCAAAAATGGTTCAGATTTATATTCTGTATAAATAATTAGATTTTTTTTTAGCAAACATTGATTGACTACCATGTGTCTGACATTTCTTCTAGGCACAGTGAATACAATGTTGGCCAGGACAAAGTCCTTGTTCTCATGAACCTTACATTCCAATGTGAAAGACAATACACACATGAACAAAAACTTAAGTGGTGATAAATGCTATTATGACAGCAAGAGAGGAAAACTTGTTAGGAAATGATGGTGGGTATTGTGAGGCTGGTGGGATGCTTCTTTTGATCGGGGGTGGTCAGGATAGTCCTCTTTGAAGAGGTAACATTTTAGCTAAGCATGTGACAAAAAGCAACTAGTCAGATTTGGGAGGAGAGTATTCCTGGCAGCAAAGACAACTACCACAGACCTTAAGATAGAAACAAGCTTGAGTCTATAAAATGTGACCATCGATATTTTTTCTTTTTAATTGTAGCCAAACTAAAGTGCTATTTTTTTTTTTTTTTTTTGTATTTTTCTGAAGTTGGAAAAGAGGAGACAGTCAGACAGACTCCCACATGCGCCTGACCGGGATCCACCTGGCATGCCCACCAGGGGGTGATGCTCTGCCCATCCGGGTGTTGCTCTGCTGAAACCAGAGCCACTCTAGAGCCTGAGGCAGAGGCCACAGAGCCATCCTCAGCGCCAGGGACAACTTTGCTCCAATGGAGCCTTGGCTGCAGGAGGGGAAGAGAGAGACAGAGAGGAAGGAGAGGGGGAGGGGTGGAGAAGCAGATGGGTGCCTCTCCTGTGTGCCCTGGCCAGGAATCGAACCTGGGACTCCTGCATACCAGGCTGACGCTCTACCACTGAGCCAACCGGCCAGGGCTAAAGTGCTATTTTGATAGAATAAAGTTCACAGAAAATCCTGAGAAGAGCCCAGAAAGAATTAATTTGTGGTTGCTGTGCTCTTTGACTAGAGAGAGGATTAAGGAATTTTAGAGAAGCATAAATACTTACCAACTGATTATTTTTAAAGGTATGTGCCATGTCATAAGGCACATTCACAAAATAGGTTCTTTGTTAGAAATTCTCATATATCTAAAACACTTTGATTCATAACAGACTTTTCTACATTCATATTTTAGCATGTTTTCTGATATTTAGTAAGTAGAGAGTGTGAAGCAAAGAGAATTCCCACATTTATTGAATATTTTCTCCGAAAAAAATTTTTAAAAAAAATTCTGAAAGGCCAATAAATGGGTGAGAATTGTGTTTTCTTTAAATACCTGGTTATCAATCTGTACAGAGGAACAGAACTTTTTATTATTTTTTAAGGACCTGACACTTTAAATAAAACTTCCTGTCTGAGGCAAAAATAAGCAATTATCATAGAAATGTACTATAATAACGTCTTCATAGAACTTCAAAAGGTATAAAACACTTTCCTTAGATGATGATTTTGATTTTTTTTTTTTAAGTGAAAGGAGGAGAGACAGAGAGATAGACTCCTGCATGTGCCTTGACCAGGATCCACCCGGCAACCTCTGTCTGGGACTGATGCTTGAATCAACCAAGCTATCCTTAGTGCCTAATGCTGACACTTAGACCAACTGAGTCACTGGCTGCAACAGGGGAAGAGAGAGAGAAGGGAAAGAGAAGCAGATGGTCACTTCTTATATGTGCCCTTATTGGGGATCGAACCTGGGATGTCTGTATGCTGAGCTGATGCTCTATCCACTGAGCAACCGGCCAAGTCTCATTAGATTATTTTTAAATTTATTTTATATAAAATTAAACTGGGCCTGACCTGTGGTGGCACAGTGGATAAAATATCAACCAGGAACACTGAGGTCGCTGGTTTGAAACCCAGGTTTCACTTGTCAAGGCAATTATGGAAGTTGATGCTTCTTGCTCCTCCCCCCTTCTCTCTCTCTCTCTCTCTCTCTCTCTCCTCTCTAAAATAAATAAATAAAATCTTTGAAAATAAAATTAAACTGGGCTTTAAATTTTTTTACAGAAAGTGTGATAGGTCCACAATAGTGCAATGAATAAGCAGTAGAATTCAAGACTCTTACTCTATTTAATAAGTGGAACAATAAAAATTGATATTATAAAACCTAATCTGACAACAAAAGAGCTCTATATAAAAAGTCATAAATTATAAATTGCTCAGCTTTAATAAACAATTAAACATTCCATGCTTCTCAAATATTTTATTTCAAATCTACTTAAGATTATAATGCATCTTTGGCACCTAATTAGTACTCATGTTAGAGAACTCTATATGTCTATAAATGGAAAATAAAGCCTCATTAAATTGTGGTCAAAACACAATTTCTCTTATATTTGTTAACACAGAATTTTCTCTGTTCAGTACTTCTCATCCTTCTCCAGTACCCTTATTCATTTCTAAATACATTTTTAATCATTAAACTTGGACACAAGATCCATAAGAAAATCATTAGCTCATGTATTGTCCTGTTTGCAATTCTGTTATCAAGACCAATTATGTCATATGCTTCATTATAGTTATTAATGCTTATCAGAAAATTATTTTGTACTTGAATTTCAAAATGTATGTTTGAATTTTACAATGCTTTAAAGCAAGGCCTCGGGTTTATTAACTGTTTTTACATCTTAATTTTTGTAATCAAGACATAAAATGTTAAATAAAAACTCTTATTCTCAAAGGAGTTAAGAACTAAATTTCAATCCCAGAACCTGATTTTTCCTAAGATGTAATGATTTACAATATAAATTAAAGTTAGGGAATGTGTATTAACCGAAGTAAATCTGCTAATGACCCTTACCCTCATATTTTAGTAAATATATAACATAGGTTTGTAGTTTGTAATTCCTTTCAGAAAATAAATTAAAATTTCTTTCCAGATACTAATTTCTAAAGAAATTTCCTATTGCTCTCAAGAGTTACCTAGTATAGGCTCTTAATACACTATATTTTGCTATTTAACCTGGCAATATAGCAGTAGAAATAAAATTTCTCTTTTTCTCTGCTTTCTGAGGAAGTAACTGCTTCTGTAATTGAGCCACTGTGCATACCTTTCTGGATTTCCCCTCCTTTCCAAATGCTCCTCCAAGCATTTACCATAAGGTCTATGATTTCTGAGTTGTTTTGTATTAGTGTGATGGCAACAATCAGAAGATTCTTGAATATCATCTTACTTTGAAGTTAAGACTGGAAGCCACCACTTCTCCCGTTGGTGTAATTATGGGAACATTTTCACAAATAATTCCATGATCCACATCAATAACTTTTCCTGTAAGTTAAGGAACACTTTATGTTACAAAAGCTATCACATGTTTTTGCTGATTAAATATTTTAAAATATAATGTAGCATAAAAGATAAATTTATTATAAAGATCATAGTAGTAAATCATAGAAATAAATGTAAATATATATTTATATTTAAAGCAAAGTTTAATGTAATTTGGGACATTTTGACATGTCCACTTGAAAATCTCTCTCAGAAACATTATTTTGCAATACTTTGATGTTAAAATCATGAGCGCAAAGCCAAATTCTATCTGATGTAACTCAGTCATACTCTTTATAGCTCTTTATTTCTCTAAATTAACCTTTCTTACCAAATCAACACAATGCTGCAACAAGGGAATTAAGAAACAGAATAATGCAATTTAAAAGATATGATAACAAAAACTAAATTTTAAAACACAGAATGATGAAGAATAATATCACATTAGCCCTAGTTCTGTTATTTTAATCTTAAAGGCAAACAAGTAATTCTGCCATATGTGCAGTTTCCAAAAATAATTCTAGAAATGTCCTAAATAAAAGCAGTATGGTTTTTATAGTAATGTTAGTCACCACTCCTCAAATTGCAATACTAACTTTGGGAATAACTGTTTAAATAACTAAATGCTGGTTCCTTGTAACAGGTAAAAGCTAACATCTAAAAAACTTTGGGCTTTGGTCGGTTGGCTCAGTGGTAGAGTGTCAGCCTGGTGTGCAGGAGTCCCGGGTTTGATTTCTGGTCAGGGCACACAGGAGAAGCGCCCATCTGCTTCTCCACCCCTCCCCCTCTCCTTCCTCTCTGTCTCTCTCTTCCCCTCCTGCAGCCAAGGCTCCATTGGAGCAAAATTGACCTGGGCGCTGAGGATGGCTCTGTGGCCTCTGCCTCAGGCGCTAGAATGGCTCTGGTTGCAACAGAACGACGCCCCAGATGGGTAAAGCATTGCCCCCTGGTGGGCGTGCTGGGTGGATCCCGGTCCAGTGCACGCAGGAGTCTGTCTGACTACCTCCGTTTCCAACTTCAGAAAAATACAAAACAAACAAAACAAAGAAAAAAAAAACCACTTTGGTTCTGGAATAAGTACTCAAATACAGAAAAACATATTTGAATATTTAAGTTTAAAACCTTTGATTTCCAAAATGTCACTGAGAGGTAATTCTATGTTAGCTCCGTCCTTGTCATGGTTTTCAGATTCTTGCATGATAGCAGTTCTTTTGTAAACGCCTCTCTTTACTTCATCAAAGACCCAAAACATATTATAAACTCGAGCAGTGTAGCCTGCTAATTCCGTGACCTAAAACCAACACAGAGAAATAAAATGAAGGTAATATACATAAGACAGACTTTTAAATAAATGTGTCATCATATACTCTTCTTGATTTAACATCAAAGGTTCTATTTTATTATTCATGAAAAATAGAGAATACATCTGATAATTAAAATAACTAACAGTAAAAAGTTTACCAAGAGAGCAACATACCAAGGTGTCAATGTAAGTTTAATTGGAATTATAAAATACATAAAAAAATGACTCATTCAAGTCAAAGGTTCAAAATGAAAGGTAAAGATTTCAGAATATTAGTGACACTTAAAAACCTTTCAGTCAAATTTCTGATTTAACCCATTTACATGACATATTTAATTTCCATAAAATTGAAAATTTTGTAAAAAGCTTAAATTCATTTAATGAAATAAAAAAATCTTTATTTTGGTATCTTTTCTTCAATTTAAAGAGGAAGATTTCAAATAGAAGAAAATACATTTTTCTTATTATAAAATTAGTGTGTGTGAGTCAAATTGATTAACAAAATTCTCAAGTTTGTCCAGAGAGAATACCCCTGCTAGAGAATACCAATATTGGGAGTGAGCTCCATGAAAACTTCAAATCATTTTCAGTCCAAATCCCAAAATTCAGCTTCTTTTCAAGTCAAGCATGATTTATATATACCAAAGAAAAACATTAAATATGCCTTTTATTTTCTAGAAGAGGTTATAAAATAAGGTGAGAAACATCTCTGCTTTAGTCAAATGGTGTCTTGCTTCTATTCTGCCAATTGTCCAATTTAGACTGAATCTCCAGCTATTTTTCTATTACAAGAACATCTTGTTATCAAGGTACTGTAAAACATGACTATCTCCTGTCAAGACCATCTTTCTTAGAGAAAAGGAAAACACAAAAACCATTCCTTTACAAAAATGTTTACCAGGAAATTGGTATCAATTAGCAAGCAATGTCGCTACAAATGTTTCTTAAGCAATAAATTGTGAAATAATGCAACAATGTCAACATTTAGGTAAGATTTTTGTGTGTATAAAACTTAAGTAATAAATGAGTAGGTGTATTATTAAAAAGTCTACCATATGTCTCTACTGTATGTGAGAAGTCTGTAATTAGATTAGCATTTCATTTCTACATGTTAATATTGTAACTATATAAAGGGTAATTTCTAAAATGTTATCTAGAAGCTCTTGAGTTTCCAAGGGAGAAAACAGAGCTAAAGATGAACAAGATACAGATTCAAGAGAAACGTGGGTAAATATACTTGCATAGAAAAAATCCAAAACCACATATAGAGGTCAATTAAAGAAAGGCAGGAGGCAATGAGTTAGTAGACCAAGCTACAAAGTGAAGTGGACAAAGAGTGTCTGAAAAACAAAACAAAACTGAGTATGTAATGATAAGGTGACCAATCGTCCAACTTTAGGGAGGACAGTCCTTTTTTTGTAAGTTCCGTCCTCCCTTGAAAACTGTCTCCTACATGTCCTCCTTTTTGATACTGGAATACTAATCTGTAAATGTCCATATTCAATCAATGCAGAGTTGATCCATTGCGTGTGATGTAACGTATTTGTATCTAAATGAGTATTTTTTCTTATATTTATTATTAAAAATCAATAGACATGTAAGCATAATTACAATATAAAATATTATAAATATTTTTATTATGCATTTATCATATTATAGTGTATTATTGTTGCAATGAATAAAATGTTTCTTTTATTTACAATATTGTTTTCTTCAATTTATTTTTGTCCTCCTTTTCATTGTAAAAAAGTTGGTCACCTTAGTAATGAACAAAATAAACTAATAAAATAGAAACAAACTGATAGATACTGAGAACAAACAGATTGAGAGCTGGGTAAAAAAGGTGAAGGGATTAAGCAAAGAAAAAAAATCCTCTAAGACATAGACAATGGGATGGTGATTACAAGACAGAAAGGGGGGTTGGGCTAGGTACCAGAGGGTAAAGAGGGCATAAATAGTGATGGAAGGAGATTTGACTTGGGTGAACACACAATACAGTGTGTACAAATGATGTATTATAGAAATGTATGCCTGAAACCTATATAATTTTATTAACCTATGACACTCTAATAAATTCAATTAAAAATAAATAAAATGATATTAAAAATTGAAAGAAAACAATTCAATAAATCAGTGTTGAATGAAATGGAAAAATTTTGTCAGCAAATCACAAAATTTGTAATTCTTTTATATGGTTTATTCAAGGATGATTTAATAGGTACCTAAATTTATAATGTTGATCTGGCATTAATACAAAAGTCACAAGAGCAATTAATACTGAGAATTACTGTCCATAGGAATATTATAAGTAATATCTCAATTAAATAAAGTGATTTTTAATCTTATTTCTGTGATATCTGCAAACCTTATTAACATTCTTCAACAAATATTTATTGACCATATATAATATTCCAAGCATTAAAATGGATATTAGAAATGTAAAGACGAGTAAGACAGCTACTGCTTCCACTCAAGGTCTGGTGCAGTCGAGAGACAATTATAAAGTGGGAATGCACCAGATGTACTGCGAACACAGAGAAGGAAGACCCAGACTCCGGAGAGAAGGCAGGAAGAAGGTGGACTCACAAGCACATTTTATATGTGCTTGGTGAGGATTGACTTGTCATGAAAAATGAGTAAAAGTTTGAAAGGTATATAAGCAATATTATTGCTCAGATCGATTGAGCACTTAATGTGTATTGTTTTAAATATTCTACATGTATTAACTTACAACAATCTGACGAAGTCAATGTTATCATTATTTCCACTTGACAGATGAGGAAACAGAGACAGAGGTTAAGAAACTTGATCAAGTTCACATAATATGTAATAAATACTGGAACAAGAATTTAATTTTAGGCACTCTGACTCCAGAATCCACACCTAAAGGCTTTTTATTTTAACTTAAAAACAAGTACTGTATGTTACATATAGACAGAAAAAGAGGAATTACAATTGATAGTGTAAAAATGAAAGGGTATTAACAACAATACACTTGGAATTGCTGTCCTTTGTTTTATTATACTCCTTGCAATTTTTAATAAAGAAAAGATATATATATATATATAACCAAGGTACTATTTTTTCTTTAAAATAACAATTTCTCAGTCACTCAGATCTCACAATCCAGTTAGAATAAAGACTATATCTCCTGTGAATGCCAAGATTTGTCATTCCCTTGCTTAGCATTTGACTCAGAAAAAAAAAGTTGGTTAGTGAAGTCTTAACACTAGTTTCTTTTTACTAATAACCTTTACACATAGTAGTCACTGTATATCTTGATGATATGATATATGATGTGACACATCATACGAAATTACTTTATATATGACATGTGTGTGTGATAGTTAGTCTGATAATGTTATGTCTCAGAAAATCTGTTTATATCTCATAGGAATTCCCACCAAAGGCAAAACCCAAATCCAGATCTATGGAAAGAGAGCTTGCAAAAGAGCTTGCAAGAGCTAATAGAGGCCCTGGAATTTTGCCCTTTACGAGATTCATGGTGGGCCAGCAGTCATAGAAGATATATTTCCAAAACACTAATTATACATGGTAATTTACATTTTGCTTGATTTCCACATATCTTATTTTAATCAACTTGACAACAAGAAATGCAAGTACCTCTTTGTATGATGACATAATTCTTTCAATAGCATCAGCTCCAGAGGCCAATAAATTTCGAGCAGTGGTAAAGGCTTCTGTCCGTTCACTAACCATAGCTTGTTTTAGGCCATCCTCTAAATATAAAATCAAATTACAAAACTACTTAATTTTTTTAAGTAATTAAATAGTTTTTGTATACAGATGAAATTGTGTAAATTTTTCAGTAGTAAAAGCAACTTCGTAGACAGTTAATGAATTATTGAAAATGTAGTAATTATACTAGATTTTATTTAAATTTCCATTTTGTTTTATTATTTTTCTAGATGAATAGTTAAAACAATTAAATTGATAGGAATTAAGGCTTTTCATTAAGCATTCTTCCAACCCTTTCCTAATTCAACTCCCTGCCCCTATGGTAGTTATGCAATAAAACACTATTAATTTGGTCAATAAAATCCAACTAACTATAATATAAGCAAATATTTCTAGTGTGGTTCCTTTAATAGAAATGATAATTAGCTGACTTTCAAAATTTAGCCTCTGTCTACTTGTTTCAATTAACCTTTACCTTATAATATAGCAGCTCCCCAAACATGCAATATTCTGTTTACCCTTGGATAGTTGCATATGTGATTCCTTCTGACTTTAATATTTCATTCTTTTTTGCCTAGTTCTTTCTTCAAGAATTAATTCTTTAATACAGGTTTCAATGGAAACTCCTGTTTAGCTTTTCTAATTGACTATAAGTTCCTTAAGGGTGAAGAATGTGTGTTTTATTCTTTATTACTAGCACTCAGAAGAGTGGCTAGCACATAATACTCCTTAATGTCTACTAAATGTATGCATGTATGTATGTATGTATGTATGTATGAACATCCCAAGTTACTGTTAATGCAATATTATGGTTAAGAGTGAGGAGTCAGACTACATTTTAATACAGGCTCTCCTACTTATTGGCAGGTACTAAGTAAGGTATGTAGAGCAAGCCATTTTCCCTTTCCATTCCTATTTTCTCATGTGTAAATGAGAAAAACAATAAGGCTAAAGGGTTGTTGTGAGGTTTAAAGGTGAAATACAAAACCACTGATTTAAAGCACTTATAGGCCATGGAAGTGTTAGCCTACTCCATGGCCTATAAGTGCTTTAAATCGGTGGTTTTCAACCACTGGTCCAAACCAAGGGTAGAAAACCACTGCTTCAAATGTTAGCTGTTATTATTTTCTCTAGTTGTTATTGCATATCTACTCAATTTAGTCTGATTCTTCAAAATATTCTTCTCTACAGGTCATTACTTTAATCTTTCCATCAATTTGGTTCTCTATCTGATCCTTCTATAGATTATCTAAAAAGTTCTAAATTATATACTGTAAATTAATTAAGACATTAAAATGATAAGACATCTGTAGGCCCACTTTAATATTTATTTTTCTCTGATTTATCTCAGTGGAAAGGTTCTTTTTCCTCCACAACAATACAATTATTTAACTTGTGCCCCACTATTACAACCAGATATTTTCACCCTTATTTGCTCGTAGACAGTTCAGCTGAGTTCAAAAGGGATCACTGTGTAAAATTCACTCAGCAGACATTTACTGGACACCTAGATGTGCAAGGAATTAGGTAGGGTGCTACAGGACATGCAAAAGTAAATATGCTTTTCAGACTCTCTCCTTAGGAAGAGTTTGGTAAGAGGGAGAAGTCAAGTTCCCAACTAACTATGCTGGGCAGCCTATGACGAGAGTTAATCTGAGGTATTTGAAAGAGGCAACAATCATTTCTTGCTGGAAGAGACAGGAAATCCTTCGTGGAGGTGGAAAGTGTGAGGGAGGCCTTGAAGACCACATATGATTTTAACGCATCACAAGTACAGCATGAACAATGGCACAGAGGGGAAATTTCAAGCAATGCCAACAGAATGATAAATAGCTTGGTCAAACGACAGTGTGGATCGGCGTTAGGCACTGATTTCATTTGAGTATCAGAAACATCCTGAGATCATGTGGCCTTTTATGATAATCCAATATGGTCTCTCCTGTTAAACACTACTCTAGCAAACTGTCATTATTTTCCTTGAAGTTAGTTTCCTCAAAGATTGGTGGGGTAGGCGGAATGGCTTTGAGTACCGGTATAATTGAGCAGTGAAAGACACGACTGAATAAACAGACTGGGAACAGAGTATAGATACTCTTAAACACATTGAAATGTGTGAAAATTTTAGACAAGTCACACCCACAAAAAAATTACCAAAGGATTCTCAGTAAACTAACAAAATAGCAAACTGCTGTATCAGTTAAAGCTCTAAGAATAGTATGAGCTCATAGAGAATCTGACTGATGACCAAAAATAATTGTAAGATTTTACGAATTTGAGGTAAAATAGGTGTGAATAGTAGCTTTCACTGACAGCCTCCATTAAAAAGAAAAAAACCCACTAGCACAGATGGACTTGGGCTTGATACTGCACGGCATTTTCCATGTTGCTTCTCAGATTAATGTTTACTGGGTTTTCTTCATGCTTCGAGCAACAAAATTACAAATTACTCTGGACAGATTTCATCTGACTTTATTCTATTGGTTGTTCCTTGGCAGGTGCTGAGGAAGCAGTGCCAGTAGTACGTTGTCATGCAGGCAATGGCATAGCCTCTAGGACGGGGCCAGATTGCTGAGTGCCTGAGAAACCAGGTCATGACCTAAAGCACTCACCTATTTTGTATCCTAAACACATGTTATTATTCTAAAAAATATCTTAAATATTTTCTCAAAAGTGTCTCACTTAAGGATTTAATATTTAATAGTATATCTGCTCATTTTACTGATACTATTTGGCTCTGCCTGTTAAGGTGTCTGGGATAATGTTTGGCAGGACGAACCTATAGGTAGCCCTACATAGAACTGCTTTTGATAAGAAAAGAAGAAACATGGCCTATAATATGAAAAAATTGAAATTATAGCTCCCAGGAAACTATTTCCTCACATAATTTCAGTTTTTATCTTAATACAAAGCAAAGGAAGGGGTAATGTCCTCTAAAATATATATAATGGAAACTCTATATCATTAAATATCTATGCTTTTTTAACCATTTAGTCCTATGATTAGCCAGTCTCAAATTAAGTGAAGTCCCTTAAAGAATAAGTTCCACAGTAGCTAATATAAAAGCAGTATGGTGAAGGGGAAAAAAAGCAATATTTTAGGAATTATAGAATGTCTTCTAGCCTTAGTGCTTCCACCAACCACCTGTATAACTGTTCGCAAATCCGGGGCTCCAGACTAGATGACCTATAAGGTCCTCTTGTGATGTGAAAATGGCATAATTCCATATGCAATTTTGTAATGTGAATTTAAATATAACATAATCCTGTCCTTACCATAGATTCACTTAAAGTTGTAGGTTGATTGTATAACAAGTCTACTATTGAACTATTTTCCTTTCCTTCTTCTTTCCACAATTATGCAGGCTCTTCCTCCTATCTGCATTCTTACCTCTGACTTCCTAATCACTTTCAAATGCCTTACTCCTTTAATAATAACTATGCGAGCAAACATGTATTAAACATTTCCTAAGAGACAGGCATTGTTATAAGTTTTATGTATGTAACCTTCTTTAATCCTCCTAACTGCCCTGCTGTAATTTCCCCCATTTTAAAAATGAGAAAATGTAAATGCTAAAAGGTTACACTATTTGTCCTTAGATACAGCTTAATAAACAAAAAAGCCAGATTATGACTCCAGAGGCACATATGGCAAGAATAAGAATAAATATCAACAATTGCATCCACTTAAGTTCTTACTACTTGTCAGGGATGGTTTTATTTTTATTTTTTAATTTTTATTTTTTCATATTAAGCGAGATAGAGAGAAGCAGGCAGGCAGAGAGACAGATTCCCGCATGCACCTGACTGGGATCCACCAGGTCAGGCCCCTACAGAGCAATACTCTGCATATCTGGGGCTGCTGTTCCGTGGCTCAGCAACTGAGCTATTTCAGTGTTTGAGGCAGGGTTATGGAGCCATCCTCAGTGTCTAGGGCCAAATTGCTCAAACCATTTGAGCCATGGCTGTGGGAGGGGAAGAGAGAGAGAGACAAAGAGAGAGAAGAAGGAGAGGAGGGGTGGAGAAGCAGCTGGCCGCTTCTCCTGATTGTGCTGACTGGGAATTAAACCCAGGACTTCCACATGTTGCTGACACTCTACTGCTGAGAGAACTGGCCAGGGCTCCAAGGACTGTTTTAAAGCGCATGAATACAATACATATACTTTCATAACAATTCTTTAAGATATATATTGTTATCTTTATAGTTAAGATAGGAAAACTGAGGCATATAAAGTTTATGTAACTTTCTTAAGGATAAATACTATTAAACAGCAGAGTCACGACTGAAACAGTAACCTGCATCTTTATTCTTTTCTCTTTATCTTGTGTATTCTACTTTTCCTCCCTTTTCTCTTGCTATTTCTCTCTCATTCACCCATTTTTCTATCTTAAATATATTTAGTGTTATATACTTACTTCATCTCTAACATAAGGGGACAACTCAGGGTATAAGAGTAAATTAAGATCAAAGATTAGATTAGACTCTATGGTTTGCAATTCTAAGACCGAAAGCCTCAAAGATATATCATTATCTAAAAAAATGAAATAAATTACTTTGTTTGAGTAAAATGATATTAAGTCATTGTAGGTCAAATGTATTCTGTAAACACATACATATGAACATTAAAAGCATACCTATAGTAATCTTACAAATTACAAAAGATATTGGAACATACTCTCATGATAATGTTGCCATATGAACTCATTTTCTTCTTCTATGACATTCTTATATTGGTTTATTTTGTATAAAATAACAAAATAAAACAATATAAGCTTTCTTCTGTAAAGAAGCTTTAAGAATCACTTTGATCTAAAATCATAACACCTTGAGAGAGGCCGACCAGGTATGATCTGGGAAGCTAAGAATCACTTTGTTTCATTTGCATCAATGTTATTACTCTCATCTAAAATTTTAATGTTGGTTCTTTAATTTAATATGGTATTTTCAAAATTCATAGAATATATTTATATCTTATTACATCACCTACAGAAGAAGTAAGATTGTTATATTCTTTGCATACATTGTTTATGTCTTACTGATCTCTGTGGGGTTAATTTGTCACCATTAATAGATGCATTTTCTCTGCCCTGTGTTTACTCCAGGTTTTCTAATAAGACAGGTGCTTCCAAGGACTAATAGAACTACACCATAATCTTGTAATTGGGGTTGTTGTTAATATACATCATACATGAAACTTTAAAAATATCCATATACTTAGATTCACTATAAATATCTGATAATTTTGTCAAATTTCTTAGTAAAATTAATCTTAAAACCATAGGTTTTTAAGTGTCTTTTTTTCCTTTAATACTGTTGAAAAAGCAAGTTATTTTATTTCATTATGAAAGGATTAAGTCTAAAAATACTATTACTCACAATGTCCTTTCCAATATAAGCTTTTTAATGATATTTTTAATGAATATACTTTAAAAACATAAAAACAGATAAAATTCACTTTCCCAGTTTGTTGTGGAGTTGTGAAATATATTTGGTATAAGTATAGCACTTATCACAAGAGATTGACCAATCTAATTGCTTAAATGAACAATTTTAGGTTAATAATGACTCAAATTTGGCTTGTGTTTTTTGTAAGAATTGATTACAGTATTGAAGTACTGTTAAAATACAAAAGCATATGGTAATTTTTTACTTGTTTTTATTAGATACCTTCAAGCAAAATAGTGTGAATTGTTACATTATTTTTAGTGCTCTTCTGTTTTCTATGTCATGATTGTCACAATATATCAAGAATATCTATACCATGCTCTGTACTTTATAAACATTATTCTGTTAAATCCTTACAACAACCCTCTGAAGAAGCTTTTCTGATTCTTATTTTATAGATGAAGAAACTTCAATTAATAGGACTAAGATGTATACAGCCAGGTAGAGGGAAAGCCAAGAGTTGAGAAAAGCTCTGTCTCACTATAGAGCCTATGTTTTTGTTTAGCTCCTTCAACACTAAGGCCAATTTGGTCAAGAGGTTTTTCAAAGAGAAGATGGTATGTATTATTTTGCAGAAAGATCAGAAAATGATGCTTCTTTATTTAATTCCCCTCTGTCCCGACCCATTAAGTCCAACCTCCACTTCAGTCAAGTATTGCACAGTATTTTAATGCTGTCCTTTCTTACTTATTCCAAAAGATGAAAATATTGGTAAAAACTATGAAGATGGTGATAGGACAGAATTAAACACTTGTAACTTGAAAACCTCTTCTCCCACAATACCAGCAAATCATGCTACATAAGAGGTTACCTATATTACCTTCAAGTAGAGGAGACCCTGTATCATGACATGAAGCACTCTGTGACACAGTACTGGTTGCCTAACTTTTCAAATCAAATCAGGGCAGATCTAGTTAGAGAATATTTATAGATTAAATGCATTGGACATGCAGAACTGAAGTTGGCAAAGGGAAAAACTTGTATTATACTCTTTTTGAAGGTATCTTGTTTTGTTTTTAAATGTTAAACCAGAGAGCTATTTTATATTAGGCAGTATAATTAAAATTGCTCAAGTTCAACTCCCAGAAACACTGCATCAGAGAGCTCTGAAATAGTTTAGAACTGGAACATTTGAGCCACTTGTCTCCTTTTTTCACATTGTTTGTCTTATTATTGGATATTGCAAAGTCCTCCATTGTTTCTGAGTGTTAATAACTATAGAACAATGGCTACATACACAGTTTTACTCACACAAAAGCAAAAGTGATACCTTCAAGAGAAGTAATCTTAAAAATATATTTGAGATTAAGTATAAATGCCATTACCACCATCTGCAAAGCCAGTTGCAGTGATAATAGGTACAGCCACCATAATTAGTCCACTGCCGCTCCAAACATACTTCATCAAGAATTGCTCTAACATGATGTACCACAAACGTTTGGATAAAATGAGGTTCATCTGATCTGCTAAAGCTTTGTAACTTTTCTGGAGTTGCATCATTTCTACCTATAGAAAGAAAAAGAGTTAAGAATTAACTTAGCATGAGCTATCAAAATAAATATTGTATGCTTGAGGGTTTTTTTAAAGATAAGTTACATATTATTACATATTAGTTTGTTTTACTCAGTATTGTATTGTCTATAATTCTAACAACTATTAAATACATCTTAATATATATTATATTTATTCATCATTATTTAGTTTTATCACACTTGTAATATTAAAAAACATGATACTCAGTAAGTATTATGTTAAGTATAGAATATGCATGTGATTTGTAATCATGATTTTAAAATTATATGTATAAGATGTTAAAATCAAATGATATGCTATAAGACATGAATAAACAATGTTAGAAACTATCTTTCTTGATTGTACCAAAAATATCTGAAAATAAATACATGATACATGTATGTGTAATTAGACTCTAGATTTGAACTAACTCAATTTATTGGATTTTGTCTTAAATTCAAGAAGGCTACAGCATGCTATAATTTATATCACTGAGTAAAATGATTCAAGAAAACTGACACATCCCTATGACTAATGTAACATATGAGGCCAATCAAGTGGGAGTAGAAGTCCTAACTTTGCTATTAAATTTTTTTTGATAATTGATGCTTCAAAAATTAAATAATTCTGCTTGCTAATTAAAACATCATTTTCAACTTAATATTTTATTTGGCAAGTCATTTGTATTAAGATTTCAGATGCTTCACCTTAATAATTTCTGTCATATTTAATATTATAAAGTTACTTTCATGCACTGCAATTTTAGGTAATTAGGCTAACTATTTTGGGGATCTGCTTAATGTTGAAAATCTTAAATATTTAAAATAACACTCCAGAACTCCTTTTCTCCTCCTCATTTCTAATCTTAGCTTTTCTCAAAGCTAGACAAAATTTTATTTCACTGCTTCTTTTTATTCGTGTGAAAATATAGTGCTGAACATTAACTAAGAGTAATATTAACTAAGAGTAATGGAAGTGCCATTCGTAGACACATGCTACTGTATTTCTTAGAACTTAGGACACTCCATCATTGACCAGACATGAAAAATTGTTAAACTTGTCTTTCATATAAAAGCATGCTTCCCCCCCTCTTGTAAAATAATAAACAACAACAACGATAACGAAATACCATCCTAAACTTTCCATCTTAATAGAAATCTGTTTACTTAGTCTCCAAATATATATTTTCTTTTAATTCTGTAGAACAACCTACTAAGTTAGGACTTAAGTTTTTAAAAAATGCTTTAGAGATCATTCTGAGCATATTTGGGTAACTAGGGCTAGGTAGGCTGTTTCTGTTGTGTTTTTTTTTACAGTGCTGAACGTTTCATTCCCATGAAACTTCAGAAGAGTTTGCAATCTATAATTTTTTAACAGTTTGTCATTAAAACAGGGTAATGAGGCATATATTTTAATAAAGGTTTACATGTCACAGGAATCTAAAACCCTAAAGAAGTGGGTCTATCAATAGTACAACAGATGGTATCTAGCACTGAAGTGGCAGCTTGAATCGTCTCACATTTCACTCATCACCTTAATTTCTCTTACCTTATGTCCTCTGTAAAAGGCAATTTCTTCAACATTGGCTATAATTCTGGAGTGCACGTACCGTAAATAGCCTTTTCTATGAGCTTCTTCAGCCACTAGTTTACCAAATTTGGGGGAGCAGGCTTTTAACACTTTAGCAGTGGCATATACCACAAGCCCCGCTAACAGGGTGGGCCCAACGGGGCTCGCACCTCTGGATGTAGCAGTCTGGATGAGCGTATAGGAGGTCAGTATTACATCTAAAATAGGTTTGGTTAGGTTGGAATACAAGTGAGCCACAGATTGGGAGAACATCATAATATCTTCAGTAAGAGACTGGTCAGGGTTTGCCAGCCTCCCATCCATATTGATCACTTTATAATAAGTCTGATTTGCAAAATAGGTTCCATAGGCATGGTCTACGAGGCGGGTTCTGAAAGCCAAAGCCAATTTGCACTCCAGGTACCTTATTGCACTGTTGACAAAGGTGGCAGGGATGGCAATCATTAGCCACTTGATTAATTTGATGATGAAAGTCCGAGGCTTCTTTTCCACAATGCTTTTTACGATTTTTCCATCCAGACCAGCCACATAGATAGACAGAAATGTTCTTGAGATTAGAGCCACCGAGTGGAGGCAGAGCCACCCTGTTTCAGTGGTTACAAGTTTTGGAAAGAGGATTTTCCGAAGTTCTAGTAGCTGTCTGAAAAAATCTGCATTCACTCCAGGCGAAGGTTTTTTACAAGTAATCTCGGTGCAATGCAGTATTTCTCTGTTCTCTGCAGCCGGGTAAGCTTCTTTTTTCTTCCTGTGGCCAGTTTGCTTTAAATGCTTTCTGATGATGGGATAGAGGGTTTTCAGAGTGTATGCCGCAGCCACCAGGCAGGCAGCTCTTTTAGCAGCACTTGATCTGGTCCATTTCACTCGATCAGCTGCTGCATTTAGCATATGTATCATTTTCCCAGTTACCCAAACCGGCTTCGAAAAGAATTGTTTAAAAGATCATGCTCCGCGGGGATCCCCAGTAAATGTTTCAGAAAGTCCTACAGCGTTTCATACTCTGTAGCGCTTCTCCTCTTCTGTGTTTTTGTTTTTGTTTTTAATTTTGTTCTGCTCTGACAGATGCAGCAGAGCTCAGGCTCTCCCGCATCTACTGGGGATGATTCGATCAGAAGCTAAAGCTGCACCAAGCTGCCCCAAGCTCCTCCCTCTCAGACCCCTCATTGGCTGACAGGGCGGTGGGACCTTGGAATCTTCACTGCTTCCCTTTGAACCTTGAAAACGAGGAGAGAGCAAAACGAATTACAGCCTTAAACTGGAATTCGGAGAGTTAAATGTCTATTTTTGGAGAGGTCGAATCAGGGCAGCTGCTGGCAACAAAACCTGCCCTCGCTACTGAGCATGCTCAGCGTCACTTAGAAACCCACAGAAATTTCAGAACATACATCACTTCTCTAAGGTTTTAGTAGATACCACAAAGGGAAGAGCAAAAAGAGATTTTCAAAAGCTTATAAAACGGGAGGAGGGAGAAAGAACCAGAGAGTTGAGGGAGGAAAGACAAGAGGATCAATGGAATATGAATATGAAAGGCTATGGAATGAATCTGAAAGGGGGAGAGAAGAAAGTGACAAGTGGGAAGGGCACTGGAAAAAATACGTGACTCTGTTTTGCAGTCCCTTTCCCATCCATTTTAAATTTTTTTATACTGTCTCTGATTTTTATATGAAACCCAAGAACTTATCAGAAAAGTTGTAGTTGAGGGCATAATTTTGTAAATAAATAGGAGAAGTCTTCTGTATTATAGAAACTAATTCTTTGCTATACCTCCATCCCTGTTTACTTTTGCTTATAATAAAGGTCTCCCAGCCCATATCAGCTATTTTTAGCCATAGAGCTCTGATGCACTGGTATTTACTTACAAGGTGACTACTAAATAAATGAGAGCAGTTTCAATGTTTCCCTTCTACCACCCTCTTGCGTCCCTTCTTAATTAGAGGTATCTGACTTGATAATCAAATATAACCATTTGGGAATCCAACCCGAGTTAGAGAGTGGAAGTAGCTTCTCCAGGACCTTACTTCATTTTTCAAGAGTTCTTTCCCTTTTGCAAGCTTTTGTTTGTTTTGTTTAGGTTTACAGATAATCTATTGGCTACTTCCCATTTACATTTTAGTTATTTGATAACAACCAAGAGTGTTAAAAAAAAATCCTCTATATCCCTAATGTAGGACTTGAGCTGCTAAGTAGTGAAGCAAAATTCTGCATACTTAAAAGGAAATAAAGGGCATTTTTTAAAAGATAAGGATGAGTACATTCTTGAATATGTGAAAACATTTTGCTTCCTCAAACCCCCCAACACACACACACACACACACACACACACACACACACACACACACGTGTGTGTATATATAGAGAACCATCTATTTTTTATATGGATTATGAGCTAAAATAATTTTTACATTTTAAAATGGTTGAAAATACATCAAAAGAAGAACATTTTGTGACATGTAAAAATTTTGCAATGTCCATAAATAAAGTTTTATTGGAACACAGCCACACTCTTTTATTTACTTATTATCTATGACTTCCAATCCACAGTGGCAGAGTTGGGTAGAGGAAACAGAGCCTAAAATATTTACTATCTGGCTCTCTTCAGAAGTTTGTCAATCCCTGTTTTAGAATACACAACCTATCTCAGTATTGAATGATCTTCATCATTCAGTTTACTATGAATAAGGAACTATCCTCACTACTATAAGTAACAATATTCCTACACTTTAAAAACTCCTTTCCCATGTACCTATATTATTTCAAGAATCGTTACAGATCTTTTTTCATTTGTTTACATTCAACTCAACAGATTTACTAATACATGAGTGGCAAATTCATGCAAGTCTCTTTGTTAGCTTGCAGATTAGCAGCACAATCTGTTATTCCATTAAAACTTTCTAAGTCTATATGTAGAGTTCATAGTATCTTAGTAGTTTATTTCAAAATATTTTTAAAATTTATTTTTAATTGAATTTGTTGGGATGATATTGGTTAATAAAATTATATAGGTTTCAGTTGCACAATTTTATAATATAGCACCTGTATACTGTATTGTTTGCTTGTTTATTTATTTATTTTTAGTGTGTGTGTAGGGGGGAGAGGGACGGACAGACAGAAAAGTAGAGAAATGAAAAACATCGGGGTTTTTTTTGTTGCAGCATCTTAGTAGTTGTTCATTGATTGCTTTCTCATATGTGCCTTGACTGGGGGGCTCTAGTAGAGCCAGTGACCCCTTGCTCCAGCCAGCAACCTTGGGCTCAAGCCAGTGACCATGGAATCATGTCTATGATCCCACACTCAAGCCAGAGACCCCATGCTTAAGCTGGTAAACCCTTGCTCAAGCCAGCTGAACCTGCTCTCAAGCTGGCAACCTTGGTGCTTCGAACCTGGGTCCTCAGCATCCCTGGCTGATGTTCTATCCACTGTGGCACGACTTGATCGGGCTGTATATTGTATTGTGTGTTTACCAACCTGAGTCATCTCCTTTCATCATCATTTATCCCCCCTTTACCCTCTACAACTGCCCTCTTACCCCCGTCCCTATTAGAATCGCCATAATCTTATATTCCTAATCTCAGGCTTTTCATGTAACAAAATAAAGTATCTTTTATTTATACATTTTAAGGCTTTATGTTACATTTCCTGACTGTGATAGGACAGGTGGAGGGTCAGGGTAAACTTAACTAGGGATGATAGGAAGATATTCAGTGTACGGCCAGTCGTTGCCGCCATCACAGCCAGGCACATGCAGGTTCACATTAGATTCAGAGAGATGGTAGAGAAACAGCAGAGCCGAAAACTGGCTGGGCCTTCTTTTTATTCTAGCCTCGCACCTGGCCGGTGAGTAAACATAAACACACTGGGTACCAAAACCCACTCATTCAGTGCTCACAAAAGCTACTGACACATCTGGGTTTTCCTAGAATCAAAGGCTCTCACTACCTCAGCCACCTCTGTTTCCCATCTGCACACCTTCTCCTCTCTGCACAAACTGGCTTCTCCTTCAGCACTCGGCCATCTTGGCTGCTTCTCCTCTCCTTCTTCTTCTCTTAAAACTTTTTGGAGCCCTGGCCGGTTGGCTCAGTGGTAGAGTGTTGGCCTGGCGTGTGGAAGTCCCGGGTTCGATTCCCGGCCAGGGCACACAGGAGAAGCGCTCATCTGCTTCTCCAGCCCTCCCCCTCTCCTTCCTCTCTGTCTCTCTCTTCCCCTCCTGCAGCGGAGGCTCCATTGGAGCAAAGATGGCCCGGGCACTGGGGATGGCTCCTTGGCCTCTGCCCCAGGCGCTAGAGTGGCTCTGGTCGCAACAGAGCGACGCCCCGGAGGGGCAGAGCATGTCCCCTGGTGGGCAGAGCGTCGCCCCTGGTGGGAGTGCTGGGTGGATCCCAGTCGGGCGCATGCGGGAGTCTGTCTGACTGTCTCTCCCCGTTGCCAGCTTCAGAAAAATACAAAAAAAAAAAAAAACTTTTTGGAGTGAAAACCCCTCCTCCAGCACACATTAACATAACAAAGCCCCTTCCCAAGCAGGAAGGTAATTAACAGTTTCACAGATCACATATCTGGGCAGTGGCCATTTTTAACAATAAAAGTGAGCAAAATCAAATAACACAAATTTTACAAACTTATTTGTCCAACATCAGCCAGGCAGAACATGGCACACAGAGGGTGAATGGGTCAGAAAACAGCAGGCAATTGAGACAAGTGGCTTGCATCACTGGCATAAGACAGCGATATAAGGGGAGGAGCAGGGTGGTGGGAATTCTATAAGCAAACAATATTAGAGATCTAAGTAGGCCCCTATTTAGTCATAGATAGGTCAGTTTAACAATTGATAATACGGCTGGGGTACAGAAACAAACTTTTAATGCCTGGAGAGAAAGACTTGTAGAATGACAAATTAGGTATGAGGAAAATAACCAAGGTAGAAATGTGATGACCAGAATTGTGGTACAAGGAAGGTTGAAGGCTGGTCACTGGAACTGGGAAAACAGTCAATGTGAGATTTGACTTGATGTTGAGCTAGTTAAGTACAGTCTTAAGGACAGACCTAATTGTAGCCATTTAAATTCCACTCCTTCTCTTCACTCAGAGTCACAGTTGATCCTAGTATGTGAGACTAGACTCAAGCCTTCAGGGAAGGCAGAGGAAGAATTTGAGATGATAAAAAACTAGATAGGTATTTCCAGTTGAAATATATGCCATTCAAGTAAGAAACTAAGAATGTCAAGGTACTTTCATTTTTTTTTCCCACTGGCAGTATGTAATTAAAGCAATAAGAATGTAAATTTAGTTTGAATTCCAAACTATGTGGGAAAAAGGAGGTGAACAAAAGATCACTTACTCTAGCAAACATAATTCAGCCTAATTTTCATTTGAGTTTCTCAACTTTACATGTGTTTATGTGTGAAAGTATTAAAATTTTCTTAAGAGGGGAGATATAATCTTAGAAAAAGATTTAGAAAATAAATGAAAATAAAAATAAGCAAAAATTATCAGATTACTCTGTTCTTGAATATGAGACTCTCAATGTCAGTGTCAAAGTGGTCACTATCAAAAACCACATAAGAGCAGAATTAAATAGATTTATATATTAGAGAATATATACATATACAAGATACTTTAAGGTTTAAGAATTTGGATGACTTTCCTTCTCAACAAATCTTAAATAGTATTGTATATGCTGTATTCTAGTGGTTTTCAAACACTGGTTTGTGGATTAGTCCACCAGAAATTTCGTTCTGGTCTGTGAAAGACTTAATCATCCTGATGCTGTTTGAAGATTACAGACCCAATGATCTTAGTCGAATTCACTTATGCTCAGGGTGATTTCTGTCTTCCTGGTCCCCGAGATAATTCTCCTATTTTCAACAGTCCCCAAGTGTAAAAAGGTTGAAAACCACTCCTATATTCCTTTCTTGAAGTGATTCCTGACCAAAGAGAATACCTAATTTTCCTCCTGGTTCTAAAATAGCACAGTGTTTGACTCATTATCTATCAGTTATGCCAGACTTTCTTATTTTCCCCCAACGAAAATATCTCCTTTTATTTTCTTAATTTAAATTTTATTTTTCAGTTACAGTTTACACTCAATATTATTTTGTATTAGTTTCAGGTGTACAATATAGTGGCTAGACCAGTGATCAGCAAACTGTGGCTCGTGAACCACAAGCGGCTTTTTAGCCCCTTGAGTGTGTCTCTTCCACAAAATACCACATGCGGGCGCACACATACATGCAGGGTTGTCAGTCGGTCCTAATTAAGTCATTAACAATGTACCTACCTTTATAGTTTAAGTTTAAAAAATTAGACTCTCAAAAGAAATTTCAATCATTGTACTGTTGATATTTGGCTCTGTTGACTAATGAGTTTGCCAACCACTGGGCTAGACAATCATATTCTTTACAAAGTGTTCCCCCAATATTTCCAGTATACACTTGACACCATACATAGTAATCACAATATTACTGACTATATTCCCAATGCTGTACTTTACATTCCCGTGATTTTTCATAACTGCCAATTAGTAGTTCTTAATCCCTTCACCTTTTCCACTCAGTTCCCCAATTATGCTAGCCTTATTTATGTGAGGCATAAACAATGCTGACCTGAGATCTAAGGGCAACATTTCAACTGTTACACATAATACCTAATAACTAGTTCGTAAGGAAATGTATTTTCTGTTAAGGAAAAATCAGTAAATACCTTGTCTGAAGATGTGTCTCTTAGATCAATCTTTTCTTAGCTTCATTCACCACTTCCACTACCTCCCTGTGACTGGAAGGAAAGCAGAGAGATAATTCTATCCATCTGCCAGTTCTTGACTTTTTCAATAAATTGGTCACCTTCTCTTTTATGTCCCTTCACATACAATATAGCAAAACACACACACACACCAACTTGTTAATCCTTTAACAAAGTGCTCATCCCTCTCTAGTTAATTTAGTCAGTTTGCATCTGTTTTAAAATGTTGAAAGTAGGAAAGGCAAATATATTGGGCCATTGTTCTACCTTGATTGTATGGTTTGAAAAATGACCACTTATTTCATGCCTAAGACTAATTTGATTTGAAATGCTGTAATAACCTGGCCAAACCAATGATAGATGTACTTTAGTGAACTTTTGTTAAGAAAATCAGAATTTATATCATTAAACAGGACATAATTCTATTGTAAGGGCCATTTCCCAATGACTTAACAGAAAATATATTCATTTGAAATTAAAAGCTATTCCCTAGGTTTAAATCTAGAAAATAATCATAATAACAAGGGGGGGATACTTTGTGCATTTATTTAGGACAAAAAATTTCTAGCTTCTAACCAAAAATTATAGAACAGTTTATAAGATGAATATTTTGTGATAATATACAAACATAATACAGACATGAACAGTAAAATCACTTTTGTTTTGAGATTTTTCTTTTTTGGGTAAAGAATTGAAAGTCTTAATTAGGCCTTTACAGCTAAATCAAGCTTTTTCTTCTTCTTCTTAAGTGAGAGGAGGGGAGATAGTGAGACAGACTCCTGCCTGTGCCCAGACCAGGACCCACCAGCAACCCCTGCCTGAGGCCAATGATTGAATGAACCGAACTATCATCAGCACTTGGGCTGACCCAAGAGCATGAGAGGGCTGACCCAACAGCATGAGAGGGGACAAGAGAGAAGGGGGTGAGGGAAGGAAAGAGAAGCAGATGGCTACTTCTCCTGTGTGCCTTGACCGGAAATGGAATCTGAAATATCCACAGGTCATGCTGATATTCTATCCACTGGATTAACTGGCCAGGCCCTGAATCAAGTTTTAATCACAGCTCTCTCAGAAACTCACAAAATGTACAAAATAGTATATTACTACAGTGCAATGTTTCTAATAAACAAACTGCTATTAAAATTGCACATTAGAGATATCTAAAGGATTTGGATACAAGGTAATAAGTGGGAATGGGAATATCTTTAGGATTAAGAAGGTCTATAACCTTGTTCTTGCCTTCTTTTTGTCCTCCAAGTCTGGTACTTGACTTGGAAAAAATAATAATAAAAGCTAGTTTTTCTGGCGGGTTGGCTCAGTACTAGAACCTCTGCCCAGAGTATGGACGTCCTGGTTCCATTCAGGTCAGGGCACACAGGAGAGGCCACCATCTGCTTCTCCACCCTTCCCCTTTCCCTTTGCTCTATCTCTAACTCTCTTTTCCCCTCCTACAACCATGACTGGTTGGAGCAAGTTGGCCCCAGCAGTGAGGATGATTCCATGGCCACACCTCCTGTGCTAAAAATAGCTTGGTTGCCAAGCAACGGAGCAATGGACTCAGATGGGTAGAGCATCCCCCTAGTAGAAGGCTTACCCAGTGGATCCCTGTTGGGGTGCATGCAGGAGGAGTCTGTCACTCTGCCTCCCAGCTTCTTCTTAAGAAAAAAGAAAAAGAAAAAAAAGGAAAAAGAAGGCTGGGACCCACAATGAAACAAAATAAAACTACTGTGGAGATGGTTTGAAACACTAACCATGTGACCACGATCGGTCCGATATTTCATCTACTTAGGCTTCCTTGCCTGAACAGTTATAAGTGTTCCTGTTCCTTCTCCTTTAGGTGGGCTGACTGCTTTCCCATAGCCTTCGCTGAGCCCTGTCAATACAGGATCTCTGCAGAAACCACAGGGGCTGTCGGGAGAACGGGGAGGAGCCTACTGGGGACAGCAGAGGCTGTCAGGAGGCCAGGGAAGAGTTTACCCCAGGCGCAGAGGCTGTCGGGAGGGCAGGGAAGAGTTTACCCCAGGCGCGGAGGCTGTCGGGAGGGCAGGGAAGAGTTTACCCCAGGCGCAGAGGCTGTCGGGAGGCTGAGCCTTAGGGCCGGAGAACCACATGAAATCTGCTGCTCGGCTCTGAACTGAGACGTCTACGCTCCGGCTCTAGCCATTGGGACCGCTTTCTCCTCACTCAGAAGTTTTGGGAAGATGAACTGGGTCGGGGGGTCCCGGTGAGTTACGCTGCTGGTTGTGAGACTGCGGTTCTTGAGTCCGTGAACATTTAGTACCGTAATGGCGCCTGTTTCCTAGGCCCTCAGGGCAGTACATAAACTTAGCTGGAGAGAACTTGCTAGTAGTGGGTCTTGACCATTATCCAAGCTGCGAAGCCCTAGCCCCATATCTCTGCAAATCAAAAGCAACTCAACTTCTCCCACTGCCCTGCGGGCTTCTGGTGTTGGCCCGCAGTGGGCGAGGTTCTCGGCTCTCTGTTCCCTCCTACCACGTTCTCCGCCTCGTGAGCCCTCCTGTGTCTTCTCGCATGCGAGCCTTTCTTTTGGGAGGGTTTTCGTCTGAGTCATTATACAGTATAGTCTTTGATTGGATTTGGAAAGTTATGGAAGAGGCCTTTCCTTCCTGCCCTTAAATTCATTATTGGGGGCATAAATCCAAAAGAATTTGTTTCTTAAAAGGAATAATTTTTACTTTAATAATTTGCAAGAGAACTAACAGTTGATCTTGTATATTGTATTAATCCTATAAAGCATGATAGATTGACAGTTTAGTTTTATATAATCTAATCATTATATAATCTAATCAATCCATAATTTGGATTACATGCAAATCCACTAGGGCGGAAATCATATTGACCTATAATTTCACTTCATCAAATTCCTTTTTTTTTTTTTTTGGTGACAAGTTGACCTAGGACGGTGGTGATATGATTAGAATATAACATTTACATCCTGAGGAATTTTATAAGAGGAAAGACAGCTTTTGTTCACCAAGTAGTGTAACTATGTCTGATAATTTTAGCAGGAATATTTATCCTGTTGAATATATATTAGCATTGTATTTTAGGAATTTATCTGAATTATTCCTGGCAAGTGTTCTAGCATCATGTTTCCACTTTGGAGAAAAGTGAAAATTCTCTTACAGGCTTCATAAGAGTTAGTTGATAAATGACAATTTGATGTTTTGAATTGGACTTTAAAATGTGAATATTAAATGAGATATGAAATCACTTTACAAATGCTTAAAATATAGGTGCTGTTATTCGTTCATATAGCTTAATCTTCCGGCTATTCAGGCAACAATACACTGCAGGAAACATGTAGTTTAAGATTGTGTTTCTCCAAATGAAGTGGTGCTACACCTGGAGGTATTGGGTACCAAGGTAATTAAGAAACCACAGAAGAAACATGATGCACCCCCCTGTAGCATCAGTTTTACGGAGAGATCAGAGGAAAAAGATATTTTTTAAAACTTAAACAAACATGGATACGTTACAGAATAAAATGCAAGACTTTTGTGAAATTTTAAGATAAAAGATGCAATTTAAAAGAAATTTGGGGGGAGTGGTTAGGCTCCTTAGGGTCAAACCCCTCAATTGGTAATGAAAAAATTAGTGTCTCCACTTTGTTCTATCACAGTAGACAGGGGTAGGCAAAATTAGTTGATCATAGCACTCTGAATCATAAGGCCTTAAATAAAGGACCTCAGAGTCCGAGACAGTGCTTAGTAATGATTGGCAGCTAATTGGAGCTACTATAGAATCAAAATTTTAATCATACCAGATCATCCTGGAGTACTTGTTTATTCTCCTCTGTTGTTAGGGTTGTTTTTCAGTTGGAAGTTTTGAGAATTGTTAGGAACTTAGTAATTAAAAGTTTTTTTTTCTTTTAAAATTACTGATTATTTGAGAGAGAGAGAGGGAGGGGCAAGGAGACAGAGAGAGAGAGAGAGAGAAACTTGTTTTCCACCTATAATAATTCCTAGCTTAGACAAGTTAGGAATATAATAGTTCCTAATGTAGACAAGGGAAGTAACGGGAGACCATTTACAAAGCTTCCTTGGAACAACTACTCCTTCAAAGCATTCCACATTAATTAATTCAACAAATATGTTTTTTACTTGCCTACTTGTTTAGGGCATTATTAAGCTGTATGGTGGGGGAGTGGCATAATGCTGGTGGTCAAGGCCAGGCAGGTTCACATTGGATTCCAGTAAATCACAGAAGAACAGCAGAAGCGAAAGGTGTTGGGCCATTCCCAAAAATTGGATTCTCACAATGGTGGATGAGCAAACAGGCAGGAGAAAACGCTTCTCATGGCAGTGGGTGAGCAAATAGGAAAACCATCCCTTGTGGTTGTAGGCCAGCAGTCAGGAAAACTGCACGCTGGAGGGAAAGCACCTGTAGCCTTATATAGGACACACACACACACACACACACACACATGCCACGTCCTCATGCACTAATTATGCAAAGTGCTTGCTGCAGGAAAATAAGCGAGCAAGCCTAACTACAGCTGTTTTCCTGATAGGGGGTTTCAGAAAAAAATAATACAATTTTGGTTCACAAAAAGGATCTATGGTAGAATGGTGAATGTAGAAATTAGGTAAATGACTATAATAGGTAGTTAAATAGCACTTGTATGTATGACAATCACTGTTCTAAGTGCTTTTTGTATAGAAACTCATTTACGCTTAACAAGAACCCTATAAGGCAGGGGTCCCCAAACTACAGCCTGCGGGCTGCATGCGGCCCCCTGAGGCCATTTACCCAGCCCCCACCGCACTTCCGGAAGGGGCACCTCTTTCATTGGTGGTCAGTGAGAGGAGCATAGTTCCCATCGAAATACTGGTCAGTTTGTTGATTTAAATTTACTTGTTCTTTATTTTAAATATTGTATTTGTTCCCGTTTCGTTTTTTTTACTTTAAAATAAAATATGTGCAGTGCGCATAGGGATTTGTTCATAGTTTTTTTATAGTCCGGCCCTCCAGTGGTCTGAGGGACAGTGAACTGGCCCCCTGTGTAAAAAGTTTGTGGACCCCTGCTATAAGGTATTTACAAATGTTATCCCCATTTTACTGATGGGGAAACTGAAGCATTGTAAAGTTATTTGCCCAAGGTCACCCATTTAATCAGGGACAGAGTTAGGATTTGAGAACAATGTGCTTAACAATATATGCTATGCTTATATGGAAAGATGAGTATTGTAAAAGTCGTACAAGTAAAAGTCTGTGTATATTTAGAGGACTGAGAAACAGGAAATTATATTAAGTCTTGAAGGACAGCAGTACTATTGCCCAGAACAAGCATCACAGAGAAGCAATGAAACAGGTTCTTAATACAGGCAGTCCCCAGGTTATGAATGAGAAAGGTTTTGTAGGTTTGTTCTTAAGTTGAATTTGTATGTAAGTTGGAACAGGTACCTTTACTTATTAAGTGCAACTTAGATGTTTGTCTTAACATAGTATTTATTTTTACCTTTCTTTGCATATAAATACTTAAACATTTTCAAATACAACCTTAAACAATCTTGGATAATGCAGAAGATGATGGACTTGTTGGAGATGAGGGGACTGGTGTTAAGAGAGTTAGTTTCTTGAAGTAGGTAGGCATCAAGGGAGGTTTGTACAGAGCTTTTCTTTTTCTTATCATTAAGTGGTTCTATCTGCTTGATGGTGAGGTTGAAAACCGCACTGAGAAGTTGAAATTTGATTTGTTTTTTATTGAGGAGTCATTCAAATTTGGAAGTAACACAATAAAAGTGGTATTTTATGACTGTGTGGTGTCAGTGGTATGTAGGTTGGAATATAGCAGGAAAAGACTTCAAAATAGTGACACCAGTTAGGATTCTGCAGGAGAAAAGATTAGTGTCATTTTCTGGTAAAACTGTGTATTCTCCAAGTTAAATCAACACCATTCCTAAATCACTTTTTAAAAAAAAATGTTTTACTTATTGATATTAGAGAAAAGAGAGAGCGAGAATGTGGGGTAGGAGGAGAAGAGGGACACATCAACTAGTAGCCACTTCTCTGCTTCTTGTTTGTGCCTTGACTGGGCAAGCCCTGGGCCTTGAACTAGCAACCTCAGCTTTTGAGGTCAATGCTCTATCCACTGAAACACCACAGATCAGGCCTAACTCACTTTTTACATATCATGTGCTGTCTGAGTTTGGGTTAATTATTAAACCTCTCTATACATGGACAGTTCCAGGTTGTGAGGAGCCCTCTTTATGGAAAAAGGATGCAAAATTGTGACTACAGAATTAGATATAGGATTTGGAAGGGGCATATATAAGTGTAGAGCCTGAAGCTCAAGCATAATTAACTCTACAATTAATACTCTGTACAGTAAAGTAGCTTCTGTCTCTATGTGTCTCTTTCTTCATCTGATAACTGAGAATAATACCTAAATGTATAGTGAACCTCATTCCAGTTTGCTTCAATATCTATTGTTTATGCCTGTGATCCTAGTGGCATGCCCAGTTTAGCATGTGTCTTGGAATTTTTGTATTTTAACTAAATATTAACTACCATTAATCGTTCTATTTAAATGAGCCCAGGTAGATTCAATGTACATCTATTTTTGTTTTAACCTTTGCCATGGTTTGAATTAGTGCATGAGCCATATGTGCAGTGAAGAGAGTTCCCAGTTTAACATGTGGTTAAATCTGAAGACATCCAATGATAACGCAGGCCTCCACTTTTCAGATGGAAAGTAACTAATAGCTCCTTTTAAAAGACAGCATAAAGGGCACTTACTGATAAAATAAAGAATGCTGGGGTGTGAGTAGTTAGAGACAACTAACTCACTGAGTTGGGTGGGAGAAGTATTGAGTGCTGCTGTCGTCCCTGCTGGCCACTTTTTTAAATTTTATTTTATTTATTCATTTTTAGAGGGGAGAGAGAGAGACAGAGAGAGAGAAGGGGGGAGTAGTTGGAAGCATCAACTCCCATATGTGCCTTGACCAGGCAAGCCCAGGGTTTCGAACTGGCGACCTCAGCATTTCCAGGTCGACGCTTTATCCGCTGCGCCACCACGGGTCAGGCCCCTGCTGGCCACTTTTTGTATCATCTGGTTGTACTATTGCAAACTAAAGTCAGAGAGATTTGTATAACCATCATGCCAGGTTTGAGGTCAATAGGAAACATGGAAATTTTAGATTAGGTGTAAGTGAAATATCTGCAAGAAAATGGAGGCGAATCAGTCCTGTCAGAGACATACAGAGTAGTAGGAATGTTGTTGCTACAGTGGTTTTACCAACAACTATTTTTTTTTTATTGTTTGGTAATGTGTTTGTAATCCTTTTGGCAGCAGGGAACTCAAATAAAGGAAAATTAATGCTTAATGATAAGTTAGGTACTGATATTTTGTTTTTCAGTAAGGTTGATGATGAACCTATAACTTGTGCATAAAATATTTGCCAACATTTAGCATCTCCCCTGTTTATATCATTGATCACATGACAATCTGAAGACACTAAACTATTGAAAAAGCATCACCATTTACTTTTATATTTAGTTGTTATTTAAAGGAGGTTATTGCTGCAGACAGTAATTTGACACATGTAACAGCAGATCATTGTAGATAAAATTATTTCTGCAATGATAATATGATTACAAATTTGGTGAATCATAGCATCATGGCAAAACAGGGTTATTATTAAATTGTGTAACCAGTGTAGCCAAGATATACCTGGAATTGGTTTTGGTTTACATATATATCACAGATGCATCCAAAGAAGCTTGATATTTTACCAAACAGAAGCTGAGATTTTCAAAATTTTAAACAACTTAACATATGTAGATTGTTGTACATGGAAATAGAGTCACAAGAAATTCTTGATGGAATTCAAAATTTGGCTAGTTATGCTGATATTTGTGATTGACATGACTACAGTATATTAATAAATGTTGATTTTTTTGTTCAATAATAAATGTGAATTCTTGTTCATGGAAAAATAAGACATCCCTGAAAATAAGACCTAGCGCGTCTTTAGGAGCAAAAATTAATATAAGACACTGTTTTATTTTCGGGGAAACACGGTACGCACAATTAATGTAACCGGATTGCAGTGTTTTGAAATAATACTAATTTTGAATACAAAAGGAGTTCTTGGTCATGTCATTATAAGTTTTGTTGCCTTTCATTAATTAGATTTCACCAACACATGAGTCTGTGATGAATTACTTTATAAATCTATGTGCTCTACTTTGTTATTGAACATTTTTGGAAGCAGGTTCTCCAAATTTTGATGACATTTTGTTCAGGATCAGTTGGAAATCATTATTCACAGAATCCCATAAATTGAGTGAAAAAACCTTCCAGTTTTGAAGCTTTTAGTGAGTTACAATTATCAAAAATAAAGTTTATAAGATTTAATTGTGAATAGCCTGAAAATACATCTATATTTGGGTTTTATTCACATTCTAAAATCTTCTGTGGGATTCATTCAGGAGATAGCTGCTTATGTTTATCATTATTAGCCTATAACTGTGAAATGATTTTTATTGTGTGAAAATACAATGAGAATTCAGTCTCTCAGAACTTAACTTTAGGCTCTGTATTCTGCATTAGATGAATTTCTGCCTTATTGATTTCAGTATTTTTTCTAAATACCTCATCTTTTGTAATTCATACATCTTTAAAAACTTTATTCTTATATTGGAAGACTTTATTTAAAAGCTGAAACATTCTAACATATATCATTACTATTCCTCACACATCAGGTAGAACTTTTTTAGTTTTTTGGAGAGCCAATGTAAGTACTTTTTCTAGGCTAGGTACTGTCCTGAATCTTAATAAGTCTGCTAATTAAAATGTTAGATTATGATGTTTTAAGGTTAATATCAATTTCAGTCTAACACAAGCCCTAAAGTCTTGTTTTTTTTTCATTTGTTAGTTATGGCTTTATTAATTTTATTTACATTTTTCACTTTTATTCACAACTTAAGATATTATTATAAGATCTTAACAATCTGGAAACAATTTATTTTGAATGGCACCATGCCACCAAAAAAATTAAGCAGCAAACTAAGAAGTAAAATAAACAAAAAGGGAAAATTCAAGAGTAACAATATAAGGCATATGACTTTATTTAATCCCTAATGTGGGATCAGTATCTCCTGTGTACTCCATGTAAAATGTATGTTAGTGTTGTTTTTGATATTTCCTTGACAACTTTACTGCTTTTGTGTCTATTTTTCGTAAAGAAAGTATTTCTTTAGCATTTTCCTTTAAATCTTTTCTTATTAGAAAGATTAGCAAGAGGAAGAATACCTTGATACTTTTCTGTTTTCAGCATGGTTGTAATTCTTTCTGTCACTCTCCTCTCTTTCCCTTCTCTCCCTCCTCTTCCCTTCTTTCTTTTCCTTTCCTCCCTTAATCTCTTTATGCGTCTCTATTTTACTTGATTCTTTCTTAACAAATAATATTGTAACATATCTATGTTCCTTCTTCCCAGAATTGAAAACTTGTAGTGTTCTTTTCAGTATGTAGCAATAAGTAGTATAGGTTCCTTATATATTGTGAATATTAATTCTTTATCAGATATATGATTTGCAGATATTTTCTCCATTGCATTTTGTTGATGGTTTTCTTGTTTTGCAGAAGCTTTTTTATTTGATGTAGGCCCACTTGTGTATTTTTGCTCTTAATACCGTTTCTTTTAAAAAGATCGTTGGTTGCTAAGAGCAATGACAAGGTGCTTACTCCCTATATTTTCTTCTATGAATTTTGTGACTTCAGGTCTTACATTCAAGTCTTTATACCATTTTAAGTTGATTTTTTTTTATATGGTGTAAGGTAGGGTTCCAGTTTCATTCTGTAGCTATCTAGTTTTTTTCCCCCAACACCATTTATTAAAAGACTCTCTTTGCCACATTGTATATTCTGTTTCCTTTGCCATAAATTAATTGACCATATATGTATGGTGTTGTTTCTGGGCTTTCTATTATTATTCATTGGCCAGTGTGTCTGCTTTTATGCCAGTACCATACTGTTTCATTACTAGAGTTTTGTGATATCGGTTGAAATTTGGAAACGTAATGCCTCCAGCTTTATTCTTCTTTCTCAAGATTACCTTGGCTATTCAAGGTCTTTCTGTGGTTCCTTAAAGATTTTCAGGTTGTTCTGTTTCTGTGAGAATGGTCATTGGAATTCTTACAGGGATTGTATTGAATTTGCAGATTCCTTTGAGTAGTATGGGCATTTAAAAAATAGTATTCCAATTCATGATCACAAAATATCTTTCAATTTATTTTTCTCTTCTTCATTTTTATCAGTGTCTTATTGTTTTCAGTATCAGGTGTTTCACCTGTTTTAAGTACTTTTTGCTGTAATTGATTCCCTTTGCTGCAGTGGTAAATGGGGTTATTTCTTTATCTCCCTTTTTGATAGATTGTTGATAGTATATAAAACACAAGTGATTATTATAGATTGATTTGTATCCTGCAATTTTACTGAATTTATTGCTTTTTTTTTGGTGGTGTTTTTAGAGTTTCCGTGTTATCTGCCATTAAAGGTGATTTTACATGTTCCTCTCTGTTTTCGATGCTTTTAATTTTTTCCTTGTCTGATTACACATGCTAGGACTTCCTTACTATGTTGAATAAAAGTGGTGAGAGTGGATCCCTTGTTCCTGAACTTGGAGAGGTTTCAACATTTCACTATTGAGAATAGTTTTTGTTGTGGGCTTGTCGTTTATGGTCTTTATTATATTGAAGTAAATTCTCCACATACTTTTATGAGAGTTTTTATCATAAAAAGATGGTGAATTTCTCAGATGACTTTTTTGTAGCTACTGAAGTAATTATGTAATTTTTCCCCTTCATTTTGTTTATGTAGTATATAACTGGGATTCCTGTATCAGTATTGAACTGTCCTTGCATCCCTGGAACAAATCCCACTTAATCTCAGTATATGATCTTTTAATGTATTGTTGAATTTGGTTTGCTAATATTTTGTTGAAGATTTTTGCCTCTATTTTTAAGAGGGGTATTGGCCTACAATTTTCTTTTCTTGTAGTATCCGTGCCTGGTTTTGGTATCATGGTAATGCTGGCTTGGTAAAATGAAATTGGAAGTGTTTTCTACACCTCTATTTTTTGAAAGAGTTTGATAGGGCTTAATATTAGTTATTTTTTAGATGTGTGGTAGAATTCACCAGTTAAGCCATCTGGTCCTGGATTTTTTGCTATTGGATGGTCTTGTAATACTAATTAAATCTACTTTTTAGTAATTGACCTGTTGAAATAGTAGTCTGTTTCTTCATGATTCTGTCTTGATAGATTGTATGTGTTCCAGAAATTATCCATTTGTTTTAGGTTGTTCAGTTTGTGGTCTACAATTGTTCATAGTAGTCTCTTATGATCCTTTCTTTTTATTCGTATAATATCAATTATAATGTCTCCTATTTAATTTCTAATTTGAATCATCTGTCTTTTTTTCTTGATAATTCTATCTAGCAGTTTGTCCATTTTCTTTAATTTCTTAAAGAGCCATCTCATAGTTTCATTGAGTTTTTTCTGTTGTCTTTTTTGTCTCTTTTATTTCCACTTAGACATACATGGTAGCCTTTTTTTCTGTTAACTTCGGGCTTAGCTTGTTCTTTTTCTGCTTCTTTGAGGTGTAAATTAGGTTATTTATTTGAGTGTTTTTTCTTAGTATAATCATTTATTATTGTAGTCTTCCATCATAGAACTGCTTTTGTTGCATCCCATAAGTTTTTATATGTAGTGTTTGTATTTTCATTTCTCTCAAGACATCTTTTAAAATTTTCTGTTTTAATTTCTTTGACCCATAGGTTGTTTAGGGGCACGTTGTTTAGTCTCCTCATAAATGTGTATTTTTCTTCCTGTAATTGATTTCTAGTTTCATACCATTGTAGCTTGATATGATTTGTCTTCTTAAATTTATTGACCTGTTTTGTGGATTAATATATGATCTGTCTTGGAGAATGTTCTCTGTGTGCTTGAGAAGAACATATATTTTGCTACTGCTGTATGACATGTTCTGTATATGTTTGTTAAGTCCATCTGATTTAATTTGTAGTTAAGTTCAATGTTCCCATATTGATTTTATATCTGGATGATTCTGATTCTGATTTCCATTCCAGTGTATCTGTTTTTTCCACCTTTACAAGATTCTTCAACACCAGCTTGGTATCCTACAATTCAACTCAATTCTGATAGTATACACCTGGAGATAGTGTTATAGTCCATGGGTTAAGGGCTCAGTCCTGTAAGACTGTCCCAATCGTGCCCCCCATCAACTTTAGTAACCAGTTGCAAGTCCAGGATGTCACCTGTGCTTCTGATCAACCAATAATAGATTGGAGATTTCATGAGCCCCTTCTAGGGTCAAATAAATTTACTAGAAGAGCTTACAGAACTCAGAGAAACATTTTACTTACTAGATTATAGCTTTATTTTAAAAAGGTATAACTTGGAAACAGCCAGTTGGAAGAGATGCGTAAGGTTAGGTATGGGGAAAGGGTGTGGAATTTCCATGGACTTTCCAGATTTATGACCCCTCCCATCTCCACATACCAATCTCCACATGTTCACTAACCTTAGTTTTATAGAGGTTCCATCACCCAGGCAGGATCAATTATATTATTTTCTATTGGCAGCCATTGGACCACCAGTGCATATCCCCTCCTGTGGGGGGAATTAAAGTTCCAAACCACTAACCACATGGGCATGTCTCTTGGCAACCAGCTCCATCCAAGTTGTGTTTCCACGAGTCACTTCATTAATATAACAGAAGATACCTTTTATGCTCTCATTTAGGAAATTCCAAGGGTTTTAGGAACTCTGTGCTAGGATTGGGGATAAAGAACAAATACATATTTTTTATTTTAATCACAGTATCATAGTAATCAACTTGTTGAATGTGGGGTATTAAAGTCTCCTTGTTATTGTAATGTTTCCTATCTCACCCTTCAGCTCTGTTTATATTGGTTTTATTTATTAAGTACTCTTTTGTTGGGTGTATAAATTTTTATTTATTTTTTTGGCACTTTTTTATTTACTTTAAGAGAGAGGAGGGGAGACAGAGAGACAGACTCTCACATGTGCCCTGACCAGGATCTACCTGCCCCCCACCCCTCCACCCCAGCCTGGGGCCGATGCTCTGCCCATCAGGGACCATGCTGACAACTGAGCTATTTTTAGTGCCTGAGGCAGAGGCTTTACAGAGCCATCTTCAGTGCCTAGGGAGATAAGCTCAAACCAATTGAGCCATGGCAGTGGGAGGGGGAGAGAGATAGAGACAGAGAGAAGGGGCAAGGGGAGGGGTGCAGAAGCAGATGGTCACTTCTGTGTTCTCTGACCTGGAATTGAACTGGGATATCCATACGATGGGTGAACAATTGACCAATTGACCACTGAGCCAACTGGCCAGGGCTCTTTTTTTTTGGGGGGGGGCAGTTTTATAACTTTCTTCAACAAATGGCAGTTAGTTTTCATCCACATTAACTGTTTGTTGACTTTTGAAATTGATGATTAGTACCTAAGTAACCAGCATATAGAGCTTGTTTGGTGAATCTTCATCCTCATTACATTTTCTTGACAAGCTCAGCCAGATACGGTATGGGACATTCCTTGTTTCTTTGGCCCAGATGGCTTTGTTGAGCCTGGTGTCAATGCGTGTATCTGGAGGTCCCATCCTCTTTATGGCAAATTTCTGGATCTATTGTATTTGAGTGCCTGAGGGACATGCTTCTTGAAACCTACTCCATGAATATGCTTGTGAATGTTGATGGTGTACTCTCTGGTCACTACCTCGTTTGTTGATGGCAGAACGGCCCTTCTTCTTCTTGCCACTCTTATTTTCAGGAGCCATTATGCCAGGCTCAAGTTGGAAAGAAAGAGAGAGAGGTAATATGAGAGAGGGAAAGCAGGGTTGCCTATAACTAATTATAATTATTATATCCTCTTGGTGAAATTACCTCTTTATCATTATGTAACAACTTTCTTAGTCTCTTATTACTGTCTTTGGCTTAAAGTAGATTTTATCTGATTTAAGTATAACTATCCCAGTTTTTTTTTTGTTTCTATTTGCATGGAATATTTTTTTCTATCCCTTCATTTTCAGTCTATAAATGTCCTTAAACTAGAGAACTAGAGGTAAGTTTCTTTCTTTCTTTTTTTTTTTTTTTTTTTTGACCAAGAGAGAGAATCAGAGAGAAGGACAGTTAGGGACAGACAGATAGGAAGGGAGAGAGATGAGAAGCATCAGTTCTTCACTGTGGCACCTTAGTTGTTCAGTGAGTGCTTTCTCCCATGTGCCTTGATGGGAGGGGGGGCTACAGCAGAGCGAGTGACCCCTTGCTAAAGCCAGTGACCCTGGGGTCATGTCTGTGATCCCACACTAAAGCCAGTGACACCGCACTCAAGCTGGTGAGCTCATGCTCAAGCTGGATGAGCCTGTGCACTCAAGCTGGCGACCTCAAGGTTTCAAACCTGGGTCCTCTGTGTCCCATTCTGATGCTCTATCCTCTGCGCCACCACCTTGTCAGGGCGGAGGTGAAGTTCTTGTAGGCAACAAATAGTTGGGCCGTGTGTGTGTGTGTGTGTGTGTGTGTGTGTGTGTGTGTTCGTGTGTTCCATTTAGCCACTTTGTCTCTTTGGATTGGAGAATTGAGACCATTTACATTTAAAGTAATCATTGTTATGGACTTATCATTGCCATTTTGTTAGTTGTTTTTTGGTTGTTTTGTAATCCCTCTGTTCTTTCTTCTCTTACTCTCTTCATATGTGATTTGATGATTTTTCTTTAGTGTTATGCTTTGATGCCTTTTTCTTTCTCTTTTATCTATGATAGGCTCTTACTTTGTGGTTACCATGAGTCTTACATAAACATAACAGTCTATTTGAAGCTGATAATAACTAACTTCAAACCCCTATCAAAGTTCTTTCATTCTTACCTTTTATATTTTGATAGCACGTTTGCATTATTTTCATTGAACTTAGGACATCCACACACTGGGCTAATTGTTAAATTATTGTGGCTATAGTTATATTTAATAATCTTATCTTTCAACCCTTATTTCATTTAGATCTATTTTTGGAGACATTTTGTGCTTTTGTTTGGAACATTTTCCTTTGTTTCTTTATTTTTCTTGACCCTCTGTTTTGGTTTCTGCAAAGTAGATAAACAGCCACTTCTCCCAGTTTGACTGAATGGTCTCAGCAGGAGATGAAGCACCTCCAACAGCCTGGCCCTAGCTCTGATTGTCTCTCAGGTTTTGGAATTTCCCAACCTCCTTCTTTGTTCTTAGTGTCTCTCAGTAGTTGGGAGTCTGGCAAGACCCATAGGTATCTTAAAGGGGAGGATCACAGTCAGCATCTAGATACTAACTGATTGGAAGCTTGACCCTCAGGCAGCAGCTGAGGCATGTATGTAGTTAAGACCCTTCCAGGAAGAAACTGGGTGATGAGTTGTTTTTTCCAATCCTTCTTTGCTGAACCTAGTGTTCTGGATGGTGTTCCTATGACGATTAAGAATTATTTCTACATGGCCCTGGTTGGTTGGCTCGGTGGAGCATTAGCCCAGTGTGTGGATGTCCTAAGTTCAATTCCTGGTCGGGGCACACAGGAGAAGTGACCATCTGCTTCTCTACCCCTCCCCCTTCTCCTTTTCTCTCTCTCTGTCTCTCTCTCTTACTCCCTCTCCCTTCCTTTTCCCCTCCCTCAGCCATGGCTCGATTGGTTTGAGTGTATTGGTCCGGGTGCTGAAGATGGCTCTGTGGAGCCTTTGCCTTGGTTGCAAGCATGGTCCCAGATGGGCAGAGCGTCAGCCCCAGGTGCAGGTTGTTGGGTGGATCCTGGTTGGGGCGCATGTGGGAGTCTGCCTATCTCCTCTCCTCTCACTTGGAAAATAATTAAAAAACAACAACCATTTCTGCCTGGCCTGACCTGTGGTGGCACAGTGGATAAAGCATTGACCTGGAATGCTAAGGTTGCCGGTTCAAATCCCTGGGCTTGCCCCATCAAGGCACATATGAGAAGCAGCTATTATGAGGTAATGCTTCCCATTTCCCCTCCTACTCACTCTCTCTCTCTCTCTCTCTCTCTCTCTCCCCCTCCCCTCTCTCTCTCTCTCTCTCAGAAAAAAAATCCATCTCTCTATATAGAGATAGATATATTCTTCTGTAATACATAAGAACTATTTCTGCCTGGCATGTGGTGGTGCAGTGGATACAACATCCACCTGGATTGAATGCTGAGGTTACCATTTCAAAACCCTGGGCTTGCCTGGTAGCAGCACATATGACAAGCATCCAATGAACAACTAAAGTGAAGCAACTATGAGTTGATACTTCTCGTTCCTGTTCCCCATCCTCCTCTCTCTGTAAAATTAATAAACCTTAAAAAAAAAAAAAGAAAAGAGCTATTTTTTTCTTTGTTACATTCCTATGGGACTGTGAATATAAGACCCTTTGGTTGTTGAAGTGAGATGATTTGGAAACCTGCTCTTCTGGTGGCTGTCACGAAAGCTGTGGCACAAGATAAGTGAACAAGCTCCTTCTGAGGACCTACTAGCAACTTAGTATTATTATTAGAGTGGGCTGGAGGGATAAGATCTGAAAGGTGTCTGCGGGCTTCTCTGGTCTTGGGAAAATAACACGCAGCCCCTCGATGCCCCCTATATTAGAAGCCTTGCCGTCAGGCAATTTTGCCTGATTTCTAGGCTGAGTCCTGGGGTGATATCCAGTTAAGAATCTTGTCTAGCCTGACCAGGCGGTGGTGCAGTGGATAGAGCATCGGACTGGGATGCAGAGGACCCGGGTTCGAGACCCCGAGGTCCCCAGCTTGAGCGCAGGCTCATCTGGTTTGAGCAGGGCTCACTAGCTTGAGCCCAGGGTCGCTGGCTCGAGCAAGGGGTCACTCTGTCTGCTGTAGCCCCCTAGTCAAGGCACATATGAGAAATCAATTGATGAACAACTAAGGAGCCGCAACGAAGAACTGATGTTTCTCATCTCTCTCCCTTCCTGTCTGTCCCCCTCTCTGACTCTCTCTGCCACACACACACACACAAAATCTTTTCTAGAGTCCTATTGTTTTCATGAATGAAAGCCCTTTTGGCTATAGAGCCAGAGCACCCAGTGCCCTGTTAAGCTGGGCCACAGGTATGGTTATAAACGCAGTTCAGGCAGATACTGGTAACTTGGAGTGCTTTGGAAGAAAAAGGCAGGTTAGGTATCCTCCAGATTCTCTGGTCTCTGGGGAGGATTGCAGTCAGGGAGGGCTCTGAGAATTATAAGCTTGGATTTTGTGCAGCAGCTTTTATAGTATACAGGTAAACCTTTTGAGGGAAAGACTGGGAGATGGGTGATATGCCTGCTTCCTCCATGAGTCTGGCATCTCCTAGACCAGTGGTAGTCAACCTGGTCCCTACCGCCCACTAGTGGGCGTTCCAGCTTTCATGGTGGGCAGTAGCAGAGCAACCAAAGTATAAATAAAAAGATAGATTTAACTATAGTAAGTTGTTTTATAAAGATTTATTCTGCCAAACTTAGCAATAATTTGACATAAAGTACTTGGTAAGTAATTATTATTATATGCTTTAACTTGCTGTAACTCTGCTTTATAAATTTTATAAAGTAAAGTTACTTCCCTACTTTATAAATCACCATTACTGTGGAACCGGTGGATGGTTAGAACATGTTACTACTAACAGAGATACTAAAGTGGGCGGTAGGTATAAAAAGGTTGACTACCCCTGTCCTAGACTCTCCTTGAGCTGGAGGTGAACTCGGACCTCTGGGCCAGCTTCAGGAGCTGAGTGAGTATAACAGCAGCCAAGGAAATTGAAGTTGGTAGCAGTCGGAAAGCTATTATACTCTTTGATCCTGTTCCTTAACTGAATTCTTTCCAGAAAATCCAAGTCTGGCTCGTATATGAATTGGAGAAAAAGTTTAGTGTAAGCACATTGTCTTTATTGCTCAGAGGAGAATTCTGCCTAAGCCTACTCAGAAAAGCTGTACAAAGAATAAGCAAAAGTGTATCAGGAGCTGCTCTCGGACAGCCATGCACGAAGCCATCCTGGAGGACTTGGTTTTCTCAAGGGCAATTGTGGGCAAAAGAATCCATGTGAAACTGGTGGCAGCTGGCTCCTGAAGGTTCATTTGGATAAGGCCCAGCAGATTAATGTGGAACACAGGTTGAAACTTTTTCTGGTGTCTATAAGAAACTCATGGGCAAAGATGTTAATTTTGAAATCCTGGAGTTTCAGTTGTAAATAAATGGCTAAATAAAATACCATGTACACACACACACACACACACACAAAATAAATGGCTAAATAAAATACCATGTACACACACACACACACACACACACACACACACACACGTTATTGACCCAAAGAAATAGGGACTGCAGAGCATCTAGCATCTTTTGTAGTTGCAGGTAGTTGCAGGAGCTGCAGCAGGATCAATGCCAGTGATGCTAGGGGAGGTGTGCACTGTCTAGAAGTGGCGATGCTGCAGTCAGGTGATGATGTTCAGTTTTCAGCAATGCCAACAGTGGGGACTTTAGAGACTAGTTATGACAGGATTTCGACTGGGATCACATAGCTCCCTAAACAACTTCTTTTTTCTTATTCCTGTTGCCAAATCTACTACTTTAGCTTTCTTGGCAAGTCCGTTGGCTAACCCAGTTTCCTTTTAATAAATTTTCTGTTTAAATTAGCCTAAGTTGCTTCTACTTTCTTGAAGCTAAAAATATTAACTGATGCAGTCTCTTCTTTTAGACATATAGTATGACTTAGTAGCATTGGTTGCCTTAATAATTTAAAATGTTTTGTTTAAGAAATGACCTTTTATTTACAAGTCAGGATCCTTTTTCATTTTCACTGTGGTCTAGCGACTAATACACTGATCTCGCAATTGGTCTTGAGTTTCTAATTAGTTTTTATTTTTTTTGCCCATAGGAATAGGGATTATGTAGTATATACAGTTTGTTGAGAACTGTAAGAGCAACCTGGACAATGGAGAATCAGCCTGGAATAAAGTCACTTGATTTATATGTATATGAAGACTGTATTTAGACTTTGACATGTTCCTCATTCTACTGAGCTTTATAATGTGGTAACTGCTCACAGAATCGATATTTATTATCTCTTTATACAGATTATTTCTTATATAGTATTTCTGAACTTTGAAAAGTAACTTTGCTTTCTATGCCTAAACTTTTTATTTTATTTTTTTTATTTTTTTATTTCTCTCAAGCTGGAAACGGGGAGGCAGTCAGACAGACTCTTGCATGTGCCTGACCAGGATCCACCTGGCACGCCCAACAGGGGGCGATGCTCTGCCCATCCAGGGCGTCGCTCTATCACGACCAGAGCCACCCCAGCACCTGGGGCAGAGGCCAAGGAGCCATCCCCAGTGCCCGGGCCATCTCTTCCTCCAATGGAGCCCTGGCTGCGGGAGGGGAAGAGAGAGACAGAGAGGAAGGAGAGGGAGAGGGGAAGGGGTGGAGAAGCAGATTGGCGCTTCTCTTGTGTGCCCTGGCCGGGAATTGAACCCGGGACCTCCGCACGCCAGGCCGACGCTCCACCACTGAGTTAACCGGCCAGAGCCTCTATGCCTAAACTTGAAAAGGGTGGGGAATAAACTGAACTTTAAGGTCCACTCTAGACTTAGCATTTGATGAGTCAATGAAATGTAACTTATTAACATTTTCTTTTCTAAAGTTTGAAAGTCAATAATATAACTTATGATGCTTCATGGAGCTGAATATACCAGATTCTTTGCTCAATGAGCTCAAAATGGTCAATTAAGACATAACTATTAGGAAATATGGTAAAGAACAAGTTCACTAAATGGCAAGAGTCTGGAGGTATTCAGTGATGGTCATATTCATGTAGCTTATGAAAATCATTTGGAAAATGAACAACTTTGTATATTTACAGTTCATATACTTAGGAAGTAATATCCTACACTGGTTAAAAACTTCAAAATTATAAATCTTGGGTTTGAATCTGAGCTCTACGATTCAGTGTGATTGTGGACAAGTTACTTAACCTCTCTGTGTCTTAGTTTCTTTATCAATAAAGTAGGAATAAAATTATAACCTATCTTATAGAGTTACTGTATTAAATGAGCTTGTACATGTGAAGTAACTGATGCATCCAGAATGGTGCAAGACATATGCTATTTATTAGCAATTGCTACTTTTGTTATATTATTACATAATCTCATAGAGCTAAGATACATTTTGTCATTTTACTTGAAATTCTTGCACAGATCTTGAATTTGAGACCTTAGTATCATGTCTGTTCAAAAGGTGTATTGTGCAGATCTGCTTATGTTGTCATGAATGTTTTAGCATTCTACTTTTTTTTTGTGACAGAGAATCAGAGAGGGACAAACAGGATGAGAGAGATGAGAAGCATCAATTCTTCGTTGCAGCTTCTTAGTTGTTCATTGATTGCTTTCTCATGGGTGTCTTGACTGAGTGGCTCTAGCAGAGCAAGTGATCCCTTGCTCAAGCCAGCAACCTTGGGCTCTAGCCAGCGACCTTGGGCTTCAAGCCAGCGACCATGGTGTCATTTCTATGATCCCACACTCAAGCCAGCGACCATGCGCTTAGGCTGGTGAGCCTGCACTCAAGCTTGATGACCCTGCACTCAGGTCTGCGACCTCGGGGTTTCAAACCTGGGTCCTCTGCATCCCAGTCTGATGCTCTATCCACTGCGCCACCACCTGGTCAGGCAGCATTCTACTATTACTAACAGAACAAATATTTTAAACTATTAGATATTGTACTATCATTGTGATTCAATACAGTGTTTGGCACAGAGGTCTTAGGTATGAAGGACATCCATAAAGAATATTTTTTAAAGAAGATAAGGGATTTTAAGTACAAATAGTTGATATATTTGTAGCTGAAGTTGTTCTAATGATAAACAGCATTTTCTTAGATCCTATGTATAGATTTCAATTGTCTATTTCCTGTTGGTTTTAGTGTAATATTCAATATAAAGAAAGGCAAAGAAAATAGCAGTGTTGACCAAGAATATTGCTATCAGATGAGAATATTTCAGTCATATACCATATTTTTTGCTCCATAAGACACACCTGACTATAAGACACACCTAGGGTTTTAAGGAGGAAAATAAGAAAAGAAATATTCTGAACCATATGGTGTGTTAAAATATTATAATACCATAGTTATAATAATATAATACCATAGTTTTCACTTCTTAAGACACATGGGCATTTTCCCCTCCACTTTTCGGGGAAAAAAGTGCATTTTATGGAGCGAAAAATACTGGATCCTTTCTAATATTTGACTTTTCTTTGCTTATCTTGATTTTATAATTCAGATTTATTTTATGCATAATTATTTATCATAGGTATAGATCTGTTTTATTCTTAGATTTTCTAAAAAAATTATGTGCAACTTTATATAGTATAAGTATTTTAAGAGCATTTTCATAATTTCTTTTCAGAAAATAAGGTAATTATCACTATACTTTTTTTAATTACAAAATATAAGTTCTACCGGAAAGTTCTGTCCGTTTCTATCACAAGTTTCGACATGTAAGCACATGTTTATTTGGTGCATGTGTGCCTCTCTATTTTTATCACTTAATGTATACATACTGACGTAGCAAATTAAAACAAAGTTGATTCACGTTAGTCTTATGTGTGAAGCGATAGTGTACCCATGGCTACTGATAAAGTTCATTTAAGCCATTGTAATTTTTACGAATTTCAACAAGGAAGAAATGCTACAGAAGCATGTCTGTCACATCCACCATATTCCCCGGACTTAGCACCCTCCGACTATCACTTGTTTTTGTCCTTACAAAATTTTTTGAAGGGCAAAAAATTCAAAAATGAAGAAGATATCAAAGCAGCACTGGTTCAATTTTTTGCATCAAAAGATAAAACATTTTTCAAAAATGGGATATACAAATTGCCCTCACACTGGCAAGAAATCATTAATAATAATGGCAATTATATTAAATAATAATATTATTCCAAAAACGAACAGAACTTTCTGGTAGACCTTGTATTTTTTTATCACTACACTTTTAGTTGTAATTCTAAGTCTTCAGTTCAACTGAAGTGAAACTTGTTTGAGAGACACTTTGTTATATTTTTTATCCTTCCTGTTGCAGGTCCAGGGTTATAATCAAGCAGGAAAAGAGAAAGCAAAAGGTAAGGAAAAACTACTAACTTTTTTCTGCTATATTTTATGACATTGTAGCCTGTTCTTTACACAGCCGTTACTATTTTTTCAAAGCACGGATCACAATTTATCATTCCTTGGCTTAACAGCCTCAATTGCTTTTCATTACCTTTAGAGAGTAAAATCTGAGTTTAACCATAGCCTACGAGGGCCTGAAGACTCTGCACCCTCCCTGCTTCTCTGACCTTATTTCTTACCACTTACTATTGTGTATTGTATTTCAGCCACACTGACCTCTTTCTGTTACCCTTTTTCATCTATAATACTATCCCTCCAGTTATTTGCATGTGTCTTGTCTCAACTATTGTGTCTCAGCTAAAGTATCCTCCTTAGATCAATTTCCTCTAATCATTACATCAAAATATATACCTTCCAGCCTTCCAATTACTGTCTCTTGTACCCTTTTATTCATCACTCATTTTATAATCTAGTATTTTCCTCTGATTTTTGCTCAGTTCTCCTTCCCCCTTCATTAAAATATATCAATGAGAAGAGGGGTCTTACTTTGTTCATTCTGTATCTCCTGTGCCTAGAACGGTGTCTAGCAATAACATAGGTACTCAATAATAAATATACTATGAATGTAATCCGTCCCCAGACTATTTTTTTTTTCTGAAGCTGGAAACGGGGAAAGACAGTCAGACAGACTCCCGCATGCGCCCAACCAGGATCCACCCGGCACACCCACCAGGGGCGATGCTCTGCCCACCAGGGGGCGATGCTCTGCCCCTCCGGGGCGTCGCTCTGTCGCGACCAGAGCCACTCCAGCGCCTGGGGCAGAGGCCAAGGAGCCATCCCTAGCGCCCGGGCCATCTTTGCTCCAATGGAGCCTCGCTGTGGGAGGGGAAGAAAGAGACAGAGAGGAAGGAGAGGGGGAGGGGTGGAGAAGCAGATGGGAGCCTCTCCTGTGTGCCCTGGCCGGGAATCGAACCCGGAACTTCTGCATGCCAGGCTGACGCTCTACCACTGAGCCAACCGGCCAGGGCCCCCAGACTATTTTTAAAACAGAATTTTATTCTATTTGGTTCACTCTTCCAAATATTTATAACAAAGGGAGAGACAAACAGCCCTTTCCCCAAGTGTTCTCTAGTCATTTTACTTTCCTATTTGAAAATTTTATATTTTTCTTTGACTCCCCAAACCTTATTCTTTGTCCCTTCATACTCATTAGGTGACCTTGTCTCATATTTCAGAGGAAATGGAAACTATTAGATAAGAATTCTCAGTTTTTACCACCAATTCTATAAACCATTTTATATCTTCACTCATCTTTTCTTTCCCTGCCGTGACTACAGAAGTAGTTCCGTTTTGTCAAAGGAAGGTGTCTTTCTGTTATCTGGATTTCATTTATTTCTGCCTTTTCAAGTACCTAAGTTACTTCTTTCCTTTTTGTGTCTTTTTCCGCTCCGGGTCAACTGGAGGCTTTCTATCGGTATTTCAGTCCTCTTGTTGAAGTAAGTACAGGCCTCTCTGGATTCTTTCTCTTTCTTGCTGCTGCCCCTTCAGTCTCACCTCCCATTCGCTTCTCAGTCCACTCCACCCTGTAGCTCTTGCTATTGTAAAAATGTTCCATTTCAAGCATATTTTTCAGTCCAACATTAATACATCATCATCTCCTTCATAGTGTGTCATTCCTTTTACCTATTTTTCTTAAATGATACAAACAAACTTCCTTTACCATTTCATGAAGTGAACAGTCTCCACCTGGAGAGCTGCTCATTCCCTTCATATTGAAACAAGCTCTTCCCTTGTTTCTTTTGACATATTCTCCAGGTTTTATTTCTGTTTTTGCAGCTGCTCCTGTTAGATGGCTATTTTCACATTAAAATATGACCATTTATTTTCTGTAAGTTTTCTAATTATCTCCTACTTATCTCTGTCAGTTGAAACGACAGAAAAATTAAGCTTAACCTTGTCTGGTAAATAAGTTAGTCAGATGCTTTTGTTCTTTCTAGGAATGCAAACATTAGAGGCTATCATATGGCCAAGTATGAGGGTCCAACCTCTTCAGAAGTGTTCCCTGGAGTATATAGCCTTTGTACTGTTTTTCCTTATTCCTGGACTCTAGGAAATTTCCTAAGAAACCTTCCCTACCCTACAGCTTTCCCTTTGCCTACTCTCACCCCACCTGCCAATAGTTTACATATCCTTCCTGAGGATCCTATACCATCTCCTGTTCTTGGAATTTACATAATTTCAGGATACCAGTCATTATAAGAGATATAGTATTATTTTTCTTTTTTTAAATTTTTATTTAAAAATTTTTTTCTTAAGTGGGGAGGCACAGAGACAGACTCTTCGCATGCACCCCGACTGGGACCCACCTGGCAAGCCCCTTATGTGGTGATGCTCTTCCCATCTGGGGCCCTTGCTCCATTGCTCGGGAACCAAGCTATTTTAGCTCCTGAGGGGAGGCCATGGAGCCATCCTCAGCTCTGGGAGCCAACTTGCTCTAACCAAGCCATGGCTGCTGGAGGGGAAGAGAGAGATAGAAAGAGAGAAGTGAGAAGGGAGGGATGGAGAAGCAGATGGTCGCTTCTCCTGTGTGCCCTGATTGGGAATCAAACCCAGGACATGGTCACACCGGACTGACCCTCTACCACTGAGCAAACTTGCCAGGGCCCATAGTAATATTTTTCAAGGGGGAAAAATATTTACATCTTGAAAGTCCTGGCATTTCGTTGCTGAACTATACAGTGTAATCTTTTTAAAGACATTTAAATGATGCCTGACCAGGCAGTGGCACTGTAAATAGAGTGTCAGATTGGGACATGGATGACCCGGGTTTGAAGCCCCGATGTGGCTGGCTTGAGCGCAGGCTCACCAGCTTGAGCAAGAGGCTGCTGTCTTGAGCGTGGGATCATAGACATGACCCCATGGTCGCTGGCTTGAGCCCAAATGTTGCTGGCTTGAAGCCCAGGGTCGCTGGCTTGAGCCCAAGGTCTCTGGCTTGAGCAAGGGGTCACTCGCTTTGATGTAGCCCACCGGTCAAAACACATATGAGAAAGCAGTCACTGAACAACTAAGGAACTGCAACGAAGAATTGATGCTTCTCATCTCTCTCTCTCTTCCTGTCTGTCTGTCCCTGTCTGTCCTTCTCTCTGATTCTTTCTCTGAATCTGTCTAAAAAAAAAAAGAAATTCAAGTTGGGGTTGTAAATCACTCAAATGAAACGTAAACAGATACTTTTTTTATCTATGGTTAATTTTGCTTAAGAACATGACTTTTTTTTTGCTTGATAGCTTTCAATTCTCTTACAATTCTTACAAGTTTTTTACATCTTAAAAGTTTGCTATAATTAATATTCTGAAATTAATGCAAAAGAGCCTATATTCTTGGAAAAGTGATATTTACATTTGCATTAAATTGTTTGCCATCTTGGACTTTTCTCACTTTTGGTCTCTTACATTTATAATCCATGTTTATGGCACTGTACTGGAAGTTATTTAATGGAAGAGAAGATGTTTTTATGATTTTCAGTGTCTAATAGTTGCTCTGTAAATTAATTTTAAACAAATAAATGCCTTTGAATTTGTTAAATTAAGGATGTAATATGAAAGAAAAAATGAAGATAAGGAATAATAATTATAGTTCAAATAACCAAGAAAAAATAAATACTGGATGAAAATTATAATTACATGCAAGTCTGGTTTAAAAAATTCTGGAAGTCATGGAGGGCTAACAAAGGGAATTAAATTAGATTTTGCTGGAGATTAGTTCTCACATGGCTTCTTTTTTCCTGTTTTCATTTTAGTTTATTAAAATTTATGTATTGATTGATTTGAGAGAGAGAAAGGGAGGAAGAGAGAAAGAGAGGAGAGAGAGAGAAACACAGAAACATCTATTTGTTGTTCCACTTGTTTATGCCTTCATTGGTTGTTTCTTGTACCTGCCCTGAGGACCAAACTTGCAACCTTGGCAAGTGGGGACGATGCTCTGCTCAGCTGAGCTACCTGACCAGGGCTACAGTGACTTTGAATGGTCCTGAGCCTGCATATCTGTAAGGTTTTTTTTTATATCTGTAGGATACCTTCCTTGTAAGAAAAGTTTTTAGCCTATTAGATTTATTCTATGAGATTTAAAAAAAACTTTCCATATTCATAAAATTTTTAATCTTTTGATACCTGGGAATGACTTTATAAAGTTCTCTTTTATAGGCATTACATTTAACAAAAGAAAGATTATAACTGGTTATGAAAATTAGGGTCTTTGGGCAAATTACAAGCCATCATGACTGAATTATATGTAAACATAAACCGGGGGGGGGGGTCACAAAAATATAATAATATCAGCTAAATTATTTAATAGCATTATTGCCATTTGTCCTTTTATCATTCTGCCTGAAACCTTATGTTGCTGCAATAATCTTTTAATTTGTAATTATTTTAGGAATATTTTGAAAAGAAAAGGTTAAAATCAAAAATGAAATTACTGGGAATTTCATCCCCTGTCAAAAATTCTGCTGTCAGTTTAGACCTCCTTAACCTGTATGTAGTAAATCAGATCTCTTGCCAAAAGAAAACACCTGGTAAGTCTTGTAGTGTTTTGTTTTGACTCTGATGTAATTATAGCATTTAGTTTTCAAATAAGTTTGTAATTTTAGTGCTTAAAGGATGCAGAAAGTACACTAATTTTTAAACTTGGTTATTCTCTAAATTGGAAGCCTTGTTAATTTTTGATTAAAATCTTAGATTGCTTAATCCATTTTTATTTTTAGGTTGTGTGTTACGTAAAATTAATCTTAGGAGGTATGGTCATTATTATACTGTTATTTCAGCTCTTATTCTAAGCAGATGGTTACCAAATTTTAGCTAAACTGCTGGCTGGTTGGCTCAGTGGTAGAGCATTGGCCAGGTGTGTGGAAGTCCTGGGTTTGATTCCTGGTCAGGGCACACAGTAGAAGCGACCATCTTCTTCTCCACCCCTCCCCCTCCCATTTCTCTTTGCCCCTCTCTCTCTCCCCTTCCCTCCCACAGTCATGTCTCAAACGGTTTGAGCATTTTGGCCCTGGATGCTAAGAATGACTCTATGACCTCACCTCAGGTGCTGAAATAGCTCAGCGATGGAGCAACGCACTAGATGGGTAGAACATCACCCTGTAGTTGGCTTGCTGGGTGGGTCCCAGTTGGCGTGCATGTGGGAGTCTGTCTCTCTGCCTCCCCACCTCTCACTTACAAAAGAAAAAAAGTTTAGCTAAAGGGCAGAGAATAAATTTCTTTACTATCTAATGCTATTCAAAGAATTTGTTTGAAAAGAAGAGCTGAAAAGATATTAATATTTCCCTCAGTGATTAGTTTCCTATCTCACAACTCAAATGATTTCTTATACATTCCTGGGATGTTAACTATATTAGTCTCATACTTCAAAATAAAGTTTATTTTGGTCTCTACTTTGATTCTTCAAGTAAATAAAAATTTAAATGCAGTATTATTTTCTCTCAAGGGAACATGTATCGATACTTAATTTTTGTAAGTTCTAAAAATGAGATCTGAACAAATAAGACCTTTCACAAAGGAGAAATAGAAATTGATCATAGTATTGTTAGTGTCTTGTCTTTTCCTTTCTCTGCCATTTTTGTTTCTCCTTCTACAGATGACAGTTTACATCTAGTTATACTTTAAGTTATACATTTAGTTATACTTTAAGTTATACATTTAGTTATACTTTAAGACGTACATTATTTATAGACTTTAGGAATAAAATATTTTATAAATATGTTTGATACATTTTTCCCCTTCTCTCATATAATACAGTGTTGTCAACTATAGTTACCACATTTTACATTAGATTCTCAGACCCTATTCAGGTAGTAGATGAAAGTTTCTACTCTTTTTCCAACTCTCCCTATTTCCCCCCACTCCCCAGTCCCCAGCCCATGACAACCACTTTTTTTTTTGCATTTGACTTTTAATTTTTTAATATTTTTTAGATTTCACAGATCAGTGATACCATGTAGTATTTGTCTTCTTCTGTCTGACTTATTTCATTTAGTATAATGTCTTCAGGGTCCATCCATGTTAGAAGGATTTCTTTCTTTTTCATGGTTGAAAAAATTCCATTATGTATATGTACAACACATTTTTTATTCATTCATCCTTCAGTGGACACTGAGCTTGCTTCCATATCTTGATTATCGTGAATAATGTTGCAATAAATCTGGTACTGCAGATAGTTTTTCGATATCTTTTTATTTCCTTTGGCTATATACCCACAAGTGGGATTGCCAAGTCATATGGTAGTTCTACTTTTAATTTTGTCTTTGTTTTAGAGAGAGAGGGAGAGAAGAAGAAGGTAGAGAGAGGGGTAGAAGCATCAACTTGTAGTTGGTTTCACTTTAGTTGTGCGTTGATTACTTCTCATATGTGCCTTGACCATGGCCGAGCCAGTGTCCCCTTGTTAAAGCCACAGCAACTTTGAGCTTTTCATGCCAGTGACCTTTGGACTCCAGCTGGTGAGCTTTGGGATTGTATGGATGATTCCCCTGCTCAAGCCAGTGACCCTGGGGCTTGGAAACAGTGACCCCAGTGTTCTGGGTCGATGCTTTATCCACTGCACCATAACTGGTCAGGTGACCCAGAGGATCTTTATGTCCAAGACAGAGGGACACTAAGGGGAATCTAGGTAAACAGGTCTTGCTCTTTTTCCCAGGTTACTACACTTAGCTCATACCCTTTAGGTCCTATAATTTTTCCCATGATTTTCTACTCTTCATCAGATGTAGCATGAAAATACTCAGGTTAATTATTTCTTTGGGTCTTTATTTGTTATAAAGTTTTTCACATAAGAATTTATATTGAATAAGTTTCTCTTGTTAATCTGTCTTTTGTTACAGTGACCCCAGCTGAGATTTTAGAAGAGTAGAGGAAAGAAATATTTTTCCTCCCCTACAAAGATAAAACTTTATTAGTCAGGACTCGTGACTGCAAATGACAGAAAATTTAAAAACACATATTCACTTAATGTTAATGGACTGAATGTTTTACTCCTTCCCAATTCATATGTTGACATCTTAAACCCCAATGTTAAGGTATTAGGAAGTGGGGTCCTTAGGAGGTGATTAAGTTATGAAGGTGTGTGTATAAAAAGCATTTCTCAGAACAAGAGAATAGTTAAAAGTACTGAAAAGACAAAATAGTGATATGTTTTATAAGGAGAGACAAGGCTTCTGCTTCTGTGAAGTTTGAAAACCTAGTGAGGGAAAGAAAGAGAGGAAACCAAGTGCAGTAACTCTGACGAGTGCCGCAGCGGAGAACATGTGTGCCCTGGCAGTACAGAGCAGAGCGTCTTACCTGGTGGGGCCAGGGAGGTCTGGAGGAAAAGAAGTAGAACTGAATCAGTAGAGCCTTTTTTATGAGAAATATGCAGATGAAGAAAAATGATTTGAGTGATCTGTGATAGTACTGTAATAACTTTTTTTAGCATATATAGAATATAGATGGTTTTAGTAAATTTCTAAGATGTACATTTATTTTAATAACATGGTATATCAAACAGTGCTTTTATAAGATCTTATTCTTACTTTTAAATTATAATTATTTTGTTATAGAAACTGTGAGGAAACCAGTCCATGTGAATATGAAGAGAGACATAAAAATGCCTCTAAGAAAACATAATTTAGAACTTCCGATGTCGCCTCCTCGTGTACCATCTAAGCTCTGCATTGACGACATAGAAAACAAGTAAGTTTTAGCTAGGTCATATATTATTAGATATTTAAATGGATAATTATTAACACTTTTATTCATTAGGAACTGTACAAAGAGCTTATTCTATTACTGCCAGTTATTTTTTTCGTTGTATTATTAAACTATTAAGACCTTTGTCAAGTGACCTAATGTTCATACTAAGTGTTTTGTGTACATGGATAGACTTTTCTTATTATAAAATGTTTCTCTAGTAATAGTATAATTTTTATAAAACTCAGTATGTTCCTGGAATTATTTAATTAGAATTTCATATGTTTTTGTACATTTGTATAGAATAGTATGAATTTTAAAATATATGTAAAAAGTCAGTTTTATTTCCATTTCTCTTTTTAATCTAAAAAATTTTTTTTTCATTAGTATACACTATCAAAGACTGGGCAACAAGGAAGAACCAGGCCCAGTTCAGGTGAGAATTAAAAAAAAAATTTTATAAGTTATTTTAACAATTGTGGCATGCCACCAAATACTATAATTATTTTGAGTATCAAGAAAAATTAGTTATCCTTTAAAATATTTTTACAGTTTTTAAAATCATTTTCTTAAAATTTTTTATGTAAGGACCTTGTACCATAATGTTTCAGCTGATTTGTTCTGAGAAGCCCTTTGGAATTCTGGTAATGTACACTTGGCTTATATGTAAATAACATTTGATTCTGCCTGTTATTGATGAATTACAAAGGAAATTCATTTGGGAAATAAATACTTTGGGTTAATGTGATCATTGTCAAATTATCTCTTCAGTTATAGCGACCAGATTGATTTATATCGAATTGTGATTTTTAAAATTCACATTGATCTCAAGATTTTTTTGATGTATTGCGTATGGTTATTTTTTTAGCAAATAATATTGTAATCAACTAGAAAGTGCATAGATTGTGATTAACACCTGAAATTTTAAGGTCCAATACCATGTTATTATCCTTTCTTTTCTTTGAATTGTCAAAGTTAAACTACATCAAAAAGATAATGGCAAATACTAAAATCTTCTGGAAATCTTTTTACCTAAATTTGTGGGTTAATGAAATACAGATTTCCTGTCATTAGATGACATGCAGGAATGGTGCTTTAGGGTGAATGGGACCAAGAGTGAAAAAGACAGGTGGAAAGGAACTCTTAAAAACATGCTTAGTTGATAACTTCTCTTGTCTTAATAAGTCCTGTCAATTACTGATGACTTGCCTTTCCTTGGGACTTTTTCTGCAACCTATGCATGACCTTTTCTATTTTGACTTTCATCTTCTCTAGTTTATATATTTTGGCAATTCACATGATTGTATCTTCTTTCCTATAGTCATCACAAGTCATGGACTCATATAGAATTTTCGAACCTCAGTTCAACAGAATAGAAAACTGCAGTTTCACTCCACCATCTTTTTCAGCAGAGTTATCTTCTGACAGACATCATATAAAACAAAATTTCATCACCAGAATAGCATCTAGTCCTCAGAAAGCTGCATATGAAAAACAGCAGAATGATCAGGTATATTTGGGTTACTAGTTCATAGTATTTTATATCCTTATATTTTCATGGTATTATTTTTTCTTCTTTTATAAATTAAAAATATTAGTTGTGAGTTGCTATACATATAGCCAAATTAGGAGATAATTAAGTATAATTCTCTTAGGAGAAAAGTTTAAATTTATTCACTGTAGAAGATTATGAGTCTAAAAATTGGAATAGTCTATAAAAATATTTGAAATCTTCATTCTTTTATAAATTTGTTGATAGTAGTGAAATTGAAAATAATTCAGTGCATTGTATAACAGAGGCCATGGATCCATCCTTAGCACCAGGGCCAACTTTCTCCAATTGAGCCATGGCTGCAGAAGGGGAAGAGAGAGAAGGAGAGTAAGAGAGAGAGAGAGAAGGGGGAGCGGTGGAGAAGCAGATGGTCACTTCTCCTGTGTGCCCTGACCAAGAATCAAACCAGGGACATCCATACACTGGGCCAGTGCTCTACCACTGAGCCAACCAGCCAGGGCCTTTTCTTTTCTCTTTCTGTTTCTGCCATTGATTGTCTTTGGAACTCTCATTTCTTTGTTTCATTGCTCATAAATAAAATATACTACAGATAAAATTATTATTGCTGGATAAATTAATGTTGGGCCAGTAAAATATCTTACATTCATATGGTTCCTTCCACATTAACAAATGGATTATTTCATCTGCTTTTCACAGCAGTCTTCACATACTTGCCCATTGTCAATGATATTGGTGTTTAGAAAGATTAAAGTAGCAGTTTATAAAATTACTCAATAAATGGAAGAACTGAGATAAAGTATAGGTGGTTCCTTGGGAAAAACTATTATATTCTTTTAGGAAAATTTAACTTTTGTATCCTCAAGATCCAGTTATCCTGGATCATTTTTTTAATGTTTTTTTTTTTAAACCTCTGAGAAAATGGTTAGCTCACCATAGTATCAACTCTGTTAGTTTAACAATTACTATGTACTGATACCACTTTCCTTGTTAAAACAACATTTATTTTATTTTCAATAAAAACACTGTTACTTTATTTTAGACTAAAAGTACATTGTTTAATATAGATGTTTATTTAAGTGGCATTTTATAGTAAATAATTTAAATTGTGTATATGAACATTTACCATTTTAGCACATTCTTCTTTTCTTTCTTTCAGCTTAGTAATAGTAACTATTCTAATTCCTTGGTTTCCAAATTAAATGAAAGTCATGATGCTCTCAGTCCATCATATAACACAGCAGAATTTAGAACATTACTTGGAAGATTAAACAGGTAAGCAAAAATATGGAAGGAAATAACTTGTAGCATTATTTCTTTGAGTTATTAATTTGATTTTAATGGGCACAAATATCTTTAGTTAAAAATGCAGACAAACCTAGGTAATACTATAGAAAAAACCCACTACAAGTAAAATATAGTATTTAAATAAAATAGTGTAAAGTAATTATTTTCTAATGGACACACCAACCTTTTATTTATTTATTTAAAAATATTTTGAGCCAAAGTATTTTGCATCTGTTTTATAATTTCCATGAATTACTAGTTTGTTATTCTGCATCATAAACATACTGATTTCTTTTTCACTTATGGCAGTTGATCAGTGCCCCACTTTTATTCTCTTGATGTCTATGTATAAACCTTGGTTTGTTGTTTAAATCTATTAAACTTGCTAAACCAGTTTGAGTCATTCTTTGTAACTGCAGAGAAAAACCTTGACTCGGTAACCTTATCCCAGTCTTCCTCATTTTAGTAAATGGTACCACTATTCACTCACTTGCTTAAACCAAAGTGTCCTTGATTCTTTCTTTTCTCTTTCTACTCCCAGTATTCATTTCACCAATAAAGTATTGCCAATCCTGTATTCTAACAAACTTTAAAATTATTTACTCATGTTTTTTACCTATACAGTTCCATCTCAGTTTAAGTTACCATTGCCTCTTGCCAGAAGAATTGTAACAGCTACATACAGTTCTTTTTGATTCTTCTTTGTCCTCAGATTCGTTTTTTCTTTTTTAATTTATTGATTGATTTCAGCTAAGAAAAAGGAGAGAGAAAGGCAGAGACATCTATCTATTTCTGTATGTGTCCTGATCGTGGATTGAACCAGCAACTTCTGTGCTTTGGGACAAAACTCTAACTGGCTGAACTATCTGATCAGGGCCCTGAGATCCATTTATTTATTTAGTTTTTACAGCTCTAATTGATGTACAACAAACTGAACTTATCTAAAATATCCACTTTGATAAATTTTGACATAAGGCAAATAAAATGAATATAGTATTCATCAGCCCCAGTAATTTCTTTGAGCATCTTTGTAATCCCTTCCTCTGGCCACATCATTCTTACCCTTATTTCAAGAGGTTTTGTTTGTTTTTCTTAAGCAATATTTTCTTTCTTCCTTACTCTTTCCTTCCTCCCTTCTTTTCTTCTTTCCCCTTCCCTTCCCTTCCCTTCCCTTTTCCTTCCTTCCTTCCTTCCTTCCTTCCTTCCTTCCTTCCTTCCTTCCTTCCTTCCTTCCTTCCTCCCTCCCTCCCTCCCTCCCTCCCTCCCTCCCTCCCTCCCTCCCTCCCTCCCTTTTCCTTCCCTATCTTTTCCTCTTTCCTTTCTTTTCTTTTTTCTTTCCTTTCCTTTCCTTTCCTTTCCTTTCCTTTTCATTTTTTCTTTCATTCTTTCTTTTTTTTTTTTTTTTTTTTTTTTTTTATACTAGATATAAGTTAGTAAAGTATCTTGAAAGAGTTTTGGTAGTTTGTGTCATACAATGAATGTATCCTATTTTCTCTGTTGTAGAATTTAATGACTTAAAGTTATTCATAAAATCTCCTTATTATGCACTTAAAATCTTTAACATCTGTAGTATTGTCTTTTCTCTCATTACTGATATGGTAAGTTGCATTTTTTTCCTTTTTTCCTAGTCATTATGATTAGACTTACCAATTTTATTTATCTTCTCATTGAATCATCTCTTAGATTCACATTTCTTTTGTGTGGGTGCTCACTGAGTTATTTTTATTGCAACATTTTTGGTGCCCCCAATGCTGTATGGTTGCTTTGCACACCAGAGCTCATATGCTAAATAAAGCATTAAATCTGAAATTTATGTTAGCAGTCGGGGTCCTCTTTGAGGTAGGTCTGGCTTTTACCTCAACCTCCCTGCTCTCATTCAGATTCACTGCTCACTTTCTCAGCATGATCATGGTGGCTTCTCTGTAATACGAGGATTTTTCTTTCTTTATTGAAGTAGCTCCTAGGCTGGCATTCTGTGGTGGTGTTGCACCTGTAGATTGTTGTTGGCTAAAGATTTTGATTTTTCCATTTTTTATTTCATTAAATTCTGACTTATACCTTTATTTCCTGTTGTCTGTTTACTTTGGATTTAATTTACTCTTGTTTTTTTCTTGTGACCTAATGTGATCTATCCTAGAAAATGTTCCATGTGCACTTGAAAAAAATGTATTTCTGTTGCTTTTGAGTGAAATGTCCTAAAAATATCTATTAAGTCAACCTGGTCCGGTGATTTTCAACCTTTTTCATGTCTGGCACATACAAACTAATTACTAACATTCTGTGGCACACTAAAAATATAGTTTTTGCCGATCTGACAAAAAATAGGTATAATTTTGATTCATTCACATCAGAAAGCTATTGTTGTGTTGACTGTTGCCATTTTTTAATTTGACAATCTAAGGGAAAAGAGGTTAGTGCCCCTGTCTCAATGGTCAGGTGTTCCATGTTCTAAAATTTCTTGCAGCACACTGGTTAAAAATTGCTGATCTAGTTTAATGTGTCGTTTAAGATGATTACTTTCCTTGTTGATTTTCTGTCTGGATGATCTATCCATTGATGTCAGTGGGTGGTAAAAGTTCCCCACTTTATTACTGTACTGTGGATTTCTTCTGTTATGTCCATCACTATTTGCTTCATATTTAGGTACTTCCACCTCTGGGGCATAGATTTTTATAAGAGTTATACCCTTTTATTGGATTGATTCCTTTATCATTATCAAATGCCCATCTTGTGTCTTTTTATAAGCTTTATTTTTAGTCTATTTTATCTGATGTAAGTATTGCTACCCTAAGTTTTTAAAATTCCATTTACATGAAATATTTTTTTTCTATCTCTTTACTTTCAGCCTGTCTTTCAATCTGAAGTTGGTCTCTTCTAGGCAGCATATGTACAGGTCTTTTTTAAAGCCATTCAACCACCCTATGTCTTTTGTTTGGAGCATTTAGTTCATTTAGAATTGAAGTAATTATTAACAGGTATGCTGTTATTGCCATTTTATTAATTGTTTTCTGTTTTTTCTTTCTTAAGTGAGAAACGGGGAGGCATAGAGGCTCCTGCATGCTCCCAAACCAGGGTTAACCTGGCAAGCCCAATATGGGGCAATGCTCTGGCCATCTGGGGCTGCTGCTAGGCAACTGAGCTATTTTAGTACCTGAAGCGAGGCCATGGACCCACCCTCAGTGCTGGGGGCCAACTTGATCCAACTGAGCCATGGCTGCAGGAGGAGAAGAGAGACATATAAAGAGAGGAGGGAGAAGGGTGGAGAAGCAAATTGTCACTTCTCCTGTGCGCTGACCAGGAGTTGAACCTAGGATGTCCATATGTCAGGCTGACGTTCTACCACTGAGCCAGTCGGCCAGGGTCTTGTTGTTCCTTTCTTACTCTTTTTATCTCTTCTCTTGTATGTTGATTACTTTCTATAGTGTTATGCTTGAATTCCTCTATTTATATCTTATATATTTTGCTTTATGGTTACAATGTGATTCATATATACCAAAATAAGCTTACAGCAGTCTATTTTAAGTTGATTGTTTAAGTTCGATCACATTCTAAATCAACTACAATTTTTACTTACCCTTTGTTGTTTTTTTACTTGTTATGTGTATGTTTATGTGTATTCCTTTATTGTTGCAATTGCATGATTTTTGTCTTCCTACTTTCGTCTTTTAGCGTTTGTACTGGCTTTATAGTTGGTTGATTCACTGGTTTTACTAAGTGTTTGCCTTTGTAAGTGAGATTATTTTTCTTTCCTATATTTTTTATTCATGTTTTTTTATCTTTTCTACTTATAGAAGTACCTTTAAGAGTTCCTCTGATACTGGTTCAGTGGTGATAAACTCCTCTACCTTTTTCTTATCTGCAGAACCTTTTATATATCCTTTCATTTTACATGATAGCCATGCTGGGTAGAGTAATGTGGTTGTAGGCTATTGCCTTTCAACACTGAATGTTTTGTGCCATATTTTTTTCTGACCTGCAAAGTTTCTATTATAAAGTCACTTGATAGTCTTATGGGAGATCTCTTGTACATCATTAACTTCTTTTATTTTGCTACTTTTAGGATTTTATCTTTGTAACCTTTTAATTTTAATTGTGATATGTCTTTGTGTAGACCTCTTTGGTTCATGTAGCTGGGGACTCTGCCTTTCTTGGGCTTGTTTGTCTATTTCCCTCACCATGTTAGGGAAATTATTTTTTTTAATAGTCATATTTTTAATAGTTTTCAATCTTTTTATTTTTATTATTTTTTAAGTGAGAGGAGGGGTAGTAGTGAGACAGACTCTCTTGCATGTATCCTGGCTGGGATCCACCTTGCAACCCCCATCTGGGGCTGATGTTTGAATCAACTGAGATATTTTTAGTGTGTGAAGCTGACGCTCAGACCAATTGAGCCATCCTCAGCACCTGGGGCTGACACTGGAATGAATCGAGCTGCTGGCTGTAAGAGGGGAAGAGAAGCAAATAGTCGCTTGGCCTGTGTGCCTTGATGGGGCATTGAACCTGGGACTCCATATGCTGGGCTGATGCTCTATCTTCTGAAACAGCCAGCCAAATTGGTTTTTCAGTCTTTTTCTCTCCCTCTTTCTTCTCCTCTGGTATCTTATTATGTGAATATTGTTATGCTTGATGTTGTCCCTGTGGTCTGTTAAAATGTCCTCATTTTTTTCCCCTGTGTTTTTGATGTCTCAATTGGGTTTTTTCTACTACCTTGTCTTCCAAATTACTGATTTAATCCTCTGCACCATATGATCTACTCTTGATTTCCTTGTAATGTATTCTTAATTACGTTACTGTATTCTTCATTTCTGACTGGTTCTTTTTTATGGTTTCTATCTTTTTGTGTAAGTTCTCATTGAGTTCGCCTATTCTTCCCCTAAGTTGATTGAGCATCTTTATAACCAGCTTCTTTTTTTTTTTTTAACTCTGTATCTGGTAGATTAGTAGCCTTTATTTTATTCAGTTCTTTTTCTGGAGTTTAGTCCTGTACTTTCATTTGGGACCTATTTCATTATCTCCTTATTAGGGTTGACTCCCTGTGTTTGTTTGTATGTATTAGGTAGATCTGTTGTGTCTCCTGGTCTTGACAGAGAGGCCTTACATGTTTTGTGGGGCCCAGTGGTGTAGTCTCCCTGCACCTGAACTTGGTGTTCCAGGGGTGTCCCTGGAAGGGTTGTATGCCCTCCTTTTGTATTTGGACCTCAATTGCTGTTGGTAGTCAGTGAATGGGGTTTATGCTCAAGCTGTGAGGATTGGCCGCAACTACAGCAGACAAGCTGTTATGTGGGAACTGAGTCCATGGAGTGGGAGTTGCTTTAGCAGGGCTATGGTACCAGCCAAGTTTCTCTTTTGAGTGTGTCATCTGTGGAGCTGGTTGGGTGGTGCTCTGAAACCCACCACTGGGCATGTTACATCTAGAGTCTCCTGAGAAGCTCTCAAGTGCAGGCCAAGGTCAGCTACCACTTGTGCCAGGCTTAGGGCCGCCTGGTAGGAGTTACAAGATGATCTGTAGTTGCTTGCTGCTTATGCAGGGTTTGGAGGCAACTAGGAAGTCCGTGTTGTACAGAGGGCTGGCTGTGCTAATGCCAGGCTTAGATGAAACTGTTTCAGGCCAAGACTGGCTGCTGCTTAGGTTTGGGATCATGTGATGTGAGTTATTAATAGAAATGTTTCTGGTGTTAATGATGGATATTATTGCTAACCATCAGTTAAGCCTTTGCTATAACAGAATAGCATTATTCTGCCAGAAAACATATTCCAAAACAATAAAGGATGATCTGTGAATATTCACGAGCAAAACATCTTTCTCTTTATAAATAACTTAAAAAGTAAAATAGGAAATCAATCAGTTTTAGCAGTCTATATTTCTTTTATAAAATTCTTTTGTATCTCCAATCTCTGGAACAACCTAACCCCAAATAAAATTGTAGATAGTCAGTGGCAACAAAATCCAGAATATCTTGATTACTAATTTTCTGTGATGGCTCTGAATCTTTTATACAAGTTGGATATAACCTAGAGTTATGATTTCAGCATTTGAAGGGAATTTACTTACTTAACTCTCTCATTACTTATATGCATTTTATTTTATTACCTATATAAGCATTTCTATTTATATTGTTCTTCCTTGGGGACATCAGAATTGTTTTGATATCCTTGTTAGGTTGAGAAATAGCTATTATAATTTTCTCGTATTTGATTTAATATTTTAACATTGGAGATAATTTTTCTCAGCACAGTTTTAAACATAATTTTTTCTGGTTAAATGGAGCATCAGTGACATACAGTGGTTGTGTAGGTTATTTGCTAGATGTTATTACAGAAGACATACTACAGGTTGGTCATGTTTTGTTTTGTTAATATAACAGTAAGTTGAACCACATACTAATTTTTCACATTGAGATACTAAACTAAGTGTAAGTTATTTTTATGCTCACTAAAGCATTACAAGAATGCATTAGACACATTTCTACCCAGAGTAATATTATGTATTTAATATGAAAAATAAAAACATAGTCTAGACAAATATTAGTAGCTGCTCAATATGGTTTCTAAGAATTGAAAAGTTTCTAAATGAAAATGCTCTTATGTTTTTCTTGCTAAATATGTTTTTATTTACCCCAAAGTCCAGGAAATATTAATTTCCTCACTGGAAGACCTGCTGTATTTATGGGTGAAGATTTTGCAAGCATGGATAAGGGAAGGCATTCAGACTTCATTACTGAAAAACAATCAGTACAACATATTTGGGGAGAAAATAGAAAAAAAGTTTCAAATTTTCTTGAAGATATGAACCAGCCACCCCCCAACCTTCTACCAGGGAATTTTGATTCTTTTTTAAATGCAAATGTGATCAATTTATTAAGCATAGATCAAGAGAGGATAAAGAAACCATTTGATAAATGTGGTTATGAGAGTGTGGGAGATATTTATGCAGTCACCAGTTCTGTTATAAACTATTCCTCTGATAGATGTATTAGAAGTATTTTTACAGATCCAGAGTTAAATTTCAGTAGTTCTAACTTTAATAAAACAAGTTATCCAGAAAAGTGTCAGCCAAACAACAACTACCAGAGAGAATACAATAATGAAGGAAATAATCCTAGTACATTTCTTGAGAAGGACTGTTACCCAGCTAGCTCTGAAGAAAAAGGTTGGTGTTATATGTAGAAAACATAATAGTCCATTTCAGTTATGGTGTATGTATCAGGTCTACCAGAAAGTCCTGTCTGTTTCTATCACAACAAGTTTTGACACGTAAGCACATGTTTATTTGGCGCATGTGTGCCTCTCTATTTTTATCACTTAATGTATACGTACTGACGTAGCAAATTAACTAAAACAAAGTTGATTCACGTTAGTCTTATGTGTGAAGCGATAGTGTACCCATGGCTACTGATAAAGTTCATTTATGCCACTGTAATTTTTACAAATTTCAACAAGGAAGAAATGCTATAGAAGCATGTAGAAATTTATTGAAAGTGTTTGGTGAAGGTACAGTTTCTGATAGGACATGCAGAAGATGGTTCGAAAAATTCAAAACAGGTGATTTCGACCTTTCTGATAAGCCACGTTCTGGGCGACCATCTTTGATCAATGACGATGTTGTTAAGACCATGTTGGAGCAAGATCCTTTTCTGATAACATTGGAGATCGCAGAAAGGCTTAATTCAGCTCAGCAAACCGTTTTGGACCATATTTGGAAGATAGAATTGGTGTGGAAATATTCAAGATGGGTGCCACATGAATTAAGTCAGAAGAATTTGGATGATCGAGTCGTCATATGCACATCTCTGCTTGCTCGGAACAAAATCGAGCCCTTCTTGAACCGGATGATAACTGGGGATGAAAAGTGGATTACCTACGAAAACATCGTAAGGAAAAGAGCATATTGTGAACCTGGAAAACCTAGCCCTTCCACCTCTAAACTAAATTTGACTCTAAATAAGAGAATGTGTATATGGTGGGACATTCGAGGACCAATACATTATGAGCTTTTAAAACCGAATGAAAAGCTCAATTCGGAGAAATATTGTCAGCAACTGGATAATTTAAAGACAGCAGTCCAAGAAAAGAGGCTGGCAATGTTCAATAGGAAGAACATCATACTGTTTCATGATAATGCCAGGCCACATGCTGCTTTGGGGACTCGTCAAAAAATTGCAGAACTAGGCTGGGAAATTCTGTCGCATCCACCATATTCCCCGGACTTAGCACCCTCCAACTATCACTTGTTTCTGTCCTTACAAAATTTTTTGAAGGACAAAAAATTCAAAAATGAAGAAGATATCAAACAAGCACTGGTTCAATTTTTTGCATCAAAAGATAAAACATTTTTCAAAAATGGGATATACAAATTGCCCTCACGCTGGCAAGAAATCATTAATAATAATGGCAATTATATTATTTAATAAAGTTTATTGACGGTAAGAAAAATTTGTATTTTGTTTTAATTCCAAAAACGGACAGAACTTTCCGGTAGACTGTATATGTATGTGTGTGTGATTGTGTGTATTTGGAGGAATATGGAATTAAAAGTAGAATGGCATTCTATTATATGACATTGTGGACCAGGTATTTTTCTATATATGAGTCATACTCATAAGCTTCAAATTAAAAAACAAATAGTTTTTGCTAAAGTTTTGGTTCATTGCACCCTTTTATTTTTAAAGGAAAATTTGAAAGGGACTGCCTAGAGAAGACATCACAGATAGAAATCCAGAAATATCCAGTGAACAATATGTAAGTTTTTAGGTAAATCTGGGGAATGCAAATTAGAATCTAGTATAATGGATTTTGAAGGGATGAATGAATGCTAACTGAAGTAGGCATATTGCTGTCTGAGGCTGGGCAGGCTACTCTCAAAGAAGCCTTACCAATTGTCAGAATCTTGGTTCTATCACCCTATTTCTACTAGAAATGGTGTTCTTTTGTGGAGTTACGGGGAAGGTATTCTACAGGACTCAAATATGGCAGGAGGAGGGCATTCATGGTAAGATTTATTTGGGATTGAAACAGAAGGCTGCCCATAGGTTCCCAATGTCTCATCTGAATCCATCCTATCATAAAAAAAGAGAAAAGTCCAGTCTAGTCTTCATCAGGCCCAGGGGAAAGACCAGTGTCCAGGAATTTCATACTATGGTTCAGTCCATATCAAACCTTAGTCCAGATCAGGTGCTGAATTGTTGTGCTCAGGCCTGTGCTTGGAATCCACATGGCTGCAGCCAGCTTGTGTGGCTTATAGAAATGCATGGCTGCTTGGAGAACTTCTGAATGAATGGGATGAGCATATTTCCAATTGAGAAAAGAGAGACTACACACTCCTTTGTTAGGCTTGTGTTGTTTCAGCTGGGAAAGTCTATCTTTTCGTCAAACCAACCAATCAGCTTCTTAATCTTTCATAGGCTTCTGTTGGTTGCTCTCAGTAACCAATCAGATTCTTTTTCTAGGCTAGACTGACAGGACCCTGTGGCCACCATTTTGGCTTCTGCGCATACCTCAAAGTGGAAGCACAGAAGCACCTCTTCCCTTAGTCTGGAGGTGAACCTGTTGTACCTTGGGAAGATTGAAAAAGTGCTTCTTCCTCTTTTCATGGGGAGAAGGGGTATCTGAAACTGTAAATGCTATAGCTTCCTAATAAATGGAATGCTGTAACTTCCTACTGAAGTAGGCCTCTGAGTTTTATTAATCATAATATTTGATTCTCTCATCTCTAGTTTATTAAGCTCAAAATCTTATAAGCTCTGTTTCCTTCCTTTATTAATATCTAGCTACACATGCTCACAACCCTATTTGAGAGTATGGTGCTCATATTCGCCAGTGCAAAAGTACCTTTTAATCTGAATTTTGGTGTTAGATTTGAGAAAACTGATATATGTGTTCAAGAAACATATACCCTTTAGAATATCAATTAATTTATAGTAAGATATAAAAGGATTACATGTATAGGAATGCTTACTGGCACAATAAGCATATTTTCTAACTTTTGGCAGCTCTCCTTGGGAAGGTTGCTTGGTTATCTAGAACCAGAATAAAGACGTGATAGAATTCATATGTTAATGGCGCAAGGAAGCATATGAATAGTCTATGACACTGCAGTTATAGATAATTAAAAAAAAACAACTTGTTTCAGAATAGTCCTAACTTTCTTGGTAATAATTGTGCTTTTAGTCAAATCTTGCTAAGTGAAAAATTATGAACTAGAATAGGTTTTTTATACTGGAAATATTTTCTTATAGATGGGATTAGCACAAAAAATTACCCATAAAATATAGATTTCCAATTTATTTAATAAGTCAAAAAATTATCAAATTTTTAAATATCCAGAAATTTATGAATGAAAATCAGCATGTTAGACTTTGAATTTTAAAATATACTTTATGAAATGGTTTATTACATGGTTCCTAAACCTGGCTCAGACTCACATCACTTGAGGGCGAGATTTTAAAATACAAAATTGCAAGTTTGATCCACACATAGTGAAGAAGCTCCTTAGGATGGAACTTATGAATCCTTTTTAAAAAAGCTTCTGATTCACAGCCAACTTTAGGAATCATAATTTAGAACAATAATTTTCAGAAGGAATAAAACAAAACTTTAATACTGTCTTATTTATGACTTTTAGAATTAATAACTCTTTGGAGGAATTGCATTCTAAGAAATCATGGGATGCTGGACTTGGCGAGGTAACGTGTTCAAGTTATGTTATCATGTTATATTTTAGTATTTGCAGTTTATTTTGATTTAAGGTTAGCTTTTATCAGAAACTTTTCTTATGTTTTCTTACTCTGAAGAAATTATAGCTTAGGTATAGAAATAAAATTAACACCTTTTCAGAAACTATAATGTGCTTTGAGACAGACTAACGTAGGCACAGTTAAAATTCTTTTGATAACTTTTATAAAATTTCTTACAAGATGAAACTGCTTTAGGTTTCAATGTGCCATATGTGGAACATGATTAGGAATACTGAAACATTTATAAACCCTGGTTAGGCAAGTTGTAACCCTTGCTCATAATAAGGGTGTATGATTGTTGCAGCAATCCAGGCATTGTGCTGGGAGCTTTATGTACTTTAATCTGCAAGAGCCTGATCCTGTGAAGTCTTCACTGCAAGAGACTCAAGTTCAGAGAGATTAAATAACTTGTTCAGGGTTACACACTTGAGCCAGAATTCAAATGCTTGTCTTATCTAAATTTTTGACTATACTAATAGTTTTCTTTTTTATCTTCAGTGAACACGCATTGAGTAGATTATGCATTCATTTAATAGATATTTATTATCTCCTGTATTCTAGACACTGGGGATACAGTGGTGGAAAAACAAAGTTTTTGTTGTCATGAAGTTTATATTCTATTATGCACCAGACTCTGCAAGGTGCAGAGATGAAAGGACAGGGAACCTATCTTTCAGAAATTATAATCTAATTGCAAGACAGAAACAGAAAAAAATCTAATGCATTTAGCTAAAATGATCCAGCTGGGGTTTGTATAAAAGGGAGTAGGAGCCTAGAAAAAGGCACTTCTAAAAGTCATGACTAGTCAGAGGAAGATGTGATAGAGGAGAAACTTTTTATTTTAAGTGAGAGAAAGGGAGATAGAGAGACAGACTTCCACATGCACCTCAACTGGGTTCACCCAGCAACCCCCATCTGGAGCTGATGTTTGGATCTTCTTAGCTACTCTCAGCACCTGAGGCCGATGTTCAGACCGACCAAGCCATCCCCAGAGCCTGAGGCGGACACTCTGACCAACTGAACTATCCTTTGTACCCGTGGCTGATGCTTGAACCAGTAGAGCCACTGGCTGTGAGAGGGGAAGAGAGAGAGAATGGGTAAAGGGAGAGGAAGAGAAACAGATGGTCGCTTATCATGTGCACCCTGATCAGGGATCGAACCTGGAACATCTCCATGACTGGCTAATTTTATCCACTTGAGCCAACTGGCCAGGTCTGAGGAGAAAGTTTTTGATCTGGGTATTAATAAGCTTACAAATGGACAAAATGTCTTCATTCTACAAAGAAGGAGCAACATAGATAGGAAGTAAAATGTGAGAGAGTATGGCTTGTTTTAAAAGCTGCAAGTAACTTGTTTTATTTTATTATTATTGCAACTACTATAGTACATATTCCAAGGGCTAGGGGGACATCAATAATTTTGGACAATATAAAGGGTTGGCATAAAAGACCTTGCATGACATAACAGTTTAAATTCCTATCACTAAACAGAAAGAAAATCCCCTGAAAAATTTTATTGGAGGAGTATGATGACATTAGAGTATTAAGATGTGTCTGGCAATAATGAGGAGATTTGAGAAGTGGCAAGACTCAAGGCAGGGTAAAAATGATTAGGGCTTGAAGGTGACCAGTGACAGTAAGGATGGAAATGAGGGACAACGTATAAAAAAAATCTAGAAGATTTAGAATTGTTAGGATCTGATGATTAGTTTAAGGGAGAAAGAAAAAAATTGAAGACCTGGATTTATGATTTGGGTAAATGAATGGGTTGTTGATGGGATGGTATCATTCACTAAGATCGAAAATATAGGAGGAGGTTACAGTAAAGGTAACACTTCAACAAAATTTATGTACCATATTTTATAGAGTGAAGCTGTCACTGTGAAATGGCTACCCAGCCAAGGAATGTATTTCCTAATCTTCTATCCATCTAAGTATGGCCACATGGCTAGATATCAGTAATGGAATGTTATCAGAAGTGAGAATCATTTTCAAGGATTGTAAGAAGGGAGAATTCCTTTTCCAGTGTTATCCTCTTAATGGCTAGATGGCATTGAAGCCCTAAGGGCTTTTTGGAGGCATAAGATGGGAAAGACTGGGTCTCTAAATCACCAGTGGAAAAAAATTGGCCGCTGACCAGAAAAACTCATTTTAGATTATTACATGAGAAAAAAATAATAGTGCTTGAGCACTGTACATTTTGTAATTAAAAAAACAACAACTGGGCCCTGACCAGTTGGCTCAGTGATGGAGTGTTGGTCTGGCGTGTGGAAGTCCTGGGTTCGAGTCCCAGCCAGGGCACATAGGAGAAACGCCCATCTGCTTCTCCACCCTTCCCCCTCTCCTTTCTCACCACTTCTCTTTTCCCCTCTCTCAGCCCAGGCTCCACTGGAGCAAAGTTGGTCCGGGTGCTGAGGATGGCTCCATGGCCTCTGCCTAAGGCACTAGAATGGCTCCAGTTGCAATGGAGCAACGCTTCAGGCAGGTGGATCCCAGTCAGGCACTCTGTCTCTCTGCCTCCCCACTTCTCACTTCAGAAAAATACAAAAAACAAAACAAAAAACTAGCATTACTCTGGCTGTTGTAAATAATGCTGCAGTGAACACGGGGACTAGGATAGCCTTTTTGAGTGTCTTCATTTCTTTTGGAAAAATAACCAGGAGTGGAGTTAATGGATTATATAGGTAGTTCTATTTTTAGATTGCTCCAGCTAGCTCTTCCAATATTATGTTGACTAGAAGTGGAGAAGGTAGGCATCCTTTTCTTGTATCTGCTCATAGAGGAAAACTTTTAGCTTTTCACAGTTGAATATGGTGTTAGCTGTAGGCTAACACTCACTTAGTAATGTATAATCCTTTTTTTTTTTTTTGTATTTTTCTGAAGCTGGAAACGGGGAGAGACAGTCAGACAGACTCCCGCATGTGCCCGACCGGGATCCACCCGGCACGCCCACCAGGGGCGATGCTCTACCCACCAGGGGGCGATGCTCTGCCCCTGCCGGGGCGTCGCTTTGCCACGACCAGAGCCACTCTAGTGCCTGGGGCAGAGGCCAAGGAGCCATCCCCAGCGCCCGGGCCATCTTTGCTCCAATGGAGCCTTGGCTGCGGGAGGGGAAGAGAGAGACAGAGAGGAAGGAGGGGTGGAGGGTGGAGAAGCAAATGGGCGCTTCTTCTATGTGCCCTGGCCGGGAATCGAACCTGGGTCCCCCACACGCCAGGCCGACGCTCTACCACTGAGCCAACCGGCCAGGGCCAGTGTATAATCCTTTTAAGGTATTGTTAAAGTCGGTGTGCTGGTATTTTGTTCTGGACTTTTATTTATGGACATTACAACAATACTGTCCTGAAATTTTCTTTTCTTGTAGTGTTTTTGTTTGGTTTATCATTAGAATAAAATTGGCCTCATAAAATGAGTGAGGGAATGTTCCCTCCTCTTGCACTTTTTGTAAAATATGAGAAGGATCCGTATTAATTATTCTTTGTTGGAATTTACCAGTGAAGCCATTGGTCCTCAACTGTTGTTTTTTGGATGGTGTTTGATCACTGATTCACTTTCCTTATGAAAAATGAGTCAATATGTGTTTTCTATTTTTTCATGAATCAGTCTTGGTAGTTTGTATGTTTCTAAAAATTTATCTTTTTTTTTTCTATGTTGTCCATTTTGTTGATGTATAATTGTCTTCTATATTTCCTTGTATTTTTATGGTATCAGTTGTAACTTTTCCTTTTTCATTCATGTATTTATATGAGTCCTCTCTTTTTTCTTGTTTAATCTAGCTAATGGTTTGTCAACTTACTTTTCTGTTCTAAACCAGGTGTTAGTTTGATTGACTTTTTATTTTTAGTCTCTATTTCATTAATTACCACTCTGATCTTTGTTATTTCTTTCTTCTACTAACTATAGGCTCAGTTTTTTCTTTTTTTGAATTCCTTGAGGTATGAAATTAGGTTGTTTATTTGAGTACTTTCTTGTTTCTTTTTTTTTTTTTTTTTTTTTTGTATTTTTCCGAAGCTGGAAATGGGGAGAGACAGTCAGACAGACTCCCGCATGCGCCCGACCGGGATCCACCCGGCACGCCCACCAGGGGGCGACGCTCTGCTCACCAGGGGGCGATGCTCTGCCCCTTCCGGGGTGTCGCTCTGTTGCGAACCAGAGCCACTCTAGCGCCTGGGACAGAGGCCAAGGAGCCATCCCCAGCGCCCGGGCCATCTTTGCTCCAATGGAGCCTCGGCTGCGGGAGGGAAAGAGAGAGACAGAGAGGAAGGAGAGGGGGAGGGGTGGAGAAGCAGATGGGCTCTTCTCCTGTGTGCCCTGGCTGGGAATCGAACCTGGGACCCCTTGCACGCCAGGCTGACGCTCTACCACTGAGCCAGCCAACTGGCCAGGGCTCTTGTTTCTTTTTTTTTTTTTTTTTAATTAAATTTGATGCAGTGACATTGATAGATCAGGGTACATATGTTGAGAGAAAATATCTCTAGATTATTTTGACATTTGATTGTGCTGTATACCCCTCCCCCAAAGTTAAATTGTCTTCTGTCACCTTCTATCTGGTTTTCTTTGTGCCCCTCCCCTCCCCTAACCCCTCTCTCCATCTTCACCCCATCCCCCCTCCCCCAACCCCCCGCCCCTGTTGCCATCACATTCTTGTTCATGTCTCTGAGTCTCATTTTTATGTCCCTTCTATGTATGGATTCATCTTAGTTTTTTTTCTGATTTACTTATTTCACTCCGTATAATGTTGTCAAGGTCCATCCATGTTATTGTAAATGATGTCATCATTTCTTATGGCTGAGTAGTATTCCATAGTATATATGTACCAAAGCTTTTTAATCCACTCGTCCTCTGATGGACACTTGGGCTGTTTCCAGATCTTCGCTATTGTGAACAATGCTGCCACAAACATGCGGGTGCATTTCTCCTTTTCGAGCCGTTCTATGGTGTCCTTGGGGTATATTCCTAAAAGTGGGATAGCTGGGTCAAAAGACAGTTCGATTTTCAGTTTTTTGAGGAATCTCCATACTGTTTTCCACAGTGGCTGCACCAGTCTGCATTTCCATCAGCAGTGCAGGAGGGTTCCCTTTTCTCCACATCCTCCCCAGCACTTATTCTGTGTTGTTTTGTTGATAAGCGCCATTCTGACTGGTGTGAAGTGATATCTCATTGTGGTTTTAATTTGCATTTCTCTAATGATTAGTGATGTTGAGCATTTTTTCATATGCCTATTGGCCATCTGTATGTCCTCTTTGGAGAAGTGTCTATTCATCTCTTTTGCCCATTTTTGGATTGGGTTGTTTGTCTTCCTGGTGTTGAGTTTTACAAGTTCTTTATAAATTTTGGTTATTAACCCCTTATCAGACGTATTGTCAAATATGTTCTCCCATTGTGTAGTTTGTCTTTTTATTCTGTTCTTGTTGTCTTTAGCTGTGCAAAAGCTTTTTAGTTTATAGTCCCATTTGTTTATCCTGTCTTTATTTTCACTTCCCCGTGGAGATAAATCAGCAAATATATTGCTCCGAGAGATGTCCGAGAGCTTACTGCCTATGTTTTCTTCTAAGATGCTTATGGTTTCACGGCCTACATTCAAGTCTTTTATCCACTTTGAGTTTATTTTTGTGAGTGGTGTAAGCTGGTGATCTAGTTTCATTTTTTTGCAGGTAGCTGTCCAATTTTCCCAACACCATCTGTTAAAGAGGCTGTCTTTACTCCCTTGTATTTCCTTACCTCCTTTGTCAAATATCAGTTGTCCATAGAACTGTGGGTTTATTTCTGGGTTCTCTGTTCTGTTCCATTGATCTATATGCCTGTTCTTATGCCAGTACCAGGCTGTTTTGAGTACAACGGCCTTGTAGTATAACTTGATATCCGGAAGTGTGATACCTCCCACTTTATTCTTCTTTTTTAAGATTGCTGAGGCTATTCGTGTCCTCTTTTCGTTCCATATAAATTTTTGGAATATGTGTTCTATATCTTTGAAATATGTCATTGGTATTTTAATTGGTATTGCATTGAATTTATAGATTGCTTTGGGTAATATAGACATTTTAATGATGTTTATTCTTCCTAACCATGAGCACGGTATATGCTTCCACTTGTTTGTATCTTCCCTGATTTCTTTTATCAATGTTTTGTAATTTTCCGAGTACAGGTCTTTAGTCTCCTTGGTTAAGTTTACTCCTAGGTACTTTATTATTTTGGTTGTAATTGTGAAGGGGATTGTTTCCTTAATTTCTCTTTCTGACTGTTCATTGTTGGTGTATAAAAAGGCTTCTGATTTCTGAGTATTGATATTATATCCTGCCACTTTGCTGAATTTATTTATCAGGTCCAGTAGTTTTTTGACTGAGACTTTAGGGTTTTCTATATACAATATCATATCATCTGCAAATAATGATAGTTTTACTTCTTCTTTTCCAACTTGAATGCCTTTTATTTCTTCTTCTTGTCTGATTGCTGTGGCTAGGACTTCCAGGATTATGTTAAATAAGAGTGGTGAAAGGGGGCACCCCTGCCTTGTTCCTGATCTTAAGGGTATTGCTTTTAATTTTTTCCCATTGAGAATGATGTTGGCTGTGGGTTTCTCATAGATGGCTTTTATCATGTTGAGGTATGTTCCCTGTATTCCCACTTTGCTGAGAGTTTTGATCATGAATGGGTGCTGGATTTTATCAAATGCTTTTTCTGCATCTATTGAAATTATCATATGGTTTTTCTCCTTCTTTTTGTTTATGTGATGAATCACATTGATTGATTTACAAATATTGTACCAGCCTTGCCTCCCCAGAATAAATCCCACTTGATCATGGTGTATGATTTTTTCCATATATTGTTGGATCTGGTTTGCTAATATTTTGTTGAGGATTTTAGCATCTATATTCATCAGAGATATTGGCCTATAATTTTCTTACTTTGTGTTGTCTTTGCCTGGTTTTGGAATCAGAATTATGCTCGCCTCATAAAAGGAGCTTGGAAGTCTTCCTTCGTCTTGAATTTTTTGAAATAGTTTGAGAAGGATAGGAGTTAGTTCTTCTTTGAATATTTGGTAGAATTCCGTTGTGAAGCCATCGGGCCCGGACTTTTCTTTGTTGGGAGTTTTTTGATAACTGTTTCGATCTCATTTGTTGTAATCGGTCTGTTTAGGTTTTCTGATTCTTCCAGATTGATTTTTGGAAGATTATATGTTTCAAGGAATTTGTCCATTTCATCTAGGTTGTCTAGTTTTTTGGCATACAGTTCTTCATAGTATTTTCTTACAATATTTTGTATTTCTGTTGTGTCAGTTGTTATTTCTCCTCTCTCATTTCTAATTTTATTTATTTGAGTCCTCTCTCTCTTTTTCTTGGTGAGTCTACTTAAAGGTTCATCAATCTTGTTTACCTTTTCAAAGAACCAGCTCCTAGTTTCATTGATCCTCTGTATTGTTTCTTTAGCCTCTATGTCATTTATTTCTGCTCTGATCTTTATTATTTCCTTCCTTCTACTACATTTGGGCTTTACTTGCTGTTCTTTTTCTAATTCTTTTAGATGCAGGGTTAAGTTGTTTATTTGAGCTTTTTCTAGCTTCTGAAAGTGTGCCTGTAGTGCTATGAACTTCCCTCTCAGCACTGCTTTTGCTGTGTCCCATAAATTTTGAGTTGTTGTATGCTCATTGTCATTCGTTTCTAGGAAATTTTTTATTTCTTCTTTGATCTCATTCTTAATCCATTCATTATTTAACACCCTGCTATTTAGTTTCCATGTGTTTGAGAATTTTTGAGCTTTTCTGCTGTGATTCATTTCTAGTTTCATGCCGTTGTGATCGGAGAAAGTGCTTGATATGATTTCAGTCTTCTTAAATTTGTTGAGAGCACTTTTGTGCCCTAACATGTGGTCTATCCTAGAGAATGTACCATGAGCACTTGAAAAGAATGTATATTCTGCTGCTTTAGGGTGAAAGGTTCTGAAGATATCTATTAAATCGAGTTGATCTAGTGTTTCCGATAAGTCTGCTGTTTCTTTGTTAATTTTCTTTCTTGAGGATCTATCTAGTGATGTTAGTGCGGTATTGAAATCCCCTATTATTATAGTATTGCTGTTGATCTCGCCCTTTAAATCCATCCAAGTCTGTTTTATATATTTGGGTGCTCCTATATTAGGTGCATAGATATTTATAATAGTTATATCTTCCTGTTGGATTACTCCCTTTATCATTATGTAGTGGCCTTCTTTATCTCTTACTATATCCTTTGTTTTAAAGTCCAATTTGTCTGATACAAGTATTGCTACCCCAGCTTTTTTTTCATTTCCGTTTGCATGAAACATTTTTTTCCATCCTTTTACCTTCAATCTATGTGTGTCTTTTGTTCTAAGGTGTGTCTCTTGTAGACAACATATGTATGGGTCCTGTTTTCTTATCCACGCAGCTACCCTATGTCTTTTGATTGGATATTTTAATCCATTTACATTTAAGGTTATTATTGATATGTAGTTGTTTATTGCCATTTTCTTCTTTAAAGGTGTATTCCTTTTTTTTTTTTTTTTCTGTATTCTTTTCCCACTTTGATCTGTTTACACCATGCCCCTTAGCATTTCCTGCAGCATTGGTTTGGTTGTAATGAATTCCTTGAGTTGTTTTTTGTCTGGGAAGCTTTTTATTTCTCCTTCGATTTTATACGATAGCCTTGCTGGATAAAGTAGTCTTGGTTGTAGGTTCTTGTTCTGCATTACTTTGAATATTTCTTGCCATTCCCTTCTGGCCTCAAGTGTTTCTGTTGAGAAGTCAGATGTCATCCTTATGGGGGCTCCTTTGTAGGTGATAACTTTTTTTTCTCTTGCAGCTTTTAATATTTTCTCTTTATCGCTTAGCTTTGGTATTTTAATTATGATGTGTCTTGGTGTAGGCTTCTTTGGGTTCCTCTTTAATGGAGTCCTCTGTGCTTCTTGGATTTGTGAGAGTTTCTCTTGCATTAATTTAGGGAAGTTTTCAGCTATGATATGATTGAATAAAGTCTCTATCCCTTGTTCTTTTTCTTCTTCTTCAGGAACCCCTATGATGCGGATGTTCTTTCTCTTCATGTTGTCACAGAGCTCTCTAAGAGTTTCCTCTGACTTTTTGAGTCTTTTTTCTCTTTTCTTCTCTGCTTTCATGCCTTCATTCCAGTTGTCCTCTAACTCGCTGATTCGATCCTCTGCTCTATCTATCCTGTTTTTAATTCCTTCCATTGTGGTCTTTATTTCTGATATTGTATTTGTCGTCTCCAACTGATTCTTTTTTATACTTGGTATTTCTTTATTTAGGTTTTCAAACTGCCCCTCCATTGTTGTTCTAAGATCCCTAAGCATCCTTACAATCATTATTTTGAACTCCGCATCTGGAAGTTTGATTATTTCCATATCACTCAGTTCATCTCTCGAAGGTGTCTCTTGTGGTTTCATTTGGATTGCACTCCTTTGTCTTCTCATCTTCTTTTTTTTTTTTGTTTTATTTGTAGAGTTGGTTGAGTCTAGGCTTGGTGTTGTCTGCCTCCAGTTTTCAGTTGTGTTATTTCTAGGTCTTCTTGGGTTGGTATCAGCTATTATTTGTAATCCACTTTGGGATTTGGGCAGCTTTGAAGTCTTGATTTGTTTGTTTTCTTAACAGGTGATAGTCTTGTTAACTGATCTCAGCAGGGGGCTTCCTTGAAACTGTAACCAGGAATGCTGTGGGTGTAACCTGAGACGCTGAAGGTCTCTTCCACCAACTAATCTCACTGGGGGCAGGGTTTTTTCTCAGCTTCAGTAGGGGGAGGTGTATCTCAGATCTCCATGGAGACCTGAGTTACTGCCCCTCCTCCCCACTTCTTGTTTTCAGCTGTGTCTTGTTGCTCTGATTGGAGCTGGATAGATGTCCGGAGATCTCTGATCTGGAAGCACTTCAGCTCTGTTTTGTGAAAGGTTCAGTCCCTCCCCCAGCTATGGCCGCCTCCAGCACGAATGAGTCAGCTTTTTTATTTCGTTTCTTGCATACCTTAGCCCCTCACAGTCTGTCCCTCTCCCTGTCCTTTCCACTTGGGAGATAAGCTGGTCTTTTCAACCCACCTTGCTCCCTGGTCGCCAGGTAAGTGGCTGTGAGCAGTAGTTTCTGCTCTTTTTCCTCTGTGAAATCCTCTCTGGGCTCTCAGCCTCACCCCCCCCCTTCCGTTCCTGTAAGCAGAGGAGATTCAGGCACTCCTTACCAGGATTATTGTGGCTTCCTCTTTGGTCCTTGGTTTTTGGGAGCTGTTCTTGCAGTTCAGTCTTGGTTTTTCATGCTGATTTTTTCTAAATTGATTTGTATTCCAGTTTGGTGTTGAGAGCTGGGTGTCTGTGCATCCAACTACTCCGCTGCCACGCTGCCATCTTCAGGGCTCTTGTTTCTTTTCTTTTCTTTTTTTTTTTTTTTTTCTTTTTCATTCTTCTGAAGCTGGAAACGGGGAGAGACAGTCAGACAGACTCCCGCATGCGCCCGACCGGGATCCACCCGGCACGCCCACCATGGGGCGACGCTCTGCCCACCAGGGGGCGATGCTCTGCCCATCCTGGGCGTCGCCATATTGCGACCAGAGCCACTCTAGCGCCTGGGGCAGAGGCCACAGAGCCATCCCCAGCGCCCGGGCCATCTTTGCTCCAATGGAGCCTTGGCTGCGGGAGGGGAAGAGAGAGACAGAGAGGAAAGTGCGGCGGAAGGGTAGAGAAGCAAATGGGCGCTTCTCCTGTGTGCCCTGGCCGGGAATCGAACCCGGGTCCTCCGCACGCTAGGCCGACGCTCTACCGCTGAGCCAACCGGCCAGGGCCAGGGCTCTTGTTTCTTAACGTAGGTGTTTATCACCAGGGATTTTCCTCTTAGTACTGTTTATTGCTGTATTCCATATGTTTTGGTATAGAAGACAAAATAGTTTTGGCATTTGTCTTAACAAATTCTAAATTTCCCTTCTAGTACTGTTTTGCTGTATGCCATATGTTTTAGTTTGTTGTATTTCCATTTTCATTTGTCTTAACATATTTTTAAATTTCTCTTTAATTTTTAAATTTCTCTTTTGATTTCTTCTTTGACTCATTGGATGTTTAGGGGCATGTTATTTAATCACATATTTATGAAATTTTCAGCTTGTTCTTATAATTGATTTGTAGTTTTATATCATTGTGGTTTGAAAAAATGCTTGATAGCATTTCAGTAATAAATTTATTAAGACTTGTTTTGTGGCCTCGTAATTCATCTGTCCTGGAGAATGTTCCATGTACCCTTGAGAAGAATGTATATTCTGTTGATTTTGGATGGAATGTTCTCTATGTGTATTTCATTTATCTGATCTGAAGTGTCATTTAAGGCCTATTTTTCCTTACTGATTTTCTGTCTGGATTATCTATCCGTTGATGAAAGTGGGATAATAAAATTTCTTAGTATTATTGTACTGCTGTCTATTTTTCCCCTTAAGTCTTCAAATTTTACTTTATATCTTTTAGGTGCTCTGATGTTGGATGCATAAATATTTACAAATGTACATTCTCTTGTTTGAGTCACACCGTTTTCATTATATAATGTTCTTTTTTGTCTCTTATTGTAGTTTTTGCCTTAAAAATTATTTTGTCTTCTATACCTATAGGTATCTCAGCTTGCTTTCTGTTTGCAGGGATTATCTTTTTCCATCCATTCACTTTCAGTCTGTCTATGCCTTATATCTGAAGTGAGTCTCTTGTAGGTAGCATCTAGATGTCTTGTTTTTGTTTTTAATTCAATCAGCTACTCTGTATCTCTTGATGAAAGAATTAAGACCATTTACATTTAAAGTAATTATTGATAGTTATATAGTTATTGCTATTTTGTTCATTGTTTCCTGGTTGTTTTATAATTCCTTTGTTACTTTTTTCTTTCTCTTTTCCTTTCTGATTTGATGATTTTCTGTAGTGGTATGCTTTAGATTTCTTTTTCTTTATCTCTTCTGTATCTACCATAGATTTTTGATTGGTGGTTATCATGAGTCTTATATAAAACAACATATTTATAGCAGTCTATTTTAAGTTGGTAAAAACTTAAGTCAAAAGTATTCTCAAGTTCTGCATTTTTACTCCCCTCATGTTTTATGTTTTGATGCTACAACATATCTTTTAATTTTGTTTATCAATAAATTATTATAGTTATTTTTACTACTTTTGTCTTTTAACCTTCATACTAGTTTTTTAAGTGATTAACCCACTACCTTTACAACATTATATTATTTTGAATTTTACAATATTTTTACCTTTTCCAGTGAGGTTTATATTTTTCTGTTACTAATTTGTGCCATTTTATTTTGGTTTAAGGAAGTTCCTTTAACAATTCTTGTAAGGGCTGTCTAGTGGTAATGAAATCCTTTAGCTTTTGCATCTTCAGAAAACTTTTAATCTCTTTTTCTATATCAATGGACAACTTTGCTGGGTAGAGTATTCCTGTTTGACAGTTAGTCTTTTAGCATTTTGAATATACAGTATCATGTCAATGCCTGTGGCGTGGAAAGTCTCTGGTGAAAAATCTTATAGTCCTATGAGGATTGTTATATACATAAGTTGCTTTATTGTTGCTGCTTTTAAGATTTTCTCCTTGTCTTTAACTTTGATAACTGAATCATAATGTGTCTTGGTGAAGGTCTCTTTGAGTGTATCTTATGTGTAATCCTATAGGCCTTCTGGATCTGGATGTCTGTTTCCTCTGCTAGGTTAGGGAAATTTTCAACCATAATTTTTTTTCTTTTTTTTTTTTTTTTTTTTTTTTTCTGAAGTGAGAAGTGGGGAGGCAGAGAGAGAGACTCCCATATGTGCCTGACCAGGACCCACCAGGGGGTAATGCTCTGCCCCTCTGGGGCGTTGCTCCATTGATTGCAACTGGAGCCATTCTAGCGCCTGAGACGGAGGCTGTGCAGCCATCCTCAGTGCCCAGGTCAACTTTGCTCCAGTGGAGCCTTGGCTATGGGAGGGGAAGAGAGAGATAGAGAGGAAGGAGAGGGGGAAAGGTAGAGAATCAGAAGGGTGCTTCTCCTGTGTGCCCTGGCCAGGAATCAAACCTGGGACTTCCACACACTGGGCCGACACTCTGCCACTGAGCCAACCGGCCTGGGCCTCAACCATAATTTCTTTACATATATCTTCTGGCCCTTTCTCTCCTTTATTACTTTGGGACCCCTATAATGTGAATGTTGGTCCACTTGATATTGATTCATAAGTCCTGTACACTCTCTTCACCTTTTTTTTATTCTCCTCTGAGTGGATAAATTTCACTGCATGTGTTTAAGTTTGCTGACTCTTTCTTCAACTTCATCTAGTCTTCTTTGAATCCTTCTGTTGTATTTTTCAGTTCAGTTATTATATATATTCTGTAGCTCTGTGCTTTCTGTTTGGTGATCTCATATTTTCTACCTTTTTATTGAAATTCTTACTTTGTTCACGTGTTGTTCTCCTGACCTGGGTGAGCAATTTTATTCTGAATTCTTATCAGATAAATTACTTTATTTTATTAAGGTCCTTTTCTGAGGCTTTATCTTGTTCTTTTGTTTGGGGCATGTTTTTATGTTTTTTCATTTTCCTTGACTTTGTTCATTTTTCTATGCATTAGATAAAAAAAGAAACCTCCCTTAATCTTAAAGGATTGGCCCTGTGGAGGAAATAAACTTTATATTTTAACCCTGTCCTACCTCTTAGTTGTCTCTCAAACCGTTTTGGTTGTTCAGGCAGCCTACATAATTCTTAATGGCTTTTAGTAGGTAAGGGTGTGTAGTAACTGCCAGTGTTCTGATTCGAGGATCCTAGGCAGCACCTAGATTCAGACTGATTGGAAACCAGATCCTTAGGCATATAGATGAGTCTTGTTTTTAAGTATTCAAATATACTTTGAGATGGGCAATTCTGTCTGCTTCTTCTGCATTGAGTCCTGGTTTGATAGTCAATTCAGAACTGTTTCTTTGTTGGCTGCCATCCCACTGAACCTGTGAACACAAGGCACACTGGCTACCAGAGCCAGGCCATCAGAAAGGGGTCTTCCAGGAAATAGCCACAAAAGCTGGGGGCCTGGTGTGTGCACAAATTCCTTTTTGGAGACACTGGAGATAGGAGAGGGACTGGGGGAGAGCATAAAGATAGCACCTGATGGCCTTTTGAGTCTCTGGAAAGGATTGCATTGGGCCCCTAGATGTATGTTTTATTAGAAGCATGGTTGTTGGTCCATCGGTATGAACATACACTAATAGGCCTCTTTCACAGAATGATTGGGGGTGTGTATCCGGGTCTGTGCTATGCCCTACACTACACTGTAGCTGGTTGAGAACTCTTACTCTGTTACAGTTCTGTGGGACTGGCGATACCAGAGCCAGGTGATCAGGAGGTGTTTCCTGGTCAGCAGCCACTAAAAACTAGGTCTCTAGACGTATGCACAAACTTTTTTTGGGAGATAACTGGCAACCTGGAGCAAGGCAGAGGGAGAGTGCCAAAATAGCTCCCAGACTCTGGGGTCTATGGAGAGGGTTACAGTCAGTCCTTACATGTGAGTTTAATTGGAAGCCTGCCTGTCAGACTAAAGCTATGAAGATAATAGGCTTTTCTTTTCCCCCAAAGAAAGACTGGGTATGTCAGTGGGCAGCTCCTGCTTTAGGCTTTGGGGTGTAGCTACAGTGAGCCTGGATGAGCAGTTTAAGAATTGTTTCTCAGTTTGCTGTGGCCAGTGGTTCTTGTGGATACAAGTCCTATTGGCCTTCACAGCTTGATGTTTTGGGTGCTCTTCTCAGGTTCAGGTCTTGAAAATTTGAGACCAGATCTGATGTCCAAACTGCTCCTCAAGGAGAAGCTTGGAGTTGTTGGTTGCCATGCCTGGGATGGTGTTTATGGTGAAATTGTGTCTTAGCTTCTCACACCCATTTTTCTGTGGGTTTTTTCTTGTTTACTCGATGAGTAGGAAGGAGTCTCTCAGCTAGATTTTGGGTTTCTTTCAGAGGAAATTGTTCTATATATAGCTGTAGATTCATTGTGTCTGTGGAACGAGGTGGGCTCAGGATCCTCCTACGTCACCATCTTAAATTGGAACATTTAATTTTTAAGTATGAGAGGAAAGAGGTTTAAATATTGTTTAAATGGTAATTTCTTCACTGGACTAATGAAAACACATAGAAAAACTTCAGAATTCAAAAGAATGGGGATGTCACATTAGGAAAACTGATCAAGGTGGGAAAAAGTGAAATAGCACATCTACAATGGTAAACATAAAATGAAAGGAATGAAACCTGCTTAGCAATTAACATATTAAATATGAAGAGGGGAGCCTGACCAGGCGGTGGCACAGTGAATAGAGTGTCGGACTGGGATGCAGAGGACCCAGGTTCAAGACCCTGAGGTCGCCAGCTTGAGCACAGGCTCATCTGGTTTGAGCAAAGCTCACCAGCTTGGACCCAAGGTCGCTGGCTTGAGAAAGGGGGGTTACTTGATCTGCTATAGGCCCACAGTCAAGGCACATATGAGAAAGCAATCAATGAACAACTAAGGTGTTGCAATGAAAAACTAATGATTGATGCTTCTCATCTCTCTATTTCTGTCTGTCCCTATCTATCCCTCTGTCTCTGTAAGTAAAAAAAAAATAAAAATATATATATATATATATTCCTATATATATATATATATATATATATAGGAATATATATATGAGAAGGGGTGATTTTTATTATCAAGATTGAAAGAAAGGTCCTGGCCAGTTGGCTCAGCGGTAGAGCGTTGGCCTGGCATGCAGGAGTCCTGGGTTCGATTCCCGGCCAGGGCACACAGGAGAGGTGCCCATCTGCTTCTCCACCCCTCCCCCTCTCCTTCCTCTCTGTCTCTCTCTTCCCCTCCTGCAGCCAAGGCTCTATTCGAGAAAAGATGGCCCGGGCACTGGGGATGGCTCTGTGGCCTCTGCCTCAGGCGCTAGAGTGGCTCTGGATGCAGCAGAGTGATGCCCCAGAGGGACAGAACATCGTCCCCTGGTGGGCATGCTGGGTGGATCCTAGTCGGGCGCATGCGGGAGTTTGTCTGACTGCCTCCCCATTTCTAGCTTCGGAAAAATGAAAAAAAAAAAGATTGAAAGAATAAGTTGAAAAGAAAAAATAATTTCAGTATATTTTTCAAGAAACATGCAAGACATATAACAAAGGTTGAAAATAAAAAGATAGCAAAGGATGTACAAAGAAGATATGTAGTATTAGAGACAGTATAAATGCCTATTTGGAAAAGAAGGATCTAGAATAACCACTACATACTAATCATGAAATCCGGCTGGGCAGGCATCGTGGAGCCTTGCTGTCCTAGAGGATGGGGAAATTCCTTGAACAATTTAGTTTCTTTTCTTTGTAATGCTCTTCTTTGTCTGTTATCCTCTATCAACAGGTCTGAAGTGGGTATAAAAGTATGTGTCAGCTTTGTAGTCTGTTTAGCTTTCTCAGCTTGTGTGTTCCTGCTGTAAGTTTGGGGCTTGAATTATTATTTTATATATATATATATTTTTGGGGGTATTTTTTCTAAGTGAGAAGTGGGGGGAGGCAGACTGACTGCCACATGCACCGACCGGGTCCACCCGGCATGCCCAGCAGGGGGCGACACTTGGCCCATCTGGGGCATTGCTCCTCTGCAACCAGAGCCATTCTAGCGCCTGAGGCAGAGGCCATGGTACCATCCTCAGCCCCCAGGCCAGTTTTGCTCCACTGGTGCCTCAGCTGCGGTAGGAGAAGGGAGAGATAGAGAGGAAGGAGAGGGGGAGGGGTAGAGAAGCAGATGGGCCCTTCTCCTTTGTGCCCTGACAGGGAATGAAACCTGGGACTTCCACACGCCAGGCCGATTCTCTAACACCGGGACTTGAATTATTTTTAAAGTTAAACATACAAGACTTTTCAATAATTGAATAGATGGACTTAAGAAGAGACTCTACTGCATAAAGGTACTTAGGGTCTCAAGTTTGCAGGGACTTTATCTTTAACTGGTTGTTTCTGTATTTGTAGTATAGGCTTGATACTGTGGTGAATATTTTTATGGGCCAAGACTGGCAGTGGTGTATGTACACCACTTCTACCCATGACCAGAACATGCATCACTTGTCCAAACCAGCTCCAAAAGAGGCTAGAAAATGTATGCTTAAGAGGGAAGGGAAACTGGTTTGGCTGCAGTTAGACAGCTTCTCTTTCATCTTACCTATCTGTCTATCAAAAATTTTATATCCCACCAACAAAGAATTTGTATTTTTAGTAAGTCCATGGTGCATGTGCAAACATAATTCTGGTGTTAAGCCATAAAATCCAAGAGATTTAAGGAGTGATTCATTGTTACAGTCTATACTAAAAAAAATCATTGAGCCTGACCAGGCAGTGGTGCAGTGGATAGAGTGTCGGACTGGGACGTGGAGGACCCAGGTTTGAGACCCTGAGGTCATCAGCTTGAGCGCAGGCTCATTGGGTTTGAGCAAAGCTCACCAGCTTGAGCCCAAGGTCGCTGGCTCGAGCAAGGGGTCACTCATTCTGCTGTAGCCCTGGTCAAGGCACATAGAAGATATCAATCAAAGAACAACTAAGGGACCACAATGAAGAATTGGTGTTTCTTATCTCTCTCTCTTCCTGTCGGTCTGTCCCTTTCTTTGGCTCTCTCTGTCTCTGCCACAAAAAAAAAAAAAAAAAAAAAAAAAAATCATTTAATTAGAAATCAACAACAAAAATTGATGTTTAACTTCCCTCAACTTCTTCAGAATTAAGAAACATTCTAGGGATGTTTTATAGAAATTTAGCCCAGATACATTTTCTAAAATTCCAAAACTAAGTTTCTATACCATTCATTCTAGCATTGCATGCGCTGTGTAAAAATTTTCCTTACCCCCATCATAAAGACGTAAAAATTAAAAAGATAAACATAGCTTGAGAAGACAAGATGGCGATGGAGTAGGCGGACGTACCAACTTCCACCTCCCAGAACCAAAGTGGATTACAAACCAATTTTAAGAACCATCATCTGGAAAAACCAACTTTGGACTAAACTAAGAGGACTCTTCAACCAAGGAACACTGAAGAAGCCACACTGAGACTGGTAGGAAAAGCGGAACTGTGGAGAGGGTTGCCCAGCTCCCCGGAGCGAATGGCAGCCAGGAAAGACTCGTGGGGCAGGAAGTGAGTTCCAGGAACAAAGCCCCAGCCTGCAGCCTCAGAGCCTAGAAGAGGTGTATGGACAGTATTTAGCTGGAAACAAGACAGGATACTGTTTGTGAGAAAGAGACTGATTTCTCAGACCCAGGATTTTTCTTAAAGGGACCATGCAGAAAACCTCTCTCACAACCACTCACCCGGGGTTCTGGGGGATGGGGATAGAGGAGAGGACCAGAGTAGCAGGAAAAGAGTGTAATCTAGGAGGCACAGGGAGAAACATTTTGAGAGACAGCCACCCTAACCTCTGGGATGAGTCCCTCCCCAAATCTGAAGTGAATATTTCCCTTGGAAACAGCAATACCAGCAAAGGGAAGAAGGACACCAGCCAAACAAGCTCTCCCCCGGCACTCAGAGCAGAGTCACTTAGAAGGAGGGAGCTTTCGGGACTACAGAGGTGAGTCCTAAGGTCTGAGCTGCAGTGCCCCCACCCACATGGCTGAGGGCTCGCCCGACGGTGGGTGGCAGTGGGATGCGGAAGCGTGGTTCTGTTGGCAAGGGCGGAAGCCGGCTGGCCACCACTGGGCCCAGGTGTGAGCTCAGTCTTGCCCGGCTGGAGAGGAGGGGACGTGCAAAAGTGGTCAAGCCCAACTGCGGACTGCCTGTAATCCATTCTACAGGAGAAGGGCAGGAGCCCCGGAAGGGGCAGAGACCCTCCCTTGAGCAAGTGCGCAGGAGCACAGCCTTGCCTTGCCGGCAGAACCGAGGCTTGTGGCCTGACTTGGGAGTTGGCTCCTCATGTGGGGGTGGAGCCAAAAGCCCAGAACAGGTGGAGTTCTGCTACTGAGCATGGGCATGCAGTTCTGCCTGGTCTGTGGAGCCAAGGATTGCAGCTGTCCCACAAGCGGGCTCCTCCTGCAAGGGTGGGGCAAAAGCCTGGAATCAGGCGGAGACCCGCAGCTTGGCAAAGGTGCTCACCCCTGCCCTCAGGGCAGAGCATAACGCCACCCGTGGGGGCAGGGCGAAGGCCAAGGCCACCGAGGCTTGTACACACAAGCACATGATCACAGCCACTCCCGTGAAGGAGAGGCTGAAACCACAGCAACAATCCCAGGGGGCAGGCACCAGCAATGCCCATACCCAAATATCCTAGGCAGCAACAGCAGAGGCCTGCAGACAGACCACACCTAGGGAACACAGAGGCCACACCCAGTGGACTCCGGTGGTCAAAACTTTCTTTTACACAGACAAAATGAGAAGGCAGAGAAATGCAACAAAAATGAATCAAGAGAAATCCTCAGAAAAGGACCTGAATGAGTCAGGTATAACCAAATTACCAGATGCAGAGTTTAAAATAACGATTGTTAGGATGCTCAAAGATATTGGAACAACAATAGATGGTCATTATGAACACCTAAATAAAGAGATAGCAAATATAAAAAAGGACATTGAAATAGTAAAAAGAATCAGTCAGAAATGACAAATACAATATCAGAAATGAGAACACAATGGAAGGAATTAAAAGCAGGATGGATGAAGCTGAGAATCGAATCAGCGAGTTAGAGGACAAAATAAATAAAGGCACGGAAGCAGAGCAGAAAAAAGAAAAGAAACTCAAAAAGTCTGAGGAAACTCTAAGCTCTGTGACAACATGAAGAGAAATAACATCTGCATCATAGGGGTTCCTGAAGAAGGAGAGAGAACTAGAGATAGAGATTTTTTTTTTTTTTTCATTTTTCTGAAGCTGGAAACAGGGAGAGACAGTCAGACAGACTCCCACATGCGCCCGACCGGGATCCACCCGGCACGCCCACCAGGGGGCGACGCTCTGCCCACCAGGGGGCGATGCTCTGCCCATCCTGGGCATCGCCATGTTGCGACCAGAGCCACTCTAGCGCCTGAGGCAGAGGCCACAGAGCCATCCCCAGTGCCCAGGCCATCTTTGCTCCAATGGAGCCTTGGCTGCGGGAGGGGAAGAGAGAGACAGAGAGGAAAGCGCGGCGGAGGGGTGGAGAAGCAAATGGGCGCTTCTCCTGAGTGCCCTGGCCGGGAATCGAACCCGGGTCCTCCGCACGCTAGGCCGACACTCTACCACTGAGCCAACCGGCCAGGGCGAGATAGAGATTTTGTTCAAACATATCATAGCTGAAAACTTTCCTCAAGGTAGGAAAACATCTCACAAGTTCAAGAAGCACAGAGAACTCCATTAAAAAGAAACCCAAAGAAATCTACACCAATACACATCGTAATTAAAATACCAAAGCTAAGTGATAAAGAGAAAATATTAAAAGCTGCTAGAGAAAAAAAGACTATCACCTACAAAGGAGCCCCAATAAAGATGACTTCTGACTTCTCAACAGAAACACTTGAGGCCAGAAGGGAATGTCAAGAAATATTCAAAGTAATGCAGAACAAGAGCCTACAACCAAGACTACTTTATCCAGCAAGGCTATCATTTAAAATTGAAGGAGAAATAAAAAGCTTTCCAGACAAAAAAAACTCAAGGAATTCACTACAACCAAACCAAGGCTGCAAGAAATGCTAAGGGGCCCATTGTAACAGATCAAAGTAGAAAAAGAATATTGCAAAAGAGGAATACAGTTTTAAAGAATAAAATGGCAATAAACAACTACATATCAATAATAACCTTAAATGTAAATGGATTAAATGATCCAATGAAAATACATAGGGTAGCTGTGTGGATAAGAAAACAGGACCCATACATATGCTGTCTATAAGAGACACACCTTAAAACAAAAGATGCACATAGACTGAAGACAAAAAGATGGACAAAAATATTTCACGCAAATGGAAATGAAAATAAGCTGGGGTAGCAATACTTATATCAGACAAAATGGACTTTAAAACAAAGGGTATAGTAAGAGATAAAGAAGATCACTACATAATGATAAAGGGAGCAATCCAACAGGAAGATATAACCGTTATAAATATCTACGTACCTAATATAGGAGCACCTAAATATATAAAGCAGTCTTTGATGGATTTAAAGGGTAAGATCAACAGCAATACTATAATAGTAGGGGATTTCAATACCCCACTCACATCACTTGATAGATCCCCAAGAAATAAAATTAACAAGGAAACAGCAGACTTAAAGGACATACTAGATTAACCCGATTTAATAGATATCTTCAGAACCTTTCACCCCAAGGCAGAAGAATATACATTCTTTTTTTTTTTTTTTAATTTTTATTTATTCATTTTAGAGAGGAGAGTTAGAGTGAGAGAGAGAGAGAGAGAAAGGGGGGAGGAGCAGGAAGCATCAACTCCCATATGTGCCTTGACCAGGCAAGCCCAGGGTTTTTTTGAACCGGTGACTTCAGCGTTCCAGGTCAACGCTTTATCCGCTGCGCCACCACAGGTCAGGCAGAATATACATTCTTTTCAAGTGCTCATGGTACATTCTCTAGGATAGACCACATGTTAGGGCACAAGAGCGGTCTCAACAAATTTAAGAAGATTGAAATCATATCAAGCACTTTCTCCGATCACAATGGCATGAAACTACAAATCAACCACAACTGAAAAATACTCAAACACTTGGAAACTAAATAGCATGTTATTAAATAACGAATGGGTTAATAATGAGATCAAAGAAGAAATAAAATATTCCTAGAAACGAACAATAACGAGCATACATCAACTCAAAATTTATGGGACACAGCAAAAGCAGTCCTGAGAGGGAACTTCATAGCCTTAAAGGCATACCTTAGGAAGCTAGAAAAACTGAAATAAACAACTTGACCCTGTATCTAAAAGAACTAGAAAAAGAACAGCAAGTAAAACCCAGAGGTAGTAGAAGGAAGGAAATAATAAAGATCAGGGCAGAAATAAATGACATAGAAGCTAAAGAAACAATACAGAGGATCAATGAAACCAGGAACTGGTTCTTTGAAAAGGTAAACAAGATTGATGAACCTTTAACCAGCCTCAGCAAGAAAAAAAGAGAATGGACTCAAATAATTAAAATTAGAAACAAGAGTGGAGAAATAACAACTGATACAACAGAAATACAAAATATTGTAAAAAAATACTATGAAGAACTGTACGCCAAAAACCTAGACAACCTAGATGAAATGGACAAATTCCTTGAAACATATAATCTTCCAAAAATTAATCTGGAAGAATCAGAAAACCTAAACAGACCAATTAAAATAAATGAGATTGAAACAGTTATCAAAAAACTTCCAAAAATAAAAGTCCTGGGCCTGATGGCTTCACAAGGGAATTCTACCAAATATTCAAAGAAGAACTAACTCCTATCCTCCTCAAGCTATTTCAAAAAATTCAAGAGGAAGGAAGATTTCCAAGCTCCTTTTATGAGGCGAGTATAGTTCTGATTCCAAAACCAGGCAAAGACAACACAAAGAAAGAAAATTATAGGCCAATATTCCTGATGAATTTAGATGCTAAAATCCTTAACAAAATATTAGCAAACCGGATCCAGCAATATATGAAAAAAATTATACACCATGATGAAGTGGGATTTATTCTTGGGAGGCAAGGCTGGTACAATATTCGCAAATCGATCAATGTGATTCATTACATAAACAAATGGAAGGACAAAAACCACATGATAATTCCAATAGATGCAGAAAAAGCATTTGATAAAATCCAGCAGCCATTCATGATCAAAACTCTCAGCAACGTTAGAATACAGGGAACATACCTCCATGATAAAGGCCATGTTTGACAAACCCACAGCTACCATCATACTCAATGGGCAAAAATTAAAAGCAATCCCCTTAAGATCAGGAACAAGGCAGGGGTGCCCCCTTTTACCACTCCTATTCAACATAGTTCTGGAAGTCCTAGCCACAGCAATCAGACAAGAAAAATAAATAAAAGGCATCCAAATTGGAAAAGAAGAAGTAAAACTATCATTATTTGATGATATGATATTGTATATAGAAAATCCTAAAGTCTCAGTCAAAAAATGGACCTGATAAATGAATTCAGCAAGGTGGCAGGATATAAAATTAATACTCAGAAATCAGAGGCATTTTTATACACTAACAGTGAACTGTCAGGAAGAGAAATTAAGGAATCAATCCCCTTCACCATTGCAACCAAAAAAATAAAGTACGTAGGAATAAATTTAACCAGGGAGATTAAAGACTTGTACTTGGAAAATTATAAAACATTGATAAAAGAAATCAGGGAAGATAAAAACAAGTGGAAGCATATACCATGGTCATGGTTAGGAAGAATAAACATCATTAAAATGTCTATATTACCCAAAGCAATTTATAAATTCAATGCAATACCGATTAAAATACCAATGACTTACTTCAAAGATATAGAACACATATTCCAAAAATTTATATGGAACCAAAAGAGAACACGAATAGCTTCAGCAATCTTGAAAAGGAAGAATAAAGTGGGAGGTATCACACTTCTGGATATCAAGTTATACTACAAGACCATTGGTACTCAAAACAGGCTGTTACTGGCATAAAAACGGGCATATAGATCATTGGAACAGAACTGAGAACCCAAAATTAACCCACATTTTATGGACAGCTGATATTTGACAAAGGAGGTAAGAGCATACATTGGAGTAAAGATAGCCTCTTCAACAAATGGTGTTGGGAAAATTGGCCAGCTACCTGCAAAAAAATGAAACTAGTCCACAAACTTACACCATTCACAAAAATAAACACAAAATGGATAAAAGACTAAAATGTAAGCCATAAAACCATAAGCATTTTAGAAGAAAACATAGGCAGTATGCCCGCTGACATCTCTCTCAGCAGTATATTTGCCGATTTATTTCCACGGGCAAATGAAATAAAAGACAGGATAAACAAATGGGACTATATCAAACTAAAAAGCTTCTGCACAGTTAAAGACAATAAGAACAGAATAAAAAGACAAACTACACAGTGGGAGAATATATTTGACAATATGTCTGATAAGGGGTTAATAACCAAAATTTATAAAGAACTTGTAAAAATACCAGGAAGACAAACTAGCCAATCAAAAATTGGGCGAAAGAAATGAATAGACACTTTTCCAAAGAAGACATACAGATGGCCAATAGTCATATGAAAAAATGCTCAACATCACTAATCATTAGAAAAATGCAAATTAAAACCACAGTGAGATATCATCTCACACCAGCCAGAATGGCGCTCATCGACAAAACAACACAGAATAAGTGCTGGCAAGGATGTGGAGAAAAGGGAACCCTCCTGCACTGCTGATGGGAATGCAGACTGGTGCAGCCACTGTGGAAAACAGTATGGAGATCCCTCAAAAATTAAAAATCGAACTGCCTTTTGACCCAGCTATACCACTTTTATGAATATACCCCAAGAACACCATAGCACTGTTTCAAAAGAAGACATTCACCCCCATGTTTATGGCAGCATTGTTCACAGTAGCGAAGATCTGGAAACAGCCCAAGTGTCCGTCAGTGGACGAGTGGATTAAAAAGCTTTGGTACATATATACTATGGAATACTACTCAGCCATAAGAAATGATGACATCGGATCATTCATAATAACATGGATGGACCTTGGTAACATTATACTGAGTGAAATAAATCAATCAGAAAAAACTAAGAACTATATGATTCCATACATAGGTGGGACATAAAAATGAGACTCAGAGACATGGACAAGAGTGTGGGGGTTACGGGGCGGGCGGGGAGGAGAGGGCTAGGGTTGGGGTTAGGGGAAGGGGCACAAAGAAAATCAGAAGGTGATGGAGAACAATTGGACTTTGGGTGATGGGAATGCAGCATAATCAAATGTCAAAATAACCTAGAGCTGTTTTCTCTGAACATATGTACCCTGATTTATCAATGTCACCCCATTAAAATTAATATAAAACATTCTAAGTTTAAAAAAAGAAACAGTGAAAATAAGTTACAAATTATATAAGAATTGATAGAAAGTAAAACAAACATGCTTTACAGAAAATTTATACCTCTAAAAGCTTTTTATTTATTTATTTATTTATTTAATTTTTTTTTTTTTTTCATTTTTCTGAAGCTGGAAACAGGGAGAGACAGACAGACTCCCGCATGCGCCCGACCGGGATCCACCCGGCACGCCCACCAGGGGGCGACGCTCTGCCCACCAGGGGGCGATGCTCTGCCCATCCTGGGCGTCGCCATGTTGCGACCAGAGCCACTCTAGCGCCTGAGGCAGAGGCCACAGAGCCATCCCCAGCGCCTGGGCCATCTTTGCTCCAATGGAGCCTTGGCTGCGGGAGGGGAAGAGAGAGACAGAGAGGAAGGAGAGGGGGAGGGGTGGAGAAGCAAATGGGCGCTTCTCCTGTATGCCCTGGCCGGGAATCGAACCCGAAAGCTTTTTATTTAAAAAACCTGAAGATAAATGGACTGTTGTCTAATTTGAGAAATTTGAAAGGAAATAACAATAAATTTCCAAATTGCTAATATCTTTTTGATTTTCAACTGCATTTACTATGACTACCTGAAACCTTCCTGTTTGTCAGTAATTAATTTCTTAGCAAGTGTTTATTATTTTGCTTGTGTTTCTAAAGCACTTTTAATTTCATTTCATTTATTGTTCATCACAGGCAAATTTTTCTAATTTTCAAAACAAAATCATCATTGTTCAATTAAAGTAACATGAAAAAAATACTGTAGAAATGAATTGGTGGAATTAAAATGGAGATATAAATGGATATTATTGTGTATATTTGGGAGTTGTTATAATTTTACTTTTCTTCTAGAATCTTATGGAAGAAGGAGGAACGTGTCCTGTACAAGGTGTACCAACAACTACGCAGAAAATCTGTCAGCATAACGGTAAATGAATTTTATTCTTTAAAAAAATATTTAAATGGAAATCAAATTTTCTGGTTTTTAAGATTTTTGCCAGGAAGTAGTACATAGTTAACTTAGAATATACATACTAATAATGCAATAGACTCTTTAAAATTACTTTTATTTTTTGTAAAATATGTTATACATATATTGTATATATATAAATATATATACAGTTTAATAAATAATAAAACAGATACCTTTGTACTCACTTTATAGTTTGAGAAATGATACATAACCACTCATGTACTCGTGGGCACTTGTGCTGTTTCCAGATCATGGCTATTGTCAATAATGTTGCATTGAATATAGGGAGCATATGTTCTTTCAAATTAGTATTTCTGATTTCTTAGGTTGTATTACCAGATGTGGAATCGCTGGGTCAAAAGGCAGTTCCATTTTTAATTTTTGAGGAAATGCCATACTGATTTCCACAGTTGCTGCACCAGTCTGCATTCCCACAACAGTGCACGAGGGTGCCCCTTTCTCCACATCATGGTCAGCACTTGTTTGATTTGTTGATGGTAGCCATTCTGATAGGTGTGAGGTGATAATGTGGTTTTATTCTGTATCTCTGATGATTAGTGATGCTGAGCATTTTTCTATATGACTATTGGCCATCTGTAGTGGAGTGGAGTGTCTTTTCAGGTTCTTTGCTCTTTTTTAAAATTGGATTTTCTTCCTGGTGTATGAATTCTTTATATATTTTGGAAATTGACCCCTTATCTGATGTATCATTAGCCAATATGATCTCCCATTAGTGGGTTCCCTTTTCGTTTTAGTGATGATTTCTTCTGCTGTGGTAATAGCCAGAGGGAAAGAGGAGTGTGAATTAGGTGGAGGTGGGAAAAAAGTGAGGAAAAAGTGGATGGAAAGAGACTTTGCTTGGGGTGATGGACGCACAGTGCTGTGTATAGATAGTGTTTTATTGAGCTGTACACTTAAAACCTGTTTGGTGTTGTGAGGCAGTGTCACCCAATAAGTTGAATTTTAAAAATGTTAATTAGAAATAAAAAAGAAAAAGACTGCATAACCAGTACTTTTGAAGATCTTCTCAACTGCATTACCTATCCTGCCCTCTAGAGGTAACTATTATTCTGAATTTGTTTCTTGTAATTTCACAGACTTTCCTTTGCTTGTTTTTGAACTTTTTACAAAATGAGGCAAACACTATTTTTCTACAACTTTTGTTTGTTTGTGTGTTTTTTCAGGAATATATTTTGAGGTTCATCTACTCTGAAACTTGGGATTCTAGTAATTTTAATATTTGTTTACTGCTATACAGTATTCTATTATATGAATGTAATTTATGCATCTTTAGCAGTGATTATTTTTAGGTTATTTTGATTATTTTACTATGATAAACACTGCTACTTTGGTGATTCTTGGCATTTCTTCTGGCACACATGTATAAAAAGTCCTTCTAAGATATAGTTTTATGAGTAGAATTTGCTAGTTCATATGATATGTCATCTTCACCTATTCTAGATAATGCAAAATTGTTTTCCAAATTAGTTGTGACAGTCTAAACTTTTGCTAGTAAGAGACAAGACTCATACCTGTTACATATTCTTACTTATACTAGATTAGCTTTTTATCATTGTTGGCATTCTATCTCATTGTAATTTTAATTTATATTTCCCTGATTGTTAATTAGATTGATTGGCCATCTATGTGTCATCTGGAAATGCCTTTCATATCCATTACCCATGTTTCTTTTAGGAATTTTGACTTTCTTTACTAGTTGTGTCTTTTATATACTATATCTGTATGTATGTATCCTATATCCTAGATACTAATTGTAGGCTTGTGTGTAGCAAATACTTCATATTCGAGTGGTCTATTTATTCTGTACTGTCTTTTTATGGACAAAAGTTTCTGACACTTAGATATTTTGTTATAAAGGGACTCTTTAGGGCATTCTAGGATACCTCGAAATCTTTATGGACATTTTAATTTTGATTTAATTTAATTTTCTGACTTTATAAAATATTAGTCTGATTTCTATCTCTGTTCTGTCTGCCTTATTTCCTTTTGTCGTATATGAATAACTGTATTTTTGTTGGTTATAGTCTATTATTACAGTGTATTTTTAAAAATAAAGCTTAAAAAATATGAACACACATATACAGATTTCTTAGTTCCTTGCTTTTCTCACTCTAACTGTAATATAGGATATTTTATTTAATATAGGGTATTCTATAAATGAATTTAATGGATTCATATATTTAATATATTTTATAGGTTTCTCTTTGTTAGTACTAGATATTTCTTCATCCTTTATTAATGACCACTTAGTAATCTGTTATGTGAATAGACTATAGTTTTTCAGTCATGTCCAATTGGTGGACATTTGGGTTGTTTCCAGAATCTTTTCCTTATAGATAATGCTGCAGTGAACAACTTTGTGCATATATTATTTAATTGTGGAGACGTATTGTCAGGGTACTTTCCAGGAGCAGGATTATCTAGTCGAAGGGGAGATAACAGCAGGGTCCTAGAATAACATTGTTCCATTCAATGTCATTTTGTTATGGCCCTGGCCGGTTGGTTCAGTGGTAGAGCATCGGCCTGGCTTGCAGAAGTCCCAGGTTCGATTCCTGGCCAGGACACACAGGAGAGGCACCCATCTGCTTCTCCACCCCTCCCCCTCTCCTTCCTCTCTGTCTCTCTCTTCCCCTCCCGCAGCCGAAGCTCCATTGGAGCAAAAGATGGCCTGGGCGCTGGGGATGGCTCCGTGGCCTCTGCCCCAGGCACTGGAGTGGCTCTAGTCATGACAGAGCGACGCCCCAGATGGGCAGAGCATGCCCCCTGGTGGGCGTGCCGGATGGATCCCGGTCGGGCGCATGTGGGAGTCTGTCTGACTGCCTCCCCGTTTCCAGCTTCAGAAAAATACAAAAAAAATACAATGTCATTTTGTTATAACATTGCTGAGATGCTGTAGGAACTTAACTCTTATTTATATCAATTAACCTATGGCAAAGTTGCTTTAGTTTTATTTTGTTTCCCTTAAAGTTGCAGAACTTATTAGCAATGTTTAGTGAGAACTTAATGCACATTGTTTTTTGGGGTTTTTTTTAGATATTGCCAAATTCTCTGTTGTACCATTAGGCAGTTCCGCCAGAAATGCGCTTTTTATTGCACAGCCTCAGCAAGAGGGATTGTGGTCAAATTTAGGAATGTTTGTGACTCTTACAAACATAGATAGAAATTTGAGTTTGCACTCTCTCTGAGTGAAACCCAACATTTTTAAAAAGTCTTCAGTGGCTATTTACATTTCTTTTTCTGCAAACTCTCCATCTGTATCTTTGGATCAATTGAGTTATGACCCTTTTTTTCCCTTGCTATTTAAGAATCTTTCTTTTTGTTTGTTATTGGGTTTTGATTTGTTTTCACTTCGCTTATAGTGTTTGTTGTTTAAATAGGCTTAACATTTTTTATGTGGTTAATTTTATCAATCTGTTAATACTTTTGGATTTAATTTTAAAGACTGATGCTACACTTCCCGGTTGAATTTATTTATTTATATATATTTTTGGTATTATTATGATTTTATATTTTTGCATTTAAGTCTTTAACCCATTTGGATTTTTTCCTGATTTAAGGTGTGGAATGTGTATTGATTCAAGTTTTTTCTTAAAAGAAGACCATTTCATTTATTATTAAATTTATTGAGGTGGCATTGGTAAATAAAATTACATAAGTTTCAAATAACACATCATCTGTGTATTTCATTGTGTAAGTAAAGGGTAAAGGGGGTCAAATATGTATGTGGTGATGGAAGGAGATTTGACTTTGGGTGATAAACAATGATTCAGATTTTTAAAATGCATCTTTTCCCTAGCTATTTGTGATGCCATCTTTATTATGTACTAACTTTACATATGTACTTGGTCTGTTTGTTGTTTTCTTTACTGTTCCATTGGTTTTTCTTTTATTTTTATTTTTTTGCAGAGACAGAGTCGGAGAGAGGGATAGATAGGGACAGACAGACAGGAATGGAGAGAGATGAAAAGCATCAATCATCAGTTTTTTGTTGCAACACCTTAGTTGTTCATTGATTGCTTTCTCATATGTGCCTTGACTGTGGGGATACAGCAGAATAGTAACCCCTTGCTCAAGCTAGCAACCTTGGGTCCAAGCTGGTGAGCTTTCCCCAAACCAGATGAGCCCGCGCTCAAACTGGTAACTTCAGGGTCTCCAACCTGGGTCCTCCGCATCCCAGTGCGACGCTCTGTCCACTGTGCCACTGCCTGGTCAGGCCCATTGGTTTTTCTTAATTTTCATGTGCTAATACCATACTAATATTTTTATTATGATTACTTTATAGTATGTTTGATTTCTAAAAGAGTTACACTTTTATTTAGACTTTTTAAAAATATTTTTTGTGGATTGTTTTGATCATTTTGTATATAAACTTTAAAATGAACTTGTCTAAGTCCAAAGAAATGTTTTAATTTTTATTAATAAAATTATGTATAACAGTGTGAAATTTCATTGTAATTATGCTGAATAGTTCTATTTAAGAACAAAGGATTTCCTTCTAATAATACAGTGTAATTTTGTAATTTTAGGTTGTATTAAACACCTTTAACCAACTTTTGTAAAGTTTTCCTCAAGTATATTGTGTATAGTTCTTCTTAGATTTAGCTGTAGTTACTTTTTTGTTGTTTTTCTTGCTACTTTAGTGTGAATATATACACCCAATGTTTTTACATTAAGAAAGATTCTGGATTTTGGACTTAGGCACATGTGGGTTGATTATTTTGAAAATTTTTAGGTGTTGATTTTGGAAAAATCAATAATTTGGGGAAGAGTTATTTTGAGCATCAGTGGAAATGATTGTTGATTTTCCTTCATAGATCTTTTTTTAAAATTATTATTATTCTGGCATGAAACACATATAATTTAACTTCCTAAACATTTCCAAGTGTACAGTGCAATTCCTAATCACTCCAGTTTCTGGCAACCACTACTATACTTTCTGTTTCTATTAGTTTGAATATTTTAGATATCATAGAAGTGGAATCATACAATATTTGTCCTTATGTGACTGGTTTAGTTCACTTAGCATAGTATAAACTCAAAGTTCACTCATGTTGTAGCATATGACATTATTTTCTTCCTTTTTCAACCTCAGTTTTATTGAGAAATAAATGACATCATTGTATAAGTTTAAGGTGTATAGCATAATAGTTTGATGTATATACATTGGGAAATGATTACAGTAGGTTCACTTAACATTCATCTTCTTGTAGGTACATTTAAAAAAAGAAAGAAAAAAATTTTCTTTTTGCAATGAAAACTTACAGGATTTACTCTCTTAATTATCCTATCATGTGGCACTGTTGGCTGCAGTCACCATGTTGTACATAATATGTTTAGTTCTTATTTATCTTATACAGTGGTACCTTGAGATACGAGTTTAATTCGTTCTATAACTGAGCTCATAAGTCAGTCAACTCGTATATCAAACAAATTTCTTCTATTTAAAATAACTGAAATAGATTTAATCTGTTCCAGCCCTGTGAAACATCCCCAAATCATCCTAAATTATGAAAAAAGACATGTTTTTAATTAAGAAACACACATGTATACTTTACCAATGCATAACAAAACGTATGAAATAAAAGAAAAATGTGTTATTTAGTACTGTATTCTTACCTTGGAGACAGACGAGTGCAGCTAATGGAGGTGAATGGTGGAGGAGGAGGGAGGGAGGAAGGCACTGCAGACACGTAAACTAAAACTGCACTTTCTTAACACTAAATGTAAACTAAAACTGCATTTTCTTTACTTTAAACAAAACTAAAACTGCACTTTCTTTACTTAAAATGAAACCACAAAAACTAATTGTAAAAAAATGCACTTTCTTAACTTTAAACTTAACCTAAGCTTAATATTACGTATTTTTCATTTAATCATCACCTGTTTTTGCCTTTTGGGCTGCACTTTCGGCACTTTCACTTGCAGGACTTTTGAATAAAAATCTATCCAAAGAGGTTTGCTTTTGCCTGCCTTTTAAAATGTTACAGAAATGTAACAAACAAGTGTCATTAAAAAAGCACTGAAGCACAACCAGTTGAAACTTTTTCTGGGTGTTTCTTTTCAATGAAACTTAAAAGCTTCTCCCACATTGCCAGCATGTCTTTAATTTCACTTGTAGAAATCACTTCCTCTGACTCTACCTCCTCCTCACTACTAATCTCTTGCAGAAGCTCCATATGTTGCATCATCTGTAGCTCCTTCAACTCCTCAGTTGAGAATTCCTTCTCATGTTCTTCGATGAGCTTGTTTATGTCACCCTCATCTACTGCCAGACCCATCAACTTTCTGAGGGACACAATCTCCTCCAATGCTTCTACCTCGGTCTTGGTCTCTGGTTTGAATCCTTCAAAGTCCCTGTCTGCAACAACATCAGGGCATAACTTTTTCCATGCCGAGTTCAAGGTTCTTCTTGTAATCTCTTGCCATGCCAAGTCAGTAATGCATAAACATATCACGATGTTGTAGTGATCTTTCCAAAACTCTCGAAGGGTTAGGTCTGTATTCTCAGTCACCTCAAAGCAGCAGCAGAACAAGTGCTTTGTGTAAATCTTTATAAAGTTGGAAATGACCTGCTGATCCATAGGTTGCAAGATTGAAGTCGTGTTGGGTGGGAGGTAGAGGACTTTCACAAATTTGAACTCATCGAGAATGTCATCTTCAAGACCAGGTGGTGGGCTAGAGCATTTTCAAGGATTAGTAATGCTTTCATTGGGAGTTTTTTTCTTGAAAATATTTCTTCACTGTAGGGCTAAAGATGAGATATACCCTTTCAATAAAAAACTGCCACATAACCCATGCCCCAGCATTGGCACACCACATAACCTGCAGTTTTTCTTTAAGAATCTTGTGAGTCTTAAAGGCTCGAGGACAGTGTTTCCCAACCTTTTTTGTGCCATGCCCCACCTTAACCTTTCTAAAATTTTTATGTCCCCCCCTATGTAACATACATAATTTTTAACATTAAAAAATTGATTTGTTCACTTAATAAACATAAATGATAGGTTCTAGGAAGAAATCACTATGAAATTGTTAACAAAACACAGTAAGTAAAATTTCAAAACATATAATGAAAAACAGAAACTTAAATTCCAAATAATTTTAATACAGATTTTTCTATATTAATTTATTATTTTAATTTAGTTGATCCTTGCGCTTGATGCTTGCTGCACAGAGATTTTATATTAGGTTCCAATTTGGTTAGCTTTAGTCTCAAGTCTCCACGTTGTGTTATATCCAGCCGATTTCTTTTTTTTACCAGTAAATCATTTACAGCACTAAATCCACATTCAGCTAAAAATGAAGATGGAAATGGTAGCAATAGTTTTCTTGCACATTTGGTTGAATTTGGGTATTTGATTTCTGTTTCCTCACAAAGCCATGCCATCACTCCTTTGATATTAAATAAAGCTTTAACTGACTCATCATTTTGCAATTCTGCGAGTTCTTCTTGATACTGCATATTTGATATATCAGACAAATCCACTAACATTGGCTGCATCATCCATGTTGGGAAATCAATTTGTTTTAAATCAGAAAATCTTTCTTTTAAATCAGCCGATAGAATATTCAAATGATTGACAATAACAAGTAAAGCGGTATCAGTTCACATTTTTGGAGCCAATGAAACTGTTTAAAGTTTTTGTTGTTAATATGTTTCTGACATAACTCAATATTGGTAATGAAACCAAATATCTTTGCTTTTGCATCGACAAGAGTTTTATTTGTTCCTTGAAGTTGCTTATTTAATATATTTAGTTTTTCAAAGATATCGGCTAAATAACTCACAAATGCTTTACCATCTGTTGTTAACAGATACTTCATTTCAGGTTTGTCACTTAAAAAATCACTAAGAGTATCAAACAGTTCCATAAATCTTTTCAAACAGTTTCCTTTAGATAGCCATCTTACTTCAGTATGAAGTAAAAGTCTCACATGGTCTTCATTTTGTTCTTCACAAAATAGCTTGAAAAGACGCTTACATTTGGCACTAGCTTTAATAGCATTAACACACTTTATTACTGTGTGTAATACTTCATTCAGAACAGGCGAGATGTTTTTAGCTACCAAGTTTTCCCTATGAATAACACAATGCACAAGAATCATTTCTGGATTCGCATCTTTCATCAATTTTAAGCAGCCATTTTTTTTGCCCATCATATTGGGAGCACCATCTATCTGCAGCACAAGATGTTATATTTTTCATTGGTATATCATTGACATCTAAGTAGTTTTTTAGCTTATTATATATATCTTTGGAGGTAGTGGTGCTTTCTAATCTTTTACAGAACAACATTTCTTCAGCAAAATGTCCTTTATCAATATATCTTACGTAAGTTATCAATACTGCCTCACTGTCTCTCAAAGTTGATTCATCCATTTGCAAGGAGAATTTTCTTGTTTTCAGCTTTTCAATAAGTTGTTTTTCAATATCCTCACTCATTTCGTCTATTCTTCTGCTAACAGTATTGTCACTGAATAGCATAGCTTTTACATCTTTGTCATCTTTTTCAAGAACCCATTTAAGAAATGCTGATATTGATGGTTTTATTAAATTCTCTCCTATAGTGTGATTTTCTCCAGTTTTAGCGATGAATAAAGAAATTTGATAACTAGCCTCAAGAACACGATTATTAGTTGAAGTATGAGCAGTAAATAGAGACTTTAATGTTGTTCTTTTTTCAAAATTTTTCTTTAAAGTTTTAAAGTAACTCAAATCTGAATTATTATGAGCACTATGTTTCGCCCTCAAATGCGCCTCAAGACGACCTCGTTTCATTGATTTGTTGGTCAAGCATTGCTGGCATAAAAGACAAAAAGGAACCCGCTCATTGTGAACAGCGGGTATGAACCCAAATTTTAAATATTCCTCCGAATATTGACGAGTTTTTTTCTTGCTTGCACCACTCATTTTACTATGGGCTATAAGAGATAAAAATAAGATCAATTAAAAACTAATATTAAAATATGTGTTAAAATATATTCAATGTGACATAAACGTATACTAAAAATTCATATTTATTTAAATGTATATAACACATTTACTACACTACCACCGCAAATCAAAAGGTATCTATATTTTTTCCACTTGACAAAATTTTCTGGAAAGTTATGCTTCTAAAATTAAAATTGTCATGCATGCACTATTATAGCCCCAATAATATTTATAAAATATTAGTGCTTTCTAGCCCCGATGCAAGAAGTACTTAATAAAGAGTTTAATATTGATAAAAATAAAATCAAATACTTACCAATTATATCTATACAATATATATATGTATATTTATTAAATCAACGAGCTTTTACAACAGTTTTGACTGACACTTATTTCAAATTAACACCAACTGAATGATATGAAACACTACAGAAGTTGCGATGGGCCAATTAGGTGAGAATAACTGCATTGTTCAGCGAGTTTTTCATCCGGGGTTCCCCCTGGCAGAAGGCACGCTCCGCGGTGAACCCAGGACGAAGTTTACTTGACGACACCAATCATCCAGTTGATATTTTGGTCTCGTCAAACGAAATTATACTTAATAATTATTTACCGCAATTATTTAAGAATTGCATTTTTTGTTAAATTCGGCACTGATATCTAGCATTGCATTTAAATGGCCCGGGGCGAAAGAGTTAAAGTCGTGTCGAGTCCATTTTCAAATTGCCCCCCTTAACTATCGAATTGCCCCCCTGTGGGGCATGGTCCCCACGTTGGGAAGCACCGCTCGAGGATTTTTGGAATGATACTCTAGCAGTGGCTTTACTTTACAGTCACTGTTATCATTTGCACACAATGCAAGGGTCAGACGGTTCTTCATGGGTTTATGGCTTGGCAGCTTCTTCTCCTCTGCAGTGATGAAAGTCCTCCGGGACATTTTTTTTTTCAAAACAACCCTGTTTCATCACAGTTGAACATTTGTTGGGGGATGTAGCCTTCTTTTGTGATAAGCACAGCAAAACGTGCGATGTATTCCTCAGCTGCCTTAACGTCAGCACTCGCAGCTTCACCATGCCTCACCACCGAGTGGATACCAAATCTCTCCTTGAAATTTTCAAACCAGCCGTGACTTGCCTTAAACCAGGGGTCAGGAATCCTATGGCTTGCAAGCAGGATTGGCTCTTTGATGGCTGCATCTGGCTCGCAGACAAATCTTTAATAAAAAAAATAATAATGTTAAAAATATAAAACATTCTCATCTATTACAATCCATTAATTTCCTACCGCTCATGTTCATGGTTGCGGGTGGCAGGAGCCAATCACAGCTGTCCTCCAGGACAACACCAAATTTTTATTGGATAATGCATAACATACACGGGTCGTTGTATGGCTTTCATGGAATTACATTTTAAAATATGTGGCGTTCATGGCTCTCTCAGCCAAAAATGTTCCCAACCCCTTACTTAAACGTATCTTCTGCTGCCTCTTTTGAGGTTGATGGTTCTTTCTTCTTCAAGTCGCTGTAAATAATACGTGCCTTTTTGCATATTACAGTCTCTGTCACTGTATCTCCTGCCAGCTCTTTCTCTTTCGCCCATACCAGCAGAAGCTTCTCCATTTCTTCATGGATATTTGTTTTTAATTGGGACAAAATTGTAGTTTCTTTCACTGGATTTGCACTTTTGATGGCATCCTTTTGTTTAAGGATGGTACAAATTGTGGATGTATTGTGGTCATACAGCTTTGCCAGTTCAATCAATCCTACACCATGCTCATGTTTTTCTATTATTTCTTGCTTTACTTCTATCGACATCATTCTCTTCTTCTTCTCACCACTGTCCTTTACACTCACTTTCTTTGGCCCCATGATAGCGCATAAAAATAGTAAAAAATGCAAAATGATGCGAGAATGAGTACAGCACACGAGATTCGACTTGATTCTGTGAGTAACACATGAGAAAGAAAGAGATGCTGGTGCTGTGCTGCTGATACTGGACTTGTGCGCCAACACGCCAACTAGCGGCAGCTTCCTGAATCACAACTCGTATCTCAGAATTTCGCTCAGATCTCAAACAGAAATACAAATCGAGTTGCAGCTCATATCTTAAGAAATTTGTATGTTGATCTGCTCATATCTCAAGGTACCACTGTAACTGAAAAATCTATATCTTTTGACCACTTTTCTCCAGTTTTCCCTCTCCCCACCCTCCACCACTGGTAAATACAAGTCTGATCTTTTTCTGAGTTTTGTTATTGTTGTTTTTAAGATTCCACATATTTGTGAGATTATACAGTATGTTTTCTTCTGCCTTCTTTATTTCACTTAGCGTAATGCACTCTAGGTTTAACCAATGGCAGGATTTCCGTATTTTTTTTTTATGTATGTGTGTAATAATATTCCATATTTTTTTGAGTTCGTTTTCTAATATTTCATTGTTGGCATATAGAAAGGCTATGGACTTTTGTATGTTAATTTTGTATCCTGCTACCTTACTGTATTGGTTTATTGTTTCTAGTAAACTTTTTGTGGAGTCTGTGGGGTTTTCGATGTATAGGATCATATCATCAGCAAAAAGTGATACCTTTACTACTTCTTTTCCGATATGGATGCCTTTTATTTCTCTCTTGTCTGATTGCTCTGGACAGAACTTCTAGCACCACGTTAAATAAGAGTGGAGAGAGAGGACAACCCTGTCTTGTTCCTGATTTAAGGTGGAAAGTCCTCAGTTTTATGCCATTTAATATGATGTTGGCTGATGGTTTATCATATATGGCCTTTATCATGTTGAGATATTTTCCTTCTATACCCATTTTGTTGAGTGCCTTAAACATAAAGTTGTGTTGTATTTTATCGAATGCCTTTTCTGCATCTATTGATAAGATCATGTGGTTTTTGTTCTTTGTTTTGTTGATATGGTGTATTACATTAACCGTTTTACGTATGTTGAACCATCCTTGAGATTCTGGGATGAATCCCACTTGATCATGATGTATTATCTTTTTAATATGTTGTTGTATTCGATTTGCTAGTTTTTTGTTTAGTATTTTAGCATCTGTATTCATTAGAGATATTGGTCTGTAATTTTTTTTTTTTGTGCCGTCCTTGCCAGGTTTCAGTATGAGGGTTATGTTGGCCTCATAAAATGTGTTTGGAAGTATTGCTTCTTCTTCAATTTTTTGGAAGACTTTGAGTAGAATAGGAACCAAGTCTTCTTTGAATGTTTGATAGAATTCACTAGTATAGCCGTCTGGGCCTGGACTTTTATTTTTGGGGAGGTTTTTAATGTTTTTTTCTATTTCCTCCCTGCAAATTGATCTGTTTAGGCTTTCTGCTTCTTCATGACTCAGTCTAGGAAGGTTGTATTGTTCTAGGAATTTATCCATTTCTTCTAGATTGTTGAATTTGGTGGCATATAGTTTTTCGTAGTATTCTACAATAATTCTTTGTATATCTATGATGTCTATGGTGATTTCTCCTCTTTCATTTTGGATTTTATTTATATGAGTCCTTTCTCTGTTTTCCTTGGTCGATCTTGCCAAGGGTTTGTCAATTTTGTTGATTTTTTCAAAGAACCAGCTCCTTGTTTTAATTTTTTCTCTAGTTTTTCTGTTCTCTATTTCATTTATTTCTGCTCTGATTTTTTTATTTCCTTTCTTCAGCTGGTTTTGGATTGTCTTTGTTCTTCTTTTTCTAGTTCCTTAAGGTGTGAAGTTAAGTGGTTCACTTGGGCTCTCTCTTATTTGTTTATATAGGCCTGAAGTGATATGAACTTCCCTCTTATTACTGCTTTTGCTGCATCCCAGAGATTCTGATATGTCGTATTGTCATTTTCATTTGTCTGTATATATCTTTTGATCTCTGCGCTTATTTCTTCTTTGATCCATTCATTTTTTAAAAGTATGTTGTTTAGTTTCCACATTTTTGTGGGTTTTTTTCCCCTCTTTTTTGCAGTTAAATTCTAGTTTCGAGGCTTTATGATCAGAAAATATACTTGGTACAATTTCAATTATTCTGAATTTGCTGATGTTATTTTTGTGGCCCAACATATGGTCAATTCTTTTTTTTTTCTTTCTTTTTTTTTTTTTTTTCTGAAGCTGGAAACAGGGAGAGACAGTCAGACAGACTCCTGCATGCGCCCGACCGGGATCCACCCGGCACACCCACCAGGGGCGATGCTCTGTCCACCAGGGGGCGATGCTCTGCCCCTCCGGGGCATCGCTCTGTCGCGACCAGAGCCACTTTAGCGCCTGGGGCAGAGGCCAAGGAGCCATCCCCCACGCCCGGGCCATCTTTGCTCCAATGGAGCCTCGGCTGCAGGAGGGGAAGAGAGAGTCAGAGAGGAAGGGGGGGTGGAGAAGCAAATGGGCGCTTCTCCTATGTGCCCTGGCCGGGAATCGACCCCGGGTCCCCCACACGCCAGGCCGACGCTCTACCGCTGAGCCAACTAGCCAGGGCCATGGTCAATTCTTGAGAATGTTCCATGTACACTAGAGAAAAACGTATACTCTGTTGCTTTGGGATGAAGTGTCCTGTAGATGTCTATCATACCCTGGTGCTCTAATGTTTCATTTAAGGCCAATATATTTTTATTGATTTTCTGTTTGGATGAACGATCTTGAGCCATCAGCGGTGTATTGAGGTCTCCAAGTATGATTATATTTTTGTCACTTTTTGTTTTTAGGTCAATAAGTAGCTGTCTTATATATTTTGGTGCTCCTTGGTTTGGTGCATATATATTAAGGATTGTTATGTCTTCTTGATTCAGTATCCTCTAATCATTATGAAATGACCATTTTTGTCTCTGAGTACTTTTTCTGTCTTGTAGTCAGCATTATTAGATATGAGTATTGCTATACCTGCTTTTTTTTGGATGTTATTTGCTGGGAGTATTGTTTTCCAGCCTTTCACTTTGAATTTGTTTTTATTTTTGTTGCTTAGATGTGTTTCTTGTAGGCAGCATACAGTTGGATTTTCTTTTTTAATCCATTCTGCTACTCTGTGTCTTTTTACTGGTCAGTTTAATCCATTTACATTTAGTGTAATTATTGACACTTGTGGGTTCCCTATTCCATTTTATACATTGCTTTCTGTTAGTTTTATATTTTGTTTGATTCTTCTCTTTTGTTTTTCTATCATTTGTTTTTGTTTGTATTCTATACTTCTTTCCTCTGTTGCTACCTTTTTTAAGTCATGTGCTTCTGTGGTGGTTTTTTCAAGGGTGGTTACCATTAAGTAATGAAAAGGGTACCTACCATATTCATTGTAGTACCCTATCTTATGAGTGTTTCAGCACTTCATCGTCCTTTGCTACTGTTAATCTCCATCCTCTCCCCTTTTTTTGCTTTTGTTGTCACAGTTTAAGTTTGGTTTTATTGTGTTCTTGGTGGAGCTTTTACTTGTGGTTTTGTTTTGTTTTGTTCTTTGAATCTTCTTGGAAAACCCCCTTTAGTATTTCCTGGAGTGGGGGTTTTCTGATGATAAATTCCCTCATCTTTTCTGTATTTGTGAATGTTTTTATTTCTCCTTCGTATTTGAAGGACAACTTTGATGGGTAAGTATTCTTGGCTGAAAGTTTCTCTCTTTCAGGGCTTTAAATATTGGGTTCCACTCTCTTCTAGCTTGTAGAGTTTCTACTGAGAAATCTGATGATAATCTAATAGGCTTGTCTTTATATGTTGTATTCTTCTTTTCCCTGGCTGCCCTGAGAATTTTTTCTTTGTCATTGGTTTGTGCCATTTTCATTATGATGTGCCTTGAAGTAGGTTTGTTGTGGTTAAGAAAACTCGGTGTTCTGTTTGCTTCTTGAATTTGAGACTTTAGTTCTTTCCACAGGCTTGGGAACTTCTCGTCTATTATTTATTTGAATATATTCTCCATTCCATTTTCTCTCTCTTCTCCCTTTGATATACCTATTATTCTTATGTTATTCTTTTTGATGGAGTCAGACAATTCCTGTAAGGGCTTTCTCATTTTTTAAAATTTTTGAGTCTCTCTCTTCTTCTCTCTGTTGTGCCTGACGTTGCTTGTCTTCTATGTCACTAATCCTACCTTCTTTCTGGCCTGTCCTAATAGCTAAGCTTGTTACCTCGTTTTTCAGTTCATGAATTGAGTTTTTCATCTGTTTGATTTGTTTTTATAGTTTCACTTTTCTTGGTGATGTATTCTTTGTGTTTTTTGAGTTTTCTGAGCTCTCTAAATTGCCTTTCTGTGTTTTCTTGTATATCTCCTAGTATTTTTAGGATTTCTATTTTAAATTCTCTGTCATTTAGCTCCAAGGTTTCCAATATATTAAATTTTTTCTCCATAGATTTTTCCACATCTGTCTGTGCTACTTCTCTATCTTTTGTATCCATGATATTTGATTTCCTTTTTCTTAATGGCATCTGAGGGTGGTCTTTTTAATATCACTAATGAAAATTAATAAAGAATAAAAAGTAAAATAAAAAAAAATTGGAGAAAAAAAACCCCAATAATAATTTATTATTTTTCTCCCCCCTTTTTTTTCTTCTCTTCCTCTCCTCTCCCCTCCTCCTTAAGAAAATATCATGATGAATTGTGAATTATATTATGCTAAATGGAACAAAAACTGCCTATAATGGAGGGCCTGAGTTGGGGGGAAGTGTTCAAGGGGCAAAAAAGGAAGTATGGACCCACAAAATGCAAAAAAGGAAAAAATTTGGGTCAAATATAAAATGATTTGCTTGTAAGTGATGGTCGACTAAGAGATATAATGAGAGGGATAAGAGGGAAACAGGAAAAAGGAAAAAAAATAACTATTGTATTAAGTGGAGCAAAAACTAACTAGAATGGAGATCCTGGGTTGGGAGGAATGCTAATGAGTTAAAAAGCACCCAAAATGCCACAAAAACCCAAAAAACTTGAGTCCCAAATTAAATAATTTGTTCATGATTGAGGATTGAATGAGAGGAAAAGTAAAAGGAGAAAAGAAGAAACTAATAGAGAGGAAGAAATAAGAAAAAGGGGAAAAGGAAAAGAAGAAAAAAGAAAAAAAAAAAAAGAGGGAGAGAGAGAGAGAGTTAAGGGTTTTGGAGTGTAACCCTCATGGAGAGTAAAGAAGAAGAAAAGAAATTTAACACTTATGGGTAGTGTAGTTCAAGAAGAGGACAGAATAAGATGGGCAGAGAAAAAAAGACCAAGGTGGAAGAAATAGAAATAATAATAATAAAGGCAAGAAGATGAAAGAAACAGAAAAATAGTGGAGAAAGTTATAAGTCTGTGGATATTTCTTGATTTTGAGAGGTTAACTTCTTTTTTTTTCTTTCCTCTCCCTCTTCCTGGTTGGTGACTCTGTACCCCAGGCTCTGCCCCGGTGGCACGCTTAGGTAGTGATTTGCAGTTGATGAGACTCTACGGTGATGAGACTCTATATGACATAATATATATGTCATATATTAGGTTTCAGTCTCATTGGTAGTCAAGGCTTGTTAGCGTTTGTAGGCTCCGACAATGAGAGAGTTCATTTTCCCGGAGCCTCTCTCCTAGTCTCTCCTTCCTGAATTAGCAGCCTGATGATCCAGCTATGAGGCTGCCACTGCCTCTTCCTGGGGAGTAAGAGGCTCAAAGAGCTGGCAAATCCTCACTCTATCCCCACCCAATGCAGGGCTCTGGGTAAGGCTCTGCCAGTCAGAGCCGCCAGCATAATCAGGCGGGGCTGGGAGCCAATTGCTCTCAAGGTGACTTTCAATGAGCCTCCAGGCCTGTTCAGCAGCCTAGCACTCTGTGGGACCACTCTCCCCAGGCTTTCCACACTTTGTAACGTGTTTTGGCTGGGAAGAAGATGCCCTAGTCGCTGCCTGCAATATAGGAGGTCTTAACACTGCCAAGTCCCTCTTTTTAGCATATATCCCTAAGTATGAAAGCTCTGTCAATCAGAAGTTGCCCCCACCCCTTTAGCAAGAAGCACTAAAAAATATCACGCTTCTTGTCTTAGATCGCTGAACTGAGAGAGATCTTGTCAATTAGAGCCGCGTAGGTCAGTTGGGAGATGAGCAGACTGTGGGTTAAGCTAATTTCAGCAATTGGATCCTCCGATCTGCTCCAGAAAGGACTGCAAGCTGCCCGGGCATCCCTCCGCCAACGCTTGATTGTTAGCTTGAATGGCTGGGTGAAGCGCCCAGAGAAGCTCGGGCGTAGGGAAGTTCGCTTTGGTGCACTCCCTGCGCGCCGCTGGCAGCTGCTGCCCGTGGCACGGGTGGCTGCTCACGCACATGCGGTTGCTTGTGGCACACATGGGGGAAGTTGGGTTGCTCGCAGCGCACACGCGGGCGGTTGGGTTGCTTGCGCCTGGGCGTTTACTCACGTGGGCTGATGCACTACAGGCACACTCTTTCCTCAGCTTGAACGAACATCTGTGCCGCAGCCTAGACTCCTCCACACCCTTAGCCACCCCGATTCTCAGTTCCAAGTGAAAGCAGCCTTTGCTCAGATTAGTGAGGAAGGCAGAGTGTTTTTTTGTCTGACTTATTTCCTTTAGGGTTGATTATCTATTTAGTCAATTTTTCGCTCGACCCTACCTTCGCCTTCAGTGTGTGGAACTCCCAGACACTCCAAGGATAGATTTTTCTGTCTCTGGTTGATGAACTTGTTGAAATTTGGGGGAGATTTGTTGGTCGCACTCCTCACGGTGCCATTTCTCTGACGTCACTCCAGATTATTATTTTTTGGTATTGAATTTTAAGAGTTATTTGTATATTTTTGTTATAGAGTTTGAAAACACTGTTTTTTTCTGTCCAATGGATTTTCTTGGCTCCCTTGTCAAATATTATTTGAACGTATATGCTTGGGTTTATTTCTTGGTTCTTGACTCTGTTTCATTTGTCTGTCTGCTTTTAATGCCAGTATTATATTTTTTGATGACTGTAGCTTTAGTCTGTAACTTGAAATCCAGAATTGTGATGTCTGCTGCTTTGTTTTTCTTTCTGAGGATTTTTTTTTGGTTATTTATGGCCTTTATGTTACACTATAAATTTAAGAGTGTTTCTCCTTTTGTAAAACACACCATTGGAATCTTGATGGGGATTGCATAGAATGTATATAGATGGCTTTTGGCAATATGGACATTTAAACTATATTAATTATTCTAGTCCATGAACATGGGATACCTTTCTAATTAGTTGTATCTTCAGTAATTTTTTTTTATTAATGTCTTATAGTTTTCAGAGTAGAAATATTGCACCTCCTTAGTATATTTATTCCTAAGTATTTTATTGTTTTTGATTCTATTGTAAATGGGATTGATTTCTTTATAATTATTTTTTTAAAAATTTGTTGTTAGTGTATAGAAATCTGATTTTTTAATGTCACTTTCAATATTCTGTAACTTTACTAAATTCATTGACTAGATCTAACTTTTTTTGGGGATTGATTCTTAAAAATTTTCTATATATAAAATGTTATCTGCAAATAGAGGCTATTTTACTTCTTCCTTCCTAATTCTGGCAACTTTTATATTTCTGGCCTGATTGCTCTAGCTAGGACTTCTGCTAATATGTTGAGTAGAGAGGTTGAGTGGGAACCCTTGTCTTGTTCCTGATCTCAGAAGAAAAGCTTTCAACTTTTCACCAACAAGTATGATAGAGTATGATAACTGTGGTCTTGCCATAGATGGCCTTTACTATGTTGAGATGTTTCTTCTGTGCCTAATTTGTTAAGTTTTTTTCTTTAACCACAAATGGATGTTGAATATTGTCAAATGCCTTTTCTGTGTCCATAGAGATGATCATATGATTATTTCATTTTATTCTATTAGTGTGATGAATCACATTGAGTTACATATGTTACACCATTCTTGCATTTCAGGGATAAATCCCACCTGATCATGGGGTATAATTATTTAAATGTGCTGCTGAATTTGGGTTGCTAGAATTTTAGTATTTTCTTGAGAACATTTTTATCTATATCCATCAATTATTTTGGCCTATAGTTTCCTTGCCTAGTAATGTTCTTTTCTATTTTTGATATCAGAATAATGCTGGCTTTGTAAAATGAGTTTGTAAGTGTTCCTTCCTCTTCAATTTTTTGGAAGCATTTAAGAAGGATTGGTATGTATTCTTTTATAAATGTTTGATAAAATTCACTAGTGAAGCCGTCTTGGCTCTGGGCTTTTCTTTGTTGGTATTTTTTTTATTACTGATTCAATGTCCTTACTAGTAATTGCTCTGATCAGTTTTGTATTTCTTTTTGATTCAGTCTTGGTAAACTGTATATTTCTAAGAATTTTTTCATATCTTCTATGTTGTTCAGTTTGTTGATATATACATGTTTATAAGAGCCTTTTATAATCCTTAGAATTTCTGTAGTATCAGTTATAATGTCTTCTTTTTGTTGAGTGTGTGTATATATGTGTGTGTCTGATCCTTCTCTGACTTTGGTACTAATGTTATACTGGATTCATGAAAAATTTTAAAGCTACATACATCTAAAAATTGCAGTAATTTAAAGCTTGCTTGAAATTTAAATCTTTTGCATCTTCATCCCAATTTCACTTTGCTTTATCACTTCATAACTAGATTGAGTTGATCTCCAGATTGACCTGCTTTTATCTAGCCACACCCTTCTTTAATCCACCCTGTATTAGATTCCTTGTTAGATAATCTAAAATGCAAAATTCTTTAACACTAAGTATGTTCTTGCACCTTTTTTCTTCTGTTCCATATGCTATTTTTCATCTTGTATCTCTGGAAAATTCTTATTCATCTCTCAAAACCAACTCTTTATAGTGTGCTTTCTCTATAACTTCAACAAATCTCTTTCCTTAGAGTTCTCTTTTACTTTTGTATCCTTTGTGACTTTTATTGCTGCACCTAATTTTGGGACTATTTTTAAAAAAGAGTATGCCTTTCTTTGCTACAAGATTCTGAACACTTTGAGCATATGGCCATGTATCACTACTATTATAATGCCTTACATAATGTGTTGAATTGCTTTACATTTTGATCTTCATGGTCTTTTTTTACACTGTTAAGGCTTCATTCAATAGGCATTTATCTTCTCCACTAATGACTCTGAGTTTACTGTACCTCTGGATTGAATGAGACTTATTGTGGAGGAAGGCCCTTAGAGTATGTTGTTAGTGAAATTCTGCCATTCAGTTTTCTATACTCTGCACTCCACTCTCAGGGAGAACCTGTTCCATGGAGTATCAATTTCTTTCTAGAGTGATGAACTAAGGGTATCTGAGTTCAGCTAAATTCTGTCTGTCAGCTGACTGATGGTTAGTTTTTATTAAAGAGAGCATCAGCTTTGATCCAAAGCATGAATAGATAGTATTCATTTTTATTGTAGGGGGGCATGTGATTTGATGAGTTGTTGATCTACATTTTGTTACCTTTTGCTTTTCTTGATAGCAAGCCCATTTTCATAAACAAGAGGAGGAGCTTCTGTTGTAGGAAGTCATGACCTATCTTTCAGGCTTGTTTTTAAACTTTACTTACAATCAGAAGACATTAAGTGGATAATGAAAGAATATTGTACTTAATGCTTTGAATCAGTTTATTTTTTACACGCTGTTTATATTGCACAATAAAGCTTCATTTACTAGATTAGCACATACCTGGTGCCTTGGTATTTAATAAATTTGATTGTTCCTTCTTTCTGTATGTTGACACTTTATTTGTTCATAAAAAATGGTTCGTTTAGCCTGACTGGTGGTGGTACAGTGGGTAGAGCATTGACCTGGGACTCTGAGGACCCAGTTTTGAAACCCTGAGGTTGCTGGCTTAAGTGCTGCTCTCCAGTTTGAGCATGGGGTTGCCAGCTTAAGTATGGGATCATAGACATAATCCGTGGTTGCTGGCTTGAGCAAGGGGTCACTGGCTTGGCTGTAGCCCTCCCTCCCCCACCAAGGCACGAGTGAGAAGCAATCAGTGAACAACTAAAGTGCCACAACAATGAGTTGATACTTCTCATCTCTGCCTGTCTGCCTGTTTACATGTCTCTGTTTCTCTCTAAAAAAATATGGTTCATATATTGGGAAAAAATCAATCTAATTTTCTTTATTACCATTTCTTTCCTTAAGTATGTACTTACCTTATTTGTAGATACAACTCTTTTAAGTATAAAAGAATCCCGTGATGCTCTGTCAAAAACACAAGCTGCCAAGTATTCAAAATGTTAACTAGTAGTTATGGCATACATTAAAATGCTCTATAGTATGTTAGCTAAGCTTGATTTTACCAGCAGATATCTTCTGTTTATGTTTATATTTTCTAGAGTATTAGTAAATACCATTCTTCATAAATTAACCTTTTATTTTCAGATCTTGATTCTTCCCAGTGCAGTCAGTCTTCCAGTTACTCTCCAAGGCCAACAGATAGTTATTTCAGTTCTAGTTCGGAGATGGTAAGTTACGTTCCCCCCTTTTTATTTTTTGCTTGTTAATATATGCTCTACTAGTTTTAAATTATTTGTATTTCTCATAGTTTACATTTAGAAAAAAGTTGAGCCAGTAGTGGAAATAAATATAAACAAAAATAAAAATATTAAAAATAAGAATATGAAAAATATAAAATGTAAATGAGCATAATATATTCACATTTATAATGATGATGAATCTGTGCATTGTTATTTACAAAAGCCATTCTTATCAAGATGTGTGTATATATGTATATACATATGATGTATTTCTTTTAAAGGTTTAAATGAAATTCTACTCCATTAGTATTTCCATCTTTCTTTCTTCTGCCTTTATCTCTAACTCACTGTCCAAACTATTCTTTTTATTTATTTATTTATTTTTATTTTTATTTATTTATTTTTTTGTATTTTTCTGAAGCTGGAAACGGGGAGAGACAGTCAGACAGACTCCCGCATGCGCCCGACTGGGATCCACCCAGCACGCCCACCAGGGGCGACGCTCTGCCCACCAGGGGGCGATGCTCTGCCCCTCCGGGGCATTGCTTTGTCGCGACCAGAGCCACTCTAGCACCTGGGGCAGAGGCCAAGGAGCCATCCCCAGCGCCCGGGCCATCTTTGCTCCAATGGAGCCTCTGCTGCGGGAGGGGAAGAGAGAGACAGAGAGGAAGGAGGGGGGCAGGGTAGAGAAGCAAATGGGCGCTTCTCCTATGTGCCCTGGCCGGGAATCGAACCCGGGTCCCCCGCACGCCAGGCTGACGCTCTACCGCTGAGCCAACCGACCAGGGCCCAAACTATTCTTGTTAAAGAAAGGACACCGGCCCTGGCTGGTCGGCTCAGTAGTAGAGCGTCGGCCTGGTGTGCAAGAGTCCCAGGTTCGATTCCCTGCCAGGGCACACAGGAGAAGCGCCCATCTGCTTCTCCACGCCCCCCCCCCTCCTTCCTCTCTGTCTCTCTCTTCCCCTCCTGCAGCCAAGGCTCCATTGGAGCAAAGTTGGCCCGGGCGCTGAGGATGGCTCCATGGCCTCTGCCTCAGGCACTAGAATGGCTCTGGTCGCAACAAAGCAACATCCCAGATGGGCAGAGCATTGCTCCCTGGTGGGCGTGCCAGGTGGATCCTGGTCGGGTGCATGCGGGAGTCTGTCTGACTGCTTCCCCGTTTCCAACTTCAGAAAAAAAAAAGACACTAATGACCTCCATGTTGCCAAATTTATTGGACACTTTTTAGTTTTTATTTTCTGAGAATTCCAAATAATATTGGTCAAAATGATTATTTTCTTGTTTTGAAAACTTCTTGCTTTTCTGCTAGCACACTATCTCATTTTACTTCATACCTCTCTGAATGATACTTTATGCTTTTGCCCATTTCTCTTCTACCCTTACCCCTATTTAAATGTTTTAATGTTTTGAGTTTGCTACAGATCCCTTTTGTAATCTTAACCTAGACTCCAAACTCTGATGTTGTTTAATACACTATCTCCTCAATATAGGTCTCAACTCTTTGACTTTAGCCTGGTTCCGTATTTAGATGTCCAGTTTTTTATTGGATATATCTTTATGTACATTTTACAAAAATCTATTTATTTTCATACTTCAAAGAGAATGCCTCTGATCTTTCCTGTTGTTCTCATGTTAGTAGATACCTTTTCTTGCACTTAGTTGCTCGCACCAGAAACCTAGTAGTTAATTCTGTCATTTCTTTCTCTTACCTGCTTTCCTAAACCACATTTATTTCATCACTTTATCTAATTAATTCTACCTCCAAAATAAAATGCATATTTATCTACGTTTTGTAATTCTAGGGTCAGTACCCTAGTCTAAGATGCCATTACATTATTCTTAAACTATTTTAATTGTTTCTAGAAAGATTTCTCTACTTCTACTCATCCCAGTTTTTCTCCAGTAACAATTATCATGATCTTTTGAAAACTTAATTAAAATCATATTATTTTTATTTATCCAATGGATTTCAAATTTATTTTAGAATCTAAAATACAGTGGCTATGGGCCATATATGTTCTGGCCTTTGTAACATCTCTAATGTCTAGTATTCTTCTCTGGTTACACTCCACACATACTGATGTTTCACTTTCCTTCACTTATTAAGTCTCTTGTCTGCTTCAGGGCATTTAAGTATCTTGTTTCTTTTACCTTACTCTTATTCATCCTGTATGCCTTAGTTTAAGATGTCCCTTTTTCTAAAAGCCCTCCTTGGCTCCTCAGTCTAAATTAGTTCCCTCAGTTACACTCTCAGAGTTCTTCATACTTGCTCTTCATAATATATTTCTCAGTTTGTTACTGTACAGTCATGTGTGTGATTATTGGTTAATGTCATTTTATCCAGAATGTGTGCTGTAAGAGGGCAGCAGTCATGTCTGCTTCATTCACTTTGCAGATGTGAAATGAATATTCATTTCTTGAATAAATAAATTTATTGAGCTAGTTTTCTCTAATTTGTGCCCACAGTCTCGATGCTCTTTCTTGGGCTTACATTTTCTATCTCAGTGCCAGCTGAGGTGTACCTTTCTTTAGGCTTTTTATGTTAACTTTGCTTTGGTTTCCAGCTTAAATAATTAATTCTTTTCTATAAGATTTTCGTAGAATATTTTGGTTAATTTAGTAATTAAAAAATAAATTTTTCATGAGATTGAAAAGGTCACACTAGTAAATTGAAATCTAAACCTATTTAAAATACTTAAAATTTGACTCTCATATAAGTTATAATATTTACTGCTATTTAACTTAACTACTATTTGATTTCCTATCCGTTGATAATTCTGCTTAAGTTATATCTTTTATGAGACTAGGCTCATAAAAGTTACAATATAGTTATATTTTGACTTGCTAAGTAAGTCACTGAATGAATAATAGAAGTTTTCGGTGTTAACTGTTTCTTTCAGAGTTATACTGCTACTTCATTCATTCTTTCTGAGTGGTTAAAGCAGGGGTCCCCAAACTTTTACACAGGGGAACAGTTCACTGTCCCTCAGACAGTTGGAGGGCTGGACTATAAAAAAAACTATGAACAAATCCCTATGCACACTGCACACATCTTATTTTAAAGTAAAAAAACAAAATGGGAACAAATACAATATTTAAAATAAAGAACAAGTAAATTTAAATCAACAAACTGACCAGTATTTCAATGGGAACTATGCTCCTCTCACTGACCACCAATGAAAGAGGTGCCCCTTCTGAAAGTGCGGAGGGCCACAGGCCGTAGTTTGGAGACCCCTGGGTTAAAGAGTATGATGCCTACCATTTCCTCTGTGTGAAAGAGTAGGGGGATGATGTAGCCCATGATTATGGGTACTGATAGACAAAATTCCTTTCTCTTTTTGAACCTTTGTATTTTTACTATGAGGAACATTATTGTTCTTGTTATTTTAAAGCTTCATAACCTCCTTGATATTTAAAAAACAAATATCCACATTGATTTCCATTTTGCCAAAGTCTCTTTTGTGCTTTGAAATTTTCTATAATATAAATTTATGCTTTGAAGTGATGGGATGATTTTTTAAAAATTTAAGTATCTTTTACAGTAAAATTACTAAATTTTTTTTAGCCATCTGAAGATGAAGATCAGTCATTGCAGCAAATTGAAGATTCAAGTCAGAGAGCCACCAAAAACGAAGAAACAACTAATAGTTCTTTAGAAAGGATGGCAGAATTTCCATATGTTAGGATTATTGATAACAATGCCAAAATTCATAAACAAAATGAGAATTTTCACCAGTTCTCAATCAAAAATAACACAGATCTGTTTGCAGAGTCTCAGAGTAATTCAGCACACATGTTACAAAACAAAGCCAGTGATAACTGCACTCTGCAGTTTGTAAGCTGTGATGCCTGGGTACAAACAGAGAGTGAACCTGTGAGGAACGAAAAACTCGATGCTGCCATACAGTGTGACAGAATTTTAGAATGTAAATGTAGAAGGGATGTGCTTCCTCTTTGTAATGTGGACAAGTGTGGTGAAAATATTAAGGCAGACACCACTGGAGGGCAGGAAATCCTTAAGAACAACTAGTATTCGGAAATCTCTGCCTGAGGTTTAGCATTTCACTTAATGTTCAGAATTTCATTAACATCATAAGGAATGAGAAAATGTAGCTGAACACAAGGTGAACCTTTTCAGAGGATATATTTATGGTTTGTTTTAAAATATTTTAATATGTTTATGTAGAGATTTCTTTAAGAGTTTTAGTATATCTTTACATTTTTAGAAAATAAATGGGTAAATTTACTGTCTACCACTCTTATGGTGATTATTCATTATATTATATTCTGCTATTTATGGATTAAAAATATGTTTGTTTTCTTTCTCGTGTACTTTAAAATTTAGTGCAGTCACATGTTTAGTAAAATTGTCTCTTCTGAGATTTTCAGACAGAAAATAATACCAAATAATATAAAATACATTTTATAAGTATAACTTCATTACAAGAATTTTATTAGCTACTATCTTAAGAAATTGCACATTAATTTTTAGATGAAATAGGTTTTCTAATTTGTTTTGGTAACATTTTTGTGGGTGCTTGTATTCCAAGGAAAATGTTTTTCTCTTCACTATTAAACAGTGTTTCAGTGCTTTTATAAAGTAACTGTTCAACATTGGAAAAATTATTTATGTTTACTACTTTTAATATTGCTAAGGTTTTTTCTAAATATTACATCAGGATTTCTCATTTATGAAAATAGAAGCTTTGTTTTCAACATAATATTTATTTTTTGTGTCAAGATTTTCAATGTACTCTAAAATTGTTATTTGTATGGATATATTACAAAGTACCCAGCAGGGGGCATTCTGATCTCTAACTGAAACAAAAATAAAACTGTTAGGCATTTCTGTGCCTTTAATGAAAAGAATGATTAGATACTACTGTATTTTTACATGCATACATATCATTTAATATCACTCAGTAATTTGTGTTGAGAGGTTATCTAATGCATAATGATTTAGAAATACAAAACAGTTCATGTTCAAACAGTAACAGTCATGTTTTTAGCTAGTTTGAGGAAGTTTGTTTTGTTGCCTCAGAGATAGCACAGTGAGTTGCTAAGTTTTTCAAAAGGCCATGCTTTCATCCTGATATTAAATGAAAAGTATTCCATCATGGATTGATTATCCTGAGCATTAATTTGCAAAACAAGAAATATGGGAATGAAGACCTATGTATGGAAGAAGAAGACTGTGCTAGTAGTAGTACAGTAAGATTGAGTTGTGAAATTTGGGTTGGCTTCAGAAACAAACTAATTTTTTCCCAAATATCTAAATCTGGCAATATTGAAATCACATTCATCTCAGAAGTCTATACATAGTTATATTATTAATATTTGGCAGTTAAACTCAGTAAGATGAAAAAGAATATCAGTTCTTCTTAGTGTATTGACCATACACAGTAAGAGCAGGGTGAGTAAAGGTAGAATAGTAAAGAATTTAAATTTGCCTAGAAAGAGGTCTGGCCTTTGCCCTTGACTTTTGGGAGGTACTCTAAGCCCTTGGACCAGGGGTCCCCACACTTTTTACACAGGGGGCCAGTTCACTGTCCCTCAGACCGTTGGAGGGCTGGACTATAAAAAAAGACTATGAACAAATCCCTATGCATCCTGTGCTCCTCTCACTGACCACCAATGAAAGAGGTGCCCCTTCCAGGAAGTGCGGTGGGGGCCGGATAAATGGCCTCAGAGGGCCGCAGTTTGGGGACCCCTGCCTTGGACTGTCATGCCTGAAAGAAGTGTTTTAGTTTGCTCGAGGATGTTGGGTCAAGTCAGATAGCAACAATGTGATTTAGGATGGGACTTTGAGATAAGAAGAATCCTCTCAACTTCCTAAGGGGTTAGAAACTGAGGTCAGCCATGTGGTCAGTCAACTATGCAGCTGTGATGGAACCCCCTGAAGACTCTGGCCGTCAAGGCTCAGGTGAGCTTCCCTGGTTGGCAATATTCTCTGTGTGTGCTCACATTGGTACCAAGAGAGTAACACTTTCTGTGACTCCACAAAAGAGGACAACTAGAAGCTCTGCATTTATTACTTTCCCAGATTCTGTCCTAGCTGTTTTTTACCTCGGCTGATTTTAATCTGTATCCTTTCCCTGTTATGAACTGTAGCTATGAATATAAGTAGCTTTCAGTGACTTTCATATCTTTCTAGTAATTGCCAAATATGAGGGGGCTCTTCAAACCCCTGAAGTAAGGGCTGCTTTGTGGACTATTCCCTAACTTTGCAGTTGCCAACTCTTTTGGTGCTTTAAGACAGTGGTCCCCAACCTTTTTTGGGCCACGGACTGGTTTAATGTCAGAAAATATTTTCACGGACTGGCCTTTAGGGTGGGACAAATAAATGTATCACGTGACCGAGACAAGCGTCAAGAGTGAGTCTTAGACGGATGTAACAGAGGGAATCTGGTCATTTTTTAAAAATAAAACATCATTCAGACTTATATATAAGTAAAACGGAAATAATGTAAGTTATTTATTCTTTCTCTGCGGACCGGTACCAAATGGCCCACGGACCGGTACTGGTCTGCGGCCTGGGGGTTGGGGACCACTGCTTTAAGAGACAAATATATTTAAAGGAAAGCAAGTATAGAATTACAAAATAAAATAGACATATAATACAATAGATTATAACATACTTTTCAAGTATAATAATGATCTGTTTTCTCCTGGTGAAACCATTTAGTGAAAAAAAAAATTGAAACATAGCTTTATTTCCATATTTTTCAATTTAATGTTTATAAAACAAACTAAATCCTAGCTAGGGTTTATCCAAATGAAACGAATCGGGAAAAAATGATTTTTCACACATTTGTAATGTAAACTTCCAATCATGGTGACTTCAAATGAGATATTGTACCATTCATTAATGGCTAATGTATGCAATATTGATTTGGAGTTGGTATTTAACAGGTTTGTGAAACAGTGCATTATTTTTGTCAGTAGGAACACTCTAGGAAGTTGCCATCTGAAATAATATGAGGCTATCTTTAGGGATGGTCTCATGTAATTTACTTGTATAGCACTTACCATAATTGTAATTTATTCATGTAATTTCTTGGTTAATGTTTATTTTCCCCATGACACCCTATATAGCAGTGTAGCAACTGCTGTCAGTGCTCTGCTAATATTTCCTTGGCACTTTCCATTTTAGTACATGCCAACCTGATTTTCACCTGCCAGTACCTGTGACACATTCCTTAGGAGTTTCTCTTGGCTGCAGAATACCTGCTCGCCTATGTCAGGTAGGCAGGCGTACCAGGGAATTAATGCTGTTTGAGAGCAGTCTTTGCAAACAATGAGAGACTGGACTGATGGATAAATACCTCAGCTACCATGTCTTTGGCAGAATAATTCCCTTAGATGCTTGTTCTGTGCTTACTCAAAGTGTGATCCACTGAGCCATACATTAACATCAACATTTCCTGGGAGTTGGTTAGAAATGCAAATTCTTAGAACCAAGCCAAAAACTATTGAATCAGAATCTCTGTGAGTGGGGCTCAGGAATCTGCTTAAATAGGAGCTGTTCTTCCATAGTTCCTCAGCAGGATTAAGCTTCAGTTGTGTACAGGGTAGCTTGCTTGATAATAAAGCCCTTCCTAGCTTCCTTTCCAGTCTCGTTCCTCCAACTTGAGGTTTCTTGAGATCGTACCCCAGCTACACGCACTTGTACCCTAGATTATGGTTTGCTTTGGGGGGGGAATCCATACTGACAGGTTAGGGACCACAGTAAATGGATGAATGAATGAATCGATACTTAGGTGGTAAAATCGCTAATTTTTCTAGTTTTAACAATTCTCTAGTCCCAGTTTTTCATTTCTGCCCCCTGATGACAACTCAAGGGCATGTAGCAGCATACTAGACACAGTGATGAGAGAATTAGTGAACTGAAATATACATCAGAAAAATGATCCAGAATGCAAGAAGACAAAGAAAATGTGAATTAAACAGTGAGGGTGAATGATTAGATCTAACATATATTCAATTAATGATTAGATCTGACATATATGTTAAATTGAAGTATCAATAAGAGAAGAGAGAGACAGGGATAGAGGCATAATTTGAAGAAATTGTGGCTAGGAATTTTCCAGAATTGCTCACTCATACTAATTTACAAATTCTGGAAGGCCAAACATTTCCAATTATGATAAGTAGTATGAAATCCATATTGAGACCCTGCATAGTAAAATGATAGCCTCAACGACAAAGAGAATATCTTAAAAACAGCTGGAGGGAAAAAGACTGTCTTCCTAGCAGGACAGCTATAGTGTTAGATGACTTTTTAATGACAGTAATGGAATCCAAAAGACAGCGTAATGATACCTTCCAATCCAGATAGAAAGTGCTACCCTGGAATTGCTTTTCCAGTTCTATAGCTCTAGCACTGTTTGAAACCACCAAACTAGCCAGTAATAGCATCAAGGGACCATTTCTAAAGGATTTGATGATTTATAGCTAAGGTTTTTTTGAATCTATATAGGCATTGCTATTTTTCTGTGTGTGGGAAAAGTTTCTGATTTTTTCACTGTTTGGTCTTTAACCTATAAGTCAACAGTTTTTCCATTGCTTTTTCTGTAGGTGGTTGTATGGCCTTTGCAGCACTTGGGGTTGTTCCAGTTGTAGGAATTTATTTTATTCCCTGTGTTGCCTCCAGTGATCTGTAGTGTGTATTCCTTTATGCATGTGGCTGAGGTAGTATCACATGTTCTCTCATTTCTTTAAAAATGCTTTAATATTTCAAGCTTTTCTTGACTACTTTAAACTTTTCTTTAACATTCACTGGTGTTTTTGAATCTGGATACTTAGACGTATTTGGGATGTTGATATGTGTGTGTGTGTGTGTGTGTGTGTGTGTGTGTGTGTGTGTATGTATATATACCTTCAAAATGTGAAAGGATAGCAAAACACAACCATAAAAATTAATACACACTCTGGTTAACAAAATGATATAAATTTCAGTTGTCCAAGTCTACAACACCTTTGTATACCGTATTGTGTGTTCACTTCCCCAAGTCATACCATCTTCATCACCATTTATCCTCTTCACACCCTGCTCCACACTCCCATTGGTTCTTTTTTCTTTCTTTAACAGAACAAGCCTTTTAATTGTCCTTAGTACTCAGAAAGCTTCATTTTTTAAAAAATTTACTTTCTGACTGTGCTGTGCCTTCAGTACTTTCACGACGATTTTCTGCTCCCCTAAGCTACCTAGATAGGACTTGATCTTTTTTTTTTATTAATTGAATTTATTGGGGTGACATTGGTTCACACAGCCATATAAGTTTCAAGTCTACAGTTTAACAAAACACTTTGCAGACTGCATCATGTACCTTCCACCCCAAAGTTTTTTCCCTCTCCATTTTCCTCCTATTTCCTACCTCCACCTGTCCACACCCTCCTTCCCTTCTAGCTGTTGCCGCACTTGTATTTGTGTCTTTGTGTTATGTATATATTTATTTTTGAATGGATTTGGTTATTTTGTATAGACCAATGTGGCTCAGTTAAGAAGGTTGCTGTTTTGTGTATTCACCCAGTGTATTTTGTAGATGTAATTGGACGTCAGTATGAAATTCAAGTTATGTTCAAATTGTTTCTACTGTATCATGGGGGGAACAAGTTTGCCTTTTTAAAACATTTTATAGCAAAAGTAACTTTTTCCAGACAGTAGTCTTTTTTATTGTCTTACTAGTGTCTTTGGAAGGGCAAGTGTTTTAAATTTTGATAAAATCTTTTTGAAAATTAATGATTGTGGTTACAAAAATTCTCTTTCATATTTTCTTCTAAAGAGTTAGCATTTTAGTTTTTTATATTTAGGTCTTTGATTCATTTCCAGCTATTTAAAAAAATGAATTGTAAGTTTGTAAGTTTTTTGGGTTTTTTTTTTTTTTTTTTTTTGCATAGAACTATCCAGTTGCTGCTGCTTCTGTCGTTGAAAAGACAATTCTTTCTCCAATTGAATTTTGTACTTGTGTAAAAATTCAGTTGACCATTGTGTGTAGGTTTGAACTCTTTATTTTGTTCCATTGATCTACATGTCTTTTTATATGAATGTGACATTGTTTTGATGTATGTTGCAAGTTTTGAAATCAGGCACTATTACTGTCTTTTAAAATAATTGTTTTGGGTTATATGCATTTTCATATAATTTTGGCCTCAGCTTGTCCATTTCTACAGAAAAAAATTTAGTTAGATTTTGATATGGGTTGTATTGAATCTATATAGTAATTTAGGGACAATTAGTTTTATAATCTGTGAATATATCTCTTCACTTATTTTTCTTCAATTTTTTTATATAAAGCTTTTGCCTAGATTGCAGCTTTATTAAAAGTAAAATATTGATGTTTTAAGTTACAAGTTTGGGATGACTGTTACCTAATTGTAGATCATTGGAACACAGTTTGGTACCTGAAGTGAGGCAGGTACTGCTATAGCAGAACCTGAAATGTGGCTTGGGGAATGAGTGGCAGGCTGAAGCTGGAAGAAGCTGGAGAAAATTATTAGTTGAAGTCTAATTGCCCTTGAAGAAACTGTTCATGGAAACCTTATGGTCCTTAAGGTTGCTTATCAGTGAGGGCTGAAGGGAAATTGAGGATAATATTATTGAAAGTTGGAAGAATCAGGACATTTATTATGTAGTGGCAGAAAGTAAATCAGCACTGCCACCTGTAATAATGGGAGAATAGAACTAAGGAGAAAACAGATCTAGAAAATTAAGGGGATTTCAAAGGAGAGTGTTGATGATGCCACTTTTTCTAGCTGCCTGTAGTAAAATACAATATAAGAATATTGAGTGAAAAAAATAACTTGCTAGAATCAAAAATAAAACTATTGGCCCTGGCCGGTTGGCTCAGTGGTAGAGCGTCAGCCTGGTGTGCGGAAGTCCCGGGTTCGATTCCTGGCCAGGGCACACAGGAGAGGCGCCCATCTGCTTCTCCACCCCTCCCCCTCTCCTTCCTCTCTGTCTCTCTCTTCCCCTCCCGCAGCCGAGGCTCCATTGGAGCAAAAGATGGCCCGGGCGCTGGGGATGGCTCCTTGGCCTCTGCCCCAGGCGCTAGAGTGGCTCTGGTCGCGACAGAGCGATGCCCCAGATGGGCAGAGCATCACCCCTGGTGGGCGTGCCGGGTGGATCCCGGTCTGGCGCATGCGGGAATCTGTCTGACTGCCTCCCCGTTTCCAGCTTCAGAAAAAGAAAAAAGAAAAAAAAAACCTATTTCTCATTCCAGTTTCTTCAGATAGCAAATTATGCTAAAATTATGAAAAGACTTTGGACAAACGTTAATTCCAGAACACTGTCAGGAAAATGGGAGTAAAGATAATATAAAGGATATACATTATCTGCAGAAGACCTCAAACATCTGAGGTGGTATCCAATGTGTACAACTCTGCAGTGACCTCTGCAAAGATTTGAGGCAGTATCTCAGATACATATTTCTAAAGATATTAAAGAGCATGTATTTCTTCCAGATTATCTCTGTTCAACAATAGGGTTTTTAACAAAGCCAATTTTGAATTTTGTGGGTATGGCTTTTGTCTAATGAGGTGAACTCCAGTACGATTCATAAGAAACCCACATAGTTTTAAGAGAAGTGTACTTGCAAAAACACTACCTGCTTGGACTAAAAGGGACAGAGACATTACAATGTGAAAAGAGGCCTTTGGACTTTTGAAGACTACTGACAGGAAGCAGGCTGGTAAAACTACTTAGCTACAAACATAAGACATTTTTTTTTAATGGAAAGGATGATGTAAGGGGATGGAACCATGAGCTCAGAGGGTAGAGCTAAGACCTAGAGAGATGTTGTGCTGCATTTCCAGAGATCAGGTCTGAGTCAAGAACCATCATGTACCTGTCTGGACTTCAGAATTGTTATGGATTAGTACTCCCGTTTGCCTTCCTTTCCTTTCCCTTTCCCTTTCCTTTCCTTGGAAAAATTTATAATAATTCTATTTCTTCCACTATTGGATGTTGGGGTTCAGAGGATGTATAACTTGTCTCTTTAGTTCTCTAGGTACTCATACTGAAAATAGCCATATCAAGGAGCTGTACTGTACTTGATAAATAGTGTTTGAAGAGTTGCATACACACTTGGCTGAGATTCTGGACTTTGCATCTGTGCCTGGTACCAAATAGATGAGACTTTTGCAGAGTTGAAATTGTCCGTAAATGGGGAGTGTATTTTACTTGCAAAAGGAATATCACTCATTTGAGGCCAGAGAATATATTTACAATTTCTTTGACTTTTATTCCAAGAAAAGTAGAGTCTAAATGCTCTTCCTTTGATATGGATGAACCTTAGTGATTGGCTTCTAATGAACAGAATGAGGTGGAAGTGATGTTGCATGACTACCAAGACTATGTCGTAAAAAACGACAAAGTTAGTACTTTCTCTTTCCCTTTTTCAGAACATATACCTTTGCTGCCCAGAGCTGCCATGTAAGAAGTCTGGCTGTGGTAAAGCCTCCATGCTGGAGAGGCCATGTGGAAAGACAATACAGACAGAGGGTAAGATTCCTCTCTTTCCCACCCCCAGCCTAGTGGGATTTTTCAGCCCGGGCCCCAGATGTGTAAGTGAACCAGTGTCCCGCTTTCAAGAGTCCCCAAATAAAGATGTAAAGAAATAAGCTGTCACTGCTTGCCCTACTAGATTGATATATATGATAAAATATTATTTTAATCCACTCAGAATTTAGAGCTGATGTGTTATATTATACAACATTAGATAACTGGAATAGTTCATGTTTACATGTCTTATTGTCCACATTGCTACATTTATTGTTGAGAACTAGAACTCTATTTTGCACTAGTTTTTTTTTATTTTTTAAGATTTATTTATTCGTTTTAGAGAGGAGAGAGAGAGGGAGGGAGAGAAAGAAAGAAAGGGGGGGTGGAGGAGCAGGAAGCATCAACTCCCATATGTGCCTTGACTGGGCAAGCCCAGGGTTTCAAGGCAGCGACCTCAGCATTCCAGGTTGGCGCTTTTATCCACTGTGCCACCATAGGTCAGGCTATTTTGCACTAGTTAAAAAAATGTGTATGATCTAACGTAGTGCTTTTCACATAGCAGGTACTCAGTAAGTTCAGTTGATGCTATTAAAATGGATTAATGCACAATCCAGACTGCATGTATAGCAGCTTCATTCTAGAAATCTACTATAGTTGGGTCACTTCATATTTCTCCTGTGAACCTGTTCTTGTTTTGTTTGCCTTAGTTATTTTCTTACTGTGGCTCTAGTTCATAATTTGAGTATCACTTTTACTTCATCTTGACTGTGACTCCATAACTTCTGCCTCATGGTATGATGATAACTATTAAAATATATTGAGCCTGACCTTATATATATAAGAGCCACAGTTTCTTGGAACTGTATTTAATACATAGTAAACAAGCAGTAATTATTTACTGATTGACCTTAACTTTGTGAAAAACATAAGAGTAACTTCTATACCTTACCTCTTTTAATCCTAATACCAGTAGGACTATTATCCCCACTATAGAGATAATGAAATAGAAGTTTAAGTTGGTGAAGTGACTTCCTCAAGGTAGTACAGTCAATAGTAGAGGTAAGATTCAAGTCAGAGGTTCCTCTCTGACTCCAAAGTCTGTATGCTCCTGACTGTGCTTAAATTGTTTTAACATAGGTTTCCAGTAGTTGATGCTGATATATCCATTGAGTTCACCCACTCCATTTATTTGATTTGCTAGTTACCCACTGCTTCTCCAGAACTGATGATGCCTTGTTTCCTGCTGCTTTGTGTGTTGCTACATTTTTCTTGTGACTCATGTTTAGGGATCCATGGAAAGAATCGGCCATTAAAAATGTACTTATGTGCATACAGTTCAGAGCTAAGATGACCTAGTTCAGTAACACAGAAGATAAGGTTGTTGTTTTCATGGGAAATTTATGAAGTATAAGAAAACTGGAGCCATTGAATGGCTTTCATCCTTGAAAAAATTAAGACCTGTAAGAATGAGTAGAAAATACTTTTGACAATTTTTATGTTAGATATTATAGTTTTAGAAATAGATAATTTTAAAATAATTTTTTATTCAATTATTGTTGACAAACAATGTTATATTAGGTTCAGGTATGCAACCCAGTGATTAGACATTTATATAAGTTACAAAGTGATCACCCTGATAAATTTAGCACCCCTATGACATCATGCATGTTTATTACAGTATCAGATTATATTTCCTATGCTGTACTTTACATACTTGTGATTATTCTGTAACCATGTATTTTTTAAAAATTTATTCATTTTAGGGGCCCTGGCCGGTTGGCTCAGCGGTAGAGCGTCGGCCTAGCGTGCGGAGGACCCGGGTTCGATTCCCGGCCAGGGCACACAGGAGAAGCGCCCATTTGCTTCTCCACCCCTCCGCCGCGCTTTCCTCTCTGTCTCTCTCTTCCCCTCCCGCAGCCAAGGCTCCATTGGAGCAAAGATGGCCCGGGCGCTGGGGATGGCTCTGTGGCCTCTGCCTCAGGCGCTAGAGTGGCTCTGGTCGCAACATGGCGACGCCCAGGATGGGCAGAGCATCGCCCCCTGGTGGGCAGAGCGTCGCCCCTGGTGGGCGTGCCGGGTGGATCCCGGTCGGGCGCATGCGGGAGTCTGTCTGACTGTCTCTCCCTGTTTCCAGCTTCAGAAAAATGAAAAAAAAAAAAAAAAAATTTATTCATTTTGAGAGAGATATAGAGCTACGAAGAGAAAGAGAGAGAGAAAGGGGGAGGAGCAGGAAGCATCAAATCCCATATGTGTCTTGACCAGGAAAGCCCGGGGTTTTGAACTGGAGACCTGTGTTCGAGGTGGATGCTTTATCTACTGCACCACCACAGGTCAGGTGGTAACTATCAATACATATTTGTAATTTTTAATCCCTTCACCTTTTTCATCCATTCCCTAACCCCCTCCCATTTGGCAACCATTAAAATATTCTTTGTTTAAGTGACTATTTATGGTCTGCTTGTTCATTCATTTTGTTTTTTAGATTCCACATATAAGTGACATTATCTGGCATTTGTCCTCTTTGTCTGACTTACTTCACTCTGCATAAAACTCTCTAGGTTCATGCACGTTGCTGCATTTCTTCTTCTGCTGCTGCTTTTTCTTTTTTATGGCTGAGTCATACATATTTCATTGTATATATGCACCACTTCCTGATCCACTCATCTACTGATGGACATTTGGGTTGTTTCCATATCTTGGCTATTGTAAATAATGCTGCAGTGAACATATGGATGTATATGTCCTTCAAATAAATGCTCAAATTGCTGGGGCCTTTTGTCTCTTGTAGCCTTTGTTTTAAAGTCTATTCTATTTTGTCAGGTATAAGTATTACCCCTCCAGCTTTTTTTTGTTTTCATTTTTATGAAATATCTTTTCCCATACGTTTACCTTTAGTCTGTGTATCTTTTGATCTGAAGTGAATCTCTTGTAGATAGCATATGTAAGGGTATTATTTTGTTATCCATTCAGCTTCCATGTCTTTTGACTGAATCATTTAATCTACTTACACTTAAAGTAATTGTTGACAGAGATGGATTTATTGCCATTTTATTGTTCATTTTTTAATCTTTTTCTTCTTCTTAAAGAAGACCCTTTCACATTTCATGTACTATTGAGTTGGTGCTGATGAACCCCTTCCACTTTTTCTTGTCTTTATTGGTACTTTGATTCTAAAAATTAACTTTTCTAGGTAGAGTAATCTTGGTTGTAGTTCTTTGCTTTTCATCACTTCGACTATTTTATGCCAGTCCATTCTGGCCTGCAAAGTTTCCATTGAGAAAGCAGCAGATAGTCTTATGAGAGCTCCCTCTTAATAAAAGGCAAAAGATTTATACGATCTGAAGAGAAACCAGAGTATGAGAACTCCCTCTGAGGTAACTGCTTTTCTCTTTGCTACTTTTAAGATTTTCTCTTTGTCTTTAACTTTTGACATTTTAATTATGATGCATCTTGGTGTGGGCCATTTTGGGTTTATCTTTTAGAGACCAGCTTCAAAGGGTCGTTATTTCCTTGAGCTGCTTTTACTTGGCAATAAATTCATCTGACTTTACAGCAAGTAGTCTTCCTCCTCCGCACTTTCAAATTACTAAGTGGCACTTCCTAAATTATTTGGTAATGGCTCTGGCTTTACTGAATTTCACTGCAATATGTAGAATAGTTTGTTTGTTTTTTAATCCATTGATTTGGGTGGTGAGGGGAGAGAGAAAGAAGCATCAACTCATTGTTTCAATTTGTTGTTTCATTTAGTTGTGCACTCATTGATTCAGCTTCTTGAAAGTGCCCTGACCAGATCAAACTCGTGATCTCTAGTGTGCCAGGTTGATGCCTTACCACTGAGACACCTGACCAGGGCCTGTAGAATAGTCTTTGGCATGTTTATGTACAAGTGAAAAGAATGACAGCAGTAATATAAGAGACAAGAGGGAGAAATTAGTAATATCTTGTTCTTACAAGGTACTTGCACTAACTGTGAAGGGAGGGTACAGTGCTATTGGAAAGTGGACTTTGATTAGTTGTAGATGTACATTGCAAACTCGGGCAATCACTAAAAAATGAAAAAGGTATAACTGATATGCTAAGAGAGGAATGGCATCATAGAGTATGCTAAATTAAAACCACAAAAGTCAGAAAAAGTGAAAAACAAAAATAGTAACAAAGATAACAAATAGAAAACAATAACAAATATGGTAGCTATATCACTTTAAGTGTCAGTTGTCTAAATACACCAATTAAAATACAAATTGTCTGACCCTGGCCGGTTGGCTCAGTGGTAGAGCGTCGGCCTGGCATGTGGGGGACCCAGGTTCGATTCCCGGCCAGGGCACATAGGAGAAGCGCCCATTTGCTTCTCCACCCCCCCTCCTTCCTCTCTGTCTCTCTCTTCCCCTCCCGCAGCCAAGGCTCCATTGGAGCAAAGATGGCCCGGGCACTGGGGATGGCTCCTTGGCCTCTGCCCCAGGCGCTAGAGTGGCTCTGGTTGCGGCAGAGCGACGCCCCTGGTGGGCGTGCCAGGTGGATCCCGGTCGGGCGCATGCGGGAGTCTGTCTGACTGTCTCTCCCTGTTTCCAGCTTCGGAAAAATACAAAAAAAAAAAAAAAAAGATAAAAAAAAAAAAAGTACAAATTGTCATCATGGATCAAAAAGCAAGATCTAACTAGATGTTATCTTTAAGAAACCTAATTTAAATACAGAGGCAAATTTGTCATCTTAATGTGTTTGTGTGAATACACATGAATTCATATGCTGTGAGGATTTGCTGCTTGATGAAAACAGCTTTGTTATTACAAAGGTTCATTTATAAAGCATACTTGTTGATATTGGCCAGGTGCCATGGTATCAGTTTAACCAATTTTTTTCCAGCCCGCGAAAAACTGTTATTGCTCCTTCATGGGCCATATAAGCATCTGTGATGCATGCATCCATTTTTTCTTCAAATGGTTATTAAGCACATTCTATATGCTAGGGTCTGTATGTGGTGCTGGAGAGATAGTGGAAAATAATATATGTTCCTTACCCTCATGCAGTGTATATTCTAGTGGTAGAAACAGACAAGAAATAAACATAATTTTCAATGAATACTAGGAAGAAAATAAAACAAGGTTGAATTATAATGTATTGGGCAGGAAGGGTTCAATTAAATTCTATAGTCAAGGTAGGCTCTTAGAGGAGATGATTTTGAGCCGGTACCTAAATAACAGGAAGAAACTAGACACACACAAATAATAGGCAACCAGCATGCAAGGCAGAGGTGCAAAGCCCCTGAGATGAGAATGACTTAGCTTTATAAATTCCTAAGCAACTTGCATATAAATGTATCCAATCACTTTATATATTATTCACTAGATGAGCTCACTTTTTGAAAGAACATGATGCTGATTTCCTTTTCAAAGTGGTGATTTCAAAATTCTAATGCAGTGTTTCCCACACTATCATATGTTCAGAATCACCTGGAGAGTTTGTTATAATACTCTTTCCTGATATTGTTTTCCTGTAAAACAGAGTAGAATGGTGGTTATAGAAGCTGGAGGTGGAATTGGGTAGATAATATTTAAGGTACAAATTGGAACTAGTAGATAATAAGTCCTGGAGATCTGATGCACAGTATAGAGATTATAGACAACAGTACTGTATTTTAAACTTGGAAGTGAAGAGTCTGTCTCAATTGTTCCCACCATATTTTTATGTATGTGATGTGACAGAGGTGTTAGATTAAGTTAAGGTGGTAATTGCATTGGAGTATATAAATGTATCAAATCAATACATTGTGTATCTTAAATGTCAATCATATTTACAAAAACATAATTTTCTGGGCTGCCTCTCCAGAGGTTCTGATTCAGTAGGTCAGGTGAGGCCCACAGGCTTTGCATTTGTAACAAACTCACAGGGGATGCCTGTGCTGTGAGTCTGAGGATGCTTTGAAAACTACTGTTCTAACAAATCATTTTTTAACATTTATTGGGGTGACACTGGTTAGTAAAATGATATAGGTTTTATGTATAAAGTCTATAATACATCTGTATATTGCATTGTATGTTTACCAGTTGAAGTCAAATCTCCTTCCATCGCCATGTTTGACCCCTGTGTCCTTGACTACCTTCCACCTAACCCCCCCCCCCATTGGTAACCACCCTGTTTTTGTCTGGGCCTATGAGTTTTGGGTTTCTGTGTGTGATTTTAGTATCCATTTGCTAAAAGTCAAGCATGCCATTATTTTCTTTTATGTAAAACATTTACTCTATGTACTGATCATCTGAATTAAGTTTTTGTAAGTGTAATGGAAAAAAGTACATGAAATATTACAGGTAAAAAATACCATCATTATTTCATATTGCATTTATAGCATCTATAGTAATGTGAACTTAATTTTAATATAGCCACTTAGTGAAGGGTTAGTGACAACTAACCTTCATTTGGAGGGGATTTCAAAAATTATTTTTTAACTGTTGAAAGAAACTTAATATTGACTAAAAAATATTCTAAAATTATTTTTGTTTGACTAAGAGATCACATAAATAGAAACTGTAGATTAACGCTGTTAATCTGGAGACCATCAGTATGTCTTACCAACAGTGCTATTCAGGAGGATTTCATGGAAGAGATGGGAAAGGAAGAGGGAAAACAGGCTAGTCAGCCAGGTCAGCTCAAACTCTTCTGGTCAGCAGGAAGCCTGCCTGCTGCGGCCACACAGCCTGTATGACATACCTTATGTCAGAGAAGCCCCGTGCTCCTGTTTCCAGTAGTCGCTCCCAGGTAAAGGAGTTAGAAGCACATCGCTTCTAACTGGACATCATGACCTTAGCAGCAGCAGGGTAGCATATGGATGATGATACTAAGAACAGCCAATAGTCATTCAAGTCATTGCTGTAGGTGCTTTACATGATTAGCTGACCCCTGCTATAATGTATGATAGTAACAGCATCTCCATTTACAGACAAGAAAGTGAGGCGAAGAGTAACTCAGTGTAATTTAGTTTACCAGGCGGCAGGTTGAAAACAGATACAAACCCAGACAATTTGCCTTCAGTCTGACCTCTTAAACAATGTACTATATACTGCTTCATAGTTGGAAAAGAATCTCCAGATCACAGGTTTTCAGGATTTGTGTCTATATAGTCCAGTTTAAAATGAGGTGTGTGATTCTTCTTCATACTTCCTAAGTGTGCATATAGGAATTCTGCAATGCCGCTCTAACCTCTCTGCCTGAATCTGCCAAGACGTTCCATATGAGGACTGAGAGGAAGACAGAAGACTGCTGGAGTAGTCACCACAGAGAGGAGGTTTTGTACCACTTCCTAGCGTGTGATCTTGGGCAAGTCATCAAAATATTCTGTCTTAGTGTTGTTAAAAGGATGATGACACTTGTCCCTCCAGATTGGATAGTTAAATGAGGACTTTTCTGACTACAGTGGTACCTTGAGATACGAACAGACCAACATAATGACTTTTTTAAGATATGAGCTGCGACTCAGTCCATATTTTTGTCCGATATCTGAGCAAAATTCTGAGATACAAGTCATGATTCAGGAAGCTGCTGCTAGTTGGTGCGTTGGCACGCGGGTCCAGTGTCGGCAGTTTGATATACGAGTTGACTGACAAGCTTGGTTACAGAACAAATTAAATTCGTATCTCAAGGTACCACTGTACTGGTTCAGACAAGTACCACACTGTTCAGTTGTCCAGGAGAGTGGACACTTTATGCATAATTTATGGGATTTTCAAGGGTCATTTTGACTGTAGTATTTTTCCCTTACCTGCTGACATCAGAATCCTTGGTTAAGTTGCAACTCCATTGGAAGCCTTTGAATGACAGTGGATCTAGTATCTTCAGAGGGTTTGCTTGGGCTGTTTCTATGGCAAGGCTTGGGCTGGAACACCCTAACCAGGGAGGTTAAGTCTAGTAGCTACCCAGGATTAATATAATGGTTACTCATAATGGCTATGGTTGGGGCAGAATAGTAGTGGAGAGCAACAAAATTTCAAAAGGACTATTAACTGGTCATCCAACAGGTGTTTTGTTTTCATTTACAAAGTAGCAAACAACCTGACAATGGTTCATGTTAACATCTGGTTCTGATAAGAACCAGACATAGTATTTCAAAGGTTCCTAAGCATTTCAAAGTCTTATATTTACTATTTAGAATAATTCCTTAGAACAATTTTTAGGTATTATAAAATATTTTTAAATATGTGTTTACCCATGATCAAAATAGGTAAAATATCAAAATGAGTAGGATTGCATATGTAGAGATATAAGGACTCTTTGTAGATGTTTTTCCTGTATAATCTAAAGCCTAAACCCTAAGGAAGAGAATTACAGAAAATACAGACATGCAAGGAAGATAAATGAGTAATGAATTATCTTAACTTTTATTTGATTATTTTCATTTACATTTCTGGCACTCACTGACACTTTTTTTAAAAAAAAAAGATTTTAATTTTATGTAAAGATTGACCTTTGATAAAATAAATTAAAAAACATTTATACATCACTAAATCTCCATAAAATATACAATACTTTTGATACAGTTATAGGCTAGAATGACTTTGAAAGAAATGATACATATTCATAATTTTTAAGAGCTATTTCATATGTCACATGTAGGAATAAATATTTATATTGGATTTGCCAAGACATGTTAATATTAAACACTATGTAACGTGCACTCAAATTAAAATATACACTTTGAAAACATTTTAAAAGCATAAAACTATTTTGATTTAATCTAGATATACATTAGAATTTCTAAATAGAAATTTGAACATTATAAATAAAAGATATTATAACATCAAGTGAGATATAATCCAAAAGCTGCTAGGAACCAGTTTGGACGTGTAGAGTATAAATTACTACTTTGGCTAGAGTTGAGTCCCACCTTTTTTAACCTTTAATGAGATGGAATGATACTCGAATATTATTAAAATTTTAAAACATTACAAAACATTGGTTTTTATCTTGAAGTAGCTGCATTTCTTTTTCTCATTTATACTGATATGACAAAATCAAATACACGAACTGTCTAAAATGAAAATTGGAATATTACTGCTAAATGAAGGTGGGTATTTAACATTCCATAGACCAAATCACTCAAGTGCAACAGACTATTTTATACATACAAAGTCAAGATTTAGAGGAATCATTGCTTTATACTTACAAGCAAATTAGGATATAATTCTTCCATGTAATTCTGAAGATTAACACTCTTATAAAATATCTCAATGATTATTGGCACACAAAAATTTCGAGAGTTGGTATAGGTTAGCCGTTTGGCATTCTTAAATGATTGCTATTTCTAGAAAACAGCAGCAATATTGCCAACCCTGAACTGAATATACTGACCATTGAAACACTGCTACAACCTGAATCCCTTCATTAGTTAGCTGAACATTACTGCACATGAGGCTAAGAAGATTAATAGGCAGTGAGAGAAAACAGGATGTTAAAATTAATCTAGAGAACAATTCCATGTCTTTTCATAGGCGGCACTTAACATATAAGCTGTAAATATGATACACAATTTAATACATTTTGCTTTATAAAAGCACATATTATAAATTCTCTGCTCCTGGCCTGGCATGTCATTCTTATATTTGTTGTTAGTGAAAAGATCTGAATTTGGTAATTGAAAACTTGTCATGCATAAAAGTGAGACTAAGAGACATTGATAAGAGTGTGGTGGTTACGGGGGGAGGGGGGAGAGGGAGAGGGAAAGGGGGAGGGGGAGGGGCACAAAGAAAATAGATAGAAGATGACAGAGGACAATCTGACTTTGGGTGATGGGTATGCAACATAAGTGAACGACAAGATAACCTGGACTTGTTATCTTTGAATATATGTATCCTGATTTATTGATGTCGCCACATTAAAAATAAAATTATAAAAAAAGAAAAGAAAACTTGTCATGACAACTGTCAGTTATTGGGTGCTTCATGTAGTCTGAGATTTTATAAGTAGGAAAATGGTTAACAAATTCTGATTATAACAAAATATTTCACTAATTTTATTAATTACTGTGCCAATGGAATAAAAGCAAAACAATTCTTCTAGTCCCCTCACTGTACGGTAAACTATGTTAGTGTTAGATTGTGTGATTTTCTCAGATAACATATGGAGAATATTTTGTAGATTATCTTCCCCAGGATCTATGGGTTATTATAATGCATTTCAAGTTTACTCTCTGAACAAAGAAAAAGGGTAAGTTGTTATATTTTTCCTATTCATTCTTCCTCTTGATAACTGATTTTGAAATTAGAATAATTTCTAGGATTTCTCATTTTAGAGTGAATAACAAAAAATTGGATTCATATACTTAAATATTGTTCAGTGGTAAAATAAAGTATGAGAAGCACTTGATAGCATTATTATAGCATTTTCTATCATTGAATTGCATGTGATTGGAACAAAATTTTAAACCTTAAAAATCTAGTTTTAATTTAGCTCTTTTACATGTTCAGTAAAAATCATGTGTTGGGTAATTATTAACTAAGGTGCATGTTCATATTGAAGAAAATGTCAATACCAGGTTTTCAAAACTTATCTGACATTACTTTTTGACTGAAGTGTTCAGATGCAGATGAAAAGTTATATTTCTCAAGTTTAGTGTAAATCTCATCAGTCATCCAGCTAATAAACCTCAGTAGAGGTTACAACTTTCTTCACTATATTTTCTTAACATTTAATATATGTCTATTGAATTTGCAACATGTTTAGAAACAACCTATAATTTCAGTTAAAAGCATGATGCTTCATGTGTTTTAATATGGTCAGTTAAATCATACCATATATAAATTGTCCTACAAAATATGTATTTGACGATATTTTAAATGGAATGTTTTCAAGTTGATAGTGGTAGCTAAAGATGCTGAGAACTTAAAAGGTGCATCAGATAAAAAAAATCAAAATTTAAACATTAAAATTTTAGTCATCGAATCTAAAAATAATACCCTAATTGTATAAGGTTCCTTTTCAAGTAGTTATTTGTTTTTAAAAATATATAAATAACTTTTGTACTGTGCCTCTCTGTTCTGTACTTCAAAGATATGGACTATTATTTTTATCGCTATATAAATAACAAATATCCTTTAAAGAAGGGGTTGAAGAGAATAGAGGAGAGGTGTGCCTACTGTTCCCTGCTATCATGTGCATTTATGGATATAAAGTTACTGTGCACTCAGCCCAGCTGGATTAAGGCTAATGTATGTAAAAGAGAACCGAGGCAATTATCTGGATAAATCAGAAAAATTCTTAAAGTATTTTATTGGTCTAAATACTTTTTTCTCCTATTATATTTTAACACACAACAGCCTCCTTTCAACTTCACTTTACCTGTGTGAAATATTACATGGATAAGAAATTCCTTATGGGTTAAGAACTATCAATAGAATAATAATTTTCTCTATGAAATCATATAAATTAATATTAATATCTCCTTAGAAATCAATTCTCAAAGCACCTAATTCAAGGAAAAAGTAAACTAGAATTTTTTTTGTTATATGCAGAGAGAAAAATTTTTAGACCAGTAGTGACCATTAAAGCACATGTCACACCCCTGGTGACTTAGAGAATGAACCTCCTTGGCCACGTTCTCAGCTTTGACATTGTGATAGGAACAAGCTAGACTTAATTTGAACAAAACATTCTGAAGACTGGCAGGAACACACTGAATTTAGAAATAGCCACCTTTTCACTGTGAAGAGTACTTTATCAGATGTTTAGAGCCATGTTAAAATGCATCAAACTTATGCACTCCTAACTGTCCATAGAAAGGTCATTCATAATTTTACTGGAACTAGCAAGTAATTTTGTATATCTTATATATATAGTTCTTAATATAAGATCAAAAATTAGAGTTCACTGATAAAGGAACATAAAAACTAACAAAGACTTTGAAAAGACATTATAGAAACGTAGAAAGTCAACATTTCTTAAAGACACATGCTATACGAGAACCATTAACCTGTTCCAGTAGAAAAATCCCAATTTTTAAACAAGAAGGAAAAAATTCAAGCCAAACATGAGTAAAGGGAAACATCCAGAAACAGATCTATGTATTTTTTGGGGAGGAATAAATTGTCAGGAACATTGAGAAAGGATGTGCAAAATAAAAACTAGTTTATGTGTTTAGAGTAAAAAAGACAAGTATTATGAAGTTAAAAAATGTGACAGTTCCCTTAGTAAGATGAATAAAAAGTTAAAAATAACTCCCTTTTTAATGAAACAAACACCATTAACAGCAGGATTGTCACTGATTTTCTTCCATTTTTGTTTCAGAAATTATTTGAATAAAAGAAGGGGAAAATAGTCTGCTAGCAGCTATTTAACAGAAAAGAAGGCACAAACAGTAGGACTTAAGAGTTGATGAGCAAAGGCATGGTATCAGGTGGTTTTGGCATGAACAAAATCTGACCCTGAAAGAAATGCAGTTGAAGATCTAGTGCTATTTATATTTGTAGTTTCATACTTAAGTGACTTAAATCCATTAGGGATCCATAAAAATCTTTTCTTTCTTGCTTTCTAGCAATAAAATATACTTATCAAAACTTGCTAGCTTATCTGTGCAAAATGTACACTTATCACTGATGCAAAAAATATGTATGAAAATATACCCTAAAAGACCTGCTTTTCATAATGTTCATAATGTTCAAAACACCCTAAAAGACTTGTCAAGAGTCAGTTTCTGAAGAACTCTCAAGATCTGAATTCAGAGAAACCAAAAATGTGGAATCTAAAGGAGATAAGACAGCTGTGCCCTTGTAAGAGGCACTTTTGAATTTGTTGATGAAAGCTTAATGGAATTTACTTTCTAACAGCTGATCACAGATAAAATACTTGTCCTTAGAATAATTTAGGGCCAACAGACCTATGTTTTGATAGAAAACATCCTTGGACCATATCCCAGCATCCTTCTTTATATCATACTTATGATTCAGCTAGATTAGCACTGACTCAAGGTGCCACTAATAATTATGTCTGGTCTTAGGAAAGAAGGATACAACTGAAGTCGCTGAATACAACAGTCACTGTAGACTATCTCAGGAAGTAATTACGCACATTTGTTCAAGGATTATTTTAAAATCTCTGTAAATATATATATATATATATATTTACATTTTTGCTAATGAAAAAAAAATGTCAAAATGGTTGTATCTTCCTCCTACAGATTCTAGAATATGAAGTTATTCAAAACTAGACTGTGGAAAGAACCAGATTAGAAACAGGGCAGTGAGGTCACCAATTGCCACTCTTTTCTCCCAAGTTTGTTTAAATAACTACATATATCAGCTGCTGAAAATTATTCCACATCAGAAGCATCATTGTCAGAAAGATGATAGTTACTTCCCTTAACCCGAATATATTCAATGTATCTCCCCTCATCAGAATCTGAAGCGCCACATGTACATAGCCTGTTGTCAAAGAGTGATTCGATTTCTTCTAATTTTTTCCCTTTGGTCTCAGGAAGACAGCCATAGACGAAAAGGAGTCCCACAGCAGCAAATCCGGCATAGAGGAAGAAGGCTCCTGAGATGGAAAATAATGTATAGTAAGTCCTCATGAATGTCACAATAGGTTCTTGGAACTGAGGCTAAACAATGTATTTATTTATTTTTATTTTTTATTTTTCTGAAGTGAGAAGCAGGGAGGCAGAGAGAGACTCCTGCATGTACCTGACCGGAATCCACCTGGTATGCCCACTAGGGGGCGATGCTCTGCTCATCTGGGTTTTTGCTCAATTGCAACTGGAGCCATTCTAGTGCCTGAGGCAGAGGTCATGGAACTGTCCTCAGTGCCTGGGCCAACTTTGCCCCAGTGGTGCCTTGGCTGCGGGAGGGGAAGAGAGAGAGAGAAAGAGGAAGAAGAGGGGGAAGGGTGGAGAAGCAAGCAGATGGGTACCTCTCCTGTGTGCCCTGACCGGGAATCGAAACTGGGACTTCCAGACGCCGGGCCGACCCTCTACCACTGAACCAACTGGCCAGGGCTGTTTGGTTGATTCTTGAACAACGTGGGGTTTAGAAGCCCCTATTTCCTGTGCAGTTGAAAATCCACCTATAACTTTGCCTCACCAGAAACTTCACAAATAGCCTAGTGTTGACCGGAAGCTTACTGTTAACATAGGTGACTAACACATATTGTGTATTTTGTATGTATTGGTTTATATGTTGTGTGACTATTTTTACACTAAGTAAGCTAGACAAAGACAGTACATTTACGTATCGAAAAAAATCCGTGTGTAAATGGAACTGCACAGTTCAAATCGTGGTGTTCAAGGGGTAACTGGGTAAAGAAACCAAAGAAACCAATTTTACCATAGGCTAATTGACATAAATAAGAGTAAATTCCTACAATATCTCACTAATGTTAGAACAATGTTGAATGCAACTAAGTTATTGGAGGCCCTGGTGTGTGTGTGTACATACCAGTATACATGCCTAGGTTGGAAAGAGCACTTGATTTGACCTTTCTCTCTGGTCAATCATGCATAACTGTGGTCTGAAATGGAACCCCCAAAATACTGCCAGCCTGGTTATTCTAACCTGGTTGTTCTAACCCTGTGAATATAATCCAATTTGTTTTTGTGAAGTTATGTATTGCCAAACTCAAGAAGAGCAGTAGAGCAGGCTCATATGTGACAGTAGCTTTTAAGTCCTTCTTCAGTTCCTTGCCTAGGGGTACAGTTTCTGTCCTGTGTGCTTTCACAGCACCTTGCTTAGGCACCTGTCAGAGCAACCAAGAAATACTATAATTATGTGCATCTGTTGTCTGTCTTGTCTGCTAGACTGGAGATACTCTAAGGAAGAAATTTCATTCTCATCTTGTATTTCTACAATGACATAAAATGACATTGCTGATTTCATGTCTTAATGGAGTCCACGGTAACTCCATCTTTCCAGTCTTTCATGCCAGCATCTGGGAGTCAACCTTGCCTTTTTCCTTATTCTCTCCTCCAGTATCCGATGTGTTAGGAAATCCTGTCTGATCTGCTTTCAGATACCACCTGAGAACTGACCCTTCTCACCAGTGCGCTGATGCCATCCTCCCTTGTCTGCACGGCTGCAGTAGTCTCCTCACTAGTCTCCTTGTTCTTGCCACTTTCTGGGTCCATAGCACTTATCACCATCTGACATGCTATAAAACTATTTTTTTATTAAAGTATATTTTTTCATATCCCACTTACAGTTGACATACATTATTATATTAATTTCAGGTGTATAACATAGTGATTAGACATTTCTACAACTAATGAAGTGATCCCCCCAATAAGTCTAGTACCCTGCTGACACCATACCATGACTATTTTTATAATTACCATTCTGTAATTCTTAATCTCTTCACCTTTTTTTACCCATTTGCCCACCCTTGTCCTCCTATCTAGCAACCATCATTTGTTCTCTGAATCTCAGTGTTTTATTATTTATTTTTTAGATTGCATATAAGTGAAATCATATGGCAATTGTCTTTCTCTGTCTGACTTATTACACTTAGTATAATACCCTCTAGCCCTCTAGATCCATTCATGATTTTGCAAATGGCAAGATTTCATTATTTTTTATAACCAAGTAATATTCCATTGTGTATATGAAGCACTTACTCATTATCCATTCATCTACTGATGGACTCATAGGTTGCTTCCATTTCTTGGCTATTGTAAATAATGCTATGATGAAGTGGAATTGTTAGGTCATAAGGTAGTTCTGTTCTTATTTTTTTGAGGAACCCCATACTGTTTTCCATAGTGGCCACACTCATTTATAGCCCTACCAACAGTGTGTGATGGTTTCCTTTTCTCCACATCCTCACCAACACTTATTTATTGATTTATTGGTAATAGCCATTCCGACAGGTGTGAAGTGCGGTCTCATTGTGGTTTTATTTTGAAATCCCTGATGATTTGTGATGTTGACCACCTTTTCATATATCTGTTGGCCATCTGTTATGTCCTTTTTGGAGAAATGTCTATTCAGGTCCTCTAGTCATTTTTTTAATGGGATTGTTATTTATTTATTTTTTTGGTATGAGTTCCTTAGATATTTTGGATATTTACCCCATATACAATGTATCATTGACTAATTTCTTCTCTCATTCAGTAGGTTGCCTATTCATTTTGTTGATGGTTTCCTTCACTGTGCAAAATCTCTTCAGTGTGATATAGTCCCATTTGTTTATTCTTCTTTTACCTCGCTCAAGGAGACACTTGCCAAGAGCAATGTCAGAGAGTTTAATGCTCATGTTTTCTTTTAGGAGTTTTATAGTTTGGGTTCATACATTTATTTATTTATTTATTTATTTATTTTTTGCATTTTTCTGAAGCTGGAAACGGAGAGACAGTCAGACAGACTCCCGCATGTGCCCGACCGGGATCTACCCGGCACACCCACCATGGGGCGACACTCTGCCCACCAGGGGCGATGCTCTGCCCATCCTGGGCGTCACCATGTTGCGACCAGAGCCACTCTAGCGCCTGAGGCAGAGGCCACAGAGCCATCCCCAGCGCCCGGCCATCTTTGTTCCAATGGAGCCTTGGCTGCGGGAGGGGAAGAGAGAGACGGAGAGGAAGGCGCGGCGGAGGGGTGGAGAAGCAAATGGGCACTTCTCCTGTGTGCCCTGGCCGGGAATTGAACCCGGGTCCTCTGTATGCTAGGCCGACGCTCTACTGCTGAGCCAACCGGCCAGGGCGGGTTCATACATTTAAATCTGTACCACGGTCTTTACACCATATATAAAAATAAACTCAAAATGGGTTAAAGACTTAAACTTAAGGCCTAAGCCCATAAAACTCCCAGAAGAAAAGATAAGTAGTCAACTATATATTTGATATCATTCTGACTAATATCGTTTTGGATATGTTCCCTCAAGGGAAACAAAAGCAAAAATAAACAAATGGGACTTATCAAACAAAGAAGTTTCTGCATAGCAAAGGAAACCATCAACAAAACAAAAAAAACCCTACTGAATGTTTGCAGCAAATGATATATCCAATATGAGGTTGATATCTAAAAAATATAAGAAACTCATTCCACTCAATAACAGAGGGGAAAAAACCCAGTTGATCAGTAAATGAACAGAGGCCATGAAAAGACATACAGATGACAAATAGACATATGAAAAGATACTCAACATCACTAATTATCAGGGAAATGCAAATCAAAATTACAATGAAATACCACCTCAGACCAGTCAGAATGGCTATTACTGAAAAACAAACAATCTGTTGACAAGGATGTGGAGAAAAGGGAACCTTTGTGCACGTTAGTAGGACTGCAAATTGGAATAGCCACTATGGAAAATAGTAGAAGATTCCTCAAAACCTAAAGATTAACCTGACCAGGTGGTGGTGCAGTAGATAGAGTGTTGGCCTGGGATGCAGAGGACCCAGGTTTGAAATCCTGAGGTCACTGGTTTGAGCATGGACTCATCTGGCTTGAGCGTGGGATCACAGATATAAAACCACATGGCCACTGGCTTGAGCCCAAATGTTGTTGGCTTGAAGCCCAAGGTCAATGGCTTGAGTCCAAGGTCTCTGGCTTGAGCAAAGGGTCACTCGCTCTGCTGGAGCCCTTTGGTCAAGGCACAAAGGAGAAAGCAATGAACAACTAAGGTGCCATAACGAAGAATTGATGCTTCTCATCTCTCTCCCTTCCTGTCTGTCCCCATCTGTTCCTCTCTCTGTCTTTGTCTCTCTCATTAAAAACAAAACAAAACAAAAAACCCAATACAGAAAAAAACCTAAAAAGTATTATAACATATGACCCAGAAATTCTACTTCTGAGTATTTATTTGAATAAATCCCAAATGCTAATTTGAAAAGATATGTGCACCAATACATTCAATGCAATATTATTTACAATAGCCATGTGGAAGCAACCTAGTGTTTACTGATAAATGGATAAAAACGATGTGGTACACACACACACACACACACACACACACACACACACAGAGCAATAAAAAAGGAATGACATCTTGCCATTTTCAACAATATGGATGGATCTAGAGCAATGGTTTTCAACCTTTTTACACTTAGGGACCAGTGAAAATAGAATTATTTCAGAGAGGGCTAAGGCAGAAATCTCCCCGAGCATAAGCAAATTTGATTAAGATCACTGGGTCTGTAATCTTCGTACAACATCAGGGTGGTTAACTCTTTTGTGGACTGGTGGTTGAAAAACACTGTAGAGGGTGTGTTAAGTGAAATAAGTTAAGCAGAAATAAATATACCATATGGTTTCATTTATATGTGGAATCTGAAAAATCAAAGAAATGGACAAACAAAACAAAGACAGACTCATAGAAACAGACACCAAAGGGATTTTACCAGAAGGGAGGATATGAGGAGATGGGTGGAAAACGTAAGAATATCGTCAATAATAATATAACGTTGCATGGTCACAAATGATTACTAGAATTAGTGGGGTGATCACACTGTCAGGAATGAAAATGGTCAATCACTATATTGCACACTGGACACTAAATTACTAATATTGTGTATCAACTCTACTTAAATAGAAAAAAGAATAGAAACAGTATATCGTTACAGGCTTTTTAGAATTTTGGATGTTAGTGCTCAAAAAAGTGGTAGCATTATTAAATTCTGCCAAAGGAAAGCACAGTTACTATTAAGAAAAGAATAAAACAAGACTAGTATGAGTAGTAAATGGGAAATATTTTTGTCACAATGGTGATACTGACAAGCTAGCTCTTAAAGAATGTGGGAATTTTGAGAAAAAAATGAAAGGAGATGAAATCCTGTGTTCTGATTACAAATAAAATTGTGGAGGTAAGAACAGCAATGGAGTCTTTAGTGGAGGGAATGGGTAAGGATGTTAATCATACTGATGGTAAAATACTCTAGACTTGACCAGGCTGCTCAGGCTGTGAACTCCTCTAACAGAGCAAACCCAGTTTGGCTTTATAAAATGTAATACTGAGGAAATAATCGTCACCTCTCACAATTTAGAGCAGTGGCACGAGTTAAAGTAGCTAATGAAATCTGTCAGTGCTAAACAATGTGATGGTTGGGAAGGTTCTTAAAGGCCGTCTAGCTTCTCACTTGTGACTCAGACTCTCAAAGCCAAATAATATCAAGCAAGTTCTAATAAAACACAAGATCCTTTTATAAAATCTAAAGCTGGCTAATGCAAAAGTGCCTAGGTGGCCCTCACTGGTGAGGCCTGTGGTTACACCGGAGGTGTGGGAAGGCCCACGGGGCTGTGACCTACTCCATGTAATGGGCAAGTCAGTTCTGGAACTGATGTAATTATTCCCTGTTGGAATGAAAATGAGAAAAACAAAATGTCTGTACTGAGTTTGTCAGGATTGGTAAGCACCGCAGACATTCCTTAGTGTTACTCTCAAGGAAATCAATTTTCTTTGAGTCCTGTATTAAATTTCTGATTAAAATAAATATTTAATTGAATTTTACAAAATGAGGAATCAAAGAGCATGTCTGATTGTAATACCTCTCCAAGGGAGCATTTTAGTCACACATGATATACATAAAATGGTTTACTGGTGACATTTCAGAGGTGATTTTAGTAATAAACATTACTGAATGGGGTCCAAGGAACACTGTCTAAGCAGGGTAGTTTTGGAAGGAATCAAAATTTGAGGTTTCATGAAACAAAAAAAGGAGCAAATAAAAGAAGACATGGTATTTCCAGACACACGTCATTATGGTATATATTCGTTAAATCAGGAATATAAACATACCTTACATAAATTATAGCATGCAGATTAAAATGTCGATTGAAAAGACAGGGAAACTAACCTGAACTGAAACATTGTTCCATTATTAGCCGCAGCAGACCTAATGGACCAGTGCACTCAGCTGATAGAAGCTGAGTTAATGCAGAGCAAAAGGCTTCCTTTAACTGGTATTCTCAACAGAAGCCTGGCTGTCGCCTCATGTTTTCTCTGGTAGCATAAATTCAGGAAAGAGGTGGTTTGCTATCAAAAGTCTTACTGCGTAGACTTTTATTTGGTCTACACTTTTCTTTAAGAAATGCCTTCTCAGGATATTAGTCTGTATTTAGGTCTTCAGACATTTAAACATTTTCAAGAATCAGCAATATGGGTAAATATTTATGGTGTCAGGAAGATAAATTTATAAACTTAGGCAAAAATTTTAATTGCCAAATGGGATAAAGCTGAATATACTTAATATATAACCAGTTTAAAAAGCCTCTGCATTTCCTTTCCAAAAGAAATATTTCTAAATAATATAAATGGTGACTGGAGAGAGAGGGTTTTATAAAGATAATAAAATTTTAGACAAATACTATTATATAAAACAGTACTTCAGCATGTTTAGAAGAGAGGAGGAATAGGTTTTTATACTGTTTATCATATTTGTCATCCATTTACAAAATTCATTTATGTATTTATTCATTTGATCAACACTTTTTTTTTTTCTTTGTGGCAGAGACAGAGTCAGAGAGAGGGACAGCCAGCCAGGAAGGGAGAGAGATGAGAAACATCAATTCTTCATTGCGGCTCCTTAGTTGTTCATTGATTGATTTCTCATATGTGCCTTGACGGTGGGGCTACAGCAGACCAAGTAACCCCTTGCTCAAGCCAGCGACCTTGGGCTCAAGCTGGTGAGCCTTGCTCAAACCAGATGAGCCCGCGCTCAAGTTGGCGACATGGGGTCTCGAACCTGGGTCCTCCGCATCCCAGTCCGATGCTTTATCCACTACGCACTGCCTGGCCAGGCTGATCAACACTTTTGAGGGCTGTTATCAAGTGAATAAGATGCCCTGGAAGGTACTGGGATTATAATGGTGAGCAAGGCCTGGTCCTCGTCTAGGCTCACGCGATTTATGGTCTGGTACTGTGGGGGCAGGGAACTGACAAACAAAACCTGTTCTTGCAAAAAGAAATTATAAGTACCCAGAGCATGGAATGAGGGGAGCAACAGGGAGGAGTCAGGGAATGGTCTAAGTCAGTGTTTTGCAATCACCAGTCTGCGAAAGAGGGGGCCACCCTGATGGTGTATGAAGATTATAGACCCAGTGAGCTTAGTTGAATTCTCATATGGCAGGGCAGTTTCTACTTATCAGCCTGTATCACTGATGAAAGTACTATTGAGGTTGTCTTAGGTATATTTGGAGCTTCACTTGAATTAAATATTGCTCTCTAGAAATTTCAGTTGTATTCTATTAAAAATATATATATTGTCTGGTTATTTGAGAGTTTTCATTTTATGGTATTATAATTAAAAAATAATGCATAAAATACTAATAATGGTTTTTATTTCTGCCTTAGCAATCCCCAAGTTAAAAAGGTTGAAAAACACTGTTCTAAGCCGTAGGCATTCCATATACACCACAGAGGCTTACGAGAAATTAGAATGAGAATCTCCTATTTTGTTATTTAGACTCCAGCCACAACTTATAAACTCATACAATGAAGAAATCCTCTTGCTGAGAAGACAGAAGTCTTTTTACTTGAGTAAAAATGGACTTGTAGTAGCTTCCCAAAGTTTTCCCCTAACTCTGCCTCTTCCCAGTATTGTTTTCTTTTGGGCTATGGTCTCCACACATTTCACCTGAACACTGTGCCATGCCTGCAGGTCTGGCGGTGTGCGTGGTGTCTGCGGGCACTGAGCTGCGCGCGCCCTGGCCGGACACACAGGTGGTACAGGGAAGGCGTGGCCCTGGCGGGGCTTCTCTCAGCCCTCCTCGGTTTCCGGTCTCGGACCTGACTCCATCCTGTCACAGGATATCTTTAAAAAGCCCTAGACTGCATACATCTTTCTTCCATTCTCTGTTGTGTTTCTTCATTCAACTAAAAGCTCTGCTGTGAAGGGTTCTCCTGGGGAGGCAGCCGGGAGATGCTGGGGTTGGCGGTGGGGTGGAGGCTGTCCAGTGCCCAGCACAGGGAGCAGTGCTGCCTAGGATGGGACAGTGCCTCTGACCTGTGCCTGGCACGCTTCCACGGACTCAGGGGAACAAGGAAGTCACACAGAAATATTTGTGACAGCAAAAATATACCATGATGGTATGTACTTTAACCACAAATGGTATAGTATCTGTGATTAATAGACTAACGAGTAGGAAAAATAAAAATACAGTTGAAAAAATAGCCGCTTACCATAGTATGTAAGATACTCTGCTGTGTGGAGAAATGTCAGTGAAACCAGAACATTGAAAATCCAATTTATTCCAGATGTACATGCATTTCCTGTACTTCTTGCCCAAAGAGGATAGATTTCAGAATTCACAGTCCAAGGCATTGGTCCCATTCCTGAGAATTACAAAATTTAAAATTTCAGTTAAACAGTAAGGAATTTAAAAAAGAGTAGCTTTTGTCTCCTCTAAGAGACAATTTAATAAACTCAGCAGTAAGAAGGATGGCTTTTTACCAGGTGCGAAGAAAACAAGATATAAAATAAGGCCCAGAAGTGCAGTCCAGGAGTATGGGGTAGGGCAGAAATTGTAAGCCCAAAATACTTCTTCTGTTTTGAATATGGTTTCATTTTCACACCTGAAAAATAATGCAATATGAATATTAGAGTTTTAGGATATAGTTGCAGAAATTCAATGTGATCATCTGACACATTTGGATGTTTCTTAACATTATTAAAGAGTTCAAGATGTTTTCCTTGAAAAAAATTTAAATATACAGTATTAGATATGCAAGTTCACATAGAATTTTTAGAGGTGACTGTAATTCAAGAACAACATAGCCTGACCAGGTGGTGGCACAGTGGATAGAGTGCTGAACTGGAACGCGGAGGACCCAGGTTTGAAACCCCAAGGTCACTGGCTTGAGTGCCGGCCCATCTGGTTCAAGCAAAGCTCACCAGCTTGAACCCAAGGTCGCTGGCTTGAGCAAGGGGTCACTCAGTCTGCTGAAGGCCTACGGTCAAGGTACATACGAGAAAGCAAGCAATGAACAACTAAGGTGCCACAACAAAGAATTTATCCTCCTTATCTCTCTCCCTTCCTGTGTGTCCCTCTCTCTGTCTCTGTCACAAAAAAAGAGCAATACAGAAATACTTTGAGTATACCATTCATAACAAAAAAAGGAACAATCTGATTAAAAAGTGGGCAGAAGATCCGAATAGGCATTTTTTAAAAAGACATACAGATGGCCCGCTGGTAAAGGAGAAGGTGCTCAACATCACCAGTCATTAGGGAAATGCAAATCAAAGCCACAATTAGGTGTCCCTCACACCTGTTATAAATGGCTGTCATCAAACAAGACAGATATGTAGACAGAACTGACTTAATCTTAAAAAGCTGACTCCATTTAAAAACTAATCAACCTGAATCCTGTACCCCTCCCCGTTTCCCTGGGGTTGACTCTGGAATATGCACAGAGGCTTCAGGTAATCACAAACTACCATTAGTCCTTCCTCTGGGGCAGGCAGTCACAATGGTTAACTTGCCCTGGCACCAGAGCCACTGGTATCTGGTCCCTTTGTTACACTCCATCACCCCTCCCTGCATTCCTCTCGGAATACGTAAGTCCATTTCTCAGAGGGGTAGACAGTGGACAGTGCGGGACCTATTTTCTGTCCTGCTGTGCCCCCAGACTGCATTCCCCTAAGTTCCTATTGAAACTAAACTGACAAGCTGGATATGTCTGCATTGTTCTTCAGCCTCTCTACTCCTTTGGCATTGGAGCCACTTTGCATACATGGCCTATGCGTGAAACAATAAGAAATAGCGTGTTGGTGAGGATGTGAAGGAAAGGGAACCCCTGTGCACTGCTGGTGGGAATGTAAATTAGTGCAGCCATGATGGAAATAGAATAACAGTTTCTCAAAAAAAAAAAAAAAAAAAAAAAAAAAAGAGCTATCATGCGATCTAGCAACCTCACTTCTGGGTATTTACCCCAAGAAAATGAGAACATTAACTCAAAAAAATATCTGCATCCCATGATCACTGTAGCACTATTTAAAATAGCCAAGACAAGGAAGCAACCTATGTGGCTACTGATAGATGACTAGATAATGGAAATGTGATACACACACACTCTAGAGCAGGGGTCTCAAACTTGGGCCCGCGGGCCGCACCCACCAATTTTGTGCGGCCCGCAGACTAATCCACAAAGTTTAATTAGTCTGCGGGCCGCACAAAATTGGTGGGCGGGCTGCATGCAGCCCGCAGGCCGCGAGTTTGAGACCCCTGCCTAGAGTATTCCATAAAAAGGAAATCTTGGCCTTGGCTGGTTTGCTCAGTGGTAGAGCGTCGGCCTGGCGTGCAGGAGTCCCAGGTTCGATTCCCAGCCAGGGCACACAGGAGAAGTGCCCACCTGCTTCTTCATCCCTCCCCCTCCCCTTCCTCTCTGTCTCTTCCCCTCCTGCAACCAAGGCTCCATTGGAGCAAAATTGGCCTGGGTGCTGAGGATGGCTCCATAGCCTCTGCCTCAGGAGCTAGAATGGCTATGGTTGCAACGGAGTGATGCCCCGGATGGGCAGAGCATCGCTCCCTGGTGGGCGTGCCGGGTGGATCCTGGTCGGGCACATGCGGGAGTCTGTCTGACTGCCTCCCCGTTTCCAACTTCGGAAGAAGAAAAAATTTAAAAAAAAAAAAAAAGAGGAAATCTTGCCATTTATGACAACATGGGTGGATCTTAAGGGCATTGTGCTAAGTCTGACAGAAAGAGATACCATGTGATGCCACTTAAATGTGCAATCCTAAAACAAAACAAAAACCAACAAGAAAATCTGAGTTCATAGATATAGAGAACGTATTGGTAGTTGCCAGGAGTGGGAAGGGGGGTCAAATGATACAACCTTCTAGTTACAAAGAAAGAAGTCGCCGGGATATAATGTATAGCAGTGGTTCCCAACCCCCGGGCTGTGGACTGGTACTGGTCTGTGGGCTATTTGGTACCGGTGCGCAGAGAAAGAATAAATAACTTACATTATTTCAGTTTTATTCATATTTAAGTCTGAACGATGTTTTATTTTTAAAAAATGACTAGATTCCCTCTGTTACATCTGTCTAAGGCTCACTCTTGGTCACGTGATACATTTATCTGTCTCACCCTAAAGGCTGGTCCATGAAAATATTTTCTGACATTAAACCGGTCTGTGTCCTAAAAAAGGTTGGGGACCACTGATGTACAGCATGGGGACTACAGTCAATACCACAGTGCATCTTTGAACATTGCTAAGAGAATAGATCTCATCAAAAGAAAAAAATTAACTATGGCGATGGACGTTGATTAGACATTGTGGTGATCATTTTGCAATATGTACACATATCAATTCATGTTGTATACCTGAATCTAGTATTTTATATGTCAATTATACTCAGTAAAAAAATAAAAAGAAAAATGGGTGTTTTATAACCATTCCTTATAAGTCAGACACTATTTCCAGTTAGTCCTTGAAAGCTGCATTAACACCTTCTGACTAACAGTGCAGTGTGTTGTGTGGCCTGGACAAGATTCACATTCCAGAAACATTTTTTTATTTGTGAAATGGGGAGAATGCCTTACAGGTAATTTTAAAGACTGGAAAGGGGTCTTAGGATAGATGAGGGCAGGGAACCATTCTTACATCTGATTCCCACTAACCCTTCCTTCCCTTCCCGCTGCGCGCTCTTGCTTGCTGCTCTATCAGTCCTGCCCGCTGACTCTGCGCCTGCCTCTGTGGTCTTAGATTGACGCTCAAGTTGCACTTCCAATTCTTTACCTTAATTGAAATCTGAATTGTACCCGAAGACACAATCGGCCTCAAAAAACATTCTTATTCCTGTTACCATTTTTAGACTGTTGCTCTACTTCTGTCAACCTTTACTTTTGAAACTTGACATCCAAACCCTACCTGTGTTTCTGACCTCCACCATACCCTCCTCCTGTCTGGGTGATGGCGGTGCTTGGTCAGTTACCTTCTCCAACCTACTTATTGTACTTCTGGGCCATACCAAGGCCTCATAGGCCCTTATTTAATCTCTGAAACTGCAGAGAGGGCAAGTGATACTGTGCTTGATTTGGAACTACTTGACTTCAAGGTCTGGAACTTAGAGCATGACTGTTCTGATTACAAGCACTTGGTTTCATTTCTAAGCACTTTAGATTCTACTCTTCGTGTTCATTCATCTCATTACTCAGTTGAGAACCTGCCGGTCTGGGGTTTGCTGGTCTCTAGAATCCACACGCCCCTGCCATTCTCACCATTTCACTTCCCAACCCAGTGCACACCATTAACTTCTTTCAATAAGCACCTTTCAGAAGCTGGACATCACCACAAAACCATGTTTCTTGCCCCTTTCTAAGACGTGCTCTTCCTAGTACTGGTCCTGTATTTCCTTTTGTCTGCTCCAGGGTCCTGTTACCATCTTTAGTTTGAGTCTTCCCTTCTCATTACAACACATAAGATTGCTCTTATTCAAATAATCAAGCCTCTCATATGACCACTACTGGCTTGTCCAGAATCCGAGAAGCATGTACTATTTCGTTACTACACAGCCCAGCTCCCCCCAACCTGGACGCCAGTTGGCTCCTACTCGGGCTCTGTTGTCTTAAATCTGCTCATCCAAAACTCACCTCCAAATCCTCCAATTCATTTATCTTTAATTTTGAGGCTCTTTGATTACTCTGCGGTGGGTGATATTGCAGACAACCTCCTCCCTTCTCTTTCTCCTTCCCTTTCTTCTCTCTCTATCTTCTCTCTCTGATGTATATGTCTTCATTGCTTTTTAAAAATAACCCTTCCTTCCCTCAACCTCTAAATACAAGTGTTCTGTAAGGTTCTATTTTGGGGCTTAGACGTTCTTTCTCTTTAAGATTTTTTTAGTCCCTTGATAGGTTATTCTAGCTTTGACCTGTTTCTCAATCCCCACTGATGGAATTTAGGTGTCTGCTGAACATCCACACCTGAATATCCTGCTATGGCCTCAGATGTACTAGGGCTGCAGTGGAACAGACTGTCTTCTCCAGGAGACAGAGTGGTGCTGTTCTGAGTTCAAACCATGACTAAAACTTCTTTGCCCAACATAGAGACATAGTCGTGAACAAAATACCCACCATGTGCACTGTGGAAACAAGTGTCGCGGGCACAGGCGCTGTCCTGTAACATGGGGAAAGGACTCCTTCCAGCTGTTGGGAACATTAACTGCGAGAATGCACACGCAGGGTATGCACAGGATGGATTCCTTTAATGGTGCCACTCACGAAACTTATTTTAGTTAAAACCACCACTCTCTGAGTTGGAATGGATTAAAATCTTGGAGTTATTTTCAATATTTTCTTATCTATCTGTATTGAAGTCCTCTATACTTTTTAAGTCCAAGTAAAGAAAACTAGCTAAGACTTTGAGCTCTGGGGTGGACCTCTGAAGTTCAAATCGAGGTTGAGACGCCCTGATTTGAAACTAGGATGTAGGCACTTAGCTTTTCAAAGCCTGTGTCCACGTCTGTGAAATAAGGACTTTCCTGGCACCTACCTCAAAGAGATAGTTTGAAGCTTATATAAGATAAGGTATGCAAAGAACTTCACATGGTATGGATAAGAAATCCTGTTTCCTAGACAGAATTCCTAAGTCTGAGTCTACCTTTCTATTTGCATTAATAAACCCTAATTCAGACTCGAGTGTTTGTGCCATCTACACCTGTCTCTGTGGCAGACTCACCAGACTAGCCCCTCCACGATCCCTGTTTCCTCATGTTCACCATCTTGTAGAGTCCTCTGCCATTGAGTGAGGAAGTGCCCTGTGGCTTGCTTCTCACCAACAGAATGTGGCAAAAGTGACAGGACAAAGGTGATTGAATATGTAGGCTGACACTTGAGCTGAAGTGTCTCACTCCCTTGCTTGCTTTGAAAAAGCAGGCTGCTGTGTGTGGGACCCCAGGGCTGGGATGCTCATGGGAGGGACTGAGATGTCTAGGACTGACTTTGGTAGAAAGCTAGCAAGAGACTGAGCTCCTTGTTACTGGATTCTACCAACAAAAGCTCCACTTTCCTCACTTGGGCCTCAGAACTGCAGCCCCAATCAACATTTATAGTCTTGAGAGACCCTAAGCCAAAAACCTGAACTGTGCCTAGACTTCTGACAAATAAAAACAGTGACATAATAGATGTGTGCTGTTTTAAGCTGCTCAGTTTGTGGTAATACTGTTATGCTAAAATAAAAAGTGAATAGTCTCCTCATCTTCCTGCAGAATTCTAGCATTCTTCAAACGACTACCTCACCAAGTTGTGCTCTTGCCACGTAGCTGCTCAAAACCTTTCACCCCTTTATCCCACCTGCTTATGGAATGCACAAAATTTGTGCAGCCTGCCTCATTCTGTCCTCCTGTACAGATCCTGTTCTCCAACTAGACTAGATTACTTATTTCCTGAGTCTGCAGCCCAGGCCCAGCGCCTCCTTCTCAGGTCACATCCTCTAACTGAAGGAAAACTCTCACTACCGAACTCCGCCATCGACATCAGCCCTCGAGGCTGACCCAGATGCCTTCTCATTCACCTGTTGAAATACCCTCCCTCCTCTCAAGCCTGTATTGTCCTATCTGAATACACTCCCTGTCCACTGGGCTCTCACCTCAGGCTGCATGGCTCAATGGTTAAGGACACAGGGTCTAGAGTCAGTCTGTATGGTTTTGTATTTTGGTTTGGCCACTTATCAGCTGTAATATGAGTCCCTAAGAGACTTGTTACAAAGATTAAATATAGTGATAATCGCTTGGCACAAAGACAGCAATTTAAGTTTTGCCAAAAAAAAAATACCTTCCGCTTTTTCAAATTTCAATCTCTAGTCCATAACGGTACTCTCTCGAGAGATAAAAGGTCATTGAATGATGAATGAAGCCTTTGTGTCTGCATTTAACTGAGTAGGAAACAGAATCAGAAGTTCCCTGATCAATATTCCTCCATCTTCATTTCCAAATAATCAGTCTTCTCAAGAAATTAAAGTTAAAAAATGAGAAAGGGGGGTGAGGGAGAGAGAAAGGAGGGATGGAGAGAGATGCAGAGAGAAAGGATGAGATGGGAAGGGAGAGGCAAGGCGAGGCGGAAAGGCAACAAAGGCAGAGAGCTAGGCTCCTAGGGAGGAAATGCTTACAAATAATCCAGTCACTAACCTTCTGTCCACTGACAAATTCTATTTCCTACTTTCATTCATTATTAACAAAGTTCCTTGCGTGATCTCTTGCTGGAACGAAGGAAAGTGGCATATTTTGGGGAATGTGCTTGCTCTGACGTAGCTTTTCCCCACCTGGCCACATACGCACGTTTATCTGTGTAAAATGCCTAGGAACCCATCGTCCTCGTGCTGATGTTAAAAGCACTGCAGCACTGACATGAGAGAGTTACACACTCGGCAATACGAAGACAGCTAATGACTACAAATGTGACATCACACCTGGCCTTCAAAATACAAACATTAGAAATCTCAGCTGAAAAATAAAAATGTATATTCCAAGTGTTATGGCAAAATGCCCTCATGTTTTCCTGGCTTAGCGGCTGCTGGCGGAAGAACAGAATGCTCCAGAGAAAGAACGCCAATACATTGACATCAGTGTGTGGGTTGGGATTAGCAAACGTCATGCTCTCAAATGGGGCCACCTTCTCACCACATCCTGGAGCAAAACCAGAAAACAATTACAGTAATGGCAGCTGCGTGGAGACAAAGCTGCAGATCGCACGCAAGCAGGCGAAATCTGTCTCTGGCAGAGGAAGAGAACTAATCTTCAGTAGCAGCATGACTAGTCTAACACCTGATACGCAGACCGAATAAATGATCAGCCCCTATTCCAGCCACGGAATGCACAGTGCTTCCTTTAGCAACACATCTAGAAATGAACAGCTCTCTCCGAGGTGGAACAGTTCTCCCTTGCCTACTCAACACCAAGCCCCAAACCAGTTCACAGGCAGAGCTGTCTTTGCCTGTGACTGTACTTTGTGTTACTTCATTATTCGATATCTGAAGAGTCTTAGGCCAAAGAAATTACTCAAAAGAACTAAGCAGGGCAACTGCTCTTGCCCTCGAACCATTAGTAATCGATTCCTTGCCTCCTACACAGCACATGCTTTTTGTATTGTGCCTTTATTCACTAGGATGGAGTTCTTTAACTGCTTCATGTTCATATATGGGAGTGGGAGGGAATACCACCTGTATTCACAAAACTTCAAATTTTGTCTAAATCGAATCATGGAGAAACCTACAGAACTTTGTCCCCTTCTCAAAAGAGTTTTTAAAAGAACTGGGAGAAGGGCAGGGAGGGCTTACCATGGCTCGTGCGACACACTCCCGCTCCTACTGGGTCCACTGCTCCTCCTTACCTGCCCATTCATCACTGAGAAGTGTCAGTAAAGTGCAATCTCATCTCGAGATTCCGATGCAGGACTGCGATTTCTTCGAATGAGATCATTATGATACCACCTCAAAACAAAGTGGATGCCCTGAAGGGTTAACTAATAGCTGTTTGCTGGAGTTTCTTATACACAGTCTGAGGGTAGAGGTGGAGCAGGGCCTAGAAAAGGCGGGTCTCTACCCAGGAGAGGGCACCGTCACTCTCTTCTGAGGGAAATCAACACAACGCCCAGCAGTCAGGGACCAGGATGATGAGAAATTTCAACTTGTGAGCATCTGAGCAGAGCAAACAGGAAAAGCTACCTTTACAAACTTGACTCATTACTACTCATGCACTTTAATTTCTGTTCACTGGCATACCTTCCTATATAATAATCTAACAAGATAAACTTATGTCAAGGGTGGCAACATAGCATTTAAACTGAGCGCTTCTGCAGTTGAATTGAGAAAAGTACGGCTTCCAAGCTGGCAGGCGCAGACCACGTTGAAGATCTTGGCCTTCAATGTTTTCCTATTGGCTAGCCTTTTCTTCTATTTTAATGTAGAGTTGCTGCAAGTTGAAAAAATCATCTATTTTGTTAAATACTATTATTTTCTGGTAAAAATAAAACCTTTAGAATTACTGAGATAATTAAATCATAGACATAGATAAATTTTGAAAGCATTAGAAATTTGAAGCTAAAAGCCATTAATCAATGAAATATAAATTACACACACACACAAATATATATTAGTAACTGCATCTAAAACATTTACCAGTATACTGGCTAGCTTAAAACAAAACAACAGTAAATTAAATTAATACAGTTTATAATGGACCAAAGTTATTTCTGTAACCATGATTTAATGCTACCCATCTAGTGATCAGAGTTATGTATTCTGTAACACATCAAATAATGTAATCAGCCCTGTGCTTTCGCCTCTAACACAGCTCTTGTTCCAGTTGAATAGCCTGTTTCATGAACGGGGAGCACTGACACGAGCAAACAAAACCACAGATGTCAAGTTAATCATAACAGGAGGTTCAAACTCTCCGAGCCTTTGACATTAGATTTATGCTACTGTTAACTAACTAACCAGATGTTTCGAGTATAATTACACAAAGAGGAGGCCTCTATCCTGACCGAATTATAGCCAGCCAGCTTAGCTGCCAAAATGCTGCTGAGGCCCAAGGTCTTTATCAGAACTGACAAGAAAAATGGCGCATTTGCTTATTAGCTCACCTCTCGTTTCAGAAGAGCCTCTCTCCATTTGATCTCTGTTCTACCTTCCTGCCATTGCCTCTCCCTCCTGACAAAAAGCCCTGGCTGCACTGAGATGTAACATGGATTTCTGAAAACAGTAGTTCCCTATTTTCTCAAGTCTTTCAGCACTTGAATTGTCCCTTTTCCTTTTCACCAGCACTTGTCACGAGTCTGGCTTTCGTGGTGACAGGCAGCTGGACCTGCGGGTCGGCTCCTTGGTTTCGTTCCTTTGCAACAGCATCAAGATTGGCCCTCACATAACTGCTGTGACAAGGATCTCAGGATGGTGAGTTAAAGCATCCCTCTCAATTCCAATCAGAGACTTGACGTTTTTCCACACTTAGGGGTTCGTTCCCTTTTTAAATAATTCTTCACTGCATTACCTGGGACCTTTCTCTGTGGAAGATACAGCACCTCTATTTCCCAATTTTTCCCTAGGCTTCATAGGTCATTGCTTAGCCCAGCATTTTAGATGTAATCAATGACCAATAAATGCTTGCTAAATAAAAATTCAGTGTATCAGTTCCCATTTAGCTGATCTGCAGACACCTGATGCCAGTTTCTCCACTATATTATATACATTATTGAAGACAGATATATTTGTCATCAAAAACAATTTTTTTTACCTCTCAGAAATTAATCTCTACTTAAGAAATGTTATTGCCGGTGGCAGAAGGTTTTCCTGACATGAGCATTGCGAAACCCGTCTGTCTCATCCCCAGCTGTGAGAATTCCCAGCCACCGCCGTGCTCCGGTCTGACTTCCCTCCACTCCCGGAGTGCCAGCACAGTATCCCTCCCTCGCCCGTCTGTGTTTGCAGGTGCCTGGGAATGAATGTGGCTGATCTACCGCTGGAGGCTATCTTGATGCAAACAATGTTTCTTGGATTCTTTTCAATCCATTCTATAGCTGCCTTCCGTCAAGTGTGAGTTCTGTGGCTTCTTCATGAAAGCTGTGCTCCCAGCAGAAATGTCCTCGAGTAGCTGTAAATCTTCACTTGATGAAACTGATTAATATTTGTGTGAAGCTTTATCAAATACTAAGCCAGTGTTTTTCAACCCCTGGTCCACAGACCAGTCCATCAGAGACTTTGTGCCGGTCCGCGAAAGAGTTAACCACCCTGATGTTGTATGAAGAGTACAGACCAATGACCTTAGTCGAATCTGCTTTCTGCCTTAGCGGTCCCCAGGTGTAAAAGGTTGGAAACCACCTATTTACTTCTTATAATATTCCAAAGAGCCTGACCAGGCAGTGGTGCAGTGGATAGAGCATTGGACTGGGATGCAGAGGACCCAGGTTCGAGACCCCGAGGTCACCAGCTTGAGCACGGGCTCATCTGGTTTGAGCAAAAAGCCCACCAGCTTGAACCCAAGGTTGCTGGCTCCAGCAAGGGGTTACTCGGTCTGCTGAAGGCCCGCGGTCAAGGCACATATGAGAAAGCAATCAATGAACAACTAAGGTGTTGCAACTCGCAATGAAAAACTAATGATTGATGCTTCTCATCTCTCTCCATTCCTGTCTGTCTGTCCCTCTCTCTCTCTCTCTCTCAAAAAAAAAAAAAAATTAAGAAATAAAAAAAATATTCCAAAGAAATAGCATCGTTATTCCCACTTTCCATGAGACAAATCTTAGAAATACAGTGACTTTCCCGAGATTACACAGCAGAGGTAACGTCGGAAACCCAGTCACCCGTTTCCTTTTCCTTCACTAGAATCCTCCTACCAGTTCATGTATATGTAAAACCTTGCCAGCGTGAGCTGCCCTACTTTTTATAGAATTTAAGTGGAAAATGAGATGAAAACTCTGCTTGAAATCTCCCCTAAGCCTGAGTTCTGCCTTAATGTCAGCGCTAAAGTACGTCACTAAAATCTCCAGCTTAAATGAGAATAAAATGCTTCTCACAGAGCAGTAGGAATTAAAATGAGCAGCATCTCGGCAGATCTGGGTGTCTGTGTCTTGTATATTCTTTTTGGACTCAGTATCTATTTTGCCCCAAAGCACAAAACAGTAATTAGAACAGAAACAATGCTTATACTACCTGGAAGTTAAAATATCTTATAACAAACTCAATAGCTAAATAACTGATATGAGGGCAGTGATGTCAACAGTACACATGCACTACAAGGAGAATAGTGATTTTAATGCAATAAAACGGCAGTATTAAGCAGTACTAATACATATTCTAAAACACAGAGCTTTATAATGACTATCTGATATAGCCATGCCAGTAAGGAATTAAAGGCTTCCCCAGAAAATACATATAGAATGTCTCAGTAATTACTTAAAAAGGAAATTTTCGTTAGTTATTGACAATGAATGTAGTAAACACTGAGGGCATGGAAAGGTATTATAAAACTATAAACTATAGGGCAATTTCACATTTTTAAATCTACTGCAAAGTGAAAACGTAACAGCTTTACAAATTAAGCACTGTAATTGCAATTGGCTTTTTCTCACTTCCTGACTTGTATTGAAACTTCTGTAACACCATACTGATTATCAGCAATGGAACAAAATTATAAAACAGGACGTGTCTCAATCTTTCTACTGTGTGTGTGTGTCTGTGAGACAGAGATCCTTCTGGAGACTAAGGGGAACCCATTTCTTTATCTTTCCAGCCTCTAAAGGCCACCACATTTCTCAGCTCATAGTGCCCCCTATCCTCAAAGCCAGAAAAAAGGGAGTTGAGTCTTTGGTCCATCTCTCTGGTTAAAAAAAAAAAAAAAAAAAAAAAAGATGATTTAATTCTTCTAAATTCAAGATGATTTTCCTGCCACCACTTGGGTGAATATATACCATAACAGGTCCGTTAAAATCTACTCTATTTATAGATGTCAAATAAGTATGTTGTACCCTGAAACTAATATGATACTGTATGTCAACTATAATTAAAGAAAAGGAAGAAATCTAGACTGTCCTTCCTTATGATCTGTTACTGGCACTGGAGCAAAGCATTCATGTCACCCGCCTGTCACGCTCATCCTCCTAAAAGCAGCCCTGGCATCCCCCTGGGGAGAGGCCCCTGCCCGCTCGGCCTCCTTCTCCAGCCTCCCCAGCACCCCCTCCACTTCGCTCACTACATCACCCCTGTGTCTCAGAGGCCAACACATAGCTGGGGCTCAACAAATATTTGTCAAATGAATAAGTCATATTCTTTTTTTTTTTTTTTGAAGTGAGAAGTGGGGAGGCAGAGAGACAGACTCCCACATGCGTCCGACCAGGGTCCACCCGGCATGCCCACTAGGGGGCGTTGCTCTGTTGCAACCAGAGCCATTCTAGTGCCTGAGGCAGAGGCCATGGAGCCCTTCTCAGCACCTGGGCCAACTTTGCTCCAATGGAGCCTTGGCTGTGGGAGGGAAAGAGAAAGAGAGAGAGAGAAGGGGAAGGGTGGAAAAGCAGATGGGCGCTTTTCCTGTGTGCCCTGACCGGGAATCAAACCCGGACATCTACACCCCGAGCCAACACTCTACCACTGAGCCAGCTGGCCAGGGCTAATCATTTTCACCATTTGACAATGTCACAATAAAACATTGCCTCACAAATTTAAAACTACTTTATTTCTAAGGAGATTGTGATTGGGATATAATCTATTCATATGAATTATATATTTTGCTAGTCTACAGCAGGTATTTAATATAGTTACATATATTTTAACTCGAATAAATTATTCCTTGGATTATTTCAACACATAAATGTTTATTGTGGTCTAGGTAAAAGAGTAAGCATTAGAATAGATGAATATAAAATATTCATTCCATCATTCAGTAATCATTTACTATAAGAGCCAAATAAAAATGATTAGACACACAGTAAAAACACCGGCAGGTGAGATGAAAGTTTTTGTATTTCCCGACACACACACAGACATACCTCAAAGAAGAGATGTTAGTGGAAATCTGTGGTACTTTTCTCAGAAAGATGTGAAGGACCTGGGAGCAATGCACAAAGTGGGAGATGGGCTTGCACAGGACCCTGACATATTGTGCAGAAGGGGACTTAGCTCATTTGCCTTATTTGTAGAGTTGTCCAGGAGTCTGGCTCTAACACCTGTTAATCAGGAATATTCTGAGCAAGTGAATAAACGATGGGCAATCTCAGATTATAGGAATTTCACGAACATATTAACTAGGAATTACTCAGTGTCTGGGTGCTTTCTTGGATCCTAGATGAATTTTTACTCTGGGGTTAAGGTCACTATGGCCATATAACTATCTCTAGAAATCAGGCAAAGGTCTTAGGAGAGAAAGCACACACTCTAACTTAAGGGAGACTACCTGCGATTTTGGTATAAAGTAAAGGGAACTCTCCAACTGAGAAACACTTGTGTTTACTTTGGGTAGCAATATTCCGCGAAGAGTCCCGCCCCTTAAGGGCGCTTATCTGAAGCATCCGAAATGCACATACTAAGCAGACACCCGCACAGACGGACAGAACACAGTTCAGAGGGTCCTCGGGGATGCTCAGATGAGCCAGGCTGCCCTACCTCAAAAGAGAGTTCCAGTTTCACAAAATTTCAGAAGTTGGGAAAACTTCAGGCAGAGAGAATTAAATCCAGCTCAGCATTGGTGAGTGAATCACTGTACTATCTTTACCCTCTGTGGAGTGTGGGAGATAGCTCAGGGGGTTAAGTGCTTTATCTAAAACCTCTCTCCTACAACAGGTACAAAGAATATTTTTCCTTGAAGAAAGTGCTGATCAAATTTGAGATTTCGGTAAACGACCTACTTCGAGCCCTTTTTCATTCCCATTTACCTGAGGACGTTTTTATGTAAGTCAAATCCTAGCCACAATTAAATTTCCTGCAAATGATTTTTCTTTAAAAAAAAAAAATTAACATTGCCCTGGAATTTAGTAAAACAATTTAATCAGCCTAGATATTAAGGTAAACCTGTGGTGACATATCAGGAAGAACTCAATCTGGTGAAAAGCTACGGGGGAAATGGAGACGGATTTGGGTACATGGCCAGGTTTAAACAGAGGTTAACCCAGGAACGTACCTGTTTGAATTCTGGCTCAACTACTTATTAGCCTCCACCAATGACCTTAAGCAAGTTATTTAACCTACTTAAGACCCCTATCTTCATTTAAGGATGCTTAGCATGTACTGGAATTATTATGAAAACAACAGTAATTGTTGTTGCTACTATTAAAATGTATGTATTTGCAGGCCTGGGCCCCAAAGACAAAAAAGATATATTTTTTTCTTTTATGAAGTTCTACACATTATAATCCTCCCTTGGGGATATGACGTGTTTCCTAAAAGAGAGAGAAATAATATCTGGATTTCAATGACATTTTGCTTTTTTTCTCTTTCAGCTCTTTATCTATCTCACAATCATTTCCTCTTTTCTTTTTAAATAACATTTTGATATACTTCCTTAGCTTCCATTTTACTCTTTTTGGAACAAGTTTACTTGTCATGCAATCATGAATAAACTTATTTCTTCTTTCTATTCATAATGTAAGCATTGTCTTTTGAAAATATTGTATGATAAACTTTTAGATGAAAATGAATAACCAGAAAGGGTAAAAGAGAAAGTAGCTTGTGAAGAAATAAATGGATCATGATACAAGGTGAATGGAAACACTTGGGAGACTTACATTTCCTCATTATCTGAAAATAAACAAGGGCTCCTTCTGGTGAAGATGGCGGAGCAGAGAGGTGCTGGGCTTGCCTGCTCCTGTGACCATGGCAACGCTATAACTACGGTACAGAACAGCCATGAGTGAGAATCACCTGAAGACTAGCTGAACATCCTATAAGCATGTAGAGAAGTCACATGGAGACTGGTAGGAGAGGCAGAGACTCACTGAAAGAAGCTGGTTCCACACCCACGTGCAGTGCTCAAGAGCTGGGAGGGTATCTTGGTTGTGGAGGTCCCCCCTGAGAGTGAGGGTTCCCAGCTCTACACTGGGCTCCCCAGCTCCAAGCTCCAGTGCTGCAAAGAGGCACCCCCACAATATCTGGCTGTGAAAATCAGCAGGATGAAGAGGAGGGCTGCTGTAGATTCAGGCATTATCTTAAAGGGCACGAGCACAGACTCACTCGCTCACAAATGTTGCCCTACGTTCCAGTGAAGGGATCCAGCTTGAACCAGGAACAAAGGGAAGAACTGAATCGTCTGGCTTCAAGGAAAAAGGTTCATAGGCTGCTCTGTCCGGGACCCAAGTGCTGACAGATACCACTGCTCCACTGTTGAGCCCTCCTTTTGCTCAGCCTGAAGGTGTAGGCGGGCTCCAAATGTGTCACCATCATTGGCTAACACCGCTCACCCCGCCCTGGTGATACCCTGAGACTCCCACCCAACTAGTTCACCAGCCCAAATCTCTTTCAGCAGCTGTTCCTCATGAGTGGCCAGCATCGTCTCACACTGGGAACTTTTCTAAAATCTCTCAAAGGTTCACAAACCCCAAACAGTGACTGGCCCTGGAGTATCCTGTACCTCTTTCTAAGCAGCTCCCAAACAGACACGGGTGGTGGCTGGCCTGGTTACACAGCACTGCTTCTCCCAGGTATCTCTAAGCCCAGCATACGCTGCTCCCAACCGCTGATCATTGTGCAAATGCTACTAGATGGCTGGAGGCCGGGCACAGACAGCAGCTGGCCAGGCTTGCCCAGAGCCCCTCCTAAGAGGCCACTTCAGACCATCCCAGAGCACCACCTAAACAGCTCCACAGATGACACATGGAGAGAGTAGACTGGCAGGCACCAGAGCCCTGCTGAATCAAATCCCACTGTGCGGAACCCCCCACACAGCTCATGTGCTGTGGTTGGGGCCAGTTCTCACAGCCAGTTAGCCCGAGGGTCAGTCCCACCCACTGTGTGCCAACAGCAATCGCGGCTCAGCTACAACAGGTGGCGCACACAGCCTACACAGGCGACATCCCGGAGCATTGGGCTCAGGTGACTAGGGAGAGGGTCGCACTGGGCCCCACAGGAAACCTACTGCATAAGGCCACCCTGCCAAGACTGGCAGATGTAATGGATCTACCTAATACGTAAAAACACAAGGAAGCTACTAAAATGGGAGACAAAGAAACATGTCCCAAACAAAAGAAAAGGATAAAATTCCAGAAAACAAACTAAGTGGAATGGAGGCAGGCAAGCAAATCTACCAGTCACAGAGATCAAAACACTGGTTATAAGGATGCTGAATGGGGAACTTAGGGAAAGAATAGATAAACCAAACTCAGTGAGAACTTACACAAAGAGAAAGGAAACGAAAAAGAACCAGCCAGAATGAAAACGTGGATGGCCTGAGTAGGGTGAAACTGGTCCCCGGTGCAGCCTCCCTGCTGAGGCAGAGCACCTGAGACCCACGCCGTCGAGCCTGCAGCCCCGGCCTCCTGCCACCTTAGCGGCACCCAGGGCCCCGACTATGTCCTTGTCACTTCTGACCGGGTGGCCGCTAGCAATACTGTCCAGATGAAGGATGATCACGACAAGATGTTTAAGATGAGTGAAAAAAATCACTTCCTACGTGTTAGAGAGGCTGGAGACACTGTGCAGTTTATAGAATATATTCAGAAAAATATGAAACTTCATAAGATGTGAAATGGGTATGATTTGTTTCCCACAGCAGCAGTTAATTTCCCATGATGAAATCTGGCTGACTGTCTTCGGAGTCGGACCCCATATCATGCCAGCCTCCTCCTGGCTGGCTACGCTGAGCATGAGGGTCCAGAACTCTCCTAGAGGGACTACCTAGCAGCCTCGGCCAAGGCCCCTTTCACAGCCCATGGCGATGGTGCCTTCCTAACTCAGTATTCTGGACGATACCACACACCAATTACCTCATGTGAGAAAGCAGTGGAGCTTCTTAGGAAGTTTGTCTGGAGGAGCTCCAGAAATACGTCATTCTGAATCTGCCAACCTTCAGTGTTCAAATCATTGACAAAAATGGCATCCATGACCTGGACAACATTTCCTTCCCTGAAAGCGGCTCCTAACATCATGCCCTCTCTCCCCCTTGCCCAGGAACTTTTTTTGATGGTCTCTTTTATTTTGTTCTACTCTTTTGATATGGACTCTTGATAGATAGTTAATTCAGAATAAAAGTGAATATGGATAACTTAAAAAAAATTAAAGAATACAATAACTCAAATGAAGAATACATCAAATGAAATCAACAGCACATTAGATGGAGCAGAGGATTAAAGCAGCAATTTGAAAGATAAGGTAGTGAAAAACACCCCGTAGGAACAACACAACAACAAAGAAAAAAAATGAGGCTAGATTAAGGGACCACTGGGACAAAACGAAGCATACCAGCATTGCAGCATAGGGGTACCAGCAGGAGAAGAGAGCGAGCAAGGGACTGAAAATCAACTGGAAGAACTAATGCCCCAAAACTTCCTTAACATCATAAAGAAAATCGACATACATGCTCAGGAAGCAGAGAGAGTCTCAAACAAGATTAATCCAAAGGTGCCCACACTAATACACAGCATAATTAAAATACCAAAGGTTAAAGACAAAGAAGCTTAAAAGCATCAAGAAAAAAGAAATTAGTTACCTACAAAGGGCCTCTCATAAGACTGTCAGCTTATTTCTCAACAGAAACTTTGCAAGCCAGAAAGGATTGGCAAAAAAATATTTAAAGTGTATAAAAGCAAGGACCTACAAGCAAGATTACTCTACACAGCAAGGCTATCATTTGGTATGGAAGGAGAGATAAAGAGCTTGCCTAACAAGAAAAAGCTAAAGGAGTTAATTACTGCCAAACCAGTACTACAAGAAATGTTAAAAGGGACATATTTAAGAAGATAAAGAAGAAAAAAGATAAAAATATGAATAAAAGGGCAATAATCTATCAATATCAACTGATAATTACTTTAAAAGTAAATGCTCCAATTAAAAGATATAGGATAACTGAAGATAAAATAAGACTCAAATTAATGTTGCCCACAGGAAACCCACTTCAGATGGAAAGATGCACACAGACTGAAAAGATACTTTATAAAAATGGAAAGAATGGCCCTGGCCGGTTTGCTCAGTGGTAGAGTGTTGGCCCCGGCATGTGGAGGTCCCAGGTTTGATTTCTGGCCAGGGCACATAGGAGGGGCACCCATTTGCCTCTCCACCCCTCCCCCTCTCCTTTCTCTCTGTCTCTCTCTTCCCTTCCCACAGCCAAGGCTCCACTGGAGCAAAGTTGGCCCGGGTGCTGAGGATGGCTCTAGGCCTCCGCCTCAGGCACTAGAATGGCTCCAGTTGCAACAGAGCGACACCCCACATGGGCAGAGTATCGCCCCCTTGTGGGCATGCCAGGTAGATCCTGGTTGGGTGCATGCAGGAGTCTGTCTCTCTGCCTCCCCGCTTCTCACTTCAGAAAAATACAAAACAACAAAACAATAACAACAAAAAGCTGGAGTAGCAATACTTAGACAAAATAAGACTTCAATAAAGGCTATAAATAGAGACAAAGAAGGACATTTAATAATTTTAAAGAGATCAATTCTAGAAGAGGATTTAACCTCTGTAAACATTTCTGCATCCAACATGGGAGCACCTAAATACATAAAGCAAATATTGATGGACATAAAGGGAGAGATCGATGGTAATACAAAGTAGGAGATTTTTTTTAATAGTAGGTGATTTAAACACTCCATTGACATTGATGGATAGCTCATCCAGACATAAAAGCAACAAAGAAACAGCAGCCTTAAGTGACACATTAGGTTGTATGAATTTAATTGATAAAGCCAGAGCATTTCAACCCAAAACAGCAGAATATACATTCTTTTCAAGTGAACATGAAACATTTTCCAGGATAAACCACATGTTAGGTCTCAATACATTTAAGAAGACTGAAATCATAACCATCTCTGAACACAATGGTATAAAACTAGAAATCAATTACAAGAAGAAAACTGAAAAATTCATAATCACATGGAAGCTAAATAACATGCTACTAATGAATAGGTTAGTAACAAGATCAAGGAATAAGTCAAAAGATACCTGAGACAAATGGAAACAAAAACAAAATGACCCAAAATTCTACAATACACAGCCAAAGCAGTTTCTAGGAGGGAAATTCATAGCAGTACAGGCCTACCCTGAGAAACAAGGAAAACCTCAAATAAACAATCTAACTTTTTATCTGAAGAAACTAGAAAAAGAACAAACAAAGCCCAAAGTGAGTATAAGCCCAAAGGAAATGATAAAGAGCAGAGCAGAAATTAATGAAATAGTTTAAAATAACAAAAGATCAATGAAACCAAGAGCTGGTTCTTTGAAAAAATAAAGAAAATTGATAAACTTTTGACTGTACTCATCATAAAAAAGAGAGAGAGGATTCAAGTAAAATAAAATCAGAAGTGAAAATGGGCAGAAGACCTAAACTGACATTTCTCCATAGAGAACATACAGATAGCCCAAACACATATGAAAGTATCATAAACAACATGAATCATCAGAGAAATGCAAATTAAAATTACAAAGAGATACTGCCTCACAGGTGTCAGAAAGGATCATCAGTAAATCAACCAAGTATTGGTGAGGATGTTGATAAAAGGGAATACCTGTTCACTATTGGTGGGAATGAACATTGGTACAGCCACTGTGAAAAGCAGGATGAAGTTACCTCCAAAAATTAAAAATAGAAATATCAAATATCATCAAGACCTAGCAATCCTAGTTCTGTGCTGGGCATTAATCTGAAGAAATTCAAAACAATAAACTGGTACAACTATTATGGAAGACAGTATGGTGGGTTCTCAAAAAATTAAGAATAGAGCTACCATGTGACCCAGCAATCACCCTACTGGGTATCTACTTGAAAAACTCAACCATACTGGTACGCAAAGACATATGCACTCCCATGGTCACTGCAGCATTATTCACAGTGGCCGAGACATAGAAACAACCAAGGTATCCCTTAATTGAGGACTGGATAAAGAAAATGTGGTACAGATATACAATGGAATACTACTCAACCATAGAAATGATGACCTATTATTGCCATTTATGACAACACATATGGGTCTTGAGAATATACTAAGTGAAATAAGTAAATCAGAAAAAGCTAAGAACTATATGATTTCACACAGAAGTGGGATATAAAATTGAGACTCATTAACATAGATAAAACTGTAGTGGTTACCGGAGGGAGAGGGAGAGGGATAGGGGAGTAAAGAGGGACAGATATGATGGAAGATGATTTGACTTTAGGTGATGGGCACACAATGCACACAACGCAATTAACAATTCAAATCCTATAGATGCATCATTTATTCAAAACCTAAATACTCTTAATAATTAATGTCACCCCATTAAATTTAATTTCTAAAAAAAAGATATGTGCACCACTGCACTTATTGCAGCATTATTTCAGTAGCCAAGAAATGGCAGCAATCTAAGGGTCCACTGATACACAAATGGATAAAGATGTCGTACACATATACAATGGAGTATTAGTCATTAAAAAGAATGACATCATACCATTTGTGACAACATGAATAAACCTCTTGATATGTATTGACAAATTTCCATTTATTTTTTTAGTGAGCGAGTGAGAGACAGAGATACACAGAGAGACAGAGACAGGAAGAGAAAGAGAGAGATAAGAAGCATCAACTTGCAATTGTGACATTTTAGTTGTTCATTGATTGCTTTCTTCTATGTGCCTTGACTGGGGGACTCCAGCCAAGCCAGCCAGTGACCCCTTGCTCAAGACAGCTATCATGGGTTCATGTCTATGATTCCAGGCTCAAGCCGGCAACTTCAAGGTTTTGAACCTGGGTCCTCAGTGTCCCAGGTCAATGCTCCATCCACTGTGCCACCACTTGGTCAGGTGACAAATTTCCATTTAGAAAGATGATTTGTTTTACTCTTCACATCAGTGTATAAGAAAGCTATTTGCTTATTAAAAAATAACTTCAATAATCTAAAAGTACTATCTGATAACTTGCCTAGGGTAAGTAAGTTATTTGTATAAGTCTTGATGTTAAGAAGATAACACATATCTCTTTACATGATTTAAAGTGAGCATGCAAGCATCCCTAAGCCCCTCAACTGGGAAACAATGGTAAACATTGTATTATGTTTGCAATGTAATTATCTTGAAGTACATTAAAAAATGTTAACATTTTCCGCATACACTGAACTTATTTTGAGATTCTGACTTACTTGTATTTCCTGAGCTATAATTATGTTATTTCCCCATTTCAGCTCAATACTTCCTCATTTGTATTGTGGTTCTGTAACAGAAAATGGTTTTCTGTTTCCATAAATGCCAGCAATATGTGAACAGTATGTAAGTGGTGATTTGACACAAAATGGGAAGCTAATCCAATTACCCATCTCTTCTAAAGTAGCTAAATCAGTTTCACACAGATGATGGGGACAACTGCATCCTTAATTTTTGTTGTCTCATATTGGTAGCTTTTATTCTGTGACAATAATAAGCACAAATCAGATAATCCAATCATAGTCCAAGATACAAATGTGCGTTAAAACAATAAAGAAAGTTAATGGATACATGTTATATGCCAGTTATGATAAACATAGCTGTACAGAAACATATAATAAAAACCAGTCAGGACTCAACCCATTCATTCCATCCATATGAATATAAAAGCTATTATCTGATTAAAATTAACTTCAAACATAATTTATTACCTGAGGCTGTGGGAGCTGGCCTGCAAGCTGGCCCCCAGTGACCCCACAACCTGATACCCAGACCCTTGTGGAGCTTCTCCATGGGCCAACCTGTGTGACTAGTCTCGTGGAAGGCTGGAGCATGACTTCTGAGGTTAGCTGGTAACGGCTATCAGGATGCCCGCCTGTCTCTCTTGAGCACTGGCTCTGGGGAAGCCAGCTGCCGCCTCCTGCGGGCACACAAGGAGCTCTGCCTGGGGAGAAATGGCCTGACTGACAAAGACCAGCACTGATTAACCTGCCAGGTGCAGAGCCAACCACCTTGGCCAGCCACCCATGAGCGACACCAAGCAGAACCTCTTAGCTCAGCTGTTTCTGGGCTACTCACCCACAGAAGTTGTTTGTCACCAAAACATGTTTATTGTTTGAAGCTGCTAAATTTTGGGGTTGTTAAATTGCAATAGATTACTAATATGGGGACTGTGAATGTTAAATGAAGATCAGTTATCCTGAATAAGAGACTAAAAGAAAAAGGAGACATCTTTTTGCAAATTAAAAGCTATATTCTCAAGTAACTTTTTTGGGGGGTGGGAAGAGAGAGAGAAGCATCAACTTGTTCCACTTAGTTGTGCACCCCTTGATTGCTTCTCATATGAGCCCTGACTGGGGCTCAAACTGGAAATCAGTGAGCCCAGGATTGAACCGGTGACCTTGGCACTCCAGGACAATGCTCTATCCGCTGTGCAACCGGCCAGGGCCCCCTGCATAACTTCCAGTTTGTCAGAATTTATAGCAGACTTGCTGTGTGTAAGAAGAAACCTTTAACTTTTCTAATTGTAAAGCCAGCACTCCTCTCGTGGGCAGGACCCCAGCCTCCCGCATGCAGCCTCCTTACAAGGCACACCCATGCACCCCCTGGGGACACCCAGGCTAGTGCTAAAGCACAAGAGACTCATGCGACATAATTCGGGTTTTCTTAAGCTTTCAGGACATTTTTGTACAGGCATAAAAATCTCCCACAGTCTTCAGTACTAAATGATGCTCAGAATACTGTATAAATGTTCCTGAAATAAATCAGGTTAATGAAGCGAAGGTACTGCCTGTCTTCAAACTCATGCAATCCCACGATCCTGACACCCCCACCCAGGACAGGCACCCCCACTTAGAGAGCCATTGCTGTTCTTTCATTTTGAACTCCAGTGCCCCAAGGTATACTTTTACAGGGACCTACCCAGAGTAATCTTCAAAATGACAGTATTGTTTCATTTCCACTGCTACTGGCAGAGTAAACCAAATAAAGGAAACAAGTATGAGAGAGCAAAAAGTACTTGAGGTTAACTACCAGCTGGGTCAAAAAGATGGCAAAAACCAAGGCAACACATTGGTCTATACAAGTAATAGCAATTCAAAAGGTGGAGAATGCATGTCAGTGACATGCAGTGACTGAGTGCTTTTTAAAATAAGGCCTATTCTAGCAGAATGTGCTTGGAGACAAAGAGGGGTAATACCTTCGTATTACTAAAGTCTGACAACTGAAGAGGGTTGGTTGAATTATGAGTTCACATGACTCAGAGAAAAGCTTGGTAGAACTTTCAGCGCATTGGTCCAGAAAGAATCAAATTTATAACAGCATATTTTGTAACCTGTCAGAATCTTAGAGTAAGGATTTGCTCCCGATGTGCAGTGGAGCAGCTGATACGTACGAAATGCATAATGAAGATTGATGTGAGCAGTTCCATGAGAAACAGGTCCTTGCTGAGAAAACATACACAATATGTATCATGATAGTTATTTGGACCCTTTCCAGTCTTTTTAGTACATGAGAAAATCAAAGCAACTCTAAAACGGCCATTGAGCTTCCCAAACCAGTCATACATCTACAAATCCTTGGCATTTTTTGCAGAAAGGTAATTGGTACAGACATGCTTTGAATGAAAATTATAAACAGAAAAAAATTTTTTGGCTAACTCTCTTCTGAGAATGATATAAACAGGAATGCAGCTTATGCCGAGTATGTTTGGCAGGGCCGTTTCTAAGGGGGCCTGGGGGAACGGGGGCTATGGCGGGTAGCCGAGTCATAAACAGAGAAGTTCCCCCAGAGATGTGACAGTCTCCTTGAGACAGCTGACTTAGCCTAATTTCCCTTGGCACAAAGGTAAGATTCAAAATTGGCCCTGGCTGGATAGCTCGGTTGGTTAGAACATTGACCCAAAGCACAGAGGTTGCTGGTTTGATCCCTGGTCGAGGCATGTACAGGAGCTGCTCGATATTCCTGTCTCTCTTTCTCCCTTACTCTCTAAAATAAATTAAAAATTTTTTTTTTTTTTTTCATTTTTCTGAAGCTGGAAACAGGGAGAGACAGTCAGACAGACTCCCGCATGTGCCCGACCGGGATCCACCCGGCACGCCCACCATGGGGCGATGCTCTGCCCATCCTGGGCGTCGCCATATTGCGACCAGAGCCACTCTAGCGCCTGGGGCAGAGGCCAAGGAGCCATCCCCAGCGCCCGGGCCATCTTTGCTCCAATGGAGCCTTGGCTGCGGGAGGGGAAGAGAGAGACAGAGAGGAAAGCGCAGCGGAGGGGTGGAGAAGCAAATGGGCGCTTCTCCTGTGTGCCCTGGCCGGGAATCGAACCCGGGTCCTCCGCACGCTAGGCCGACGCTCTACCGCTGAGCCAACCGGCCAGGGCTAAATTTTTTTTTTAAATTAAAAAAAAAACTTGGTAATATAAGATTATTTAAAACAGCGGTTCTCAACCTGTGGGTCGCGACCCCGGCGGTTGAGAACCGCCACAGGTTGAGAACCGCTGATTTAAAAAGTCAGGTTGTTGAATACAAAGACTACTAGAGCAGGAAATTTCACCAGCAGTACTAGTACTGTGAGAAAAATAATTGACTTTGGAGTTGGTTCACTTACTATATTGTGCTGGCTCTGCCATTAGTTGGTTTTGTGAGTTTTAGCAAATCATTTTAAATATCTGGATTCTGTTTCCTCATTTGTATAATAAAATGTCTGGACTAGAATCTAGGGTTTACTAGTTTGTGCAAAATCAATATTGTATTAAGGGAGATCCTCAGGCTGCTTGGAGATCTGTCAGGAAAGAAGACTGTGATCCATTAGTAATGTCTGTCAGGACAAGGCATGGTGGAGGAATGGCTAGATAAGTGCACAGTTGCTATCCTTGGACTCAATCATCTTTATGTTACAGCTATAACAGTCTATCATTTATTCATTGAATGTACCTAACCAGAAAACCCATTTATGGGTTATTTAAACAAAACTACACATTTAGGAAATATAAACAGCTTAATAATAATAATAGAAAGGATAGTCTGTACTCTTAAAGGCTATTAATTTGAAGAGGTAACAGTGACTCTTTCAACTGGTATTCATCTAAAAAGAAAGTACATTAATGTTAATGGTAGGTACTAGGTTGCACGGATAAACCCCAAGCTCATGATCAGGCATGGTTTTACATTTCATAGGCTGGAGGCAGTATTAACTGTCATAGCTATAATACCACTACTTCATTACAATTCCTTGCACTCACTTTGCCTGTCACATCACTGTAAAATTCTAAACAGCTAGAACAGTATTTCAAAACAAAACAAAACACAACATTTGTAGACTTTACAGCTTAAGTTTTAAAAAAATGCAGTAAAGGCCCTGGCTAGTTGGCTCAGTGGTAGAGCATCGGCCTGGCGTGCAGGAGTCTCAGGTTCAATTCCCAGCCAGGGCACACAGGAGAAGCGTCCATCTGCTTCTCCACCCCTCCCCCTCTCCTTCCTCTCTGTCTCTCTCTTCCCCTCCTGCAGCCGAGGCTCCATTGGAGCAAAGTTGGCCCGGGTGCTGAGGATGGCTCTATGGCCTCTGCCTCAGGTGCTAGAATGGCTCTGGTTGCAACAGAGCGAGGCCCCAGATGAGCAGAGCATCGCTCCCTGGTGGGCGTGCCGGGTGGATCCTGGTCAGGCGCATGTGGGAGTCTGTCTGACTGCCTCCCCGTTTCCAGCTTCAGAAAAATACAAAAAAAAAAACCAAAAAACCACACACACAAAAAAAATGCAGTAAAAAATAGAGCTGGCAACTGCCTGCCAGATTTGTAAGTAGTAGTATTGCTGTTATTGGGGATATCATTTATTCCTTGTTATGAACTAACAAAAGGATAGTTAAAAATGTATTAATCAAATAACAAATTAGAAATGATTTAAAGTAATTTTAGTCTAAAAGAATTTACACATTTATAGAAATATTTTAAAGTACTTTATGATGAAGCTGTAAAATAATGTAAGTACGTAGAGGGAACCAGAAAGTTAACAAATTCAGATGCACTTCCTCTTATTAGGCTTGGCACCGAGTTATCTGACCAGAGTGGACTGACTGTCCATGGGGCAAGGATACAATGAAATCCAGCGGCAAGAGAACATGTTAATCATAAACTTCAGTGTCACTGATATTTTCAAGGTGATAAAACCTGCTTAAGTCCGTACGACAGTATTGAGTTTTACTTGAACTCTGAGGAGAACAAAATAAAATTGCTATTTAAAAAATAAATAAAATCTGCCTTCACATGTTGGGAAACTACAATAAATGTAAACCATTTAAGGTGAAAGGGTTTTTTAAAAAAATATTCAATATAATCCACCTTTAACCCTCTGAAGATCCAAGTTGATATTTTAAAACTCTGATTATTTACTTTTCTATTAAAAACATGATATTTGAGAATTTTTGGCTTCAGGGATAGAGAAAGTTACTCTGAAATATATTTGGCCTTAAAGTAGACTGCTGTTGGTAATGCAGAAAATAACGGACTAGTTACTGGCTCAGTAAACACAATATTTATTGAGCCAAGACACCACTCCCGGTGCTACAGCAGTGAGCAATACGAAGGCCGTTCGCACAGAGTTTATATTCTAGCAATTGTAGAGAGATAATAGATAAGCCAATAAATAATGTCAGACAGTGGTACTTATCATAATGAAAAAATGCCAGCATTATATGACAGAGAAACTAAGTGGAGAAGAGAGACAGAAACGAAGTGGCACTGGGCCTTCTACCGGCTAGTGCAGGAACGCAGCGCCAGCGCTGGGTGTGGGACGTGCGGGACGTGCGCAGAGCCCAGGCGCCAGGGCCTGCTCCGGCTTTCATGTGCTGCTGTCACTGTCTGGACATTTTTACTGACGGCCCTTGCATTTTCATTCCACACATGTCCTAGTCTTGCAGAGAAGTGAGACTGGGATGATGAGGAGCTGGATCTATGTGACGAGGGTTAAAGGACATTCTATGAGAGGGATCAGCAATGTGACCTCGACATATTTGAAAACCAGAGAAGAGCAAGAGGACTGATGAGTGGAGAGAAAGGCGCTGGCAGGAGATGAGGCCAGGGAAGTAGGGAAGGCCAGTTTGTACAGGGCTCTTGTAAAAGGCTGGGTTTTATCTAAACACGAGGACAGTACACTTGATAAAAATGTGTATAAGTAGAAAAACCCTCCCATTGGCATAGAGAGACAAGAAAACTTGTCCATTTTGGTATAAACTCAGCTTGAACCTAGTGCATGTGTGTGTGCTTTTTTGGAAAAAAAAGTTTATATATATATATATACATATGTGTGTATATGTGTGTGTCTGTCTCTCTCTCTCTCTCTCTCTCTCTCTCTCTCTATATATATATATATATATATATATATATCTTTCTCTCTTTCCTGAGAATTTATATGCACAGACCAAATAACATACCAGACTGAGATTTCTCCGTGTACACTGAATAAACTAGGAACGTCCAACTAGAGAAAGTCACAACATGCTGACTAGAAGGGCAACTCAGCCACTGTGGAGTCATCCAAGATAATTACATGAGAGCAGGCCTCATTGCAGGTCTCTTCCATGGGCCGCCCTATGATCCCAGGAATAGAGACTTCTTTAAATTTATTTGTAATAATATTCAGAAAAGTGGAGTAGCATGCAACCACCCCATAGGATCCCCCTGAAGTACAGGACACAGGGTAGCCACTCTTAGTGCCCTATTAAGTCTGTAGGTTGGTGATAGCCCTGCTGTTTCTAACAGAAGCAACTGGAAAAAAAGTAAAAAAGAAATCTCTGGAAGGACATACTCTTAATTCAGGCTATACATGACCACTGCAGACAAAAACTGTGCTGTAAATGAACTATGTCACAATTATACAGAACGAATAAAGAGCCACTCTAGCCTGACCTGTGGTGGCGCAGTGGATAAAGCATCGACCTGGAATGCTCAGGTTGCCGGTTCAAAACCCTCGGCTTGCCTGGTCAAGGCACATATGGGAGTTGAAGCTTCCTGCTCCTCCCCCCTTCTCTCTCTCTCTCTCTCTCTCTCTCTCCTTTAAAATGAATAAATAAATAAAACTAATTAAAAAAAATAAAGAGCCACTCTACTGTGATCAACCACCGCAGATAACAGTAGATAACAAACAGAATCAGAGCTGCAAAATCCTTAGACTGAAAACCATCTCTTAGAAGCAAAAAAAGCATGCACAATAAAGGAAATATCTAACATATGAATAAAGAAAATACTATAAAATATTTATATTTGAAATAGAATCAATTATAACTTCCTAAATATATAGTCATAGAAATGAAACCCTTTGATAGATGTGCTAACCAGATTAGACCCCAGTGAAGAATATTAGAGAAGTGGATGAATGCTGTGAAAAAATTTCCCAGAACATGGCACTTTTTAAAGAGATGAAACTAGGGGAACAGAGGACAGAACATGATGGCCAGTACACACCTCAATGGGGTTTTAGGGCAGAAGAGAGAATTCAAGAGGACAGTACATGAAGAAATAATGGCTGAGAATTTTTCATGACTGCTGGAAAACAAGACTTCATCTTTATAAAGAACAATGATCACTTAGCAGAGTAAATAAAATTAAATTCACTTCAAGGTACCTCATTATGAAAGTACAGAACACTAAAGACCAAGACTAGGGCTAAAGCATCCAAAGAAAGCAAAATTTTAGAAAGGAATGATAACTAGCCTGGTGCAGACTGCTCAGAAAACTATGGTAGAACGTTTTCAAAATGTTGAGAGAAAGAAGCTATAAATCTAGATTTCTATGTCCAAGTAACTATCATTTAAGAGTGATGAAAAAATAAGTAAATTCTGGACAAAGCTTGAGAGTCTACCACAAATATTCTTGCATAAAAAGCTTCTAAAGGATACAGGAGAGGAAGAAGAAATATGTATCTATGTTCTTATATATATATTCCTATGTCTATGAATATGAGCTCAGCAACTAAACAGAAGGGAGAAAAAGATGGAACAAAAATTATGAACAAAAACTGGTGCATATGTGGGTAAATGTAAACAAGCTGTGGTTTGATGAAAATACAGTTGGTTAGAATGGTGGGGAAAACACTATGTATGCTGTTTAGAAGAAACACCTAGACATATGGATGCAGACAGCTGAAATATTTATAAAGAAAAAAGACAACAAACAAATATTAACAAAAAGAAAAGTGGTAAAACTTCACAATGAAAGACAATGGTTTTTAAGGCAAAAGCAGTTATCAAGGATGAATGATACATAATAATCAAAGGTTCATTTCATGGTAAAAATATAATAGTTGTAATCTTGTAAACACCCGATTAAATATACTGCAAGCTATGTAAGGAGACACTGCAGGATTTCAAAGAAAAACTGACTTCACGATCAGAATGGTAGAGTTTAACATTAATTCTCAGAAATTGCTAGATTAATAAAAATAATCTGTCAAAACCAATTTATTTACCAGTCTCATGTTATACTTATTAAGTAATTTTAGTATTCCCTGATTCTTTTGCTCTTAGCTTATTCTGCCACATTGGGTAATGCAGTATGAAACAAAGGGGACACCGAGTCGTTATAATTGACTCAATACATATTTACTACATGACTCCTGGGCTCCAGGCTTTGTCTACAGTATCAGAGCCCTAAACAGAAAAGGTGTCTGCTCTCAGGAAGCTTACATTCCAGGTGGGAACACAGAAAACAAATAGATAAACACACAAATAGTTTATATTTACATGTTAAATATAAATGTAATATTTAAGTACTAAAAAGAAAAATAAATCATAGTGCAAAGAGCCAGGCAGAGGTACTTCGCTCTTTTTATGGGGCTGTTAGGGAAGGGCTCTGTGCCAAGGTGAATACTGAGCAGAGAAATAAGATAGCGCCCCCTGTAGATAACTGAGGGGAGAGCTTTCCAGGCACGTGTGTAAGCCCAAGATGGAAGCCGGCAGGAATGTGTAAGAACAGGGGCTGCAGTGTCCTGAGAGCAAGGAAGACAGCTTGGAGGCCAGAGCAGAGCTGTGTGTTGCCTGTGCTCCGTTTTCATTCTAAGTAAGGTGGGACGCCATCACAGAGTCCTGAACAGAAGAGCAGTGTGATCTGGCTTCCAGTTTTAAAGGGTTACTGTGGCTGTTTTGTGCAGAACACATGGAGGGGAGGGTGCAGAGGGCCAGTGCTGAAGAAAGGGAGACGGGTTAGGAGGCTCTGTAGGGATCCAGGGGAGACTGACAGGGGCAGGGCCCAGGGCACAAGCAGGATTCAGGGTCTACCGTGCAGGGCCCCCTGGATGAACAAGTCTCAGGCAGCAGCACCCATCCGTGTTGCAATCTTTCTCTCAGGTTCTTTTTGTTTTTGTGTATTTTTCTGAAGTTGGAAACAGGGAGGCCACATGTACGCCCGCCAGGGGCCGATGCTCTGCCCATCTGGGGTGTTGCTCTGTTGCAACCAGAGCCATTCTAGCACCTGAGGCAGAGGCCACAGAGCCATCCTCAGCGCCCGGGCCAACTTTGCTCTAATGGAGCCCCGGCTGCGGGAGGGGAAGAGAGAGACAGAGAAAAAGGAGAGGGGGAAGGGTGAAGAAGCAGATGGGCGCTTCTCCTGTGTGCCCTGGCCAGGAATCGAACCCGGGACTCCTGCACGCCAGGCCGACGCTCTACCACTGAGCCAACCGGCCAGGACCTCTCTCAGGTTCTTAATGCCTCCGATTTGTTTTTCTTTTCAGAGTCTTTACTCCCACAGGCTATTGGTCTGAGATAACGGTGTTTAAAAATCAATATATTGCAACTTGCTTAAAAATTTTTTGAAAAAGTTTTAATACAGCTGATATTTGAAAAAGTTCATTGTGCATAAACCAGCTGTTCATTAAAAGGCAAAGGGAAATGAAGGGAGTGGAGGGTAGTGCCTCCCGGGTAACAGGCAGGAAGGAGCTGGAGCTCCGTGGGCAGGCCGAGGGTCAAGGTCTTAGACAACTGACAGAGAAGAGAAGTTAGCTATCTTCCCCCCACTTTTGATTCCTGAATGGAAAAAGGAAAGATCGCTGAAGGGATATTTTGCAAACACAGGCAACGAGCAGAAAGCTGTAGGCTGAATTTGTCTAGTTTCACAGGTGACTGGACGGAGCAGCAAGAGACAATTAACAGCTGCTGTATTCATTTAACACTTTCCTGAGCAGTAGCAGCCTCCCTGCTTCTTTCTGATATTGACCGCTGAGAAAGCTTAGTCACACAATCTTAGCTACAGAAGAGATTATTTAACAACACAAACCAATTTGTATACAAATATAGAATATGGTTTCACAAGGGCTCTCGAGGATGCAATTTCACGAACTAAAAATTTAGAAAAAAATTACGAACAAGCTTCTATTTCAGAGTAGATGCTTCTGACCTTGTCTGGAACCTCTGAAGCTGGAAGATCGGACCCAAAACTCTCAATCGTTTGAAATGGGAACGAAGAACATGTCAGAACCAAACCTTTGTCCAATGAATTGTAAAGTATTCTTAAGCAGTGTATCTAACTGACCCTAGGTGCCTGATGAATCACCCTTTTCCAAGATGAAGTGGCATTCTGTCCCTTTTCTCTAAATGCTACTGGATACATTTTCCCCTGGGCTCCAATTAGAAGCTACACAGGACGCCGACTGCATTTATCATTACCTGCAAATTACAAAATGTTCATAAAAGACATGTTCTCATTTATGGTAAAATCTAATCTGAGACAGAGCTAGGTGTTACATAAATGAAACTCTATTGTGCTTGAAAAGTTGTAATTTCTTCAAGCAAATTTCCTTATACATAGACTCAGAAAAAATATGTTAAGGTTCTTTAGACAGTACACAGAGAGTTAATATTGTAATATTTGAGAATTCTCCAAAATGCTTCAATTACATATAGGAACATATATGTCAGGTATAATGAAATCAAGGTACTTGAAAATAAGTTCTTATAAGTTAAAATTGGAAACAAACTCAGTATCTGTCAGTGAGTGAATAGTTAAACAGAAGTATATCCTATACTATGCAAACATATCAGCAATAAAATGGAGGGAACTACCAATATAAACACATGAACCTAGAGATTATTAGGCTGAGAAAAAAGGCAATCCCCAAAGGTTACATACTTTCTACAGCCTTCTGAGAGTTCTTTTATCACAAAGAGGTGTTGAATTTGTGAAAAAAACATTTCTGGATCTATTGAGATGATCATGTAGTTTTTCTCCTTTGTTCTATTAATATAATGAATTAAATGAATTGATTACAAATGTTAAACCAACCTTGCATTCCTTTATATTGCTGGATTCAATCTGAGCATTTCTGTGTCTATATTCAGGGGTGGGCAAAAGTGGGTTTACAGTTGTGAGTACATGAATCAGTTTATTCTTTAAAAAAAATTTATTGTGTTTACATAGATTCAAGTATCCCACCAAGTAGTATTCTTTTTAATTATTGTATTATTTATTTGTATTATTTGTCTTCTTATTATTTCATATCCTTACTTATAATTTATCTTTTAGGTAATGGTGGCCGGTAATTTAACCAACTTTTGCCCATCCCTGTATGTGACAGGTACTGGAATGTTTGTCTATAATTTTCCTTTCTCATGGTTTTTGTATGGTTTTGATACCAAGATGATACCTTATGAACTGTAAAGTTTACCCTTTGCTATTTTCTGAAACAATTTATGTAGAATTAGCATTATTTCTTCCTTAAATATCCGGTATCATTCACTAGATTTTGCCCATTTATTCTAAGTCCTCTCTTTTAATTCTAATAGTGGTGAGTTATGTCTTCTCTTTTCTTTCCCCTTGATGAGTATAGATAAAAATAATCAACTTTGATCTCTTTAAAACAATAGTTTATATTGGCCTGACCTGTGGTGGTGCAGTGGATAAAGCATCATCCTGGAAATGCTGAGGTTGCGGGTTCAAAAAGAACCCTGGGCTTGCCTGGTCAAGGCACATATGGGAGTTGATGCTTCCTGCTCCTCCCCCCCCCTCCCCTCTCTATAATGAATAAATAAAATCTTTAAAAAAAAAAAACCCAAAAAACAAACAATAGTTTATTTCATTTACTTTATCTACTATTCCCATTTTTATTTTATTGATTTCTTCTATTTCTTTTCTTCTACTTTCATTGGGTTTTATTTGCTCTTCATTTTATAGCTTCATAATTGCAAGTTTGGGTAACTGACTTTAGACCTTTATTTTCTAATATAATTATTTTATTATTTTATTTTTTATTTTTTGTATTTTTCTGAAGTTGGAAACGGGGAGGCAGTCAGACAGACTCCCGCATGCACCCGACCGGGATCCACCCGGCATGCCTACCAGGGGGCAATGCTCTGCTCATCTGGGGCGTCACTCTGTTGCAACCAGAGCCATTCTAGTGCCTGAGACAGAGGCCACAGAGCCATCCTCAGCGCCTGGGCCAACTTTTGCTCTAATGGAGCCTTGGCTGTGGGAGGGGAAGAGAGAGACAGAGAGGAAGGAGAGGGGGAGGGGTGGAGAAGCAGACGGACGCTTCTCCTGTGTGCCCTGGCCGGGAATGGAACCCGGGACTCCTGCATGCCAGGCCGATGCTCTACCACTGAGCCAACTGGCCAGGGCCTAATATAATTATTTTAAACCAAACATATGCTCAAAACATTGATTTATGCTGCATCCCAACATTTCTGATATATCTCCATTGGGTTAAAATATTTCCTAATTTTCTTACAATTTCTTCTTTATACTGTGGGTTATCTGCAATTATGTCATTTAATTTTCAAGTATTAGGACATTCTATAAAACCTTTTTTTAAAAACTGATTTCTAAGTTAATTTTACTCTGGTCAGAAAATGTACTTTCTAGGAATTCAGTTATTTAGCATGTTGAGACTTGTTTTATAGCTCACAGTACTGTAGATGTTGGTAATGTTCCATATTTATTTGAAAATATTCTGCTGTGGGTGGAATGCTTTGTAAATGTCTGGTCAGTTAGGTCCAGTTGATTGACAGGACCATTCAAGTCTTCTGTGTCTTTACTATTTTTGTCTATTTGTTCTATCAATCATCAATAAAGAGTAGTGAAAAACTCTCCAGCTAAAATTGTGGATCCAGTTTTTGGTTTATGTATTTTGAAGATCTGCTATCATAGAAAAATACATTTAAGATTTTTATATTTTGATGAATGTTCCCCTTTATTATTATGAAGTATCCCCTTTATCTCTGATAATAATGCTTATTCTGTAGCCTTCTTAGTCTAATACAAAGCCATTCTAGCTTTCGTGTCTAGATTAGTGTTTGCACAACATGTTTATTTCCATCCCTTTATTTCTAATTCATATGTGCTTTGTATTCAAATTGCTTTTTCCCCCCTACTCAAGACAGCAAATAATTAGGTTGCTTTTTAAAATCTACTGGCAAAATTTGTGCCTTTTATTGGAAGTTTCTAGACCATTTGCATTTAATGTAATTTATCAATATAGTTGGTTTAAATCTATGATTTTTTTCTTGTACACTTTTCTCATCTGACCTTTGCAACTTTCTCCTCTTTTTAAAATATTTGTAGTCTTAACTACATCTGTTTTCATATTCTGTTTTATTTGCTTCTTGGCTTTCATTTTTTTTGTTTTAATCTTTAGTCATTGATGTAGGCTAGCATTTATTTTGATGTAACATTAAATTTTTCTTTTATTACAAATATGTTCAAAGACAGTATTCAAAAGACAACTGGTATAATGAACCTGATATGCCATTTCACATGATAATACCTGATACCCTGCTATAAATCTTCAGCAACTATAAATACATGACCAATTTTGTTTTATGTAAGTCTCGAATTCTCACCTCTCCTAGATTATTCTGAGACAAATTTGAGATATCATATTATTTCATCTGTAACTATTTCATTATATCTCTTATAAAAAAGACAAAATAATTATTGCATCTAAAAAATAAAAAATAATTTAACAGCATTGAACAGCCAGTAATGTTTACATTTCCCTGGTTGTTTTTTAAAAAGATTTTTTTCCCGCAGTTTGAGGCAAGATTCAAATAAGGTCATTTCTTGCAATTATTTTTTATTGACATGGTAAGGGGGAAAGAGATTCAGGGAGGTTTAGAAACACTGCTGCTGCCTCCACCATCCCTAGGTCCCAGTATAAATTCTCTGATTTATAATTTTAAGTAATTAAAAAAGACTTAATTTGCAATATTAATTAAATTGAGCTCTATACTACATGTATTTTTAAATCTGAGTTTCCATTTTATATTAAAGAATGTCATTCTTGTAAATTCTCTAATGCTTACACTGATGCATCTTTGGTAACTCCATATTTTTGAAGCTTCAATTTTGGACAATTTCCTGTATGAGTAGTTTTCTACTACTTCATCGATATTATATTGCCAAATCCTGTTAAGCCATACCATATCTTCTAAGAGGAGGAAAATTGCTCTTGAATATTCTAAAATGTTGCCTGCATCATGTTATTTGTTTATGACAACTAAGAGTTAAATTAACTTAAAATGTAAAGACTAGGGACATGACTTAAAAAATTAAGCATTCTGACGTAGATGGTACTACTGGAGTTTTAATATCATTGCTTTACCTCCCAAGGAAATGAGTTATAGATGTAGACAGCAACTGAAAGTTGACGAGGAGTAAACCCATCAAAGACATTTAATAAGTTATTCACAATTTCACACTGTACATTTTTTTTTACCAGCCTAAAGTTTTTACAAATATTGGCTAGCTAGCTGGATAGTTCGGTTAGTCAGAGCACTGCCCTGACCCGTCGAGGGTGCGGGGTCGATCCCTAGTCAGGGCACATACGGGAACAGATAGATGCTCCTCTGTCTCTCCTTCTAAATCAACAAGATAAACCGTAAAAAAAAGAGAGTAGAGTAAAAACATCTATTACTTTAAGAAAACCACAAGAAGCCTTAGTTGATTTTATGTCAAATAGCACAGGACACACTTAAGAGATTTAATCAAAATTCTGATACTGCCAAGCACTGTTATAATTGTGTAAGATTTAATGAAAATATATTGATGAAAGTTCTTACAAACTTAAGTATGCAGGAAAAGAAACTCTTAATCTAGAATACTTGCATACTTAAGAAAGAAAGTCTTAATTCTACACTTGCCAATTAGATATGCAATTCCACTCTAATTGTAGATTTTAGAAATAAAGATTTATAAACAGGGTGTTGTTTTTTTTTTTAATTAAGAGTACAGATTCTTTTCACATATATTTTTATTTGACTTTTTCAATGATCTTGCATGGCAAGCAAGATCTGTTCTTTGCTTTCATTGTAAAGATGAGGAAACGGGGTCACAGAGGTAAAATAAATGAGCCAAGGCCATACTGTGGTTAGTTACTGAGTCTTCTGGCTCCAGGTAGTACTCTTTGCTACACAAGAGCTAACTAAGCTGTCCTTGATTTCTGACTTTCTATAGAAAACTTCCTGAATCCCATATACTCAACTGAGTCAGAAATAGAAAAAGAAGAAATAGAATTAGGCAAAGAAAAGTGTGAGCTGTAGTAGATATGGTGACGGTGTGGCTGCTATTGTTTACTACTACTATTTCCATTATGAGACTGTCAAAAAGTCTGGCATAGCTTTCATGGTGGACCAATCACGGAGCCATTTGGTTGCTCCGCTACTGCCCACCAAGAAAGCTGGAAGGCCCACTAGTGGGCAGGAGGCACCAGGTTGACCAGCCCTGCAAAAGTGGGCGGTTTTTATAAAAAGGTTCGCCATCACAGATCTAGAAAAATAAAGCTGACACCTAGAGGACTCACAGCTGGAGCACTCATTTTCTTTGTTACAATTCTTTCAATAATATTTACATGCACTGAGACATTTCTGTCAGCTATAATCCCATCTGGGGACATTTAGAGACAAACAGGTATAACCCAATACAACATAAGGAAATAATTACAGTTCATATACAAAGAGTTAGAGAGCAGATATACTTAAGATCATGAATATATGGTGTTCTGGAGCAACAGCTGACAAGTATCTTGTATGTGCTAGCTACAATGAAATGACTTCTTACATTTCCAGTCTGGGAACAATTATTAACTGTTACTTTAGTTAAATTATTTTATAGCCCTGCATTCTGTAAAAGAGAGCCAAATGCCAAGTGAATATAGCCAACACATTGCAGAAGTAAAAATAATCTGTTAATGTTTATGGTTCAGTCAATAATATTATGAAGACCTAGATTTCTGAAATATTTTCCCTTCTATTTTGAGCATATTTTTTGCTTAAGAAATTAAATTAGATGTTCAAGTCTTATTCAATTAGCTATGCTATAGACTGTATAGTGTTTGCAGAAATCCTAACTGTAATATTTAAATCCATGAAGCATATATTGTCTTGACTGACATTAAACTGAGATTTGGAAGTTTCACTAGAATTTGCCTACTTTTAAATTTTTGTGAACTGGGGGCTCATTTCAGGGGTGGAGCTATACTTTATTGTCACATTTGCACATGTCCTGATGTGCTGCCAAATCAAATAGCACAGATTCCAGGAACAAATGTTTTCTTTTTCTCAGTGCTGGGGTAATGGATGAACTGATAGGTGGTAGACTGGGGCCGTCCAGAAAAACCCATAGACAAATCACAAAGACAATTATTTTATTAAACCGAACATGGCTACATTTTAGACTATAAAGAAAAATTCACAAAAGTAGAAAAAAAATACTAGATGTAAAAAAGCAAATAAACGTGCCTTTTCATGGGTCTCTCTGGACTACGCTGCCAGAAGCTCTATCCATTTGCCATTATTCCCCTTAGCTCCTGGGGGTAAGCTGCCGAACAGCAATGCTCTACTGGATTCTGACATTAGCATTCTTAAGAGTTGGAAAGATTTTAATCACATGCTTACAGGATCAGATGCTTTGAGTTTGTTTTATAGCTAGTGCACTAGTTATGCTCCATCATTTATCTTAGGCAGGTATATTATTACTCCCATGTAGTTTTAAGCATTCCCAATTTCAGAGTGCCAACAGCCACAAATGCTTTGAAGAAAAAAACATAAAAGGACATATAGGTAGTGACTTTATCCTTCCCTTCTCAAAACAACAGCACTCACAGAACATCTCATTCAATCTTTGAGCTGGAAAATAAAAGAATGACTCATACTGGGAAACACTAACTTCTTTGAACATCTTACGCAGGAGTACTCAGCACACATTTGGAAAGGCTAGAGAAGGTGAGCTTGGCCAGTTAGATTAGCTGGTTATGACCACCATCCCGAAACAACAATCCCCAGTCAGGGCACACATGGGAAGTAACCAAAAACTGCACAACTGAGCAGAACAACAAATGCTCCCCCCACCTTCCTCTCTCTTTCATAAAAAAACCCAAAAAAACAAAAACAAAAAAACACTAAAAATTAAGCGCCGGTCCAACAGCTCAGTTGGTTGGAGCAATGTCCCGGACCACGGAGGTTGCCAGTTTGATTCCCTGGTCAGGGCACATACAACAGCAGCTCGATGTTCTTGTCTCTTTCTCTTCCTGCATCTCTCTCTCTCTCTCTCTCTCTCAAAAAAAAAAAAAAAAAATCAGACTAACTCACAATGAATTCTGCAGTTCACTGTATGTTGCTCATTCTGAGGGTGGTGTGTGTGTGGGAGGCAGTGGGAGAAGAGGTCACCAGTCAAGGTCACACTGCTGCTCCAGTCCCATGGGACTCCAGAGGATAACTAATTACTCCTGCTTCGCTTCTGAACGGCTGTTCCAGTTGTGGATTATCCGCCCCACAGAGTTGGGCTCTCACATGTTTATATTCCACCCGCTCCTCACTTGATGCAGAAAACTGTCCCGCCTGAAACGAAGGCTGCACTACAGGACAAGAAGCCTTTCTAGAAGCCAGCGGAGAAAAGTGACTTCTGACTGCTAAAGGGCTTGATAAAGCATACAGTACCTTCCATCTACATTCATAAAAAAGTTACTTGCACAAAGTAAAATACATACTCCTTGACCTTCAGTATTTATGTATTTAAAAAATATATTTACAAATCAACTATATCCAATGTGTATAGATACCAAATACTAAGTGTGTAAGGAGCACTCAAAGCAGTCAGTCTTAGCAGAACTTGACCAATGTATCTGGGGCAATTCTGCTTGCTTCAAAGGCACTTCCTTGTCCAGCCAGGGGAGAGATCTGCAAATGAAAAAGTGCACCACAGGGCAGGCTGTGTTCTCAGAGAGTTTTCTGACGTGTCTCTAAGATACACGTTCCTGAACTTGTCTAGGCTTGCCCTATTTTATCTTCACTGCACATTTCCAGTGTTTTCTCTACTTTGTCTTTCCTATTTGGATACCTTTGTGATAATGTTTTTCAGATTTTGTGTGTGTGTGTCTTTCTGAATGAGAAGTGGAGAGATAGACAAACTGACTCCCACATGCGCCAGACTGGGAAACACCCAGCATGCCCACCAGGGGGCAATGCTTGGCCGCTCTGGGGTATTGCTCAGCTGCAATCGGAGCCATTCTAGTGCCTGAGGCGGAGGCCATGGAGCCATCGTCAGCACTGGGCCTACTTTGCTCCAATGGAGCCTTGGTTGCGGGAGGGGAAAAGAGAAATAGAGAGAAAGGAGAGGGGGAGAGGTGGAGAAGCAGATGGGTGCTTCTCCTGTGTGGCCTGGCCGGGAATTGAACCCAGGACTTCCACACACTGGGCCTACGCTCAGTCAACCGGCGTTTTCCAGCTTTTTATTCTCTACTCATGCTTCCTAATTTAGTCTGTGCATTCCTACACTGGTGTAGGTCACTCCTCCGACTCAAGTGACATCCCTAGGTGTGCAATCCGCCTTCCTGTTATCCCACATGAAGGAAACCAGAATATGCCACTCCAAAATATGCCTATTTACACTTTGAGCTGAAAGCAGTTAAGAAGCAGCAAGCACAGGAGAAGCTCTCTGCCCCTACTTGCCGAGAAGCAGGACAAATATTTGCAAAGGTGTCCCTCCATCCCTTACTAATGAGAAGGATGAAAGTTAATACAAAGCAACTGGAGACCAGACACCTAGAGACAGCAGCAGAGGAATCTAACTAGATTTTATAACTCCCATTCTTTTTCCATATATTTGCCTTCTTAGCTCTTAAAGCTTTAGCTTGGAGTGACACAAATTGGGCCCACTCTCATTTCCTTGGCCAGAGCAAGTCACGTGGAAAGACTAAATGAATGAGCAAGGGAAATCGAATCCTTCCCTAGTGAGTGCAGCAGTATTCTGAACAATCAATGCAATCAGCCACACTTGCCAGGAACAGAGGAGAGTTATAATAAAAGTGGAATGAAAACATAACATTGTTATTAATTTCTACTTAGATAATGTGTTAACACCATACTAGTATCAACTGATTTTCTTTTTGTGTGTGACAGAGACAGAGAGAGATAGAGAGAGAGGCAGATAGGGAAAGACAGGAAGGGAGAGAGATGAGAAGAATCAAGTCTTCGTTGTGGAACCTTAGTTGTTTGTTGACTGCTCTCTCATATGTGCCTTGACTGCGGGGGAGGGCTACAGCAGAGCGAGTGACCCCCTTGCTCAAGTCAGCAACCTTGGGCTTAAGCCAGTGACCTTTGGGGCTCAAGCCAGTGGTCATGTCAGTGATCCCACGCTCAAGCCAGAGACCCCACACACATGCTGGTGTGCCCGCGCTGATATATACAGGGTACCAAGTGATTAAAAATAGTGCAGTATAAAGACATTGGAATCTATCATTTAGAAGAGAAGATACTTCCAAACCCAACTGCTATCAGTATAATTATCATATAAGTTATACAGGAAGGTGCTAGAAATTATCAGGAGATATTAATTAGCATTGTTTTCTGGGGTTAATCAGAAAGACTGCAAAAAAAGTGACTTCTGATCTGTGCAAAAGATCTGGTTAGAAGTCAGGCAGAGGTCAACAAGAGGGTTGAAGGAGGGTCAATTCTATGTAGACAACACAGCATGAGAAAGGCACAGTGGTGGGAAATTGCAGTGAGTATTAGGGTGATAGCAAGGAGCTGACCGACTGGAGTTCTATGTGGGAGAGGGGTGGGATGCTGGGAAAAGAGGCTAAGTGTTTTAGCAGAGTGAGAGTGCAGCTTTGATAAAAATATCGCTGCTGAATGAGTACAATAAACCAGGCATTCAGTGCAAGTTAGAACAATGAATTGCCAAATAGGGAATCTATCTAGCTATTTTAGTGTGTTTAATTACAGAGCAAAAATGTTGCATTACAGGGCACAAGCACTGAGTCAGCACATTAAGAAAGTATCCCTCATTAGCAATACTTTTCTAGAGTTGGGATGTTTGAAGTTCCAGAATCGATGATTTATCCTTTAGTGTGTATAAGGAGCCTGGTGATACGGATGTGTATGAAAAGACAAGATAAAAAGAAAGTATTCTAATACACTTATCTGTTAGGAAGTGCTTACTCTAATGCAGAAAATGTCTTATTGACAAATCTAAGAAAAAAACAAACATTACTACAGGATATGTTCTGCTTATAGTTGCCCAGGGCATTACATTTATACAAGTATCTTGAAATACATTCTTATTTAATCTTCATAAAAACACGTACTGTTCAACACAGCAGTCATAGTAGTGCCCTTTTACAGATAAGGATGGGGCTCAGAGAGGCCCAAACTGTCCCAGTACCAGTTATGAGATAAATAATAAAAGTTCAAATTTGAAATGACATGACTCTAAATTGTGGATCTTTCTGTTACCCAATTGTTGTTTCCCTAAAATTGGTGAACTTACTGGCTCTTTGACTTTGAGAAGGTCATTCCGACCCTCCAAGCATCATGGTCTTCATCTGTGTGATGGGAATAAAAATCGTACTTTACAGAGGCGTTAAGTTGGTTTTGGAAAATTTTATTTTTTCCTAGAAAATGGTCCATTTTATCTCTTTTCAAATACAATGGACAACATTATTAATAGTATTTTCTTATGATTTTAAAAATCTTTAGCATCTGTCCTTACCTGCCCTTCTTCCATCTAAACACTGTTTATCTGTGCCTTCTCTCTCAAGGAGTATTGTCAGGTTTTGCCATTATATTGGTCTTTAAGAATCGACTGTGTTTTCCTTTTGTCCTGTCTAGTATTTCTTTTTCTTTGCTTTGCATTCTCTTCTCATCTTTTGATTTCCATCATCTGCTTACCCTACAGGCTAACTCAGTTCTCATTCTATCTGTTTGTGAATCTTTGTTATTAATTTTAATGCTCTGTTTTCCATTGTGTTTTCTTTTTAAAAAATTTTTTTAATGTTTATTTTATTGATTTTAGAGAGAGAGGAAAGGAGAGAGAGAGAGAGACAGATAGAGATGACAGGAACATTGATCTGTTCCTGTATGTGCCCTGACTGGGGATTGAACCAACAACCTCTGTGCTTCAGCACGATGCTCTAGCCAGCAGTCGGCAAACTCATTAGTCAACAGAGCCAAATATCAACAGTACAATGATTGAAATTTCTTTTGAGAGCCAAATTTTTTAAACTATATAGGTAGGTACATTCCTTATCGAGGTAGCGCCTGCACGTGGTATTTTGTGGAAGAGCCAAACTCAAGGGGCCAAAGAGCCGCATGTGGCTCGCGAGCCGCGGTTTGCCGACCAGGGCTCTAGCCAACCAAGCTATCAGATCAGGGCCCATTGTGATTTCTTTGTAACACATTAATTAATTTGAAGTTTTCTTTTAAATTTCCAAACTAAACCCGTATTTGCATGTGTGTGGGATGCATGTGGGAAGTACAGGGGGGATGGCAGAAGGAGCTTTTCCATCAGTTCACCAGATTGTATTTTCTAGAAGTATGCTATGTGATTATTAAGTGTGGTTCCCCTTTTTATTTTTAATGGTGGTGAAATACATATAACAGAATTTGCCATCTTAACCATTAAAAAATTTTAATCGTACAGTTCAGTAGTGTTAAGTATATTCACAATGTTACATAAGCAATCTCCAAAACTTATTTCATTTTGCAAAACGGAAACTCCATACACACTGAACAGCTACTCCCTGCTCCCCTCCTCCCCGTCCCCATTCTTCTTCCTGTCCCTATAAATTTGACTACTTTAGGTATCTCGTCTTAGTGAAGTCATATGGTATTTGCCACTTTGTCACTTGCTCATTTTACTTACCAGTATACCTTCAAGGTTCACCTATGACATAGTATGTGCCAGAATTTCTTTCCTTTTAAGTCTGAATAATATATACTGCTCACAAAAATTAGGGGGTATTTTATTGCTTCATATTCATTTTTGAAATATCCCCTAATTTTTGTGAGCAGTGTATCATTGTGTACATATACGACGTATTGTTTATCCATCCACCCATCACCTAACACTGGGGTTGCTCCCATCTTTTGGCTTTGTGAATAGTGCTGCTGTGAACATGGGTATTCAAATGTCTCTTTAAAACTTTGTTTTCAATTCTTTTGGGTATGGGTTACAGAAATGGAACTGTCAGATGATATGTGATTCTATTTAAAAATGTGAATCTGCCATCCTGTTTTCTACAGTGGCTACAGCATTTTGCATTCCCATCAACAGTGCACAGGCTTTCTAATTTGTCCACATCCTCCACAACTGTTATATAGAATGTTTTTATAGCCGCCATTCTAATGGGTATGAGACAGTATCTTACTGTAGTTTTAACTTGAATTTCCCTAGTGATTGGTGATGTTAAACATTTTCTACACTTGATCTTAGCCAAAAGGCCGAGAAGCGAGAAGCGATGATGTTAAACATTTTCTATGTGCTTCTTGACCATTTGTATATCTTCTTTGGAAAGCTAAATGATTTCTCTAAAAATTACTGAAGTGTAACAACATAGATATAATTGATTACATGGGCAAATGGTTTTCATTATGCTGAGACAATTCAGAGGCTATCAAAATTCTAATACTGTCTCCATCATGAATGGTCTTACCATTCTACCTGGTGTTTTTTTCAGGAAACAGCTACAGTCAGAGATCAGGATATGTGGCTACAAACTATCTCAATACATGACCCTGAAATCTCTCTACGTCACATATTATAGATGTAAATCCAAGATAATGTTAGATTTTGCCCTGAGAATTACATTCTAGGTATCTGTATAAAACCTATCAACCAATTAATACACAAAAATGTCATGACTGCTATTTAAACTGCTAATGAGTATTCTATTATAAAAAATTTCCACGGCGAAAATGTACTGCCTGTTTTGCCTTTCTCCTAGCACAGACTGAGGAACCCACCACAGAGGTCAGCGGGAGGGGCGGTGGACGCTGCTCAGCACAGCGGAGAGAGAAAACCTGTGGGCTCTGTTCGTGTGTTTTTGGTATAGAGTTTAAGATTTTTCTACTCTACAAACATAAAGTTTTTTATATATCGTGTTTAGTTCTTTATGTTTTTCCTACTTAGGTGTTACCTGTGCCTCACTTTTCTCTAGCAGTGTCTGCAGTCAAGGAATGATAGTACAAAACTATAAATAAAATATAAGAATATGTTGAAATAAAAGAACATATATTTCTATTAAAGAGTTATATATGTACTTTGTTATTTGCAAAAAGTAACTATAAGACTCCTATTTTAAAAGTAAATCTCTGGCTTTTAGACCTTCTGAGAGTAAAGAAATGTCTCATTTACTGTCCCATTTCCATTTGTAAACATATCTAATAAGTTCAGACCTTAATTCTGTGAAATACACATGAATTTTATAATATGTCCATAATTCCAGCCTAGTAACTTTCAGTTCTTTTTCTATTGAAAAAAGAATATCAAGGGTTAAAATGATAAAACTATTACATCCAGAAATATTTAGTCAATTAACTCCCTAATGAAGCTTGGCTGATGAAAATTACACACTTGGGTGTTTCTAAAAGAAGCTCTTTTAAAGCTTTCATTTTCAGTAATTTAATTTCTTTTACATATTTCTTTGTAATTAGTGTATTTAAAACGTGATCTGGATTTTCACTCAACTGCCATATAATTTACTTTTATTTCATCAGAGCAATTCCCCAATAAAATGATTAATAATGATATATTGTATTTTATAGCTCCGAGGAGGTACAAGTACTTTATAACAGAATTCATTACCTTCATTCAGAACTCTGAGGCAGACAGGATAAGAACATATTATCCTCTTTATATGAATTTAAAAATCAAAAGAGGTTAAAGCCATGTTGAATAATATTTACATACTTTCTGTGACCATGGCTAAGAATATTAGTTCATTAATGTGGGGAACATTTGTTCTATACAAATAGTTCACTTATTTGCCTACTACAAACCAATATGATCTGTCAGAAAGAGAAAGATTTCTAGCCTCCCAGACTGGTTACATGCCAGCGATGATCAACTTTTATCCTTGTTTTGCTCAATTTCATTAAACTCCAGGAAGATACTCTAAGAAAACAGTCATTCTATGAAAGAATTTCAAGTGACATTAATTCATTTTGACTTGACAATTTTCTGTCTTTCACTTAAGTTTAGGAAGCTAAGTGTGGAAATTACTGGTGTAAACACTACGCAGTGGGAAACACAGCCTTGCCAATACACAGGAGGCCTTCCCTGTCTTCCCAGCCTCCTGCAGCCTCGGGCGGAGCTGGGCCTGGCGCCTGGGTGTCTTGACGTCTTTGTTTGGGTGCTTTTTGCTCTGAGTCAGTGAAACACATTCTCACCATGTTTTACACTGACTCTCACCACTATACGCTGCAAAAGAATACAGTCATAAAGGTCAGTTTAAAAGATTGTTTTAAAAAAAGATTAGCTTTAAAGAAATGCAATTATCGATGGTGAGTGCAGTCTAAGTTTAAAATAGGGCCCCTGAAACTTGACCCTATAGTCTAACAGGAGTAATGAGCGCCATACCTGCCCCAGGCTGCCTCGTTTGTAGATGCTGTATTAACTGGGACACAGGAGGAGTCAATGATGGTCGATTTGTTCATCTTGTAGCAGAAACCGCAGTCCGGATCCAACATACATTCGTTACAATAACTGTAAAATGAGAAGAGTTGCAGTCACGTTAGCAGAGACAAGTGGTGCTCGCCCGCATTTCCCGTGCCGCTTTGCAGGATGCCCGGTCTGTGAGAATGGTCTGGGCGCGGCAGAGGGATGTGATGAGGCATTGTGAGCTGGCAGGCCTCCCCATCTCTCCCTCTCTTGCTGCGGCACCTTCAGAACTCACTTCCACGTGGAAGAGGCTTGAGTCTGAGACACTGGATGTAGGAGGACCCTAATCAACCCGCGGCAAATTAACTGTACTTTTCTAAGCCATTGAGCTTTGTTAAGAAAGAATAGAGTGGCCCATCTTAACCCAGATAACTGGCTTCAAATTATACCAAAGCCTTAATTTCTCTTAGTTGTTTCCATTATGTATCACATCTTTTAAAAATAGAAAATATATTTTTCATATATATTCCAAAGTAGAAAAATTCAAAGAATGAAACAAAATAAGTATACCTAAAGAAACTATTAAAAAACAAAAATACCATCATCCAAATAATAGTCACTGTTAACATCCTGGTGGACGCCTGTACTTTTAACAAATATATAATGAGTATCAGTTATGTGTTATGCTTAATTTACAAGAAGTTAGTGTAGGAAAAAAGGCTAACTTTTAGGTCAGTTACATCTACTGCTTGGATCACAGAGCCATAATCAATTAATGGTCACTTAACAGCTGTATTCTAACTGCCAGAAAATTCTACACAGGAAAATCCATTAGTGGGCGGGGTTTTCCAACCTGAAGCTGCAGTGCACTTGTGGAATGAGTTTTCTTGCTGTCACACTCGTTTGCCAGACAATTCTAGGGCACCTCACATGAGCAAGGCACTGGAGATAACTAACACAGTAAGACCCAGCCCCTGCTCCCTGGTAGATAAAAGGCAAGGATGAGAAACAGATACACAAATAATGGCAGTGTAAGAGAAAATAGGAACTATTCTAAGGATAGAGGCATGCTCATTTGCTTAAAAGGCCTGGGGATAATTTCAGAGATGTTATTCCAGTTGGAGCATAAGAGAAATTGACCAAGCAGAGAAGGAGAAGGAAAGGTACTTCAGAGAACTGTTTATTTTACAATTAAAGGTCAGTACAGACTTTTAAATATCTCCTGTGTACAAGTAATTACACAATGGAGTGTGGGGAGCCTGACCAGGCAGTGGCGCAGTGGATGGAGCATCGGACTGGGATGCGGAGGACCCAGGTTGGAGACCCCGAGGTTGCCAGCTTGAGCGCGGGCTCATCTGGTTTGAGCAAAGCTCACCAGCTTGGACCCAAGGTCACTGGCTTGAGCAAGGGGTTACTTGGTCTGCTGTAGCCCCACAGTCAAGGCACATATGAGAAAGCAATCAATGAACAACTAAGGTGTCGCAACAAAAGACTGATGATTGATGCTTCTCACTCTCTTCGTTCCTGTCTGTCTGTCCCTATCTATCCCTCACTCTCTCTGTAAAAAACAAAACAAAACAATAGAGTGTGGGGGAGACACAGGATAAGAACTACTATTAAGTTCTCCCTAAAAGATGTGAATCTTGACTCAAAATCAAAATACTTCGATTCATTTAGCTAAATGGGAAAATACTGGCATTGTTTAAAAATCAGATGATTATCATTCTAACCTCCTTCTGTAAACATTTCCTTTGCAAATAGCCATCCCTGTTTTTGAGTGAGACTTCAGTCCTACACTAAAGGTGGAAAAGAGGCATTTCAAAGCCTAATGAAAGGTCAGTGTACTTTAGAGAGGTGACATAGCACTGTAAATACTACATCGTCCACATCCATGATAAGCAAAATAAACAAAGTGAGAGAAAGCATTAGAAGTCCCCTGAGTTTCTGGCTTTGAGAATTACACTAGGCTAATTTGGAAAAGAAGATAATTCTAATGGATATTTTATTTGTTTATTCTTTCCATAATGAGGTGAACTATAACAACCCTGATTGTTCCAATGGCTTTAAATGATACTATTTGGGCAAGGTCAACGCATCAATTTGTAGAAAAATGACTTTCTTTAAAAAAAATTTTTTTTTTCAGTTTTTTTCCAAATGAGAGAGGAGAGAGAGAAACAGACTCCTGCATGCTGCCCGACTGGGATCGACCCAGCAACCCCCCATCTGGGGCCGATGCTCTGCCAATCTGGGGCATGTTCACGACTGAGCTATTTTTAATGCCTGAGGCAGAGGTACCATGGAGTCATTCTCCTCAGTGCCTGGGAACCAATCAAACCATGGCTGTGGGAGAAGAGTGAGAGAGATAAAGAGGAGGGTGAGAGGTGGAAAAGTAGATGGTCACCTCTCCTGTGTGCCCTGACTAGGAATCGAAACCAGGACATCCACATGCAGGGCTGACGTTCTACCACTGAGCAAACCAGCCAGGGCCTACTTTATTTCTTTTAAAACAAGTTATTCCTGGCCCTGGCTGGTTGGCTCAGCGGTAGAGCGTTGGCCTGGCATGCAGGGGACCCGGGTTCGATTCCCGGCCAGGGCACATAGGAGAAGCGCCCATTTGCTTCTCCACCCCCCCCCTCCTTCCTCTCTGTCTCTCTCTTCCCTTCCCGCAGCCAAGGCTCCATTGGAGCAAAGATGGCCCGGGCGCTGGGGATGGCTCCTTGGCCTCTGCCCCAGGCGCTAGAGTGGCTCTGGTCGTGGCAGAGCGATGCCCCGGAGGAGCAGAGCATCGCCCCCTGGTGGGCAGAGCGTCGCCCCTGGTGGGCGTGCCGGGTGGATCCCGGTCGGGCGCATGCGGGAGTCTGTCTGACTGTCTCTCCCCATTTCCAGCTTCAGAAAATTACAAAAAAACAAAAACAAAAAACAACAAGTTATTCCTAAAAAAGGCCCAAAAATGTAATAATAAAATTTAATATTTACTGAGAATCTACTGAACATACGTGTCAGGCAGACAGGGTGTTACCCATAATGCTTTGCCTTCTCTATCACTCATTCAAGCATCCAACTCTGACCACACTTCCTGTTCTTCCCTGCTCTGTCATGCTCATTCATTCAACAAATACAAATACTTTATACTTCCTATGTGCCAGAAACCATTCTGGGGGCTGGGACACATTTGTGAGGAAAACAGATTCCCTACACTGGTGGAGGTGATTTGCATTAGCCGTCCCCATGACCTCTAGTTGATTGGTCCCTCTATTTGCTTCCTATTCACTAGCTTTTTCCTTTCTTTAGTTCCATCCTTATTGAGCTTGGTGACCATGGCCCATCATTTCAACCTCTTAAATTTCACTAATCATATATTTTTCTATCACACCTATCTAGCCCAAACCCTAGCCATCACGTGAATGAAAACAGTTGCCTTCACTCACACACCCAAATGCAGCCGAAAGACTCACACACAAGCAGATTAGGAGTTTCTCTATCATGAATGACTACCCGCCTCAAAAGGCTCCTCAACAGCCTGAAATTCTCCATAGTTTTTTCTAGCCAACTCCAGATGACTATTTCAGCCACCCTACACAAGGACTATTCTTCAAATTTCTACTGCTCCATTACTCTGCAAATGACCTCAATTCCAGCTTTACAGAGAAAAAGGATGAAAGTGGTAAAGACAGGAATTTTATAATCTTACAGCAAAACATAAACCATCTATTTTCCCACACTCCAGTTGCAGAGACAAATCAGTTCTTAACCTAAGACCAACTGCTTTATCTGGGCTTTCAGCGCATTCCCTCTCTTTGCACCATTACGGACTCTTCTGTGTACTTTCCCTTTGTTCTCTTACATGCCCAGTGTCTGAAGGTAGATTAGGTTTTGGATATTTACTTTTTTTTTTATTATATTTATTTATTTTTTATTTATTTTAGAGAGGAGAAGGAGAGGCAGAGAGAGGAGAGACAGAGAGAGAGAAGGGGGGAGGAGCTAGAAGCATCAACTCCCATATGTGCCTTGACCAGGCAAGCCCAGGGTTTCGAACTGGCAACCTCAGCATTTCCAGGTCGACGCTCTATCCACTGCGCCACCACAGGTCAGGCTATTTACTTATTTTTTAGCAAAGGGGGAGAGAGAGGGACAGATAGGGACAGACAGGAAGGGAGAGAGATGAGAAGCATCAATTCTTTGTTGCGGCACCTTCGTTGTTCATTGATTGCTTTCTCATAATGTGCCTTGACCAGAGGGTTCCAGCAGAGCAAGAACCCCTTGCTCAAGCCAGCAACCTTGGGTTTAAGCCAGCTACCATTGGGTCATGTCTATTATCCCATGCTCAACCCAGCAACCCTGCACTCAAGCTGATGAGCCCATGTTCAAGCAGGTGACCTTGGGGTTTTGAACCGAGGTTCTCAGCATCCTGGGTCGATGCTCTATTCACTGCACCACTGCCTGGTCAGGCAATATCTTTCTTTTTTAATGTAGGCATGCATAGCTATAAATTTCCCTGTAAGCAGTGCTTTAGCTGCATCGCATAATTGATACGTTGTATCTTCATTTTCATTCTTCTCAAAGTATTTTCTCATTTTTCTTGTGATTTCTTCTTTGCTCCATTGGATTAAGGAGTATGTTATTTAATTTTTACAAATTTGTGAATTTCCTAAATTTCTTTTGTGTTTCCTAATTTTACTCAATTGTAACTAAAGGATATATCTGGTGTGGTGTCAGTCCTTTTTAAATTAGCAAATCTCACTATATGGCATATAATCCATTCTGAGCATTCCTTGTGCATGCAGGGAGAACATGTACTCTGCTGGGTGACATGTTCTTTAGTTACCTGTTAGATCTAGATGGCTTATAGCAGTTATATTAGTCTTAAGGCATCTTAGTCCCTTGGTTTCTAACAGTCTTTACCTCCACTTTGTCTACATCCTGGCTGTCATTATCTTGAACAAGGGTTGGTAAACTACAACCCCTGAGACAAATCCAGACCAACTAACAGGTCAATTTATTTTTGTAAAGTTTTACTGGGACATGATCATGCCCATTCATTTACCTACTGTTTAAGACAGCCTTCAAGTTCTAGAGTAGAGAAGTTCTAAAATAATCCAGATGACTTGCAAAGCAACATACATTTACTCTCTGACCTGACCCTCTACAGCAGGCGTCCCCAAACTATGGCCCGCGGGCTGCCTGCGACCCCTGAGGCCATTTATCCGGCCCCCACTGCACTTCCAGAAGGGGCACCTCTTTCATTGGTGGTCAGTGAGAAGAGCACTGTATGTGGTGGCTCTCCAATGGTCTGAGGGACAGTGAACTGGCCCCCTGTGAAAAAAGTTTGGGGACCCCTGTTACAGGAAGTTTGCTGATCCCTGATCTAGTACACCTATGCAGATTTGTTACTCCTTTCTTACAAGATCTCTGGCCACTCATTGAAAAGAGGTCAAGTATTAAAAGATGTTCAGCCTGACCTGTGGTGGCGCAGTGGATAAAGCGTTGACCTGGAAATGCTAAGGTTGCCGGTTCGAAGCCCTGGGCTTGCCTGGTCAGGGCACGTATGGGAGTTGATGCTTCCAGCTCCTCCCCACCTTCTCTCTCTGTCTCTCTCACCTCTCTCTCTCCCTTTCTCTCTCCTCTCTAAAAAATGAATAAATAAAATTAAAAAAAAAAAAGGGAAGGAGGAGATGGACATTAAAAAAAAAAAAAAACAACAACAACAAAAAAAGATGTTCAAATCCTTGTTTGAACATCTGGGCCACCAGATGTTCAACTGGTGGGGGGACTGGGCCACCATTTGGGAACTGATGTAGTCAACCTTTATCTGTGACCTAGAATATTTTTTTCCCTCACATAGACCACTGGTTTTCAACCACTGGTCTGCCAGAGACTTTATGAAGGTCCACAAAAGAGTTAATCACTCTGATGCTGAATGAAGACTATAGACCCAACTTATATAGTTGATTTTATGGCAAAATTCTCCCAAATGTAACAACATTTCTAACTTTGACTTGACATTTAGAAGGTAACACAAAACTTTAAATAATCTTGAGTAATCTGCTAATTGACCTTTTACAGAGAGCACATAACATAACTGTGGCTTTAACAAATGACATTAAAAAAGGAAACAACTTCTAGAAGTGGCTATTTTTTATTCATGATTTGCTCTTAAAGGCTTTCTTAAACATGACCTGATAAATTTATGTAGGATTTTCTAAATATAAATCTGAGAATTTAAATATATTGGTGACAAATAAGTATTCATAAGAATATTCTAATCACAGATGAAAATTTTTTGTAAAAGCAGACAGCTATATCAGGCCAGTTTATCTCTTTTTACAGTATGATCTAGGGTGAGTTCTAAATTCTAGACTTCAAGTCTTCCATCATAGAGTACATAATCTCTAAATACCTACCTAGTTGCAAGATTCTATATGAAAGAAAAGACAGAAATACATATACTCTAACAAGAAGACTGAAATCTTATCAAGCATCTTCTCTGACCAAAAAGATATGAAACTAGAAATCAATCACAGGAAAAAAACAACATACACAAAAAAGATATGGAGGCTAAATAACATGTTACTAAACAATGAATGGGTTAATAATGAGATTAAGGAACAAATCAAAAGATACCTTGAAACAAATGAAAATGAGTACAAAACAACCCAAAATCTATGGGACACAGAAAAGGCAGTCCTAACAGGGAAATTCATAGCATTATAGGCATACCTCAAGAAACAAGAAAAATATCAAATAAACAATCTAACTTTAAATTTAAAGGAACTTGAAAAGAACAACAAACATAGTCTAAAGTAAGGGAAGGAAATAATAAAGATCAGAGCAGAAATAAATGAAATAGAGTAAAAAAAAATGCAAAATCAATGAAGCCAAGAGCTGGTTCTTTGAAAAAATAAACAAGATTGACAAACATTTAACTAGACTCATCAAGAAAAAATGAGTGAGGACCCAAGTAAATAATCAGAAATGAAAGAGGAGAAGTAACAAATGACACAAAAGAAACATAAGAGATTGTAAGAAAATATTACAAACAGCTATAAGCCAACCAATTGGACAATCTAGACAAAATAAATAAATTTCTAGAAACATACAATTTTCCAAAACTGAATCAGGAAGAATCAGAGAATCTAAATAGACTGATTACAACTAGTGAAACTAAAGCAATAATCAAAAACTCCCAATAAACAAAAGTCCTAAACTGATGGTTTCACAGGTAAATTTTACCAAACATTCAAAGAGGAACTAACAGCTATCCGTCTCAACTGTTTTTTAAAAGTTTAAAAGGAGGTAAGATTCCCAAACTCATTTTATGAGGCTAATATTATCCTAATTCCAAAACCAGATAGACACTATGAAGAAAGAAATTTTAGGCCAATATCCCTAATGACATAGATGCTAAAATCCTCAACAAAATATTAGCAAACTGAAAAGAGCAATATATTAATAAGATCATACAACATGATCAAGTGGGCCAGGGATGCACAGCTGGTACACTGTCTGTAAATCAATTAACATCATAACCACAAAAACAAAATGAAGGATAAAAACCACATGATATCAATAGATGCAGAAAAAGCATTTTCTAAAATCCAGCACCCATTTATCACAAATACTCTGAGCAAAGTGGGAGCATACGACAATATAATAAAGGCCATATATGACAAACCCACAGCCAATATCACACTCAATGAGCAAAAACTACAAATGTTTCCCTTAAGATCAGGAACAAGACAGGGATGTCTGCTTTTGCCACTCTTATTCAACATAGTACTGGAAATCCTAGCCATAGCAATGTGACAAGGAGAAGAAATAAAAGACATCCAAGTTGGGAAGGAAGAAGTAAACCTGTCATTATTTGCAGGTGACATGATACTGTATATAAAGAATCCTACAGACTCCCACCAAAAAACTACTAGAACTGATTAATAAATTCAGTAAAGTAGCAGGATACAAAATAAATATTCATAAACCAGTTGCATTTTTATACACCTATAATAATCACAATTGCTTCAAACATAATAAAATACCAAAAAAATCTATGGATTTAACTCATTTCTATCAAAATACCAATGGCATATTTCAAAATATTAGAACAAATATCCCAAATATTTATACGGAACCACAAAAGACCCCAAATAGCAACAGCGATCTTGAGGAATATGAACAAAGTTGAGGAATCACAATACTTGATATCAAACTATACTACAAGGCCATAGTAATCAAAACAGCAAAATAATTGGCATAAGAACAGACATTTAGATCAATGGAACAGAAAACACCCCCACACCTTTATAGTCAATTAATATTTGACAAAGGAGGCAAGAACATACAATGGGGTAAAGATAGTCTATTCAATAAATGGTGTTGGAAAAACTGGACACATATAAAATAATAAAACTGGACCACATTCTTGCACCCTACACAGGAATAAACTCAAAATGGATTAAAGAATTAAATGTTAAGACTCGAAACCATATAAATTCTAGTGAAAAATATAGGCAGTAAAATCTCAGACATGTCTTGTAGCAATATTTTTTTTCTGATATATCACCTCGAGCAAAAGAAATAAAAGAAAATATAAGCAAAGGGGACTACATCAAACTAAAACGTTTTTGCACAGCAAAGGAAACAATCAACAAAATGAAAAGACCATCTACTGAGTGGGAGAGCATATTCACTGAGATATCTGATAAGGGCTTAATATCCAAAATTTACAAGGAACTTAAAAAAATTCAACGCCAAAAAAACAAACAATCTAATTAATAAATTCAATTAATAAAAGAGTACTAATAACTATGTGGAAAAGTAGGAAAAGAAAAACAACACAAACCCAAAACCAAAAGAAATGAGCAAAGAACCTGAATAGACACTTCTCCACAGAAGATGTACAGATGGCCGACATATGAAAAGTTGCTCAACATCACTAATCATCAGAGAAATGCAAATTAAAACCACAACGAGATATCACCTCACACCTTTCAGTATGGCTATCAATAAATCAACAAACAAGTGTTGGCAAGGGTAAAAGGAACCCTTGTACACTGTTGGTGGGCAGATTGATGAAGCCACTGAAGAAAGCAGTATGAAGTTACCTCAAAAAATTAAAACAAGAACTGCCTTATGATGCAGCAATTCCACTTCTGGGAATATATAAAAAAGAAACCCAAAACCCTAATTCAAAAGAATATATGCAGCGCTGTATTCATTGCTGAGTTATTTACAGTAGTTAATATTTGAAAGCAGCCCAAGTGCCCATCAGTAAATGAGTGGATAAAAAAACAGTAGTACATTTACACAATGGAATACTACTCAGCCGTAAAAAAAAAGAGGAAATCTTGTCTTTTGTGACAGCAGGAATGGATTTGGAGATTAAACTAACTGAAATAAGTCAGAGAAAGACAAGTACCATATGATTTCACCTATATGAGGAATCTAATGAACAAAATAAACTAACAAAACAGAAACAGAGTTAGTTTCAGAGAATAGACTGACAGCTGTCAGCAGGAATAGGGGTTGGGGAGCTAAGTAAAAAAGGAAAAGGGTTAAGCAAATAAAAAATGTATAGACATTGGCGACAGCGTAGGGATTGTAGGAGAGAAGGGAAGGTTGGGGAGATGAAGGAGGGTAGAGCGGGATTGATGGTGATGGAGGGAGACTTGAGTTGGGGTGGTGAGCCACAGTGCGGTGTACAGATGATGTGTTATGGAGTTGTGCACCTGAAACCTATTTAATTTAATTAACCACTGCCACCCCAATAAATTAAATAAAAATTTCAAAAAATAACAGTGTAAAGCATATTAAAATGTTGTAACATCTTACAAATATTTACTCGTACTGACTTCATGGCAGAAATTATAGGTGTGCCCTATTTTAAGAAACTCTAAATTTACAAAAGAAATGCAAGGCACTATGCTTTATAAAAGGAATTGCTGAATGAATTAAATAAAATGGGGGTTTCACCCTATTAATACATAATATTTTAAATTTCAAACAAATCAATGTATAACAGTTCTGTTAATCTAGGCATTGTCACCAGAAATAAATATGCTACATTACTGATTTACTGATATTAGTCTGACAAGCCATAAAATAGAGCTAAATAAGAATGTACTAAGTAAGCAAGCTTATAAAAGAATTTCTGTATGGCGTTAAGTCTGGATAGTAGCTCTTATAACTATTCAAATATTACCAGGTTAGTGATCTAAGTTATGTATTCTATAACAAATCAAAGTATATAATCAATGCTGTGCTCTCACCGTTGGCCAAGTTCTCAGTACAGTTAAAAGGCCTGTTCCCTTCCAACTGACGCACATCAAGGCTTAACATCCGGGCAAGAAAAATAACGGCTCCTCCTCACGCCCCCCCCACGCGGAGGCAAAGACAACCTGACAGAGGGAACCTGTGGACACTTGTTACACAAAACAAAAATCTTAGTTTGTAAGTTACTTGCTAGCTTCAGTTCCTGTAAAAACTGGAGACAGAAACTCTGGCATTCAGACGGGCCAGGTCCGGAAGACATGTGGCCTTCATCCACTTAGATGAACAAACTGCAGAGTTCCTTCAGCAGAAAACTCTCAACCCCCTCCTTTTGGTTCCTTTGTCCTAGTTTTGCTTATTGCCCCCTCTTCCTCCCTCCTTATAAAAACCCTTGCTTGTATTTGAAGGGGGAGACCGGTTGTTGAGGACCAGAGTCCCCCCATCTTCTCAGGTGGCTAGCACTTGAAAAAACCTCTTCCCTTGGCACCAGCACTGGTGTCCTGCGATTGGTTTTCAGGGTGACTATAGGCTACTGTTCCTGCCCATTTAAGGAAAACATTTTGGGGGGGAGGGGCAGTGAGGTATATATCTGAGTCATTTTTAAGCTCATTGTCAGAGGGTACTTGAAACTGAGCTAGGTTTTCAAGTTGCCAGAGGCTAAAGCTGCCATTTGCAAACATTCAATCCACAACCCAAACGGAACTGGTTAATAATTTTGATGCTGCACTTTCAGAAACACTAGCTGCAAGGGCCAATTTCCATGTAGCCCCAAGAAAAGAGCCACAGAAAGAGAGGGTCCTCTTTTCAATCACAGCCTGCAAAATCTCATAGTAAAAGGACATCACAGTACAGTACTTGGAGAGAATTTGTGGTAAATAACTGTGCCTAGAATTCACACCACTGCTCGTGATTGCTGATCCTTTCTCTTGGGGAGACTACTATTTAATAACCTATGATGCTGCTCTTCTAGGCGATGAAACTGTTGGGGGAACTGAGTGCACAGCTTCTGTAGAAACTCTAATAGAAGTCAAAATACCTTATCCAGACAAAAATTACCATTAGAACCAAATCAACCTGCTAGCTGAAGGGAGGGGTAGATTTATTTTTTCAATTTCTGACCTTTCTTTGTAGAAAAGGAGAAAAATAAGTATTCCCATAATTGGAACAAAACTGGTTCCTAAACTTTAAAATGTTTCCAATGAATGTAAAAAAGAAGAGAACAAAAGGAAGCTTAGTGTCTAAGGGGGGGAAGGATGGCCTATTGTCATTTAGTCAATAGTTTACATGTTCACAGGGCACCCTGGGTCTGAATTGAATGTGTCCTATTCTTTCTCCCAGAGAAAATCCTTTAGAAATTGATTTGGGTTCACTCAAACATTTTTGTTTCTACTCTGTGAAGTCAGGTATAAACTCAGCCCTCTAGAAAATGGTCCATTTGCTTCAATTATGTCTCATTAAAGCTAATGAGAGGGAGTATGATGAACAGTGTTTGGTCTTTAAAATGCCTGCCTCTGGCATGGCCTGAATTTCAGAAAGTCAACGGTGGCAAGTGCAGGTGTTAGGATGAGCGGTTGTCTCAGGTTCACTTTCATTCTCTGTGGGGCACCGTCCACTCCCTCGGTCCTTAGGCATCAATTTAACACCCCACTTTGCAATAACGTCACTCTGTTCCCTGTGACAGCTACTCCAAACTTTCCTTCTCTTTACTATCCCCTTCTCAGTCCTAACTGTCCTCCCCGCTTTCGGCAGGTGACTTGGAATCCCGCTGACCAGAGAACACCCTTCCCGGGTGACAGCCTGCCTTGCTTGCTGCCCTGTGTAGACCCGGTTTCCGCATGAGTACTGCAAAGATAGGGCTGCCTTCCCCCTCGGCCAGAGTGTAGATGGTGACTCCCTCTCCCCATTTGAGCTGTATAGAGAACTCTTGACAATTAAAAAAAGACCAAAAAACAAAAATTCTAGGGACGTAAGTGATTGGAATTTTTATTTATTTATTTATTTTAGTGAGAGGTGGGGAAGCAGAGAGACTCCTGCATGTACCCCCACCGGGATCCACCTGGCAAGCCCAGCAGGGGCGATGCTCTGCTCAACTGAGGTCCTTGCCCTGCTGCAACCAGAACCATTTTTTAGCACCTGAGGTAGAGGCCATGGAGCCATCCTCAGCGCCGCGCCAACTCGCTCCAATTGAGGCCAGGGCTGCAGAGGTGGGGGGGAAGGAGGGCTGGGAGGGGGGCGGGAAGCAGATGGGTACTTCTGTGTGCTCTGACCGGGAATCGGACCCAGGACTTCCACACTCACGGCTGATGCTCTACCATTAACCCAACTGGCCAAGGGCCGTGGCTGGAAATTAAAAAGCGGGAGATCTACTGGCTTTGATTTCACAAAGCCACGCACGCCTCTGCACTCCACTGCAGTGGCTCTTACACCTTCTTACTGTTAACTCTGGGCACTTCTCTTTCTTCATTTTCATTTACAGTTCCGTGATAAAATTCCCTAAAATGTTTTCCTTCTTCCTGATATCTTCTCATCCCTAATGACACTACTCCCTTCGCAATTCTGCCTGCCTCCTGTCAGACTGCCGCCATCTTAGTTTGTTTTTTCTCTGCTTGGTTCTGTTCTCTGCAATCTTCTTTCATTACTCTGCACACTTTCCATGGGAAATTGACCTTTCATGACCGTTACTATCATCAATACACTGGCTCTGCATGACCTGTTTCTCCAATTTGTTTCTCTTCCCCAAGTGTCAGACCCACATTTCCTATGGTCCCATATTCCGGATGCTTCACAACTACCTCAACTCAAAACAGCTAGAGCTCCACCTCTGGCTCTCCTGTCAAACCAACTGCTCTTCTGTGTCTCTCAACTCAAGACCTGAGCACGACCTGAGACCACCCTCATATTTAGCGACGACACCATCAATTCTATCTCCAAAGAATGGAGAACTCCTCCACTCGGATCTATAATAAGTAAAAAGATGTTGAATAAGAGATGGATGGATGTCACTTATATGGACAGCAGATCTGGTAGTTGTTTTTATAGTTCCATTACAGGAGGTACACCTGTTTCCTGTCTTAGTCCAGTGGGATCAAAGGATTAAGGACTGAATTAAACTATAAAATTGTTCCTTAAAATTCATGGCTCTCCGATCAAACCTATATACAACTGTCTGGAAATATCTGAAACATAGTCCTATTTCTCATCTCTTCCCCTTAGAAACGGAGACTAAAAATACAATGGATTCTTGAGCTACAGGCAAAAAATAATTCACAGCGGTGAGGCCTGAATATTAAAAGCTTTTGCTCTTTAGCACTATTGAATAGGGCAAATTTAGCCTATTTGTCAGAATAGGTTTCACTTTTAAACATTTACTGGTACCTAGATTCTAATTTCTAGTTAACTGTCTAATCTTTTATAGTTTGTTTGCTTTTAATAAGTTCTTAGATTGTTTCTCTAAAGGGGAGGCAGGGAGGGTGAATAGAGCTCTATCTGTCAAGCCTCTCATCTTCAATGGGCTAATGTTTTCTTATTATACTGAAACCTTTGATCAACACTGTTATAAACAAAAACCCAATTCCAACTAATTGCAAATATAAAATGACATGTATATGCATATGTTGATATATGTACGTATGTGTATTTAGGTAAACAATTTATTATATATAACATATTATATAATAAAATATATTATAAAATAAAATATATTATTTATATTATGTATATATAATATGCACATTTATAAACAAGCTTTTCAATCAATAAATTGAGAGTAAAGTCATATTTACAATACAAGTTGGTAATCAAAGTATATTTACAGCCTGACCAGGCGGTGGCGCAGTGGATAGAGGACTGGGATGCAGAGGACCCAGGTTCAAGGCCCCGAGGTTGCCAGCTTGAGCGTGGGCTCATCTGGTTTGAGCAAAAAGCCCACTAGCTTGAACCCAAGGTTTCCGGCTCCAGCAAGGGGTTACTCGGTCTGCTGAAGGCCCGCGGTCAAGGCACATATGAGAAAGCAATCAATGAACAACTAAGGTGCTGCAACTCGCAATGAAGAACTAATGATTGATGCTTCTCATCTCTCTCCGTTCCTGTCTGTCTGTCCCTGTCTATCCCTCTCTCTGACTCACTCCCTGTATCTGTAAAAAAAAAAAATGTATTTACGCAAATATAATACATTTGGTATGCAGCATGACAGCTTCAAAGGAAAAAGTAACCCAGGAATGAATCTTCTTTGGTGGCAGGATACATGATACATTATCCCTTACTGAAGACACAGAAAAGAAATATTAGAATTGGAATATATTAGAATTGGAGTTTCTAGGCTTGCCAGGAGACCAAGTAATTAGTATTTGGAGGGTGAGTCTTAACCACCAGCCTTACTGTGGCTATACCAGAGAGAACTTACAGCATGAGGGGCACCGTACTAAATAGTTACATGTTCTTATTTAATCCTGACATTGGCTTTATGGGAGAGGATTTCTTTTCCTCTGAGTTGGATGAAAAAGCTGAGATGTTGAGAGATGAAACTGCCCGAGAGAGTTCGCAGAGCTGGGGTTGCAACCCGAGTGTACCCATTCCAACACCAGACTGGCATAAGACGTTTATTTAAAAGAAAATAGGCTAGCCATTTTAAAGGAATATACTAAATTGAAGTTGGAAAGAAAAAAGTAACTATGGTTTTTACAGCAGTGTCAAGTTTACAAAGTACTTTCACACACTTTCACCTGGTCTTCCCACCCACGTGGCAAGGTGTTTATCAGCATCCTTATTTACAGACAGGGCACCAAAGCTCAGAAAAGTCGAGAGACTTGTTCATGCCTTTAATGAAGGTTGTCTGACTCCAAGTGCAACTCTTATTCACTTAACCTTTAGTTTGTTAAAATTTAAAGTTATGCCTTTGGGAAAACTGATTAGCAGGGGTCGGGAAACTTTTTGGCTGAGAGAGCCATGAATGCCACATATTTTAAAATGTAATTCCGCGAGAGCCATACAACGACCTGTGTACCTTACGCATTATCCAATAAAAATTTGGTGTTGTCCCAGAGGACAGCTGTGATTGGCTCCAGCCACCCACAACCATAAAACATGAGCAGTAGGAAATGAATGGATTGTAATTCATGAGAATGTTTTATATTTTTAATGTTATTATTATTTTTTTATTAAAGATTTGTCTGCAAGCCAGATGCAGCCATCAAAAGAGCCACATCTGGCTCGTGAGCCATAGGTTCCCGATCCCTGCTGATTAGCATAGTAAAGACACTGTCACTGTAATAGATAAAATAAATATCTGTTGAGCACAGATGACTTGGAACCTTCTGTTGTCATGGGCAGACAGCACATGAAGCAGTGGTTACACTCCCAGTAAAATGAAGGTAGAAAGGTCAACACTTAATGTGCTAAGTGGTGACCACTATGGTGCATGCTTTTTTCTTAATTAAAATTTTAAAACTGAGCAACAACGCAACATAAAATTTACTATTTAAACCCACTTTAAAGTTTACAGTGCAGTAATTTTTAATATATTCAGAGTTGTGTAAATATCACCACTACCCAATTCCAAAACATTTCAACACCCCAAAATAAACCCCAAGCCCCCCAGTTTCTACCTCTCCTCTCTCGGCTACCAGTCATCTACTCTGTGTCTCAATAGATTCCCTGTTCTTGGCATTTCATATAAATGGAATCATAAAATATGTGGTCTTCTATTTCTGGCTTCTTTCACTTAGCATAATATTTTCAAGGTGCACCCATGTTGTAGCACTTCATTCCTTTCTACTGTATAATATTCCCTTGTGTGGATACACTAAATTTTGTTTATCTATTCATCAGCTGATGGAGCAGTTGGGCTATTTCTACTTTTTGGCTATTATGGATAATGTTGATATAAACATTTATATACAATTTTAGTGTGAACATATGTTTTTAACTCTCTTGGGTATATGCCTAGGAGTGAAATTACTGGGTCCTATGGTAACTGTATGTTTAACATTTTGAAAAAATGCCAAGATGTTTCAGGCACACTCTTTGATATTTGATCTTCAACCAATTGCATCCATACAGGTCTAATCTTGAATGTCAACAATTTTTCCAAAGCTGTGGTAGAAAATGGTCATTTGAAAAACTGCCATTTTTTGGCATCACTGAAAAAGAAGATGTTTTTAAGATAATAATGCTATTTATTACTTAGTGAGCCAATTAGCAGGATAAAAAGTTATGACATTTTGTAGAAAGAAGGATGGGAAATCTTGGCCATTATTAAACAAGTAAATTGATATTCATAGATAATATTTACCAATATCTAGTTGCCCTTCACTTCAAGTTATATAAAAGATTACAACTCCCTGACCTCTTGAAATGAGTAGCAGCCAAGTGACTAAATGTGGCCATACAATGTGAGTGGAAGTAATGCTTGCTGACCAAGCTTTTAATTTTGGTATTCAACTCTCCAGCTCTGCATTTCATGTCTCTGATAATCTTGAAGCCTGAGGTAAGGGTTGGCATCATCAAATGGTGGAGCTTCCTTTGGTCTGGGTCACTGAGACAACAGCAGAGCCTCTTACTTTAAACCACTAAGATTTTGGAGTTTTTGGGTTTTGGTGTGCCATTGTTATATTAGTAATGTCTATTCTAGTCTGACTTCTATAAAAGCTGGACATATGTGTGTATCATTCTGATTACTGAATATAGCAATATGATTATTGGCATATGTCTTAAAAAGTAATCAGCACACTGTCTTTCTCAAAGTATTACAAGCTAATCAGCAGACAGACAATTAATATATAGGTAACAGAGTTTCACTAAAAATCATAAGTAACATAGTTTTATTTGGGGCTCATCATTACCTATAGAAAAGTTTTTTATGTAAGCCTTATTTTACCTCTTTGTGACTGTATTTGGATAAACACTGATTTGTTCCTAAAAGGCTGTATAACACACACCCCTCCTGCAATACGCATTTAACTAATCAACTACCTGATGTGAGTTGCTGATTTCTGTCTAGTGCCCCACACACTACCTCTTCTACACATGAGAACTTTTGAATATGTCAAGACATAGGGTAGGTAGACGCTTTGGATCATAGTAACAACTATGGCATCAAAATTTAACTTAAGCACTGCACTGAGGGACACACTTCCTATATTAAGCATTTTGAACTATTTTTAAATATAATAGTACAATTCTTAATAGTGAACAGCTCATAAATATCTTTCTATATATAGAAATGACAACCACAAATATTTCTTGTTCTGAAACTTTCCAGAATCAGAAAATAAAAGTTTAAAAGCAACTCAGGGTAGCCTTTTTGGAAGAGAAAACATTCATTTGTTTAAAATATAAAATATAAATAAATTGTCAAGAAAGCAAGGTATCTGTTACTGAAACATTCTGTGTTCAGTACCCACAGAGACCAAAGTCTTGTCCACACACTTGGATCCTATGTCATGTGCTAAGATTTCAACAAGTGTGCTGAGAGAGGCCAGGGAGGTACAGTGTAGACTTGGTCCTCATCAGTGTTTCGTGGACCTTGGAAATTGCATTCTTTCTTTATCTGACAGGAAAAAATGGAGGTAGAAAAATAAGGAAGGAAAATTTTACTCATTTTCTTAAGTAGATAACTTTTCCTTGAAATATATGGGAATTCTCTCTCCATCAAAATATGCTTTAATACTCCTCCTCAGAACTAAAGGAAAAGACTGTGTTGGTTTTTAATATGCACTTACCTAAGCTCATGACTTTTCAAATAAAGAAATATATATGTCAAACCAACACATGTTAAGTATTTACAAATGATTTTTAATCATTGGGAATGGGAATCAATTTTTATTCTGAATTAACTTTGGAGGATCAAAAATTCAAACTTGAATATATAATGTCTGCATTCTTAATAAATACAGTCACAGTGACTTTAATATATCTTTTTTATATCAACATAAAAAAATAGGTTGTTTTAACCAACCTATGTAAACACTTTCTAAAATTGCCTCTCTTTTGGGGACCCACTTTTGTTTGTTTGCTTTGATAACTGATTGTTCTATTTTTTTTATTTTATTTTTTTACAGGAACAGAGGGAGAGTCAGATAGAGGGATAGATAGGGACAGACAGACAGGAACGGAGAGAGATGAGAAGCATCAATCATCAGTTTTTCGGTAGCGACACCTTAGTTGTTCATTGATTGCTTTCTCATATGTGCCTTGACCGCAGGCCGTCAGCAGACCGAGTAACCCCCTGCTCGAGCCAGTGACCTTGGGTCCAAGCTAGTGAGCTTTTTTGCTCAAACCAGATGAGCTCACGCTCAAGCCGGCTATCCCGGGGTCTCGAACCGGGGTCCTTCCGCATCCCAGTCCGAGGCTCTAGCCACTGCGCCACGGCCTGGTCAGGCTGATTGTTCTATTTTTTTTTTTTTTTTTCTTCTTTATTTTTTGAAGCTGGAACCGGGGAGAGACAGTCAGACAGACTCCCGCATGCGCCCGACCGGGATCCACTCGGCATGCCCACCAGGGGCGACGCTCTGCCCACCAGGGGGCGATGCTCTGCCCCTCCGGGGCGTCGCTCTGCCACGACCAGAGCCACTCTAGCGCCTGGGGCAGAGGCCAAGGAGCCATCCCCAGCGCCCGGGCCATCTTTGCTCCAATGGAGCCTCAGCTGTGGGAGGGGAAGAGAGAGACAGAGAGGAAGGAGAGGGGGAGGGGTGAAGAAGCAGATGGGCGCTTCTCCTGTGTGCTCAGGCCGGGAATCGAACCCGGGACTTCTGCACGCCAGGCCGACGCTCTACCACTGAGCCAACCGGCCAGGGCCTGATTGTTCTATTTTTAAGTAGTATCCAAATATCTCCTTATGTACAAAGAAAGAAAACTGATGACCAAGTGTGTTTTATATTTTTCATCAAGCCCCACAACGCCTTGTAGCACTATGCTTATCAGATTGGAAGTGCTTCACACAGAGAAAACAAAATCAAAAGAAGAAATACATTTTGGCATATACAGCTTTGCTTATCAGTTCTTCCACAGTTACTTGGGAGTTCTTTTTGATTTTCATAGGAAATGAAGTGTGTGAATGGAAAGGATGAAGTATGTTTTGCTTGGAGATTGAGAGAAACAATCACTCTTGGAGCCCCAGAAAGATGTCTGATTTGGAAGCTGTGCTGTGTGATCAAGATAAAACAAAAGCCTGGAAGTCATCTCCCTGGATGGGTCTCATCGGGCCTTTGATACCTGAATACTTTTAATGTAGCCATGTGCTCTTAGAACTAATTGGATCCTACCACACTGACAGGGTTTCATGAAATTCAAAAGAATTCAAGGTGGATGAAACGAACAGAAATCAGTGAAGTGACATGTGGCACAAGGGGGTGTTAAAATGCTAATATCAGCACTCAGATTTTTCTCTTTGAGGACAATAGTCAGGCTCACAACTGGAGGAGGAAGCTGAGAAGAGAAGGCTTGCAAGGTATTCCTTTTCTCATCTGGGTGTACAGATATACTGTAATTTGCCTAAAGGCTATTTCTTTGTAAGTATATCTCATCTATATTTGCTTCTTGTCTTGCATTACTTTTATCTGCGTAACAAAGGCCTTAAAAACAACACAGACCCAAAATGAACAAAGCAAAAATAAAATAATAATTTAACTTGGACCAGATACCCATTTTCAAAGCTATGTGGTTAAGACCATTTGGCTCTAAGGAAACCCAAGGTGGTGAATTGGTTAAAATATTTTAGAATGATTTTACTTTATGTTAAACACTTGCTTTTATATCAAAGATGTTCTATGATGATCCTTAAAATGAAAGAAAAGAATTTTCTGAGCTGATGAAATATAAGTAAAAAAAAGTAAATGAGCAAAATTAAAAAAATATCAAGTCCCAAATAAACTACAACTCACAAAAAACATGTCTCAAAAAACAAAACAAAACTCAACTTCACTAAATGATTGAAAAAACAGCAACAGTGGCCTTTAGTTATAAGGGAAGTATTGTCTACTTCCCAGAGGGTATGTGCACCCTCTCTGGGCAGAAGGAACATCCCATAGCTGGATTGGTAAATTTCAGAATGAAAAGTGGTCAAGCTTTCTGCTAAGCCACATCCTTTTCTAAAATGACTTCTCTTCTTTAAGCCAGGCATTGATAAAACAGGGGAAATAACAGCATCTACCTCAGTTTTGCTGACGGGTAAAGAGAGGATCCATATTAAAGCTCTTAGTACAGTGGTTTACACAGTGGTGACTATCTAATAAATGGTGACTGCATGACTCATATTTATTTTTGAATAAATAAACAAATCACTAATTTGGAACAAACATGACAAAGAGTAGCTATTTAACTGGTTTATAAGGCCAAAAAAATAGGACAAAAGATTTTAAGGACTCTTTCTCCTTTTCAAAGCTGGAGATAAATTATTTAAGAGGGCCATATTTTTTGCCATCTGCAGGGCTCACCTTAGGCTTCTAATCGCTATTAAGAACTAAACCATGAAAGCAGGTAGCGCTCTATTTGGTCAGTTAATTTATCCCTTTGGCTGTCAAGCAGAACCACTCATAAATGTCCTGTATAGTGAACAGATCGCCTGTCTCTACTGTTCTGCCAAACACTGCTAGGAGTCTATTGCTATATCCATTGTTTGCTTCCTTCTTTTTAAGAGAATTCTAATTTTTAACTGGGAACACCATAGTCTCCGATTCCTCTCTCAAACACTAAATAGAAGAATCTATTTCCCAGTCTCCATTACAACTAGATATGGCCTTGGGACTATGATGGAAAAAAAGTAATACATGGGATTGCAGGGAGACTTCAAAAGGAGCTAATTCAGCCAGGAAGCAATGCTTCTGCACTGTCTCCTTCTGGCCTGTTTCAGACATGGTGTGGTGCTCCTGCAGCCATGCTCATGAACTTGTGAAGGATAATATAGACACAGTAAAGCTACAGCAAAAAGAAATGAGCTTGGATCCCTGAGGATACTAAGTCTAGCCCACCTTCTCCAAACTTCCTATCTTTGAAGTTATTTTACCTGAAAGAGAAACTTCTTTCTTGTCTAAAGCCTGTTATTTTGGGTTTGTCTGTTGTATATAGCCAAAACAATTCCTAACTGATACAAGAGTTTTTATTTTTCAAATGCCTAAAACATAGTTTTGCTCATTTCTAAATATATCTGAAATATCCGCTTCTACTCAAGTCCCAACATCTCTAAAGACTTGAGTGTGAGTTCAAAATGTAAATAAAAGCCATTCTAAGATACTGCCAACTCTTGACAAGGGGCTATTTATCATACATTGTTTCCTTAACTGCTGGCACAATAGCTGGTAAATGGTTAATATTCAGTAATGTAGGCCGAATGAATGAATGAAAAGTAGGAGAAAGTCTCTAATAGTGTGTTGGTGTGCACATGAGTGCATATTGGTAACTGCGATTCTCCCGGTACCTCAGTCAAGGTCTACTGATGAATGGAGGGAGCATTTAGCAAGCACACTGGTTCCTTCAAGTTACTTGGCCACCATGAAAGGTGACCTGGAAAATCTCAGTTTAATACCTCATTCCATTAATGTCATCCCTCCAAGAATGGCTGAGGCTATGTGGCTGGGCACTGCCTTTTATTTGTGAGATGTTAGCTCAGTAATGACACTGATGGTCAGACTGCTCTAGCCCAGAGGTCCCCAAACTTTTTACACAGGGGGCCAGTTCACTGTCCCTCAGACCGTTGGAGGGCTGGACTATAAAAAAAACTATGAACAAATCCCTATGCACACTGCACATATTTTAAAGTAAAAAAAAAAAAACAGGAACAAATACAATATTTAAAATAAAGAACAAGTAAATTTAAATCAACAAACTGACTAGTATTTCAATGGGAACTATGCTCCTCTCACTGACCACCAATGAAAGAGGTGCCCCTTCCAGAAGGGGGCCGGATAAATGGCCTCAGGGGGCCGCAGTTTGGGGACCCCTGCTCTAGCCTGTCAAAATTATTCCATTTTGTGTTGTGCTCATGACTGTATCTATCTGACTCACTGCATCTCTGATTGCGCTGGTAAATTGTTCCTCTGTGTCTCCTCCTCATAGGGTAACTGAGCGCTGAAACTTCTTTCTATAGTGCTACAATTTCTGACAGGGTAATTACTAAGATTGTCTTTCTTGGAGTCTCAGAGACTCATGTTTATTTGTGTTTCATTTATCTGTAAATTTCTTAGTTTGTTCTGGTATATGTCCAATTTGGTGCTTTTCTCTTTTAATACTTTAAATCTTCAAAAATCTTGTAGATCCTAAATTACTCTATATGACAAGTATCCTCTTTTTTATTTTCTCCTGGTTAGACTTCAAGGTTCTGATGATTAAAAAAAAACCAATATTATCTCATAGGGGTATTTTTTCATCTGTTTTTGTTATTAATATACATAATTTTACTTTAGTTTTGCAGTTTAAGATCTTTAGACTCTTGTGTCTTTCCACATCTTCCTTGAAAATTTAATTCAAGTTGAGTTTGTCAGAATAAAATAGACACATGCTGAAAGCCAAACGCAGGAGTGGCGTCAAACAGAAATGAAGCGTTACCTATCAATAGCTTAAGAGTGGTTTACAGGGTACCGGAAGAGACTGGTTGAGAACCTTCAGTTAGCTGAAGCAGGCCTAAGATCAACAGAAAACTCTTTTACTGAATTTCCGAATGAGTTTATGCAATTACTGCAGCGACAGAGAAAAACACATACGCATCAGGGCTCAGTACTTGGTTAAATCAGGAAACCTTACATAAGACAAGAATAGAGGAAAAGGGAAAGAGGAGAAACATAATGCCTGCTTTCAAGATACAAGTTTCTGTTCAAAGAGGCAAGCCAATACCTGGGCAGTGAGTTATAGAAGTCATTCCAGTCGCTGAGACCTGCCCACCACCCAGACCCCTACTTTTAGTCTCAATGTAGACTCAATGGTTCGCTCTTCTACCATCTTCACTTGCCAGGGGGATTTTTGTAAAATACAAATCTGGTGATGACAGTCTTTGTAATAGCTTCACTTCATTTTTTAAATGAGTTCAAAATCCTTATTACTGCTACACAAGACTTCTTACAATTTAAATCCCAACAGGCTCTTTAGGTTTATTTCTTACCACTTCCTACCTTTGTACAGAGCTCAGCCCATGTCTCCTGACTGGAATTAAACACAGGCAATATCTGTTTTCTAAAAATTTGCCGGACAGCCAACAATCGAACACGTGAGAGACGTCTGCCCACAGGGAACAGCCATCGGAGCCTCCCTGGGACCGGGGCACTGAAGCCGGGTCTCCTCCCCAGAGGCACCTGCCCCCTGCCGCAGGGATGGAGACAGCTGCAAAGCCCGTGCTCTTTAAGCTTCTGACAGGCACCTGGAGCAGAGCTATGGAAGGATACTGGGGGGCTGGGAGGTGAGGGCAGTCCCTACCCTTCCCAGCCATCACAGCACAGGCCACCGTGGGGGCAGGGCCTTGGCTGCTCTCCTCCACAAACTCCTGGTGCAGCTGGCCACACATCCACCTCTCTAACGGAGACAGGGGACGGGAGGGTGACTGGGTCAGGCCAGGGCAGGGGTCGGGAATCTTTTTTGGCCGAGCGAGCCATAAATGCCACATATTTTAAAATGTAATTCCATGAGAGACATACAACAACCTGTGTATATTACGCATTATCCAATAAAAATTTGGTGTTGTCCCAGAGGACAGCTGTGATTGGCTCCAGCCACCCGCAACCATGAACATGAGCTGTAGAAAATGAATGGATTGTAAGAATGTTTTATATTTTTAACGTTATTATTTTTTTTTATTAAAGATTTGTCTGTGAGCCAGATGTAGCCATCAAAAGAGCCACATCTGGCTTGCGAGCCACAGGTTCCCGCCCCCTGGGCCAGGGGAATGCATGCTCACTGGGGATGCTGGCCCTGATTGGCAAGCAAGCCTCCCTCTGCTGGAAAAGGGAGAAAGAGAAAGGGACAGGAGACAGTGTTAGACCCTCAGAGTTGGAGAACCAATACAGCTCTGCTAAGCATATCATAAGCATTTTTAAGAATCCTCAGGCCCCCTCCCCCTTTGGTGGACTAGCCTTTTCTCTCACTGCAAAAGCCCTTATGACAGAGCTTAAAATGCCTGCTCCTCAGGTCATCTGCAAAAAATCAGGCATATAGAATGCAGTTTACTGAAAGAAAAATATGGAGTCTGTAAAGTTAAATATCTGCTACCAGGGAATATCATATACTTGTAGTTTCTCGAAGATATTAAGCTGCTTTTTGTCACTGTACACAGGCTATTCTCTCTGTCCAAAATTCTGTCTTCACCTGTTGGTCTGTCTTGACTCCAACCAGTTCCTTGCTGCCCAGCTTTGGGAAACCTTCCACAATATCCTAAGAGTCAATGGACTTGGCAATGGGCAGTTATAGGAACTAAAAAGGACTTATTACTTTAAAACATAATGAAATAAATGGCTCTTTAAAATACTGAGTTCCTCTACTGCACTAGTATACTTTTCAACAGTCTACGTATTCAGTAAAAAAGAACAGCCTATAGCTGCAACAGAATAGACATGAAGAGGGCAGTGCTCCTGTGACGCTCCTGCACTGCGCTGACCACTGCCCGCTCACGCAGAACGGAGACCACTGCAGCACACGTGTGGGACTCCAGGCACAGAGAGAAGGAATATTAATTTAGCCTGGTTAAATTTCTGAAGTTTATTCTTATCATATATAGCAAATCAAACACACACACACACACACACATACACACTCACACTGAAAGATTAAAATAAACTTAACAAAGAATTCTATTTGTGTCAATATTAGTACATGCTAATTGCCAGGAATTTATACATTTATTTCCTTGTGTTTGTTTATCCATAGTATTATACACAATTATATAGCATATATGAATGAGGATTATACCTTCTTATCAAATTTGATTACATAAGCCTACATTTGTTGTTTTGAGGGTGAAATACTATCTTAAATTTCAAATGTTTATTTATTTTACACTAAACTTTTGTGAAGATATTTATTACATAGTCACATATCAATCATACAATGATAAAAATAAAAAATCAGGAAAAGCTAAATGTTTAGGCCCCACAGAGTTAAATATGTATATAAAGACTAATCAATTTAATAAAAAATTTTCTTTTGCTTTAAAAATGGATGAGTAAGAAATGCTAATAAGTTTTATGAAACAACTTTTATTCTTGATAAGACTAATCAGCATGGATTTATGAAAGTAAAAAATTAAAGAAAAGAAAGAATAATCAGGAGCTTGACAAAATTAAATTCTGACTCTCAACTGGGCTACTGGCAATGATTTTATGGCATTGACAATTATAAAAATGAACAGTGCATTTTTTAACATCTGTGGATGTAAGAGACTTTATTAACTGGCCTGCAAGTTGGACCTAGTGTACGGTAGCATTAAAACAATATGTTCCAGGATGAAATTACCACAGAATTAATATCAATGCTAATTTCTAAGGAATAACATGTTTCCACAAAAACTATTCTCTTCCACAAACTAAAATCTCCCCGAGAATGGGAACAATGTCTTACTTATCTTTTATCTCCTGTCCTGTCAGAACAGAATATGGGAAGATGTTATGAAATATGTTTTCAGTTGCAGGGAAGCATAATTTGGAAAAGATTACTAGGGATGTGTGGATTTGGGCAGGATAAGATGCATACGGTGGTTATTAATATACAATTTGTATAAAATAAGTAGCCCGGTAAATAACAAGTGTTTTGATTACTCAGTCACACGGCTTAGTGCAGGGGTCCCCAAACTACGGCCCACGGGCCGCATGCGGCCCCCTGAGGTCATTTATCGGGCCCCCGCCTCACACCTGGAAGGGGCACCTCTTTCATTGGTGGTCAGTGAGAGGAGCATAGTTCCCATTGAAATACTGGTCAGTTTGTTGATTTAAGTTTACTTGTTCTCTATTTTAAATATTGCATTCGTTCCCATTTTGTTTTTTTACTTTAAGATATGTGTAGTGTGCATAGGGATTTGTTCATAGTTTTTTTATAGTCCAGCCCTCCAACGGTCTGAGGGACAGTGAACTGGCCCCCTGTGTAAAAAGTTTGGGGACCCCTGGCTTAGTGGTTTTGTGAGAAACAACTTACTCCCAGGGGAAGAAATAAAAATGAGTCAGTCTCTGGAATGGTTCTGAGATATTCTGGTCAAATTTTTCTTTATGGGTTTCAAGCCCTGCTATCAGAATTACATAAACTGTGAGTATAACCAACTGCTCCCAAGTAAGACTATAAATTCACATGTACTTTCTACAGTGCAACAAATAACACTTAAAATGCTATACATTTCCTGTGAAATATCTGTGTCAAGAAATTATTGTCTTGCTCCATGTTTTGTTGATGGTTTAGAGAAAAAAGAGACTTGTTCAGTGACTGTGCCTCAGGAAGAGACTGTGGCTGACTGCTGCACTGCCAGCCCTTCATTCGTAGGGGTGACAGGAGGCTCAGACTGTCTGCCCACTTAAAGCAGCTGCCTAATTTACTCACAAAGACACGGGCTGAATTATAGCAACGGCTCTGGGGCTACTCCCTGCCCTCTGTGCGGGTCCAAAACTAGACATACTCTGTGAAAGAGAAATCTCGTTTCACCAGTGGAAGGTGGAACCATGTGAGTTATAGCTACATGTTGTTTGGTATTATTTTGAAAAGAACAATGGTTACAACAGTATACTAACTCTATGATTAGTTTTTTGTCAGTGTGCCAACACTTGTAACATTTTTTTTTAGAAGAATGGAAGGTAAGCTTAAAAGAAGGAAGAGAGAGCACATAGAGGAACAGCTCAATGTTCCTGTCTGTCTCTCCCGGCCTCTCTCTTAAAACAAACAAACAAACAAAAAATAAAAACAGCCACCAAAGAAACCCTACTATTTAAATATAAATACTTGGGACTTAAATATGTGGAACTTAAAACCCCTCCCTGTGCTTCCTGAGTACTTGATACTGAAAGTTTCTTTAGAATACTCACACAAATTGGGTAGTTTTGACACATATTCTAAGAAAGGTTTGACAAAACTGGCGAGCGGTGGTGAAGAGAACAGAGATTCTGTAACTTATCAGTGATGTCGCTCTAGGCAAGTTATATAAACTCTGGGCCTCATTTTCTTATCCATAAAATTAGTAACAATACCTTCTTCTTCTGCGAGAGTTTAAGGGTAATATTAGATAATATTCACAAAGATTGTGAAATAATGCCTATATATAGTAAGGAATTAACAAAAATTATTATTATTTAAAAATAAAAAGCATGCCTGGAAGGATGGTCTATCTCCCTAGGTATACCACCAAGGCTCACATAACCCCCACTAAATATCCAAAAACCTGAACTGCTGAACTTCTTTTCCCTAAGTCTTTCCCTTTAACACTCAATCAGCTTACTCCTAATCATGGCTTCAAAACTATCTTTGGCCTCAAGCTCAGCATCATGCAATAACTTCAGATTCTTGTTCTCTCTCTCTGGAGTTGCCAGTCTTTTCCCTCCAATACATACCCCCATATTCTTGCAGAAAACTCCTTATAAAGTTCACATTTGATCAAGCTACTCGCCTGCCTGATGCTATTGAATTGTTTCCCTCTATCACCCATCTCGATCTGGTAGATGAGGCTCTGCCTTTCCTCACTCCTCATCCTGGGACTGCTATCCCTTTCTCCAGCACCATCCACCTTTATAACTAAACCCGTTTCCCACAACTCTGTTTTTGCACAAGTTGCTCCCATTCCCTGAGAGGCTTCTCCACTTTCATTGGTCTCAGAAACTCCTACTCATCCTTGAGGAATAATGAGATCAAGCACATTACTGTGTGAGGGGTTCTTAACATCTTTATTATATGCGGCTTAAGTGTCTGTTTGTCGCTGATAGCTTATTGGTTGCTTGCGTAACTGTACTAGCCAATGGGGTAAAGTTGCCACAGCATTCAAATAGTCTTGCCTTCTGGCATGCCACCTCACAAATTGAGGTTAAAGATTGGAGCAATTATTATGCTGTTAAGAAATCTTAACACCAGAAGGGGTCTTTGCAATGGTACAAAACTAGAGGTTCTCCAATTGAAAAATAATGTCATAATAGCTAAGTCTTTGACTGGCTCCTCTAAAGGTGAAATACATGTCACTCCAAGAATTGATTTGGCTCCATCTCAAACAGGGTTGCCGTTTCAATTGAGACGTAGACAATTTCCTGTAAAACTTGCCTTTGCTATGACCATCAATAAGTCTCAGGGCCAAACGCTTAAGCGTGTTGGCATTTTTTTACCTGAGCCTGCATTTGGACACGGTCAACTTTATGTTGCCTGTTCAAGAGTTCGTGAAAGAACGGACGTAAAATTAAAAATAATTGATGGTCCTCTGCAAGGCGAGCTTAAAAATGATGGAAAGATCTACACAAGAAATGTTGTGTACAAAGAGATCTCTGACATGTGAATTAACATTTTATTATTTAAATCACCTTTATTTATTGAGCTAGCGGTGTTCTTAAGAAATGTACCGCCAGTGGTTTCCTTCATTGCACTCTACTTTAAGCAATTAAGCAAGTAGAAGGGGGAAACCCCGTGGGGCAGTAAGCAAAGGGGCGTCCTCGCCGCCTGCCCTGGGTAATTCAGTTTGAATTAGCAGACACCTTTGCACAAATCATTTTAATTACAATTTATAATATCTAGAACAGCGGTCATTTCATATGACCGCCGGGCTTTCTAGTAGAACCTATAAACTCGGGTAAGAAAAACAATTACATCTATGCTTCATTAATATTTTACTGAAATTTATTATTTACTTTAATTATGAATGTAGGCAATAAACTACTGACAACAATAGAAATCACATAATTTCCATAACCCATTATAGTAGGTGCAGAAATCTCAAAGTATTATTTACATTCACCATGGTTCTGAAACAAGGGTATTAGCCCTGCAGCTAGATCTGTTACTTATTATGTTAATAAAGTAGATTCATTACTATATAACAAGTTTATTTAAAAAATATTTTGGGGTGGGGGAGAGGTGCTGCGGGGGTTGGGGAAGCACGTGGGGGTGAGGGGCCGTGGCCCCTCAATACAAATGAGCAAACCTAAAATACACCACCTGTTTACCCAACAATCCCCTGGGAGCACGTGGAGGGGGGGGCGCGCACTGCCGGCCCCTCAATACAAAACAGCCCACTAACTATTAAAGGTCACAGGACACCAGATCAACACACAAAAATCAGTTGTATTTCTATAGATGAGCAACAAACAAGCGGAAACAAACTTAAAACCTAATACTATTTACATTCACTCAATAATGAAATATTTATTAAATTAAACAATAAATATGCATGACTCGTGTGATGAAAACTACACAATTTCTTATGAAAGAAATCCAAACAGAGATGTGTGATAGAGAAGTATACCACTTTGATAGACTAGAAGATTCAACATAATAAAGTCATTTTCTACAAATTAAAAAAAAATTTTTTTGGCAATCATATTTCAATATAATTGATTTCCTTTGTACTCTTGTGTAACTTATTTTATGTAGTTAAAAACATTACTCTAAGAAGGCGGCCTGCAGACTAATGTTAAGGTTAGGAACCTGTATGTGGGAAGCCTTCTGTGATGGCCCCTGGAGACGTGAATTATGCCAGGGTATACTCTGATACATCTATCAGCTTTTATATACTGCTTTTCAATTGTTTCCTTGTATCTTTCTTGCTCCTGGCTGTGAGCTCCATGTGGAATAAGCCTTCTTCTCCCCTCCCCCCCTTTTATCTCAATACTCCCAGATCTACTGCAGCTCTCAAAAATGTTTATTAAAGAATAAACTGACTACAAATGTATATAAATTTTTTTCTAAAGTGCTGTATTCTCTGATTTGCCAAAGTATGTAGAATCATACAACAATCAATCTCTGATTATCTACTTCTAAAACCAGGCTGTATAGGTTACATGATTTCATTTCCCTAGGCTTCTAATTTATTTCACCATATAACTTGGAGGTCCAAGAAGCATGTATCATAACATCTCGTTTTGCTATTTGCATATTTACTATATTAATAAAACATTCTTGTTACTAAACAGTCAAAAAAATTCACTGAAGCATTCCCTAAACAACGTGACTGGCTGCATCTTCATACCCACATAGCTGTGTCTGCTAGCATGCCTACAAAAATCTGTTGCCAGTCATGCTGAAGCCAGGACCAGAAGTAAGGGCTAAGCACTTTGAATAAACAAAGGCTTGGAAGCTTCCTACATCAACAACTCTTTTAAAGTCAGAAAGTGTTGTCCAATTTTCTAGCTCATATTCCTAAGTTCCAAGATAAAACTTCTACTAAAAAGTTCCTATAGTTAAGCATCATCTACCTTTTTTCAAAACCAATTCCCCATCTATGCAACCACTCATCCACCCAACAACCAGTCAACCAAAATAATAGTTTCCAAAGCTATGTTCACTGAAGAGATCATTTTAACCAGGTTGCTATGCTTTGCTAAAAAAATAAAAAATAAAAAAGTTGGTCCATAGCAAAAGGTATTTTCCCACCTCTCAGACAGGGAGAACAGCAGGGCTATGTAACATGGTTTAAAATGTGATGGGAAATACCTCAATTTAACAAGCCAGCATGCTTAAACGTTAGTGCCTGAGCTGTTTTCATCCTTTATTCACTATCATGATTTACAAGAAGGTGATCTTCACTTTATTTAAACTTAATTAGATAACAGTTTTGTTATTTTTTTTAAACCTTGTTTTATCTGTAAAGTTTTCTAGGCCATATTTTAAGGAAATACAGTAGTGATTATGATTAGTCTACTGCTACTGCAGTACTGGATCGAGTACACTGTATTCCTCTTGTTCACACACAGTAAAATGGGGGATAATACTCGAAAGCAGTGGTCGGCAAACTCAGTCAACAGAGCCAAAGATCAACAGTATAACGACTGAAATTTCTTTTGAGAGCCAAATTTTTAAAATTTAAACTATATAGGTAGGTATATTCCTTATCGAGGTAGTGTCCACACATGGTATTTTGTGGAAGAGCCACACTCAAGGGGCCAAAGAGCTGCATGTGGCTCGCGAGCCACAGTGTGCCGACTACTGCTCTAAAGTGACTTAAAATGTGAACAGAACTCCAGGTTGATTTTATTTGTTCATTTCAATAACCAGCCTTCTAGAATGAGAATATTGGTCCTCATGAGTCATCTCATTTTCCTTTTACCTGTTTGTATTACTTCAGACCTAAATGGACAAGTTCAGAAGAGCTTTTCTCAGAAAATCTTTGAGTTCAAGAAGAAATGAAAATGACATTTCAAATGAGTACAAGTAAGAGCAAATATTAAGTACTATTCTGCTGACTTTGTGACTTCTGTAATTAACTGGAAAGTAAGGAAAAGAGTTTATAGATTTATTTTTCTGAAATTATGTTTCTAAGAAGTGAAATACAGTGAAGTTTCCAAAACCTGGACTCCTCTCATCTAATTACTATCTTAACTATATGTAAAACTTTTATTCTTGTATGTCATCCAACCCAAACACCCATCCTGTCACCACCCCCTCCAAAATATTCAGCCTGTGTCCACTGCTGTGGTCAAAGCTGCATTCTTTCTTGCCTGGGCTACTGAGTACTTTTACCTGATCTCCCTTTAGTATCCTTTGTCATTCTCTAATCAATTCTCTAGTCTGCAGTCCAAGTGATCTTTCAAATCCAAATCTGGTTATGTCATTCTCATCCTATTATCCTTCAAGGCTTCTTGGTATGCCAAGAAGATGCCCCAAATTCTCAGGGGATGAGCTCCTGGCATGGTCTGTCACCAGCTCGCCATCCAGTCTGTTTTTATGCCATTTTCCTGTCGCCTTCCTGGAATGCTTTCCTCACTGTCTGCGCAGCTAAACTAGAGTCCATCTTTTTGTCTATCTAGCTTCCCAAGAAGCAGGGCTAAACTGTGGAAACACAAGGTTTGAATACGGGCTCCTGTCATTATGTAGGCTTTGCAGGTCCTTGGCCAACAGCCTAGGCATCAACATAAAAAGGTCAGGAAGAACTCAATGAATTAGCCCCATAACCTCAATGGCCAACTTCCTGCAAGACTCTTCCATCATCCTTCCATCCAGGTGTCAAATTCAGTACTGGCTGTTTAAGTGCTAGGAAAAGACATGTACAGTTGTTTGGAGATAAAGGTACATGATAAAGTTACGTGGGATTTTGTTTTAATTCATTTTCCCTTTCAACCAATATATGTATATTTATCATCATGTGTAATAGTTCTGTGGATATTATTCATCTGATATATTGAGATATATATTTTTTCTTCTGTAGTTATATTAATATTAACATCAAGACATAGTAGGGGCTAACAGGATTTCTGCACATCTATAAGGTTGTATAAAAGTTTCACGATTGAATCTAACAGTCTTATACGCCACATTCCAATGATATATGCTAACTCACAAAAAAGTTGGCAGAAGGAGAAGAAAAGTATAGTGAATGCAAATGTCTTTTTACTGTAAATGGGCACTGAAGGGATGGGTCAGCCCTTGACCCGGCTGGAAGGTCTATGATAAAAGAACAGTTTGTCAATTTGGATGTTTGGAAACTTTGTGTGGAGAGGGAAACATGAAAATATTACTCTATTGAAAGAAAACCACACTAATTATTTTTGTACTCTTGGTTTAACATGTTCAAGAAGAAAAAAGAAAGAAGTTGGCTGTTTAAAAAATGGAAGGTAAACAGTAATCTCTCAAAGGAATATATACAGTAATTACTCACTTAACATTGTTAAGGTTCTGTGACTTGAAGAGAAGTGACATATAATGAAACCAACTGTACCATAGGCTAATTGACAAACAAAAGTTAAGCTGCTAAGGCATCTCATCCATGTTACAATGAAATGACATTATTTGAGGAACTACTGTACTGGAATCACCTGGGGGAGCATTTCTGACCGGTCCTGTGGGAATGAGGGATGGGTACCTTTAAATACCTCCTCTGATGATTCGAGGTCAGACTCTCCCTTAGCAATAGCAAAAAGAAGCAGAGCAATGAATTAGAGGCGCAGTTTCTTTTGTCAATTCTTACAAAAACGTAGCCATTGCCTCATCCAATTACCTCATGTTATTTCTATGATCTATTCTAGCTGGTTGCTCATAGTTAATCAATTATTTTTAATCCCCTGTTGATTTTTCTCTTCTAAAAATATCTAGAAATAAAATGTGTCTGTTTATTTTTAATATCCTCACTATCCAGCCTACTTTCATCTCTCTCAGACAAAAACCAGTCTCCCCACATTTACCTGTGATCTCTGTGCACCCCTAACTCCAGAGGGAAAGTTTGGAATGAAAAATCTTGTCACATCACTCCCCTGCTTAAAACCCCTCAGTGATGTCATGTTCCTAGACTGAAGATCAGAATCTCTCCCGTGATAAATGAGGTTCTCCAGGACCTGGCTCCGGCCTGTTTGACGAACCCTTTCTCATTCTTCTCACACCACATTCGCCTCTTTTCAGTTCCCTGCTCTTGCCAAGCTCCTCCCTGCTTTGCACGGTCTTTGCACCTGTTTACTTCTTCTGCCCAGCATGCTCTTCCCTCGGCTTCAGGGCTCACTTCAAACATCCCATCCTGGGTGTTGTCTTCTCTGGAAGGTTACCCATCACCCTGATCTCACCTCCTGACTATAGGTTTGGATGATAGTCACAATGGCTATAATAGTTATCGAGCACTTATTATATGCCAAACACTGTTTTAGGTACTTTTGATATAATAATGAATTCTACAATTGATCTCTCTACTTGGAAGGGTTTTATGATAATGATTTGCATATACTGCGATCACACTTATAAATAATGTCAAAAATTTGAGGAAAGTGTTACCTAAGAAAGGTTTGAATCCTCCCATAATAAAATGCCTTTAATTAAGAAAGAGAGAGCACACAGCCTTTTGAGAATGAGAAGCTGAAGGCCATATTAGAAGTGTGTGTGTATATTCTTATTCAGATATATGACTCACATGGTACCCACACTAGAGTTATTTCTCCTAGTCACATCTGGTATGCTGTGACAGCTTGTATTCAGGTGACTGCACATTTTCTATAGCAACTTCCATCTGTGTTCATCTCTGTACAGTTTTATCTGCTAAAAAGAAGATCTGAAAAATGTTCTTTAATACATTTAGTTCACAAAAATCTAACTAGGCCTTGGGAAAAAAATCATCAATTAAAAATCAAGATATTATTAAAAGAGGAAGTTATCATTGTAAATTATTTAGGGTAGTCAATCTCTTGGGCTCAAAATCTGTAGTGAGCCCCAACTTATAATATTTTTGTCCCTAAACTACAATAGTTCCTGATATACAATTTGTATTTACTGAATTAGATAAAAGAGTCATTGTTTCTGAAGCATTCACTTTTAAAATAAAATCTACTCTAGTCAGATGAATTACACAACTCATCACTAAAGTCTATAGATTTCTACAAGTGAAATAGCTCAGTTAATAAGCATAGGGAAAAAATAAGCATAGGAATTTAACTTTATTAGGCAGAACTATATTATTTTCAAAATCAGAGAAAAATCCACAGTCCTACCAATAATATATAATATTCTTAAGATAGACATTGAACCAATTCTCCCTCTGGAATATTATATTTGCTCAATTTTCCTATAGGGATTATTCCATGGGGAAGGCATAAAACCTACATTCATAGCATATAGATATCTCATCTCAAGGCATTACAAATATGACTTTTTCATGTTTATCTTACAGAAAGGGGAAAAGTGTATAGATAAGATTTAAAAAGATAATCAGTACGAGAACTGCAGGTTTATTTTATAAAATCACTCAGACTATAAATATAGTACATACTTTCAAATTACAGTACATACATACAAACAAAGGCTAATATGTTACTCTGAAAAAATAATTTTTTTTTCACGTAATAAATAATTTTTTTTTCATAATCAATGATGCCTAAAGAACATCTAAATATTGGTTGTTTTCAAACTTAGCTTCTTTTTAAATAAGAATAAAATAAGACTATAACATTTCTCACTCCATGCCAGCTGTACTTTGATATATTAGGTAGATGATAACTTAGATCATACATGCTGTGCAATAAGCTTTACTAGAACAATAAATATTTTTATTTTAACTTTAAAAGTTGACATTAAGAAACCCATTTCATTATGTAAATCATTAAAAACTTAGTCACTTCTTTCCTGGATCAGAGGCTCATATAACGTTTTTTCACACTTTCAAGCTGACTTTCTACCTTTAGTTGGCCTGAAGGTGCATCAGCCTTTGTCTGAATCTAAATCAGACATCAGATCTAGAGGATGTTCTGTGATCAAACAACAGCAAGTTTTTAATAATTTGTTTGAGGAAAACTGTGTTAAAAACATTTTACTTAAAATAGCCACAAAGAAAAACAAAAGTAGAGCATGCCACATTCTGGCCACACGCTACTTTCTTTCCAGCAGTCGAAGTGGGATGTCCAAAGAGAGATCACTCCATCTAGAAATAGTCTATGCTCAGGTTAACTTCCTGTATTAGGACACCTTTAAGTTTTCTTTGGAATAAAATTAAGACTATAAAAGTTAGTAAGCCACATGTGGGACTGGGAGGTCTGATAATATTTATCTTCTTCACTGTTGTAATGAGAAACCACCATGACTACTTGCTAAATAAGAGCTCCAAGTAGATTTCACCTAGAATTCAGTATATCAGTGTTAATGCTGTAATTTCATATAGGAGTATCTGACTAGAAATTAATAAATTATTTACTCATTATTAATAAATCAATACAATCATTTACCCATTGATTTGAGACTTGTGTCCATCTAGTTGAGGCTGAAGATATATATATATATATTTTAAAGCTAGGTCTATGTTCTATCCATATGTTTTTAAGGGGTTGCTAGCCTTTCCCGCCACTAAAATGAAGTAAAAAACTCTGAAACTCTGCTGCCAACTATATTAATTGATCTGTTCAATCATTCAGACTTCAGTTAATTCACTTTTGCAGTCTTCAGTCTATCTGACTGTCTCTTCATTTCTCCATCCGTTTATCACATAGTGTGTACACCAGTGGACTTCATGAACTCTTAAACCTATATCTGGACATTAGTTCACATTTCACTCATTTCCACCATTCTCTTTTTACTTTCTAATCCTCATGAAGAACCCCAGTGGTGACAGGAAACTTTCTTTTCTGCTTACATGAATGAGGGGATACTTGTCAGATATCCAGACGGTAATCAACTATATTGACATGTACAACATGACAAAGTTCAATTATTCACTAAAGTTATTTATTTTACCTGGAATGCAGATGTCACAGAGTCATAACCCAAAACAGTTTTACAGTATTCCTGCTTAGATTCTTATCAATCTTTGAATTATATTTAACAGCTCACTTTCACCCTCAGATCTTGCAAGTACGGTTCTGTTTCCTGGTGGCTCCTTCCTAACACCTTTCACATTTTCTTCCCTTTCCCATAAACAAGCTCCTGGTCATCACTCAAATTTTGGAAAAATTAAAAGCAAACCAAGTTTTCAGAATTAGTTTAGGAAAGGAAGCCATACAAAAATCTCACCTGTATCTTGTGCAAGTAGCGTTCTGACCTGACGGAGCTACTGGTTTGAAAGTGATGCGTGGGGAAGCCTGGGCTGACAGCAGAAATCCCAGAGCAAGAACAATGAGTGCTACAGTGGTACCTAAAAAACAGAAGTCTTACATTAGACAATGGTTGACAACATTCTTCCAAAGCAGACTGAGTCTGGCAAGACATAGCTCTGAAAAATGCCTGAACATTTCTTCATTGGATTATAAAAGTGCTCCTAAGAACTAATATTCAGAGAGACTTACTGGCACATTCACTGAGACATGATACATTTGCTAGCCAAGCAGTAGACTGGTCATGATTTTCTAGAATAAAAAACAAAAAAGCAAACAACAAAAAAAGCCCACCTTGCATTGCTGACAGTCTCAAAATCAATTAGTGTAACCACCGTTACTGAGTGCCCTAACATGTCAGGAAGTATGAAAGGCAGATTTTCAGTGTTCCTTTCATTGCCAAGAAAACTGTTCTAATGACATTTGATCATGTAAGAACCAGATCAGTAAACTAAAAAGTAACAAACTTAATATTTTAAAAGTAGTTGGAATAGCATTTCTTATTTAAAAGGAGTGGCGTTTTTTGAAGACTTTAAGATGACAGAAATGACATGACACGTATTCATTTCTCTTTCCTATTGGTACTTGGAGTGGGATATTTGTTTCTGACTGTAAGGTGTAGGAATGGTGATTAAGTATATCACTTAAAAAACTTATTTTTGGAGTCCCTGAGAGACATCTGATGGCAAATAAGTAAGTTTTCAAATTTCTGACTACTGTCCCGCCTTTGTGAGAATAAACAGAAAATGTCATTCTCTAGCTTGTTTTTCTTTTAATTTACTTTTTTAAATTTAGAAAATTAAATATAATGGGATGACACTGATCAATATAAGAGTACCTTGTTTAGAGGTAAACATCTCTATAGCATTTGAGCTGTTGATTGTGTTGTATACCCATCACCCAAAGTCAAATCATTTTCCATCACTATATTTGTTCCTCTTTACTCTCCTCCTCCCCCTGGTAACCACTTCACTTTTATCTGTGTTCATGAGTCTCGGTTTTATATCCAACCTATGTGTGAAATCATACAGTTCTTAGCTTTTTCTGATTTACTTATTTCACTTAGTATAATGTTCTCAAGGTCCATCCATAATCTAAGTAAAATATCTCTAAGTAAAATATTTTTAACAGTTACCTCAGATTATTACAAAAATTGTCATTTGATCAAAAAAAAAATACTCTCCAGATATGTTGTCTGATTTAGATGTAGAGAATGAGATTCAGAATAAAACTAATACACTGTCAAGTCACCTAAGGGCAGAAAGTCAGCCAGAGTATGAAAAACATTTTATTATGAACTTCTGATACAAGAAAGGAATGACCAAGTTTTTAATGATCTACATAATGAAATAGGTTTTCTGACATCAACTTTTAAAGTTCAAATAAAAATATTCATAGCTCATTGTACAGCAGGTTATGATTATCCATCCTCCTGATGCCTGTAATTATCATCCCCTACCTAACGGTGTTCTCCACAGGAAGTGAGTGTGCTGGATAAAGAGCATTCTCAAAAATGCCTGGTGTAAAAAGTTACATGAACTACCTGCTGCAGGGCTTAGATTATTAGGACATACTTAAAAAATATCATTTCTCTTCCCACTACTCTAATTCAACACACTTTGTGGGCACAGGTGTCACCTGGAGAACCCGTTTAAGTGCACACGCTCCAGGCCCCGCCTTCAGAGATGGTCGTTTCGTAGATCTGGGGTAGGCACAAGAACCTGTATTTTAAAATAAGTACCCCTGATAATTCCGGTGCCGACAGCCTGTGAGTAATGTTTTCAGAAATAGTCCACTACCAACATTTCTTGGGGAAAATAACATAGTGTTCCTGGCTTTCTTATTCATAAGCAATAAGATTACATAGATATAAACCTTCTATTAAAAGAATCAAGAGGTTGTCATTAAGTCTGGAATATTTAGAAGGGACACCAGTTCTCTGAGCAAGCTTTGAAAATATTAAAAGGCCACCACAAAATGTCCTACATTTAAAATTATTCATGGACTATATGTCTTTTTACTTTTTTTGTATAAAGAGCTTCTTTGTCCAGGTCTTGCTAAATATAATTTATTTGCAGTCATTTTTAAAGAATGAAAAGCTATTCAAAAATTATTTTGGTATGTTTTCCCACTAATTTTAACCCAATATAATAAAAAAATCATAAAAAAATACAAAATAAGGAACACTGAATCAAAGGTTGAAAAATTCTAAGGCTAATTAAAAAATTTTAAATAGAGTAGTGTTCTAATACTTAGCTCTATTAGATTTGCAAAATATACCTATACATAAATCAACAGAACAAATAAATACTTTGAAATAAAAATATGGCTAATTCAGAATCAACTGTCATCAGAAAGCAAAATAAACATCTATTTTGTGGGTCACGGTGGAGTAATACTAATCCAGTCGACACTCTTTATTCAGGCATTCTGCATCCATGGATTCAACCAAATAAGGATTAAATATCTACATTTTTAAAAAGTACATTGTTGCTGATGTGTACTAGCACAACTAAACATGTACAGACGTTCTTTCTTGTCATTATTCCCTAAACAACACAGTATAACAACTGTTTATACAGTGTTTACATTGTATTAGGTATGCTAAGCAATCTAGAGATGATTTAGAATATACGGGAGGATGAGCATAGGTTATATACAAATACTACAACATTTGATATAAGGGACTTAGCATCTGGATTTTGGTATCTGAGAGGGTCCTGGCACCAATCCCTGCAGATACCGAGGGATAACTGAACACTAACGGCAGTTTAGCAATAAGTTTTCTTCTGAAGGTATAAACTATTGCTGGTCATTATATTCCCGTGAGACCTATTTAATCACAGTTAAAAACCAGAACTACATAAGCAGCACTATTTATATCTGTACGTGCGGGTAAGAGGAGACCTGCGACAAAAACCCAGGCCTTTTACCGCTAGACCACTGTAATGCCTACATCATCACTTGCACTGGCCATGCCACAAGGGAGTCTGATGCCTGCTTCACAGCCCAGTGGTCTCAAGCTGGAGGTGTGACCACATGGCCTGGCAGGGGATGGAGCTGGGGCACTGGTGGTTTTGGCTGGAAAAAGAGCAGGGCAGGCAAGAAAAGTGCCTACAGGCTGCTCAAAAGAAGCAGTCCCTGAAATCTCTTGGTCTTCCCCCCCCACCCCCGCCAAAAAACTGTCTTCATGTTCCCTCCTAATAAACAGGAGTGGGCTCTGGACATCCTCGGGGCAGGGGGCCTACACTGAACAGTAAAACATGCCATCAGCTAGAGGAGTTCAGGAAAGTTTCTGCATTCTGATAATGCAAACTGACTTCACATTATAGGTAAAACAACACAAAATTACTCTTGGGTGGTAATAGTAATGCTGTGGTCGCTCAAATGCTCAGGCAGTTCACTATCGGTGCCGGGCAGGGTTTTAAATGCTATCCATGTACAAATGTGTGGAGTCCTCATTACAATCCTGTGAAGTCGGGGCTACAGTTAATTGTTGTGGACCGTTAATGGCAAAAAGCCATTACAGATTCGAGGCTTAGCAAAAGGCTAAGTTCTCCCGCTCCATCTCCATATTTGGCTTTTGATGCTGAGTATTTGCACCCACTCCACTTGCTTCCTTGGGTTGCTGGAAGCAATATATATGTCCTTCCTCTGACTGTTTCAGATGTTTGTAAATTTCACTAATGTATCCTGTTTTTGCCTTGGGAGAGTTCCTGTCTTAGCCTTTGATGTGCAACTTTGTATCAGGGTCCTTAATTTGCATAGGTCTATGTAATAAAGGGAACTGGGGCTATGGGGCACTCAGATACTGCCGGGCAGTTTGAGGAGTCCTCCTGGTACCATCGTTTTTGTTTTGACAAAGTGTGTTTCCTCAATTTTGCACCGTTATTAGGAGCTGTGCTGGTCTGCGCTGGTCTGCGGCAGTTAATCTCTGTTTACAAACAAGAAAATGGAAACTTGCTGAAAGTCATACAACTCACACCCAAGCGGCCTGGCTCTCCAGCACCTCAAACTCCTGCAGAGCCCATGAGAAAGCGTCTCAGTGGAATGCAACAAGTGAAGGAACAGAGGCTGCTACAAAACGTGTTGTCTCCGGGTCTCAAAATCAGCAGTTTTCTTAGATCTCAAAAGCCAAATTAAAAAAAAACCCTGAAATTCTACTTAAAAAACCAGACCTCTTAAGGTAGCAATATATTGAGTCCCTGTTGAAAGGATGAGTACCCCTGTAAATACTCCTGAAGTGGCTGTTCTGTCCTCTTAGGTCTTTCCAACCAACGGGAGAAATTTATTTTGGCACCTCACTAGCCGACGGTTCAATCCTCTTCTGAGAGTTTATCATCCTAAGGAAGCAGATGAATTCATTGTTGAATAGCACAGATTATTAGGAATGTTTTTCTTATGTTAAGTAAAAAAAAATCTATGTCCTCATAATATCTACCATCTGCTAGAATACGACATCCATGATCTCTTTTAAACTTTTTTCTAGGCTGAACACTTGTGGTTTCTTCAACAGGTTTTTAAAGCCTCACTTGTCCCTCCCTTCCCTGTATACTGCAGCTGTGATTCTTCTGTCAGTCTTCCCTCTCCTTCCCCTCAGTGCTGACACTACAGTTCAACCTGCATTATAGACTCAGGGGCTTTCCCTGCTTAGCCGAGAACAGAGGCCCGATGCATTCCACTATATCTTTTGGAGTTAGCGGTAGGACAGAGCATATGTTCTTAATAACTGACTATGAAACGCAAAATATATGTTCATCAAATCTGGAATGAGTGCCTGAGCAGTTCTACTACATATATAGATTAATGTTTTAGGTGTATGGGTTAAAACAGAATTTAGTCAATGCTGCCCTGAAAACTTTACATTGTAATGAAAAAAATTTATTCTTACTGTAAAGAAACCTTTAAAGGAGCCTTCATGATAGCTAATTGATAAGTAGAAATCTGCCTGCATTACTGAAAAAGATGAGAAAATTATATTATGCAATCATGTGAAGACAACGGTGAGCTTGGGTCTCATTCTGTCAAGTGTAACAGCCCTTCGTTACAGACAAATAATGAATGAAAAGGGCAGAACTTAAAAGACAAAAGATACTTGAAAGTAAAAAGGGTTTTGTCTTAGTTATCACAAAAAACACACTTAAGGAACCAGAATTTACCACAGAATTTTGCCTGGTTTCAACACAACGTATCTGTCTCTGCTTTGTGAAGAAATAATTTGGAACTTTGAACTAAAATGTTCCAAACTTACTTCTTTATCATTCCAAACTTAAGAATAAAACATATGTTAAAAATTGAGTTTATGAATACCAAGTTTTTCAACCAAGGATGAGCAAAAAACGATTATTCTTGTCACTTTTCTACCTTTAAGCAGAACTCAAAATAGCAGCAAAATGGTACCCTCCGTACATTTAAATTGTTCTTACAATTCTTTTATTACTCACATTCTCATTTCTAGTTACAGATTGTAACATTCACTTAAGTTCTCCTTAAAAAAACTTCTTGTCTAGAGGAACTCTATTGTTTGGCTAAAAAACAGTGTCAGAAGTGGTACTGGAAGTACTTTGAAAGGTTAACTTGTCATTATTGGAGAAAACTTTGTAATTGAATCCTCATCCAGGCACCTACCCGCTAAACTGCCGAAGGTCAGCTTTCTGCGGCCCACTTTCTCCACGAGCCAGACGCCCACGAGTGTGAAAATGAAATTTGTGAAGGCGGTAACGGAAGCCAGCCATATTGCGAGTCTGTCATCTTCAACACCAGACATCTGCAGAATGGTTGCACTGTAGTACCTGCGAGGCAAGAATAAAACCGTGGTTGTAGAGTGTTATCCAACAAAACAGTTATTCTTATATAGAAGAATATTCAGCTGACCTAAAAATACAAAACAAAACAAAAACCCCCCCCCAAAACAACAGTAGCTAGAGTAATAACATGAATTTAACATGCAAACTGTTTAAAGAATCACAAAAGAGAGACTATTCAGATAAATTATTTCTGAACTTTGTATAAGAAGAAACAACACTCCACCATGGCACAGGGGGGCTGAAGGCTTCAAAAGTGAACTGCAGACCAACAGGTGGGAACAGGGGCAGCTGGCAGCTTCACTAGAACTATCAAGATAAGCTCCAAGTCCACGGAATGAACTAGGAGTCATCATACGTGGTTCAATCACATACTTAAAAGAATGTAGACTTGCTGCATGTTAAAATGTGAAACTTGCCATGCTATTCTATTAAATTACAGAGTATTCTCAGTGTTTTAAGGATAAAAAACAGATACATGCACAGAATACTTCTTCTAAATAGAGCCACAAACAAAACAAAGATTAGTTCAATGTTTTCATTTTCAGTAACATAAAATCAGAAAATTGCAAGTGTTAAATTGAGATAGAAAGAGCAATGTTATCAAAAAAGTCAGTTGGTGAGTGTCAGAAATTTATTTAAAATGTAAAATGAGCTCTGGCTGGATAGCTCAGTAGGTTAGGGCATCATCTAAAGAGAGGTTGTTGGTTCGATTCCCAGTCAGGGCACATACTATCAATGTTTCTGTCTCTCCTCCCCACCCCCATACCCTTCTTCTCTAAAATCAATCAAAAAAAATTAAAATGTAAACTGTACCCTAGTTCTTTAAGAAAAATATGTTTATGTTAACTAAGTTTTAGAGGCAGTGTAAACACAGATTGTCTTGGGAATCAGAGACTGCATTCTAATGGCATCTCTGGTGTGTTGGCAGGTTAGGTAACCTAATCATTCACCCTCTTAATATTTAGTTATTCAGTGTCTGCTGTATAAGCTTTGTGTGCTACTAAGCTCTCACAGATATGTTATTATAAGATCCAGTTGTTGCTCTCAAGAAGTTCGCAGTTTATTATAAGAAAACTGAAATAGAAAAAAATAATTTTAACATGGCAAGGTATTCAACTTAAAACATGGCATCATAGGGAACAGACTAAACAATTTTATTTGATGTGAAAGTTTCCTTGGTTTTCCAGAGAATTAACGCCTGAGTTGAGTCTTGGAAGAACGCACAGCGGTTTGCCGGCAGGTGTGATCACCTGGTGGTGAAGGAAATGACGAGGACAGAGGAGAAGAGTGCAAAATCCTACTTGAGGCTCACAGAACATGAGTGCCTAACTGTGGCAGAATATGAAGTACAAAGAAAAGACGAGTGTGATGTGGGGCGGGAGCAGAAGCTTTTGTTGTAGAGGGGCCTTGACTGCCAGCCTACGTGTTTGGACCATTTTATGATCTCTGTAGCCAATGGAGATCATAAAATAGACTTTAATGAGAAATGACACAACTAAACCTGTTCTATCAAAAGATTAATGATGGCCACATGGGCAGACTGGCAACCAACTGAGGCAAAGATACATTGTTTTGAAGTGTTTTATTTCAGGTCGTTCCGCTGGCAACAGGCACCTGTAGAGTTGTCTGTAATACTGGGACACAGTGAGAGAGGGGCTGAGGTTCAACTCCCACCCTCCCTAAATCTTTCCTGGATGGAGTGCCTTGAGATTCGTCTTCATCCTTCCTTCTTGAACATTGGCAATTTTTTTTTTCATTGCTGCCATAACAAATTACATAATGGCTTAAATCAATATAAAGTTATTATCTAAAAGTTCTATAGGTCAGAAATCTGACATGGGTTTCTTCGGATGTCAAAAATCAAAGATGACAGCAGGGTGTTTCTTTCTGGAGGCTCCAGATACAAGTTTCCTCGCCTGTTCCAGGAACTGGAAGACTCTTGCCTCCCCTGGCTACTGGGGCCCCTTTCCTCCATTGTCAAAGCTAGCAAAGGTGGGTCAAGTTCTTCTCATGTCACTTCTCTCTGCCTTCATTTAAGGACCTCTGTGATCTCAATGGGCTATAACCAGCTTGATCTCCTTATTATAAGGCAAATCAATAGCAGATTCAACCCAACCTGCAACTTGAATTTCTCTTTGCCATGTAATGCAGCCATGGCAGGGTGTGGAGATTACGACATGTACATTTCAGGGTGAGGGAGTTACGCTGCCTATCACATAAAGGGGCTAAAAGCAAACAGCCAATGGTTAGAAGAAGGTGAGGACTGAAGGTGAGGATATTCACGTCAAGGGTAATCAGTTTCTGAAAAATTGAGGCAATAATTATATTCCCTTTCTTATGGGCAGAGAATGATATATCTAGGTCAGAATAATTGATGAACCTGGCTTTTAAAAGTTAGGCCATGGGGTAGTGAAAAGATATATTTAATATACATTTTTTCACTCGATAAGACACACATTTCTCCCCCCCCCCCAAAAGTGGAGGGGAAAATGGCCGTGTGTCTTATGGAGCAAAAAATACGGTATTTTATTAAATATTTTAACACACCATTTGGTTCAGAATATTTTTTTTATTTTCCTCCTTAAAACCCTAGGTGTGTCTTATGGTCAGGTGCGTTTCATTTCTTTCTTTTTTTTTTGTATTTTTCTGAAGCTGGAAACAGGGAAAGACAGTCAGACAGACTCCTGCATGCGCCTGGCCGGGATCCACCCAGCACGCCCATCAGGGGCGAAGCTCTGGCCGGGATCCACCCGGCACGCCCACCAGGGGCGAAGCTCTGCCCCTCCGGGGCGTCGCTCTGCCGTGACCAGAGCCACTCTAGTGCCTGGGGCAGAGGCCAAGGAGCCATCCCCAGCGCCTGGGCCATCTTTGCTCCAATGGAGCCTTGGCTGCGGGAGGGGAAGAGAGAGACAGAGAGGAAGGAGTGGGGGGGATGGAGAAGCAAATGGGCACTTCTCCTATGTGCCCTGGCCGGGAATTGAACCCGGGACTTCTGCACGCCAGGCCGACGCTCTACCGCTGAGCCAACCGGCCAGGGCCAGGTGCGTTTTATAGATCAAAAAATACGGCACATTTTAAAATGTGTGAATTCCAATGTTTTCATAAATGATGCTATTGGCCAATGATTTATGAAATCGGCTACCACCATATTTATAATCTTCTACAGCTTTATGTAGTAGTTTGAATTTTCAAGGGATTGGGAAAAGTTGTACAAAGCATATGAGTGTCTGTTTCATAAAAGGACCATAAAAGAACCATATGAACAACAGAAAAAGGCTTTCTTTCCTTTTTAGACTCAAAGTAGGGATGCTCTCTCTTTTCAAAATCACTTTATACTACCTATCAGATAAAACTATCACTATCACCTTCTTCAAAGATGTCCCTGGACAACCTGTGGTTATCTTACCCACACCACCTCCCCGCTACCCCCAGAGTGAAGCTGAGAGACCTGGGGGCGCCGTCTGTGTTCCCGCAGACGACAGGCTCACGAGCCTCTGCAGACGTCTAAGAACAGAGAGGCCTGGGCTCTATCTACGTGCACTGCTATCTCAGAGGGCTGGAAGACCCAGCCACCAGCCGGGATTTTAAATCTGATAAAAACAAAATAGCTCTAGAAAACATTTAGGCTTTGGTAAAGGCTTGGCAATCTATCCTACTGATGACTTTTAACTAGCAATGAAACAATAAACATAAGCACGTCTGGAAAAATACATGTTTTATGTTCCAATGCATTTCTCACAAATTTCTGAAAAAGTTGTTTTCAGCCTCTTGAAGCCAGAGCCTGTCTTTTTCACTTCTTACGGCCAGTGCAACAGAGTTGCTTTAACAGCGAGAATCAGGTACTCAATCAGTTTGTTGAATTAATTGAATTTATTTATCATCAACTTTCAAAAAGGAATTAAGAATGTTCATGATAAAAGACACATCACAGAATCACTAAAACAAAAATTAAAGACTGATAAGAGAGAGTGAGATAGAAGATGCAGGTAAATATATGAAAACTTTAGCTGCGCAGTCACTGCAAGCTAGCTCTAGAACTGCTGGCAGCCAGGGCAGGTGGGAAAGGATAATTTCATCTGTCTGACAAAACAAAACTTACCAGTTCATAATAAAGACAAACATTTCTGGTGAGAAACTGTGAAGACTTTAATTTCATGAATGAAAGAGATATGGAATATACTGTCCTGACAAAGAGGGCCACTCTCAAGAAGGCAAATTAAGAGATGAAATTTAGTCATAGTTATTTGCATTCATGTGGCATAAAGGTGACTGTTCTGGCAGCATTGCAGATTGCTTCCAAATACCACACTCATCTCCGGATCTTCTATCAATAATCGTTTGGGTTTGTCCATAATTGGGGTAGAGACCGAGGTACGTGAGAAGACTGGAAGTTGTCAAGCATAGCTGACTATAAACCCTGAAAGATTCCTGTTCTCTAAGTTATATTGTTTTAGTTCCTATTACAAATACACTTATTTGTATTATATGCCAAAGTACATTGACTACAGATTTAAAAAGCTGTTCAAATAAAAGATGTTCTTTTAACTGAAAAAAAAAATTTTCATATTTGATGGTGTTTATACAGTCAAAAACATGGATAGCTATGGAAAGTATGCCAGCAATTTTAAGAGAAAAATGTTTAGCCAAATACAAAGGTCTTAAAAATGGTGTAAAACATGATTAAAATTTCTGTATCTATTGTATACATTTTGTAACATGAGAAATCCTCTTTGTGTATTAGCTGCAAGCCATAAAGCCAAAAATAAAAGTTAGAAAAGTAGAAATTAGGATTTCATGTATAGCATACGTGTTTTGAGCTAACATGCTAGTTAACTGTATCATGTCTTTTTTTTTTTTTTTTTTTTTCATTTTTTCTGAAGCTGGAAACAGGGAGAGACAGTCAGACAGACTCCCGCATGCGCCCGACCGGGATCCACCCGGCACGCCCACCAGGGGCGACGCTCTGCCCACCAGGGGGCGATGCTCTGCCCATCCTGGGCGTCGCCATGTTGCGACCAGAGCCACTCTAGCGCCTGGGGCAGAGGCCACAGAGCCATCCCCAGCGCCCTGGCCATCTTTGCTCCAATGGAGCCTTGGCTGCAGGAGGGGAAGAGAGAGACAGAGAGGAAAGCGCGGTGGAGGGGTGGAGAAGCAAATGGGCGCTTCTCCTGTGTGCCCTGGCCGGGAATCGAACCCGGGTCCTCCGCACGCTAGGCCGACGCTCTACCGCTGAGCCAACCGGCCAGGGCAACTGTATCATGTCCTAAATCAAGCAATAATCCAAAGATTATAGTAATCCTCAGAAATATAATAATTAATCACATTTAATATATTATAAGACAGTTCTCCTAAGCTAAATGATTTTATGAATCCTTTGGAAAGTGCAAAGAAAAGTGTTAGGGATTCCCACAGAAGCTGGGCGTTCCGCACGTGAGCTCTCCTCAGAGACCAGTCCCCTCGTGCTGGCGTCGCACTCTGGGAAGCTCAGGGGAACCCACAGTCACACCCCGCTTAACAGGACCACTGACCTCCCTCTGTGCGTCTCAGACCGATGATAGACGCTCTCTAGTAAGACCTCCAAATCACCAATGTGCCAGGCTAATTTACTAATTTTTCCATAAAACACAGGATCCTGGACATGTGGGACCTCAGGCAGGTCTGCGTTTCCCATCTGTTGAACTCCACACACATCAAACCAGGTGTTTGTTATGCCTGTCATCGCAACAATGTAATTTAATCAAATAATGCATAGATCAATAAAACATAAGATGCTAAAAGAAGTTGTATTAAAAACAAAACAATATGCTTTACAAACTGTAAATTACTTTAAAAATTATGTAAACACCACAATAAAAAAAGGAATAAAATATAAAAGTTGAGAATGAGTCTGCCCTGGGGTTTCTCCTCAGGTATCTTTCAGTACTTGTTATATTTTAAAGAAATTAAACATGGAATTCATAAATGACAATATTGAGTGTGATTTGTGCAAGAAAAACAATCTGTAAGTTCAAGCAGTGGATATGATGAATAATTGTCCTACTGAAAATAGAATGTTGAAGTTACATAATGCATTATTTCCTCATAACTGTCTCTTTCAGTTAACTAAACAAGTGCTGACCCTAATCCTGCCAGCTAAAAAGGCTTTCACCATCCGTCATCGGGTCCCATCCCCGCTTATTACAGGAACAAGCAGGAGCCCAAGACCTTCGGTCACCCGGTTCCACCTGGTCATCTACTTCCACACTCCTCCTCCCTCTTGTCACCCCCTCTCACTCTCACTGAGCCTTGTGCACTATGTCTGGGCATGAGGGCTCCACCTTCCTACAGCGTGGATCTGAGTACAGGCTGCTTTCTCTCACATCCTGTATCGCAGCCGGGGAACGGGGGACAGGAGGACGATGGGAAGGAAATGAGCTACAATGGATCATCCTCTAACGGTTGGAGTCTAACCCTCCTTTACCTGCTGGCCTCCTTTCTGGTCATTCCCCACTCAATGGCGATTTCGTGATGCTGACACTGCTTTGAAAACTTACTTCCCCAAACCATCATAATTACTTTCTTTGACCATTCTCAAATCCCCCAGGCTGTTCCACCTTTGTTATCTCCGTGTCAGAAACTCCAGCGCTGCTCACTTATATCCAGTTATTCTACCTCTGTGCACCAATACCTCACAGCTGAAGGGCTGGCTCTACACAAAGGAACAGCAATTGACACCACCTGAAATTCTCGAAACTGCACATGCTACAACTCTCCAAAGGACTATTTCACCGCATCACTCTTCTTTTCACTGTCCCGATCGATCCAGCCTCGGGTGAAATTCTGCCTAATCTTCTCTGAGAAAGAGTGAGCCATCAGTGGGGCACTTCCTCCTCTCACCCGCCACCAAAGCTACCAACCCACCTGATCAAGTCTGCATCAGTTCAGGGAAAACCGACCAGCACTCAAATACTTTCCTTCTCAATTCCTTCTTCAGTGTCTGCTGCTGGTTATTTATTCATCTTTCCTTCTGCTTTTCTTCAGCAATTTATCTGTACCTCTCTTACAATACACGCCACTTTGCCTCTAATATTCCTTAGTTTACTATACATTGTATTTCCTCTACTAGACAATAAATCCCCCCCCCCACCAAAAAACAGTCTATATGTGACTTACTATTGCAACTGCCAAAATAGGCTCCTGCCTATATTTTTAGATACTTAATAAATGCTTGTTTAAATGAGTGGACGGATGGGATGACTGTCTACCTTTTTTTTCTTGCCTAATTTTAAAATTTATATCAAGGTATAATTCCATGATTTTTAGTATGACTAAATTTTAACCTCCTAAATAATTATAAGTTAATACTTAAAAGAATATTTAAACAATTCAGGTTTAAAGAACCAAAAAAGACTCCAGAGTAAGGTAGGAGAAAAAGGTAGAGTGCTGCGTATTGAACGGTTTGGTTCCAACACTGCACCCACCATGCGTTCTGGCCTCAGCGGCGCTCCTTCCCACCCCACCCCACCCCATCCCACCCCACTGCCAGCCTCGGGTTCCCAGGTTCCTCAAAGCCCGTGGAGACAGCACTAACAAAAGGACTACCTAGGACTCGTGAGCCTTTCTTCTCAAACAACAATGCAGACTAGTCTTTGTTTCCATCATTTATTGTCCCTCTAGTTCCAAGTTATGCCATCTCATGCCTCATTAATGCAAACACGAGGAAAAAAGTGCTGGTCTATTTAATATTCCTCTCTGGAGGTTTAAGAGCCTGAGAAAAAAGGGCCCGTTGTGGCATTTACTTTATGAAAAACACTGCTCTCGGCACTATCCAAAGGGAATAAATCAGTATTTCATTTTAAGCTGCAATGGACTCGAATGTTTGTAAGCAGAAGTTTGCAAGAACCTGCATTCTGTACAAAAGCAACATTTTGGAGCATGGTCACACAAACTGTGATTATGCAAAGCTATGCAGTTTTCTGCACATTATTTATAACTGAGTCTCTGTGGAATCACTGACTCAAAATAATAGGTCAAGAGCATGCAGAATAAAGTGAAAAAAGCAAAATGCAAAATTATGTAGAGGGCAGCACCTCAAGTATTAAAATCAATCACAGGAAAACACAACAAATAAATAAATACATGAACATGGTAAGACACATTCTATCTAGGTTGCAGGATTTCAGTACCTTCTCTTCTTTGTATCTTTCCAGTTTTCCATAATAAGCATGTTATTTAAAAGTGTTGTTTAAAGTATTAAAGTTTTGTAGATTAGAACACATCATCTATTGTATCTAGGCACCATAAACCTTCAATTCTGTGACCTAAATTCATTATGTTAAGTAAAACAAACATCATAAGAAATATGTTTTCCTTTAGAAAAAGATACTTTTAACTCATTTTCTCTTTGCCAAACTCAGTATTTTCTTAAATGATTCTTGTCATTTATCTCTTGATGGCCAAAGCAAACAACAAATAAGACACTGAAATACATTCCCAGCTTATCTATGCAATTCAAAGAATATTTAGACATGATGATAGCAATAGACATTCTAATGGAAAATAAGTACATAATGGTTGAATGTGAGAATTACAGGCAAATAAATTTCCTTAACCTTTTTTTAAAATTAAATTTAATGCAGTGACACTGATAAATCAGGGTATATATGTTGAGAGAAAACATCTCCAGATTATTTTGACATTTGATTATGCTGTATATCCCTCCCCCAAAGTCAAATTGTCTTCTGTCACCTTCTCTCTGGTTTTCTTTGTGCCCCTTCCCTCCCCCACCCCCTCTCTCCTTCCTCGCCCCATCCCCCCTCCCCCTACTCCCCACCCCCCCTATTACCATCACATTCTTGTTCATGTCTCTGAGTCTCATTTTTATGTCCCATCTATGTATGGATTCATATAGTTCTTAGTTTTTTCTGATTTACTTATTTCACTCCGTATAATGTTATCAAGGTCCATCCATGTTATTGTAAATGATCCGATGTCATCATTTCTTATGGCTGAGTAGTATTCCATAGTATATATGTACCAAAGCATTGTACTCAAAACAGGCAAATAAATTTTACTTATTCAAGGCTCACAGTGTGCTAGAAGCAGTGGGAGGCAAAATGTAGTATCTGGGACGGTGTGAAAGGGCAGGGGCTGACAGGCCACTCGGGGAGCTTGCCACACACACCAACTGCATTCCAGTGGGCCAAGTTCAACGACAGCAGTAAGTGCTATTGCAGCGGTTCTAAACCTGTGGGTCGCGACCCCGGCGGGGGTGGAACGACCAAAACACAGGGGTCACCTAAAGCCATCGGAAAATACATATTTCCGATGGCTTTAGCCACTGAGAAGTCGCACTACCATCTGTAGCAGTGCTATTCAGCTTGAACGCACGCCATTATGGACGTGTGTTCCAAACTGAATGCCTGCGGTCATGCACAGACGTGATTGCATCATCTGTCAGGGGCCTAAGGGGCAGGGGAAGCGGGGTGAATGCCCCACAGTCCATAGCAGCGCATTACGTGTGACCGGCGCTTGCTGATGTCATCAGTGGGTGGGTGCAGCAAGCGCCGGAGGACAGAAGCCTAGGAGGTGGAGAGCCAAGAGAGCCTGCGAGACAACCTGCTGGTGTAAAAAAGGTTAATAATGTAAAAACAGTACACACACCATACACACAATACTGTGTAAGTGTAAGGTGCTTTGTGTGTAATCATTACACAGTACACAAAGCAGCTTACACTTACACAAAGCACCATACATTTACACAGTGTGAACTACATCGGTCTTATACTATAAGAGACCACTATAAGATGTAGTTCACACTGTTCCCCAATGTATAATTATCTCCCATATCTCCCACTATTTTCCCATATTCTGAATGAGGAAACTGCTGAAATCAGCGGTTTCCGGCATTGAATCCGCCTCCTATTGATTTCATTGGGAGTGCGGTGGATTTTGTGGAAGAGAACTCCCAAGAATCTTGGGTTACCACACAATCCACCATAGCCTCCTTTTGATTTCAATAAGAGGCGGAGAAATGACAGTTTCCAACACATTTCTTCCTCTCCTATTCAAGTCAATGGGAGGCCGCAGCAGATTCCGCTCAAATATAGAGCATGTTGCTTAATTTTTTCCACGCTAGAACTTTTCCTAGAGCAGAAAAATTCCAAAGGTGGAATCTGCCACCCCCAATAGACTTCTATAGGAGGCAGATCTTTTACACTGCAGAATCCGCACAGCAGATTCCTCAGTGTGAGGCCTCTTTCAGTCTATTGGGGGAGAGGAAGAAATGTGTCCGAACTGCATTTCTGCTGTACAGGGGATCTCTCTCCTGCGGAATCCATGGGTCTCCCATTGAAGTAAATGAGATCTGGATTCCACCACAGAAACCGCTGCTTTATAGTGTGAAAGAACCCTGAAAGATACCATGCTGTGCAGAAACTGCAGTGTATCCTATGATGTAGTTCACACTGTTCTATATAGAAAACTTGCCACTAATCTGGAAAAAACAGATCCATTAGTTAAGCAGCTATTTATGGAATGGTAGCCCCAATACACTAGGTAAGGAGGTCCATTAGTAATAAATATTTCTCAATATATAATTAAATATTGTTTTTGTGATTAATCACTGTTTAAATTATGTTTGATTTGTAGCAATGAGAATACATAATGCATATCAGGTATTTACATTCCGAATCATAACTGTAGCAAAATTACAGTTATGAAGTAGCCACCAAAATTATTTTTTGGTTTGGAGTCACTGCAACATGAGGAACTAACTGTATTGCGGGGTCATGGCATTAGAAAGGTTGAGAACCACTGTGCTATTGAGACATAAAGGCAATGATTACCTCCAAGTAACAGTCCAAATAATTAGTTAGTGATTCCAGTTAGCCCATTACTACTTCTCATATTCTGGAATTGCAAAAATAAAAAAAGGCGTTGGGAATTTAGGATGCCGTTTACCGTGGCTTTGATCTAGAGAGCACTGAAAGCCAGCTCAAGGATCATACCCAGGGAACACTGCAAAGAACTTAGCAGACTATAGAAGTCATACCCAGAATGACAAATACTTATTTGGTTCACTGATTAGAAAACCTGCAGCGTCTGAGATGGATGGCATAGCCAGGGAGGAAATTCTTGATTTTGATTTTATAGGAGATGGCAATGGTCTGAATTGGACTCTATTTAAGATGTGCCTTTGATGCAGGGGATGCATGACAAATGGAAAAGGAGCTCCATCCACTGGTGCTCATGAGGCCAAAGAACTGATGGGGAAGAGGGTGCACTGGAGAGACAGGATGTTATCAAAGGCAACAGGTCTGCTAGGTTCCCAAAGACTGAGAACACCACGCAGACTGACCATACTTGAAATTCCCTGACATGCTCCTTCTTCAACACTCCCGATGACGGTTTCATCTCTTACTGAAAAGTGTGGGCTTGTAGAACAAGTGCAAGTGGGGAAAATGGAATACAATACTGTGAACAAGGTGCCAAAGTAATTTATTCTGTTTTATCATCTAACAGGTAAGTACAGAGATGATCCCCCTGCCCCTTTCTCCTGCTATACTGTGGATGAAGGAATTGCATGGCATGACTTACCTGTTAAAGATACCAAAACCAATACCTATGGGTTTAGATTATCACAATAAGCTTTCTAAGAAAAGACAGAATAATATTAATGGATATTATATTACCACCAAAGCACCCATAGAGAAATTCACTCTGGACTTAGTAAGGAGGAATTCTTTATGCTTTTCTGGGGCAACTGATATGTTTTATCTTAGGGACACTGTGAATTATGTCCCTTTCTGTACTGACAGCTAAAACATTTAGTACAACGCCATTCTCAAATTTTAGTGGGAATAAGGATCACGTGGAGATGGTAACAAACGCACAGCTCCCGCCTGTCCATCCTCTTTGCTCACCCCTACGCACACACCCCTGGCCAGGATTCTGATTCCACAAAGTCTAACGCAGGGCGTTCCAAGGCCACTTTGAAAAAGACAGGCTTTGTGACCTAGTTCATAACAGCAAGTTTCTTGGGTAGAAAGTATTTCATCTTTTCCTACTTTGTCCTATTGCGTAAATCATGAATTTTAAAGTTTATTATACCTTACCGCCTCTCTAATTCCTCAAACCTTTTCTGGAGGATGGGTTTAAATAAATAAATTCTTTTAAATTAATATGGATAAATCTTATTTTTCCTATTCAAAATATCAGGGAAAGAAAGTTGATCGATTTTTTAGCAGCGGAAGAACTAGTTGAGCTGTAACAGCCCTGGGCAAAAAGACTGCTAACAGAGGCCTGACACAGCAATGCATTATTAAGTAGTACACAGGCTGCTCACTCGATGTGGCACACTGACAGCACAGTGCCCTTTGATGCTCAAACAGAAAACCCCCAAACTACGCTGCCTGGCTCATTTCAAATGCATGCATGTGGTACCATGACATGCTTGTTCAATTACTGCCAGACTGCAGGACTTTCCACACATGACAGAAAATATTCTGACTATGTGTACACACAAAGTGTGACCTGAAGAAAAAAAGCAATTATTGATGAGTCACTGCATATGTATCGAGGGAATACTGCATGAAAAACATTTTACTTCTCAGATACTATAGAGCAGCGGTCCCCAAACTACGGCCTGCGGGCCCCATGCGGCCCCCTGAGGCCATTTATCTGGCCCCCACCGCACTTCCGGAAGGGGCACCTCTTTCATTGGTGGTCAGTGAAAGGAGCATAATTCCCATTGAAATTCTGGTCAGTTTGTTGATTTAAATTTACTTGTTCTTTATTTTAAATATTGTATTTGTTCCTGTTTTGGTTTTTTACTTTAAAATAAGATATGTGCAGTGTGCATAGGGATTGGTTCATAGTTTTTTTTCTAGCCCGGCCCTCCAACGGTCTGAGGGCCAGTGAACTGGCCCCCTGTGTAAAAAGTTTGGGGACCCCTGCTATAGAGGAGCAGTGAAATCATCTAGCTAATCCTGCAAATCCAGAAGAATTAGAAAAATACGTTTGAGTTAAATATTTTTGTGTGTTTGAACTGATGGCATTGTGTTAATTCTCCCCTTTCTTTTACGCATATAGATTTCCTTTTCCTTAGGATGAAAATCTAAAGCCACTTTATAAGAACATACAGAAGAAGAAAACAAGAATAATGGCTAACAGATATAGAGCATTTTTGGAGTTCAAGCAACTCAAGTTTAGAGTTGGAATCAATGGCAGAACTTATCTCCTGATAAAAGAGGAAAAGGAGAAATAATATCCAATGAGCATTTTACTATATGTTAAGAAGTGTTCAGTGCTCTATCAGTCATCACAAACACCTTATAAAATGCAAACTTGGTAAGAGTTAACGCTAAGCATTTTTAGGGTGTACTTAAATCCACATAAAGATTTTACATTCCATTCTCATACATATTCAGGATCCTAAAGACACTGTTATGGAAATCCTTACTCAGTTTATTCACTCTATGCTTGGGGTAAAACATAACCCCCCTATGCACATTTACTGCTTTATATTTTTTCTGCATATAATGTATTTTCATTTTCTAAAGTTAAGTCTTTTGTCTAGTTTAGCACTTTTGTTATTAAATAAATTGTCATTAATCGTAAAGTTCTGCTTGATCAGGTATTGGTGGTGCAGTGGATTGAGCATCGACCTGGGGTGCTAAGGACTTGAAGCCCAAGGTCGCTGGCTTGAGCCCAAGGTCACTGGTTTGAGCAAGGGGTCACTCGCTCTGCTGTAGCCCCCGGTCAAGGCACATATGAGAAAGCAGTCAGTGAACAACTAAGGTGCTGCAACTATGAGTTGATGATTCTAATCTCTCTCCCTTCCAGCCTGTCTGTCCCTCCCTCCCTCCCTCTCTCTCATTAAAAAAAAAAATTCTTAAGGTGTAAAATTAATAAAAGCACTTAAAGATCACCCAAGATGGGCAGATGACTGGGTAACCAGTCTGCTCCTAGAGAGGAGAGAGCCCTGTGCTGCCCCTGAAGGGGGATTTAGAGCACCAGCCTACACCAGAGGCTCCTCTCTACCCAGAGATCTAGAATCAATTAAAATAAGCAGACTTAAAGTGGAATAAGTAAAAAGGGCATTTTTACAAATGTATGAGGAAAAAGGGGAAGGGAGTTCTCTGCTCCCTCTGTCTACCATGCTCATGATGGCAGGGCAAGCAGTTATTAGATATTGAGCAAAGAAATAATTTTTTAAAGCACCAGAGGTAGATAGACTTAATCTCCTTCCAGCTGCTTCTATCCTAATGGCCACAGCTAAGGTCTTGGCCACTTATTGCAGTTCCATGAGAAAGTGCCATTATTCTGTTGTGGAGATCATTGTTATAGTAACTAGGTTTATTTAAAAAAAAATTTTTTTTCTTTCTTGGCAAGACAAGCACAGAAGTGACTGTGTCAGTGATATAGAAAGGAAAAAGCAGGAAACTGGAGCCAAGAAAAACGTGTTTATTCTTGTCACTGCACGGGGCCCTTTCGTGTCTCCTCCCTCTTACTGATTCAGTCAGGCAGACCCAGGAGAGTGGTGCGGACAGACCAGTGATGGACAACCCTATTCCTCCTAATTTCGGGAACCTCCAAAAATTAGTTTGCCGCTGCTCTGTACCCTACATCTTGCCCCTCTCTGGCCCTGTGAGGGAAACTCTCTCAACCTGATCTGGCGGATATGAAATGATGAAGGGATTGGGTTGACAAGGCAAAAACCCCCGGAGGACCCGTGCCCTTCAGAGAAAAAGCAGTGCCATCTAGGTAGGCTCCCTCCAATGCCTAAGTGCTGCTGCTTGTCTCATCCTTGGGAGAAAATGCTTATGTATTTAATCTAGTTTTTTTACTTAAAATATTCAACTTGGTAAGGCACTTACACTTAGCGCAATTGTAACAGCATGCAAAACTTACACTATTTTTTAAATAATCACCCTTTGCCAGGCAGAACCGAATTTCAAGAAGGCACTGAACTTACTCTCGTGATTATTCTTTGCCCACACTTAATAATGTTTGCAGTAGCATAACAAGGAAAGACATTAGTCAACATACAGATCCTTTTAATACCATGTTTTGCTCTATTTGAAATTCTTTCAAAATAATCAAATAGTTCTTGGGACTTAACTTTATATCATAACTCATATAGCTATGATCTGATTCATACAGGTATGATTTGCTTATACTTGAAGGAAAACTACTAAAACAACCATAGATACTCAGCTATTTTTCTTTGGAATAGTTCAAAGAGTTTACTTTTCAAAAATTCAAATGGAGATTTAACAGTTAAAATAAAATCCACCCATACTGAACAATAAAACTTAAATGTTAGCTGTGTGAAACTGTGGATCTAGCCATACCGTCCATCTCTCACAATATATTTTTTAGTCAGTGAACCAAATACACATCAAGTGAGCACAGGCAGAGTTTATGCATTAGTAGAGAATAACATGTTACTTTAAGGTCTAAAACCTCATTTGTGGTTATTAGTCAATATTTTACAAAAGCCCCACAGGCTCATTTCAACAGAAGAATAAATATAATTTATATGTTTACCAGCTCTGTCTCTAACTTGTCTTTTGCCAATAATTTTTATATTTCTACATCATAAACTTAATTCTCTACTTTCCAGAAGCAGCAAGAAAACTGTTACATGGGAGTGGAAACTCTACAACCTAGCAAATAACTCTGGGCATCAATATGAAGTAACATATGTCTGTATCATTATTTTTAGGCCTGAATCAGGCAATTATTAGGAATACAGATAATCTGGAGTTATACTTAATAAAGAAGTAAGTAAAATACTATTTAACTCACAGGAAAACACTGGCCATCTGTTTACTTAAAAATAAAGATGTAAACTAAAGATTCATATAGAGGGAAGTTAATTAGAGCATCATTGTTTTACAGTATTATTTATAAGATGAAAGATACCCACACTGTGGTTGGCTGAGGAAGGCCTCCCGAGGAGACCCATGTCCTGATTCCCAGAACTGCTACTATGCTGCTTTACATGGCAAAGCAAAACGAAGGCTGCAGACAGAGTTAAGGTTGCTCATCTGCTGACCATGAGATGGGGAAACAGGAGTAGCTCTACTAACTAGACTGAAAATGAAAGACTCAAAACCTTGAAGTGTCTTTCTTTGGTCAGTAAAAAATCTGACCATCATAGCTTTTGAATTAAAATTTTCTTTTGTTTTTCTTTGCTTAATTCTAATTCACTGAATAGTGTTATCCACATGTTGAATCTGATCAAAGACCTTCATAAACACGATGAACGAGAGTAGATTTACAAGAATGTTTTCCTTTGACCCGTAATAAACATTCAAACACGCAAGCTCCTAAAACCTTTAAGGAAAAAAGGTTTGCTTGATATAAGAAAAGACTGTCAAGAAACAAAACTAGCCTTCAAGTCTACAAAATAGTCATTTTTCCTGCTGAGTTGGTTTAGCTTAGATATTGGAATGGTTAAGTCTAGACTATATTTGAGACAGATTAAAAATCCTAACACAGAAATGATTTAAGGGGAAAATAAAATTAAACTGATCTTTCCTGGCTACTTTAAATGTATACCTTCCAAAGTCAGGGCAAACAACTAAAGCAGATAGTAACAATCATTAAATTCAAGATTAATCCTAGGCTAAAAGGTATATACAAGATTTGAGTGTATTCTACTTAAAAAGTAAGAGGACGTAAAGATTAGGAAATAAAGCAGGGAATACAAATATATATATAGAGAAAGAAAAAGCAAAAAGGAAAAGAAAGAAAAAGAAAAGAAAGCAAGAAAAAACAGAGATGAAACCAGAGGACTAACAAGAATGGCCTTGACCACCCCACAAGGAAGCTGGACACAGACCCTATGAGCAATGTGCTAAGAGGGGCTCAGACCCTTGTACTTAACTCCTACAAGAAGGAGAACCACAACTAACTAAGTAATAAGAAATGGGTCTGCCACTCTTGGATGGATCTCAGGATGTGACCAAACTTCAGAAGTTATATTTCAAAGAAAAATATAATTTCTTGATGAAAATAACAATGCTCATTGGGGTTAAAATATCCCCCAAGTTTTGGCAATGAGATACCACCTCACACCTGTTCGATTAGCTGTTATTAGCAAGACAGGTAATAGCAAATGTTGGAGAGGCTGTGGAGAAAAAGGAACCCTCATACACTGTTGGTGGGAATGTAAAGTAGTACAACCATTATGGAAGAAAAAAGTATGGTGGTTCCTCAAAAAACTGAAAATAGAACTACCTTATGACCCAGCAATCCCTCTACTGGGTATATATCCCCAAAACTCAGAAACATTGATACGTAAAGACACGTGCAGCCCCATGTTTATTGCAGCATTGTTCACAGTGGCCAGGACATGGAAACAACCAAAAAGCCCATCAGTAGATGACTGGATAAAGAAGATGTGGCACATATACACTATGGAATACTACTCAGCCATAAGAAATGATGACATCGGAACATTTACAGCAAAATGGTGGGATATTGATAACATGATACGAAGCGAAATAAGTAAATCAGAAAAAACCAGGAACTGTATTATTCCATACGTAGGTGGGACATAATAGTGAAACTAAGAGACATTGATAAGAGTGTGGTGGTTATGGGGGGGAGGGGGGAATGGGAGAGGGAAAGGGGGTGGGGAGGGGCACAAAGAAAACAAGATAGAAGGTGACAGAGGACAATCTGACTTTGGGTGGTGGGTATGCAACATAATTGAACGACAAGATATCTTTATTTGTTATCTTTGAATATATGTATCATGATTTATTGATGTCACCCCATTAAAAAAATAAAATTATTATAAAAAAAAAAATATCCCCCAAGTTTTCTTAGAAATGGAAGGCTGCACGTATTTTACAGTATATCCTAGTCAGGTATCTTGTGCTCCATATTAATTGCTGTTTTCACATAATCAAAAGTTTATACAATTATCTATACTTGTATTGAGAAATAAATTATTTTGTGAGTAGTGAGCTAAGAGTATATACAATTTTTATAATTGTTATAATCAAGTTATATGCATGGGAAAAACCCATATCCTCTTCTCATTTACTGGAATTTCAACTTGATGGAAGGTGGAGCAGAAGTTGACCAGTATGTTTTCACATTCTAATTTTAACCACAAAGATGGGGGTGTAGTAAAAGAAAACATTGCTGAAGAGACAAACAAGTTCTCACTCTTATTTCAGTGCTCATCCTTCTGACGGCAAGCAACTGGTAATGATTCAGTTATTTTTTTTATGATTACTCCTGTGAATTAAGAGACCTCTGGAGTAAGAGACATATTATGCCTTTTGGTCAATCCTTCTGAAATTCAATCTTTCCATCCATTAAATAAAGAAGATGGTGACAGTTTAAAACAGAGAGGGCAGCCCAAGCACTTGGAAAATGTCTGCTTAGGCTGCTGTCAGCCTTCACAGCCCGTCTGCAAGATAAGCCCAACCGGCTCCCAGCTGCAGGATCTCATTGCCCCTGCTTACCTGAGAGCTGTCATCACAGTTCCCTACCGTCTATCACAAGTATGTAGGAAGTGACGGAGCAGTTCCACTGTGCACCTAGTAGGATGGAGACTTTTTTTTTCAAATTTTTATTTTATTTATTCATTTTAGAGAGGAGAGAGAGAGAGAGGAGAGAGAGACAGAGAGAGAGAAGGGGGGAGGAGCTGGAAGCATCAACTCCCATATGTGCCTTGACCAGGCAAGCCCAGGGTTTCGAACCGGCAACCTCAGCATTTCCAGGTCAACGCTTTATCCACTGCGCCACGACAGGTCAGGCCAGGATGGAGACGTTTTAATGCTTCCACAAGGAACTGTTGCTGGACTACAACCTTTAATTCAGCAGTCAGGTAGGCAGTGCTGTCCAACAGAACTTAGTGTGATGGTTCAGATACTTTATATCTGCTCTATCCAATATGGGAATGACCAGTCACATGGGGTTCTTGAGCACAAAGAAATGTGGCAAGTGCTACTAAGGAAGTGGGTTGTTTATTTTATTTTATTTCAATTAAATTTCATGAAAATAGTCACATGTGGCCAGGAGCTGTTCTACTTACAGCACAGCGTTAGCGAATATATAACTAATGGCCCAAATGAAGTAATAGCTTGACTTTAGAAAAATTAAAATGCATTATTTTTCAAAAAATTACTCTATCCTCTTTCACATTATTTACATTTTTGTTATATCCCTTTAGAACTTTTCTTTTACTGAATATATTAATAAACCACAAAATGCATAATGTACATATGAACCAAGTACATATAAATGCAATATATTAGACATTTTTATGCAGGGCTACACAATCCTAGAATTATTTTGCATTAATACAATGAAGTTCATTATGTGCCCAGAGCACAGTAAACACCTGACAGATATCAGCCACTGTTATCAATGACTGCACAGTACCCCATTACATTGAGATGGCCTTATTAAACTGTCCATTAACTGTTGGGAAGTTAGGTTTTTGTTGCTGTTTTGTTCTTCTAAAAAACCCCTGCAGGGAACATATTTGTGTATCTATTTGTTCTCTTTGTAAGACTGTTCTCTTAGGATTGGTTTTTAGAATTGGATTTGATGGGTCAAAGGTCTCTTTTTCAGGCTGTGGATAACTACTGTCAAATTACTACACAGGAAATAAGCAACGAAAAGATAACACTTTTTGAAAATATAGGAGAAGCCTTACAAACCCTTCCAGTAAAGTCATTAGGGTGATGCAATGATTGTGGTGATGATGAGACAGTAGAGATGATGATTACGTCTCATAATTACCACCCTGTAAAGCCAGTGGCCACGGCTAGGGCCACCATCAGAGCAGCCCAGTCCATACAGGTTCGCATTGGATTCGGACAGTCGGTAAAGAAACAATGGAGCCAAAAACTGATAGGCCATTTTCTTTAATTCTAGCTTACACCCGGTGGGCAAGTAAAAACACACACTGGGCTCCAAAACCCACTCACATTCAGTGCTCACAAAGCCACTGACTTATCCGAGTTTCCTAGAATCAAAGGTTTCTAGCTCACCAGCCTTATTCTCCTCAGTTCCCCATCTCCTTCCTTCTCCCTGCATAAACTGCACACAAACTGGCATCTCACTCAGCACTCCGCCATCTTGGCTGCTTCTCCTGACCACATGGCCTCTTTCCGCTGCTCTCTGCTCTGCTCCCTCTGCTCTCTCATGCTAATCATCCCAGGAACCAAGAGAGCAAGCTCCCGTTCTGCCCCTATTTTATAGTGTAGAAATCCAATATACAAAATAGGGAAGTCTCTAATACAAAGTCACTTCTCTGAGGCATGATTGGATTGTACCACCCCAACAAAAGGGTGGGACAGGCTTAATCCCAAAACCAAGCCCCAGGCTACAAGGATTCTGCCTGCCTTTAGTCCACCCCCAACACACATTAATATCACCTGGGCAACGGCCTCCACGTGGGCAGCGTCATCTTTAACAAAGTGAGCATAATATATTTTATCTGCCCAACACACCCCAAATCCTGTGTTTTACCCTTAAACTTTAGTAAACAGTATTTGTGCATCTTTTTGGAGACTGAGCCACCACCTCCTGCCACTCAAGAGCTCCGTACTTGCCATATTTCCCCCTCTATTCCTGAACATATTACCATTTCTTCAACTAAACACCAGGCAAAGTATCTGGCTTGTCCTTAGGGGTATTTTTATATTAAAAATGCAGCTTTAAATTAAGGAATCACACTAAAATCAGTTTTATACTCACATTATGATTACAGGGAACTGAGAACTCATGTGGAAACGACAGATTGCAATTTACCATTTTACTGCTCGACCTGGGGCATATATTCATGGATTGGAACCACAGTCACTCACACTAGATCTCTCTCTGCATTATTCGATCTTTCAGCATGAACAAATTAAATATGCAAATGATGTGTTACTGTATTTAACACGTTCTCTGTTTTTGTGTATAAAGTGAAAGGTGGGAGGAAAAAAGAGGGACAGAAAGGGAGAGAAAAGGAATGAAGAGTAAAAACTTTGTGTATGTACATGAGAGAGAACAATTTTTTTTAATTTAAAATGTGTCCTCTTCTCTGCCTACCAGTGTGCACTCTTATTTCAATGGCCCATTCATATTGCTGGCCATAAATTAAACAGTGGTACTTGCCTGGTACACACTGTAAGGCCAATAGGTGCCGCCATCATGGCCATTCACGTGCAGGTTCTCATTGGATTCGGGCAGACAGTAAAGAAATTGTGGAGCCAAAAAATGGTGGGCCATTCCTTTATTCAAGTCTCGCACCGGCCAATGAGCAAACACACAGGGAAAACACTTGTCTCTTCTTTCAGAGCTCACAAAGCCCTGACACATTATCCGGTTCCACAACCAGGAGAATGTTACCCACTTTCTCCTAGAAACAAAGGCCTCGCCAGTCCCAAAGTCCCTCACTCTGGTTCCCCATCTGCACTCACTCTGCCAATATGGCTTCTTTCTCTGCAAAACTGGCTTCTCTCTCTTTCCTTTTTCTTCTTCTTCCTTTTAAAACTTCTCTGGTGTGAAAACCTCTCCTCCAGCAAACAGCATAACAATCGCCCTTCCCAAGCAGGAAGGTAATTTGCAATTTTATAGGTCACACACCTGGTGCTGCCTAGTGCCATTTAAAAAAAAGTGAGAAAACTCAAAAAATACAAATTTTACAAACTCATTTGCCCAACACACAGCATGGAAGATCTCGTGTTGTTTTTAAGCTCTGCCAGGTATAAATAAATTGAAGTCACAAATGAGAAGGAATATTCTGCTTCTTTCCAAAGTGAAGTCTAGGAAAAGGTATGGCTAAAAGCAGGTTTAACATTTCATAGGTAGGCATTACCATTTTGTTGTACTGTCTTATAATTCACGTATCCTCTATGAGTTATGTCCACTTATCTTATAGAAAAAAATATATAATGGGGTTTATAAAATTCTGTATTTGCATAAAGTATATAATTTTAGTTTTATACTGTCTGTGACTGAGGTGAATGGCACAGCAGTTTTATGTTCAAACTCAAAAGAAAGAAGCAACTGGGAAATGAATTATTTTAAGAATTCAGTGCCTTATTCTGCATCTTTTTCCCTATTGAGTTACATATAAAAGGTTGACCACTCTGCAGAAAACATTTGTTCATAAAAAGCTCTTTTCTGGTCTTTGAGGAGATGGAAAGTTAGATTACTGTGTTTAGGAAGCAAGTAATAAGGGGAAAAGATAGTATTAAAAGGCCGTAGGAATACAGTAATAGCTTAATTTGAGTCCAATTAGCAAATCTAGATGAAAAAATAAAGCTGATATCTAAACTGATCTGACAAGCATAAACCCAATTATTTATATAAAGTCTGAATAATATTCTGAACCTGAATATGGCATTTATCCTATTAATTTATATATAGGACTTAATTGGAATACAAAAAGAGGATTTTGGAAGTGGGTGCTAATCCATGTGATTGGCCTTTAATCAAAATACTGTATTGGGTCCTGGCTGGTTGGCTCAGTGGATAGAGTGTCAGTCTGGCACATGTATGTCCCAGGTTTGATTTCTAGTCAGGGCGCACAAGAGAAATGAACTTCTGGTTCTCTCCTCCTCCCTCTCCCCCTTTCTCCCTCCTCCCTTCCTGCAGCCAGTGGCTTGATTGGTTCAAGCATTGGCCCTGGGTACTGAGGATAGCTCAGTTGGTCTCGTATATCAACCTCAGGCATTAAAAATAACTCAGTTGATTTGAGCATTGGCCCCAGACAGAGGTTACCAGGTGGATCCTAGTTGAGGTGCATCGGGAGTCCGTCTCCCCTCCTCTCACTTAAAAATAATAACAGTGTATTGGATGGATTAGCCACTTTGGGCAGGATTTTTCCAAAAGCATAAAAATATTGAAGACAGAGCTACAGGATGAATTAGGTGGACCAGTGTGATTTTTTTAATTACACACACACACAAACACACAGTGAAATAAGATTAGTTAACACAGCTATCACCTCACATAGTTAAAGAGTGTGTGTGAGTGGTTGGAACTTTTAAGACCCACTCTTTTAACAACTTTCAAATATATTAATACAGTATTGTTAACTACTGACAATTGTATAATTGTCATCATTTATACCTTCTTTCACCAGAACTAAATTATAACTGGAAGCTTGTACCCTTTGACTACCTTCACTCATTATCCCTACGCCTCACCCCTGGCAACCACCAACCTGCTCTATGCTTCCACGAGTCTGGCTTGTTTTAGATTCCACTGTGGCACAGGCCACTTGGCTCAGCAGTAGACTGTTGGCCCAGCGTGTGGAAACCCTGGATTCGATTCCTAGTCAGGGCACATAGGAGAAGTGACCACCTGCTTCTCTACTCTCCTCCCCCTCGCCTCTAGCTCTCTCTCTCTTCCCCTCCTGTAGCCATGACTTGAATGGTTTGAGCAATGTTGGAGCTGGGCACTGAGGATGGCTCCATGGCCTCACCTCACGCACTAAAATAGCTCAGCTATCGAGCATCACAGCAGTAGCCCAGATGGGCAGAGCATCGCCTCGTAGGGGGCTTGCTGGGTGGATCCCAGTTGGGACGCATGTGGGAGTCTGTCTTCTGCCTTCTCGTCTCTCACTTAAAAATAAAAGATTCTTCCACTTGTGAGATTATACAGTATTTGACTTGCTCTGTCTTATGTCACTTAGCATAATGCCTTCAAGGTTCATCCATATTTGTACTTAAGAAAAATATATAAGATACTGTCATCCATCAAGTTTCTGCTGCTACATCTTGATTTGAAATTCAGATTCTGGCTCTGTTGGGGTCCCCAAGATCATCCTTAGTTGTAATGATTCACTACAGATGGTGTCAAAGGACCCAGAAGCTGTCATAGTTATGATTATATTGCAGCAGAAGGATTTAAAGTAAAACCAGCAAGGGAAAAGAAAAGGCCCTTAGAATGAAGTCTGCAGGAAACTTCCGGCGGAGCGATACAGGACACACCTCATTTCTTCAGCAGCTTGTGACACCTGTGACATCATCTACCAGGGAAGTTCATTCAAGAAATCAGCGTCCAGGCTTTTTACAGGGAACTAGCTGCACAGGCACCCTCTGCTGAGCATGAACAAGAGGTCCAGCCACCCAGGAGGAAAATAGATGTTCAACAGAACCCACATGATTTGTAAAAGTTAGTTTAGACACAGTACACAGTGAGCGAGCACTCCTGCCATTTAGAGAGTGTTTTCAATCAGTGTAGGAATCTTCAAGTTCCCAAACAATAGCCAAAGCCCAACCTGATTAGCAGGCCTTTCTAAGGACCGCAGTCTTTGGACTCGTATGCTGACTGTGTGCAGTCTTTCTTTAGGATACTTCAAGACTTCAAGTTAGGACAGTCTCTCTTCCAACTGCCACCCAGCACATTCTGTGGAGTGTTCTTGTTTACTAAACAGGACATCACGGATATTGTAGATAAATTCAATGTCATACCATCTGCCCTTTTTCTCATAGAAGAATGGATCTCATTTCAGGCTACAGCTCTTCTTTATATGCCCTGCTCTGCTGTGGCCAAGTAAAAAAGACTGCAGGCCACTGGGGAACAGGGCGATGTTCTATTTATTTTTGTATCCAGAGTAGGTGGGGCATCTAACTTCTTTGATACTTGTTGAAGGAATATCTAGATTCCAAGATGTAAAGCTGCCACGCCTCTGAACTAAGGGACTTTCTGCATTGCCTTTTGGTTGTATAGCTGCTCCTTGAACAAAGGTGCACGTGCTCGTGCACACACGAGAGCCACGCCAAATTTCTGGTACAGATGTAGAAAAACTAACCAAGCGTCAGCAGCAAAATGGCTATTTCAGTTGCTGGAGCTATAGCCAGTTTACCGCCTCAGCTACAAGTCACTAAATTAACCTGATGAACACAGACATAGGACTTACGTTCATATGAACTATTTAGAAATCAGAATAACCTGCTGATCTTATCAAAAACAAAAAATAAGTTGGTACAGGAGGTTTATAGTTAAGTACGTGAAACCCAGAGTTTATTCTTATAACATGATTTGTAATTACTGTATTACCTTTCAGAAGAAGAGCTGTAAACCTCCTGCGCCCCACCCTGTACTTTGTTTCCTACTACATTCTGGACACCGTATTGAAGAGAAGTGATGAGCGTGTGGGCGGCTTGGAAACCTACCTAGAAAATACGCCACATCCAGCATCTCAGTCTGCTGCTCTGGCTGCTCTCCACAGATCCCAGATGTAACATGCTCATAAGCAGCCTGGAACACTGCTCATCCAAGTTGCACAGTGCGCTGTGAGCCTGGCAGCCTCCCTCTGGGGGAACCATGGCTGCAGGTGACTAGCTGAAAATAAACTAAACTCCCGGCTGAATGTCTCATCATGGTTTTAATTAAGTTTCTAGAAGAGTTGCTTTATTTTGTGGTATTCTCCCTCCTCCACCTCTTATTTACAAATTTGGTCTAATAACATTATCTGTTATTTTATTTATTGTTTTTGTGTGTGTGACAGACACAGAGAGACTGGTAGAGACAGACAGAAAGGGAAGGGAGAAAGATGAGAAGCTACGAGGGGGGTCTACAGCAGAGTGAGTGACCCCTTGTTCAAGCCAGCGACCTTTGGGCTCAAGCCAGGGACCATGGGGTCATGTCTATGATCCCACACTCAAGCCAGCAACCCCGCACTTAAGCTGGTGAGCCCGAGCCCGTACTCAAGCTGGATGAGCCTGTGCTCAAGCTGGCAACCTCGGTGTATCAAACCTGGGTCTCTGCGTCCTAGTCCGACACTCTATCCACTGTGCCACCAACTGGTCAGGCTAATAATATTATATCTTTAAGTAAATAAGGCATTTTGAATAAAGGACAGTAGATTTGTATGAGAGAATTTTCCTCAGTTTAAGTCTTTCAAATAATGCTATCTTTTAAGACATCTAATACCTACAAACATTAATATTCTTAAACATACTGCAGAATCACAGAACTAGAGAGAAAGCTCAGGAAGTAATCATGCATATCTTTTTAACCTAAAGAAAAAAGTCCTACTACAAATTCAAACAGATGTTGATATGACACAAGGCTTTTATTAAAATACCTAGAAAACTTTTTCTTAATTGCATGGGTAACTCACTCCACTGCCTCTCATAGATGAGATACCCTTTGGAATTTTTAATCAAAATCTCTTTGGCTGTGCTGAATAATATAAAAGTTAAATTATATCTGGCTTAAACAGTATACTTATAATTTACTTCTCAAAATCAAACAGCTAATTAAAAACATTCTTATCTGAGCCCTCGCCGGCTAGCTCAGCAGTAGAGCATCGGCCCAGCATGTGGAAGTCCCAGGTTTGATTCCGGGCCTGGACACACAGGAGAAGTGCCCATTTGCTTCTTTACCCTTCTCCTTCTACTTTCTCTCTGTCTCTCTCTTCCCCTCCCGCAGCCAAGGCTCCATTGTAGCAAAGTTGGCCCCGGCACTGAGAATGGCTCCATGGCCTTTGCCTTAGGCGTACAATGGCTCCAGTCACAGTGGAGCAACGCCCCAGATGGGCAGAGCATCGCCCCCTGGTGGGCATGCTGGATGGATTCCAGTGGAGCACACATGCGGGAGTCTGTCTCCCTGCCTCCCCACTTCTCACTTCAGAAAAATACAAAACAAACAAACAAACAACAAAAAAACATTCTTATCTGAAAAACATCCTAAATTCTAAATATATTTCAACTCTATCACTACAAACTTGTGATAAAATTCCCCAATGTTAGATAAGCTCTCAGTTCTTGCATGCAAAGAACTGTTGTTTGTTTTCAACCGAGACCATTTTATAAGAAACAGTGTTTTACTGGCTTTTCTACCCCTACTCCTTAACCCCTGAATAACTCCAGTTCTCATTTTCTATCCTAAGGAAAGAAATTAAGGCTATGGGCAAATAAACTGAATCTCTATTTGAATAACTAAGCAAGCTTGTTAGCTAAATTAAATCAGAGGTAGCTAACTGTCACTAATACTGTTTATGAGGATTAAATTCATATGTACATACATGCAAACTCACATAGATACATAAATCACGAGATAACTTTTCCAGTATTTCATCTAATCTGAAAGAACTAGATTCATTTCATCAGTTTCCCTGATAGTTAAAGATGTCTTTTTTTCTTTTTTTTGGTGGTTGTTCTGCTGGATCTCTGCTCTGTTCCAGGTTGCCAGGCAACCAAGAGGATGAGGATGGGGTGGTGGCGAGAATTTCAGATGCATTACTCAGGACAAGCAAATATGAAAACAATTACTAAAATGCTTATTAAAGTCAGAGCTATTTAAACATGGGGGTTCATAGGTCTTCTGTGATTATTGTAAAAATTAAAGGTTGATAAAGTAGAGATAATTGCAGTAATGTTTTTTCTCCACTATACTTGAAGTATGAAAGTAGAAAAAAACCATTATGAGGGAAGACAGAGTAGGTCAGATAAAATTTGTTTTGCAATGTCCATTAGGAAATAAAAGTATATATTTACTTCATTCTTTATATAAATACAAAAGTTACTTGCTTTAATTTTCGTCCCTTAGATTTCCATTGCATATAGTGAGCTATTAAAAAAAGGAAAACAGGCCCTGGCCGGTTGGCTCAGCGGTAGAGCGTCGGCCTGGCGTGCGGGGAACCCGGGTTCGATTCCCAGCCAGGGCACATGGAGGAGGCGCCCATTTGCTTCTCCATCCCCCCCTTCCTCTCTGTCTCTCTCTTCTCCTCCCACAGCCAAGGCTCCATTGGAGCAAAGATGGCCCGGGCGCTGGGGATGGCTCCTTGGCCTCTGCCCCAGGCGCTAGAGTGGCTCTGGTCGCGGCAGAACATCGCCCCCTGGTGGGCAGAGCATCGCCCCTGGTGGGCGTGCCGGGTGGATCCCGGTCGGGCGCATGGGGAGTCTGTCTGACTGTCTCTCCCCGTTTCCAGCTTCAGAAAAATACAAAAAAAGGGAAAACAAGTGAACATATATATCAAGGTAAATGAGTAGAAGTTCTACTATATTTATATGCTATATTAATGCTTAATTGTTATCACACATTAGTAATTCTTTATAATTTTTTGATAACTAAAATAATATATAAACCTACATAGGAAAGCCACTTTATTTTATTGACTCATACAAGTAGGAGTATGTATTTAATTTTTGAAATATTTACATATTCATGAAAAAACACGACATAAAATGACAAAAGAGAATATCTATGTTATACATAGACATAGTGAGCAAATTTAAACTTTATGCTCATTTCCTTATTTAATTTTTTTTCAATTGAGAAACAAAGTATTTGTTCACTGACTTTACAGGCTGATCCCTAGTTTATAAAATTCCAAAAATGTATTTGTATTGTACTCAGGATGAATTTTCCCATAAAAATGTGAGAGGCCCAGAGTTCTCACAAAACCATACACAATCCACAATGTACTAATAAAATAGAGAACTTGTCCACAATGCAGAGTGATATTTTAATGATTGAGGAAATTATGTTAAATGATCCAGTTTTGACTCCTAAGGTTACCTATACTGTACATATTGTCTTGGAAATAGAATCAGACACATCTCACTAATCACCCTTCTATAGAAAACTCTAGGATGATCTAGGAAATAGAAAGCTCTAAGGATCTATAGATCAGTGGTAGTCAACCTGGTCCCTATCGCCCACTAGTGGGCGTTCCAGCTTTCATGGTGGGTGGTAGCGGAGCAACCAAAGTATAAATAAAAAGATAGATTTAACTATAGTAAGTTGTCTTATAAAGATTTATTCTGCCAAACTTAGTGAAAATCCGACAAAAAGTACTTTGTAAGTAATTATTATTATATGCTTTAACTTGCTGTAACTTTGCTTTATACATTTTATAAAGCAAAGTTACTTCCCTACTTTATTGATCACCATTACTGTGGAACCGGTGGGTGGTTAGAAAATTTTACTACTAACAGAGATACAAAAGTGGGCGGTAGGTATAAAAAGTATACCTACCTAGATAGTATGTGGACTGGATATTTGTCTGGGAATAATTTATATGCCATTAAAAGTAGCCTACCCAATGTTTTCTTCACTGATTCTAACTCTGTTTTAGTCCAAATGCTCTCTGCTGGGTATCAGAAAAACAATGGAGTCTAGACCATTCCTGACCAACAACCATTCTCTTTCCCCATCATTCCACCCTTACAATCACACTTTCCAAAGTTTCAGTGTATTGGAGCCCTGGTGGAAAGCCATGTGGGGACCAACCAGCAAGGGGTGGGGACGGGGGTGTTCTGTAAAATTTACCAATCACAAGAAATGTCAAGACCATCTATTGTAGGAATTGGAGATTGAGGGACCCCTTTCTTCTTAAATTTCTCTTTCTTAATTCTGACAACAATGAGGAAAGAGGCGCTTGAGGGTGATATAGATTCCAAAGGTGCATCTTTGGGTCCATAAAGAAATGTCTCAGGTAGCAACTTTTAACTGTGAGAAGAGCAAAAAATACTTTGAAATGCGAATGTTTTCTTATTGTTGTTATTATCTTCCTTATTGTTGGACACCCTAGTGTTTCTAATAGTGACCCGCCCCGACCTCTTCAAACCCACCAAGAGTTGCGGGCTTACTTCAGGGTTACAGGGAAAGGGGCGACTATGTGGCTGCACTCTGTTCCTCAGAACCAAGGAGGAAAAAAGATCTGACGCTGACGCAGCAGACTGGGTTAACGGAGGAAAAGAGAGAAGAGAAAAAAGGAGGGAGGGAAGGAAGGGAAAAACTAGCAGGGTGTGGCTGAGGAGAATGAGATGAGGGGTCAAGGGCAGAAAGCTAGGACTGCAAAAATATTGGGACAGTGGCACCAAAGATGAGTTTTATGGGAGCGAGAAAGGTGCATACTTGACTTCACTCTCATCCTAAACTCCAAATCAATACTCCTTACACCCTAACCGCTGCGAAGCCTTGGTCGCAGGGGTGAGGCAAAAGGCGAAAGAGTTTGTTATGTGGGAGGGCCAGAAACACAGACTGTCTGTCTGAGGAAGACGGAAACCATGTGGGGTAATTCAGAATAGGTGCATAGCTGGTAATACGATCTGAAGGATCACTTATAGTTGAGGGCTAGAGGTAAAACAGAGATGAGCTATACCAGGACTTGAAAATTAATACACACAAAGAATGGTTTTATTTTTAAAATTGATTATATTATAAAGGGGGTAAATTCATGGGGGTTGAACCAACTAGTGCTCACAAGACATTTAGTGACATATTATTTTCCATGTTTGGAAACCTCTAGGATAGAAATTAATAACAGATATTAGAGAAATGCAAATCAAAACTGCAATGAGATACCACGTCACACCTGTTAGATTAGCTATTATTAACAAGACAGGTAATAGCAAATGTTGGAGAGGCCGTGGAGAAAAAGGAACCCTAGTTCACTGTTGGTGGGAATGTAAAGTAGTACAACCATTATGGAATAAAGTATGGTGGTTCCTCAAAAAACTGAAAATAGAACTACCTCATGACCCAGCAATCCCTCTACTGGGTATATACCCCCAAAACTCAGAAACATTGATACGTAAAGACACATGCAGCCCCATGTTTATTGCAGCATTGTTCACAGTGGCCAGGACATGGAAACAACCAAAAAGCCCTTCAATAGAAGACTGGATAAAGAAGATGAGGCACATATACACTATGGAATACTACTCAGCCATAAGAAATGATGACATCGGATCATTTACAGCAAAATGGTGGGATCTTGATAACATTATACGAAGTGAAATAAGTAAATCAGAAAAAAACAGGAACTGCATTATTCCATACACGTAGGTGGGACATAAAAGTGAGACTAAGAGACATTTATAAGAGTGTGGTGGTTACGCGGGGAGGGGGGAAAGGGAGAGGGAAAGAGGGAGGGGGAGGGGCACAAAAAAAACTAGATAGAAGGTGACAAAGGACAATCTGACTTTGGGTGATGGGTATGCAACATAAGTGAACGACAAGATAACCTGGACATGTTATCTTTGAATATATGTATCCTGATTTATTGATGTCACCCCATTAAAAATAAAAAAAAAAGAAATTAATAACAATTAATATTTTGTGCTTATCAATTTTCAAAAATAAAATGATTATACTAAAACCTTTGTATCATACACTGCTGTGAGATCATTTCTTTTTATTTTTAAATTCTATTTTAAATATGCTTTTCTTGTCTTAAATTAGTTTTACAGGGTGAGAAGGATGACATTTACAATAGGACTAACAAATTTACCCAATAACAAAATATGAACAGCTTGTATCTGCCAAAATGTGTCAAAAAAAAAAAAATCACCATTCAATTTTCTGGATTCAGTGTTCTTTGTTTTGCTTACTATTAACATTGCAGAAGAATGGATGAGTCTTCAATTAACTGCTATAATGTTGCTAAATATTCATTATATACATACAGCCCTGATAGAAAAGGTCCAAAATTATAAAAAAAATAATTAAAACACAATGTTGCCTCCATAAATAAATGTAAATCTCTGAGTAGAAATGAAGATTTGAAGTTACAGAAATAATGACCACTTACACTGTCAATTTGAAACAGTTTCTGCTGCGAAGGCAAGGCACTCAAGAGGACTTGATTTTAAATTCAGCTCACAGCTTTAACTGTGTGTTGTGCTGGACAATATATTTAATCTTTCCAAGTTGTGCAAATGGTGCTAATGAATGAAACATACTTCTGAAATTTCATTGAAATTTAAATAAGAAAATGTAGCTAATTGAATGGTGTTGGGTATTCAAAGAATATCAAGTCTCTTCTCATTTCTCTTCTTTAATTTTTTGAGGTTAAATAACATAGAGATGTCTCCCTAGATATAGGAATCCATAAACACTTAGCTCTCTCCTTCCTCCCTGCCCACTGTCCCCAGGTTATAGTAACAAAAAACCCCCCATAGATGTCTGAAATAGAAGGCAAGTTAAAAGGAGCTCTGGTATTTTACCACAACAAACAAACAATAAAACAATACAGAGGGAAGAAGAAGCTCTAGCTTACTATTTTGTTGGGAGATAGTTAAAGTACTGTACTTGTCCCCTTTTTAAAAAGAGCCCTTAGACCCTGGCCTGATGGCTCAGTGGATAGAGCACTGACCTGGCGTGCAGACATCCCAGGTTCAATCCTCAGTCAGGACACACATTAGAAGCAACCATCTGCTTCTCTCCCTTCCTTCTCCCTCTTCTCTCCCTCTTCTCCTCCTGCAGCTAGTGGCTCAGTTAGTCTAAGCATCAGCCCCGATAATTGAGGATAGCTTGGTTGATTTAAGCATCAGCCCCAGACAGGGGTTGCTGGGTGGATCCCAGTCAGGGTGCATATGGGATTCTGTCTCTATCTCCTCCTCTCATTTAAAAAAATAAAAAAATAAAATAAAAAGGGCCCTTAGATTCACTAGAGTTATATGAGTTTCTTAAAAGCCCTTGAAAGAACTAAAATCTCATGACCTGCCTCTTTATGCAATACTGACTACTGTTACATGCAAATAGTTCTTGAATAAAGTACAAACACACGAATAATCCAAGAAACTGATGTTTATTATTATACAAGTGGGTAAACTTTTAATAATTGCTACATTTAAATAGATATATCTGAATGTTTATAATTGAATCATTTCTTTGAATCAATGGTCTTTTGGTCTATACTTATGGAAAAAAGAAACTATGTATTTATGCTTGTACCACCTATGTGATATAGTTAAAACTTGGATGAGCCTCAAATAATTTTTTTTAAAGACTATAACCACTATCAAGACACCAAGGAGTTATAGGTCGTATTTTGGTAAGTGTAATTGTTTTTAGACATAACCAGTGCCTGGCTTTAATACATGAATACATTTGGAATACTAATAGGCCCGCCTCCTGCGAGATGGATTCCTCTTCTGTTCGCTTGCACTCCATCTGTTGCAGCAGAGGAAATCAACAACCTGGGAACCCACGGACACGTCTGACAGCTGCAGGACTCAGATTCTCAGCTCAACAAATTATGACTCACTAAGACTCTCTGACAGGAAAAACATTCACCACTACAACCTGGTGGGGCTGGGTGCAAGTGTGTAACTGTGTAAGTATGTGAGTGTGTATATGTGTAGTTTAAATAATTAATTTGGCTAAAGAAAGAACAGGCCCATGTTTTTAATATTAATCAGAATTGATATCTCATGGATCTTTCACAAGCTTAAGATAACATCACACTCTACCGTATGTCCCTGTTAGACACTTGGAGCACACCACACAGTGAATATATTCAGTTTGGCTTTGGCAAGGACGTGACTAAATGTAGCTTAAAATAATACAACTTTGTTTATAATTAATGCTCACTTTTTATTTACTGAGCTGTCTTTAGGACATCACCACTGTCCTGATTCTTTCTCTTAACTGACACTATTTTACGGTCAACTGTTTTGTTTGGTTACCAAATATACACAGTGCATTAAGCATAGAACCTGCTTTGTTGCTGTTTTAAGGTGCTGTTACCTCACCTGTTGTCTACCTTTGTGATACTGGTTTTAATACAAATTAGGGAACAAAAGAAACAGCACAAGAGGATTTATAGGAAAAGGAATTTTATATAGCCCTTAACAGTTCTGGGTTTCACTTCGTCTGGCCTCCAAGTTATGTATTATGTTTTACAGTGAGAACCATACCCCTAAATCACAATTTTTTCTTTTTTGATGACCCCTGACTACTGCAGCATTAGCCCCCTTCCCTGAAACAGGGTCTGAGGTGATTGTGAGGATCAAGGAAATTACATGGATCCAATATTAAAGTCCCCCCCCCCTTTTTTTTAGAGTCAGAGAGAGTGATAGATAGGGACAGACAGGAACAGAGAGAGATGAGAAGCATCAATCATCAGTTTTTTTGTTGCGACATCTTAGTTGTTCATTGCTTGCTTTCTCATGTGCCTTGACTGGGGGGCTACAGCAGACTGAGTAACCCCTTGCTCGAGCCAGCGACCTTGGGTCCAAGCTGGTGAGCTTTTTGCTCAAACCAGATGAGCCCGCGCTCAAGCTGGCAACCACGGGATCTCGAACGTGGGTCCTCCGCATCCCAGTCCAACACTCTATCCACTGCGCCACCGCCTGGTCAGGCCTAATATTAAAGTCCTTTAACTGGAAATTTAAAAAGATTCAAAGACAATAGGGGGAGAGATTGTCCTAAAATCAGGACTGCACAAACAGGAGAAAGAAATGGTTTAGGATCAAAGGTGTGCCAGGCACATCGCTAGGAAGCTGTCAGATGGACAGTGTGGCTTAGGCACAGCAGCTGCTCTTTATGAGAGTCCTGTCCCTGCTTTTTCAGAAAGTCCGAGCTGCTTTTGACTCGGATCAGAGTATGCTCACTCACTCCTGGCTCCTGTGATGAGCTGGACTGGATGTAGGAGCTAGTTCCACCTCCAGATTCCAACAGAAGAAGGGCAGTGAGCAGACCTCGGCTGCACCCCCCAGGCCAGCTCAGCAAATAACAACTTCCTAAGATTCTGTGATAACTTATAGGGTAATGGACCATATATGCAATTAAATTTCCTAGTTTTTCTCTTTTAAATTAAGGACGTGCTTGATAATCATTTATGAGAACTCCCTTGCCATTGATTTCCATTGGCACCTATATCCCATAATAATAATAAATAATAATAAATTCTACTGGGCGACCAATTCTGGACAAGACGGAGAGAGACTACCACAGATGCTGGGTTCCGGCTGCAGACGAGTCCCAGAGCTCTCATTGATAACACTGGGTCTTGATGGTTTTCACACCCTCCTTGCTTAGCAAATAAATAACAACTGTAACAACAACAAAACAACAAGCCAGAACCCTAGGGGGCAGGAAGAAGTTGTCCTAATACAATGGGAAAGTTATAATCTAAAGAGGAAGAGTCATCAGCCACAGACTCTAGAAGGCCCTTTTTCTCTCCGAGAGTTCCCTGGTTACAACATCACTTGCACAGTCATCGCGCTGTGATAAGAACACAGCATCTACCTCCTGCTCTGTACCCCCCAGAGACCAGAGGGTAGCATCATGGCAGCCCCAGGCTCTGTTGGGGTGTGGAGGTGTTTCCAAGGACCACTGAAAAGATTCCTACTCCTCTCTTCTGCACTTTGTGTAAAAAAGAGTTTTGTGTTGGTTCTGTTTCCTTCCTCAGACCTAGGGTAATACCTGATATATAGTAGGTAACCTCTACCTAGCTGCTGAATAAATGAGTAAAGAAAAATATAGAGTGGTTTTGGATGTGACCACAGATGCATAATTAGGAAAAAGTAGACTAGTCTCATAAAAGTATATCACACAACGACAGATCCTCTTTGAAAACTATCTTGTAGGATGTGTTCCAACAAGAATTCTAGCCAAAGCAAAGAGATAAGGGAATCAATGGTGAATAATAACTTAGTAAAATTATTGTTGCCTGAATAAACATAAGAAATACAAAACGATAACTCCAGATGATATCAAAATAAAGAAAAGTGAGTTTATAGTCCTGGCTGGGTAGCTCAGTTGAACTGATGAGTCAAGGTTGTGGCTTTGATATTTAGTCAGGGGAGAATCAAGCAATGAATGTGTGAATAGGCAGAACAACAAATCAATGTTTCTTTCCTTCTCCTCATCTTTCTCTGCCTCCTTCTTCTCCTGCTCTTTAAAAAAAATCAATAAATAGACATATTTTACAAAGGAAGGCAATAGTAGAGAAAGTTGAAAAACTGATAAGGTTGTTGTCAAAGGGGGAAGACAGAGATAATTAAGTTTTACATATTAGAAGGGGAAAACAAATAATGAATCTTAATAAGTTAGAGATAACAGAATAAAAACAGTATTTGTGACTTTCGAACAAAAAGAATAAAGCCTGAGTTGTCAATATAATAGATATAAGAAAGGAGGGGAAAAAAACATGATGAATAAAAACATGAAATAAGATGGCAGAAATAAAGTCTCCATATAAAAATAAAGTAAAAAAAATACATTAGTCAAATTCTGTAATCAAAAGACTGACACATCAGATTCACCAAAAAAACCCCAAACAAAAACCCATTAAATTGTCCACAAAAAAAGGCTGATGGAGGAGATGAAAAAAAAACATATAAGGTAAAATTTTACCAAATGAAAACCAAAATAAAAATTTAAATGTTGACCACTCAATTTAAAGAGAAAAGATAGATAATTTGCTCATAAAATAACATATTAATAAGCTATTAGGCTCACAAGTAAATATTTAACTAATATATAACTACTAACTGATAGAAATAGGTACAATTTTTCAATGGAAATTTTAATACACCTCTTTTAGAAATGAGTAGGTTGAGTAGAAAAATTAAGCAAACACATAGTAAATGTGAGTTACTCCATTAACAAATTCAGTCAAAAAGTATACAATGTACATAATAAAACTTTACTCAATAAACACAAAATGCTCATTCTCTTCAAGAATATAGAAATGTTTTATATTATACCACAATGGACATCTCGACAAATTCCAAAAAAACTATCTATGCATCATGAGCTCTACATTAAATTCAATAAAGTTTTAAATCCATAATAAAAAAGCAGGCATAAAAATATCAGGAAACTAAAGAGTTACATGAACTCATGGTTAAATGAACTGAAAGTAACAAGACAAATGATAAAACACTTAAGAGCTGAATGACAGCCAAAGTTCCACGTGTCAAAGGCTGTGTGAGATGCATCTGAAGCAGTCCGGTGCAGTGTAGAGATTTAAACAGATTTCTCACATCAAATGAAAGAATGAAAACAAGCGAGCTAAGCAGTCGACATGAGAAATTAGGAAATGGGACATCTGCTTGCAACAATGATGAAATGACAGGTGCTGAACCGTCTCTACTACCCTAAAGATCAGAAAATCCGGTAAAATAAAAAAAACCCTGGGTTTTCAGAGTTTGCCCAAGAGGCAGCACGGGAGAGAGAATGTTGAAAGAGGGGAGGAATATAGGTAAGCTCTGCAAGGACAAGCCAGGGGTCCAGGTGCTCACACGGGGAGAGGGGAGGCAGAGCTGTGGAGAGGAGGGCTGCACAGAAGGAAAGCACATTCATCGTTTCTCCAAGAGTCTTTTGTGAGTAATGCTCTGTGCGTGTGTGTGAAGAAACTACCGGGCTACGGAAAGAACCACCACAAGAACAGGTGGAAAAAAATCCCCTGGAGATCACTTGGCGCCAGGACTAGTTTGTGCACACCAGCCAGAGCAGACACACAGGATACTGAGTAAAGCAGGGGATCATTTCAGTAGCTGGACTTACACTGAAACTGGTTCCAGAACAGCCCTGATAAAGCCAAAAAGCAAGTCTTTAAAGGACCATACTACTTCCAAAAACTGAGGTATGACCTGTCAGGATTTCTGAAGGGTTTAAGACTTTCACCCTATTTATAAGCTTATTATTGTCTCATGGATGTTGGCAGAAGACACAGACAAAACTGGGCCAAAGACAAACTCTGTTACTCAAGGGAGAGCAAGAAGCATGAACTTCTCATCAATTGGCAGTGGTTCTCACTCGACCCCTACTCCTTCCCGGCAAACACTAGCCTATATGAACGCCTGCACATGCAGAAGGTTGCAGTATAGGAGATGAACACTGAACTTGTGGGAAATACACCACTTTTATAACAAGTGGGTCCAAGCTTGTTGTTTGTCTGGGGGAGATGTTACCTATTTCTCAAGGCTGTTCACTGCAAACACCACCCTGAGAAATGGCCCTTTAGTTGGTAAAAAACAACAACAACAAAAAAAAAAAAACCTTACAACACATACAATGCAATAAAGGGCATAAGATTTGAAAAAAATATTTCATCTAAAAAGATTTGTGGATGGCCGTAGGGGAACTCATTATAGAGATGCAATATGGCTCCAGCAGCAGAGGCATCTGGGAAGTGCTGTGCTCTCTGTGACTCTCTGCAACCCCATGTTGTGCTGACTGCTCCAAAAAGCCAGAATGCTTCCCTCAAAGTCAAACATCTGTCCCAGGAGGGAGGTTAATGAATATAGAGAGTGTAACAATTATCTGGTGTTATCTTTTTAATTTAGAAATGCATTGTTCTTGCTGGTGGTCTAGGTGATTACCCACCATGTGGTTTTGTTGTTAACACCCTATAAAAAGGGCACCTCGTTCTGCAAGGGGTATGGACTTTTTACCTGGCCAACAACCCCGGAAAGCCAGCAGTTACTGTGCCCGTGTGGACATAAGTTCCTCTATTAAAGGCCCTATGGGCCCTGGCCGGTTGGCTCAGCAGTAGAGAGTCAGCCTGGCGTGCGGGGGACCCGGGCTTGATTCCCGGCCAGGGCGCATAGGAGAAGTGCCCATCTGCTTCTCCACCCCCCCCCCCTCCTTCCTCTCTGTCTCTCTCTTCCCCTCTCGCAGCCAAGGCTCCATTGGAGCAAAGATGGCCCGGGCGCTGGGGATGGCTCCTTGGCCTCTGCCCCAGGCGCTAGAGTGGCTCTGGTCGCGGCAGAGCGACGCCCCGGAGGGGCAGAGCATCGCCCCCTGGTGGGCAGAGCTTCGGCCCTGGTGGGCGTGCCGGGTGGATCCTGGTCGGGCGCATGCGGGAGTCTGTCTATCTCTCCCCCTTTCCAGCTTCAGAAAAATACAAAAAAAAAAAAAAAAAAAAGGTCCTATGAATTTGGATATGGCTACATGTCAATTCTTCAGAATTAACCCTGAATTTACTTTTGAAGCCTTCCCCCAACAATGGGAAAACCAACACTCTAGGGCAAGAAAGTGCAGGAGTCCAGACCCAGATGGTGACACAAGAGACTTCTGAATTTTCCTCCTCTCATGACCACATCAAATATACAGCTAACAAACAGAGTAAGTTCCTCTGAGAACCCAGAAACTAACTGACTCCTACTGATTGGGTGACTGAGAAAATACTCATATCATGAATTCCCACTGCTGGCAGCACAACACACAATTGAGAAGGAACCCTCAACTCCCAGCTTCTCTCTGAGAAGCAAAGGGTTGGGAGTACACAGCTAGTTCCCCAACTTTTAAGGCTGAAACTCAAGGGATGGACCCCAAAATGACCAAGCTCTGAAAGTCAACAGAGTTTACATTTATTAGTCCCACAAGACTATAGAAAAAAAGAGGAGTTGTTAATGGGTATGCAAGCATTTGCCTTGGTTATCCACCCACCTCCATTCCCCCAGGGCTCAGGAGCAGGCCCCTCTCACAGTCTTTCGCTAAAAGGGGTTTGGCTACATACATTACCATCTGCAACACCAGTGCTGGTCCTTTAAGCAGCGGGCAGCTAGGTGCTGACTGTCATCTCCTCTTTGGGACACTGATGGGTCTTAGGACACCCTCAACTATAGTACTAAAAGATGCTAAAAATAAAAACTGGTTTTCACAATCACAAAAGTTTAAGAGGGAACCGGGAGATCACGCCATGCTGATTGGCAAGTTTCGTCTCCCACGTAAGACCAATCTGTCATGACTGGGAGAGGTAACTGCTTTGCAGAAGAGAGTCAAGAAAAATAAACAAGCGGGAATAAGTTCCAAACAATTTAATGAGATAAAACTCCAGAAACTGATCTTAATGAAAGTAAGTGATTTACCAGATAGAAAATTTAGAATAATGGTTATAAACAGGCTCACTAAAGTCAGGAGAGCAAAACATTAAAAATGAGAATTTTAACCAAGGAACAGAAAACAAAAACAAGTACCATACAAATCAGAAAGCTGAAGAACACAATACTTAAACTGAAAAATTCAATAGAGGGGTTCAACAATAAACTAGATTAAGTGAAAAGAAGAACCAGAGAACTCAAAGACAGGACAGTGGGATTTTGTTTTGCTTCTCAGATTGGATAAATTCCAGCAAAACAAAAGCCTGGGAAACAATGAAGATCGCTTAAAGGACTTATGGGACATCCTCAAGTGTACAAGCATATACATGATAGGGGTCCCAGAAGAGAACAGGGAGAGAAAAGGACAGAAAGATTATTCCATTAAATAACAACCAAAAACTTCCTTGAACTAGAGTCACTGAAATAAAGCTTCACTAAGACCAGAGAGTTCTAAGTATAATATGAAGCTAAAGAGATCCGCAGAGAAAAACATTATGACTAAATTGTTCAAAGTTAAAGACAAGGAAAGATTCTTAAAATCAGAAGGAGAAAAGCAACTTGTTACAAGGGAACGCCTATAAAACTATCAGTGGATTTTTCTTTCTTTAAAAAACTATTTTTTCCCATTTATATTATTATAATTGAGAAGTGTCATGAGAACACTTTTGAGGGTAAAAAAATTATTCTTTATTATGATTATATATCTTAGTCAAAACTAATGTACTTATTCACTTAAAAGTGGTGAATTTTACATAAAGTATATATTTCACTAAAGTTGAATAGCCCCTTCCAATGGAATGATTAACAAAACAAAAACTGACTCGTTAAAAAAACTTATAAGAAAGTCCTGACCAGGTGGTGGTGCAGTGAATAGAGCGTAAAATTGGGATGCAAAGAACCCAGGTTAAAACCCCAAGGTCGCCAGCTTAAGCACGTTTTCATCTAGATTGAGCATGGGCTCACCAGCTTGAGTGTGGGGTCGCTGGCTTGAGAGTGAGATCATAGACATGACTCCATGGTCGCTAGCTTGAAGCCCAAAGTCATTAGCTTGAGCCCAAGGTTACTGGATTGAGCAAGGGGTCACTTGGTCTGCTGCAAACCCTGTCTTCCCCAGTCAAGGCACATATGAGAAAGCAATCAATGAACAACTAAGGTGCCACAACGAAGAATTGATGCTTCTCATCTCTCTCCCTATTTGTCTGTCCCTCTCCCTGTCTCTCTCTCTCTGTCTGTGTCACAAAAAAAAAAGACTTATAAGATAAACAAATTTTTGGCATGACTGATCAAAAGGATAAAAAACCATAATTTAATCATACAGTGAAACATGGGGTAGCTACTATCATGAACTATTATACAGATTGAGCACAAAATAGAGTATTATAAACAACTTTAAACCAATGACTTGAATATCTGAATGGAATAGATTAATATAGAAAAATAAAATGGAATGATGTAAAATTTAAAATACAGTAAGTGATGCATGAAATACCAACTCTACACAGAGAATTGGATTCTCTACCTTACATCACAGAAAAACAAAGCCATATGAATATAAGACCTAAATGTACAAAATTATAAATAGAAGGAAATGTAACAAAATATCTTTGTGACTTCAGTAAAAAGTAAAATATCTTTAAGTTTTAAAATGCATAAATTATGAAGGAAAAAATTGTTGACTATATAACAAAGGTACTATATTTCCTCATGTATAAGGCACACCCCTTTTCCTAAAAATTTGGGGTCTAAAAACTTGGTGCATCGTATACAATGGTTGTAGATTTTTTTTCACTTGAATTGTCTGCTTTTTCACGCTTGTTTTTGTGCTCATTGTTTTGCACCTGTTACTGGTATATTACGGCAGGTCGGTCGTTGTCAAGTCATTTAAGAAGTGTGGCATTTCAAATGCCACAGATGGAACTGAGGACGAGGCAATACATGAAGACAGTGATTCGTCATCAGACACAGATGAGGATAAGCTAATGGATTGGAGTTTTGACAATGATGAGAAGTTGTATGAATTTTATGATGAATAAAACGAGTTCAATAACTTTATGTAATATATTTTTTTCCAAATTTCCAGCCCCCAAATTAAAGTGCATCTTATATATGGGGAAATACGGGTAATTCAGAGTTAACAAGTGGATGACAGATTTGAGTTAGATTATTTTAAGGAACGAAATACCACAAGGAATTAATATATGTAACATATAAGATACACCTTCAAATCAGCCAAAAAGGAAAACCATTAGAAATATGGGTAAAACATATGGATGGTCATGTATGAAAAAGAAATTATCAATAACTAATAATCTTAAAATCAGAGTAGTGCAAATAAAAAATACTAGATAACAATATGTACTTACCAGATTGCCAAAATTTATAAAGTTGTATAATATAAAGTGTTAAGAAAGGTGGGAGTTGAGAATGGAAACCCTTAGATTCTTAGAATGAAAATGAATAAAGCCACTTTTATTCAGTTTTAGAGAGCAATCTAAAAAGACTTGGTCAAATTAAGAGTAATATCTTAGAATCTAGACACTCCTCTCCTGGATGTGTACCTCAGAAATATCCTCACAGAGGTTTATGTGAGGATATGCAAGAGAATGCTCACTGCATGACTGTCTATTAAAGCTAAGAGTTGAAGACACCTAGATTCTCCATCAGTAGGAATATAGATATATTAAATGTTATATAAATATGTTAGAATATTTATTCATTTTGGAGAAGAGAAAGAGAAAGAGAAAGAGAGAGAGAAGGGGAGAAGAACAAGAAGCATCAACTCCCATATGTGCCTTGACCAGACAAGTGCAGGGTTTTGAACCGACAATCTCAGTGCTCCAGGTTGACGATTTATCCATTGTGCCACTACAGGTCAAGCCAGTGATCAAAATATTTAAAATTGCATATAACAGCCTAATATTAAGACGATAAGTTAGAGAATAAGATTTCTAGGACAATAGCACAAAACCAAATAATCAAAATAAAAATGTATTAGATTGAAAGAATGTATGTTAAACACATTGAATACTGAATTCAGAGGTACACTGAATTCCTATGGAGAAAGAAAGAGTGGGCAAAATGCATTAATAAAAAAAATTAAGAGCCATGTATGGAATAGCAATGATAACGTACAAAAACTAAGACAGGACTTTAATATGTTTCATATTGGCATAAAAATGAGTATGAAATAATATAAAAAGTTTCAGTAAAGTTAATCATATTGACAGATGAATTAACTGACATGAAATGAATGACTAATCGAAGTCAAGAGCAGGGTTTTGATTAAGCCAGCAATAATAATGATGCATAAGACAGTCATGCCAGCACCCTCCGTAGGAAGGAAATGTCATAGGGCAAGGTCAGGTATTTGATTCAGTCACAGAGACAAACTATGGCTGAGGAATGAAAAGTTTCCTCCTGAAAAGAAACTTGAACATAGAGAAGATTTTGAAATAATTAGCCTATCAATTTCAAGGAGTAAAAGACATGGCATTTATTGTCATCATTCACAGAGAACCCAAAAATAGCAAGTGATGAAATATGATTTTTGATTATTATAGAGAAATACAGCAAAAAATAAAAAATAAAAAAAATTTCTAGAGTTAAAAATACCTAGACCAAGCTGGTTTATCAAAGTGACAACTGAGGACACTGCCAACTTAAAATAACTGCAGTGCCAAAGCCAAACCCCACAAGTCCAAACATCAACCAGTTACCATAAAACAAAAATGTGAAAATTAAGAATATATGTGACATAAAGAGCTCATTGATTGACTGCATCATGACAAACCTCTTACATCACATTTTCAAAAAAAAAAAAAAAGTACCTAATTCAAAAGACACAGAGTACCTTCTAAATGCCTTTTATTCTTATTTCCAAGAATTGCTTCATCCTCAAATGACAAAGATCTATTACAACTGAGGATATTCAAAAGAACTTGCTTTAGGAATTAAAAAGCAAATTAAAAAGGAAAAATTTCAAACCTGCATCTTCTGAGTGTCCATAAATTGCTAAGGAGACTACTATGAAGGGACAGCATTAATTTAAGAAGCATAAATTAGTACGGTTCTTAAGTTTCACTGTGGCACAGACACACTGAAGGAGGGCAGTACATAGTAAGAATATAATGGAACATAATCGGGTGCCAAACTGTATTAATTTTTGCCTTTGCTGTCAGTTGTCCAGAGAAAATTTTCTAAGAAATTAAGTCCACCAGTGCTTCCCTTTATAAAAAATAAAACACAGATCTCTCTGTTCATTGAGAATCAAAACTAATTTCTTTTGTTACTGATAAAAATGTTGATTCTGAAAATGGAAACCTCAGCCACTAGCTTAATTACATACACGATATGTATCCAAATAGCACACATATTGGGATTTTAAAACTAAACGGTATTAACAATAAAGGTTAATGATTTTCTCTTTTTTTAATGTGAGGAGAAAAACACTTTAAAAATTAATCATGTTTTCCATAAATGTCCGCTTGGAACACAGACCACTAACCCTCACCACGCAGCTCGGTCAGCTTTGGCTCACACCATCATAATATATTAAAAACATCTATCATGATCACAGCATAACCTGACCTTGACAAAAATTTCAAGTTCATGTGTTTAAGGACTTAATAGACTTAGAACCTTTTTCCTCCCAATTCATTAGTCATGGTCCTGGGGAAGGAGTATAATTTCAGTAATCGAGGTGGAAACAGAAGACAGTTTGTTCTTCTCACTGGCTTATGCACAGGTACTAGAAATGTCATCATCTTCCCTACCACCCAAGACCACAAAAACAGCTCTGTTCCTCCTCCATTTTAGATGATCTCATGAGATTACAAGAATTCCTTTCCCTAATTATATGAGTGAAATGTGTCACACTTCACATGTCCATTCAACAAATAGTTATTGAGCACCAGCCACGGGTCATCCACTATGCTGTACCAAAACCAAATATAGTCCCTGTCCACCCCGAGGTTCTCGTTTAGGGTAGGATACACATATCCATCAACTATCTACAAATGAACATAAAGTTATGATGTGACAGACTCCAGAGGAACATAGGGAGCTTTGAGAGTATGATCTAATCAGGGTGGCAGAAGTGTCAACCCCAATGAAGGGTTGATTAAAAAAAGTTCTGAAGAGTTAGCTCAGAAAGAAAGGATGTCTTCTCAGAAAACAGAGCACATGCAAAGGTCTGTGGGGCAGGACAACATGTGCTGAGAACCAGGGCAAAGCCAGCGTGGCTGAACAGCAAAGCAGCCTCAGCCTCTTCCTCTCCCTTCTCTAGTATTCAGTTTATCTCAGTTTTCCTTCTTCTTTAACTATTTCTCACTTACTCCAAAGATAAAAAAGCAGCTGAAGTACAGCATAGAAAAAGCAGCCCTCCCCCACAAAATGACCAAAACCCTTAAGCCTCAAGGAAGAAATGTGAACGAAAATATAAATTCATTATATTTATAGCCCTTAGGATTGATAAACATGGTCACTGCCCATGTGCATCTAAACAATAATGAACAGCCTTATAGCCATGCTTTCCAAATTATGACAGTCACATATCCTAGATATAACAGTGTTAACAGTCTGTAACTGTTGGTGTTCAGACCCCTGGGGCAACAACCTTGTCCTAGGGAGTATTAAAACCCCAATAGTTATTAATGTGATACATCTTACATGGGCTTTAATTTAACTCCAGTGTTTGGGGAAGGGGAGAAAATTAAAAATAAAAATGGATATGCTACAGTATAGAATATAAGATTTCAATTTTTTGTGAGGGGGATATAGACAAGTGTTCGTGGAGAACTACTTCAGGAAAGATCTCCAGGGATACCCACAACTCTACTGACATGACCTTCTGTGGAGAAGCATGAAAAGATCCACTTGACATGTTGAGAAGACAAGACGTGCCGCAGCAGAATACAGAATAAGCGGCCTATCTGTGAGGTAACCCATTCCCTACCCAGGCCACTCTCCGTGACTAAATAACCCCTAAGTAACCCCGGCTCTCACCTGATTGAAACCTGCGCTCTCTCCTCCGCTTCCCCATTATTACCAACAGTCACACAATAATCCCTCCTTCTTTGTGCAGAAGTAGCCAGAAAATAAAGGCGCTGAAGGGACACACATGATTTCCAGTGCTTAGATGCTGTGCAATTTTCTGTTGTTGCCTTTTTTAATTAAAGATTTTATTTATTTTAGAGAGGAGAGATAGATAGAGAGAGAGGGGGCGAGAGAGGAGGGGGAGGAGCAGAGAAAGAGAGAGAGGAGGGGGGAGGAGCAGGAAGCATCAACTCCCATATGTGCCTTGACCAGGCAAGCCCAGGGTTTTGAACTGGCAACCTCAACATTCCAGGTAGACACGTTATCCACTGCGCCACCACAGGTCAGGCTGTTGTAAGCCTTTTGCTGACTTTTTTCTTGATGTAGTTTAAGTGGATTTTGTTTAATACAAACCAAAGAACTAGAGGCTTGACTAGAAAACACACCCTTATCTCCATCATTTTAGCTGCTTCCCCTCATTCCTTGAGCATACCAGAATCTCTCCTGTTTTACAGCAAAACTAGCCAAGCCCTGGACCGAAAGCTAGTTGGCTAGAGCATCGTTGGAATAGGCAAACGTGGGCACATAAGAAATAGATCAAAGTTTCTTTCTCTCTCTCTAAAATCAATAATAATAATAAAAGAACCTAGCCAAACAACCTACCAAATAAAACTTTGTGCTAGGTTGAATAGTGTCTGCATAGAACCTCAGAATGTGACCTAATTTGGAAGTAGGGCCTTTGCAGATATAGTGACTTAAGATGAGACCATACTAGATTAGGGTGGGCTCTCATCCTCACAATTAGAGTCTTTATAAAAAAAATGGAAGGGGGATTTAGTCACTGAAACACGGAAGAAGAGCACGTGACAACGAAGGCAGAGACGAGAGTGGTATGTCAGAGCCTAGGAACGCCAAGGAGAGCTGGCAACCACCAGAAGCTGGAAGAGGCAAGGAAGTCCTAGAGCGTTCAGAGGGAGCGCAGCCGAGCTGAGTCCCTGATACCTGGCTTCTGGCCTTCAGAACAGTTAGAGAATACATTTTGTTGTTGTAAGCCACCCCGTTTACAGCACTTTGTTAAAAGCACAATGAACACAACCTTCTTAATACCACATCGAGGGCGAGCACGCATCTTGATTGGTACCTGTTGCCCTGGCCAACTTATTATTGGTGCCCTTTTTTTTTTTTTTTTTTCATTTTTCTGAAGCTGGAAACAGGGAGAGACAGTCAGACAGACTCCCGCATGCGCCCGACCGGGATCCACCCGGCATGCCCACCATGGGGCAACGCTCTGCCCACCAGGGGCGATGCTCTGCCCATCCTGGGGGTCGCCATGTTGCGACCAGAGCCACTCTAGCGCCTGAGGCAGAGGCCACAGAGCCATCCCCAGCGCCCGGGCCATCTTTGCTCCAATGGAGCCTTGGCTGTGGGAGGGGAAGAGAGAGACAGAGAGGAAAGCGCAGCGGAGGGGTGGAGAAGCAAATGTGCGCTTCTCCTGTGTGCCCTGGCCGGGAATCGAACCTGGGTCCTCCGCACGCTAAGCCGACGCTCTACCGCTGAGCCAACCGGGTGCCCTTTTTATTCTCAGAAGTATCCCCACTTGTATGGTCACCCCACTTGTCCCCTATGTGACTAGTGCTCTCTCTCCACTAACGCCAGGTTTCTCAGAGATGTGATCTCCTGAGAAAGCTTTTATTACCTTTTGCTTCAGCAGTTTAAAACAATGAAAAAATCTGAAACTGTCCTTTGGTTTTACATTTTTATTCTCAAGATTAATCACTTTCCTCCACCTTTTTATTGTGGGAACTTTCAAAATTCTACAGAAAACCTTAAAATATAACATAATGAATACTGTTTTACTCCTCATCTAGATTCGGGTTGACAAACTATGGCCCGGGGTCAAATCTAGTCTGTGCATGTTTTTGTATAGCCCACCACCTGAGAATGACCTTTACATTTTTCCAAAGTTGAAAACAATCAAAAGAAAATAAAATTCTTTGACACGTGAAAGTTATGAAATTCAAATTTCAGTGTCTGTGAATAATGGTTATTGGAACACAGCCATGACACTTGTTTATACCTGTGGCTAATTTCTGTGTTATAATGGTATAGTTGAGTAGTCGTGACAGAGATGAATAGATACAGGGACAAAATACTGATTATCTGGCTCTCTATAGAAATAGTTTGCCAACTCTTCACCTAGATTCAGTTCTTTTTTAAAAAACAAAAGACACAGTCCCTTCCTGCCCCTGCTTTGGTTGCCATAATGAAATACCACAGGCTTACACAGATATTTATTTTCTCCCAGGTTTTTTTTTTTGGGGGGGTGCAAGTCCCAAGCTAAGGTGCCAGCGGGGTGGTGTCTGGTTTGCAGACACACCTTCTCCTGTGTTCCCACAAAGCCTTTTCTCCAAGCATGTGCAGAGACGCATACTCTCTGGTGTCTCCTCCTTTTCTTAGAACGATTCAGTGCTATCATATCAGGATCCTATTTCTAATGACCTCATTTAACTTTAATTTCCCCCCTAAAGGCCCCATCTCCAAATATGGTCACATTGAGAGTTAGGGCTTCAACATTTGGGGGAGGGACATGATTCAATCCACAACATAAACACAGACAGTTATACACACACCAAAGGAAAAAGAATAATTTAATAATATAATCTAATACAGGTATACTGTCCATACTCAAATATCCTCAATTGTCTCAAGGTTAACCGATTAAAGAAGCCTTAAAAAAGATTTATAGTTTTCTACATTTATTGTTTACTCTGTTCATTTATAGAGACAAATAAGAAGCCAACATTGCTCTTAGTTATAAGAGTGAAAGACTGAAAGAAATCTAGTATAAGATTAGGAGCCAAATTACAGTTACAGAATAATGATATACAATGGTAATCAAGGGGGATCTGAGGAGACTGGGCCAGACCTTAGCAACTGTCCCTGGGCCTGAAATGTTCGCCCATATAATGGATAATTAGTATTTTATATTCTTAATTAAACAGCCTTAATAACTAAAATATAAACAAAAAGCCCATTAAGAAAGTATATTTGTTAGTCTTACTGTACACATTGTTTACCGATGACTAATGTGTCAGTTATCAGTTACCGGGATGAAAAACTCAGGAACATCAGATTCATTTGTGCCATGTAGTCCATAGCTATCCAGGCCCATCTGATGGCCTTCAGCATTTTTACCCTTTCCTCTTTGTTCAGACATACACCTGCAAAGTCCCTTTACTCTGTTCCCTTATATACAGTCTCTGCATTCCCTATTGATCTTGTCCATTTCTGCCAGACCAGTTTTCTCAAATGAGTATTTTGTCAGTCTGGCTCAGAACCCTTCACAGCATCCCACTACCTACAAAAAAAAGCTCAGTTCTCTTTTGTCTCCTATTCCCTTTTGATGCTCACACGAGCTTGTGCTCTTCACTCTCTCTTGAACAAAACGTGCTTATACCTGCAACTTGACTCGTGCTCTTCTGCTCATTTGAAAACACGTCGCCTACTCCAGGGCACCCCTCCAGCAATCTTCCTTCTTTCTCCTGCACCATTTGTTTCCTCTCTACGGGAACATTCCCATCAACAGACAAAAGTTTAATACACTCATACACTCATGCAACTTTCTTGATCCCAAATCTCTTCAAAAATGTCAGGGCGGAGGACTGAAAAGACTTGGCTATACTCACTTATTCTCCTCTTATTCTTGTAATTTAGGTTTTTGATTGTACCACTGTATGTCCAGGTCACCCACGTCCTCTACGCTGTTACATGTAATAGCCATTTCTTAGTCCTTCCGTTACGTGGCTTACCAACAGCATCTGATACAGGGGATCGCTCCTTCCTCCCTGAAACCAGCTCCTCCCACCTTGCTTTTCCACAGCATTTTCTAGGCGGCTCCTTTTCTTGGTGGGCTCCATCTTACACCAAGTCTTCCAGGGACACCCTTGGGACCCTTTTCTTTTAGCGTCTTTGTTGATCACACCCAGCTGCATGGCTTTAAATACCATCTACTTACTGCTGACTCCTAGGTTCATATCCTCAGACTGGACAGTTTCTCCCAACTCCTCTCCCTATTGATACATTAATATACTGTTCACAAAAAATGACAGGATATTTCAGAATAAATATGAAGTTATAAAATATCCCCTAATATTTGTGAGCAGTATTGATAGACTACTCAATGTGTGCAAACCGGGATTCCTCCTCCTCTCCCCAACTGACTCTTTGGTGTCCTTCTTTTTTTTTTTTTTTTTTCATTTCTGAAGCTGGAAACGGGGAGAGACAGTCAGACAGACTCCCGCATGCGCCCGACCGGGATCCACCCGGCACGCCCACCAGGGGCGATGCTCTGCCCACCAGGGGGCGATGCTCTGCCCATCCTGGGCGTCGCCATATTGCGACCAGAGCCACTCTAGCGCCTGAGGCAGAGGCCCAGGAGCCATCCCCAGCACCCGGGCCATCTTTGCTCCAATGGAGCCTTGGCTGCGGGAGGGGAAGAGAGAGACAGAGAGGAAAGCGCGGCGGAGGGGTGGAGAAGCAAATGGGCGCTTCTCCTGTGTGCCCTGGCCGGGAATCGAACCCGGGTCCTCCGCATGCTAGGCCGACGCTCTACCGCTGAGCCAACCGGCCAGGGCCTGGTGTCCTTCTAATACACCAGGCACTTCTTAGAGTTCTGGCATGCTCTCTCTGCTCTTCCTCCAGACATACTCATGGGCCAGTCCCCCAATTCCTTCAGGACTTGTTTTAAAATGTCACCTTCACAGTGAGGGCTCCCCTGACTCCTATTTAAAATTCAAACCCCTCCCTATTCCTGCTGCTCTATCATCCTTCCCTTGTTTTATTTTTCTCTACAGTATTTATTGCCTTCTAAAATACATTTTCTTTATGTTGTTTATTCTTTTACTAAATTTTAAAATCCATCAAGGTAAGTTTGCCTGTTTAGTTCCCAAGGGTTCCCCAGTGCCCAGAACACTACCTGACACGTGGTGGGGCTCAGAAAGATGCTGTGCTCTTCTTTCCCGGATCTCAGCGACTGTTTTACTGTGTTCCTCTGGTACTGAATATAGTGCATGTACTAATTACATTTGTATATACTTAAGGAATACAGCTCAATGCTTTAATATACATATACATTGTGAAATAATCACCAAATTCAAGCTCATCAATATATACATCTCTTCACATAGTTACCATTGTCTTTCCCATATAAAAATTATTGGAATAATTAGAACCGTATTCTGATTAACAATAACTTTTTTCACATCCTCACCTCTAAAACAAAGAATATAATGTACATAAAAAAATTTTGGCCCTGGCCGGTTGGCTCAGCGGTAGAGCGTCGGCCTAGCGTGCGGAGGACCCGGGTTCGATTCCCGGCCAGGGCACACAGGAGAAGCGCACATTTGCTTCTCCACCCCTCTGCCGCGCCTTCCTCTCTGTCTCTCTCTTCCCCTCCCACAGCCAAGGCTCCATTGGAGCAAAGATGGCCCGGGCGCTGGGGATGGCTCTGTGGCCTCTGCCCCAGGCGCTAGAGTGGCTTTGGTCGCAACATAGCGACCCCCAGGATGGGCAGAGCATCGCCCCATGGTGGGCCTGCTGGGTGGATCCCAGTCGGGCACATGCGGGAGTCTGTCTGACTGTCTCTCCCTGTTTCCAGCTTCAGAAAAATGCAAAAAAAAAAAAAAAAAAAAAAATTTGTACCAGACATTAATCCCCCATCGCTGTAAGTTTAATAGTTATTGCTAAGTATGGTCAGAGACAGGCCATTCAACCTCAAACACCTGCCCCATGCCAAGCAGTGAGACTGCAAATATCAGAAAGCTGACTTGACACGCAGTAAATCATCCTTCATCAGAGAGAAATATTCAATTAATATTACCGCACTCTACACGGCTCTGCAAGATGGGGTGGCTGGTGAGTGCACATGTACACAGTTTCAGAAGAGTGAAGAAACAACGTTTTAGTTATAACCAGATCTGAGGGTTCTAGGTGTTTGTAGCTAGGAATATTTTAATATGAAATAATAAATAATATGTGTTGTAAACATTCCTTCTGGCTAATGCTTAAGAAAAATGCCACTATTGTAAAAGAAAATATTAGTATTTCAACATTTAAAAAGGCAACTTTGTGATTACAGATAGCAAAATAATGTTGAAGTCTTTATATTTTGTTTTATGCTAAGATACAGAGGTACTATGTAAAATGAAAATAATGAAGATAAGCTGATACTTTTACTCCCTTTTCTGTTTTTCAGGAATGGTTTATTTACTCATATGTCTAAAATTTCTCTGCTCTATAACTAACAAAGTTAATTTAAAAAATCTATTAACTCATAGGTCTCAAAGTATAGTTATCTTAACATGTTCTGAGATAAAAGTATAATTAATATAAATATTTTAGACCATAATATAAAAACTTAAAAGGACACACACACAAATATAACAAAAAAATCTACACGTACCGAATATTTTATAAAGTACATAAAAACTGGCTAGTTTTACCTTTTCTGATGGTCTTATATTAATAAAACTCATCATTTTACAATAATAAGTTTTAAAGAGAATCCTTCACACAGGCATTCATAATAATGGCCAGATGTGAAAAGTTCTACAGTGCTTACTTACTTCAGCCTCTTTTCTGTCCCCAAAGGTGCTATGTTAAATTTTAAATGTTTCCTAAACTGAACTTGTCACCTTGATATGCTTATTACCTCTGAATAATATTATAATTAGCCCCTTTGTTACTTTGGAGTACAGCTGTGAAATATTAGCAAACTAATCCCTGGCGGAAAGTCCCATCTGGCCTGTGCTCACGGAGGAAAATCTATCTTTTTACATTCAGCATCATCTAAGACACAGCTAAAACGCTCCCACCTTACCATCTTTAACACTAAACCCTTCAGATACCCAGTGTGTGTGTGTGTGTGTGTGTGTGTGTGTGTGTGTGTGTGTGTGTGTGTGTGTGAGAGAGAGAGAGAGAGAGAGAGAGAGAGAGAGAGAGAGAATGTGTATACATACTATTTGTTCTACCTTTTTTTTCTGTCTTAACTAGAATCAGCCATATAGTACATGTATGTGTGCATGTATGCATGCATGTATGTATGTATGTCTATAACCAGGGGCTGTGAATTTCTACATATTAATTACCTTCCAGAACACCCAGCATATTTTTCTAAGCAATGTAGATGCTCCACGCAATGTGGAGATCAAACTGAATTCCTCTGACTGGCTAACAGCTTGCACAATGAAGAGTGCAGTTAGGATAGAAGGGTTTGCTAAGTGGTGAAACTTCTTACCCTCTATCTTGATGAGAACTGGGTATAAAGCTGAAAATGAACCAAACAGTACAGCTGAATATTTGCTGGCTCCTACCTTAACAGAGCATCTGCTCAGTGACCATTTGTAAACACAGAGTAGTAGGATGGTTAAGAGCTCCGGGCCGAGGCCCAGGCTATGAATTCCAGCTAGCTATATGGATCACTGCTCCAAGACCCCAGGTAACACACCTCACATGCTCAGCTTTCTTATCTGTAAATCAGCATAGTAATCATATCAACCACATAAATGTGTTCTGGGGATTAAATAAAGTCATTTGTGCAAAACATTCTGGCACACAAACCCAAATGAACAGATCTTAGCTATCATTAGAATGCCTACAAAATGCTGGATATGATGCCAAAAGCTAGTTACAGATAATGAAAGGAAACTTGGTTCCTGTCCTCATTAGATGATGCAACTAACAAGCTGACCTCAACATCAGCACTTAGCTCTTCAGTGCTTTGCATAACAATTTTTTTTTTTGAAAGAAAGAGCTGTTCAAATACAGTAAACCACAAATCTGAGAAAACATTAAAGGGGATTCTAAAATGTACAACAAAATTGAAAACATAACTGACGGATTTGGGTTGTATGTCCATGGATTTCTAAATGGGATTGATATACTGGGATCGCCAAATAGGACTGCAAAGGGGGTTATTTTCAAGGGTAAGGACTGAACTTGTTTTCAGGTGCATGAGTTTCTCTGTTTCTGTTCCTGGAAAACGATCATCTTCAGTTATTAATAACAGCTGGGGGAATCTTTCTGCAGTAGAAGGTTTCCTTAGTTCAGAGATGTCAATAACAAAGAAAGGGAGCTCTCTCCTGCCCGTCACCCCCCTCCCAGTCAGGACCTTCAGTGTGTCTCAGTACCCAGGACTGTCCTGGCTATGCTTGCACTGAGCAGTCTCGGTGGCTCCCAACAGCTATAATTGTCTAACTTGAGCAAACTGTTCTCCAGTGATAAATATTATTGTATATAAGAGTCCAGGATCGCCCTGGCCGGTTGGCTCAGCGGTAGAGCGTCGGCCTAGCATGCGGAGGACCCGGGTTTGATTCCCGGCCAGGGCACATAGGAGAAGCGCCCATTTGCTTCTCCACCCCTCCGCCGCGCTTTCCTCTCTGTCTCTCTCTTCCCCTCCCGCAGCCAAGGCTCCATTGGAGCAAAGATGGCCCGGGCGCTGGGCATGGCTCTGTGGCCTCTGCCTCAAGCGCTAGAGTGGCTCTGGTCGCAATATGGCAACGCCCAGGATGGGCAGAGCATCGCCCCCTGGGGGGCAGAGCACCGCCCCTGGTGGGCGTGCCGGGTGGATCCCGGTCCGGCGCATGCGGGAGTCTGTCTGACTGTCTCTCCCTGTTTTCAGCTTCAGAAATATGAAAAAAAAAAAAAAAAAAAAAAAAAAGAGTCCAGGATTGATGAACAACAAAACATTCTCCAAAGGATATGAGTTCAGGGCCTATGTATTATATTTTTATATTCTACTTTAATTTGGCAATTCAAAGTCTGATTTGGCCATGAGGCACCATTTAAGAGTCAAATACCTCACTGAAGGAACCTAACTGAGCATACTGGTTATGCGAGGAATTCCTGTGTGTGTTTTAAATGCTCCAGAAAAAGGAAAAAAAACTAATTTCAAGTTAAATTAGTGTATAAAAGAATATATGCATCCCTATGTTAATTACAACAGCCAAGAATTGGAAGCAGCCCAAGTGCCCATCAGTAAATACAAAAGCTGTAGTACATTTACACAATGGAATACTACTCAGCCGTAAAAGGAAACCTTACCTTTTAGGACAGCATGGGTGAACGTGCTGATTATTATGCTAAGTGAATTAAGTCAGTCAGAGAAAGACAAATACCACATGATTTCACTTACATGTGGAATCTAATGAAATAAATAAACTAATAAATAAATAAATAAAGTTAGATTACTATATAATAATTTAGAATGCAATTTAATGGGCCAAAAAGACTAATTTAAATAATAGCTAAAACAACAGAGAAATCAACTTTTCAATAGGATAAAGACACTTAATTTAAAAATAATAAACAATGCAAAAAATAAAAATGCTAACAAACAAAGGTTAATTCAGAAGCATCAAGGTATACAAGGCACCTTAGTACATAGTTTGAGCTCCAGTGTTATCTGGATTTACTGACATTCATAGGGTAACAAACACTTCTCAGTATTTTTCATATCCTTTAAAATGCATACCACAGCAATATGTCTTTTATTGTTTCCTTAGAGAAAATATTCTTTATTGAGATTTCAAAGGCAAAGGGATATACTTGAGTATCATCAGTTCCTTCATTTAAAAAATTACACCTTGCCTGACCAGGCAGTGGTGTAGTGGATAGAGCACTGGCCTGGGATGCTGAGGACCCAGGTTTGAAAACCCAAGGTGGCCCCCTAGACTGCAGGCTTATCCAGTTTGAGTGCAGGGTCGCTGGCTTGAGTGTGGGATCATAGACATGACCCCATGGTCGCTGGCTTGAGAACCCAAAGGTTGCTGTCTTGAAGCCCAAGGTCACTGGCTCAGCTGGAGACCCCTGGGTCAAGGCACATATGAGAAAGCAATCAATGGACAACTGAGGTACCCCCAACGAAAAATTGATGCTTCTCATCTTTCTACCATCCTGTCTGTCTATCCTCCCCCATTCACTCTCTTTAAAAAAAAAAATACACCTTGCTGGGGTTAATTGTGGCAGGTTAAAAACGGACTGGGGTCCTCTCTAAAATTGAGTATGAAATTACCCATTTTCATGATTTTATTTCTAGTGAAGGAGTACAGAGTTTATTGTGTTTCATAGTAAATAAGATCATAACAGTCACAAATACATGCTTTGGAGTCAAAGTAATCTGGAACTGAGTCTTTGTTTTACTCAACAGCTATGTAATTTTTTTTTTTAGAGTAAAAGAATAATTTGAAGATTTTTTAAAAATTGAGATATAATTAAGGCCCTGGCCGGTTGGCTCAGTGGTAGAGCTTCGGCCTGGTGTGTGGAAGTCCAGGGTTCGATTCATGGCCAGGGCACACAGGAAAAGCACCCATCTACTTCTCCACCCTTCCCCCTTTCCTTTCTCTCTGTCTCCGTTTTCTCCTCCCACAACCAAGGCTCCATTGGAGCAAAGTTGGCCCAGGCACTGAAGATGGCTCCATGGCCTCTGCTTCAGGCACTAGAATGGCTCCAGCCGCAACGGAGCAATGCCCCAGATGGGCAGAGCATCAACCCCTGGTAGGCATGTGGGTGGATCCATGTGGGAGTCTGTCTGCTCCCCGCTTCTAACTTTGGAAAAATACAAAAAAAAGTTGAGATATAGTTGATATATAACATATTAGTTTCAGATGTACAACACTGTGAGATGATAATCATAATAAATCTAGTCAATGTCCATAACCACACATAGTTATACTTTTTTTTCTTGTGATGAGAACTTTTAAGATCAAGAACATGCCTTAAAGTGTATAGGACCTATACTGTTAAGGCTTACAAATATTTTTTTTAAATCTCTATTGCTTTCTATATCAGCTTAATTGAAAATGAGAAGCAGAAAGATTCCCAGATAACCATATTTAACAGAATCGTTTTCATCTATTGATCCTGACAGGAAGAATTTCTCATTCTTCCTGTGGAATCTTTTTGGATGTGGCCTCTATTAATTTCCACTCTTGTCCTCTCGTTCCATTAGGGTGAACCCCACAATCCTGCCTCCTGGGATAGCCAAAGGCCCAAGCCACACCAATCAGAGTGTACCATACCTCCCTTAAACAAGGAGATTGGTATTTGGTGTTTGTCTTTGTCCCTCATCAGACAAAGAATCCACCTTCAGGACTAAGAATCTTTGAGCTAACTTGGGAAAGAGTTGCTCTCCTCTTAAGGTATTCTTTTTGAGGTGATATAAAGGAAGAACAACTTAGAAGTGGGAAAGGAAGAGAAGAAACAGAGTCCCAGTGACAGTCCCTGAGTCCTGTAGAATCAAGACATCCTTGGACTTTTCACTTACAAAGGACAATAATAGTTTTTCTTTGTTACGCAGGACAGAGTGTCAAGGCTGCTGCACCTTATATTCTCAGTCCTTTTATTCTGGTATTGTTTCCAAAACTCTCTGTTCTAGATAAGTTAGTTTTGTTGTCCTCAAAAATAAAAAATAAAAGAAGGAAGCAGAATTGAAAACACAGGCTCAAACACATACTTGTATGCCAATATTCACAACATTATTCACAATAACTAAAAGGTACAAATTCAAGTGTCCAACAAGTGAATGGATAAATGAACTAGTGTATCCATAGAATGGAATATTATTCAGCCATAAAAAAGAAATGATACATGCTAAAATAAGAATGAACCTTAGAAATATTATACTAAATCAAACAAGGCAGACACAAAAGAACAAATATTGTATGACTGTACTTATATAAAATATCTAGAATAGGTAGTCATAAAAATAAAAAATAAATTAGACATGATAACGGACTGAGGGGAGGGTGAATATACCTTTATTACATTAGGGCAGTGGTTCTCAAACTTTTTGAAATCGGGGTGCATTTAAAATCCTACAAATAATTGTAGACACACTATATACAAATTTCTGAGAAAAATGTTTTAATAACTAAGTCAAATATTAAAGAAAAAAATATAAAGTCCAAGCATGCTTTTATGGTAATTAAACAAAATAAATATGACAAAATTAAATTTATTCTGACATTAGAAAACATTTTTGTTACATTTTTTGAGTTATCCTTTTTAGAATTTGTAAAAAAGAGGAGTTAAAAAATTAAAAAATGACAAAAAGGTTATCTTTATATATATATATAGATATATTTTTAGTAAGATTTAGTAAATTTGGCAGGTCCTGGTGCAAATGTGTTAAGTTTTTTCATTCTTGTGCTTATGAAAAACATGAGCCTGATGTGTCCTAGTGATTTCTTCAATGTTTGGGCATATATTTGAAAGGCGAACTCTCATTTCCTCAACAATACATTGAAGAATTCCTCTTTTTACTCTTAATTGTATTGAGTGCAGAAAACCCACACCGTACATACCATCTTAACTTTACACCAAACAAAAGATAGAAGAAACTTGCCTTCAGTCTTTCCAGGGAACATGGGGGGTAAACAATCCAGCACCACAGCTTAACAGCCTTTTGCAACCTAATCAGGCAAGTGAGGTGGGGGGTTGGGCAGACTATCGGCTTACAGCCAATTCCCTATACCTCTGTTCCCCAAATCTAAACTCCAAAAACCTTGTTGGTTTTTTGGTCCCCAACTGGCACATATTTCTCTGGAATACCATAGGGCGCACCTGGAAATCTTCTAGGGCGCACCAGTGCACCCTGGTGCACACTTTGAGAACCCTACTGTATTATGGATACAGAGTTTCTGTTTGAGGTGATAAGAAGTTCTGGCAATAGATAGTGGTGCTGGTTATACAACACTATGAATGTACAGTCATGTGACATACAACATTTCAGTCAACACGAATCACATATACAATAATAGTCTCAGAAAGTTTATAATGGAATTGAAATTTCCTTTTTCCTAGTGATGCTGCAGCCATTGTCAGGAAGTAGCACAATGCATTACTCATGTATTTGTGGTGACAGTGGTATAAACAAATCTACTGTGCAATCATTCTATAAAAAGTATGGTACATACAATTATGTACAGTACATAATACTTGATCATGATAATAAATGACTGTGTTACTAGCATATGTACTTACTATACTATGTTACTAGCATATGTATTTACTTACTATACTTTTTATTGTTATTTTTATTTTTTAAGTTAAGTAATTTTTTATTTTTCAATTATAGTTGACAAAAATATTACTTTCAGATATACAATCCAGTGATTAGACACTGTATTACTAAGAGATCACCCTGATACATCTTGTATTAATACTAATTTGACACCGTATGGATTTATTTATTTATTATACTATCATGGGCTATATTCCCTATGTTGTGCTTTACAGGCCTATGACTATTCTGTAACAACCAATTTGTACTTAGTCCCTTCACCTTATCCACTCACCCTACCACACCTCTCCCATTTGGTAACCGTCAAAATGTTCTGAGTCTGTGTTTGTTCTCCTTGTTCATTTATTTTGTTTTTTAAATTCAATGGTTGATAGATATATATTTATTGACATTTTATAACTCATATCTTTTATATCTTTTTCCTTCTTAAAGCAAACCCTTTAACATTTCATCTAATACTGGTTTGGTGGTGATGAACTCCCTTCTTGTCTGGGAAGCTCTTTTTATGTTCTTGGATTCTAAATGATAGCTTTGCGAGGTAGAGTAATCTTAGTTATAGGTCCCTATTTTTCATCATTTGGAATATTTCTTGCCACTCCCTACTGGCCTGCAAAGTTTCTGTTGAGGAATCAGTTGACAGTCTTATGGGAGCTCCCCTGTAGGTAACTACTTTTCTCTTGCTGCTTTTAAGATTTTCGATCTTTAACCTTTAGCAATAATCTTTAACCTTTAGCAATAATTATGATCAGTTTGGGTGTGGGCCTCTTTGAGTTCATCTTGTTTGGGACTCTCGGAGCTATATGGACTTGTCTATTTCATTCACCAGGTTAGGGAAGTTTTTTTGTCATTTTTTTTCACATAAATTTCTCTCTCTTCTGCTTCTAGCACCCCTACGACATGAATGTTATTGTGCCTGAAGTTGTCCCAGAGGCTCTTTATATCATGTTTCTTTTTTTGGAATTTTTCTTTTTGTGGTTCTGATTGGGTATCTCCTGCTTCCTTATCTTCCAAGTCCATGATTTGATCTTCTGCTTCATATACTCCACTATTGATTCTCTGTAATGTATTCTTCAGTGTTTTCCAACCGCTGGTCTGTGTATTGGTGCGGGTCCGTGAAAGAGTTAACCACCCTGATGCTGTATGAAGATTATAGACCCAATGATTATAGACTTCTATAATCTTCTTCTTTATGGTGGACTGGTGGTTGAAAAACACTGGGTTAATGAATTCCTCATTTCTGACTGGTTGTTATGTTTTCTAGTTTCGTTTTTTATGTTTCCTCTTTGTTGAAGTTCTCACTGAGTTCATCTACTCTTCCCCTAATTTCACTGAGCACCCCTATAACCAGTGTTTTGAACTCTGCATCTAGTAGATTGCCTATCTCCATTTTGTTTAGTTCTTTGTCTGGAGTTTTGTTCTGTTCTTTCATTTGGGACATGTTTCTTTGTCTCATTTTGGCTGCTTCCCTGTGTCTATTTCTATGTATTAAGTACAGCTGCTACCTCTCCTGGGCTTGGCAGGTTAGCCTTATGTAGTAGGTGTCCTGGAAGGTCCAGTGACACAGCTTCCCTGTTCACCTGAGCTGGGCACTCCAGGTGTGCCCCTCCACATATCCCCCCATCACCATGTGGGCTGTGTGTACCCTCCTGTTCTAGTTGAGTCTTGATTGCTGTTAGCACATCACTGGGAGGGATCAGCTGCGGGGATTGGCTATGACCACCATGGAGGATCAGCTGTGCAGGGGCCAAACTCACAGAGTAGGTCTTACTTCAGTGGGGCTCTGGTGCATCGTGTGTGTCACTTGGGAAATGGTTGGGTGAGGCTTCAATGTGTGTTGCACTGTCTGTCAGGTGTGTGAACTCTGGGGCCTCTCTGGAAGTGCAGGCTAAAGTTGGCCACCACTTGTCTTCTGTCTGGGGCCACTGACATAAACTACAAAGTGCTCTTCAGATGGTTGTTACTTGTGCTGGGCTTGGAGTTGCCCAGTGGAGGCCAAGCTGCAAACCGAGGCTGGCTGCCGCTAGTGCTGCCCTGGGGCCCCTTATACAGGACACTCTGAGGCTAGGAGCTTCCTGTTTGAGAAATTTTAGAAAAGTCTAAAGCATTTTTATTTTAAAAGTTTGCTGTAAAACAGTATGTTGTGTTCTTCCAGCAGTGGCCTTACACATCTTATGTTTATCATGTCCTTTGATTGCATCATTTCTCTTGTGCTTCATTTATAATTCCATGTTCTTTTGTATAATGAGATGCTCAGCCTTGCAGCTTAGGAGCAATAGGTTATACCACATGCCCTAGGTGTGCACTAGGCTATACATCTACATTTGTCTAACTATACTCTATGGTATTCTCACAACTACAAAATCACAAAACAATGCATTTTGCGTAATGTATCTCTACCATTAAATGGCACATGTCTGTAATTAATGCTATAGAATTGTATATTTAAAATAGTAAAAACATCAAAATTTTGTGATAGTTACCTCAATAAAAATATTAAAAGTGTAGTAAAATAAAAAAAGGAAAAAATTATACAACTTTCCAAATTGCTTAGCACCTCATCATTATTCTGCCTCCCTCAAAGTACGATTATGAGGTAAAGTATGTGTATCTGTATCCTGTGAATGAAAACATCAGACACACTATTGCACAAATGTGGGAAAAAATTGAAACCCAAAACATGCTATTGATTTTTCATTTCTCCACTAAAGGTATAATAATTATATTTTTTCTTGAAGACTTTTATACTTAAAGCTCCAAAATTACTTGTATTGAATGTAGCTTATCAAGGTAAGTAGAAAGAACAATAAGAAAAGTGTTATTTTAAAATGACTTTCATTTATCTTCTGCATATGTTAATAATGTATACCCTTAAACTATTATAAATTATGTTGACACAGAATATCACAATTTTTGACTCGGAAAACTGAAAACATTCTTGAAATGAATACCTTTACCAAATTCTAGCATAAAAAATTTTTTTTTGGGGGGGGGTGTCAGGAAGATACATGGGAAGCTGAATTAGTCATTTAGCAAGTTAAAAGGCCTCATCTTTTTCTGCCTTCATGTACATACTAATTATAAAAAGCAAGTTTCTTTGTTCATCTATGCTAATATACTGTAGAAAGTCTGCCAAGAACTGTTCCTTTACAACCATTCTTCAACCTTTAGAATCATCATATGTGTTAGGGAATATGACACATAACACATGAATAAATAGGTCAACTGTCCTATTTATACACTGATACATTATTGGTACTTATACTACCTACCTAAATTTAATCAGAAAGTGATGAAAAACTGAATGAAAGGCAATCTTTCAACTTTTGTCATTTCTTTCACCACTTGATATCATCCTTAAAAAAAACAACCCCATAGTAACACATCTCAATGGCTGCACTTACCTCTATGCCAGCTGAGCACACCTATTGACAATGCACTGACATTTTTCATTTGTGTATTTTTAAAAAAATATTAAATAAAAGAATTATCTTCTTTTAAATGATGGTAAAGAAATACCTAAAAGTCTAAAGTATGGTTCAGAAGTTTTCTATTTCTTTTATGGCTTAGTCATGCTTATATAAATTATTTTAATTCTTACTATTTAAAAAATCACACAGGTATCTAAAATACTAGTCCCCTATATCATTTCTCACCCATGTCTCAGGTCATTGCCACTTTACTTTTTTTTGGTATTTACTTCTATATCTATCTATATGTTTTTTAGTAAAACATTTTCAGTAATTTCTACTGATTACTTCCCTTTAAAGACAGGAATTTAGTTCCCTCTTACTGTTCATTTCAACCACCCACATAAGCACCCTGCTCATCCTCAGCCTCCCAATGCTGTTATAATGTCATTTCAATTATATCAATATTCAATGTTTCCAATAATTCCAATATGTTAGGCTGTTGGCAGCTGAACCTTATACTGCACTATTTATTATTACTATTCCTTTCCTACACAATAGTTTTTATCCATAGACAGAATGATTGCGATATGTTTTTGTTTTCTTAGTTTTTATGTCGTTATCCTTAATTCAACCTCAAGTTCTTTGTCAGTCATTTAAAACTACAACATTCACTCATCAAGAATTTCATTATTTTCATTTCCTCATGGAGAATCCTTGGAAACCTTTTTTATACTCCAACCCGGAGATTTCAATACCTTCTTCTTAATAATGGAACAACCAGACAGAAGATAAGCAAGGAAACAGAGAACTTAACACAATAAACTATGCGGATCTAACAGACATATACAGAACAAGTCTATCCAACAACAGAATACACATTCTTCACAAGTGTACAGAGGACATTTTCCAGGACAGACAATATAACAGGCCACAAACTAAGTCACAAAAAATTTAAAATATATATATTTTCCAAAGCACCTTCTCTGACCACAATGGGAGAACGTTAGAATCAATAACATAAGTAGAACTGGAAAATTACATAACACACTCTTAAACAACCAACAGATAAGAGAAGAAATCACAAGGAAAACTAGAAAATACTTAGAGACCAATAAAAACAGAACCTCAACCTACCAAAACTTATGATACACAGAGAAAACAGTGTTAAACGGGAAATTTACAGCTATAAATACTTATTGTAAAAAAAAAGATCCCAAATCAACAACCTAACATTACAACTTAAGGAACTAGGAAAAGAAGGACAAATTATACCCAAAGCTAGCAGGAAATATTTTTTGAAAGCATGACATAACTACTCTGAGGAACTGATTACTATCCCTTTAGTCAGTTTTTAAGAACATCCTGCATGGAACTCTCACGTTCAATGCATACAATTCAAATGCATAACAAGTGCAAGCAGAAAACATAATAGAAACTTTTATTATGACAAATTTAAAAAATTCAAACAGATGTATATGGTTCTGAGAGTTATAAAAATCAGAGCAGAACAATAAATTGCATGGTTAGCATCTTAGAATGAGTGAATACGGCCTGGAACATTGTTTCATAAACTGCTCTTGAGTATTTTGGCTTATCTCTCACTGGTATTTCAACAGCCAGGTCATTATTTCAGTGATAAGAAAGCTGTTTTTACAATTTTATAAATTGAATACACCTCTAACTTTAAAAAGTGAAGCTTTTTTAGAGGTTTTATTTATAGAGAAAAATCTTTTCCTGATGCTATCAGAGTGAGAAAAGCAGCTCAGTTTATACAGCAATCCATCAAGGTGCTGTTGTTAACTAATGACACCTTCAGAACCAAAGCACTTAGTTTGTTCACACATAAATGCAATAGTAATAGATTTTGCACTGAGCATTTTAAACAGATAAAATTCTTGTCAGCCAAAAGTCTATAGTTCATGTATCATAATCACATGGCCTGGTGAATCCAGTAATAGTTTCCTTCCCATTGTCTTTATCAAATGCTCCAATACATTTTTGTGCACTTTACAGAATTCTCCTGAAAGTTAAACTTGGCAAGTTTTCTGCTACCTTTGATCTCTAATACCAAAATATTTGTGGAGTTTAACTTTTTTATAGGTATAGAATATTGAGAAAGTAGAAAGTAATTGAAAATTGGTGAGCCACATGAATTCAAAGAGTTCTTGGAAAGCATATAAATATATTAAAGCATGTCCTGGCTTCCCTCCAAACTCCCACCCAACATGCCCCATGTGATTTAACATATAAAATCTTAGTAATACCAGTTAGTTCAGGATATCATGCCCTATTAATAAAGTTAACGAAACGTTTACTACTTCAAATATCATATTCATTATATGTGGTCTACATTTAGTTAGAATTTATCGTTTTTAGAATGATAAAATACTAAACAAGAAAATATTTTATTTGTTATTGTTACCCTCAAACCTGTTTTTCAAAGCAAAGAAGTGTTGATGCAATAGTTATAATATCTTGGCTAAATCTGGTTTATTTCCTATTCAGAGATTTTTATTTTAAGAGAGATTTAGAAAGGGATACCTTTTGATTAATCTGACAGATTTATTAAGCTTTCTATGTTTAAAGCATTATGTTAGATATGCAAAATGTGATTGTTTTAACATTTATTCAGTTTCTATGATGTGTAGAATACAGAGATAAATAGTACACACATAACTAAATGAATTAAGTAAACTGGACACGAACATTCAAGTATAAATGAAATCATATGGTAATTGTAAGCTTAGTATGAAATGAATATTTAGCTGCAATGGATTAAATTTCCAGTAACAAGAGCCTGGTATATGTTTAAGAGTTCATTACTTATGTTACTTCATTTGGATTCTTTTCTATAGCAACATTACCTCTGAAAGGGAAATAAAGTTTTACCTGAGTAACATCTATTTCAAAAATTATACAATGTATTTCATACATCAGAAAACATTTAATTTCCAAGCACTAATATTTGGTTGGAATGCTTTGGATCAGTTTTTTGCCTACTGGATTGGGCACCAGATTTTGCCTACATGGCCTGGTGAATCCAGTAATAGTTTCCTTCCCATTCTTTATCAAATGCTCCAATACATTTTTGTGCACTTTACAGAATTCTCCTGAAAGTTAAACTTGGCAAAAATCTCACTCAAACTCACATTAGAGGACTCTGTGAAGTAAATCCATGCACTTCTAATATGTAAATTTACTGACTTGAGAGACTGCCAATCCTCCATTCAGACTTGACTGTACTTTCTGTGTGGGTGCAGGGCCAAGAGTACTCATTTTAATAAATGAGGAATAAATAAAATAGAGCCAAAATGCTAGATTCTCTACTATAGAGATTCAGTTTAAAAATCAAAAGCTTAAAATTTCTGAAGCTATTAAGTGTAGAACTAATGTTAATAATAAATGTTTTTAAGTCTCAGAGAAGCATTTTATTATGAACTTGACTATATTGTGTCTACTTAATATTTTTTAAATAACTGAGGCAAGATGTCCATTTGATATTAGCAGGTTTATTCTCTCACCTTTCACTAAAATGAGCACAATAATGTGTTTTAAAATATGGAAGGATAAAAAACACTAGACTCGAAGTTTTGGACAATGGAAAGAGAGTAGACAAGTGCTGACTTGGTCAAAGAACAGAACATACAGGTCACAGAGAAGCACAATGACTCATACAACAGAACTCTGAAAAGGGCCAAGAATGCAGGTACCAGATATTACAGGCAGGGGCTAAAACCAGGAGTACTCATTGAAAGTGTTCATAAGAATCAGTGGAGCTGTCCCTTCTCATCCACCGCCCTCCCAGATCTCTTCCTCTCTCACAGCAGGAGAGGAGACAGGTTTCCTGTCCAGAGACAGTGAGTGACTGGGCTTTTTCAGCCGTGAGGACGGCAGGCACAGTTAAGGTCAGCTGGAAGGCATGGCCTGAAAATCAATGTCTCCGCCAAAAAGATTCTGAGGGAGAACAACAATCAAGTCTGGGCGCAGGATAAAATGGGTTATGGTCTCACATTTTTTCCTTCCCACTGAGCTTTTCACAGGCAACTAGAGCAGGAAATGGAGGCTCGAGGAGGCATGCCTGCAAGAAAGGCAAAGGGTGCGGAAGCAGGACCTCAGAGATGGAGGGCCTGGTGTTTCTCATTAGGTTTAACCATGAAGAGAGGGGTTTTACAGTTTCACTGAAGAGCATAGGGAGAGGGTTAGTGAGGGGTTCCCTGAGCTCTGAGCAAGTTAAAGGAGGAGACAATTATTTACAACATACAGGAGAGGAAATAAATGTTGGTGTGTTTGTGTGTGTGTGTGTGTGTGTGTGTGTGTGTGTATATATATATGTGTATCAGTCAGTTCACCAGGTCAGACTCCAGGGCGCAGAGTAGGTAGAGAAGGTTGGAGGATGCCACTAGAGTAGCAAACAGAAGACATGCAGCACAATAGGGAACTCCATGAAATCACAGCAACCTCAGGTGCTAGTTAGAAACAATATTCCTGCAGTCATAATGATAAAAACAATCAATACTACTTAATCCAAACACTTGAACTAAAATCATAAGTAGGAGGCCTGATCACACTGGTGGCACAGTAAATAAGAGCATCAACCCAGAACGCTGGAATCCCTGCTTGGAAAATACAAGATCGCTCTGTCCCACCGAGCCTTGCATGAGTCCAATTCAAAGACCTGATCATGTTGAAGAATAAATAGAGATGCCCTCTGGCCCTGGTCGGTTAGCTCAGTGGTAGAGCGTTGGCCTGGTGTGTGGAGTCCCGGGTTTGATTCCCGGCCAGGGCACACAGAAGAAGCACCTTTCTGCTTCTCCACCCCTCCCCCTCTCCTTCCTCTGTCTCTTTCTTCCCCTTCCGCAGCCAAGGCTCCATTGGAGCAAAGTTGGCCTGGGGGGCTGTGGATGGCTCCATGGTCTCTGCCTCAGGTGCTAGAATGGCTCGGGTTGCAATGGAGCAACACCTCAGATGGGCAGAGCATCGCCCCTGGTGGGCTTGCCTGGTGGATCCCGGTTGGGCACATGCAGGAGTCTCTTTGCCTCTCTGTTTTTCACTTCAGAAAAATACAAAAAAAACCAAACCCCAAAACCCAAAAAAACAAATGCTCTCTGTAATGAAAACTTGCTAGGAATTCCTTTCTCATGGCAGATCAGCACATGGAAGCTCAGTGCAGGCTTGTTGGCTTAAGTGTGGGCTTGCCAGCTTGAGCACAGGGTTTCTGGCATGAGCCCAAGGTTCGTGGTTTGAGCAAGGGGTCACTGGCAACCCAGTCAAGGCACCTATGAGAAGCAATCAATGAACAACTAAAGTGAAGCAACTCCAAGTTGATGCTTCCCATCGCTCTCCATTCCTCTCTCTCTCTCTCTCTCTCTCTCAAAAAAAGAGAAGAAAAATTTTGTAAGTGGGGGATGTGTGAGTGTGAGTGTGAGTATGAGTATGAGTATGAGTATGAATGGCTGGGGACAGCAGCTAGAAGTATTTCATCTTACACCATGGAAAGCCAATACAGAATTTCAAAAAGTGAAGCCAATTAAATTATATATATTATTTATTTAGAAATAGAATTGTTATGCTGGCTAGAAATAACCAGAAGACATGAAAGCAACCGCCCCTGTGGAGCAGAAGTTGAGGCAGACGAAGAAGAAACTTCATGACAAACTTGATAGTAACTTGACTCTTGTTTATGTAATACTAGGATAAAACTAAACTCAAAATAAAAAATATGAATAATATTAGAAAAAGTCTGAGACTTTATTTAACTCACCACATAAATGACACACCTTAATTGCATAGTTTATTGTTTACTGAAAATAAAGTTAAAATCAACAAATTAGGAAACCTTGTTTTACTATTCTCTAATAGTATTCTTCAAATCAAATCAGTCAGGTAATTTGATTCATACTCTACCACCGAAGTACCAGCAAACCATTTTTCATCTGGTTGTTGAAACTTCTATACATGCAACCTAAATTAGCAATGCTTTTGATAACCAAAGTAATTCATAAATTAGCTTTCTAATAAACTCGTGAAGACAAATACAGGATTATTATATGATTCATGCTGAGAAGTCCTAGTCATTTCAGATTTTTTTTGATATTAAAAACCATTTTAATTATAAACTAATATATCCATATTAGAGATAAATCACTTATGTACAAACATATAATTCACTAACAACTGACACCCAGGAATGATCTTGTGCCCCTTTCATCTCTAACAGTTGCTATCAGAATCACTAAAAGGATCATCTACTTCTTTCCTCCCCTACCAGGGAGAAAATGAACACCCTACTACGACCAGAGTTCTCATTCTCATTACTACAACTCTGCCCTTGCTGACACCTCTGTGTTGTTATCCCCCTGTTTGCATGCCAACAGGGTCTCCGACCTACCTATACCCATACTTGACTTGCGCCTTGAGAAGCCTGGGCCTTCTGAGCATCTAAAGCCAGTGCTATGGGAATTCTGGGGCTGAGGGAAAATAACACTTAGCCTTGATTTGTAACTTGGGAGTTTTCCTATAACAGCAATGATATGATTGTTTCAATGTTTCCGATATGATAAGGCACAGGGGAATTTGTGTACCAGCTTAACATAGCCACAGAGTTTCTATCGGGGAATGATTCTTCTGTATTTCCAATTACTGTAAATTCTTAAAAACAGCCAATTAATAAATTGGAAGTGAACTCTATAAAGACAAATGAAAGAGAAAAATACTCTCCCATAAAACAAATTGCCAGAATATAAATACCTACACTAGTAAGTATGTATTCAAATTTACTTGTTTGCATTTTGTCCTAGTTACTAAAATATTATTATAGTTTCCATTTACTGTATATAATATTATTATAATATCATAGTTTTCTTGAGCTTAATTCATGGAGTCCTCATTTTGTTACTCATGTAGTTTTTTCTCTTCTTTGCTCAACTGATTGTTGGAAGTTTCGTCTTATTGAACTGAAAACAGACCCTGCACAATATAATGGCAATTTAGCTCATTCACTTCCTAGAAAAGGTGCAGAGATAAACCCAAAGGCTTCACTGACACCTTTCTCACATGCTGGTTTTCTTATTCCTGTGTTTTAATGGAATGAGTGGTGCACAGGGGTGACTTTGAGTTTGCTATGTATTACCCTAGTGCTTCTCCCACTGTGAGGCTTGCCAATCTGGAGAGATTCAGGTAAAGAGAGAAACAGAAAAGGAGTTTTCTCTCAGTTGGTTAATCAGTTTACTAAGGATTTGGAAAAGTCGGGCATTTCAAATAAAGGTAGAGTCCAATATGGCTACATTTCTTTTCTTGACTATAGAAGCGAGATGAGTAAAAGTAAATAATCCAGTGTTTCCACTAAACTTGAAAACAGTTTCTCCTCTTTCACAATTTTAGTAAGGCTTTGTGATATAAAAGCAGCAATGGACACATGTTCATTAATGATATGGCATGACAAAGGGAAAGACAGATATCTGTCTGCATTTCCAATACAATCAATTTCTGAGTGCCTATTGTGGGCTAGACACTGTTCAAAGGTGAACAAGACGGACAAGGGCTCTAATCTCAAGAGCTTAATAAACTAGTAAACAAATAGGATAATTTTAGGTAGTAATAAATACTGTGAAGAAAAATAAAGGAAGTGATGTGATATTGTTGGGAGGAGGTGGCTGCTTCAGATAGTGTCAAGGCCTACCTGAAGTGGTGACATTTAAATTTAGACACAAGCAGAAGGAAAAGCAACTGCAAAGTCTCTGAGGTGGGAACAAACTTAGCATGAGAAGAGCCAGTGTGGCTGAGACTCTGTGGGTGGTGAGCTGACGGCAGGAGAATAGAATGGTGGACAAGAGGGGGGCCAGGTGGGTCGAGTCTGTGGACCACGGTGGAGAGCTGGATTGACTTTAAGTGGGGAGGAAAGCTACCAGAAGTTCTGAGTAATAAAGGGTTAAGATTTTATTTTTATTTTTCAAAGACCAGTCTGGTTGCTCTGTAGAAAATGGTTTATGGAGGGTAGACATGGAAATGGGAAAACTAATTAGGAGACTGGCTATTGCAATTAACAAGCAAGAGGCAAAAACGGCGAGGATGGCTGACAGCAGCGGAGATGAGGATAAAGGGAAAGCTATATGCTGTATGACGGAGAGAGCTTCCCATGCTTGCTGTTCCGCAGGGCTCTCACTGTCTCAGGAATTTTTTTCATGGCACCCTTAAGCCAAAAGAAATACCTAATGGTTCTGTTTATTAAAGAATGAACTATAGTACTTAACTGTAGCAGTCTGAGCATGTCAAAGTTTCCTTCACGCATTTTAAATAGCCCTTGGCCCCCCTGTGGGGAATGTCTCGTGCCTCTGCAGTCTGGGAATTATGGTTTTGGAACTAAGACTTACTGAAGATGTGGGGCGTAAGAATAAAAGCAAATCAAAGGTGATCCCTAGATTTTAGGCCTGAGCAAGGAGCTAGACGATATTGTCACCCACTGAGATGCATGAGACTGAAGGAAAACAAGCACTCTGAAAGGTACGTTACTCCCTATTCACAAATAAGGATGCTGAGACTGAGCGGCTATAGAAGTTATTCAACGTTGCACAACTGGTTGGAAACATGATAAGATCTGACTCCTGGTCTGTCTGATTCCAAATAAAATAATAATAAGCAATAAGCTGCATGAGTGAGTCACATCAGAGTATATTAAATACAATATCTAATTTAATTCTAACAATAGTATTAGTAGATCTGATTCCAAAGACACCTACAACATACTCCCTTTTTGCTGATAAAAGTGATTGTAAGGTGTTGGCAAATGGCAGTCTTCCTTAGTCATAATATCGTTTTTTAATATGAAATGAAGGTTTTGGGAGTGAAAAATTAAACTGAACATTTTATGAATGTCCACAGCTGTACTTGCAATGACCCGACTCTATTTCTATTCCTAAGGTCAGAGCAGTCTAATTGCCTGCCCTCATCTCAACCCAGATGCTAACAAGACAGATATAGGGAAAGTTCTAAGTAGATTATTAATTGACAGCCTATTTCTTAGGGTAGGTGGCATAACCCCAATGAGCTCACTGACCTTGTTGGGGCTCAGCCTTGGAGAGCAGCAGGGGATTGGGGGGACACCAAGAGAACATATTCCCCAAGAGGCAATGGAGTCCTCTGAAATCTGCATTCTAATGTGAAATTTGACATGTGCAAAAATTCTGCACTTTGTAAAGATAACACGCCTCAGGGCTAAGTTCACCCTTGCAAAGTCTTAGGTACAGGACTAAATTTCTCAAATATACTTATGATAAGTGGCTGCGGGGACAGCCTTAAATAAGCTGAAGAAAATCATTAGAAAAGTGATCTATGCAGAAAACTAACGTTAAAACTGCATGGTTAAATCTACTGTTGCATTTTCTAGTACTGTGTCTTTTTACAGAATTGGAAATAGGAGTACCTTATGTTTATTTCTGTATATTTTAATGGGTCCAGTTAAGACTAATCTTATCAAAATAAATGATGATGTTCCAGCAAGAGATACTGGTCATTTTTCTCTCTGCCATGAATAACTGTCATCAGACTACTTGCCCTGGCATTAGGCAGCTTAACAGCATTTGAAATCCTGCAATTCTATCAGCCATAGGAAACGTAATCACAAACTTGGATAGAAGGCACTAACTTTAGCTCTCCGGTTGACATAAGAAGGCACCAAGACATCTGACTTGCAGAATTTTTGTCATGGGATCTTCAGTGTTGAATTCCAAACTACACTTAAAGAGCATTTATCTAATACTGTAAGTCATTAGATATATCATTGTAGCTTGTCCTAAAGATTAGGATTCTCTGGGCAGCAATTTTGAAAGATCTTGTTCCCAAATCCTGAATACTGGGGCTTTTATTTTCCTAAGGTCATATCCAAAATCAGTGTAGGAACACACTCCAACAGTCAGACTGAGACAAACCCAGTAATACCACATTACAACCTTGCCTAGGAACATAACAACAACAACAAAAAATAGTACTATAGCTGGCTCTCCCTGGGGAGTACTTTAAGGGGGAAAATTTTATTATTTGTATAATCTTTGTAAGAAATATATACATAAATCTGCATATATAATAAAGTATTATAACTGTTATGAGAGATATCTACTAGAGTGTTACAGGAGGTTAGAGGAGAATCACTTAAATTAGCCTCTGGGTGTAGGGAGATGGCATGTGACCTGAGTTTCGAGGTCTTTTAGAGTTAGCTGGATATTTCAACCAGGGACAATGGTATGTGTGAAGGCACTGAAGCTTGGATCAGCTTTAATCATCGCCAGAAGATAGGACGCTTTGTATAGCAGGACGCAGGACATACGGGAAGTGGCTGGACATGATGTAGTGCAGAAATGAACAAAAGTCAGGTCATGAAGGGGTCTAGACTTTGAGCTCTGCTAAAGCTGTGGGAATCATTACATGAATGACTTTAAGTAAAGATGGAATATTTGATTTCTTTTTAAATTAAGTGAGAGGCAGAGAGACAGACTCCCACATGTGCCCCAACTGGGATCTACCTGGCAAGCCCCCTGCCAGGTGATACTCTGCCCATCTGGGACCATTGCTCCATTTCTCGGCAACCGAGCTATCTTAGCACCTGAGGTGAGGCCACAGAACCACCCTCAGTGCGGGAGACCAACTTGCTCAAATCAATTGAGCCATAGCTATAGGAAGGGAAGAGAGAGAGAAAAGGGAGGGGGAGGGGTGGAGTAGATGGTCACTTCTCCTGTGTGCCCTGACCGGGAATCGAACTCAGGATTATTCACATGCCGGGTCAATGCTCTACCACTGAGCTAATCAGCCAGGGATATGATTTGATTTTGTTTCAAGAAGTTCAGAGGCAGAGATAAGAAGGATAAACTGAAGGAGGTATGATTTAGGACAGAAAATCATACATATATGATATGTGTATATCCCAACAGTGCTGCCCAGTTTGGGGATATCCTCACACACTTGGGCTAAGGTCAGTCTACTCTGGTGTTTTGCTCTTAGGAATTGGGACAGTTCCTGTCTATCTATAGCGTTCATGGTGGCAGCACACATCCACATATGAACAAGACTAGAGGAAGACCTCAAAGAGAAAAAAGGGAAGAGGATGCACACAGCCAGAGAGAAGCAAGGACAAACACCATGTGGACACAGAGCTCAGCAAGTGACTCCAGTGTCTGGTTCCGGCCCGGGCCTGGCCCAGCCGCACCTCCTGCCTTCAGTTCCTCCGCCCTTAGTGTAAACCCCTTTCACTTTTCATAAGCTTGCTTCAAGTGGGATTCTTTCAGTTGCAAATACAATGAACCCTGACTAAATCTGGGCCTGAACTTGGACAGATAATGAAAATATTGGAGAGAATAGCCAAGATGTAAGTGATGCTAGGAAAGTAAAACTGAAGGAAATTGCAACCGGTTGAAACTGGGTGTGCTGGCTCCTCGGCTACAGTCGTGGACACCACTGGTCACACCCGTCAGGCCCTGGCGACCGCAGGAGGAGGGCCCAGTTGGCGGGAAGTGACAGGGATTCGGCTTTATGCATGATGCAGAGACTGGTAAGAGTAGGATAGCCGAGTAGAAGCGTCCAGCAGGTAGAGATGGCCATGCATTTCTGAGGAGTTCTGACCCAGACATGTGGCTGCAATCGCCTCCGACATGTAGGTGGTCATCAGAGCCACGGGAGCAGACAAAATCTCCCGGGAGAACTGTACACCAAGGTCTAAGCTGAGCAGGAAAAATCAGGAAGGAGAGTCAATATGAAATGCCACGATGTGTCAGTAGGACAAAAGGTTTTTAAAGAGCCATGGCCAAGCAAGGAGCGTTCAGATAGCTGACTTACCGGGGACAACACAGGTGGGTGCGGGAAGAGGAAAACCAAATCCCAACACCCCATAAGTTGCCCCTATCAAGCAGGCATTTCGCTACCTTACTTCATCTTCACAGCACCCTTTCAAGGGAGGTGACAGCATATTCTTTTAAAGATAAGGGAAAAGGAGCAAAGTTCTCTGGGGAGGGGCTAAGTCATATTATGCATCTATAGTCCCCAAAGAGCACCTGCCACCTATTTGTTTAAAAATGAATTAAGAAGCAAACATTTCTACACTTTTGTAATAGTCTACACCTGGAATTAACCAAACTAGTTACCCTCAACCTCCCATATGACTTGGGGCGGGGCGGACAGGGTGGGGCAAGGTTCTGCTTTTTTGACACAGAGAGCCTATTTCCTGGGGCACATTCCTGGATTTCCTGCTGCGATTTCAACTCATTAACAGCATCTCAATTTCTTCTACTTACCATTCAGAAAACACAAGCATCAAAGAAAGGGCAGGCAGGGAAATCATGTTTTCACATTGCCAGAGATATTCTGGGGAATCCAAAATCATTGTTGCTGAAACTGTACAAACCATGAAGATAAATCTCCAACCATTACCACAGAACCTTAAATTCACATCGGATTCAGAAAGCATGCCAAAAGGATTTGGCATTCTTTTGATGTAAACCACAAGTCATGCCACATAGGGTATACTTAGCTACAGACAGTTCCCTCACCTCCTAGGAAGGCATCGGTAGCTCTTAAACCATTCAGAGGTCCTTGAGGTGTTTTCTCCTTGATTTAAACTTGATATTAAAGAACACATCCACATACTGAAGCAGACCACACTTCTACCACATCAATAAGTTAGAAGACCACTAGTATGACTCTTTTCTATATTGTGAAAATAGAGATATGCATGAAAGAAGGCATTGTAACAATTTGTGTCTATAGAGGATGCCACAAATCCTGGGCTGCTGAGCGTGAGACAAAGAGGATGGGTTCACTGTGAAATGTCCCTGCTGTCCACAATGTCCTGAGATTTCTACACTGCAGTACAGTCAGCAAAAGGGACGTTAACCTGGAATGGTTCCTCCCATGGGCCTAAACCATATCTGCTATCACGTTTAATCACTGCAAGAACAGCAGGAAGTAATATTCCCGATTTCCAGATCACTGAGGCTCTGAGAAGTTAACTAACTTGTGGCGTTTATACAACTATCAAGTGTGGTGGGTTTGGATTCAAATTCAGATCTAATACCAAAGGTTGCATTAATATTAGTTATATCTAGTTTCTGCCCCAGAAAACAATTCCATATTAAGAAAAATTTTAAAATATAACAAAAAAAAATCACTTATATGTGCCCTCTTCACATTTTAGGTAGAATTAATCTCTCATTTTTCTGTATTCCTACAACATATTTATTTTTTATAATGCTGCATTGCAATTATTTTTCTATCTGCTCAGGTACAATACAGACTTCTCAAAGGTAAGAATATAGTTTCCAAATATTTGAAGCTCTATCAACAATCAAGTCAATGTTAGTCGAGTAAATGAATGACTACTTTAGCAGAAGTAGTTTACATTTCTTTAAAGAGAACAAAATTACTTGTGAATTATACAAAGGAAATAAAAGACATATTCAAGAAAATATATTTTCAACATTTCTTATGAAACTCCCATTTTATAGCTTACTTTCGCTATGGTTTTTGACTTATGTCACTAAAAATAAATTGTTACATACATGAAGGTACTAAGGAAGTTCATGTCCCTATTGTATAAACTTATTTTTGCACATATTTGAAGACAGGCCTGCCCGATATCCTCTGGGGCCCTCCCTGAATCCCCTTGCAGCTATCATGACAACCTACCATAGCATCTCACGGTTTCCAGTCAAACTCCTGTGTCTCTCCACTTTTCTGTCTGAGAATTCTAGCACCATGAAAGATTATTCAGGGAAGCCTGGAAGGACTTGATTTGCTGTCTGCAGGGGAGACATTCATGTTGAGGGACGGAGGACCGTGAATAAATACTCCTGGAATAGTTGTGAAGCATATTCTCCACTATTCTTTAGCAGATTAAGCTCTAATTGCTTACTGAGATCTCTGCTTAACAATGCAACTGTTACTGCAAGTCCCACCCCGGGACACTCCCCCACTCCTCATTCATCACACTTTTACATTCTCTTACTCATGCTTCTTGGTATCACTTACCAGCACCACCACCTTATCACCTGCATCCAAATCTTTGTCATAGGGGTTTTTTTTTGGTGAACCCAAACTAACACAGGCGTACAACATATATAAAGGAAAATGGAAAGTAATTAAGAACATTCTGACGGTTCCACTCTTAAGCCATTCTGTTTAGAGACTCACCTGATGAGAATTCTTTGTTTTGTATGTTAGGATAGTGATCTGCCACCCAAAATGGCTATATTCTCCAGAGGTGAAAGGTGGATCCTTTCCATTATAATGCATATGTATATAATTTGAGAGGCCAGTGAAGTTCACTGTGCTTGAGCCTACCCTATATCATTACGGAAGCTAAGGAAAGTTCTTTTAGATCAGGTCATGGGGCCACTACACAATCTTAGGTTAAAGAGACCCCGTCAACTACCACCAAAACCATTCTTCTTCAAAGATATGACTTGAAAATAAAAAATGCGGTCTTAACATATAAGAAGCTAAACATCTAGGACAATCATTAGCAAGTGCCAAGCGTTTAATAAATCTTCCAAAAATTATGTGAACAAAATAAATTTTTCTTTTTTATACTAAAACTGATCTCCTACAATCAAATAACTTTTTCATCCAAGAAAGATTTAAGGTACTTCAAATGTTTTAGCTTCTACTTCTACTTGAAATTCCATTTTTCCTCATTCAAATGCACATTAAAGTCTATCTCGTTCACTTTAAGGCAATTAGAATGAAGGCAGTTAACTGGCATGCCTAAAGTCCCACAGTGGAGACAGAGCTTGGAGCTAATTCTCTTGATTCTTGGGTCAATATCTTCCCAGCACATTAAACTCATCTTTCAAAAGAGTGAACCATGAACCTTAACATTTTCTCCTCTACTCAATGACGTTCATTCAGGAAACACAAATGACCACAAATATGCTCATCTTGAAACATTCCACTGAGATAAGCACATTATCTTTCAACAGCTCTTTGGATGATATGATAGTCAGAGCCATACTGAGGAGGTGACAGAGGAGTGGCCTCACGTGAGTGAGCTGGTGCTTTGTTCCATTTCTCATACCTGCTGCCTATCGCAGACAGAGGAAAACCTCACCTCTGGCTCAGATTCACAACACAAGAATGCATAAATCCTTATTCTTTTCTCTCATTTCCTGTCACCTTTATTTTTCTCCATTTTTACCACCATCTATCTGGTCTTGCCTGCTTGTTGTGCCACGTTTCCTGGTTGCACAGTAATTTTTTTATACTAGAAGTACTTGTTGGAAGAGCTCTCCACAAGAATGAAAAAGATTAAAAAATATTGCACTTATCAAGTTAATTAAATATGATTAACAAATATAAATGACTCATCCAACCACCAGGCTGGCTTGTCCAGGAACTCTAAATGAGGGTATTTAGCAAAGGCCTTACCTAGATGCCAGTAGATAAGAGAATGATTTTTTTTTTTTTGTATTTTTCTGAAGCTGGAAACGGGGAGAGACAGTCAGACTCCCGCATGCGCCTGACCGGGATCCACCCGGCACGCCCACCAGGGGCGATGCTCTGCCCCTCCGGGGCATCGCTCTGCCGCGACCAGAGCCACTCTAGCGCCTGGGGCAGAGGCCAAGGAGCCATCCCCAGCGCCCGGGCCATCTCTGCTCCAATGGAGCCCTGGCTGCGGGAGGGGAAGAGAGAGACAGAGAGGAAGGAAGGGGGGGTGGGGGGTGGAGAAGCAAATGGGCGCTTCTCCTATGTGCCCTGGCCGGGAATCGAACCCGGGTCCCCTGCACGCCAGGCCGACGCTCCACCGCTGAGCCAACCAGCCAGGGCCAGATAAGAGAATGATTCTTGAGATGAATGCAATTTTATTAGCACACAGACATTTTAAATTTATATCCTAGGACAGTATTGAATTCCTCTAACTTTGATCTTACCTTACATTACCCGCAAACAAGCTTCAAACAGTCTGCTCTGAGCATTTCTGGTGGTCTACAACTAAAAGGTTGCCCATGTGATCTGGAGTTAGAAAATCAGGGCTCTACCCTCAGCTCGAAAACTTAATTGTGGAACAGTGACTGAGTCACTTCTCTCGTTAAGTCTTAGCTTCCTTACCTGGAGAATAAACAGAAGACCTACTTGAAAGGACATTTATGATGATCAAGAGAGGTTATGTCCATGAAATCATTTTATGGTGTTATACATATAAAGGAGTAAAAATGTTTATCATGACAATAAAAATAATTATACCATTAGAGGGGCTAACAGTTTTATTCTATTTTTTTTTCCTTTTCTGTTAATATTTATTATTAAGTTAATATATGCTAAAGTAGTACCTTGTATTTAATGATCAATAAATTATAGATGTTATTATTACAAGGGCATGGTATCCAAAGGTCTTTATTATCTCTTGTAAATACGATGGAAGAAGTGATCGCCTGAGGATTAAGGCAAGGCAGTTATGGAAGTAAGAATCATCTGCCCAACCGACATGATTGCCTGTTTCTTACCCCTACTTTACATTAGTTAGTAAGAAAGGCATGAGTAAGCAGAGACAAATACGGAAGCAACAATGTCAAAGTAGAGTAGATTAAAAGTAGAGGACTGGTATAGAGTATCCAGAAGCAGTTAATTACCCCACCATCCTTTTTTCTCCTTTCTGTTCACGGCTGATTTTCTGTGTAACCTTAAAATGAGTTCTTTAACTGCATGCTCTTCCCAGGTAAAATTCTGATACCATCCACCTGTCTATGATGGATTGATTATATATTTTTTAGAATACAGAAAAACATAGCTTGGCCCTGGCCAGATGGCTCAGCGGTAGAACGTTGGCCCGGCATGTGGAAGTCCTGGGTTCGATTCCCAGCCAGGGCACACAGGAGAAGCACCCATCTGCTTCTCCACCCTTCTCCCCTCTCCTTCCTCTCTATCTCTCTCTTCCCCTCCCACAGCCAAGGCTCCATTGGAGTAAAGTTGTTCCGGGTGCTGAGGGTGGTGGCTCCATGGCCTCTGCCTCAGGTGCTAGAATGGCTCTGATTGCAGCAGAATGATGCCCCAGATGGGCAGAACATCGCCCCCTGGCGGGCATGCCGTGAATCCTGATCAGGCACATGCGGGAGTCTGTCTGTTTGCTCTCCACTCACATTCTCACTTCAGAAAAATACAAAAAAACAAAAAAATCAAAAAACCATAGCTTATTGTAAGGTTCCCCAAAAGAAGCAAAATGCTAATAAACCTAGATAGAATCAGATGTTTTCTTCTTTTTTTCTCTCTCTACTTTCCTACCTAATCACACATGCACACACACTCACATACTTTTGTTGTAGTAATATTGTAGGAAGGCTTCATTTATTAGTAGCTACCAGATAACAATTTTATATATAAAATGGGAAATTATAACTAGGGTTTAGAATAGATCACACAAAAAAGAATTTCTTAAAAGAGATTTTTCTTCACATTAATGATCATCCTCTTCCTCTATCATTCCTTCTCTGTGAAAATGTTTTATTGGTCTGTGAGATGTAGTGCAATAATATTGACACTTTTATATCAGGAAAGCTAGTACTTCATTTGCTCTGTTCTTTCTCTCCCGTGAATAGAGAATAATCTATTCACTGCATGTTTGAAGTTAGTGATTCAAGTCATACTAGGAAATGGCCTCTTCTAAAAGAAAATGTAATTGTCTCAAGTATTTAATGGTTTTAAAAACTTCAAAGTCCTCTGGTCAATAAAATAAAAGATGACAAAGTATAGGTTAAGATATAAATACGAGTAATACAAATAAAACATATACACATAATATAATATATACATATATATTCTGCTCACAAAAATTAGGGACTATTTTATAGTTTTATATTCATTTTGAAATATTCCCTAAATTTTGTGAGCAGTTATATTTTCATGGTACAAGATAAGAAAATTAAATATTCCAAGAAGAAAATTTATTTACTTGACTGAGATAGGACATTAAATAGGTCAAGGAGATAGAAATACAGATCCTATGAGGGAGAAGAGAGAAAATTCAACATAATAAGATTATACAAGGCAATTGTAAGGATGATTTATATTTCAACAGTTTTCTTTATGATCTTTCTATGAACTTTTCATGGTGAGATACAGATTTCAAAATTCCTCATATTTCAGGTTCACACAATCTTTGGAGTGAAGGATGAAGTTTATAAAACACATTTCAACTTCTACAGATTTTTAGATTTGGTCTGTAAATACAGAAGAGCACTGCCTACCTACTCGCACTTAAAATACAGGAAGAAGCTGGGAAGAAAGAGCAAGAGTAATGGAATACACATAATGAAACAGCATACAAACAAAACTCTGAGTTGAAAAAATATCATTTTTAAAATGAGAAATAATGGAGTTAATATTTTCTGCTAAAAACAACAAAAAATAAACTATTAGGCTTCATTTAAGAGATTATTTTATGTTGGAGAGGCTGCGGAGAAAAGGGAACTCTCATCCACTGTTGGTGGGACTGTAAAGTAGTACAACCATTATGGAGGAAAGTATGGTGGTTCCTCAAAAAACTGCAAATAGAACTACCTTATGACCCAGCAATCCCTCTACTGGGTATATACCCTAAAACCTCAGAAACATTGATACATAAAGACACATGTAGCCCCATGTTCATTGCAGCACTGTTCACAGTGGCCAAGACATGGAAACAACCAAAAAGCCCTTCAATAGAAGACTGGATAAAGAAGATGTGGCACATATACACTATGGAATACTACTCAGCCATAAGAAATGATGACATCAGATCATTTACAGCAAAATGGCGGGATCTTGATAACATTATACGAAGTGAAATAAGTAAATCAGAAAAAAACAAGAACTACATGATTCCATACACGTAGGTGGGACATAAAAGTGAGACTAAGAGACATGGACAAGAGTGTGGTGGTTACCAGGGGTGGGGGGAGGGAGGACGCAGGAGGGAGGGAGGGAGAGAGTTAGGGGGAGGGGGAGGGGCACAGAGAAAACTAGATAGAGGGTGACGGAGAACAATCTGACTATGGGCGAGGGGTATGCAACATAATTTAATGACAAGATAACCTAGACATGTTTTCTTTGAATATATGTACCCTGATTTATTAATGTCATCCCATTAACATTAATAAAAATTTATTTTTAAAAAAAGAGATTATTTTAAAATAAAAGAAAAAAATTTGGGATAGTATTTACTGAATCTTAAGAACAATGGAAAAAGATACATACACATTCACAAGCACACACACATGAATACAGAGAAGAGAGAACAGGAGAAAACACATTACAGGAGAGTCCCAGATTACGTGTTTTCTATCTGGATGACAGGTAAAGCCTATTATAATGAAATTAATTTATACTAAGTCTTATGGGTTTAAAATATAAATTATGACATTGTGTGCAATGAATAACCACAGTTACTTAGCATAGGCATTATTGCATTTAAGTAACTAGCAGTTTTGCATCACATAGACATAATATAAATTTAACCATCATTTACCTTATTTTATTCTTCCTGCTTTCTGGGATAAAGACTCAACCTCAAGCAAAAGCTGAATGACTTTACGCTACCTGCATCACGTGTGGTTGACAAGCAAAGCACATTCATGATTATCATGTATATTAAGGAATATCAGGATCCTTAAACTCATATCACTTGACCTCACTGTGAAAAAATTGAGAATTTGAATAAATTCTTTACTAAAATTTTAAAATCTTGATCAACAAATTTTATACTAGATATTACAAATGGACTATGACAGTCACTGGCCTCAGCCACCACTCATCAATGAGTCGGCTGATGTAATCCCTGTTTTATAGGAATGCAAAAAAGTACAACAAAAATTCATTCTCTATGCTTTTAAACTTGTCAAGTTTAAATGCCTAAAAAAGAGCAGAACAAATGAAAATGAGTTTTAGAAATAGGACATATTTTAAATTAGGGTGATTATCTAGATAGCCACGCAGTTCTTACTGCTTTGCATTATTTGCAAGTGTGGTGCTAGCCTTGTTACAATTCTGTGGCGTCACCCACTGAGGCTGGTGGACGCATCTCAGAACAGTCACGGTGTGCCACACCCAGAGAACAAACCCACCTGCTGGCACTGTACCAACAGACAAGCCAACAGAGGCGAGGAAAATGAAAGGAAATGTCAGAGAGAACAAGGAGAGGACCAAATGTTAAAAATGTAGTCCAGCCCTGGCTGGTTGGATCAGTGGACAGAGCGTTGGCCCTGTGTGCAGACGTCCTGGGTTCAATTCCTGGTCAGAGCACATAAGTGAAGTGACCATCTAATTCTCTCTCCCTCTCTCTCTCCCTTCTCTCTACCCGTCCTGCAGCCAGTGGCTTGGGTGGCCCGAGTGTTGGCCTCAGGAGCTGAGGATAGCTCTGTGGATTCGAACATCAGGCCCTAGAAAGGGGATGCTGGGCGAATCCCGGTCGGGTTGCATGCAAGAGTCTTTCTCACTATCTCCCCTCCTCTCACTTAAAAAAAAAAAATGATGTCCAGAAAGTTGTAGTCTAACAAGGATCATGATTAAAGTCAAATTCAACAAGGGTGTAGATGTATTCAAAATGCAGTTTCTTAACGGATCCTGATTCAATAAAATGAGGCATTGGATCGTAATTATTATCTTTAACAATCATTTTAAGCAAATTCACTCTTCTCAAAATATATATATATAAAAAATCATCATATCCCAAGTAATTTTAAAGGAAAATATCAAGAGTCTTAAATACAAATGGTTACCATGTAAATATTAATTTTACATAATTTGTATTTTTTTAATAAATAATATTAAATAGGTAGAAGAAAAAAGCCTCTAAGACTTAGCAGCTTTTCCCCCTATGACTAGTTTCTCAGTAAAACCCGTGACATTTTCCTAACCCACATTCTATTACCTGGGATCTTTAATGTCTACTCTATGAAGAACTGGAATAGTCCTATATAGTCCTGATCACAATTTGAAAGTATATATTAAACTGTGACTTTATTTAATGTGTTTCTTCCACCAGCCTGGATACTCTGTGAGGTCAAGGCCACATCTACCTTACTCACTGCTAATGTATCTAGTACAGAACAGGCCATCAAAAACAGGTTTAAATTGAATAACCAAAAGACCACAGAACCCCCGACTATTGACCCCACCTTATCCCCAACACACATGTAACTTTGGGGTTCTTCTGAAAACTAGAAAACAGAGAATTCCTGCATCTGCTCCACTTCCCTCCACTCCCTCCCCGGTCCATTGTACTCTGGCTGTAATAGACATTTCTATCAATGTTCTTATCACATTGCACTGTAACTGTCTGCCCCAAGAGGAAATACATTAGTTACCTGTGTGCCCATTAACTGGCAATGCCAGATGACTCCCATTTCTTTACTTTCTAACCAGCATCCAGAACTGGCTTATGAAAATGATATATTCATTAATTCAGAATATAAGAAAGTACTGGATGGCATAAAAGAGAAATTGTATGAAGTCAAATAAAGTCAATAATGACAACAAACAAAGTAATTTACTTCCTTCAAGTTACAAACTAATAGCACAAAATAATTAGCAAAGTATTTTCCACAAGGACAATCCTACATATTTAATAACACATCGCCAAGAGTCCTATTCTTCTCTTCTGTAAAAGAATACCTTCACAATCTTTTGAGTAAGAAGTCAGAGAGAAATACATACATGACGGTGTTTATGCCTGAGAGCTGTTGAAACATTTGTAGGCCACAACCCACAATTAAGGCGCGGCGAGTGGGGGGGTAACTCAGCATCCTGCAGATCACGGGTCCAGCTTTTTTAAAAAAGAAAGAAAAAGAAGGACACATCTATTATTTTAAGTTGCCACAGTTATTTAACCCATTAGGATAAATGTCCCCAAATTTCTGTGAAATCAACATGTTTGAGAATTTCAAAATAGAACATATATATTTTTACAGAAATTTGAGCACTATATACATATATATATATGTATTTTTAACAGACTTAGTATTTATATTTGAGGTCAAACTGTAAAGGCAGTAAGAGAATAAAGCAATTTGTGAACTCTAGGAAGATCTACATAACAGTGTCAGAAATTATTCTTAATTAGATCCCTATGAGCTGCATTAACCACTCTTTGTTCTTCCACTTCCTTGGCAATTAATTATTACTTAAAACCTGTACAATGCCGGACAACTTACAAAGTCACTGACATTTTGACTTTAATCATTCAAAAAAATTGCATTCATTAAAAACAAACAAGGAACAGAATTCATTCAACTAAAGTAACAAAATTCATTCTAATCTACTCAACTACAGTTAAGAAATTTGGGCATGATATCAGACTTTGTTATGACTATAATGAATATTAATAAAAGTTACCAAAAATAATAAAAGAAAATTAATGTATATTATGTTTAGGTGTATGATATTTCTAGATTTTGAATAGTTCCCCAAGTAGCATTCAGTGATCATCTCAAAATATAAATAGGCTTTCAAAATGGTCCAGATGCCTTGGTGTCCAGATCAGAACTCTAGATCAGTTTTGGCAATCTGTACATATGAACCACGGAGGCCTTAAAAGGTGACTCATTTTATTGATGTCTGTTGTCTGTGCATAATTATGAAGTATCACTGCTAGTCTCATAAGTGCTTTAATTATACCTTCACCTTAGCCTTAAGAGGTATTCTATATAGTGTTCCTTATGAGGCCAGAGTTGACTCCAAGGAATTATATTTCTGCTGTTAGAAGAGATTGTCTGATATCACTCAGATGTTAACTGATTAATTAGAGGCATTTTTTCCTGGAGGCCAAGTCTCATTAGTGAACTCTAAACCAAGACAAGTAAATTAAAATCCAAGAAAAGTTCATCATTTCAGGAATCTTTTAGAAATCTAACATTCCAGGTCACAAAAATGGAATAGAACATGCTGTTGTTTGAATAGAAAATTTAATGTGGAATGTCAAGCCAGGGCCTGGATTAGAACTGAGTTTATAGGAGTGAGCATATTTATCTCTACAGAGGTATGATTATAACCACATGCAGACTTACTTGATTTACTGCAAATGATTTTGTCTCTAAATGGTGAGACAGGACCCAAACAGAGAACCACCGATAATCTTTCAAAGTTCAGTGCAGTGACAACAACCCACTTAGAAAGCAGGCTGAGAGTATTATAAAGGTCAAATTGCTTTAGACTCAGGTAAAGCAGTATTAAAACCTAATATATCAGAAAGGTTATCTGAAATGGGTAGATTTTGAGAGCTTGACTGTGACAGTATTAATATATTATCTGGATCAGTTGTTTGAAAGATAAGCAGGCTTGTCAGCAAATCTACACATCTATAAAGGAGCCACAAAATAAAAAGCATACCTAATATCCTATATATAACTACCTATTTCCATAAACCAAACAATTCAAATAAAAAAGATTATCATTCACCTTGTGCATCATAAAAATGTATAAAACAATTGACAACCAAACTGAAACAAGCAAAACCCCTTTTCAGCTTTTAGGGCTTCCACAGATGAGAACTGCCCTTCTGCAAGAAATCTGTTATCATCTTTGGGCAGCAGCATCTACATTTACTATTAAACTGTTCCATTATTTGATAGACAGACTAGGTAGTACTAATTTTAAAGGGCAAAAAAATTAAAGAAAAAATGAATGACATATTAGACTTCAAGTCTGACTTGACAGAATATTAGCAGATAAAGTATTACATGTACATCACATTTATTTTCTAGTTTTTGATCTTCTGGTTTTAGACTTTCTCTTGCTTTAAATTTCCTGCTAAATGTAAACAATGGTAGTTCCTTATAAGACTGGGTTTTAAAAAAAAGACATTTTTGGTCACAGTAGCTCCACATCTGATTATGCATAAACCAAACTAAAGAATTTCCTTTTATTAAAATCATAAACCTAGCTTTATTAGGCAGTAAAACTTAGTGCAAACTATCATTAATCTTGATATCACAGAAGCTATGAGGCAGAAGAAAAATAGATTAATTGGTTAAGTATTCGTAACTGAAATTTTAAAATGTCATGCTCTACTTACTACAATTCTTTGATTTTTATTATTAAAAATATTTTGTGCACACAAACATTTTATTCTTAATTTAAAAAATTGTGCCCCTGAAATGCAGAAATTCCCACACAATAAAAAATAAAACCTCTAAATAACTCAAGTAGATTGGAAATGCAAGACTCAAAATATAATATAGAACAATAAATGCAAGAACTCAAAATGGGTTCATCTTTTCCTTCATTCTGAACACCTCCTACTAAGTAACTTTCACAGTTGTCCAGGTGTGGCAGGGGCTCTGGCAGCACAGACGACAAGGACAGTCCCACAGAGCAGCCCCTCCTGTGGACAGGCGGTCTGTGAGGGTGCTGAGCCTATGGAAGCTTCTCCAGGAGTGATTTAAAAATGCACCAGAATGGACTTTGTGTAAGATCCTAGCTTTTGATTTCCACTGCCAGCCAAGATAGAATAACAGTCACCAACATGAAACGACTGAAAAACCATGCAACAATGAATGAAACGACCGTTCTCATGATAATGGAACAAAGGATAGTGACTCCTGATTCAGGAAACAAATGAGATGAAATCTACAACCATTCTAGCTTAATGCCTTAAAAAAAATGAATGTCCAGACTGCAACAGAAGGAGAGGAAGTCAGGCAGACCTTGGTGGTTTCCTTGAGTTGAAAAGATGCAGTTTAGAATCCAGGGAGGCCAAGGTGACTAGAGTTCACAGGGCAGAGTGTCCAAGAGAGAGATTCATAGGAAAGGACAGTGGGGATCCGCAGTCCCCCCGAGTACTCAGTGGAGCACTGATCAGTGGATATGTGTGAGAAAACTACTGAGGCAGGGAAGGACACAAAGGAAAGGATTAAAGAAATCAATCCCAGGACCTCACACAGTTTGGGAACCGGACCTGTTCCTCCCAACCAGAGTGAAAAACCTAGACCATAAGAAAAGTATTCAGGAGAGTTTTACCTCAGTAATGTTATAAATTTAGTCTTAAACATTGGGTAGAGAGCATCTAAAATAGTTTAAAAGACCCAACTGCTTCCAAGTAACTGCATAGTGTCCCAAAACAAAGCTCAACAGGAAGGAAAAAAAGTACAATGTCTAGAATGCAATAAAAAAATTACCAGGCATGTAGAAAGACTGGAAAGTACAACCTGTAATAATAAAAGGATGAATTAATCAGGAAGACTGAACAACCCTAAATGTCTATGCTCCTAATCAGAGCTTCAGAAAGTTTGAAGCAAAAACTGACACAACTGCAAGGGGAAATATAAAACCCACAAATATACTCAGATATTTCATCAGTGGATACGCTGAAAGGGCATATCTCTTTCATAATAACTGATAGAAAAAGTAGGCTGAAAATCAGCAAAGATACAGAAGACATCCACAACATTTTCAACTAATTTGACCTGACTGATATGTGAACAACATATGTGACCAAGAGCAGAAAACACATTCTTTCTTAGAGTAAATGCATGCCAAATGACTTGAGACATTTACCAAGATAGATTACATTTTGAGGTCTAAAACCAGTCTCAATTAATTTAAAAGGATCCAAGATAAACAAAGGAATGTTCTCTGGCCATAATAAAATATAGAAATCAGTATCTGAAAAAGTCTCCCCAAATTGGAAAATAAATAATACATTCCCATGAATCAATAAAATAATAGGATATAAGAAAATATTTTGAAAAAAAATTACAAAAACACTGCATATGAAAATTTGTAGAAATGCATGACCAGGCAGTGGCACAATGGACAGAGCATTGACCTGAGATGCTGAGAACCCAGCCTCAAATTCCCGAGGTCACTGGCTTGAGCATGGGCTCATCTGGCTTATGCGCAGGCTCACCAGCATGAGCGCAGGGTTGCTGGCTTGAGCCCAAGGTTGCTGGCTTGAAGTCCAAGGTCACTAGCTTGAGCAAGGGGTCACTGGCTCAGTTGGAGCCCCCCAGTCAAGGCACATATGAGAAAGCAGTCAATAAACAACTCAAGTGCTACAATGAAGAATTGATGCTTCTCATCTCTCTCCATCCTGTCTGCCCCTCTTTCTTTCTCTCTCTTAAAAAACAACTGTGGAATAAAGCAAAAGTAAAATAGAGGAAAAATTTATAGCAATGACCTTGGCTCCCACCATACAAAAGCAGAATAAGAGGGACAAATGAAACCAAAAATAAGCACAAAAAAATAATAAAGATTAGAACAGAAATCATTGAAAAAGATAAGAAGACAGTTGAGAAAACAACAATGATACCAAAAGCTGGTTCTTTGAAAATATCAATAAAATTGATGAACTGTGAGCCAGACTTTGGAAGGCTGAATAACAGCCCTTCAAAAGATATGCATGTCTTTATCCCTGGAACTCGTTAATGTTACCTTGGATGGCAAAAAGAAATTTGCAGATGTGATTATGTTAGGGATTCTGATTATCTTGGATTATTCCAACTGGCCCTAAATAGGATCACAGGTATAAAGGGGTCCCTCTAGGAAGGAAGCAAAGAGAGATTCAGGACAGAATAGGAGAAAGCACCATGACCAGGAATGTAGAGACCGGATTAATACAGCGATAAAGCCAAAGAATGCTGGCTACCACCAGTAGCTGGAAAAAGCAAGGAACAGATAGTTCCGAGAGCCACTGGAGGGAGCCATGGCCATGCTGACACCTTGATTTTGACCTGCTGAACTAATTTTGAGCTTGTGGTCACCAGACTGTGAGAATAAATTTCTCTGGTTTTAAGCCAAGTTTGAGGTCATTTGTTACAGCAGCCATGGAAGACTAATATCCAGACCGATCAGGAAAAAAAGAGGGAAGACGTAAATTATCAATATCATGAATAAGAGAAGTGAACTCAGCACAGAATCTACAGATAGAAAAAGTAATAAAGGAATGTTATGAACAAGTTTATGGCATTAAATTCAACATCTTAGATGTAACGGGCAAATTCTCTAAAAAAACAGGATCTTCCAAAGCTAACTCAAGAAACAGACTAAATATATATAAAGCCCTGTGAGTTATTAAAAATACTGAATCTATAGTTAAAAACTTTCTCCCAAGTCTGAATGGTCTGACAGAAAGCAAACTAGTGGCTGCCTGTGGAAGGAAAAGTTACAAAGGGACACAGGAAAGGTTTGAGGGGCAAGGACAGGTTCACTGTTCAGATGTGGTAAGGATTTCATAGCATATACTTATGCCAAAACTTGTCAAGGTATAAAGTTTAAACACAGGTGAGTCAAAAAGAGATATACAGTTGTTCATATGGAAAACAATACAACAGTTAATAAATGAGAGTACAAGAATATACTCTGTGTTTCACATACAACTGTACATCTACTTTTGCCCCATCCAGCATGTGCTGTTGATTTTATATAAATTATGCCTCAATAGAAGTGCTTAAAAAATTTATAAGAAATTAGATGTCAAGAGAGCTAGCTGTAATGGTGAAATGGATAAGAAGAAAATTCAGACATTCACAAATCTTGACCTTCACTTAAATGAGGAACAGAGGGTAGAAGCACCAGTAGTACTTGGGTAAATTGGACCAATGAGGTTGACTGCAAGATTACTAAGTGGGACCAGCCAGGATGCAGGACCCTTAGAATTTCTTCAAGGTTTTCTTTGCTCTTATTTTTTTTTATTTTTATTTTTTTTACAGAGACAGAGAGAGAGTCAGAGAGAGGGATAGACAGGGACAGACAGACAGGAAAGCAGAGAGATGAGAAGCATCAATCATCAGTTTTTCGTTGTGGCTCCTTAGTTGTTCATTGATTGCTTTCTCATATGTGCCTTGACCGTGGGCCTTCAGCAGACCAAGTGACCCCTTGCTTGAGCCAGCGACCTTGGGTCCAAGCTGGTGAGCTTTGCTCAAAGCAGATGAGCCTGCGCTCAAGCTGGTGACCTCAAGGTCTCGAACCTGGGTCCTCCACATCCCAGTCCAATGCTCTATCCACTGCACCACTGCCTAGTCAGGCTTCCCTTTCTTTTGGTTTCATTTTTAGAGTTTACTTCATACTAAGGAAAACTTAAGGAAGAAAAAGTAAAACACATTATAACTAATGAATTACAAGATGCAAACCATCGGAGGATTCCTCACTGCTGCTGGCCTCTTGCAGACTCAATTCTCTATTCTAGGTAACGGCGCCTCAGTGGCAAAGCAAGGCCCTTGCTGTGAGCAAGATAATCACTGCTCAGCTTCAAATATTACTCCCTCTGTACCCCAATTTGAGGCCCTAGGATTGGGCCATAATCAAGCACAGCAGGATCCAATACCATGGCCCTCCCCTGAAGGCCGTGGAGGGGGACATGCGCACACCCTGCAGCCCTCAGGGAGAGGCAGGGCTGCGAAAGACCACTCAGCCTTTCTGGCCTTCTCCGCTCCGTCTCCCACCAGCACCAAGAAAACTTGACATCCTGATATCTAGCTCTAACCAGCACATGTTTTTGACAGTCATTTAACTTTAATTATTTTATCAATCACCAAATATCTCAGTCAGCCTGGGCTGCTGGAACAAAATACCATAAACTGGGGGCTTAAACAACAGACATTTATTTATCACAGTTCTGGAGGCTGGGAAGTCCACGACCAGAGTGCTGGCAGGTTTCATTCCCGGTGGGGCTCTTTTCTTGGCTTGTATATGGCCACCTTCTTACTGTGTGCTCACGTGGGGACAGGAAGAGGGATAGATGGGGCAAGTGGTAGAGACGGAGGGGGAGAAGAGGAGGAGAAGAGGAGGGGAATGGGGGCGGGGAGAGGAGAGAAAGGAGGGGAAGGGGGAAAGGGAGAAAAGGAGGAGAGATCTGTTTTCTCCCTTTAAGGGCACTAATCCCATCCCAAGGGTTCCCAAATCAAGGCCTCCTCTAAACTAATTAGCTCCCAAAGGCCTCATCTCCAAATACCATTATTGGTGGTGTGTGTGGGGGGGGCAGTTTAGAACCTCAGTGTATGAATTTGGGAGAGGCACAAACATTCAATCCATAACACCAAGGGTATTAGGCATCTGCTCAAATCTCAGTAGGTTCTCTAATATTTCAATAGTTCTTCACGCTTTATGAACCATTTTTCATCATTGTAAGAGCCTCGCAAAGTGAGGAAGAGCAGGTGCTGCTAACGAGGACAGGAAGCACAGAGGGATGTGATAGCTTTCCCAAAGCACAAACGAAGAAGCATGTTGAAGCTAGGACTTGAGCTGACTTCTTGTTCGTGCCATAAATGTCAAGAAATTTTATATGTATACTTAAGTAAGTGGATTTTTCTCGGCATAAATGAATCAACAGTTATGAACAGTGTGAGTAACAGAACACAAAACTGCAGCACTTTCAAGCTACAGGAATAAACATACTCTTCATTCTGACTTTAATCTCTGAACTTCTTTCTCTTCTATGGCCTCACTTGACACTATCCCCAGCTTTAATTCCAAAGTTATCTATTTCAAAACATCTGTTTCACTGTACTCCTTTCTCCCTTCTGATATCCAGGGAGTTGAACACTGTTCACAATTATTAGGAAAGTGGGCCGCCCTGGTTCATTAGAAAGGCAGTGTCTGGAGGAGTCAGGTCCCCCATGCTACCGAAGGGCCTTCACCCACCTCTAGTTGACTGCCAATCATATTCTCACAACAGCCATTTCAAACATCTATTCCTCCTTGAATTTCCATTGTTCTCTCCAGCCTCTCTGACCAGTATTCACTAACCCACTTACTGAACCTGAGCACCTAGTGTGAGTCTGCTCTGCATCAGGTACAGAAATATTATGGAGCCCAGAGGGGCTCACTGTATCCCACGGGGAGGGAGTGACACACAACAAAACAAGCAACTCAAGAGCTTACGTGCTTTCACAGAGGTGCATGGAGAGTACTGTGGGACTGAGGAATAGGGAAGGATCCGCAGAAAGGGGGTAGCAGCTCAAGGACATATAAGACAGAAGCCGTGCTTTCTCTTCGCAAACTTTCTCTTGACCCTGTGTTACTTAATTTCATATTAAGTTAGAAAGAAGGTGACACTTGGCTATTCATTCCCTCTTTCTACTTTCCATATCCAGAAAGTTGCAAAATTCTAAGGAAAATTCATGAATATAAGGTTGACTTCTTTCTAAAAAATGTCTCTTGTTTTTGTATCAGGGTCCTCCCTCTCTACCTCCCAGCTCACGACTGCCCTGACTGCCTGGCTCCCACCTCCTGGGTGAGACTGCCGGGCAGCACGCGGCACTCTGCAGACTCAGGTGGAATCTCCAGCGCCATGGCTGAGCTGCTGTGCGGTGTTAAGCATGTTATTCAACCTTTCTAAGCGTGGATATAGTAGCCGGAGTACTTGCCATGGAGCATTAGAGATAATAGGCTTCCTGGCATACACTATATGTGGCGATTAGTTTTGTGTGTCAACTTGCTGGGGTCACAGAAGACCCAGATGTTTGGTTGAACATTATTCTGGGTGTGCCTCTGAGGATGTATTTGGAGGAGATTAGCATCTGCATCAGCAGACTGAGTAAAGCAGATTGCCCTCCTCAAGTGGGTGAGCAGCATCCAACCCACGGAGGGTCAAAATAGAACAAAAAGAGTAGGAAGGGACAGTTTGTTTTCTCAACCTGCCTGTTTGATCTGGGACACTGGTCTTCTCCTGCACTCACACTGGGACTTATACTGTTAGACCTCCTAGGTCCTCAGCTGCTAGCAGAGGGCAGATTATATCATTTTTTCAGTCTCTAGAATCATGTGAGCCCAATCCTCATGATCGACAGGTGAATGAATCAATTTCTCTCCCTCTCTGTCAATCCTTCCCCTACTGGTGGTTCTGTTTCTTCGCAGAATCCTAATACTAATACATTATATTCAATAGCAAAGCATTGCATATGGTCTGCACATTCCCAATCTCTAGCAGATCCAGCCTCTCCACTCCACTGCCCACCCTCGTCGTCTACTAATGCATACCATTCATCTCTTACTTCACTTACTTGCTTAAAGCCTGTGATAACAGACCATCAGGACCTATTTCAAAAAGGGTGCACTCCTGCCCCAGGTTACCCTTCGTGACTTATCTCATCTACTTCTCCACTAACAGACAATGCTTCAACAATCTTTAGGTAACCTGTTTTATAAAAAGAAGCCTCATATTTTTATATCTCTGTTTCTTAAAATATTCCTGTTCTATGAGGCCAGCCCTGCTCCCAAAAGAAGACAGTCTGTCACCTGAATCCTGGTGTCACTTTTATACCTCTCTTATGCTCTCGCTGCTGGCTAATTTGTTTTGCAGGTTATGTAGCTGACGTCGCTTCTGTACTGGATTTGACCTCCATACTGAATGTGTGGGGTGGATGGCTCAGGTTTTATCATTTTACTTCCCACTGTACTTAGCCTAGGGTCATACAAATAGAAGAAATTCAATAAATATTTGTTCCATGAATATGAGGAAGAAGGAAGGAAGGGAAGGAACAAGAAAGAAACACCAGGGCAAATAATGGTTATTGCGAACTCAAGATTGAAGCAGTCTGAAATACACTGCAAGTTGTTAAACAATGTTGTGATTAATTATAAACTACCACTGAGATCCTGAGCACGCCAGGCTGCTCTCCTCTTCAATATGCAGCAGATGATGTTTGCGATGACGAGCTGGTGCTTGGCACATGTGCTGTTTGAAAGAATGGACTGCTGCTACTAATAAATTCAGCCCCATGTGGCGCAATCATTCCTTCAGTCTGGCATTTATGCCAATACCTCTAAAATCCTTCTTAGGCTATCAATTTGCCAACATGCTGTGTGGGGTTGGCTGTCTATAGATGCGTGCTTGTGAGCTGACCATGGTACATTAAGGCCTGTGTGCACTGACTATGTTAATCTAGTCATTATTATTCCAGGTTGCTAAAGACCTTTTTCTACTTCTAAGGAGAGATGATGATAACTCTTAATGTTACTACAATGCCGTTTTCAAGAACTTTGTTTTGTTACTATCAAGAATTCTTCCAAAAGTCAAAAATACTTATTGTATCAAAGTCATCTACAAAAACAAAGGCAATCAAAAAATACATCCTCTAGATCAGCAATTCTCACACAAGAGATCTCTGAACTTCCCAGCAGCTCTGACAGTGTAGTATATTGCCATGGTGGGGGCTGGGGAAGAATTACTACCTTAGAAAACTTTTCTTGAGCAAATAGAGACATCCTTTAAAAAAAAAAGTAAATTTTCTTAAACAACTATATTCTTAACATTAACAGTGTTTTTTGGACAAAATAATTTTTTTAACGACAGGACACATACTCCTAACCTAATGATATTCTGACAGTATTTTCAAAACAAGTTGTCATTCTTAGTAATATAAAAAATTTCTCACCTAATTTTTCAATAGTTATTATACACTGAGATATACAAGGCTATCTATGACTTGTCTCTGCTTCAGGCTTTACATTCATAAGCAATAGTGCAAACAGTGAGATTCCCCACTCAGGTTTGAATCCAGCTCAGCGGCAGAAGCTGTCTGCCCTGGGACAGGGTCCTCACCCCGAGCTTCACATGCCTCCTGTGTGACAACATCTACTTCATAGGTGAGTTTTGATAATTAAAGTGGTAATGCATATGAAGCACACAGCAGCAAAACTCAAAGAATGATGCTATCAAAAAAAAAAAAAAGAATGATGCTATCATTTCATCTAACAGCTCTCTAGTAGAATTTCTCCATAGCTAAATATAGTTTGAAAGTTTTAAATTAAAAACTGTCAACAAATTGCATGGGTTCTCCTATGGAAATAATCAGTCTTCATTTTTGAGATGCAACACAATAATTCAAACAGCTTCATTAACATAAAAATAAGTGAATTCTATACTCATCATTTCTATTTCTTTTATAATTAACAGTCCACTCCCATAATAAGTGGCACTTAGTACTAAGTTCTATCAGATTCAATGATATATGTAGCTAAACCATTCATACAAGCATAGGTAGATAAATGAGAATTATTCATTCCCCTGACTTCATTTTCGATCACGTGTAGACTCTGTACAATTTAAGTATGCATATATCTCTATCAGACTAGAACATTTTAAGATACATGTATGCTTCTAAACATTAATCATTTGCTTGGTTTAAAAAGAAGTATGTATTTATATGGCTATTTGAAATTTCTATGAATGTCTGAATAGTAATATTCTCTGAGCCCATTCCTTTTACAGACTCAGCAGTCAACAAATAAGCACCATTGAGAATAAAGAGGAAAATGTAACCACAATTCATGTATTTTCTACTGTTCTTTCTCACCATATTGGACTTTATCTGTGAAAGTTCCCATGAAGAAAGATACCAGAAAGTAAGAACCAGGCCAAAGGAATGGCTCAGAGCCTCAGGTGTGGCAGAATATCTAAAATCCCCAAGTGGTCTGCCAGACTCCGGAAGCATGACTGCTACATACGTATGTTGTATCTTGAAATATAATCTCTTAAAGGAAAGAGACTGTTTTCTGTCAGCCTAGTTCTCATAAAAATTATTCCAAAAATACACAGGGACTAAAATTAAAAATGAACCAAGTATAGGAGTCTATAAATGTGCTCTCTGCTCCTGAGTGAGTTCTCCTGCCCCAACTTTCTTCGCCAACGCTTGCTTCACTTACCTCCACCAAAAAAATAAAGATGAAAGATCATGATTTCCTACATGTTACCTAACATCAGTGCCAGATGTTAAATACAGAGGAAGAAACAAAAAGTTTCTATAAAAAGCACTGAGTCCTGAGTTCTACAAAGCGGGGCAGGAATTAGAACATCGGGCTCAACGATTCACAATATGGATTTCCCAGTACTCTCATCATTCGCTTATAAAGGTTCAACTCCCAAAATAAATAACGTATTAGAATGTAAATGCTGTTGAAAATAAATAGGGCAATAGCTGTATCTTCCATTTATTCACATGTACTAGGACATGTGAGATTTAAAACTGTCTTTACCACCCCATGAACACACAACAAATAGAGCCTACAAGGCTGCTCCGTTCACACATCTGGTCACTAAATGCAGGAAAGCCGGTGCACAGAATCCTGGAGTTCAAGGGTGGGTGAGAGATTCCGGGATCAATTTTGTTCACAGTGGCAAGGCAAAAATTTTATATATTGTAGCATGTATAATAAAAGAAATCTCTCTTTTTAGGGCTGCTTTACACACTGGCTGTTGTCACAATTAAGGTCTTTCAAGCAAAGTTCTTAGCAGCTGCTGAGCTTGCTTTGAGTTAGTAAAGAATACTATTCAGTTTGTGGACCTTAGAGAAGTTGGTACAAATAGCAAGTCTAAATCAAAACCTGGATTCTCTCTGAATAAATTTGATTAGAAAAGCCATTTAGCCTTCTTTTCTTAACTCATAAATTTTCTGAAGAAAACAATCACTAATAAATTGTTAGACACTAATGACAAAATATACTCATTTTATTTCCCAAATCAAACACAGTTTAAATAACAGGAAGACCAGTTAACTGGCATAAACATAGCTTCATTTATTCCAGAAAGACATTGCATGAAAAACAACATAGTACCACAGCAACCCTTTTAATTTCCTAGTCCTCAAAACATTTTATGGCTGACAGCAACTAACTAAACAACCTTCCTCATGAGTTCAATACCTAAAATAAATCAATATTGAAAAACAACTTCTCAACATTGCACATTAACAAGCTGGGACATTTGTTTTAATTTTAACAAAGCTACTGAACTGCCACAAGGAGCTGATCATTTTTATTGGAGATAAAATTTTAAGCTTTTCTGTTAAAGACATCTACTGAAAAGAACATAGCAAGATAACTAGAAAGAGTAGGAGAGAGATTAATAAATCTGAGTAAATTCAAATTACTTTAAAAAGTACTTTTAAATCTGGCTTGGAATGAAGTAATCTAACTTACCAAAAAACAAAAATATTATTTTAAAAATAAGTTTTCACAAATTCTACTTATATGTCCAATGATATACAAGTGAAGAGCTTAGCTTTGTAAAGGACATGGTTCATGTTTATTCATGTATCATAAAATTAGTCCAGAAATTTCAGTTACCGTTTATGACAGCACAGTTTTCAGAGGTCTTGATCTATGAGGGTGATTTCCTTCATGATCACAATTTTATTTTAAGACCAACCTATGCTATATCATTATACTCGAAACACAACTCATCACTGAACACAATCCAATAAAAAAAAAAAGGAAAGCTAAGGAAAAGTAAAGGTCTCCAATAGCACTTAGGAGTGATTAGTATTATTTTGTTAACTTTAGGCAAATTACATATCCCTGAGTACCCAGATTTAAACAAAACGCTAACATGAGAGATCTGCTAGCAAAACACAGTACCTATGGAAAACGGGACTTGCCTGGACACCATGAGGTATGTATGTGTGTATATAAATATACGTGTGTGATATAAATGTGTCATATGTAGATGTATGTACTTGTATGTATTATCTGTATGAGTATATATGTGTGTGTACATATATACATATATACAAACACAAAAAGGAGAGAACTGTTTTGTAGTTCAGTCACCATTACAGAATCTCTTACCACTCAGACCCTCACTTTCTGATGCCTCTTCTCCACTGCTACTTAGATGAGGACAATGAGGCATCACTGAATATACAAATACATTTTTTTCTAACTGCTATAGCAATTCTGTTCCTTCTTCCATGTTTTTGTTTAATGCATAGGCATATGCCCACAAGTCTAAAAGCTATGAAAAGCTGGCCAGAATTTCAACAGAGAATGATCAGTAGCAGGAAATAGGAGAAGTGAGTTCCACCTGTTCTATTCTGGAAACTCTATGGTAGGAATCAGAAAAAAATAAAAATTGGTATTCGACGAGCAAACCCAGCAGACAGAAAATATCTGCATCCAGTGCCTGCTAGCCAAGAACTGATCAACATGTCACTCAACTCCTATAGATCAGGCCTTAAGCATTTTCACTAAATCCATTTGATGACAACACAGAATCAATTTTAATGCAGCTTTCATGTATTATCCTATGGTGTGTAACAATGGGGCAAGGAGAATTCAAAAGATATGTCTCCAGATGCCTTTGCTGTTCGATGTCTATGGGCATCTAACCATATTTCCTTGGCATCTTTGTTTTTAATGTGTGATTGTTTTTCATTAAGCAGATTCTTCTAATCTTTTAACATGACATAAACCATAATTTTACTTATTATGGGTTGAGATGCTCTTCTAGATAAATGTGGCTCTCTAGGGATGAGGTCAGTATTTGAAAATCTACATATGGCTGTTTTATTTTGAGGCATGTCTGCAGTTACCATATGGCCAATAGCGATCTTCTGTGAAGGGAGTCAGGATGTGTCTATTTAAAATACTGACTGAAATGGGAGTTTCTCCTTAGAAATACTTTGATCTATCTACTTTTTCAGACTACTGAAGCTTAGTCTTTTAAAAACTCAATCTGCCTATGGACTGAAAAATTAAATTACAGGGCCCTGGCCGGTTGGCTCAGCAGTAGAGCGTCGGCCTAGCGTGCGGAGGACCCGGGTTCGATTCCCGGCCAGGGCACACAGGAGAAGCGCCCATTTGCTTCTCCACCCCTCCACCGCGCTTTCCTCTCTGTCTCTCTCTTCCCCTCCCGCAGCCGAGGCTCCATTGGAGCAAAAATGGCCTGGGCGCTGAGGATGGCTCTGTGGCCTCTGCCTCAGGCGCTAGAGTGGCTCTGGTCGCAACATGGCGACGCCCAGGATGGGCAGAGCATCGCCCCCTGGTGGGCAGAGCGTCGCCCCTGGTGGGCGTGCCGGGTGGATCCCGGTCGGGCACATGCGGGAGTCTGTCTGACTGTCTCTCCCTGTTTCCAGCTTCAGAAAAATGCAAAAAAAATAAAATAAAAAAAATAAATAAATAAAAATTAAATTAAAAAAGTCGTTTCTATATATTTTCAGTTGTGCATATATAGAGAGCATACATTCTATTCATTATCAGAGGTAGAAATGATTCTAATCTCATTACTCAACTTGTTCATGACTTATATTCCAGTATGACTCATGATAATTTGAATGCACAATTTAAACAGAAGTAAAGCAATGTGTAGATGAATGCTTCTTAGGGATATTCTAGAATATCTCATCCTTTGAGATCCCTTAAAACACCAAGATTCTATGACTCTTTGAATAAAATAATTTTTAACAACATTTATTTTAAAATATATGGCTCTTTATGTGAAGCACAGCCATGGTGTAACTGTTATGTAGGTATGGAGGAGCATAAACAAATGTTCTATGTGAATGAGATATGTAGCTTTTATAAATTATTCCCATTCATTATTCATCAAGTTACTATAAATGTTTTAGGAAAATAGTAAAAAGCCATTTTCCCAGCACCACTTTTCTAAAAAAGCACTATCCATAAATATTCTATTTAGCCTATTGATATGAAGTTTTTTCACTTTATTGTTATATATGCATTTGTTCCTTTAATGAAAAGAAATACATCTGCAAGGGAGTTGAATGGTTATAAAGCGGCCAAGCAAGCTAAATCAGTTCTAACAAACAAAACACTGACATATTCAAAACCAGAAAAAATGGCATTTTCATTACCTCAAAAATGTCTGTTCTAAAATGGTATTTTGACCTAGAGTCACATCCTAAATAGATTCCCCATCCACACATACTTTCAACTCCACTTTGCTAATTACCTCAATCTTTATTTAACCCAGCGGTTCTCAACCTGTGGGTCGAGATCCCGACAGGGGTCGAACGACCAAAACACAGGGGTCGCCTAAAGCCATCCGAAAATACATATGAGAACTGCTGCTTTAACCAATTCAGAAGCCATCAGATGATATTTCCTGTAATTTACCTCCCTTCCAATACAAAGTTGCTCAATATCATAACCCGTTTCTCTTTCCCCTCCTGCTCAGTAAAAGTAATCCTTTCTTCTCTGACGCCCCCTTTACACGGTTCATCTACTGCCTCCTTCCTCCTCTGGGGTCCCGCATGTCATTATTCTCCTTTCATCCCCCCTATATCCCAATTATACTAAACTACAACTTCTAGCCATTTTTTTTAAATCTCCTTGTATTTCATGTTAGGGGCGATTCTTCTGTAAAATTCTCATATCCCTTGTGATCTCTGACACTAGAAAATTTTGTTTCTCCTCTAACATTTCTTTGTTCCCTTCCTGCAACCTTTGCTGGATCTTCTTCTTCTTCTTCTGTTATCTTTATGTAGGCATTCTCCAAGGTTTTATTCCACCCACGTCCTTTAAATTCTATTGTAGCAAGTTTCTTTTACTTCCAAAATTCCATCTTTTTTTAAGAATGCAACAAAAAACATGCACACGTATATAAAAATTTTATCTAGAATCCTGTCCTCCTTCATGATCAACAAAGTAATATTTAAGTGTCCTGATGCTGCAATAACTTTATAAATCTCATTATTGCATTTGCTATTTTGGAAGACATTTTTAATTACTCTTATCTATATGAAGTCTCACAGCAGAACGTAGAAGAGGGTAAAAGGGAAATAAATGGTGATGAAAGACTTGACTTGGTGTCACAAACACAATATAATACACAGATTATGTATTACAAAATATGCACACTTAAAACTTATATAATTTTTATTAACTGATGCCATTCCAATACATTCAATAAAAAGAAAAATAAAAACAAAATGTAAATGGCATTGAAGGCATTATTTCATTTTTTATCCTCGGACAGTGAGAATCATGTAACTGCATTATTCTTCCTGTTATGGCTGACAGGAAGCCCAGAATCAAATATGCAACCAATTGATAATAAGTGTTTATGCCTTCATGGTCAATAATGTATATCTACGGGTTAGTTCTCCTCAGTGTTTTTGACTTTCTCTCCTAATTTTTCATTTCCATCATCATTATTTTTTAATTTAAATTCTATTTTATTGGATGTATTTATTGTCAACTTCCCCATATCATTTAGGAAATACGTCAGGTTGTAACTAAACCAACAAGCAAATAATAATGTAGAACAACTGTAGATACTCAACAAATTCAACATGAAAGTCATTAAATCACTCACAGTTACACACACAAAAAAAACAAATAAATATGATATATTTGCTCTGTATCTCTTTATCTCTCTCTCTCTCTCTCTCTCGATAAAGGGTATTAAAAAATCATTCTGAAAATATTAGCTCAGTTCTCAGTTTTGGTTTCTCTTTACTCATTATATACTACTTGGGGCTGGATGATCAACAAATATGCTTGTCAAATGTTCTCAGATTATTCCCTACTTCTAGTTCACCCTTTGTGACTAACCATCAAACTAATAAACTGCCATAATCATTTCATTCCCTTCTTCAAAACATAATTTCAATGCTTTCCCAGCATTTAGAGGTTCTTTATTACAGTGCTGAAAAGAATCTGGTACCAGGCTTCAAATATAACTCCCACAATACAGTAGCACTGAACTCATCACCACTCACTGAACATATGTACTACCATATTTTTATGCCTTATTTCAAGTTCTTTAGGTTCAGGAAACACTGAAATCATCCCAAACTCCTCCCAAATCCTACCCATCCCTTGATGTCCAGCTCAAATACTATCTTATCCACAGAACTGTCCCTACTTTGACTCAAATGTCAATTATTTGCTTAATCTTATTTTTCACACTCTTCTTCTATCACTTATATTTTGACTTTGTACAGTGGCTATTTTTTATGTTTGTTTATCTACCACTAGGCTTTTAAGCCCCTTACCAGCTGAGTCCATGTGCCTACGCACGTGTTTGGTTCCTCAGTGCTAAGTGAACAGTTATCGAGATGAATTCGAAGATAATTTGATTATATAAAATATCTCCTTTAAATTGTTTTCATCTAACAAATTTATTTCTCTCCATTAAGGTCTAACATTAACAAATATAATAATTTGAAATGTTACCACTTTGGTCAAAAGGTGCAAGAAGTTTATTAACCATGAACTACTTCCATCATTTCAAAATTGGCTTGGGTGATATCAGCACCTCTTCTCCAATGCTATAGTTTCTTTACAGTAGTGACGGTTCCTCTAATACCATCTGACTCACTATATACATTATAGTCACAAATCACATTAATTTACAGTAGGGGTTTAAAACAATATACATTTTTTTAATAAAAATGAAAATATTTTTTTTGCATAAAAATTGTTGATGCCCTACTTCTTAGGAAGTCAACTGATAAAAATGCAGCAAAAAACTGAAGGTATAAAGTAGGCTCTTTATTGGGGCCTTTTATTCACACCTTACTGCTCAACTGAACTCTGTAAGAATCACATGGTGGGAACACAGGAACAGTATTTATGACAAAAGTAGGGCAGGGAACATAGCCCACAAAGCCCCAACCAAGCCCTTCTGTTGGGAAACATCTCCCAAGAGCTTTCTGCCCAAGAATGCAGTTTATGCAGATGCTGGTTAATTAACATGACTCATCCATTACACTGCACTTACTAATGACCTCTGTTCTTATTTCACTGAGAAAACAGAAACTATTAGAAGAAAACTAATTCATCTTCTCAGCACCACAATGGCAATATTGACTCATAAGGCTCACCTCTCTACTTTTGTTCTGAATCCTACTCCTTTACATCTTTGGAGAATATTGCTCCTGTAATAATTATCCATCCCTGGCCCTGGCCAAATTGGCTCAGCGGTAGAGCGTCGGCCTGGCGTGCAGGAGTCCAGGGTTCAATTCCCGGCCAGGGCACACAGGAGAAGCGCCCATCTGCTTCTCCATCCCTCCCCCTCTCCTTCCTCTCTGTCTCTCTCTTCCCCTCCCGCAGCCGAGGCTCCATTGGAGCAAAGTTGGCCCAGGCATTGAGGATGGCTCCATGGCCTCTGCCTCAGGTGCTAGAATGGCTCTGGATGCAACAGAGCAAACACCCCAGATGGGCAGAGCATCGCCCCCCTGGTGGGCATGCCGGGTGGATCCCGGTTGGGTGCATGCGGGAGTCTGTCTGACTGCTTCCCTGTTTCCAGCTTTGGAAAAGTGAAAAAAAAAAAATAATTATCCATCCCTGTTCCTCCATGTCAGTTCCTTCATCTACTGAATCCTTCCCATCAGCATATAATCTGAATGTATTATATAGTATCAGCTATAGTAAAATAAAAGTGAAAAAGCAACTTTTAAAATAATACAAATGGCCCTTTAGTTCATGTCTAATTTTCCTGTCCTAGTTTAGAGAAATATCACCTTAAAAGTCACCTATACATTCCATTTCCACAACCTTACCTCCTGTTTTCTCAACCCTGTCCTAAGAGGCTTTCATCCCCAATAATCCACTGAAAGTGTTGTGAAGGTCTCCAACAGCCTTCACTGGGCAAATCCAATGCTCAAATTTCAGCTAACAGCAACACAGGGAAGTTGCTTTATTCTTCTTTCCTGAAACACTTCCATCACTAGTTCCAGAAACCACTCTGTCCTGGCTATACTCCTACATCACTAGACGCCTCTGCTCAGATGCCTTGGCTGGACCAGCTCCTAGACCAGCCCTCCAAAACTTGGAATGCCCCGAGTTCCTTCTTATCTCTCCATAGGTGCATTCCCCCTGGATCGCCTTCAATCTCATGCCTCCCAAATTAACACTGCCATGCTCACCTCACCTTTGAGCTCCAGACTCACATGCCCGATTTCTTAATCTGCATATGCACTTGAATACACAATCGTACATAATCAGCATCTCAAACTGTTCTAGGGGCAAACCAGTCCTCCTGATACCTGACCCATGAACTTGGCCTTCAGCATCCCCTCCACCTCCCCCATGTAATAAAGTCTCCATTCACTCAGCTGCTCAAGCAACTAGTCATCTTCCCCTCACACCTGTCAGTTAAATTTACCCACTTAGGCCGCTCTTTCTTCACAGCACTTACAATTGTAAGAAGTCGGGTTATGCATCTGTTTCCCTGTTTATTGTCTCTCCCTCTCACTGGACTATTTTCCATTTGGCTGGTGTCCTCATCTCTCATGCTCACCCCTAGAACAGTCCGTGCCTTGCATATTTGTTGAAAGAAGTCTTCTGCTTCAAAAACTACAATTGCTTTTTGATTCAAGGCACACTTGCATACATTTCTGTCTGATCTTTGCCAGAACCAGAGGCAAGTAGAAATAGCATGTGACCTGAAATCAGATATGCCTGGGTCTCCATAGGAGCTTTGCCCTACCACCCAGCCCCCACCAGCAGCAACATCCTTGACATCAACATCATTTATTAGGCACTTACTACAGCCCACCATTAGCATAGAAAATAGAGACCTGTCTTGAAAATTCCCCGAACAGATAAAAGCAGTTTAAGTCGTACAAACAAAGCTTGCTTTAGCTTATTTTGCAAGATTGCCTTGACCTGGGTAATTTCTTGCTTATGCCTCTGAAAACCATAAGCAGAACTTAAAACTGCTTCCCAAGGCTGATATGAGGTAACCACTATTCAATTCCCCATCATTTAAGAAAATTCTAATATTATAACCAATCACTGTGAAGAATAAAGTCACTACCTTCCCACTGTATAAACTGCTTTATAACAATATACCCTGGGCCTCAGTCCATGTGTTGGTTTGAGTGTTTCTAGTTCCTAAACTCACTCTCTCTGATGTGTGCACAATAAACTTCTACTAATTACGACTTTGGTCATTCATTGGTTTTCCTTTTATTATTTCTGAACTTTCAACACCACAAACTATGTTATAACTTCTTTACTCACTGTATTTAATCCTAACAACAAATGTGTGAGGTGAGTGTTATCATTCCTGTTGTAAAGATCACAAAACTGCTAACTGGTAAAGCTAGGATTCAGATGAGGGTCAAACGCTAAAGACCCTTTTGCAAACCTAAACAACATTTCCAAAGTCTCCCACATAATTAGGAATTGCTACAGAGAAAACTCCAGGCCAGATATGTTATCTATTCATGTTCCTGCTGATGTAATCAGTGTCCTCATGTATAAAGTGTCCTCATGTATAAAGCAGGTGATGATGACACAAACTGACGATGTGTGCACACTGCCCAGACATACCCAACAGCTGCTGCTCCCTGTCCTGAGTTCTGATGCCTCTATGCGCTTGACTACATTTTTTAAAGCTTCATATTGTTTACAAAATATTTCTTTAGTCTCTATACTTTTTCTTCCAGTATTTTTGAAGTACTTCTTCATGATGAAATTAAATGTAAATATTTCAAAATTATTTTACAATATATGCTTAAACTTATTAAAATATATCATTTATATAACAATTTGTACAATTTTAGAAAAAATTGCATGGAACAATGTGAATTTCACTGCATATCACTGCCTGTAAACTAGCTGAGAAGTTTTACATTATGAATCTTGATAATTCCTACTCCCCTTATAATGTGTTTACACTATAAATTTTCTTTGTGAACTTTTACATAATTTTTCACAGACAACTAAGAGGCAAAATTTATTGCTGTTGTCAACATTTCTTAAATGCAGAATTAATCATTTTTTGTGTGTTCAGGCACAAATATGTAATAACTGAATTATAACTCAATTTTATGTTACCATTTAGAAATCTTAAAACTCACCTAGTAACAAAAAAACATGTATTCTTTCTGTACAAGATTTTTCTTTTATGTCACATGATTAAGTGCTTTTACTATGGCTAGAAAGGGCTGAACTGCTACCTACTCTGTGATTTTTACAAATGCCTCCAGTGTAGATAGATATTTAGCAGATTTTTAGAGCAAATTTCACCGAGACAAATTATATACTTTCTTTAAAAACTTCTTTTAGAAAATTGAGGAAGAGAGAAAAAAATCACCTCCTTTAACTAGTTTACACTTTATTTGTTTATCTGCTATGGAATAGGAAAAAGATAATGCCCAAGGAGGGAAATGAGAAAATTTTATACTCCCTTATATTAAACCAACACAGCAGTTTAAACCACATATATCCTTTTAAAGACAATCTATTTGCATTTTGAACTCCCTTATAAAAATAAGTCCATGTAATAAACGTTGCTTGGACATTGTCTACATTTTTACTATATTTGTGCCACTGAAAGGTAGTGGCAATTTTCTAAATTTCCCCATGATAAGTCTCATCAATTTTAATTGAAGCTTTCTCTTCCCAGGTTTATCCTTGGCAGATAAAACAATTTACAGAGAGTTCAGCCAAATATAACATTTCCTATAAGGAACTGGAAAATAAGTTATAAGTATTCAAGTAAGTAAGGCACATGTTGAAAGATTTATTTATTTGATCAGAACAGCTTTCCAAACTTCAAATAACCCATGGACAGAATAGATGTAGCGATTTAATAATCACAACGGTTTTTACTTCATTTCCTATTAACATGCATCACAAATGGATAGAGCAACTCTCAAGAGTCAAAGTATATAAATTTTCAACACTGCATACTTATTTATAGATCTTGAGTTATAAAATTTGAACACTCTAAGTAATCATGTGCAGGAACAGCACACTAGGAGCACTGCCTTCTCAGCTAAGTGTCCAAAATATAACAAGACATACATAAGAACAATGACAATTTTCAGAAATGAGAATCACAGAAGAGGCAGTATTGTCACAGGTGTCAGTCTTGTTCAGTTCATCTTCTTCTAATAAGGCTGAAAACAACACACCTTACAATAGCTGCTTCCTTGAACAATCATCTCAGGTACCTATTAAGACAGCACTAAAGCACGTTCTTTCTAGTTACCATCAAATGCTATTGTTTATCTCCATCACCGGGACTCTATACTAACAGAGAGTTTCCAAGATAAATTAGGCAGGGCCCTGGCCCTCAAGAAACTTACAGTGAAGATGGCACAGTGGACAATCGTAAGAACCACGAAGGGGGAACTAAGGAGCTGAGAGAGGAAAACAGGAGAGAGAGATTCTAGCTGAAGTAGGCTATAAATACATTTACTAGTTCCATCATCATTTCAGGTTACAAAGATTAATTTTCATAAATGTGATTTCTGGTGTTTCTTACTTATAACAATGTTTTAACCTTTTATGAGAAATATATCATTTGAGTGAAGGGGACCAAATTGACTTACCTTATCAAAGGCTTTATAGAAGATCTTTTTATTGTATACTTTCCAGTTATCAAACCCAAAACTCCCACCTTGCTAGACACATCTCTTAAAGTTTTCTGGCCTTATTTAGATGAAGAATTAAATATACTGCTAGAAAAATTCATGTTGTCTTTTCTACTCTTAACCCCACCATTGCCATCTCCTATAATATACTAACATGATTTCTGAAAAAATAAATTTTTAAAAATCACACAAGGAAAGTATGGAAACAACATAAATGTGTTTTAAGCTAATGAATGGATTTCATTCAGTCTGACAACCATGGTAAAAATGGGGGATGAAGACAATGGAGAAAGAAAGGTTGGCATGAGCTAATACTTGACACCTAGTAGATTCAAACTATGAATTAATCTGCACTACTACCTAAGAGATTTATAGTATTAATCCAACTTGACAGATTAGAAAACAAGGGCTCTGAGAGGCTAATTTTCCAAAGATCAAAGAGACAAAAATAAAGACTATGTTAAGACAAACATCAGTCTAAGTCGCATTTAATAGGTAAATGCACCTGTGCCAATTCATGTACAAATTCAACGTAAGAACAAAACTAGAGAACCTGTCTCATTCATAACCTGCAGGCTGCCTGTATAAACAAGAAGTGGAATAAAGGGAAAGGATAATAAAATAAATTTTTAAATTTAATTTTGTTTCTACCCAACTTAAATGCAAATTTATGGCACTGAAACTAGGATTCAATATGCTATACAATACACATAGAGGAAGTAAATTTTAGAAAACCTTTACTATCATTAATTATGGGATTTGCCCTGACCGGTTGGCTCAGCGGTAGAGCGTCAGCCTAGCCTGCGGAGGACCCGGGTTCGATTCCCGGCCAGGGCACATAGGAGAAGCGCCCATTTGCTTCTCCACCCCTCTGCCGCGCTTTCCTCTCTGTCTCTCTCTTCCCCTCCCGCAGCCGAGGCTCCATTGGAGCAAAGATGGCCCGGGCGCTGGGGCTGGCTCTGTGGCCTCTGCCTCAGGCGCTAGAGTGGCTCTGGTCGCAATATGGCGACGCCCAGGATGGGCAGAGCGTCGCCCCTGGTGGGCGTGCCGGGTGGATCCCGGTCGGGCGCATGCGGGAGTCTGTCTGACTGTCTCTCCCTGTTTCCAGCTTCAGAAAAATGGAAAAAAAAAATAAATAAATAAAATAAAATAAAATAAAATAAAATAAAATTATGGGATTTAACAGGATGTTAATAATGCAGAACCCAGGACAGGGGTTAACAACTGTTGAGTGAATGTCTGGGCAGTGTGCACACACCATCGGATCTTATCATTATCATCTGCTTCATCAAAACCATTTCTTTAATAATGTTTCATAAAGGTAGCTGATAATTTCTTTCAGTTAATTTTTTAAGTGGCTAATGTCCTTGATGACTAAAAACTGGGATTGAGAAATGTTTGCCAAGATCATTATGGCTTTGTAAGAAGCAAAACCAACAGCCCTTAGACAAAACAGTTTTCCATGTGCTAACTGGCAGAGATTTGCTGTCATATTTCTTTACAAAAGATGGAAAAAGCAATCTACAGAAGGTCACTGGGGAAATCATGAAGAAGAAAGAGTCTGACAATAATTTTTCAGTTCCTCCAAAAGCAAGGCCATCAAGAGTAGAACACCAAATCACCAACTTGCTTCTCTGACCTACAGGTAGGTTACTCACATGTTTGGGGGAGGACTATATATAAACAATATTTATAATACTAATATACGGTTCATATTGATAATTTATGAAGTTCTAAAAAATGAAAAATGGGAAACAGCTTTGAACCTCAGTCTAGAGAAAGCCACAGTTGTCGTGATCTTGTTTCTCTCCCCAGTGCTTTGCTGTGCATATTGCTCATCCTGCTGTTCCGTTCTCAGCGTCAGATGGCCTGACAGAATTCCCCAGCTTCCCTGCCATCTCCTCCTCACATCTGCTCCTGCCTTTCTCTGAGATTACCAGGTTACTTGCATTCTGTGAGGCATGTTACTGTTGCTTATTTAATCAAAATGAAATAAAATTATTCATGAGATATAATAACGGTTAAAGAAAGAATTAAAGAACTGACCAAAGTGATTATTAAATCAGAGTGTCTCCTGATAACATCCCTTTGAAGTGTCAAAGAGATAAAATGAAAGATGCAAGAATGTCTAGTAGCTAAGAAACGAGGTTAATACGTGGTGCACAGATGAGCTGTAGCTCAGAGGTTGCTTTTAGGAGACCATAAAAAAACATACTGACACATACAGATACACCTGAAGTTTGGATGCTGAAAGGAAATATTTACAAAACCCAGTGGTGGTCATAGGCTTTATAAATCTACCCACCACAATGTCAGGCTTGAGATGACAGGCAACTGGACCAACAAAAAATTAAACAAATCCCTAAACCCTTTATGTTCCTTGTAGGAGACTGGTTCTTAACCCTCTTTCCATGCTGCCGTATCATAACCTTATGACTAAGTCATGATGTGAAATATAGAGTATTTTTTTCAAAATATACACATTTTTTTTCTGTTGATATTAATCATGCCTTCTAGCTAAATTTTCATCCACCCACCTCCAGTGAGAATCACTGACTTAGCTGAGTCCCTAACTAATGCAGTGCCTTCTATTGTACGAACCACTATAAAGCTGCTCAAATTATTTGTGATGAACCAACTGTTTCAAATTCCCATTTTTGCAGACTCATATTTTGTTAAATACAATAAAATGTATTGCTGGAAAGATAAAATTTAAAAGCAGATATACAAACACAAGCAGTTTTTTTTATTAGAGTCAATAGACACAAAATTACTCTGACCGTTGCTATAAAAGTTTCTAAATGCTTATTCTCATTTTCTGTATTTAACACACAGCAGATCAAAAGGGGGGTATTTAAAGACAGGGCCACACTTGGTTGACACTGATCAAGCCGACCAATTTCAAAGATCATTATGTCTCAGGAATACCTATGGTGCCTAGAACAGGCTAAGGTCTGAGTTTACATAAAGATTATTTCTTCTAGGGCAATTATCTGGGTTAAAGCTGCCACTTATGCCTGGACTATGACTGTACTGAGTGGGTCTATCCACCTAAGACATGTATTTCCTAGAACAAAAGGATAACTGCTATTGAGAGCAAGATTCAAATACCTAGAAGGATAAAATCTTAAGCTTTGACCTATAAACTGTAAATTTAACAACTTGTTTCCCCTTTAAGCCGCTTTTAAACTACAATCGTTTTATATTTTAGAAAAATGACTTTTCCTGTAAAGCATTAAGTAAAACCCATCTTGAATGAAATCCTCCCACAACCACATCAAAATTACAACTAAAAACTACAGAACAATCATCACTCACAACTGCCTGAAATCCAGCTGAATAAGGTCCCCCACCTAAGGATTTAAAGAAGCCATATTGAGACTGTTAGGAGGTGCAGATCAAGACTGGTCCCTCACCCACATGTGGCAGATAAAGATGAGAAGGGATATCTCAGTAGCAAAGGTGCCTGGTGAAGAGAGAAGGGCCCCAGCCTCACAGCAGGCACCCGCGGAGGGTTCCGGTGATAGGAATGTAAGTCCCATAACTTCTGGCTGTAAAAACCATCAGGCATTGAGGATGAGGAAGGGAGAGAGAGGGCTACTGGAGTCCCAGGCATTCCTCTTAAAGCGCCCGTGTACAGACTTACTAGGACTCACTCCCTCTGAGGTCCAGCACTGGGGCAGTAGCTTGAAAGGAACCAGAGACATACGGCGAGGAAAGAATTGTCTGGTATCAAGGCAACAGTTGGGGTAGCTCTCTCCCAGACAGAAGTACTGGCAGAGGCTATTGTTCCTTCTGTCAGTCCTCCCTGCCACAGAGCTGGCAGGAGGTTGCCAGAACCAAGTCTCCATAAACCTGCCTAAGGATGTTAGCCCCCTGCTCTGGTGATTCCCTGAGATCCTGCCCCACCTAACTTGTGGGCCTACGTGAATGGCCTATCTTGGCTCATGTTTCAGACATTCCTAAAATCTCTCAAATAAGCAGCATCTGATCTCAGTGTGCCCCTAAAGAAAGGATACGTACTACATTAGCCCACTCTACCCAAACTCAGGAGATGTGGCAGCTCTACCTAATACATAGAAACAAATATGAGGAAGCAGGTTAAATGAGGAGACAAAGAGAAAAAGTTCCAATTTAAAGAACAACAACAACAAAAACTATATGAAACGGAGGCAAACAACCTAACAGATACAGAGTTCAAGCCACTCTTTATAAGGATGTTCAAGGAACTTAGTGAGAATTTCCAGAGCAAAGAAAAGGACAGAGAAACCATAAAAAAGAACCAGTCAGAAGAGAAGAATACAGTATCTGAAATGGAGACTAATTTTCAGGGAATCAACAGTAGAGTAGATGAAGCTAAGAATCAAATCAGCGAGTTGGGGCCCTGGCCAGTTGGCTCAGTGGTGGAGCGTCAGCCTGGTGTGTGGAAGTCCCGGGTTCGATTCCCGGCCAGGGCACACAGGAGAAGCGCCCATCTGCTTCTCCACTCCTCCCCCTCTCCTTCCTCTCTGTCTCTCTCTTCCCCTCCTGCAGCCAAGGCTCTATTGGAGCAAGGATGGCCCAGGCGCTGGGGATGGCTCTGTGGCCTCTGCCTCAGGCACTGGGGTGGCTCTGGTCGCAACGGAGCAATGCCCTGGATGGGCAGAGCATTGTCCCCTGGTGGGCGTGCCGGGTGGATCCCGGTCCAGCGCATGCGGGAGTCTGTCTGACTGCCTCCCCGTTTCCAGCTTCGGAAAAATACAAAAAAAAAAAAAAAAATCAGCGAGTTGGTATATATGGAAGCAAAAAATACCCAATCAGAACAGCAAAAAGAAAAAAGAATCCAGAAAAGTGAGGATAGTATAAGGAACCTCTGGGACACTGTCAAGTGTACCAACATGCACATCATGGGGGTGCCAGAAGGAAAAGAGAAAAAGCAAGAAATTGAAAATGTATTTAAAAAAAATAATGACAGAGAACTTCCCTAACTTGGTGAAGGATATAGACATATAAGTCCAAGAAATACAGAAATACCTAAACACAATGAACCAAAGAGGCCCACACCAAGACACAATGTAATTAAAATGGAAATGGTTAAAAACAAAGACAGAATCTTAAAAGCAGCAAGACAAAAGCAGTCAGTTACCCATAAGGGAGTTCCCATAAGACTGGCAGCTCCTGGCTCTAGCCAGTGGCTTAGTGGACAGAGCATCAGCCCAGCTTATGGACATTTCGAGGTTTGATTCCCACTCAGTGCACATAAGAGACCAGCTGCTTTTCCCCTCCCTTTCCCCCTTCTCTCTCCCTTCTCCTCCTGTAGCCAGTGGCCCAATTGGTTCAAGTGTCGGCCCTGGGTGCTGAGGGTAGTTTGGTTTGTCTGAGCATTGGCCTCAGATGCTAAAAATAGCTCGATTTGATTCAAGCATTAACCCCAGACAGGGTTGCTGGGTGGATCCCGGTCAGGGTGCATGTGGGAGTTTGCCTTACTATCTCCCCTCCTCTCATTTAAAAAAAGAAAAAGAAAAAGAAAAAGAAAAGATTGGCAGCCATTTCTTAACAGAAACTTTACAGGCCAGAAGGGACTGTCAAGAAATATTGAAAGTAATGAAAGGCAAGGATCTAGAACCAAGATTATCTAGCAAAGCTATCATTTAGAATTGAAGGGCACATAAAGAGCTTCCAGAAGTTCTTCACCACCAAACCAGTATTACATGAAATATTAAAGAGTCTCCTTTCTGAAGAAGAAAGAAGAAAAAAAAGATAAAAAAATATGAACAATAAAATGGCAATATAAATCTATCAACAATTCAATCTAAAAAAAACAAAATAAATGAACAAACAGAATAGAAACAGACTCACAGATATAGAGAACATTTTGATGGTTGTCAGATGGGAGGGGCATGGGTGAAAAAGGTGAAGGGATTAAGTACACGTTGGTAGTTACAGAATAGTCACAGGGATGTAGAGCACAGCACAGGGAACATAGTAAGAATGTTGTAATAACTATGCATGGTGTCAGATGGGTGCAAGATTTATCAGGATGATCACTTAGTAAGTTGTGTGATGTCTAATTATTGAGATGTAAACCTAAAACTAATATAATAATGTATGTCAACTGTAATTAAAAAATAAAAGATGATTTTTTTTTTCATTTTTCTGAAGCTTGGAAACAGGGAGAGACAGTCAGACAGACTCCCGCATGCGCCCGACCGGGATCCACCCGGCACGCTCACCAGGGCCGACGCTCTGCCCACCAGGGGGCGATGCTCTGCCCATCCTGGGCGTCGCCATGTTGCGACCAGAGCCACTCTAGCGCCTGAGGCAGAGGCCACAGAGCCATCCCCAGCACCCAGGCCATCTTTGCTCCAATGGAGCCTTGGCTGCGGGAGGGGAAGAGAGAGACAGAGAGGAAAGCGCGGCGGAGGGGTGGAGAAGCAAATGGGTGCTTCTCCTGTGTGCCCTGGCCGGGAATCGAACCCGGGTCCTCCGCACGCTAGGCCGACGCTCTACCGCTGAGCCAACCGGCCAGGGCCAAGATGATTATTTTTTTAAGTAAAGGTATCTCAAACTAGGTGTGTTCAAAGCAAACTCCTAACTCTACCACACCCAATAATAATAATGTGCTTCTACCAATGTCTCTCTCAATTAATGACTACCCCATCCTTAAGATACATCTGAATTCCTCTAATTCTCTTATACCCCATTTCCAGTGCATTAGTAAATACTGTCGCATGCACACTCTACCAATTCTCACCCTCCCTTCTCAGCAATCATCTAGATGCTGGCCTGTTATTTCTGGGATTATAGTAGTCCCCCCTTTACGTAGATTCAGTTAAGTATAGTCAACTGCATGTTAAATGAAAAATTCCAAAAATAAACTATTCAAAAGTTTTAAGTTGTGCATCATTCTGGGTAACGTGATAAAATCTTGTGCCTTCTCAGTCCATCCTGCCCAGGTGTGAATCAGCCCTTTGTCCACAGTCCCAGTCTCCACTCTGCAGACAATCCCACCTGTTAGTCACTTAGAAGCCCTCTTAGTTATTGCATCAACTTGTAGTTTAGTTTCTCAGTGCTTGTGTTCAAGTAACCCTTACTTTACTTAGTTATGGTCCCGGAGCAAGAGTGTTGATGCTGGCAATTTTGATATGCTAAAAAGAAGCCGTAAAGTGCTTCTTTCAAGTGAAAAAGTAAACATTCCTGAAATAACAAGGAAAGAAAATAGTCATATATTGAGGTTGCTGAAATCCACAGTAAGAACAAGTTCTCTATATGTGAAGTTAGGAAGAAAGAAAAAAAAATTCTGCTAGTTTTCTGTCAAATCCCAAAACTTCAAAAGTTATAGGCACAGTGCATGGAAAGTGCTCAGTTAAGATGGAAAAGGCATTAAATTTGTGGGTGGAAGACATGAACAGAAAATGTGTTCAAACTGATGGCAACACGTTAAACCAGAAAGCACTGAACCCCTACGAAGACTTCAGCAAGGGACCCCTGAAGTGTGTGACAGCAAGCCATTTACTGCAACTGAAAGTAAGGGGTGGTTACACAGATTTAGGAATAAGTTTGGGCTGAAAAATATAAAAATTACGATAGAGGGCCAGAGAGCAAGCGCAAGAGTACACATTCACATAACTTTCATTGTAGTATGTTGTTATAATTGTTCTATTTTATCACTCATTATTGTTAATCTACTATGCATAATTAATAATTAAACTTTATCACAGGCAGAGTACAAACATAGCATGTACAGTACGGGCTTTGCTACCACCATCGGTTTCAGACATCCACTGGGAGTCTTGAAATGTATCCCCACAAAAAGGGGGACTACTGTAATCCAATAGCCTCTATTTTAAGAAACCTGATTCCACCATTGACTTACACCAGTTCATTCTGAATCCAGGAGTTAGATGAGACTTTCTAACCCGAAGTCGGATGTGTCGGTCCCTTGCTCATAACCCTGCAGTGGCTGCCCTTCTCATTCAGAATGAATGCCTACATCCCTACAGTCTCTACACAATCTTTTCTTCTGATATTACCTTCTAAAATGCCAGGTTGTTCTGTTTTAGCCATACTGGAACAGATATCTGCATGACTCGCTCTCCTCACTTATTTTGGCCTTTTGAACACATGCCATCTTTCTGATCTTCCTGCACCCAGCTATAAAAGATGTTCAAACTCCTTGCCCCCTGTCTTCTATCATCTTTATCTACTCATTAACTTTTATTAGCCCTTGGCATTCAGATGTTAGGTCACCTCTCCCCACTAGAAAGGAAACTCTGTGAAGGCTTCCTTTTGTTTACTGCTAAACCTTCAGTGTCCATAACTGTGCCTGGTATGCAACAGGTATTCAAAATATTTTTCTGAATGAATAATCAAAGATGGATGACTCGCTCTGGCTGGTATGGGGAGTGACAGGGATGGATTTATTCAAAACAGATGACACTGAAACTAGGTCTTGAAAAAAAGACTGAAGCTCGTCTGACATAGAAAGGGCTAAAAATATCACTGCCATATGCACAACATTTTCTACAAAATCTTGAAGCATAAGAATGCATTTAAGGAGGACAATGAACTTTTTAGCTGAGAGAAATCTCCAGGAAAAAAAATAAGAAAAGGAGCAGGATATGAATTAACAAGAAAACTGCCACTGTTCTCATGAAATTTTACAGATGAGACATTACTGTAAAATACATTAAGTTCCTGAATAATGTAAACATGTGTTTTATATGTAAAAATAATATAAAAATTTGTTTTATTGATGTGTCTCAACCTTTTTTTTTTTTTTTTTGCTACAAGAGTTCAATTTCATTCTCTTAGTGTTTTATCTACATAGTGGGACTATAGCTCTGATTTTTAAACAGCTAACCAAGGAGAAGAAAACAGTATTCAACTTCAGAGGTCTATTGAGGTACAACTCGTCTGCCAACACCTATGGTCATGCAATTCTGGAATCATATTTCCCAAATTTACCTCTTTTTTACTATCTGAAATGGTCTCACACATATTTATTTTCTTCTTACTTCTCTTCTTCATTCCCTTAGAAAGTGAAGTCTTTCTAATAGAGCAGGTGCTTATCTATCTTTCCCATCATGCCTCTAGGGTCTGATCAGTGCCAAGCACACAGAGCACCCAAGAAATGCTCAGTAAATGAACAAAATTCAAATAATAAATGAATAACTATGTCACACAGGGAGTTAAGACTTGAACTTCCAGCATCTGATTTAGCTATTCTCCTATGAATTCTTCTCCTAAACATTATCAAAAGTACAAGTGGAACTATGTCCACACTTGCATTTCTGGCTTTACCATATTCTGGGACTAGTATCTCAGCACATAGCAGGGAGGCTGTAACATCTGTGAAATGGCTGCAATAGAAAGCAAAGGGATCCCCCCAACCCTGGAGCCAGGGCTATGACTAGGTGGTGCTGACACAGAGAAGTGACAGCTACACTTGGGAAACTTCTGTGTAATACCACCCATACTTAGCTTATTCATTATATGATCACAGCTTAGAAAATGTCAATATAAGCAATGCATACTGTCTTTAAAATAAGATTTAGCCTGACCAGGCGGTGGCGCAGTGGATAGTGTTGGACTGGGACGCGGAGGACCCAGGTTCAAAACCCCGAGGTTACCTGCTTGAGTGAGGGCTCACCAGCATGAGCGCGGGTTCACTGGCTCAGCTGTAGCCCCATGGTCAAGGCGCATATGAGAAAGCAACCAAAGAACAACAAAGGTGGCACAACAAAGAATTAATGCTTCTCATTTCTCTCCTTTCCTGTCTGTCCCTCTCTCTTTCTCTCTCACTTAAAAAAATAAAATAAAGTATAATAAAAGTCAAAATATCAGTGCTTCTGAAATTTCCAAACTCTCTCTTCATTTCTTTCTCTCTCTCTCTCTCTCTCTCTCTCTCTCTCTCTCACACACACACACACTCAAATTAGTCTCAACTTTATTACACTGACATGCCTAGGAATAAAGGCCCAGGTCTTGTCGATTTTTTCATCACTGCAGCTTTCTTCCCTATGCTTACTGCATTGTCTGCTGCTCACCCTCAGAATTCACTCATCCATTTATGCATTCATCATTACCCATTTCATACACAGCTATCAGCATCCCGCACAAGATTTTCTCTGTGTTTACAGCACTGTGAAATGTTTCACTGGCTAATAAAGGAACTCTGACCTGCTGATTCCCTGCCAGCCCCTACAGGTAATTATCAAGTGTGACTTCCGCACTGGCCAGCCGGCTGCCCGTGGATCCTTCTCCTCTCCTTGGGTCCAGGTCCCCTTGGGCAGTGACGGCTCCCTTACAGGTTTTGTGAACTTACAGGCCACCTCCCTCCCTCACCTCCACCCGCACACCAGGCAGCCCTGAACAAGGTCACACACGCTGTCTCAGTTGAGGCTAGAGGCCAGACAAGTCAGCTACATTGCAAGCTCAGTGATGGTTGTTGGTTTGGATAAAGCTGTGATCTGTGCTACAATGGTTGATTCTCTTTCCTTTTAAAACCAGCTTCAGGGTAACAGTGGATGCATCACACTCAGATCTTAAGCATAAAGGGAAGGAAGAATGCCAGAAGAATACTTGGGCTTACCAAACCAGGATATGCGTGATACAAAGGGCTGGCAGCTTTCAATTCTTCCGTCAGAAAAAATAAATCAACTATAACCTATTATCACTATTTAATAAAAAACTTTTTCAAGTAGTAAGAATATATTACGTTCATCTTCATGTTCTTGGGGGTCAGCAGATGAACTGGCCTCCTGGTTAAGCAGGTTTGGGGGATAATTTTCCCTGCTGTAGGTAGGCAATGATCAGTTTTGCAGGTTCTAATATGTTAAACAGTACACTTTATTTTTGCCTGTGTATGGAGAGATTAAGGGAATAATTTCTAAAACCCACTCATAATAAAAGACATTGTTGCATGTTCTGAAAAATATATATATATATAAGGAGCAACACTTCCCCAGAAAGGACATTAGGAAACTTTATCCTACACATGTGAAAAAATAATAGCATGATGAATGGGGCTTTTTTTAAATTGCCCTGCACAGATGCCGTGAGTGGGATCCAAGGAGTGCGAACCAAGGGGCACTCAAGTAGCCTATATTCTAAAGGGAGTTCCCACGTGAGGAGGGAATGGTGCTCCTCACATCCCAAGCCCAAGATAAAGGCTCAAGAGAATCATTCATAAAGATGGGAGGTGCCTGAATGAAAGACCCTGAATCCCCTGGACACATGAAGTGTCCCTGCTGACCCGCCTCCTGTGTCTCCTTGCACAGGCAGGAAAGAGAACTGGAGAGGAAGGTAGAGTGGCGGAGGGAAAATGGGAGAGAGTGGGGGTGGAGGAAGGATTAGCCTGAACAACTAGCATGTGGCCGGGCAACGCCACTCTGAGCTCAGCTGAGAGGAAGGACACCGTTTTCAATCAGATGTAAAACTGAAGTTTTCAATCAAACAGACTTATAGAAAAACTTGGAAACAGAATTTGAGAACTCTGCTTACCTATGAGAAAGAGCAGCTCTACAAAGCACTGCTAGGCTCAGTGAGGAGAGAAAAAGTGAATTATTTTTATGTTTGAACTCCATGAACTTAACCACCATATAAGGAACCAGATATAAAATATTTAGTTTTCTGAGCTAGCTGCAAGTCAAGGAAAACCTCTCAGTGAATCAGCACAGGCCACCAAGTAAACTTCTAAGAAACACCTGATCTAGTTCAAGCCTTTGTCTGATACAGGAGAAAACATGGCTGTCAGCTCACACTTAAGGCCCCAAATAGTGACGCTATGTGTTCTACCTTATTCTTGTTTCACTCTGGATAGCCCATGGAGAACATCTGTTTCCCCTGATAGGAACTAGCCTTGTTAGCAAACTCAATACGGGACAGGAAAAGAATCAATGAATACTTTTATAGAGGCAGTAGGGAGAAAGAGGGATTAGCTGCCAATGTTCACAGCCCCACCGTTCACAGCCATTTTTTTTTTTTTATTCTTCATCTTTCCTGGCGTTTTCCTCGCACTCTCTTTGGCCACCTGCCTCCATCACTCTTTGACTATCTTTTCATCCCCTTTCCTATAGTCAGTTACAGCCAATGGCAGAGTGACAGTTAAGAAAGAGACATCACTTCAGATTCTTGTCATTCAAAAGCCAGTGTTTTCTACTAGATGCCTTAGAATTATTAATAAAGGTCATTATATTTTACTTTACCAAAATTAAGGGACATGATTAAATGAATAAAAATATATAAAAATATAAATCATACTTCCTATTTTAAACATGTTCAAACTGACAACATCAACCTATTAATTTCCCATTAAGAGAAATTGGGGCTAGGTTGTTGTTCTTTTTTCTTTGCTTATAAGTAATAAAATTTAGCTCAAAGCATTTTTCAATTTGCTGATCTAAAGGCTTAAAATTCACAGATGTGTGTATGAACAGTTACATACACATACACTTATGTGTAAAATATTTATGGTGCATTGCCCTCCTCTCCTTTAAGGAAAAAAACTGAAAATGCATCTTATTTTACAATTATGAGCAAGTACTTAGGCATCTAAGAGGAATGACCATACAATTATAAAGATCTTAATTCTCAAACATAAAACAGGATTTCATCTTCTTAGACCAGTAACCACAATTTCAAGATATACATAAATAGCAATGCCTATTTTAAAAATACTACTACTGAGAAAAATTTCCAATAATTTGACTAGACGTTTTATCATCACTACTCAATTTTTCATGCTCCACTTTTATGACCATCTTCTTTGAGAGCTAACAAACATAAAAGGCATGCTTTCAGTAGACACTGTAAAGAGAAACAGTGTAGTCTGGGTACCATTTCTCAGATGCTGTTTGAGAAATGCAGAGCAGGTCCCTGATGGCTTTCCTTCTGCATCTTCCACGTGTGAGTCAGTTGCTAGGAAACGTGCAAGACAGGGATTCAGTATTAGGTCTGAGGCACAATGAACTAACATAATAGGTATCTACTATACTGACACATCTTCTTCATAAACTGCTGCTACCTTAGGAAGCTGAAGATTACAGGGGATGTTTTTCAAAAGTCACAGATTTGGGGTCTTAGCCTTTATGATAAACAGATTCTGGTATTCACTGAAATAAAAAGTAATAGCTGTAGACACCTTAAAATATTTTTTTCAGCCAGAAGTTGCACACATCCTGCTATCCAGACTTACAGATGATGAGAACTATTTTTTCCACTGCTTCAAACTATATTGAGATATTGCTGCACATATACGCATGTGCACATGCACACTAGTGCATACAATAGAAAAGGAAAAGAAAACACACATATCACCACTACCATAATAAAATATCTGCCTCAAAATTACTAGAAGAGCAAAGGAGGGGACTAGAAACACTTAATGGTGCGCATGCGTGCACACACTCACAAACACACACGCACCCGATTCCTCAGGGTTTAGCCTACCTGCTCCAAGAAACAGAAAAAAGAACTCTGGATGGAGACTTCAAAAATGTGGGATCCATGAATTCACTGTGTGATTCTCATAAATTAGACTGCTTCGTTCATATTAACACCAAAAGAGTAAGTAACTTGGCGTGAATTAACATAGAAAAACAATGATGAAAACAAACAAAAACAACCACAAGAAGAACTAACCTTGCGCATGTCCCTTCAAAAGATTTGAAGCCTTTGCATAAATCTTTCCACAGCTTTAAAGTAGAAAAATATAAAAAGCTAGGAAAGATATAAGAGCAAGCTTTTAAATGAACTATTTTAAATAGTGTCTTCTTCGTCTTTTCCATGCTATTCCATGCTAGGGGTAGCTTTGCCATCACGTCTATTTAAAGAAAAAAAGAAAACTGAACTTACAAACTACAGAATCTGTGGACCACTACTAAATTCAAGTTGGAACGGAATCTACATGCAGATTCTGGGGTCTGTTGAAACGTTTCTTGTGCTCCCAGCGGCTGACACCTGCACTAGAAGTGTCCCACACCCAGGATCTGGGGCACTCGATGTATTAGTTTGCCAAGGCGGCTACAACAGAATCCCACAGACTGGGCGACCTACACAACACAAATTTATTGTCTCAGCTCGAAAGGCCAGAAATCCAAGGTCAAAGTGTCACCGGGTTTAGCTTCTCTCGAGGCCTCTCTCCCTGGCTTGTTGATGGTCGTCTGCTCGCTGTGCCCCCACATGGTGTTTCCCCATGCATGCACATCCCTGCTATCTCTTCCTCTTCCTACAAGGAGACGAGTCATAGTAGTCCCACCCATATGACTTCATTTCATCTTAATTACCTCTGTAAAATCCCTGTCTAAATAAGGTCACTTTCTAAGGTACTAGGGGTTAGGACTTTAACATGTGACCTTAAAAGGACACAATTTTGTCCACAGCAGTCCACTTCTACATGTTCTCGATAGAACACTAAGCACTAAGAAATGCTGAACGAGTGACCAGCTCCACACACAGGCTGGAGAACATCCCCAAGATCAGAAAGCTCCAGGTCCTTATCAAGAGAGGAGACAGTGAGGGAGGGCATGGACATTCAGGAGAAATTGTGTTAACATACATAAATGTCAACATGGCTGAGGAGACAGAAGTCTCTTGGACTCAACAAACTGAAAGGACAAACACTGGTATGTTCTGCCGTTTTCAGAAAGTTTCCTCAACTCTACCAACGCTGGCATTTACTCAAGCTGGCCTTCAACTAAAAAAAAAGTGCACTGCTAAATTCCAAATATACAGCAAATACTGGGAGGGGACAGAAATAACAAGCCACAATGTGATGACTTTGCAATTTGTCTTTCAAAGGGAGTTATAAAAAAAAATCACTAAAAGCAGTTCTTGAATAGTTCTGAAATTGATTTGGAATAAAAAGGCAAATGAACTGACCACATTTCCACTCGTAGCCTGCGCTGTAATTTCATCTTTAAAAATAACATCACAGAACACTGCCTCACACAAAAATATATTAGCTATCTAAATTTTTACCATCTCCCAATATTTTTCTCCTTTCCCCCCTCATAATGACTCAGTGAGGAAGAGGAGGCAGAAAAAGATGAGGAAAATGAAACGGAGTAAAGCTAAAAGACATGCCCAAGGTCACCAACTCATTACCAAGTGAATCAGAATGAGAATGCGGGTCTTCTGACTTCTAAGTCAGCACTCTTTATTCTTGCAACTTAATGACACTCAGGGTGCTGAAACTACAATCTTGCGAAATTCATTTTATTTAGCACCGCTGGGAAGTAAACTCTATAAATAAAATAAAATTTGCTGAAATTCTGCACATAACCACAAAATTAATTTAATCAGAAATAAACATCATTTGATCGCTTCTACAACAAATATAACATCGTTAAGATGGCAATCAGCTTAAATTTTAAAAGCAGCATTTTTTTGTGTGTGTGAATTTATTGCACTAGGTCAAATAACTGGGTAAATATTATAAAAGTTCAAAATAAAAAAAGAAATTTCCATAATAATACAAGGCAAAATTTAATCTAGTAGCTAGATGACTTTATCAACCAGATGATCTTATTAATCTACCTCACATTTTCACTAGGCTATAGCATTTCTTCAGCTCACTGATTTAAGGAGAATAACTAACCACTGAACAAGTAAACTTTAACATAGTTAAATAAATTAAGCTTATATAATCTGAAGGGAAAACCAACTATCTCAATATCAATTACACTAAAACTTGTTTTATTAAGCACTTAATACATGCCAGGCTAAGCACTTTATGTACATTGTTTCACTCAATCCTCACAACTACTCCATGACAGGGACTACTTCATACTCATTTTATAATAAAGAGATATCACTGAGGTTCAGCAGTGTATTTAATAACCCAGATTGAAAATGTGGCTAAGCCCCAACTCATAACCAGCTCTATTTAATTTCAAAGCCTGTACTGTATTTTACTCTACTGCATGATCCTGAACACAAATAATGATATTGCCTATCACAACTGAAAATGGGCAAAGAAAGGACTTGTAAAGTAACAAAAATACATATAATTTCTAAATGGTGTATACTAATAAGCATAAAATGAATGAATAAGATTATAGAGTTTCCTCTAAAGGTTTTTTTTTTTTTTTTAAAAAAGAACAAATTTCATTCATTCACTCTTTCACGCAACAAAATTGTTGAGCACATACCATGAACGAGAAACTCTCCTAGGTCCTTAAGAGTCTGTGAATAATATGACATAATCCTTGCCCTTGAGGGATTCAAAATCTACCAAGGAAGGGTTATATATAGAAGAGATTTTAAAAGGCATTCATGCAGGCAATGGCATAGACTAAAGTTACAGAAACGTCCTATGAAGGAGCTTCTCACTCTCATTGCAAGCAAATGACAAAATAGTAACATGTTAGTTGCAAAATGGTAGATCTCTTGATGGGCCAAAACTATACATATGAACCAAATACACAACTTTTGTTAGTCATGCTTTATTCAGGGATAATCTTTATACAAGCTAAATAATAGATGAAGGTGAATTTTATGCAATGTAAATTTTATTATGATAAAAATAATTAAGCAGGATGAATAAATTTATAGCCTACAAAATTTTAATCAAAATAGTTTTTGAAAATGACCTAGAAGCATAATATGAAAGAGAAAATTCAAGTTCTACTATTTTAAGGAATTTGTTAATGAGCCAACCTACTACATCACAGTGTCTCCTTCATAAGCACCAATAAAGCATATCGAATCTCATATTTCAATACCAGAAAACTTGTCCTTCTTCCAAATTATTGGAATACTTTTAAAATCAAACAAACATCATATATATATATAATAACTGATCACATTGCCCATCCTTTCCTGGCTGTTAGCATTTTTAGATAGTGACACTTTATTTTCTTATATCAACTTTATTATACATGCACACAAGAATTTAAAGAAGCTTTTAGGAACATAAAAAACAAGTACAAATAACACAAAAATAAGTGATGAAACTTAAGTTAGAGACTCTGGTTCTTGCTTAAGTCCTTTGATTAAGTGAGTCAGCAGGTTAGCAATCCGTATAGAAGAAACATGAAACTGGTAAAAGCTTATAAAATAATTACATAAGGTTGTAGAGAAGAAGGTCATAACCAAATATTATGTTAGTGAACTTCCACTATGTTCATGCAAAGGACACTACTCTCCTTTTACACAAAACGCTCATTTGATCATGCATAGATATTAAATAGTATGTTCTTTCTTTTTTTTTTTTTTTTTTTAAATTTATTCATTTTAGAGAGGAGAGGGAGAGACAGAGAGAGAGAGAAAGAGAGAAGGGGGGGAGGAGCTGGAAGCATCAACTCCCATATGTGCCTTGACCAGGCAAGCCCAGGGTTTTGAACCGGCAACCTCAGCATTTCCAGGTCGACGCTTTATCCACTGCGCCACCACAGGTCAGGCCAATAGTATGTTCTTTCAAGGTGACCCCTCTCAAAAGGGCCAACTAGTGCCCCCCAACTTCCCAGATACAGAGCAACTTGGGATAAAATCTGGCATGCCCAAGGTCTGTGAGAGTAAGAACATGTTTCCTTTTGACCTCCGAATGCTTATAAATATGCCTAAGTCCTCCTGTCTCCCCCTCCACATGTTGAAGTTGTTATCTTTCTGCATACGGTCCAGAGGCACTGATGTGCAACTGGTTACTTCAATTATTAACCATGACTTCACCCCCAACAGGGCAAATTATATCGACAGACTCGGTCCTAGTGGACATTTTGATCATAAAGGTGTAATCAACATAGTCACAGAAGAGGACAAGAGGACATCTTGGGATAAGGAGTCTATAATATATCCACTGAGGACATGCCTCAATGTTGCTGACATCATCTGAGAGGTCTGTTAGGCCCAGGGAGGGTCCAATTCTGGGACTGAGGAAGAAATGGAGCAAGAGGTGAGGGAATCAGGCATAGACACTGTTGTCATACTTCTCTCTTTTTAAAAAACTGAAAAAATAAATTTAAGTTTTTGAGGCCAAAAAATAAAAAAGATTTTTAAAAATGTTATATGGATCATTGCTCCAACCCAAAGGAAAGTTTCAATGTTTATAGTTCACTAACATGGTTTATTAAGATAAAATTCTATCACTACATGGTGCTTAATAACTACTATTACTGAGAATAGAGAAACATGTATAACTGTTTATGATGCACAGTATTTTTGCATTTTTATATCTATTTTGAGGCTCATGCTATATAGATTCATGTCTTTATATAGGGTTTAAATTCAGTAAATACTGCAATATATAGATAGAAATAAAATACTTCCAAGGTTTATAGACTGTACCACCTGAATACTCAATTTTCAATAAACTACTCCTAAAACAAAAGACAAAGCAAAACAAACAAAAGTTGTATTTTTATTAGATAACTGAAAGTGCTTAGTTGAAATCATCATGTTTACATCTATTTACTTATCTATCCTCAGTTCATGCTATCTCATAAAAAAAGATTATTTTAAAAGGAAAAAAGAAACCCTATTTTGAACAACTTAAACACTGAAAAACCTAAAACAACCTAAGAAATAATAGCCATTTTTTGTTTTACTCCATTTTACTAACACTCACAAATATCCATTTCATACTAAATAAACTACAAGTGAGTTATGTGCCCACTTTTAAATTTATTTTCACTTGGAATACTTGAAATAGCTGTTGATTTTAAATAAACAGTTGACATTTCTATGATGTACCCAATCTTACAAATCATGGTGGCTCTCTTAAGATGGAGTGGCGTCATCAGAAGGTAAACATCTGTTAGTATTTGCAAGAATACAATTTCTGGAGGCTTCTGGAGTAACAAACTGCTAAGCAAAGAAGGTAGAGGTTTTTTATTCCTTGTAGCAACAATTATTAGTTTCTTTTTGTTATTCATTTATTCATACTTCCCTTTACTCTAAAAAAAAGGGTTTAAAACATTTAACATGTTTGTGACTTGCAAATTAAATATTTCCTTATTCTACCACTTTATATAGGAGAGTAATACAGTATTTATTTGGAAATTGGGTAGATGGGGTATTATATTTTAAAACAAGTAAGTCTACTACTTTTTAAACTAGTGAATCTCTGATACTAGTTCAAAGAGCTCTAAATTCTGACAGCTATTAATACCTTTATTATCAGTCGAACAAGCAATTCCAATATTCTATTAAAGTGCTATCTAATTATTTACCAATAGTAACCCATAATATCATAAAACAATGCATTATTAATGAACTAAAACTCTCAAGATACTTTTTTAGAATCTTCTGATAATAGAAACACAATTAACTATACCTAAAATCATCTCAGAAGACTGCACTTTACAATGAACGACTTCAGGTTATTATAATACAAATCACCACCACACCATGAAATCAAAAGACTTCCTGTAAGGTGGATAGTTGGATTAGATTTCTTTCTTGTATGGCTCATATTATAGTGATTCTGAAATTGGTCTTCAAAAATGGCCTCCTTACTTAATCCTAGTCAGAATTCATTCATGCTGCAACTTCTCGTATCAGTCTTTGTCTAATTCTCGCTCTCTGAAGGCTGCAGTCACCAGGAATAAAATAAAAATTACTTTGGAAAAAAAATGACCATTTTCTAAAAGATGTCTCAATATTAATTGAATCAACTAGGACTGTGATGCTATCCTATAGACATTTATAAATCCACACAATGATATAACAGTGGGGGGAAAAGTCATTCTTCTATACTGGAATTCAGTAGAGCAAAAAATATATGACAAAAGATTCCAATCTGCAGTGTCAAGTATGACTACTCACAACACAAACTATGAATCAATAATTTAGACCTGCAATTTGTAGGTAAGAGAGGGATGCTCACTTAATGGGCATATCAGTCACAGGTTCACTGTCCTGCTCAGGGCTCCACCTTCCTCCTCTCCCCTAGTGAAGAATGACAGAATCAATAGAGACAGATGCATAGAGAGAGTAGGCTGACAAGAGGCAGGAGTAGATGAGGGTCTAGTGGGGATAAATAGGGATATATGGACATTTGACAGGGGGTTTGGTGAACACACAATACGGTGTACTGATGTGTTATAGAATTGTGCACCTGAAACCTGTATAATTTTGTTAACCAGTGCCAGCCCAATAAGTACAATTAAAAAATAATGGGGATAAGGCAAAGAGAATGTCTGAAAACCACAATCCAGAAGTAGAAATTGATATACAGCTCACTCCCCAAAAACGTTTGTTAATTAAAAGTTATATCATCAAGAATGAAACTGATTTTTAATAAAGCATTGCCTATTGGAGGGATGCTTATAAATTATGCAGCTTTAACTTCTGCTTCAAACAGAATAGTTTATGAATTACCCTATTTAACAATTAGAATTTTAGATAAATTTCAATGCCTATGATTTTTAATGCAGGGCTAGCTTCCTAATAAAGTAATGGGTATCTTCAAGGATCAAGAAAAAGGAGAGACAAGAACAAACATTTAACTACATAATAAATGGGAGCTGATAGCAAAACCATATTTCAAAGTCAGAGTTACCTTGTAGGCAAACATCTATAAAGGTTCTTAAATTCTTAAGTCTAGGATTGACATGCTACCTTAGGCATGATGCCCAGTGGGTCGTTAATTCTGAGATGCCTACTAAGGTAGATTATTAAAGGGGCTAACAACACCCCAAATCCCTAATATGACCTAACTCCCGATATAAAAAAACAAATCCGCTCCAAAGACAAACTCTCATAAGTAATAAATACATTGACAGAGAACAGACTGACAGCTATCACAGGAGATGGAGGCTGGAGGATTGGGTAAAGAAGGTAAAGGGATTAAGCAAAGAAAATAAAACTTATAGACACAGACAACAGTGTGGGGACTGCAGGGGGAAAGGGGGTGGGAAGAGGTGGTGATGGAGGAGACCTGACTTGAGGTGCTGAACACACAATGCAATGTACAGATGATGTACTGAAGAATTGTGCATCTGAGACCTATATAACTTTATTAACCAATGCCACCCCAATTCAATAAAAAAAATTGTAAAAATACATTGCATCTAGTCTTTACTGAGTACTTACAAAGAAATTTTTCTCAGAATCTCATATACTATCACACAACAAAAAAATGAAAGTAATTATTCCCATTCTATATAGATGAGGGAACTGAAATATAGAAATTTATGTAACTTAGCCAAAGACACAAAGCTAGTAATTGGTGAAGGTGAGATTAATGCCAAGCAGCCTAATTCTAAAGCAACATCCTTACCTACCACCCTGTTCTGCTGCAGTACTTACGCAAACCCTAATTATAATAGGCATTTTTATGTGATGACTGTGTGCCTAACACTGTTTCAAGCCATTTAGATGCATTAACTATTCTCTCACTAACCCAATGAAATTTATGAGGAAACTGAGCCAATCCTACTATTTAACTCTAAATTCAGTTTCTCAAACAAAAAAAGTTACATAAAACAAGGTAAAACTAATCATTGAATCAAGTGTCAAATTTCTTTTTCCAACAGAGCAGATAACAAGTTTAAGGATATACACTGGCTAGATCTAAGTCATACCCAAGCTTTGACAAGTCTTAGAATTAAGGCTGCCAAAAGACGTATTAGGCAGATGGTAAAAAAAACACAAAAACCTTAGACGTTTCAATGGCATTCAATATACAAGTTAAGCTGCAAAGTTCTGTTGGTAATTTTCTATTCTGCACCACTCCTCAACCCTGTTCCTTTACAAACTGCATCTCATTTAATCTTCACAACAATTCATAATTGAAGAACTTCTTGCTCAAAAACAATCTGTTACTCTTACCACATCTAACTGCCACCTATTTTTTTTCCTTGTTAAATGTCAATATAAAGACTGTCTGCTAATTGATAATGTAATTGACATCTATCTAGGGGCAATCACAAAGGCATGACCATAAGATTTTTAAAAAATATACTTTATAAGGATGCATAGCAACTACCCTAAAATATGTGTAGTTGGAATAGTAGGATCGTCTCAAGGGAAATTTTACATAGCTAATTGTATAAACAACAAACTGAGTGTGAAATTGCTAATTACAATTTTAAAATAGAATCCCTCTCTACCCAAGTCTATCTTGCTTATTATACAAGCAATCCATAGCCATACAAAAAGAAATTTATTAGTGGCAATTTTATACCTGAACAACAAGGTTTTATCTGCTCTTTTCTCTTCCATTCTTTTTTCAAAACGCCAGTTTTCTTCACCTCACACCCATCAGGATGGCTAACAGCAAATAACAAGCCATGGTGAGGACATGGAGAATGTGGATCCCATGTCCTGTTGGTAACAATGTGAAACGGTGCAGCCACTATGGAAAACTGGAAGCAACTGACCAAGCAATTAAACAGAATTATCACATGACCAAGATAAGTACCATCTAATTAGTAAACAGACAGGTGTCCATTATTCAGTTACTTTCTTTTTCACTAAGCTGGACTGGTGTAAGATTTTCTTGAAACGACTGAACTGCTCACACTGCGCTACGTGGCTGAGAAGTGGTCAGCACGCACGCAGGAACACAGGCCTGTGCTCTGGGTGGGGTGCAGCCACTTGTTCATTTTGTTGTTAGAAAAAGAGCTGATGGAATTACTGTAATTTTCATTTCTTCTTAATAATCTAGAATATTTTAAAAATTTTCATAATAAGCATAGATTGCTTTCAAAATTTGACAATTGTAAGCATAGGGCCTTATCTGTAATAAAAAGTAAAATAAATAATTCATAAGTAAATAAAGTTGAAAGAACAAATGTCCTGGCCCTGGTCAGTTGGCTCAGCAGTAGAGTGTTGGCCTGGTGTGTGGAAGTCCCAGGTTCAATTCCCGGTCAGAGCACACAGGAGAAGCACCCATCTGCTTCTCTACCCTTCCCTCTCACCTTCTTCTCTATCTCTCTCTTCCCTTCCCGCAGCCAAGGCTCCACTGGAGCAAAGATGGCCCGGGCACTGAGGATGGCTCCATGGCCTCGGCCTCAGGCGCTAGAATGGCTCCGGCTGCAACGGAGCAACGCCCCAGATGGGCAGAGAATCGCCCCCTGGTGGGTCCTGGTCGGGTGCATGTGGGAGTGTGCTGACTGCCTCTCTGTTTCTAACTTTGGAAAAATACAAAAAAAAAAAAAAGTACAAATGTCCTAAAAGCTTGGTAAGTTCTTTTGACTTCTTGGGGAAAAAACCAGGAGCATACAGCCCGACCAATGGTGGTGCAGTGGACAGAACATTGACCTGGAATTCGGAGGACACAGTTTCAAAACTCTGAGGTCGCTGGCTTGAGTGTGGGATCATCAACAGGATTCCATGATCACTGGTTGATCAAGACAGCAAAAGTTGCTGTCTTGAGCCTAAGTCGCTGGCTCGGCTGGAGCCCCCCAGTCAAGGCACACATGATAAGCAACCAATGAACAACTGAAGTGACACAACCACAAATTGATGCTTCTCACCTCTCTCCCTTCCTGACTTTTCTTTCTCCTTCTCTCTTTACACGTATATTTAAAAAAAAAAAAGCATACAAAATTAACTGTGATTATCCAGCACAAAACTATTTTATCTACAATTATGCCTGAAAGCAACTGAGTTACTTTGGGATCATTAAAATTAATCAGGCTCACATGATTTTGGTATGATGATGATGATGAAAGGATAGCATATGCAGCACACTGAAGAGTGTACATGGTTCTAAGTGAGATCAGCTTTGCTCTGCATTTTTAGCTCCCCTACTCCCTAATAAGTGACCTTTGGAAAAGTTACTTAGCTTCTCTATTAATTTTTACAACTATGAAATGAGAAAAACATTCTCAAGTTCTTAGGTTTACTGTAAGAATTCAAGGAAAACGGGCACAGCACCTCATACATAGAAGGCATTGAATATGAACAGTGGTGCAATTCTTCAAATGGAAAAACACCATCTAAATAAAGCTGATAGGAGGCGATCAGCCCTGTTTTCTACCATACTAATGTGCCTTATCTGTTACATTTATAACACAAAATGGATTTTAAGGGATTTTAAATCTAAGTATTTTCCTCTTCTGAGGTAATTAAACACTATCCAAAGATCCAAAGTGTTAATGTAACGTAGGTATAATTCTGACAGAATTAATCTCTTAGAACATTTCAAGAAAGTATTTTAATAAAAAGACTTTAAAATTTAAGACTGAATATAGTAACACACCTGCTAAAGTGATTCCTTACAAGATAATATATTTTGTATTCTGGAACTTTTTTACTAAAAGTAGAGGCACTAGAAGAGCCAATCTCATTTGACTAAGACATCAGAAGCAGGGCAAGTTGTAAAGGAAGCTCTAGGGTGAAAAATATTAAATATTGAGTATGGATAAACCTATTGACTAATCCTTCATCCTTTGATTCTATGACTTTTGTACTACGTACTATGTAATTTAGAAAGAATCTACCACTAAAACAAATAAACCAAGCCAACACTGTAATGCTATGATATTGACGGTCTACAATTCTACTTCTAGTGACCTACCCTAGAGAAAAACATACACACGTGCTCAAGAAAACATGCTTCATTACAGTACTGATACAAAACAACTTCATGTCCTTTAAAGGAGGAATAATATAATGTGGTATATTCATACCTGAAATATCAGATAGCAGCTAAAAGGAATGAACTAGATTTATAGAAAAGCTGATTAAAATTTATGCCACCTGACTGTATAAACCAAAATAACTAAACAATACATGCCACCACTATAAAAAAAAAAAATCTGTGTGTGTGTGTGTGTGTGTGTGTGTGTTGGCTGGTTGTCTGGAAGGATTCTAAGTCCCTATCAAATGGACAAAGAGAAATTTAGCTTTATCTATAATGTTCTAACCTTTTAAAGGGAGGCTATATTTATATATTACTCATTAAACTACTTTTAAAAAAAGTCTGATATTTTTTATCGTAAATGTTAAATCTTTTTATAGCTAAATAAGATGTTTATGTCTATAAATTGTTTGAAAATATCTGCAAAATAATGACAACCGAAGGAAAATAAAACATTATAAAGTCTCTCAAAATGTTAACAAAAATACCAATGGTTAATTTACATTAAAAAGGAATCCACTTTTTTCTTTTATCAAGTTCAGTATTAAGAGACTCAGGGTCCTGGCTGGCTTGCTCAGTAGATAGAGCACCAACTCAGCATGGGTTCAATCCCTGGTCAAGGCACACAATAGAAGCAACCATCTGTTTCTCTCTCCTTCCCTCTTTTCTTCTTTCTCTCTCTTCATCTAGCAGCCAGTGGCTTAACTGGTTCTAATGTCAACCCCAGACGGGGGTTGCCAGGTGCATCCCAGCGTGGGCATGTATAGGAGTCTCTCTCTGTCTCCCCTCCTCTCACTTAAAAAAAAAAAAGAGACTCAGAACTCTGCTCCCAAATCTAATTCAGAGACATGAGTCCTAACAAGATAATAACAAGTTAAAACCATCATGAAAATCATAGACTGACAAATGTCTCTTACCTCCATTCTAACAGTATTTTGAAATGAAGTGATTTGACTACACTTCTAATTAATTAATTAATTAGTGAGAGAGACAGACAGGAAGGGAGAGAGAAGTATCAACTCATATTTGTGGCACCTTAGTTGTTTATTGATTTTCTTATTATATGCCTGACCTGGGGGTTCCAGCTGAGCCAGTGACACCCTGATCAAGCCAACGACGTTGGGCTCAACCCAACAACCCTGGGCTTCAAGCCAGCAACCTTCAAACTTAAGCCAGTGCCCATGGGCTCATGTCTGATCCCACGCTCAAGCCAGCAACCCTGTGCTCAAGCTGGCAACCCTGAGCTTTGAACCTGAGTCCTCAGAGTCCAAGGGTGCTGCTCTAACCACTGGACCATCACCCGCTCAGACTATATTATTTATTTATACCTGTTAAATTCTAAAAGAATGTGACACATTACCTCTAATCTGTATAAGTACATGGAAAATTCAAGAAAGAAAATATATGAACTAAAAAAAGGAAGCAAATAGCTCTTGAACACTTCAGTACAGGATCTGAAAGAGAGACTTTAGGTTGATGTTTATGGAATAAACAATTATCTTCTTAAGATACAAGATGGTGTTAAGTAAGAAAAACTATTTACAGATATCAGTGAGCTGACAGTTCTTTGGCTCTACGAGTAAAATATCTGATCATATTCCTTTTCTTTGTTTGTCACCAGAAAAGAGTAGAAGGCTTACTGTATGACACACCAATTATTAGGAAAGTAATCTAAAGTTACCCTCCTAAATCAAATAATTTATATCATCTTAAAATACATAAATGTCATTCATTTTGCCATTTTGTGATGCAGGACAAGGCCTTTTACCTGAGCATGAATCAGCTACTTAAAGTATTATTTTTCTTGCAGGAACCACAGATGTAGTCATCTGTAATCTCTATAAAGAACAGTGCAAACTTAAAATAGTTATGCATATTCAACACAGAATCTAATATTAATGATTCTCTCCAAAGTCTTTGAGTCACCTTGCCTATAGTTAAGTCAAGAGCAATTTTCTACAGTGATACCTTTATTGAACCTCTCCAACACACTCCACTTAGATTTTCCCGGAAATCTCTCTCCCTTTTAGTACTTTTCTTTCCCTAAATTCCTATAATTGTTGATGACATTGCATAAGTATGGCAACCAGCACAATGCCATAAATAGATCTGAGAACACACTTAAAAATCTTGGTGCACCGACAACCCTACATGTGACAGCAGAAGTACCAGGTCATCTTGGAAGGCATCCACCCCATGTGAGCATGCGTGTTTAAGAGGGTTGGGTGCCCAGCAGTTAACTGAAGAAATGGCATCTCTGTACTGCACTTCATGCACATGTTAGATTATATTTAGTAATCACCAGATTTGTAATTTTGTCTGAACACAATAAGGAACACAACCCTCTCACATCTACAATATGTTTACCCATGGGTTCCACAAGTACTGAAGAACTCCCCAGGGCCAGAATCAGGTTTTAGAGACAAATAATGAGTAACACAGTGTTTATCAACCTGCAAAGTACTGAAATTTGAGGTTAAAAAAGTGAGGGCTGTCCTGAGCATTATTAGTAAGTAAGATTAAACATCCTATGACCCACTACAGCAGTGGTAGTCAACCTGGTCCCTACTGCCCACTAGTGGGCATTCTAGCTTTCATGGTGGGCAGTAGCGGAGCAACCAAAGTATAAATAAAAAGATAGATTTAACTATAGTAAGTTGTTTTATAAAGATTTATTCTGCCAAATTTAGTGAAAATCCGACATAAAGTACTTGGTAAGTAATTATTATTATATGCTTTAACTTGCTGTAACTCTGCTTTATAAATTTTATAAAGCAAAGTTACTTCCCGACTTTATAAATCACCATTACTGTGGAACCGGTGGGCGGTTAGAAAATTTTACTAACAGAGATACAAAAGTGGGCGGTAGGTATGAAAAGGTTGACTACCCCTGCACTAGATACTACTTATCCCCTGAGCTGGGACAACTAAAAATGTTTCCAGACATTGCAAAATGTCCACTAGGGGGCAAACTTGCTCCTGGTTGAGAACCACACTGAGTTAGGGTGGACTAGGAAATTTCAGTGTCTAGAAAACTTTGCTGGGACTCATTGAATTTCAAATTTTGTAATCTATGAAAGATCTTTGTTGCCATGACTGAAATTCAGAGAAGTAACCTGTCAACAGCCAGAACTGGCTACACAATTAACAGGGTGAAGGGCAAAATGAAAATGTGGGCCCCTTTTTCAAACATCAATACAAATTTCCAGACAGCGAGAGCAGAGTGTTAACCGGCACAGGGCCCTTCTGAGTGCAGAAGGTCCAGGAAGCCAGCCCTTCCAAGGGTTCCTAGTCAAGGGCAAGGCAGGAGTTATAACCTGGGATTTCTGGTGCCCTTTCCACAAAACTCAGAGTCACACTAATATCTATTACATCTCTCTGTGAGTAAAGAGTTTTAATATTTTAGACATCTAATTTGTCTTTCTTTGTCCCAGGTCTTTGTCTTTATCACACCTTTTCACTAATATTCTCTATACTGAGCAAAAATGTTGGACATAATAGTGAATAAGATTCTCACCTCATTTTTTTTAAAAATCCAGATTTTTCAAAACAGACCTAATTTAGTTTGACATTTCAAATTTTAGGACCATGAAATCACTTGTGTTTTATTGGAAGCAAAACCATGAAGAGTTCATTATAGTTTATTATATTTTATTAGTAGCATCTGTCTCCTGTCTTTGCTAGAGAAGATATCAATGATATTCTTTTGCCATTTGGGAACAGCTACTCTTTCCTCATAAATTATCTTTGGCAATGAATCAATTCTTTAAATTATTTCTACATTCAGTAAATGTTTTGACTCCAGGTGTGAAAATTAGCATTGTTTCTGACATGGTCAAAGAAGATATAATCATTTCAGGATATGTGTTGCTGAAAGATGTGAGGTTTTCTGACCATTGCATGTGTGCGACCACAAGGAACCTAAAAATCTAGCTTCACTATCGTCAGTTTGGTCTTACACCTGCTAAAGATCATTAGGACTTCCTTGACTCTGTCTTTTCATTCTTTCCCTGTCTTTTCAAAAAACATTATTCCCAATGTAAACAAGCAGGCAATAAACATCTATGTCACAGATAAAGTTGCTTCCAAAACTGAAGTAGTTGGTTAGTACTCTGGTTCAGTAAGGTTTAAAACAAAAAATCACAAGCTCCCTGACAAGTGTTTGGAATCCAATTTTGCTGTCCCAGAATAGAAAGTGCCACAGGAAGTCACACTTCAGCAGTCATAGACAGTTCACCTCTGAAACTGGGACCGAATGACAATGATGTAGGAAGCACTCGGCAGAGAACATCTGACAGAAGATGTCACTTCTAATTCTCTGCTTCCCAGTTTCTAAGTTCAAAGGTGTTGGTTAGAAAAATCCCATCGAAAGCTATTTCTATGAGCTTTTTAAGGAGAAACTAACAGAAATGTGATCCAAGTAAAAATAAAAAAAATGTTTTTAAAATTTGTATAGTTAAAAGGTGTTATAAAGGAGAGCTTCTAAGAAACTATTTGCAAAACGGATAGCCCGAATCATCAAGTGGTTTTAGAAAATAATGGGGGCAAAGGGAGCAAAATGAGATGTCTTTAACAAAGGCTGCGTGAGATCTAAAATTTACAGTATGGTGGAAAAGGAGAGAGATCTTGTTCACCACCCTCTTTCCTGTACCTACAATGTTATATGCAATCAAGAAATACTTATTGAGTCAGTGAAATAGGTTATCACCTCCACTAAGAAAAGAAGGGAAAAAAAATCAGACTTTTTAAAATGAAATCTAGCAGAATAAATTGGCACATAGTAGATTACAATCTGACTTCCCGTCCCTTCTATGAAATCTACTTTTAAAAATGGAAAAGGTGCACAAGATAATTACTCTTAGCAGACCCTTGGTTACTTTGTTGGTATGCTAAACCTCAATAATAATAGTTCTTTTACAGAGTTTATAATGTGCCAGGCACTGTTCTCATAGCTTCACACATTAAATCATTCAAGCTTCAAAGTAATTTTTGAGACAGATATTACAACCACCTCCATGGTACCGAAGCGGAAGCTGAAGCACAAGGAGGTCACTACACCACCTGAGGCTGCACAGCTGCAGAAGTCCAGGCACCCGGAGCCCACGCGGCCCGGCCACGCACACGTGTAAAGAAAACGACAGGGATGGAAAACTGGTACCATGCAAAACACTGCTTTCCTGTTTCACTCACAATAAGAATGTCATCATTTCACAAATCTAGAAAAAGACTAAACTCTTCCTTATGTTGCCAATAAATCTGAAGGTTATCCTTTGCCAAACGTTATAGCAAAACAAGATTAATGTGGGGTTTTTTCAATATAGTGGAGGAGCAGAAGAGCCTTTTGCTTGTTTTTTATTATACTGTATGACTTCCTTTGCTTCTTTTAACATATCTTTAAACAGTCTTTCCTAAACTCTCCCAAAATAAATTACAGCAAGAATCCGTACATCTTCACTACAGCTTATTCTCTGAAAGGGACAAATACGGAGGCAACCCCAGGACCCTCTGGTACTTCCCAAGAAGTCCATATCACATGAGATCAGCACGGCCTCCTCATGGGCCTCTTCTCCCTCCCAGACCTATATAGCCTTAAGGGATTGCTTAAACTCATATGTTAAGGATGCTTAACAAAAGAGCATATTATATGGGAATATGATGTTTAAAGGAAATGTCTTCATTTTTTATGCTTAACTCATATAAAATTAAGAAAATTAGTGTGGGTCTGCCAAATACTTATCTCTTAATAATTGCTACCTAAGTACTTAGAGGCATCATCAAGCCCCACATATAATAAAGCAGACAGCTCTCTAGACATAAACCACTGAATTTGTAGGCAACACCTATGTCAGAAAACTTGTATAAATCACAGTGAAGTATGAGTCTTAAGAGATCGACAGGAGTTTATAATAGATAAAGCTGCTAAGTCAACAATAATTTCACAAACCTGACCTGTGGTGACGCAGTGGATAAAACATTGACCTGGAATGCTGAGATCACTGGTTCGAGACCCCAGCCCTGCCTGATCAAGGCACACACAAGAAGCAGCTACTATGAGTTGATGCTTCCTTCTCCTCCCCAGCCCTTTTCTCCTCTCTCCAAAATCAGTAAATTAAATATTTTTAAAAAATAATAATATTTTAACAAAGTTGCTGGGAATTTCTATATCTTACTACTGCCTTCTGAGATATTATCACCATCTTGGAAATAAGAAAATTGAGTTCAGAGATGTTAAGTAACTCACCCAACATCATGGTCTGGCTTTGAACCCACTCAAGCCTGTCTTTTTGTGAAACTGATCCCACTGCATTATATAATACTCATGATCCCAAACCCACAACAGTATGCCACTAAGACATTCCATATCTGTCTAGTTTGTATAATAAAAATAGCTCATTAGAATGTGACTGTGGGCATGTTCTTGCAGGCTCACTTCACTAACGTATAAAACAAAGATGCGAGCTCCACTCTGAATGGGCTCCTACTCTGTGGCCCCACAGGAGCAGGCACTGTGCCACTCACTGTCCACACCCCACCCCACTCCCACTTCACAACAGTGGGGTAGAGCCAACCGCAGCACCTGCTTTTACAGCTGAAAGGCTTAATACTTAGGAAAAAAAGTAAGTGACTTGGTCATGTTTACACAGGTAGCAATTGGTCAGGCTTATTTTTAAACAAAAACCATATAATCTCAAAAGAGGAACTGTAACTGTATTAAGACATAAACATACACACATATATATATATATGTGTGTGTGTGTGTGTATAACTTAAACATTATATAATGCCAATTTCCTGCCTCCTTGTTTACGTGTTTGATCTTATCTAGTAAAGTATAAAAGCTCTTAAAGACAGGAACTTAAAAAATAATTTAGTACTATAACATGCAAATCACAAACTCCTGATAAACGTGTCAAATAACGGACAGAGATGTGTATCTGGTCAAACCACCAATGCATGATGAGTGTCTAGTATGTGCCTGTTAAGGGCCAAGTATAAACCATCAGTATATTTGGTGATCTCTGGTTCTCATTAATTTATCTAACTACAGAAAATGTTTATCTCTTTAGTAAAAGAGTAAGATTTTAAAGCTTAGCAAACTAATACACCAAAACATCAAGTTGAAAGAAAATTCACCTAAGAATTCTATAATGATTCTTTTTGAATAATTTAAAATCAAGTGTCAGACTCATCCAAGTTTACAAAAGATATTTCTAAACTATCACCTTTCTACGTGGAGTAAGATTACTAACATAAAACAGTATTAGATGCAGCAGTTTTTATCTCAAAGATCACTATAATAATAAAATTATGTAAATGACTACATTTCGGGAATACTAATTTTCTAAGACAACTGAATCAAGTAATTAGTAAAAACTCCCAGACACTAAATAAACATCTTTTGGGGCAAATGTTGGTATTGCTGCTGGTATAAATCAACAAGTAATGAAGTATAGCAGAGAACCTTTAAAAGAAATATTTCTCACATTATATACAAATCTATTTAATGGCTCTAATTTATTCTTATTTGGGTATTTAAAAAGATATTAGAATTATAATAACCTTACTGGTTCACTCAAGAGAGGAAACAATTTCAAATACAACACACAGATTAAATCTCTTAAAAAATCATCTTTAATCATAACATCATTTAAATGGTTACATTTTAGAGTCTCATTTCTTGAACAAAATTTATTTTGAATAAAATTCAGTAAAACAAAAATATCTCATAGGCATAGGTAAAAAACAATGATGCCTAGAGTTCACCTAAGATCAAAGAGATATCAACATGACTCTGTTTTAGAAATAGTGCACGTTAATACGTCTGCTCCACGAGTGAAATGTTAGCTGCCTCATCATCAGAACAACCTTTATCCTACTCAAGAGTTTTATAAGCTTGAGATCAGAAAATTAATCTAGAATGTTTTAAACCCTAAGAAATCTATCCTCAGTAAAACAATTAGGTTAAATAACACACTGCATCCGACTACTTTCTCTTAAACCCTAGTGTGCCACCACCCAAGTGGATGAGATTACTTTTAAAAAATTACTGAAACATAATTTACACACCATAAAATTCACCATCTGAAAATATGTAATTCAATGATTTAGTATATTCACAAAGTTGTGCTAAATCATCATTATTTCCAGAATACTTTTATTACCTAAAAAAGAAATTCCATAACTATTAGTTATCACTCCCCATTCAAGCCCTTGCCAACTACAACTCTACTGTTTAACCCAATTAATCTGCCAGCCTATAGGGAGAGTTAAGCTGAGAATAAAGCCAACATATTCATATACACATACCAAAAGTGAGGTTAACTTTTAACATACAAGCTATACAACCTCTTCATTTCACTTTAATGCTCTGATGAACAAAGGGGTGCATATATCTTTTGAAATTAGTGTTTCTGTTTTCTTGAGACAAATAATCAAAAGTGAAACTGCTAGGTCATATGCTAGCTCTTCTTTTATATTTTTGAGGCCAATGTCCTTACTGCTTCCATGATGGCTGCACCAGTTGACAGCCCCACTAACAGTACAGGAAGGTTTCCTTTTCTCCACGTCCTCACCAAGACTTGTTATTTGTTGTCTATTTGATAACAGCCATTTTGGTAGGTGTGAGGTGGTACCTCAGTGTGGTTTTGATTTGCATTGCTGTGATGATTAGGGATGTTGAGTAGCTAGCTTTCTGTCTTTTATACATCGGCATTATCTTCTTTGAAGAAATGTCTATTCAGTTCCTCTCTCCACTTTTAAAATCAAATTGTTTGGATTATTTTGATATTGAGTTGTATAATAAATTCTTCATATATTTTGGATATGAATTACGTTATCAGATAAATCATTTGCAAATAAATCCCCTTATTAGGATGCCTTTTCATGTGCAAAAGTTGCTAATTGGATGTAGTCCCATTTGCTTATTTTTGCTTTTATTGTCCTTACCTGAGGAAAATATCTGAAAAATATTGCTAAGAGCGATGTCAAAAATTTTTCTACCTATGGTTTCTTCTAAGAATTTTAGTTAATTTTGAGTTAACTTTTGTGGACTATGGCATATATTTTTTCATTTTACCCAACACCCTTTATTAAAGAGACCGCCTTTTCTCCGTTTTGCATTATTGCTTCCTTTGTCATAGATTGACCATATAAGTATGGGTTTTATTCTGAGATCTCTATTTTGTTCTGCTGGTCTGTTTTTATGCTAGTCCTATATTATTTTGATTACTATAGCCTTATAGTTTATTTTGAAATCAGTGTGTGAAGCCTCTGTGTTTTTTTTTTGTTGTTGTTTTTTTGGGGGGGGTCTCTGTAAAATTGTTATTAAATTTCTTCATATTATAAAAGAAATACATTTCTACACATGCACATGTACATGCAATAGCAAGTTTGGAAGGTATACAAATGCAGAAAGCACCCGGAGTGAGAAATCACTCATACTATTAAGGGCAGAAGCAGTAGCTTTGAGCAACGTGGCATCCAGCCAGCTGACCTTGCTCCTATGCATTCTTTTTTTTTTTTTATAAATAAATTTTTATTTTAATGGGGTGACATCAATAAATCAAGGTACATATATTCAAAGAAAACATTTCCAGGTTATCTTGTCATTTAGTTCTGTTGCATACCCATCACCCAAAGAGAGATCGTCCTCCGTCACCCTCTATCCAGTTTTCTTTGTACCCCTCCCCCTCCCCCTCTCCCTCCTTCCACCCCCCGTAACCACCCCACTCCTGTCCATGTCTCTTAGTCTCGTTTTTATGTCCCACCAATGCATGGAATCCTGCAGTTCTTGTTTCTCTCCGATTCACCCACTTCACTCCGCATAATGTTATCAAGATTCCACCATTCTGCTGTAAGTGATCCGATGTCATCATTTCTTCTAGCTGAATAGTATACCATGGTGTATATGTGCCCCATCTTCCCCATCCAGTCCTCTATTTTTTTTTTACAGTGATTAAAAGCCTTTAAGCAAACTCTTGGCCAATACAGCAAGAATCCATAAAAGAGTAGTGTCCTTAACATGTTCACCAAGTCCAAGTTGGCCCCATCACCATGCCAAATTCCTGAAAAATGCAACCCAACCACAGTTCAGTCTGTTAGGAGCTGTCACAGGGAGCAGGAGTCCAGGAAAAGTCCACATCCAGAAAAAGTCCTCATGGCACTGGAATTGTTGTCACCATTCGATACTTTGCAGCTCATGTCCAAGTCCCAATGACCGCTGCTTCTAGCTGGTAGTGATTCAGGTAGACTGGAAAAGCCATTTGCAGCATGCGTGGATATGAAGCTTCTGTTCTCCTCTGCCTGGAGAGATGAGATCAGGTTGCTTTTCCCTGGAGCTCTGTGACTGTGGCATGGTAAAGAGAACCTTGGGATACACTAAGCTGGGTGGCAAAGGTAGATTCATAATAGAAGTTGGCAAAAGGGGGAAAGAGAGCTCTAAATTAGGAGTAGGTCCCAGCCTGAAATATGAGTGGGGCATTGAGGTAGGAGGGATAAAGGAAACACTATATACTAAGCAAAGCAGCAGAAAATAGGACTATCAACACCCACAACAGAGATCTTTGAGGGAAGAATAAAAAACCTGACTATTCAGGCAAAACATAGTTAAGTGGCCCTTGTGCAAATGAGATCAGTTTACCTGCTTCTTGGAAGAAATACCCTAGGCTCGTCCACAGTGTTGTAGATGGGGCCGACGGCCCTGGGCACCTTTAGCCTTCAGTGGCTAACCCCAGCATTCTGGGCAAGGCTAGGCCATAGGTGGCTGGAGCAGGGCTGGAAGAGACTGAACCCTCCCTTAGAGGAGCGAGGGGGAAGCCTACCTTCCAGTGTCCCTGTTTCCTCACAGCAGAGGCATGTAAGCCTGGCAAGCCTCTGTTTTTTTTGAACATTTTATTGCCTATTAGGGGTCTTCCGTGTTTCATATAAACTTTAGAATTACCTGTTCTAGAGCCATGAAAAGGTGCCTTTGTATTTTGACAGGAATTGCACTGAATCTGTAGATCACTTTAGGTAGTATGGACCTTGTAACAATATCAATTCTTCCAATCCTTGAGTACAAAATATCCTTCCATTTATTTGTGTCATCTACAATCACTTTCATCAACATCTTACAATTTGAGTAAGAGTTCAGAGTATAGGGCTTTTATCTCCGTGGTTAAATTTACTTCTAGGTACCTGACCAGGCGGTGGTGCAGTGGATAGAGTGTTGGACTGGGATACGGAGGACCCAGATTCGAGACCCCGAGGTCACCAGCTTGAGCGCGGGCTCATTTGGCGTGAGCAAGAAAGCTCACCAGCTTGAACCCAAGGTCGCTGGCTCAAGCAAGGGGTTACTCGGTCTGCTGAAGGCCCACGGTCAAGGCACATATGAGAAAGCAACCAATGAACAACTAAGGTGTCTAAGGTGTCGCAATGAAAAACTGATGATTGATGCTTCTCATCTCTCTCCGTTCCTGTCTGACTGTCCCTATCTATCCTTCTCTCTGACTCTCTCTCTGTCCCTGTAAAAAAAAAAAAAAAAATTACTCCTAGGTATTTAAATTCTTTGTGATGCAATTATAAATGGGTTTTTTCTTAATTTCTCTTATATTTCATTAGTAGAAATACAACTGATTTCTGTGTATTAATTTTGTTTCCTGCAACATTAGTGAATTCCCTTATTAATTTAGTAGTTTTGGGGGGGGAGTCTTTAGGGTTTTCTATATATAATATGTCATCTGCAAATAGTGATAGTTTTACTTATTTTCATTTGGGGTGCCTTTCTTTTTAATGTCTTATTGCTGTGGCTAAGACTTTCAATACTATGTTGAATAAAATCATTGAGAGTGGGCATCCTTGTCTTGTTCCTGATCTTAGAGAAAAAGCTTTCAGCTTTTCACCATTGAGTATGAACTGTGGGTATATAATAAATGGACTTTTACATTGAAGCATATTCCCTCTATACATACTTAATTGAGAGATTTTATGGTAAATGGATGTTGGATTTTGTCAAATACTTTTTCTGCATCTATTGAGATGATCATATGTTTACCCTTGGTTTCATGAATGTGTTTCAGCACATTGACTGATTGGCAGATATTAAACCATCCTTGAATTCCTGAAATAAATCACCCAAGATGGTGTATGATCCTTTAGTATATTGTTAAATTTGGCTCATTAATATTTTGTTGAGGACTTTTGCATCTATGTTAGCCAGGAATGCTGGCCTATAATTCGTTTGTTCTCTCTGTCTCTCTCTCCCAGTTTCTTGTCTGGTTTTGGAATCAGGGTAATTCTGGCCTCATGGAATGAATCTGGAAGCATTCCTTCCTCTTCAATTTTTGGAATATTTTGAGAAAGATAGGTAATTCTTATGTAGTTGCTTGAATTAAGCTATGAAGCTATCTGGTTCTGAACTTACGTTTGTTGGGAGTTTCTGATTATTGATTCAATCTTGTTATTGTTAACTGTAAAGCCAGTAGCCGTGCCACCATCACAGCCACCTGGGCCCGTGCAGGTTCGCATTTGATTCAGACAGATGGTAATGAAACAAGGGAGCCACGAACTGGTGGGCCATTACTTTTCATCCTAGCTCGCACCCGGCGGGCGAGAAATACACACAGCGGGAAAACACTTCCCTTTCCATTCAGGGCTCCCACAGCAACTGACTCATCTGAGTTTCCTAGAATCAAAGGCCCCACAAGCCTTATTCACCTCTGTTCTCCATCTCCTTCTCTTTGCAAACTCTGCACAAACTGGCTTCTCCTTCAGCACCACACTACCTTGGCTGCCTCTCCTCTGCAATGCTAATGGCAGAATCTGAGCGAGAGAGCCCCCTGGTCTGCCCCATTTTATAGTGTAGAAATAAAAACCTTTAATCCAATATACAAATAAGGAAGTCTCTGATACAAAGCCACTCATCTGAGGCATAAATGGGATTCCTCATAAGAGTGCATCATCCCACATCATTCAACAGTCAAAGGTGTGGGGAAAAGCTTAGTTTTGAGAAGATCTTAGTATTAGAAGGATGTTGAAAAGATCTTAGTATTAAGAGTGGGAAAGGCTTAGTCTTAAAACTAAGCCTTAGGCTATAAGGACCTTGTGCCAGCTTACAGTCTGTCTCCCACACTCAGTGCAAATTATAAGTGAGCAAACATATATATCATATTTACAAACTTATTTGACTAACACTAACCAATGTGTGTACATTTTGTTTCTTCCTGGTTCAATCTTGGAAGGTTGTATGTTTCCAGAAATCTATTCATTTCTTCCAAGTTGTCCAATTTGTTGCCATATAATTGTTTACTGTATTCTTTTATCTGTGGTGTCAATTGTAACTTCTCTTTCTTTTTCTGATTTTATTTATTTTTTCTCTTGATGAGTCTTGGGAAAGATTTATCAATTTTGTTTAACTTTCCAAGTAACCATTTCTTAATAGCATTGTTCTTTTTCATTGTTTTTACTTGTTCGTTTAATGTCCATCATCTTTTATTTCTGCTTTTACCTCTATTAAGTCCTCCCTTCTACTAACTTTGGGCTCTGTTTGTTCTTCTTTTTCTAATTCTTTTAGGTATAAGGTTAGAGATTTTTCTTGCCTTTTTTTTAAGTTAGCCTGTATCACTACAAACATTCCTCTTAAAATGGCTTTTGCTGTGTCCCATGGATTTTGAAAAGGTATCTCCTTATCATTTATCGCAAGTTATTTTTTTATTTTTTCATTGACCCATTGGTTTAATAATGGTCAATGTTTGTGTTTTTTTCAGGGGGTTTTTTTGTATATAATTTCTAGTTTCATATTGTTGTGGCCAGTAAAGACGCTTGATATGATTTCAGGCTTCTTAAATTTACTGAGACTTGTTCTATGGCCTAACGTGACCTATCTTAAAAAATGATTCAGGTGCACTTAAAAAGAATGCATTGTTTGCTGTTTTTAGATTAAATTTTCTGTATATATCTATTAAGTCCATCTGTTTTAATGTGTGGTTTCAGGCCAATGTTTCTATATTGATTTCCTGTCTGATATATCTATTGATATAAATCACTGTTAAAGTCCCCTACTATTATTCTTTCCTGTCAAAGTCTTCCTTTATGTTTGTTAATATTTGCTTTAAATATTTAAGTGCTCTTCTGTTGGGGCATACATGTTTACAAATGTCCTGTGGACTTATTGAATTGACCCTTTTACCATTATATAATGACCTTCTTTGTCTCCTAATACAGTCTTTGCCTTAAAGTCTATTTTGTATGATAAAATGTACAGTTGATATGTATGAGTGGTCCCATGCAATTCAAATCATGTTTTTCAAGATCAACTGTATTTGTGATCTGCAGTTAGAAATCTGCATATGCAGAGGATTGATTTATTTAATTCATTTACATTTAAAGTAATTATTAATAGATATGTACTTATTGCCATTTTTTCCTGTTGGTTTTATAGTTCCTTTCTGTTACTTTTTTTCTTCTTTTGCTTTATCTCCAAGTGGTTGATGAGTTCCTATGAGGCTCACACATACAGCTTCTCTCTCTCTCTCTCTCTGTATACACACACACACACCTATAACACAATCTATTTTAAGTTGTTAGCAAGTTTGAATGCATTCTAAATCTCTACATTTTTACTCACCCCACGTCCACATTTAATATTTTTGATTTCACATTTTACATTGTTTCATTTTGTGTACCCCTTAACTAATTTTTGTAGTTAATAATTGTTTTTACTACTTTTGTCTTTTAACCTTCATGCTAACTTTTTAAGTGGTTGACCCACACTCAGGTGCAGGGCCTGGCTCCTTGAAGTGACAGCCGCTTTGGAGGGGCACTGGGAGCCAAGACCATCTACTAGGTGTGGCTGAGCTGGAGTCGCTTTGGTTGGTTGTCAGTCTGTGCAGCAGGTTGCACAGGTGGGTTCTTGGGGCCATGCTAAGGTGGAGTGAACTATGGTATTATTTAATTAAGAGTATCAGAACTGGTGCCTGTCAATGTTGGGACAGCCAAGTGGAAAAGGAGGAAAAAAAAGAAACAAACAAAAAAAACAACTAGCACCTGTCAGTGCTTCCATCCCCCAAGAAATTTCCAACAGATCCCTGCCCCTCCAGCACTCACTCTAAAGTTAATCAATGGATTTCCTTCATGTATGACCTAAGCACTTTTCAAACTGCTGCCAGCACTCTAGGACTAGATCCAGTGATTTTGTACATGAGCCCTTTAAGAGCAGTGGGTCTGCTTCCTTCAACTCTTCAAGGCGTAAGCCCCACTGGTTTGCAAAAACAGGTGTTGTAGGGGTTTCTCTTTCTGGTACAAGAATCCCAGGCTGGGAGCCCAATGTGAGGCTCAGCCCTCTCACTTCGTTTGGGGAAGCTCCACAGTTGTTATATCATTCCCCCTGTGGCCCACCAGGGATGTGCGTCCTGACTAGACTGTGCCTCCGTTCCTCCTATGTATCTTTTATTTATATCATGTTGGAGTAAATCCGTTCTGCTAATAGTCAGGTGTTTTCAGTGATTGTTGTTTTACATGTATTCAATAGTTGTAGTTCCAGGGTATTTGTGGGAGGTGAGTCAGGATCACCCTACTCTTCCATCTTGTCAGTAATTCTTGGAGGATGAACAGAAACTCTAATGACAAGCTGTTTCAAAGAATAAAATTTAAACATTTTTCTCAGAACATTTTTGAGAAATAGATGTTTCCACAATTACTTCCTGAAGTAGGTACATCCAAATATACACTAGCTAACAGAATAGCAGAAATAAAACAAACACCAAATTCCACACATAAACTACAATTCTACGATCAATACTGTCATTAGCTTTAAGAGAGCCAAAGCCACTGTAGCCATGGCTAGTGAATATATATATTTGAATTTCGTAAGGCTCACCTTTCATAGCAGAACAGTCTGCCACATCTCAAAGTATGCATACCCATAATAAGGGCTTACTCTGAATTACAGTCCAGTCCCTATACTTATAAGCAGAGGCTAATTCATTCCTTTGCAAGTGGTATGTCCCAGATTTAGAAATAGCAAGGGCCTGCTTTAAAATTAATTCTAAAATAATAATAAATCATATAAAATTTTACAACTTCTATGTTTGAAATTTCATTGTACTTATCAATGAAACTTTTGACCTCAAAAGTTAGGCTTTTTATTTGAACTCAACATGTGAGATAGAACTAGGAGTAAATACTAATAACTCTTAATACACAAATAAATTCCAAATAGTCTTGGCAAAATCCACAGTAAGATTCTAAAAGTATCCATCCTCCCCTGGAAACAGAGTCATTCAGAAATAATCACAGTGCACTAAATTACATCTCCTCCTCACCCACCACTCAGGGTTCCCCAAAGCTTCATAATAACTGAGTCATACACAGCTCAGGCTTCTCAAGCTGTAAAAACTCCACTTCCTCCTCTAAATCTCAGCGGTCGAAGATCAGACATCGCCTCCACTCCTCCATCAGAGTATTTTAAAAACCTTATTGACGTAAAGCAGAATCTGTACCTGGTGGGGAGGATGCAGAGGTAAATCAGGCTGAGTCACTAGTGAGACAGGGACATGAAAATCAAATACTGACTGCTACAGAGATCAACTCGGAGGCACGGCGAGGGAAAGCACCCCCCCCCCATTCCGGGCTAAGACTCACCCCCACCCTGCCCCGGGACTCCCTTGTTTATCTGCTCTATCAAAACCCCAGCTTTCCCCCCTCTTCTTTGAGAAGTTCTTCATTAATGACCCTTCTCCCTATTGCAACCTGAATAAAAAACATCTCAACTGTCCTGCGCACTGTCTTCCACAAAGGCTATCACCTTGCTTTGACTGTAGTCCAAGGAAAGGGACGGAGGGTTTCTGTTTCCTTGTGAACAGCTGTTCTGACAGGACAGCCAGCCACAGCATCAGATGAGGAGACCCAGCTCTCACCACTGATCCCTGCGTCCCGAATCCCCACCAGGTCACATGTAACAGTGCGTCATGACGGGCCTGTTATACGGTGACAAATACAGGAGTTTGGCCCAGACTTTGAGACAGCAATATGATCTTACCAAGGATCTCCTTGTATTGCTTCAACTATCCAGAGGCTTCCCTGCAACACTGTCTTCTAGGTTCTTTCGTGACTGTGACTATACACCATGTGCATACTTACACACACACAAATACACACATGCACACACACAACTTCACCGCCTGCACAGACACCAAAGGAGACACACCTGCTAGTGAACACTATGTTGAACAGGTGTTAATGCAGATATATGTTTTTAAAGTAAGCAGCATCCCAAATTAGTGCCATGAGTAAAAACTGAGGCAACTGATAACGCAAACTTATTTAATAACTGATTAGAGAAGGGGTGTAAGGCCAGTAGTCACGGCCGTCATGGCCATGCACAGGCAGGTTCTCATTAGATTGTGACAGACGGTAAAGAAACAGTGGAGCCAAAGAATGGTGGGCCATTCCTTTATTAAAGTCTCACACCGGCTGACGAGCAAACACACAGGAAAACACTTCCCTCTGGTTCCACAACAAGGAGAATCTTCTCCGGTTCCTTCTAGAATCAAAGGCCCCACCAGTCTCAACGGAGCTTGCAAAGCCCCTCAAGCTCTGGTTCCCCATCTGCACACCTTCTCTCTCCTCCAGTATGGCTTCTTCAGCACACTGCATTCTCTCTGCTCTCCCGGCAAAACATGGCTTTTCTTTCTGCAAAACTGGCTTCTCTCTCTCTTACCTCTCCTTCTCCTCTTCAAAACTTTCTGGCGTGAAAACTCCTCTTTAACAAACATTAGCAAGACAAGAGCCCTTCCCAAGCAGAAAGGTAACTTGAAATTTCACAGATCACATACCTGGTGCTGCCCAGAGCCATTTTTTAACATTAAAAGTGAGGAAACTAACAAAATACAAACTTTACAAACTCATTTGCCCAACAAGGGGTCATGCCAAATTTGATCGGCATTCCATTTTTGTAAATATTCAACTCTCACTTGCGTGCGCGCGCGCGCACACACACACACACACACACACACACACAAATAAGCTTTTGTGTTTCACTGTCACAAAGCCAATGCATTCCTTTATATACTGTCACTGCTTCCATGCTACAAGGGCAGAACAGAGTAGCTGCAGCAAAGACCATATGGCCACAAAGCCGAACATTTACTATTTACAGAAGTTTGCCGACTCTTGGAATAAAGCGTCAAAATCAATGCCTTTCTACCAACAAAAGAAGCAGCCACAAAGCTATTATAGAGAATTGAAATATCCCTATTACTAACTTCTCAGTTCTTTCTTTCAGAGAAAATGTGATTTTGGCTAATTTGTAGACTTTTTCTCTTGTGCAGCACAATAAAAAAAAATAGCATCTACTGAACTAAGCTAAACAGCGAGAAATGCGTCATTTCATTTCAGCCTTTTTCAAAAAAGGTTCTAAAAGTAAAATGAACAATAAATTACATTAAGGTATCTAATGAAGAACAGTATCAAAAGAACCTTTTAGCACAGAAAAGTCCCTAAGATGTTACTAGTTCTCAGATTTAATATTTTCTTTTGAATGTACTTCGGATGGACAATTATTTTTAAAATCGGCTGGATTAAACAGAGAAGCTCAGGAGCTCCTGGCGCCGCCCCACCCCTCTGCCCCAAACCCTGTCATCTCGCCCCCTCCTGGGAGTCTGGAGGCGCTCTCTGCCAATGAGGGCGCGTCTTTCTCCCTTAGAATGACGACGGAGTCCTGGCTCCAGCGAAATAAACTAAACCGAGAAGCTCAAGTCAACGCAGCTTTTAAAGGAAATTTAACAGTATGTTACACAACTTGATTCTGAAGAGGAGTGGGACATGACCCTGTGGGTCGGGATGGTAACTTGAGGCTATGGCGGGGAGGAAGATCTAGAAGCACGGACAGGAGTGGAAGAGACAGCGACCCGGCCGAGGAGGAACCGGAGACCTAACCCGAACAGTGAAGTGAGAGTGGGGGAGAGGAAAATGACGGAAGATACACTCTCCACTGAACTAAACGTTTGCCAATTGATTTTAAAGGTTTCTTGTCTTACTCTTCTATTTTGTAGTTGTATCGTGTTCTCTCCTTTTAGAAAACAAGGACAATCTTAAGGAAATTTGATAGGTTCTCAGTTCTTTCAGAGCAAAGACTATGCCTCTTTCTCTTTCCCAGCATCTGTACCCAAACCGCACAGCACAGAGGTACAGAGCTGCAGGTAGTCCAGCGAGACAGGCGCAGCGGGAGGCAGTGGGTGGGGCGCAGTCCCGCCTCTTCCCTTTCCTAGATGTGTGACTTGGACAACTCTCCAGTTCCTCATTATAATACGAATCTTAATGGCTAATTTTTAGTGTTGTTTTAAGAATCAGAGAGAATGTGTGCATGTGCACACTCATTTACAAAAACAGGCATTAAATAGTAAATGTTACCAGTAGTTTCACACTAGTATTAGTTGTTGAGGACCGAATAACTAAACAGGGTATTTTTGCAATCTGGACAGAGGTGCTGGGCCCAAACCCCACCTCATTTGCCTCGTTAACAAAGAGCTACACCTGATTCTCACTTGTCTCACCCATGTTCTCTGGAGGAGGCTGGAAGCTAGTTTCTTATTAGTGTGAAGTAGATTTGGATGGTATGGTGGGGGTTGTCTTTGAGTTGCCTTGGAAACTTAATTGAATTGCTGATGGACCACATTTTTTCTATGAATAAAATTGGATGTGTTTCCAGGAGCAGGCACGTTAAGTTAAGAAGGAACAGTAGAAACTGTTTGCCATGGCATCCTCCTGAACCCGTGTGTGTGTGTGTGTGTGTGTGTGTGTGTGTGTGTGTGTGTGTCTTTAAGTCCCTGTCTATCATTTATTTCAATTCCATACCTTTCCCCATTCGAAGACCCTGTAATAGACTCATCGTGGCTGGACCGCGACAATTAGTCAAATGTGAATATGAATGTTAAGTTAAAACTGCAAAAGGTCTCTGCTTTTTTATAAAAGCTTTTATTTTAGAGAAATAAACAGGAAGGAAGAGAGATGAGAAGCATCAAGTCTTCATTGCAGCACCTTAGCCATTCATTGATTGCTTTCTCATATGTGCCTTGACGGAGGGGGGGGGGGGGGGCTCCAGCTGAGCCAGTGTCCCCTTGCTCAATCCAGAAACCATGGGGTTATGTCTGTGATCCTGTGCTCAAGCAGGTGACCTCACACTCAAACTGGCACCCTCGGGATTTTGAACCTGGGGCTTTGAACCTGGGGCTTCAGCATTCTAGGCCAATGATCTATCCACTGAGCCACCACCTGGTCAGGCCAAAGTTGGTTTTGAAAGGCTCTGCCCCTCTGGAAAGAGCAGTTACTGGGCTCAGTTGTCTAAAACATTATTTTGAGGGTTTATTTTATTCTGAGGCATGTGCAGTGAGAGTCATTTTTCAAGGAAATATCTTTAAAAATGCAGGGAAGAAAAAATAGTACTCAAAATGTGAGACACTGAAACAAGCATACATCATTTTATTGTACTTCATAAATGTTAAGTTATTTACATATTGAAGACAAGGCCCTCCACCAGCAAGATTACGACTCATTTGGCCACCATGCACGTTTTATTGTGGTGGTCTAGAGCTGAATCCTCAGTATCTCAGAGGTATGCCTATATAGTGATTTACTGTTTTAACTTCAAAAACCTAGTAATTTTTTTCTACCACATCTCCTTTTCAACAGACACTACATTTCAAGCACTATGGATGGTGTTAAATTAACTGAAATGTACATTTTTGATAAGTGTTCAGTTAAGATACTGATAAAAATACTGCTTAGTGGTTAGACCAAAAGCTTTAGAGCAGCAGTTCTCAACCCACAGGTTGAGAACGGCTGCTTTAGAGGGCCTGAGGTAAAGTGTCAAAGGAAAAAGAAAATTAATAGTATTTGACCACGCCATCTCCTAAATGCAAACTGAATGCAAAATATTAGAAAAAATTAAGAGTAACACTTTGATTTTTAATTCAAGAAGAGATCTCTTCTGATATTTGTAAATAGGCATGGCTATTAATATTAGGATTCTAGAGTCCATCAATGGAATGGTCCCATTACCACTAAAAAGGCCTTATACCCAAGAGTGGTTCATGAACCCACTCCTCTGAGGTGATGAAGACTGGGTTTTCTTCATCTTCCCTAACCTTCTCTAAATACGAAGTAACCATTAAATGATACAGCAATTTGTCTTTTCTGAAGGGGAAAAAAAAATCTCCAGACTATGATTTTGTTTACACTGCAGACGAGCATCAGAGCTGAAGGATGGATTTAGCGTTAAGTTGGAAATGAACTGCCCTGAATCAGCATTTTAAGCACTATATTCTTCTTCAGATGTCTACGTTGTTAGGTTATTTTCCCTCCTGTTTGATTGAATTACAAAACAGTGTGAACTTCATAATATGCTGGGAGGAAAACAAAACTTTGACACAGTCTAAAAACTTTGATACAGTCAAAACTCCTCCAGCATGGATTTCTTTTTATGAGATATAGAGTTAAGTACATCTTCGCAAGAAAGCAGAAAGATAAGCCTTCAGGTATTATCCAGCAATTTACTAAGTCAACCTGGATTCTCAATACATTATCAAGAAAAACGTCTTTAGGCCCTGGCCAGTTGGCTTAGCGGTAGAGCATTGGCCCAGTGTGTGGAAGTCCTAGGTTTGATTCCTGGCCAGGGCACAGAGGAGAAGCACCCATCTGCTTCTCCATCCTTCCCCCTCTCCTTTTTCTCTTTCTCTTCCCCTCCCACAGCCAAGGCTCCATTGGAGCAAAGTTGGTCCAGGTGCTGAGGATGGCTCCATGGTCTCTGCCTCAGGTGCTAAAAGGGCTCTTGGTTGCAATGGAGCAATGCCCTAGATGGGCAGAGCATTGCCCCCTAGTGGGCATACCAGGTGGATCCCGGTTAGGTGTATTCGGGAGTCTGTCTCTCTGCCTCCCGATTCTCACTTCAGGAAAAAAAGAAAAGAAAAAGAAAAGAAAAACTTCTTGAAAGCCTACAGGTAAGCTGAAATCATTTTCTTCTCCCATGAGTGTGCTGAGTAGAAAATCTTCTCTGTGCCATTCTTTATCCCCATGTAAGAGAGGAGTCAAATATATTATAAAATCCCATATAACCTCATGTATAAGATGCTCCCATGTATAAGATGCACCTTAATTTGGGGGCTTGAAATTTGAAAAAAAAAGTATTACATAAAGTTATTGAACTCAAGTTTTATTCATCATAAAATTCATACAATTCTTCATCACTATCAAAATTCCCATCCATTAGCTTTTCCTCATCTGTGTCTGATGACAAATCACTGTCTTCAACAATGAACGTGAAAACAAGCGTGAAAAAGCAGGAAATGCAAGTAAAGAAATCTATAACCACGGTATAAGACGCACTCAGTTTTTAGACCCCAAAGTTTTAGAAAAAATGTGCATCTTATACATGGGGAAATATGGTAGAATCCAAGAGTGATTCCAACCCTGTTTAAGATTTTAAAAGTCCTCTGGAGTTTAGAAGAGAGACGGCAACCTTTATTTAAAGACGTGTTGAGTTAAATAAAGTTTCTTTCAAATAAGTCAGCACACTTAAGAAAATAAATTTTACCAAAAACTGAATAGACTGTATATTATTTTAATATTCCTCCAGCTTATAGCTTAACATAAGGGTAGAGAATTACAGCCACTTTTTTTTTTTTTGCATTTTTCTGAAGCTGGAAACAGGTAGAGACAGACAGACTCCCGCATGCGCCCGACCGGGATCCACCCGACAGCCACTTTTTACATGACCTTTTCTTTTACTCTACTGTTTACCACCAGATGTGTAACAGCATCAGGCTGACAATTTTTGCAATTTTGCCACAACCTCGAGAACATTAGATATAGAAATATTTTTTTTGCCTATATTCATACGTTGGGGACCTCTTGCTGAGAAACAATTTGTCATTATCCATTTCAAGTTTATCCAGTAAATTACATGCACTGCTTCAGGTCAGAAAACATTGCGCCACCACATGAAGAAAATACAAGCAGAACTACCAGAAGTACTAGAAAAAATGACAACTTTCCTCTAAGTGCAGCAGATGTCAACCATGATGAGCATCCTACTGCAAGGTCATTATGCTGGAATTAGATTTCTAAAGAAACTTTTGGAAGAATTTCTATCAAAATATGATAAATATCTACCCTCTCTGACCTCTCTGCAGAATATGATTTGTTGAAATGGCCACAGGCCATATCTACTCACAGAAAAAGAAAATGACTTATGAAAAGATAAGACTTGATGACCTAACTGCAAAGTTACTGTGGGAAGAAAAGATGCAGCTGTCCCTTTCTGCCCATGGTAGCCATGACCTTCAAAGAGCTGGAGGTAAATCACGCCTAAGTTTAAGTGAAGTCAGAATTGAATAAATTCTTCTCCCTACAACATTCCTCCTTTCCAGGCTGTGGGTTTAACTACCCGAAAAAGGGAAAACACAGAGCCACATTCACCCAGATTACTGCCTTGATTAGTTGATAAAGTTAAACAGTACAAACCTTGTTGGCTTGAATGTTTTTGCATCAATTAGACATTGCACAGGTAACCTGAGAGTCCTGGGACAGGCGAGCAGCCAGTGGGCCTGGAGGGAGCCAAGTCTGAAGCATTAGGGGCCCCCGGGGGGCTACCTCTCACACATGCCTAAAGGTGAAGATTTTAGTGATCAAAGGACAGGGCCAATTTTCCTGTTGATATTCTTATGTGCAATAAATCGTTTTGGAAGTAACTATGATCTAGGTAATATTAACTGTTAAAAGATATACAGGGGTGGGCAAAAGTGGGTTTACAGCTGTGAGGATGCAAAACAGACTTCATTCTTGTATTATTTATTACTGCATCATTTTCCATACTAACAACTGTAAACCTACTTTTGCCCACCCTTTATATACTATGTGTGAGTGTATATTTAATTTTTTGAAGATGGGACACACACAAAACTATTTTCCAAAAAAGCTCATATACATTTTTTAACTTCCCTTAATAGACCCTGTGCAACAAATGGACAATAGGTGGGCCCTGGCTGGGTGGCTCAGTGAATAAAGCACTGATCTGGCATGCCAGAGGTCATGGGTTCAACCTCCAGTCAGGGCACTGTTGAGAAGCAATCAATGAGTGCACAAATAGACTCAACAATGAAAAGGAATTAATTGCTCCTCCTCTATCTTCCTTCCCTTCCCTTTGTCTCTCCCTCTCTTTCTCTCAAATTAATGAAAAAAACATTCTTTTTAAGTCGATACTAGGTTTGTGGGAGGCTGCTGGGCTGCTGCCTCTGCCCTGCATCCGCACTCAGCCTCTCCCTTGCTTGTTCCCTTCATTCAACCTTACGTTGCACTGAAGCTGCCCTGTCACTGTCCTGCCATATGCTCCCTCTTCTTTCCCTGTCTTTGTGTAGTAGTTTAAACCTCAATATCTGCAAGTTCCTCTAGGGCTGTGATGGCGAACCTTTTTATAAAAACCGCCCACATTTGCACTGCTGGTCAACCTGGTCCCTCCCACCCACTAGTGGGCATTCCAGCTTTCATGGTGGGAAGTAGCAGAGCAAACAAACAGCGCTGTGATTGGACCACAGTGAAAGCTGGACCGCCCACTAGTGGGCAGGAGGGACCAGGTTGACCAGCACTGCAAAAGTGGGCGGTTTTTTATAAAAAGGTTCGCCATCACGGCTCTAGGGAGAGGCAGCTTACCTTGTTTACTCTTCCCTCCTATGAGCCTGCTCTCATACCCAATGAAGAGCAGAGAAGGGAGCGGCAGAGATGGTGACTTTTTGAAGCCTTTCCCTAAGCCCTGCCCAAGAGGCTTCTTCAGCTCAAGCAGTGCCTTTGCCTTCCTTCCACCTCATCCCAGGGATACACTTGTTCTCCGGTGCAGGATAAGAAATCGAAGAAGTCAAGAAAAAAAAATTAACAATGTTTGGTGATGGATGTTAACTAGACTTACTGTGGTGATCATTTCACAACATATACATATATTATTATGCTGTGTACCTGAAACTACATAATATTACATGTCAATCAAAGCTCAATTAAAAGAAAAGGAAATTGAAGAAGTCAGTTAGAGCATGCTATCACACCAGATGGTATGAAGCATATAAACACACCAACTTCATTTAGCTTCTTCCCTAAGACTCTCTTTGGAAGAATCAAGTCTCTTTTGTTAATTGATTTTACTTTTCTTGTGGTAGCAAATTCTTCATTGTTTTAAACTAAAGCTCCTGACAAAGACTCTCTATCTTTCACACGCCCGATAAATTAAGAGATGACCATCTAGGCAGACTCAACTTGTAACACCTTGCCTAAATAATTTGCCCAGGAGAGAAACTCCAAACACTATAACTCCATGTCTATCAAACTGAGATATGCATATCTCACGGTGTGTACATAACAGAATGATGGAACATATAACATACAGCCAATGAATAATCACTGAAGATATTCAGTTACAAAGAAACATATTTAGAGTCAAGTAAAGTAGCTGTATTATATAACAGAATACATACTTGTGCTCATTTATAGGATAAAGCATTAAAATTTAAATAAACATTAAGCTTACTGCAGCTGCCTTTTGCTATGATACCCAGATCCCCACTCACCTTTGGAGCTAAGTGGGTATGTTCGCAAATTATTGTCAAACGTAAAACCTAGGTTTCTCTACGGTTTCTTCTTCTGCTGTACATACAAATCATAGCTCTACTACACATCGATCCAACATTGAAATAAACTAAAAAGACAAATCATAAGAGATTAGCAACAAAATAATAGAAATTATATATACTACTTTGTACTCAAATTTGTTTTTGATTCTAAAAATAGTAGTTATGCCCCTACTAATTTAAAGCTTAGTCTTGGCAATTTGGGATTAATAAAGAACACAGTCTTGCAGCAATATCTTAAAAATCTGATACATGTATGTAAGGCCAGTAGCCAAGGCCAGGGCCACCATCAGAGCAGCCCAGCCCATGCAGGTTCGCATTGGATTCGGACAGTTGGTAAAGAAACAGTGGAGCCAAAAACTGATGGGCCATAGTCTTTAATTCTAGCTTGCACCCGGCGGGCAAGTAAAAATACACACTGGGCTCCAAAACCCACTCACATTCAGTGTTCACAAAGCTACTGACTTATCCGAGTTTCCTAGAATCAAAGGTTTCTAGCTCACCAGACTTATTCACCTCTGTTCCCCATCTCCTTCCTTCTCCAGCATCAAACTGCACAAACTGGCCTCTCACTCAATACTCCGCCATCTTGGCTGCTTCTCCTGGCCACATAGCCTCTTTCTGCTCTCTGCTCTGCTCCCTCTGCTCTCTCATGCTAATCATCCCAGGAACCAAAAGAGCAAGCTCCCACTCCATCCCCATTTTATATTGTAGCTTCACAACCTCTAATCCAATATACAAAATAGGGAAGTCTCTAATACAAAGTCACTTCTCTGAGGCATGATTGGATTGTACCACCCCACATCAAGACGGGTGGGAAAGGCTTAATCCCAAAATCAAGCCCCAGGCTACAACAATCCCCAACACACATTAATATCACCTGGGCAGCACCATCTTTAACAAAGTGAGCATAATACATTTTATCTGCCCAACAATGTACACTTTACAACTATAATCAAAACTTCCAAGGAAATAAATTTGGTTCACTTACTGATACACAGAATTTTGTACCTGCTGTGCCTTCTGCCTGGAACACTCTTCCTTTCAGTTCTCTGCATTACTGATTCTTTCTAACTTATCACATTCACCTCCTCAGAGAAGCCTTTCCTAACTATTCCACCTAAAGTAGCCCCTCTCCAGACTTGCTATAAATGTAACTATCCTGTTTGTTTCCTTCAAAGACATTACCACAATTTGAATTACCTGATAATTATTTAATCTTTTATATCATTTGTTTGTCTCTTCCTAACAGAATGAGCCAGAACCTTGTCTGTCTTATTTACTGTCACAGCTCCACCACTACTGTGTCAGTCAATAAATATTTGTGAATGGAAACTACTGCATAGTATGCATTTAGAAAATTTTAAAAAATAGGCATTTCTCACAGACTTTTAAAACTCTAAAAAATCAGACTGTGAAGCTGTTATAATCTGGCTCTCTTTTCTTACAAACATAAAAAGAAACTGAGCTCAGCAACTCCCCCCAATCCTTTTAGGATTACGAGTTTGGGGCGGAGCCAGGACTAGTATTCATTTCCCTGTCTCACTCCAGGGAGCCTGGCAAACCAAGCTGTTGTTTCATCTACTTTCATTCTATTAGTCCTACAGGATATATAAATAATGTTAAACACATGTAAAAATCAATTGTTCGCTTCTTTACCCATAAACCCTATTTTTCTTTTTTTATTAAATGAGGTGGGGAGGCAGAGAGACAGACTCCTGCATATGCCCTGTTGGGCACATGAGTTTGTAAAATGTATATTTTTTTAGTTTGCTCACTTTTCATGTTAAAAAATGGTGCAGGGCAGCACCAGGTATGTGATCTGTGAAACTGCAAATTACCTTCCTGCTTGAGAAGGGCCACTGTCTTGCTAATGTTTGTTGGAGGAGAGGTTTTCATGCCAGAAAGTTTTTGAATAGGGGAGGAGATGAAGAGAGAAGGAAGCCACAGTTTGCAGAGTGGGAGAGACTGTGCTGAGGAAGAAGCCAGTTTGTACAGAAAGAGACGGTGTGCAAATGGGGAACAAGAGGAGAGGGGCTTTTGTGAGCTCCACTGAGACGGGTGGGGCCTTTGATTCTAGGAGAAACCGGAGAAGATTCTCCTGGTTTGTAGAACCAGAAAATGTGTCAGTGTCTTTGGAAGCCCTGAGTGAACAGGAAGTATTTTCCCTGTGTGTGTTGCTCGTCGGCCGGTGCAAGACTTTAATAAAGAATGGTCCACCATTTTTTTACTCCACTGTTTTTTACCATCTGTCCGAATCCAATGTGAACCTGCATGCGCATGGCGCAACGGCAGCAACTGCTGGCCATACATGTCCCGACTGGACTGGGATCCTCTTGGCAAACCCCCTATGGGACGATGCTCTGCCCATCTGGGTCATTAGTCTGTTGCTCAGCAACTGAGCTGTTTTTAGCACCTGAGGTGAGGCCATGGTGCCATCCTTAGCACCCGGGGCCAACTAGCTCAAATGAGCCATGACTGCAGGAGCAGGGGAGAGAGACAGAGAGAGAGAGAAGGGTGAGGGTTGGGGAAGCTGATGGTCACTTCTCCTACGTGCCCTGACAGGGAATTGAACCCAGTACTTCCACATGCCGGGTCGATGCTCTACTGCTGAGCCAACCGGCCAGGGCCCATAAAATCTTTCTTCCACCTAGAGTAGGGCAATCACATGCTAAGAAGGCTAACCTTATGCTATGCACAGAAGAGAGGGAAGCCCAGTTCAATCCAGTCTTTGCTAGCATGTCCTGTGAGCCTCAGCACTGCTGCCAACGTGGCCACCACATTCACTGATAAACTCATAAAGTATGTTTTGAAACTAGGAGAAGTAACTAAAAGCTATATACACTGACATCTCATACTTTCAAAAATTAATTAAAAAAAATACATACTTGAATAGCTATGCCTATTTTTCTAAAAGAGATCAAATATAAACTCAAGTGACCAAGAAAATAAGTCCTACAAAAGGAAAAGGGTCACTGGAGCAAGTACTGTAACAGTCACGAGTCTCAAATCCTCTGGAAACCTCAAGAAAAGGGCATGATTTATGATCTGGAATTAGACCTCTTTGGAAGCTCACAGGTAGCAAGTAAGTGAGTCACCATGACTAACAATAAAAAGTTTTTCCCTGATGAAAGCAGGGGTCTTATGAATAATCATTGTCTTTCTAACTTCCTGGAATGGCTGAGCGTTCCAAGGTGGCCAGGTCAGGGTCTTCCCTGCAGCAGCTGCCTTCCACTTCTCGTAGTTCCCAGGCTCGAAGCCATGCCTCAAAATTCACTTCACTAGGATCCATGGGCCAATCAACCCAAGTCACTGCCTACCCGCTAATGCAATGGCTGACTTGTCTACTCTGGGCCAGGACATTTTTATTGTTTCCCAGTTAGCTGCTTCTTCACGTGTATTTGTTCATCTAGTCGATTGTTTTCAAATGTAAAGTTACCGAGGGCCAGGACCCTATCAGTTTAACCATAGTACCAGTCACCAGTCTCTTTTATTCCCACTGACCTGACACAGAATCTTGCATAACATACTGAAATAAGATTCACACTTGTGCAGAACATGTTTTCCTGTGGCCAGATTTCTCACTCATAAAAACAAGACCCGCCTGACCAGGCGGTGGTGCAGTGGATAGAGCGTGGAACTGAGATGCGGAGGACCCAGGTTCGAGACTCCAAGGTCGCCAGCTTGAGTGAAGGCTCATCTGGTTTGAGCAAAAAGCTCACCAGCTTGGACCCAAAAGTCTCTGGCTAGAGCAAAGGGTTACTCAGTCTGCTGAAGGCCCATGGTCAAGGCAAATATGAGAAGGCAATCAGTGAACAACTAAGGTGTCACAATGCAAAATGAAAAACTAATGATTGATGCTTCTCATCTCTTCGTTCCTGTCTGTCCGTCCCTGTCTCTTCCTCTCTCTGACTCTCTGTCTCTGTAAAAAAATAAAATAAACAAACAAAAAAACAAAACAAGGCCCAATATCACTGGTGCCATACAACACTGGCTGATCTGTCTGTACACCTTCATGCCAGAATGCTGTTAATTTGGTACTTTAAAAAACAACAACACAAGACTAGGTTTTAAATTAAGCAAAATGAGAGTACTCAAGAAACACAAATCCATAAGTGAGAAAATTATTAATCCCATTAGTTACAAACTATAGAATATTCACCCAAGCATGAGACAAATGTTATTAGGATTCAGTGGATAACAGTATTTTTTTAAAAACCTGCATCAGATGTGTATATAAAGCAATATTAGGAAAGAGGTAAATAGATATTTTATCTACACCCAAGAAATAGTGCCCTAATACGTGGCTCTCAAAGACTTCTGATAAAAACTATAGAAGATGCAGATAACTGTAATCCTATATAAATCAAGTTTCTAAAATCCATCTGTGTATACTTTCCAAACAGTCACAGAACTCAGTGTGCATCCTCAACAGTTGCATGGCTAGACAAACAAATTATTAAGTAGTCAAAATGAAGATATGTGCCCAGTGCACTGTAGTAAAATCAATGGTATTCCTACTGTTAAACAAGAAGGCTTTTTATTAAATTGTTTTCTTACCCTTTATGAAAATTAATGAAAACTTTTGTTCTAAGTGGTATTTAATAACCTAATATTCTGAAAGGTTTTTCACTCACACACTATTAGTCCATGGGTTTCAAGCACACTGGTAATTACAAAAACAACCTCATATTTCATTCAAGCTACTGCTGAGAGGAATTTAAACAGGAGCATAAAAGAAGTAATTTGTAATTTAAAATCACACTTTTAAAATTAACACAATGTTGAGTTCTGTAAAAGTATATTACTTTGTTAAAGCAAACTTCCCTCTACTAGTTGCACTAATGCTCTAGTCTGTAAATGCTGAGAGTGCCAGGTTATATGGCACATGCTCTGAAACTGTTCAAAATGACCTTCACCTAAAATGGGCTCAGTTGAGTTTGGGCTTTGGTCTGAGCCACTTATATAAAGTACACACTACTGTACTTCACATAAGTTAAGTCAAGCCATGTGTGGCTGACACAGTAGCCAGTTTCTGCCATATTCATTCTATTGTTTCGGGAAAGCACAACCTTTGACTCCACCAAAAAATCATAGGAAAATGGAGTGAAGAGACCTTCCAAAACCTGTGTATGTGTATGACATATATCAATAAAGAGGTGTGTCTGTTTGGCATTTTCTCAGGTACAAAAATTAATTTTAGAAATATGTTAGTGTCTTCATTTAGGCTACTAATTAATGAATTAATGTACAGGCAAAAGGAAAGCCAAGAGAAAACAAAACAGTTTTGGGAAATGTGAATCTGGCAGGCTACTATTGAAGAAATGTACTGTAAATGTCTACCTCTTCCCATTATGTGAATCTTATCTATCCTTTACCCAAATCAGCCTGTCAAGATCACAGATCTTGTCTGAGAATTCTGTAAATCCCTACATGATTTCTTCTCTGAAAATAAACTCATCAACATACCTTAACTATAATCTTCCTCTTTTGTGGTTTTCTGACATGGCATAATTAAGTTAGATGGCTGCCTAAACATTTTAATGAAAACAAGAACATACGAAATGATTCCAAAACTAGTATATGAAGGTATTCTTAGTCTTTATAAAAATTTGTATGGAAATTAATATAACATACATAAACAAATATTTAATTTTGCTATGGTGATTCATTTTGACAACAGTTCACATAAATTAATATGGAAAGTCAATAATACATATGTATCCTTATATATAAGACAAATTTATAACAAGCACTCAAAAAATACCCATACACACCAAATAATGGCAACTATGTCCAATATATTCACGTTAGAAAGAATAATAGAGACTATACAAAAATTAAAATAGTAATTATCTAAGGAAAATAGCATTAGGGACTTACTTTTTTTCATTCTTTTATAACATTATTATATACATTGCTTTTACAAAATTGAAATATTTTTGGTTGTATAAGATTTAGAATATTAATACTAAAATATAATTTCTAAATAAAATCACTGTATAGTTTTAAAATTCCTATTAAGTACAAAATCCACATACCTGAACCAACCTCTTTTTCCTCTTCTTCAATGTTGTTTTTGATGCTATCATATTCTTCGTCAATGGTCTGATTACCACGCATCTGAGACAAAATTCTACGGGCCTTCTGAGTCTGTCCTTTCTGAATAAGCCATCGAGGGCTTTCAGGTAAAAAGAGAAAGCCAAAAAACTGTATAACTGCTGGAATTACTGCAAGTCCCAGCATGTACCTGCAATAAAAAAAAATAACATCTATTTATTTTGAAATTTCATCTTATTAGCGCCACTTTGGAAATAATACCTAAACCTAAATTAGTCAGAATGACTTTCTTTTTATTATATGTGTCATGAGAGAAACGGATATTTTTATGTGGTAGTGAGAAACTGAAAAATGAGAAAAGTCTGATTCTTCTCTATCTCTCACACAAATTATAATGAAAAAGAGTGGGCAAAGGTCACAATTACATATATGCATTTTGATCAAAACTCATCATGCAAAACACCACAATCACCATCCCTAACCAATACTAATATATGTAATAGGATTCTGTATTCTACAAGATAAAATAGGATTAAGACACAATTCTCTGATCTGTTGAAAAAGTATACCTTTCAATAAAATGCCCAAATTGATTTCTTTAGTTATTTCTGCTCTGTGAATGATCAGTTATTTCATTTAGCCATCAAGCATCATGTTCAACCATCATTAACAAAGTAGTAGTCGCCAATAGGGGGAATAAAAGGAAAATGGAATTGGAAGGAAATAATTATTATTAAAATTATAGTAATACAAATAAAATAAAATAAGCCCCTCCTCATGTTGTTCTAAGTTATATACCATCTTTTTCAAATGTCTGTTCTAATGACCGGCAAAATGCTACATAGTAAATAAAATATCATTTTAAATCCATCAGAAAAATAACAGAATAGTAACAGGAGTACATTAATATCAAAGATGTCTCCAAATTATTCTGCCATTGGACCAATCTCCTAATATTCTTAGGACTCATTCCTTTTGAACTGAGGGATTAGATTAGGTCAACTTCAAGGTCTCTTTCAACTATAAATTTCTATGAATCTAGGACACCTAGATACTTTCAACTGATTGAAGTTTCCTGTGCACATTCCATGGTGGATTCATGATGGTAGAGCTCAGAAGACCAACTCCAATTACATAAGAACCATGCTCACAGGTAATAATAAACCAGTGAGAAGTCACCTACCTCAATATGCTTTTCAAAGCTATTCTGACTTTAAAGCTCTGTTAAACCCAATGTATAGCATCCACAGCTCCAGATATATATCTTGTAAAAAAGCCCATTATTTCTAAAGCAATTTCATTTTAATTTGTAAACAGAAGGAAAAAAAAAATACAATTGTCACACAGGTGTTAGGAATAACTCCTACTCAAAACAGTAGCTAAAACTACATATGAATATAAAAATTTAAGATTTAGAAAGTAAACAAAGCATTTATGAATGACTGACTAAAAAAATCAATTGGCTTCCAGTATTAAAACAAATGTTCTTAGAAGAGTTTTATATTTTAAGCCAGGGGCTGTGAAAATACTAGATCACCAATATAATGTACTGAATCACTCCTTCCTCTGTTCATCCACAGAACACAGGTTTTAACCTCAGTTTATGTCCTTGTGCCTTCCTTGTATTATAATAAATTATTTACCTGTCCCATTTGATTGCTTCAGCACAACACCTAATAAAGTATCTTGAACACAGAATTTAGTAAATGTTTTACAAAATTATACAAAAGTAGATATATATATATGTCAACTTTCTGTATTATATAAACAGAAAATAACTGTGCTTCATACTCATACAACAATATCTTATGTAGCAACTCTGGATCATTTAGCTCTGCAGACTTACTTGCACAGTAATTCCTTCCAATAAAACCTCTTGTTCTTTTTTTTTTTTTTTTTTTTTGATGGGCTGTCATCTTTAATTCTAGCTTGCACCCGGCAGGCAAGTAAAAAATACACACTGGGCTCCAAAACCCACTCACATTCAGTGCTCACAAAGCTACTGACTTATCCAAGTTTTCTAGAATCAAAGGTTTCTAGCTCACCAGACTTACTCACCTGTTCTCCATCTCCTTCCTTCTCCATGCACAAACTCTGCACTAACTGGCCAGTCACTCAACACTCCGCCATCTTGGCTGCTTTTCCTGGCCTCCTCCACATGGCCTCTCTCTACTCTCTGCTCTGCTCTCTCCTCTAATGATAATCTCAGGAACCAAGAGAGCAAGCTCTCGTTCTGCCCCCATTTTATAGTGTAGATTCAAAACCTTTAATCCAATATACAAAATAAGGAAGTCTCTAATACAGTCACTTCTCTGAGGCATGATGGGATTGTACCACCCCACATCAAAAAGGGTAAGAAAGGCTTAATCCCAAAACCAAGCCCCAGGCTACAATGATCCTGCCTGCCCACAGAGACACACATTAATATCACCTGGGCAACGGCCTCCACGTGGGCAGCGGCGCCATCTTTAACAAAGTGAGCATAATACATTTTATCTGCCCAACAATCCACCCCTATGCTCACTTTACTACCCACAATCTACATCACCGGCATGCCTGTGCAAGGAAATTAACACATCACACAAATTACAATAGCATGGCAAATCATACAATTTCAACAATTATAAGGTACATTTCACAAATATCTGAGCACTTTGCCCAAAGCGCAAAATGTCCTCGGCCTTCTTTTTAGCCATGGTAAAAGCTTCCTGGGGCAGGGGAGTGCTTCCAGCAAAGCCACCCCCACCCCCATCAGGGTATTTCACATTGTCCAAAATTCGTAAGTCCATCCAACAAAGGAGCTAATGCCCACTCCGGTCATAGTCCAGGAAATTAGTCCACGCACATGAGACCTCAGCCACCCCCCTCATTCCTGCCATCCTGGCAGGTCTTACACTGTCCCAAAGAGGGGCACATGGCAATGGCAGTCAGCATTTCCATCTCTGCTCTGGAAAGCATATCCAGCCCTGTGTCCCAAAATTGCACACCTACCAGGGCCGTAGTAGGTGCTCTTTCCAGCTGGGCTCCCATCTTATGGAGACTGCAGATTGCAACTCCAGCCCAATTCTCCTCATCCTCCAAACAGGAACTGAAAACACCAGCTCCGGCTGCCAGGCTCAAACCCCGGGCTGCCGCCACCTTCTGCTCCGCAGACCTCGCAGCTCCAGCCCTGGCCTTAGCCCTGGCCTCAGCCTCCTGCCGCTGCTGGCTCTCTACAATATCCAGGGCAATCTGCAACTCACAAACCTGTGAATCCTCCTCCAGTAGCTGCTCCATTTCCAGGCGAATCTCGCTAACCTGGTCGGCCTCCTCCTACAGCGCTTCCTCCAACTCCAGGGTCAGCATCGGTTTCTCCTGCGTTTGCTCCAGCTCCTTCCACTGCTCGGTTTGCAGGTCCCGGGCAGCCTCTTCCACAGAGCTCTCAGTTTCCTCACGCATGGCTGTAAAAGTCAGCCAGCCTACAATCCCCAAAAGGACAGCCATGGGGAACCCTAACACTAGCCAGTCCTCTACTCCACCACTCAAAGGCTCCTTGCTGATCTGTATCGAATCCTGCCGCAGACTATGCCAAATGTGAAGCCAGTATACAAGGCCACTATCACAGCCACCCGGCCCATGCAGGTTCGCATTGGATTCGGACAGTCGGTAAAGAAACAACAGAGCCAAAAACTGGTGGGCCACTATCTTTAATTCTAGCTTGCACCAGGCGGGCAAGTAAAAAATACACATTGGGCTCCAAAGCCCACTCATTCAGTGCTCACAAAGCTACTGACTTATCCGAGTTTTCTAGAATCAAAGGTTTTTAGCTCACTAGACATATTCACCTCTGTTCCCCATCTCCTTCCTTCTCCCTGCGCAAACTCTGCACAAACTGGCCTCTCACTCAACACTCCGCCATCTTGGCTGCTTCTCCTGGCCTCCTCCACGTGGCCTTTCTCTGCTCTGCTCTCTCCTCTAATGATAATCTCAGGAACCAAGAGACAAAACCTCTTGTTCTTTTAGATACAGCCAGACCTTCCGTTCTGAAGATGACTCATCTAAAGAAGGGTTGGTAAGATTCCTCAGATGAGAGATAGAGATCAGCTCAAACCAATGCACATTTCTGGCCTCTTCCACTTACAATGTTAATTTGTATATCAAATCTATTACTTAAACATCAGTTTTATTGAGGTAAATCAGCGATTTTCAACCGTGTGCCACAAGAGGCACAGTGGTATGCCACAAAAAAATTTAAAACATGCAATACCTAACTACTTAGGGGCACTGACCTCTTTTTCCCCTCGACTGTCAAATTAAAAATTGATATCAGTCAACACAACAATAGCTGTCCAGTGTGAATGAATCAAAATTACACCTAATTTTTTTGTCAGATCAGCAAAGACTATATATTTTGGTGTGCCGCAGAATTTTAATAATTAGTTTATGTGTGCCATGATTATGAAAAAGGTTGAAAATCACTGCTGTAAATGAATGAAATTTCCATTCGTTTGAACTCTCTTAAAAGAAAAGGTTACATATATATAGTGTATATATATACGTATATATATAATATATATAATTATAACCAATTATTTGAAAGAAAAGCAATGAAAGATAAATAGATTAGGAAATACATTTTTTATTATTATTAATTTTTCTACTAATTTGAGAGGAAGGAAGAGTGAGAGAGAGGAGAAGAGAGAGAAACACCCACTTGTTCACTTGGTTGTGCCATTCAGTGTGCACTCCTTGATGCTTCTCATACGTGCCCAGACCAGAGACCAAACCCACGGCCTCAGTGTACAGGGGATAAGGCTTCATCCACTGAGCTACCCAACTAGGCCCAGGAAATAAGTTTTAAAGTCCTCAAAATGAAAGCCTTTATGTTTCGTTTCTCCACCCTGCTTATGATCTTTCCTTCTGTTCTCCAAACACCCGTTAGTGATAAATAAAATTAAAGAGAAGTACAGAATACTTCAGAAGGGCAATTGAAATGAATATAGAAACAATCATTTTCAGGCTCAAACATGCTGATGTTAACACTTTGCACTTTACTATATATTTACTGTTTAATCCTATTAAAAAAGGAGAAAAGATGAAGGGGAAAATGTAAACATACATATTGGCTAGCCTATGATGCTAAAGTAGGCTACAGAAGACACAGTACTTTAGCTCCCTAGCCTCTGAAATCTGCTGTGTGACAAGTCTATGTCTGAAAGTGACAATTCCACGTCCTGATGTCAGGATGGGCAAAAGAAATTCGCACGCTGCTGCCAATCTTTAAGGATATTAAAAGCCTGATTCCAGAGGCTACTCAAGATAAAACCTGCTATATACATTTACATCCTAAGGTTTCTCTTCTGGAAATAAAACAAAGGCACATTTTCTTACTATAGTTTAATTATCTTACATGGTAAAGATATTTTGACAGGGAACCTGATGTATAATCTCAAACTTGCTCCTGGAGGCATAAAAGGAAAGATATTTTGATAGGAATGAAGTTCCATGGCTTTGCAGAGACACAAGATGGGGTGAGAGGGGTTAGAGCTGTGTTATGATGGAGAGAGAAAAACAGACCTGAGTCACACTTCAGCTTTGGACATGCTAACCACAAAACCTGGGCAAGTTACTTACAACATTTTAACGCACAGGTGATGGTATCTGTTGCATAGGATCGCTGGGATACTTAGGTGAGATCACTCAGTTAGTCCCTAAAATGGAGTAGATGCTCAGCAAAAAATGTTTTCACCTCTGACTCCCTCCCCTTTAATTAATTCAAAGCAACTTGTCCATCTTGGCTGTATTATCCACTGCGAATTTTGGTAGGTAGAACTAACCAATTTCTTTCTCAAGAAAGATCCGTTCCTCTGATGATGGGCAGACAGAAGACAAATAAGAAGTTACTTTTGCTGTAGCACTGAGGGGAATTTTAATCATGCTACTGAAAGAGCAGAAACTCTGCAGACAGTTAAGGCAGTATTGGGGACTTCCCTAGAACCAAGGAAATCAGCAACCAGACAAACGGCAATGAGTATACTGATATGACAAAGAGTATACTGATCAATCCCTAAACATACAAGAAGGCCCCTACTGATATGGGGATCTTATTATTATTAGTTAAAGCCAAAGTTATAAACCCTGGCTTCACATTAGAATCATCCAGGGGGCTTTTAAAACATAGTAGTGTCCATGCTCTACTCAACCCAGGAATTTTGATTAATTGGTCTGAGCTCCAGTCCCAGGGAATTCCATTTTATTAAAAGCTCCTGAAAGGTGGTAATGTGCACTCAGGGCTGAGAACCACTGACCTAAGTGTTTTAAAAACCCAGGGGATGAGAGTGAACAATAAGCACCCAAAGTCCACACCTTACGCAAAAGCCAGCTGCAAAGAAGGGAGAGTAGGTAAGTTGGCTCTAGCAAAAATGCCAAGCTTTCAGACGTTCTAAAAATCCTCAGAATATTTTTTGGCATCACGATCACTCACAGAAAGGTACCTTCTCAACTTTCTAAACTGAAATTAACAAATAAGTTATTTTCTGGTCCAGCCAGCAGTACCAGCACCTGCTTACCAGAAAATGAAGGACGGTGAGAAGAATGGAGAGCGATGCTGTCATACGGGGCGGTCGGGCCAGCCATCAACCACAGAGACAAGCCCAGTTATTTCCCCTTAGGTTAAGCTTTCTTCCCAGTGCCAACACCTGAAACTCTGTGAATCGAAGGTCCCGCATTCCTGGGTGCCAGCCTGCCCCTCTGCAGCTGGGCAGACCTGCCGCCAACAGAGCGCCAGGTACCCCACACAAAACCAGACAGGTCCTTCTCTAAACTGAACCTTCGCCATCGTTCTTGTTTTACAGGAGTCACATGCTCTCACCTATGAAGCTAAAGACAAGTGTCCTCTGGTAGATGGCCATTTCAGACATAATTTTCCAGCTCATAATTGTCCCCCTCCTCTGAATGAACACAGCATGATTATCTGATAACATGGCCTAGTGATAACAAATAAATGGGTTACTTACTCTCTAGTAGTTCCACAAGAGTGATGATTATGAATCAAATACAGGCAAATCTACTTGAACGTACAAACTCATCGTGGACATGAAATCATTTAACACCAATAACCATAGTAACACCAATAGCCATAGTAACAGCTAATATACAGCATTTGTTTTATGTGCTAAGCATTGTTCAAAGGGCTGGATACCTTAACTAATTTATCTTTACAACAACCCTCTGAGGTGAGTACCATTATTACCCCCATTTAAAGACAAGCTACAAAGAAGATATAGACCTAGTATGCAGTGGAACTAGGATTAAAATCTAGGCAGTCTGGCTCCTATAAAGAACAAAAGTTTATTGTTTTTTGTTTTGTTTTTGTGACAGAGAAACAGAGAGAGGGAGAGATAGGGACAGACAGACAGGAAGGGTGAGAGACAAGAAGCTGTGGCTCCTTAGTTGTTCATTGATTGCTTTATCACATGTGCCTTGACCAGGGGGCTACAGCAGACCAAGTGACCCCTTGCTCAAGCCAGTGACCTTGGGCTCAAGCCAGCAACCTTGGGCTTCAAGCCAGTGACCATGGGGTCATGTCTATAATCCCACACTCAAGCCAGTGACCCTGTGCTCAAGACAGATGAGCCCGTGCTCCAACCAGCGACCTCAAGGTTTCAAACCTGGGTCCTCTGCATCCCAGTCTGACTCTCTATCCACTGTGCCACCACCTGGACAGGCACAAATGTTTATTGTTAAGTGAAGCTATAATAAATGTTCAACGAGTAGTTAACTTAATTCTGCAGAATTCATAAAAAGGGCCATTAATTTACCTTATTCTCATGTTTAAAGACTTCTGAGGGTCCCTTCAGAAGTTTTACTGTTCACTGACTTCTGTTAAATGCAGCAGAGCACTGGAGAAGAACAGCACAAAGGGCTAGCTGGGACCAGCCACCCTGAATGGGGCCAAGCACAGCTCCTGACACAATAGCACCCAGGGGCGGGGACATACAAGCTGGACTAACCAAGACCTGCTGGTGACAAATGGAGTATAGCTAGTCTCTCTCTTTTTTTTTTTTTTTTGTATTTTTCTGAAGCTGGAAATGGGGAGAGACAGTCAGACAGACTCCCGCATGCGCCCGACCGGGATCCACCCAGCACGCCCACCAGGGGCAACGCTCTGCCCACCAGGGGCGAAGCTCTGCCCACCAGGGGGCGATGCTCTGCCCCTCCAGGGCGTGGCTCTGCCGCGACCAGAGCCACTCTAGCGCCTGGGGCAGAGGCCAAGGAGCCATCCCCAGCGCCTGGGCCATCTTTGCTCCAACGGAGCCTTGGCTGCAGGAGGGGAAGAGAGAGACAGAGAGGAAGGAGGGGGGGGTGGAGAAGCAAATGGGCTCTTCTCCTATGTGCCCTGGCCGGGAATCGAACCCGGGTCCCCCGCACGCCAGGCCGATGCTCTACCGCTGAGCCAACCGGCCAGGGCCTATAGCTAGTCTCTTGACAGCAGTGTGTTACTATGAAAATGGTTGGCTACTAGTTCAAAGAATCTCACTGGTAAGGGTAAACATGAGTTGCTTGCCCTCAACACTGTGCCAAACTGAATTTTTATGTCATTCACCTTTAATGTACATAAGTAAACTTTTCATGTAGGAAAAATACAGGTAACAAGGAAGCAGATAGTTGAAAATATGACTGGAAGCAAAATATATAATTTGAGATTTGATCTTTTATAAATATTGGAACGAACACGAAGAACTAAAGTTGTTTTTCTCTATTCTTTTTCAGTCTCTGCCTCCCACAGGTTTCCGCAGCCTCTCCTCTCCCAGAAGGAATTGTGTGCAAGAAGTCTATCCTGCATCTCCATTCTGTTCTCTCCTCCTCTCTGTTCCTTTTCATCCAGAAGTTCACAGATGAAGTTTGTCAATGCCTCACAACAGAAGAGCTGTATGATTTATGGTTTTAATTGTAAATCTAGCTATAACAGAAAAACTATCACAGATAATGGATCTGCATTACAATAGGTTATATTTAAAACAAATTGTTTGCTATTGGTTTCATAGCTCTTGAGGAGCTGAATTTTACAAAGGAAAGAAACCTTCCACTCTGAAAGGCACAGGAAAGGTGTTTTGGACACCACAGTCATGTAGCCAGTTATCCTCTGAATAGACCATGAGAGCAGTAAGGTACATACAGTCAATAACCACTTCCTTACTTGTCTCTCAGCCTCATGTTACCAAAAGCATCCATTTTCAAACCAAACCTCTACCTTATATTTTTGAAACATTAAGATTAGTTCAGTGACAACCTCTGAAACTCAGTCCTGAGTACAGGGAGGGTATTTAGCAATATTATTTAATATCATATGCTGTCATAATCAAGTAACAAAACCGTATTTGTCATTCTAATAGTTTTATTCCCATTGTCTTCTAGCCAGCATTCTGTTTATACTGGTTATTAATTTACAAATCATGCCCATGTTAGCCCACTGTGTACAGCCCAAGTATATTCAAGAAATAGTATAAATATCAAGATGCTAGGCTTTATTCTTTAAAACCCTACAGTTTGAAACTGGCATATTTTCACTTACAACTATAAAATAAATAAACTCTAAACCTTTTCCCCCCTAGAAACAGTTCATTGAAAATAGAAAGGTCTGCAGTTAGAGCCAGTTACCTAATGAAGACTTACCCTGCTTGGCACGCTATAGTTAAATTTCTTGTGTTCTTTCTGAGCTTTTTACACAGCTAATAACTTCTGAATGTATATTAAGTGCCAAACTCAAGTCAATCATTAAGCATCATGAATAAACTTAACCAGAGACAGTGTCATGTTGCATCACTCCAAAAACATCATTTTTTTCAATACTATTTACCATTATAAACTGTTTACAATAGTGAGAGGTTTTCTCCTCATAAAGGCATAATCCAACCCCAAACTACATACAAGAACATTATTCCTTCAGCCCTACAGCTAGCACTACCTGCTTTTACTGTTCAATGTTCTTATGAATTTGGAGTTTTCTTCATATACTTCTGTTACACTTAAGTAATAATCACATGAATGACTCATTTACCAAAAGATATCTATTCTTGGATTTAGAAAAGGTATGGTCATCTCTATATATCAATTACAAGATATTTACATGATGACCACTAACCATAAATTACAATGTGACATGCAATATATTTGTACTTAATGCAAACACTTTAGATGCAAAAAGAGCACTGAACTTAATTAACCACCAGTTATAGTCGCAACTCATTTGATAACATAGTTTACAACTTTAGTTCATGATTCACAACTTCATTTTAACAGATAAAAATTAAAATAAGAAAACACTGCCAAATTGAGACCGCAGGCTGGTAAGCAAATTTTTCTCTGCCATCACGGGCTAGGTAGATCAACCTGATGACTGATGCACCTGATAATCCAATGGTGGCTCAGTTAAATTCTTTCAAGTAAAAAGCAATGATATATGATCAACAAATGGGAAATTTTTGTGTTACCCAGTGAATATTTCTGTGTCAACAGCAAAAAACAATCATCACCAAATATGCAAATGTAAGAAAATATTAATGACCTACATAGCTAGGGGGAAAACTCTCAAAATGATTTGATATCAATATACAGAGTAGGTGATATGGCCAAGGTTATTTAGAGCAGTGGTTCCCAACCCCCGGGCTGCGGACCGGTCCGCAGAGAAAGAATAAATAACTTACATTATTTCCGTTTTATTTATATTTAAGTATGAACGATGTTTTATTTTTAAAAAATGACCAGATTCCCTCTGTTACATCCATCTAAGACTCACTCTTGACGCTTGTCTCGGTCACGTGATACATTTTTCCATCCCACCCTAAAGGCTGGTCAGTGAAAACCAGTCCGTGGCCCAAAAAAGGTTGGGAACCACTGATTTAGAGTGTTGTGATTATAGTACAAGAAGCAGATGCACTTGCTTTGATAGAATAAGATGTGGTACTACTGAAACAAACTGAATATATTTTGCATAGATATTAGGCAGATAGTTTTAAAAAACATGGTGAAATGTATCTGTCTTGACTAAATTCACAGTACTAGTGGTGAAAATAATGCTCACGCAATGGGACAGACACACATACCCTCTTTTTTTCAAACTGAGAATTTTCCATATGCAAATCTCTGGGCTAGGGATTATGGAGGTGCAGTAATAATTAGCAGACATCCCTTGCTTCAAGGAGCTTATAGTAATCATCAGAATTGTTTAATTGCTAACACTCAGGTTTAGGCACAGTATAAGAGTAAGGAGAGAAGTGATTTCAGCAGAGGCAATTAGAAAAAGCATCATATCCTGACCAGGCAGTGGTGCAGTGGATTAAGAATCAACCTGAGCCTGACCTGTGGTGGCGCAGTGGATAAAATGTCGACCTGGAATGCTGAGGTCGGAAGTTCAAAACCCCAGGCTTGCCTGGTCAAGGCACATATGGGAGTTGATGATTCCTGCTCCTCCCACCTTTCTCTCTCTCTCCCTCTCTCTCTCTCTGAAATGAATAAATAAAAAAGTTTACAAAAAAAAAAAAAAAGAATCAACCTGAGACACTGAGGACCCAGGTTGGAAACCCTGAGGTCTCTGGCTTGAGCTCAGGCTCGCCAACTTGAGTGCGGGTCGCCAGCTTGAACATGGGGTCATGTTTATGATCACAGGCTTGAGCTCAAATATTGCTGGCTTGAAGCACAAGATCACTGACTTGAGCCCAATGTTGCTGGCTTGGCTGGAGCCCCCTCGACAAGGCACCTGAGAAAGCAATCAATGAACAACTAAGGTGCCACAACCACGAGTTGATGCTTCTCATCTCTCCCCTTCCTGTCTGTCTGTCTCTTTCTCTCTTAAAGAAAAAGCATCATGGCAGAAACAACATAAATTATTCAATGCAAAGCAGAAAAGAAATATAATGGAAGGAGCCAACATAAAGTTCAGATGAGTTTTTTCAGGTAAAATTTACATACAATAAAATAAAGAGAACCAAGGTTACAATTCTATGAGTCTTTAGTATATATACACCCTTGTAACTATCAATATTAATACCATCCAAATAAGAAAGAGAACATTTCCATGATGTCAGAAAGTTCCCTTATAACCTCCTCTTTCCAGTTAATCCTCATTGCCATAGCCAAGCAATGACCAAATATTTGTCCTCACAGCTTATTTTTCATGCGGGTGAACTTCATAGGGAACCATGGAGATTCTACTCTTTTGTGTCTACCTTCTTGCAGTATATACAAATATCAAAGCATTAGGTTGTACATCTGAAATTAATATTATATGTCAAGTATACCACAATATAGAAACTTAAACAAAACAGAAACAAATTCATTGACACAGAGAACTGATGGTTGCCAGATGGGAAGGGGTTTGGGGTATGGACAAAAAGGTGAAAGGGATGAAGAAGTAAAAATTGACAGTTATGAAAATACTCATGAGGATGTAGAGTACAGAATAAAAATACAGTCGGTAACATTTTAATAACTATGTAGGTGTCAGATGGGTTATCCATGTGATCACTTCATAAGCAATAGAAATGTCTAATAACTATGTTGTACACCTGAAACTAATAAAATATTCTATGTTAACTATTGTATAACTGAAAAAAAAATTTAAATGACTCTCTTTTCAAAGCTCCAAGATTATTTTTTGTATTGTTTGCTTGCTTTCTTTTACATTGACTTCCATTCTTTATTATTTAATTCTGCCTGTTTTCTTTGGGTTTAATATGCTTACATTTTTCTACCTTCTTACCCCCAAACTTAGATATTTTGTCCTCTCTCGAATATAATCACTATAGTTATATACTTCCCTCTAAGCAATACTGAAGTTACACTCCACAAATTTTGATATAGTCTTTTCTTTTAGTTCAAAACTATTTTCTAATTTTCCTTTCGATTTCTCCTTAGACCCATGAGTTATTTAGAACATGTTTTATTTTTCAAATATTTGAAGCTTTTCTGGTTATCTTACTGCTGTTGATATCTAATTTAATTCTGCTGTGATGAGAGGACATCTTCCATAAGATTTCATTTTTTAAATTTCATCTTTATGGCCCAGGATAAAACGTAGAGACCCTAGATTTTCTTCTCTTCTCCTAAAGAATGTTGACACTGTCCTATCAGGCACCTTAAATTTGTATGGCTTGGTTTTAGACTTGGTTAGTGTGACTGTCAGTTTTGACTTGGTCTCAGGAAAAATGCTTAGTCAAGCAGCAAAGTCTTTACTCCAAATGCATGGTCCTTCAGGGGTCTTGCAGAAAAGCTCAAGCTATTGGCCCCTCTGACCTGGAAGGCTTTAAAGTCCAGAAATGTCATTCCTCCTATGGGCAGGAAACGACACCTCTCTCAGCTTTCACCAACTTCTGTTACTTCCTGCAGGCTCCACGGAATCTCTCCTGTATATTCATAGTTCAAAAATCAGAAAAACATTTGTGGTGAATAAATATTCAGATTTAGAGGCTTGCTCCTCTATGGATCATTCTTTTCCTGGATTTCCCTCCAGATTCCAGCTGCTCTGGCCATTGCTAACTCTAGCCACTGATACCGCAAGTCAATAAAACTGTAGTTTTCTGCTGAAGTTCTAGCTGCCAAACCTCAGGGATGAGGGCTGCCCTCAGGGACAAAGCCATAAATGTAAATCCCACCATGAACCATTCACTTCAAGGATCAAATTCCTTTCAGTTCTGATCTACCCCTGAAGCTGGACCTCTCCAGCATCTTAAATCATAGACTATATTCTGTCTATGATTTACAATAGTTATCTTTAGAGAAGGGTATTCTTACAAGACACCACTCTCATCAGTATTAATATTTACTTTTTGCCTGGAAAATCCAGGTAATTAAACATGAGAGCAATCTCCATCACCAGGTTTAGATGCAAGATACAGTCAATCTAAAATTGTCTGGAGATAACAGCCAACAATCCCTAGGAGCATTTAAGAGTTTGTGTGTATGTGCACAGCCCTTAACTCACCTGATCCTAACAGCAACAATGTGCAATTGTAAAGCATTAGCTACATGCAGATATTAGAGCTTAAATTAATTCCTGTGCTGTGGAAGCAAGTTTTAAATCCATTCCTCCCACTACACTGTGATACTTGATGATAAACAATTCTACGTTTTAAAAATGTGTTCAGAATTAAGGTATTTCCTTGTAAGCAGGCTCTTAACCAAATTCATCTTTCTTTTCTTTTTTTTTAATTAGAGGCCCACCCTTATGACCTCATTTACCTTTATCATCTCCTTACAGGACCTATTTCCAAATATAGTCACTTTGACTGTCAGCAGCTTCAACACGTGAATCTGGCTGTGGGACACAATTCAATCCATAGCATTCCATACCAAATCCATCTTTCTTAAAATGGCCATTGCATAGTTAAATATTTAAGACAAAGACTGCTTCATATATCATATTTTGTATAAAGCCAGATACCACCAACCTATTAACAATAAATTATAAGAATACTTTGCTCAGCATAAACTTATTTAGAAATATCACCCTCTTTTAAATGATTTTAAAAGCATCTTATCGATGGTAGTTTTAAAACTGTACAGTATTATGGGTGAGAGAGGCTGTAAGGCCAGGAGCCGCCATCGTGGCCATTCACATGCAGTTTCCCATTGGGATTCGGGCAGATGGTAAAGAAATGGTGGAGTGAGAGGATGGCGGGCCATTCTGTTAATTGGTGTCTCACCAAGACAGGAAAACCACAAGAGAGGACAAGGGAAAAGCAGAAAACCAGCTTTTCCCATGAAGGGCAAGGGATCAGGGAGGCCCCTGCAATGGTGATAGCAGGAACCAAGAGAGAGGAAGCTCCCAGTCTGCCCCACTTTACAGTATAGAAATCAAAACCCCCAATCCAACATACAAAATAGGAAGTCTCAGACACAAAGTCACCCATCCGAGGCACAATAGGACCCCGCATGAGAGTGCAGCACCCACACCATGCAATCAGTCAAGGGTGTGGGAAAAGCTTAGTCTTAAAACCAAGCCTTAGGCTATAACCATCCCTCCTGCCCACAGCCTGTCCCCCACACCCAATACAAACTATAAGCGAGCAAACATATATATTTACAAACTTATTTGACCAACAGAAGCTCATTAATATTTTCATCCCAAACTAGTATGATTATTTAAAAATTATTTTCTGAGCTTGACCAGGCAGTGTCACAGTGGATAGAACATTGAACTGGGATACAGAGGACCCAGGTTCGAAACCCCGAGGTCACTGTCTTGAGCATGTGCTCACCAGCTTGAGCATGGGGTCGCTGGCTTGAGCGTGGGATCACAGACATGACCCCATGGTCGCTGGCTTGAGCAAGGGGTCACTTGCTCTGCTGTAGCACCCCCCCTACCCCTGTCAAGGCACATATGAGAAAGCAATCAATGAACAACTAAGGAGCTACAACAAAAAGCTGCAATGAAGAATTGATGCTTCTCATCTCTCCCTATCTGTCCCTCTTTGTGTCTCTGTCACAAAAAAAATAAAATAAAATTTATTTTCTGAGATTTTCCATAAACAAACTCAAACTCAAGGTACTGTTAAAGAGAGTGCAACGTAGTTAAAATTTGCTCCATGCCCACTGAAGACGCCTTTCCCCATCACCCTCAGACTCCGAGGCAGTAAGCACGGCCCCAACCGGGCGCTCTAACCTTCACAGGATGGTCTACATGCGGCTTTTGAAAATTATATTTCACCTAGAATGTCCTTCTCCCTCACTGTGCCTGAAACTCTTTTATTCATAAAAGACTCAGGTCAAATATCTCTCCATTGGGAAGCCCTGTTATTCACTCCCCCGGGGACTCACACCATTTACCATTAAAAGTCTCTCCCTCAGACTGTCAGGTGCCTGACTGAGCACAGGTACATTTCTTATGGACCTTTCATCTCTATCACCAAGCACCATCGCACTGGACAGTAGATGCCTGAAGAAAACTTTTTGGAAATGACTGAAGGATTTTCACACTAACACATGTCTCCGATAGTATCACTTCACTGCCTCACATCCACATTCCGGCAGCTGCCTCATAAACAGGTTCCCTGAATCCAGCCCAAGAGCCAAGAGTTCTAATAAATTCTGAGCACCACTGTCATATTAATCATCAACTCATATGACTACATGTCCTGCTCAGAAAAATAATAGCTTCCCTTTGCCTTTAGATGAAAGTTCCAGCCTAGAATTCACAGCCTCTAGTCCAGGGGTAGTCAACCTTTTCATACCTACCGCCCACTTTTGTATCTCTGTTAGTAGTAAAATTTTCTAACCACTCACCAGTTCCACAGTAATGGTGATTTATAAAGTAGGGAAGTCACTTTACTTTATAAAATTTATAAAGCAGAGTTACAGCAAGTTAAAGCATATAATAATAATTACTTACCAAGTACTTTATGTTGAATTTTCGCTAAGTTTGGCAGAATAAATCTTTATGAAACAACTTACTATAGTTAAAATCTATCTTTTTATTTATACTTTGGTTGCTCCGCTACTGCCCACCATGAAAGCTAACACTAGTGGGAGCTAAGGACCAGGTTGACTACCACTGCTCTAGATCAGGGGTCAGGAACCTATGGCTCGTGAGCCAGATGTGGCTCTTTTGATGGCTGCATCTGACTCGCAGACAAATCTTTAATAAAAAAATAATAATGTTAATAATATAAAACATTCTCATGTATTACAATCCATTCATTTCCTACCACTCATGTTCATGGTTGCGAGTGGCTGGAGCCATCACAGCTGTCCTCCGGGACAACACCCAATTTTTATTGGATAATGCGTAACGTACATGGGTCGTTGTATGGCTCTCACGGAATTACATTTTAAAATATGTGGCGTTCATGGCTCTCTCAGCCAAAAAGGTTCCCGACCCCTGCCCTAGAGTCTGGCTCCCATCGGCCATGCACATCCCTTCACCCTCACACCCACGACTACGCTCTCACCCAGTCCACTCTGCCCTCATTTTTACCTTGGTCTCCATAAATCCCACCAATTCTTCACTGCTCAGCATGAGTCTCACATGCATTAGCCAGAAGACACTACAGAAAAATCTCTCATAGGGATGTTGCTAGCACTAATAGTACTTCCTATTTCTCATTGGACACATCTCAACTTATCCTACAATACCAAGAAAACAAGAAACCATCATATAAATTATAAAAATATCTAGCACACTCAGACACTTAACCAATGGTTGTGCATCAGCTAGTGAGTTGGAACAAAAGAACTAGTTTTAAAATTATTAAATGTGAAGAAAAAATTAGTAAAAAAAGAAACAACGTGAAAGAGAACTTAGCCTCTCTATGAATACACCATTCTTATTTATATAAATCATGTTATGGTTTATGCAATTATAAACATAGGAATACTCATTTTCATTTGAAAACCAGCTCCGTCCTAGAGAGAACAAAACGTATTCTTAGGTCCAGAAATGTCCATAGACTCAGAAATTAACTTTCTTTCTCTGATTTTTATGCTCAGTAAGAAATACCTATGATTAATAATTTAATATTTTTAGCTATCTGTAAAGTATTTCTCAGCATAAATAGTGAACTGGCATTTTAGTTTATAATCAATATCTTTTTACTCTGGCCCTTCCCTAGAGCCCAATCAATTCAGTTCAGTTCCATAAACATTTATTGAGTATTTACCTTGTTCCAGGCCCTTTCCTAGATCTAAAAATGACATTCAGGAGCTCCAAAGCAAATTAGAGGAGACATATACCCAGGCAATGATGAGCAACAAAAATCTAGAGGATCAGGCACCCATCAGACAACGGAATACACTACAAACCATGATAAACAGCTTAATTCTCCCCCTGTAGGAAATGGGGAGGATTTAAAGCATTTTAGCAGTGGCATGCCCAGAAAAGTGTTTTAGACCACTGTGGTGACAGTTAAATTCACTTTTTATGTACTACTGAGGGTCTGCTACATGTCAGGCTTTACCCCAGGAATTAAAATGAAAGAAAAAGAAAGAGGGGAAGGGAGGGGAAACAGAAGGAGAAGAGGGAAGGGGGAGGGGGGGGAAGAAAGAAGGAAGGGAGGAAGAGAGGGAGGGAGGAAGAGAGGGAGGGAGGGAAGAAGAGAAGCAGGGAAGAAGAGAGGGAGAGAGGGAGGGAGGGAGGGAAGGAGGGAGAGAGGAGGGGGAGGGAGGGAGGGAAGAAGAGGGAGGGAGGGAGAAGGAAAGGAGAAGGAAGGAAGGGAGGGAGGGAGGGAGGGAGAGAGGGAGGGAGGGAGGGAGGGAGGGAGGGAGGGAGGAAGGAAGGAAGGAAGGAAGGAAGGAAGGAAGGAAGGAAGGAAGGAAGGAAGGAAGGAAGGAAGGAAGGAAGAAAATCTTTGCTTGCTTGAGGTGTGGTGAGTAAATTTCACTATATTCATTCACTAAGCAAGATTAAAAAATAGTAGCACAGGAAAGGGCAACCAATAATAAAATTTTATATAATTTTTTTTTTAATTTTATTTTTTTTACAGAGACAGAGAGAGAGTCAGAGTGAGGGATAGACAGGGACAGACAGACAGGAACGGAGAAATGAGAAGCATCAATCATTAGTTTGTCGTTGCGCATTGTGACACCTTAGTTGTTCATTGATTGCTTTCTCATATATGCCTTGACCACGGGCCTTCAGCAGACCAAGTAACCCCTTGCTTGAGCCAGCGACCTAGGGTCCAAGCTGGTGAGCTGTTGCTCAAACCAGATGAGCCCACGCTCAAGCCAGCGACCTCAGGGTCTCAAACCTGGGTCCTCAGCATCCCAGTCCAACACTCTATCCACTGCGTCACCACCTGGTCAGGCTATATAATTTTTATTAACTGTCAAACTACCTCTGCCATTTTTTTTTTTACCTCTGCCATTTTTATAAGCAGTATAATATACTAGGTAAAAATAAAACCTTTCTCAACATCATTAGTTATCAGAGAAATGAAAATCAAAACCATAACAAAATGCCACTTCATACCCATTAAGTTTGACTATATTCAAAAAGACAGATAAGTGTTTAGTAGGATATAGGAAAACCAGAATTCTCTTACATTGCTAAGTGGAATTATAAAATAGTATAGCTTCTTTGGAGAACAGTCATTTCCTCAAAGGTCAGGGTAACCATCTGACCTAGCAATTCCACTCCTAGGTATATAACCAAGAGAAATAAAAACATAAAACATATGTTCAACTATAAGTTGAACACAGATAGTCATAGCAGCGTTATCTATAATAGCCAAAAAGTGTCCACCAACTGATGAAAAAATAAACAAAATGTGGTATACCTACATTATCTGCCAATAAAAAGAAATGAAATACTGATCTATGCTGCAACATGGATGAATCTTGAAAAACTGCTAAGTGAAAAAAAGCCAGTCACAAAGGACCACATATGAAATACGATAATAGGCAAATCTACGGAGACAAAAAGTAGATTAATGGTTGCCAAGGCTGGGAAGAACTGGGAGACAGACAAATGCGGTGAAGTTTCTTCTTTGGATAATGAAAATGTTTTAAATTTGAAAGCAGCGATGGCTGCACAGCTCTACAAATATACTAAAAGGTAATGCAGTGTATACTTTAAATGGGTAAATTAAATGGTATATGAATTATATCTTAATAAAGTTATATTTTAAAAATCTAATCTTTAACAATCTCTTCAAAATTTTTATTCCTCCTTTCTCAAGAAACCAGATGACATCCTTCCCAGCACAGGATGTACTGTAAGTACTGGAGTACTTAATAATACTTTCTTCAATAGTCTCCTGGCAATTCCTTTTTCTTTTTCCTGAGAAAACTAATCTTCCAGTTGGGCGGAAAACAATTTATTTTTATGACATCCAAACAATAAGAGAACAGAAGCTTTGACCTGTCTGGCACAAAAGGTTAGTCTTTCAACAACATGAAAATCTAAGATTTTCTGTCTGATTAAACAGTTTGCTCTTCTGTATGTCTTAATCTGATTGGCACTGTTAAAATGATCAATAATTGTTTTTTTAGATATGTTTTCTAAAATTGATGCTCAGTACCACTTCAATCTTTATATGCTTGAAACCACAGTCCTATTAGCCTAGGAGTCAGATGAAGTAAACATACTGCTAAGGATGCTAAATATGATAATTAAAGAGAGTAACAGAAAATTCACCCATTAAAAAAAAAAGGAAACAGGCCCTGGCCGGTTGGCTCAGTGGTAGAGCGTCGGCCTGGCGTGCAGAAGTCCCGGGTTCGATTCCCGGCCAGGGCACACAGGGGAAGCGCCCATCTGCTTCTCCACCCCTCCCCCTCTCCATCTCTCTCTTCCCCTCCCGCAGCCGAGGCTCCATTGGAGCAAAGATGACCCGGGCGCTGGGGATGGCTCCTTGGCCTCTGCCCCAGGCGCTAGAGTGGCTCTGGTCGCAACAGAGCAAGGCCCCGGAGGGGCAGAGCATTGCCCCCTGGTGGGCAGAGCGTCGCCCCCTGGTGGGCGTGCCGGGTGGATCCCAGCCGGGTGCATGCAGGAGTCTGTCTGACTGTCTCTCCCTGTTTCCAGCTTCAGAAAAATACAAAAAAAATACAAAAAAAAAAGGAAACATATTTGCCTATATGTATAAGTTAATGTGTATCTGTGCAAACAGTAAGTGGGTTCAAGTGATCTGGTGTGGTGATGCACTGGTCTGAATACCAGCCAAGTTAGCTGTCCCACCCTCTAATTCATTGTTTCATCCTTGGGTCCTCTCAGGACTGTGGAAAAGAATCACAGAGGAATACTATTTGTCTTTACTGCAGATAATATGGCTCCAACTTCAACTGGAGTTCCATGTCATTTGAAAAATCATTTCTGTCTCCAGGCTTTTCCTTTTATACTTCCTACAGCTGCTATAAGCATTTAACTTTCGTTTCTCTGTCTCTACCCTATCAATCCAAGACTTATCTTCACGGATAAAGAAACCAGAAGCCATAGTATGCTTTCTTTCAACCACCCTTACAGCTCACCTACTGTAGCACTCATCCTTTATTCACTCATCAGAATAGTAAATAATAATGTGATTCGATATTTATTGATCATTTGCCATGTGCCAAGCACTAGGCTGAATACTTTACATATAGTAATTTAGTTCCCTCAATTGTACAAGATGAGTGGTTTTGGTCCCACTTTTTACAGTGACACAGTAAAGCCCAGGGAAGCCAGCTTGTCTGGGGTTCGTAGCGAATGACTGGAAGAAAGCCATTCTAAATCCTGGTCTGTCTATAACCCTGTCATCCTGCCTTTGAAAGGTGTCCTCATCATCCCTGACCCAAGGCCTGAACTTCTGCACAGGAATGCCACACTCACAAGTCATTTTTCACCACTGTATATAATCTTTTCTCTCTTTCCTAGCCAGTACTGCGGAAAAATATCTAACTTGCTATACTTAACTCAAAATTTGGGCTTAGGAACTTTAGATTTCCATTTAAAAACAGATTTTTAATAAAAGTATACACATATCTCTATACTAGCTTCATTAATAAATTGTAAACCAAATGTAATACATGATTTAGATTTTAAATACTCATAGCATTGAAAGATTAAATGGCTTCCACTGAGCTCCCAAGAAAAACTCAAAATATCAGCTTATGCTCCTAACAGGTGTCATCTCCCTCTCTTTGTTCATCTACAGAGTGGGAAAAAGGAAGCTGAAATTTCATGCTTTTTAATTTTTCCAGGAATTTCTCACTTTGGCAGAAAATGGTAGAAAGCATTTTAGCAACACAGACAGACAGAGGTAATGATGTTTAAGAACCGAGTCTTCTCTTTCACAGTCCTGACAAATGCAGGTCCTAACTAGCTTCAACAAGTTTTCCCCCATGATGTTTAACATAACTTCCATCTAAGTCTTTAATGGCTTATTCTAGCCATATTACTTATTGTGCTGCTTACACAGAAGTTTAATTCTCTACATCCACATTACATTGAACTCTTTTTGTAAGCTTAAAAATTAACTTTAACACTATATCACCATGCAAATAAGTACTAAAATCTGTCTTCTTTAATATTTTATTCCCAAGACCTATATAGAGTAGATGCTCAATAAACATTTGTTGTAATAAATGATGGCAAGAATATAAGTTAGAGAATGTAGCCTGTTATGCCTTTTAATGAAACCTCCCTGGAACAGTTACATGAATTTGTTGTTTTGAATATTATAAAGTATGATATCAAAATTTAGAGTTTATACTATCTTTAAGCTTTAACATAAGATTAGTTTATTTTTACAATATTCAGTTTGAAAATATACATATTAAAGCAGCTTAAAAATATCTTATCTCTTTTTTTAAAAATCAACTAAATAGTGATCAAGAAATAATCTGTGTATTTTAAATGTATATATGTTAACATCTTTTTATACAGTATAGCTAAATCTATAGCTTTAAACAATGGGTTTTCTGCCATTCAGATTAGAATGTAGCCTCTAAAGAAGATGTTAGTTGCCTGACCAGGCGGTGGTGCAGTGGATAGAGAATTGGACTGGGACGTGGAGGACCCAGGTTCAAAACCCCAAGGTCACCAGCTTGAGCGCAAGCTCATCTGATTTGAGCAAGGCTCACCAGCTTGGACCCAAGGTCACTGGCTTGAGCAAGGTGTCACTTGGTCAGCTGTAGCCCCCGGTCAAGGCACATATGAGAAAGCAATCAATGAACAACTAAGGTGGCACAGCGAAGAGTTGATGCTTCTCATCTCTCTCCCTTCCTGTCTGTCTGTCCCTATCTGTCCCTCTCTCTGTCTCTCTCTGTCTCTGTCACAAAAAAAATAATAATAAAAGATGTTAGTTTTATTTGCAGTTCATAAACAGCTTGTCAATCACTGATACAATTCAAGAACTCCATGCATATTTACTGCTGAATTCATTTTAAAACAAATATTGCAAAAGATTCTCACAGTGTGAGAAATGTCACCTAAATGCTAAAAATGCCCTGTAAATATCAATTCTCACTGGCTGGTTCCTTGTCTATCATTAAAATAAATATCAACTTCTTGTCCACTTTCAATTTTGCTGAATGCCACCCACTTATACATAAGCTATAATGATTTAAAATACCCAGTTATATTTTTCCTCTCATTTCTCAACTTTCTTCCTCCATCCCCAACAATCATGATTTATTTGAAAATTAAATGTAAGAACAATTTACAGACCTCCATCCATCTTTTTGGAGATAACTGAAGGCTCCGTCAACAACACTTGCAAAGAACTGCCCTCCTGTGATGAAGAGGGTGTTAATGGTGACCAATCGACCTCTTAAATTGGGCGGTGAGACCTCAGCGATATACACCGGCACTGTCATAGAAGCAATGCCTGCAAAGAAACAATGAAAAATAAACAAGACATTTACTCAAGATGTTTGTGTTGTTATAAATATTAATGCAAGCCTGACCAGTGGTGCGCAGTGGTCAGAGCCTCGACTTGGGATGCTGAGGTCCCAGGATCGAAACCCTGAGGTCGCTGGCTTAAGTGTGGGATCATAGACATTACTCCATGGTTACTGGCTTGAGCCCAAAGGACACTTGGCTTGAAGCCCAAGGCTTGAGCAAGGAAGGGGTCACCAGCTCAGCTGGAGCCCTCTGGTCAAGACACGTGTGAGAAGCAATCAAAGAACAATAAAGTGATACAACTACAAGTTGATGATTCTCATCTCTCTCCCTTCCTGTCTGCCTCTGCCTCTGTCCCTTGTTTAATAAATAAATAAATATTAATGTGAGATTAAGAGACACACACACAAGGGCCTGGTATTATACTTTAAACAAAGGTCTATCACATATTTTAAAGATGCTTTCCATAACTAGTGATTACAAATATTGATCGACTTACGACCTATGCAACTTACGACCATTCAACTTTACGACCACAACCGCTAGCCACGACTGCTCTGCGTCTGGCAGCGCAAGCGTTGCCCAGCTGGGCGTACAACAGTGCAGACCAGCTTCCGGCAGCACTACCAGAACCATTTCAACTGTTATCCCAGACTCGGTACAGCAGTTTGTGTTTTGTTTCTTGGATATTTTTTATCAAACCCCTCCCAAGATGTCTACCAAGAGGAAATTGTCTTTGCAAAAATATTAAACCAGTTGTACTGGTAATGCAGTATTTTACTTAAAACTGATGAATGTAAAAATAAGAAACAAAATGGTGTAGAGATGATACAAATGGCATAAAATGAACAAAGAAAATTATGATATAAAACAATAATGAAAGAAAATTATGATAAAATATGACTTAAAGATTTTTATAACATCATTTCACAGTACTGTACATATAGCCTACTCAACTTATGACCAAATCATGTTAAGACCGGTCTGTTGGAATCAATCGTAGTCATAAGTCAAGCTCTAGCTATACTACAGATCAGTAAAGATATATACAAAACACCAGTTTCTGAGTATCATTTTTGTATCATTGCTTGCAAACCTACAAATGAACTCTAGAGGTCTCAGATAACTTTAGAATGCATGTAAATATGCTTTATAATTTTTTGAGAACTAAAAATATGAAAATGCTCACTAAAGAGCATATAATTATTGAAATGTTTACTTTATTTGAAAATGTAATCAGACAATGGTGAAAATAAAAAATTATCCCAGAATACATATTCACTATCCAAAGTCATCATTTCCAGCAGACTCACCCAAACTTTTAGTTGGTTTACTGATAAAAAATCCACACATTAAATCACCTTATTTAATTGTCTATGTGTACATTTCAGAAATAGCTCACAATGGACATTACTTTGGGAATTGACAGTTTTCAAAAACAGATGATCTTAACCACAAAACAGGTTAAGTGTACCTGATTATACCTGCTTTAAATATTTTTCTATCTAAAAATCAATGAAACATAATCTATGGTAGTAGTTTTCAAACTTCATTGATCATTAGAATCATTTATGTGGCTCTTTTTTTTTTAATGAAGATGGCTCACCTCAGCCACCCCAGATGTCAATAAAAAGCTGCAAAGTTAGAAGATGAGCCTGTCTTTTAGAAATCCTCCAGGTGATCCTGACGCTCACCATATATTTATAAAGCTACGGTTCTATAGTTCAATATCTTGAGCCAATCCAGAATTGTTTCTTAAAAAAAAACCTTGGCCTTGCTGGCCATATCTAGCTTACCTTATAGTGGCACTTCCAATTGTCAACCTAAAACTAAGATCTAATCAATACGTACCAATAGTTCATTAAAAGAACTAAACAGAAGCAGGACTAAGAAAAGTTCATCTTTTTATATCTGTAGGTTCTATAAATTGATTCCTAGATTAAATCAGACATCAACAGGTTGCAAAACAGGTGCATCTAGAATGGCTTTTAATGAACTGATCTTCAGGACGCCAGAAAGTAGCTTCTATTAAAGGTAGCAGCATTAAGAAATCTGCTGCTGTGTTTTCTGGACAAGGGCTGTTGAAGGTGCTATTTACCACATTCTAGACAAGAGACATTTCTCTCTAGTCTCTGTAACTGCGATAGTTGTGCTTCTCATTAACTGACTTGCTTGTTTACTGGCACTATAAATCACCGGGCTGTCTCTCATGTACCTCTCTATACAGGCAGAGGCCCAGCTCTATCACATGTTTTAGACTTCATGGTATTTATTCTGCCAACTAACCTCCCTGCTGATGTCACAATCACAACCAATTTCACCTATTTTAAATATATTTATTTTCTGTGTTTTGATTTTTTGTTTTTGAGCAAAGCAAATAAATAAATGAACAGTGAGACAAGATTTAAGTAACATATGTTTGCTTCTGAAACATTCACTGTATTGTTGTATAATTACTGTGAAGTAGTCACTATGTTTGCACACAAGTCAGACCAGTAAGTCTCAGAACTATACACTCTGTAGTTTCCATCAATGTTATATAGTCCCTGTCAAAATATGGCAATGATAGAAAGTATCTTATGATTTTATGAATTTCAGAATATATATATATGTGTTGGTAGACAAAAAGTAGTCTTTGGGCCCTGGCTGGTTGGCTCAGCGGTAGAGCGTCGGCCTGGCGTGTGGGGGAACCGGGTTCGATTCCCAGCCAGGGCACACAGGAGAAGCGCCCATTTGCTTCTCCACCCCTCCCCCTCTCCTTCCTCTCTGTCTCTCTCTTTCCCTCCTGTAGCCAAGGCTCCATTGGAGCAAAGATGGCCCGGGCGCTGGGGATGGCTCCTGGGCCTCTACCCCAGGCGCTAGAGTGGCTCTGGTCCCGGCAGAGCGAGGCCCCCGGAGGGGCAGAGCATCACCCCCTGGAGGGCAGAGCGTCGCCCCTGGTGGGCCTGCCGGATGAATCCAGGTCGGGCGCATGCGGGAGTCTGCCTGACTGTTTCTCCCCGTTTCCAGCTTCAGGAAAAAAAAAAGAAAAAAAGAAAAAAAAAAGTAGTCTTTGTAATTAAATCAGCACCTAAATAGCTAAAAATTTCCTTCTGACTAATCAATTTAACAACACAGACTACCCTAAAATGGCTTTCATCTAACTTGGAAAGAGGAAACATTTGCAGCAAAAGTTGACATTCTTCAGTTCTTTTAAAAATTAAACCTTTTTTTGGCTCAGCGGTAGAGCGTCGGCCTAGCGTGCGGAGGACCGGGGTTTGATTCCCAGCCAGGGCACACAGGAATAGCGCCCATTTGCTTCTCCACCCCTCCGCCGTGCTTTCCTCTCTGTCTCTCTCTTCCCCTCCCGCAGCCAAGGCTCCACTGGAGCAAAGATGGCCCGGGCGCTGGGGATGGCTCTGTGGCCTCTTCCTCAGGCGCTAGAGTGGCTCTGGTCGCAACAGAGCGACGCCCTGGAGGGGCAGAGCATCGCCCCTGGTGGGCGTGCCGGGTAGATCCCGGCCGGGCGCATGCGGGAGTCTGTCTGACTGTCTCTCCCTGTTTCCAGCTTCAGAAAAATGAAAAAAAAAAATAATTAAACCTTTTTTTAAAAATCAGACAACAGCAATTGATTATCTTTTTTCCGCTTTGGTCTGGTGGTCAATAGGGATTCAGGTGCTCCCTTCGGCTAGAGGTCAGTCCTCAGCCATCCAGCCGCAGACCGGAGCATGGGGATCTAGGTAATTGTAGGCAGCACCCACTTGTCTCGAAGCCCACAGATTTTATTTGATAGGATATGCAGAGATGTCCTCAAGTCCTTGTAAAGATTATTAAAAATAAACACCACAACATTAAAAAGTAACAGATAATAACAGAGGGAAAAAGATTAAAAAACTAGAAAAAAAACAGACTTGCTGGATTTAGAGTTGGAAAGAACCCGAAAAGACGTGTCTGGTGAGTGCTCACATTGACTTAACACGGTTACAACTGCTTCCAGTCTGTTAGATACATCACATAAACTGATTATTTTCTCTAATCCTCAGAACATCCCTTTAAAGGACATATAATTATTCCCATTTTGCACTGCAGGATTTTACCCCAGGTCTCACAATGAGTAAGTAAGTGGAAAAACTAGAAGTTCAACCAGACAGCGAGACTCCAGAACCCAGTTCTGAAAGCACTAGGCTACACTGACTGACCACCACAGATGAGGGCCGGCTCTGGAACTAGTGGGCTTGAATCCAGCCTTGCCACGTACCTGCTGGCTACGTCTGGACAATTTACTTAACCTTTCTGGGTCTCCAGTTCCTCATCTGTGTGATAGAAAAAAGTAACTCTTCATAGAAGTTGGGAAAATTCAATGAATTACTAGAAATAAAACACTTAAAAGTGTGCCTAGCATACTGAAAGCAGTCAGTAAAATCAGCAGTATTTCTATTATTATTATATCACTAGTAAGAAGGTATTCCAACATTGTGATTCAGTTTGACCTGTCTTAGGTGCTGGGATTATCAAAATAAATAAGTATAAGTAAATAAAATAAGGTCCCTTCCCTGAAGGAAGCAACACACAAACCCTACTCAAAAACCATGCAGTTAGATATAAAATTTCAATATAACAGATAAAGGTGACAAAACAGCTATACACCTGCCTCCTATCTCTGGAGCTGACATTGCTAGGACAGGCTGGGCAGACAGTTCTACAGAAAAGAGCATGACCTTACAGAAAAACGACATGGCATTGGCTTTTCTCAAGGGTCGCACAACAGTGTGAGGCAGGGTATGTGGAGATGAGGTGGGAGAGGCAGACAGGGCACACATCATGGAAGCAGCATCCACTTATCAGTGAGCATCCACTGACCACTTGATCTGCTGGGCATTGGGGACAGAGTGTTCAGGAGAAAGACATGCCCTCTGTCCTGAGGGTATGCTGAGAAAACTGTGTTTAAACAAGTAATTACATTTCAAGTATGATGGGTCTTACCAAAAGGGAAGTGTGGGGAACATGAGCCAATGGCAAAGGCGCTGGAGGAGGACTCAGAAACGCCTTGAGCAAGGCTCTATTTAAGCCGAGATAAGGTGAATGAGTAAACCAGAGCTAGGTGGTAGTGGGGAGGGTGAGAGGCTCTTTTGACCATCAGACCAGCTGAGACAAAGGCCTTAAGGCAGGAAGAAATGCATACTGGTGAGGACTTTCTGGAGACGTGGGCAGAGATTAATTAGGCAATACAGGAAAGGGTTTGGTACTAAGAAGACTTTGAATAATGTAAAGCAGGAAAAGTCACAATTGTGTAAAAGGATCATTTTGGTCGGTAGTAGGGAAAACTGATTGCAGGGAAGCAATGAGTGCAGTGACGGCACTGGAAATGGAGTAAAAAGAAGAAATCCTGGATTTATGGAATTCATATTTAGGCTAAAGAGAATTTGAATGTAATGTGAAGGACAAGGAAGGGAAGAATTTGAGGATGATGTTCAGATGTCCAAAATAAGCCACCAGCAACTTGACAGGTACTCTGTACAAAGATAAGGGATACTGGAGAAAAAGCAAGTTTGGGTAGAGCATAATAAGGTCAACTTTTAGACAGGTTGAGAAAGGTGCTCTGTGGAATATACAAGCATACCGCAAGTAGAGCGCTCTGTAAATATGCTGGGAATATAGATTAGTTATATGTGAACGTCCCCAGCCTCCTTCTCTTCTCTTACCCAATAAGAATCTTTCCCAAAATAACCAACCTCTCCTTCAACCTTAGGGAAAATATGGTCTTTGTCAGCCTAGTTCTTGAGCTGTTATCATACCACAGAAGAGAAAAAAAGATGGAGAAGAAAACACGAGTCCAAGATTTGGCTAGTGGGGAGAAGTTCAAATGAAAAAAGGTCAGAGAGAGTTGTGAGTGCGAGGTTCAAGATCAGTATGGGAAAAACTGAGCCTATAACAAAGGGATTGACTGAGACAACAGATTTTAAGAATGACTGCTGAGTTATAACCTGAATGCTATTATGTTCTTCAAGACACAAAAGTAGTATTACTTTTCAATTGCTTTTAGTTGCTGGACTATTATTTCTCTAAATGCAATTCCAAACTGAGACTGGGCTCAGCAGGGTTTGGGAGTTACACAAATATCTGCAGCTCAGAAGATGGCTCTATGTGACTGGTGCATATAACTGAAACCATGGGAATGGAGACCTCCCAAAAAAAGGAATGAGAAGAATGACTAGAACTGAGTCCAGAAAAATTGTAATATTTAAGAAAATGCTGGAGAAAGAAACTGAGAAGGAGAAACCAGCAAGCATCTACCTTACTCTTGAATAGTATGTTATTTCTAAAATATTTTTTACGTTACGGTTTTGCATTACTATGTAAGGTCATCCTATCAATAGGTAGGTGGGACAGATACTCATTATTCCCTTGGGAAAGTAAAAAACCAAACCTTAGAGGACAAGAAGAAGAGATTTTCAGAAAGACACATCATAGAAGGTTATCGTCAGAATGGGTCTCCCAGATTTAAGTCCCCTAATCTTTGTAATGTGCCACTCCAGGACTGAGTATCAGGCCCCTTATCAGGATGTGGTCCTTTGTAAATTTCTCAGAAACATTTTCTCTGTGGCCCTCTTTCCTTAGCTAGCACACACGATCTTCTAGAAGCAAGAGTGTCCAAACTCTTCCCTGCTCCTACTGCCTGCTACATAACTTACTGCCACCAGGTACCACGGTATGAGCTCAGATGAATTACTCAGAAAACTGAGAACTAAATGTGACTAACTATGTCATTTCAAGCAATAGAGAACTATAAAAGAATGCTAATGATCAGAAAGATCAGCAGACTCGTGTTCCCTATATTCATGTTTGTTCAATATGCATGGCAAAGACCCTATTTAACCTACCCTGTTATTCATAAAACCATAATTTATGGATCCCCAAACATGACCAGTTTTGAAAAGTCTTGGACATTAAGGCTATGTCACCCCCAAATCTCCTTCCTGCTTAGAGAAACACATGGAATTCTGTCCCCAAACGAAATTCACTGTTCAAATGATGAACGGTCAATCTTGTATGAGATTCCCCAAAATGGGAATGCTTCATTAATGGGTGTAATTAATGATATTTAAAGTTAAGCAGGTTCTTTGAAGAGCTTCTGATTTCTTCTCTATTCTAATGAAGGGGTTCAGAACAGGCCTCTCCAGGCTGAGTCACTTTGGCACGTGAATTATTTTGAGCTGGAGGCAACAGAGACCTCCAGGGCTGAAGTGAAGCTTTTACCTCTTTCTCCCTTTAAAGAATTTAAATTAGGATCCTTGCACATAATGAGTTGTTACCAGAAACAACTTGCTATGACTTAACAAAAGGGCAAGGCACTGAACATCTGCCCTTCTTATCATCCTTTGAATGACCTTTCTCCCCTCTGAGGCCCCAAGGCATCCTACCTCATCCTTAGCTCAGAAGGACCTCATTTTACCTTTGTGTCTCTAAACATCTCCTGTATGTGCAGTGTCTGACTCCTTCATGGATGTGAGGTGCCCATACATATGTATGTAATTAGATTTGGTTATTTTCTCTTGCAGAAAGAACCTCGAAGAGTAGAATAAATTTTCTTCCTCCCCCCACAGCAATCAGTAGTCAAAGAAGATAAATGTCTAATAAAGAAAGAATAAATTCTTATTCACCCATACTAAACTCATGAACTGAAATTAACATAAGGAAAGTAATGGTGTACGTCTCTGTTAGGGGTATAAGATAACCTAGGGCTAGAATTTGGTTGTAGAAATTTTCATGCAATAGATATAAAGTGTTGAAAAGCAAAAGAGAAGAAACTATTAAAGAAAAAATGAGGATAGTAAAATAATATATGAACAGCCCTTCCCCTCAAATTTTAAGTTGTTCCCTATAAGATCTTGCCTTAAAAGCAGGAAAAGAAAGCTACAATGAGGGAATCAGCTTAAATAAAAAGACAACAGAATCAAATTGAACAGGGAAATGGATAGGATAAGGAAGGACTGCCAGAACACTAAACGGAACCACAAAAAAATCCTGTGGTGGTACTGGTTCTGAGTACTTTTTAAAAGTTTGATACAAGAAAAGTTTGTTTCTCACAAAATAAAAAAGTCTACAATGAAAACTCATTATCATGCTTGGCAAGGAGTTTCACTGGAAAATTGCACCTCAGACAATGCAGTGAAACTGGACTCACACTCCCTCATGCTGCCAGGATGATTCACCATAAACAGCACAAAACACTTTTGAGCCCAGAAGTTGGCTTTCAAAAACTGCTGGAAGCCCTTTTAAAGCCCTGAGTCAGAAGTATAAATAATTTCCTAACAAACAGCATTAGGAAATCCTGTCGCGATGGGTAAACACCCATGAATCACAGCAGGCTCTCAGCACGATAAGGCGGACAGCAACTAATTAGCTTCTCAGAAGCACATGAAGCCACCTTTTAATAATAATGCTTCTTGACCAAGAAGGATTATGCTGTCCTCATTTTATTTTTATAAATTGTTGCTCTATGATCTCTAAAGAAACAGTAGTCCTAAGGAGAAAGAGAATCTGTCTGAACAAACAATATCCCTCACTGCACATTTCAGTTTAGCCATCCTGCCCAGGACAGCGGTGCCTGCACCTTCCGAAATACAACTCACCTAAGTGTCAAGCACAGACCCTGCTGATTAGTACAATGGGATGCATACACAAAACCATGTCCTTTTAAATTATTGTTTACTGATTGGTTTTTACACTAAAGGCATTACTCGTTCAGGAAAAACTGGAAAGTACAGATAAGAAATAAAGTAAATAAAAATTACACTACCCACAGATAACCACTAGCAAAATTTGGTTATAACTTGCAGTACTTTTTCCAAAAGTCTGTAACTTTAACTCATTACATTACAAACATTCCCTTTTCTTTGAATATTCTTTCCCCAAAAGGGGTCTTGAACTTCTTACATAAATAGGCAGGTACCAGAAATATAGATGCAGAATGAGTATAAAATACAAAGTATTAAGCTGACTAAAGAACAACTCTGTAGGCCAAAGAAAACAGCCCATCAAGACAAATCCCAATGTAACCAATGTACTAACTGGATACTTATAGGTTTGGCACCATTGTAATAAAAGATCAATTTAAATAACAGCATAATATGCCAGAATTCAGATGAAGAGAAGTGTTCCTAGAATACACAAATGAAGAGGGCAGGAAAAGAAGAGAGACTGAAAAAATTTCTTTATGGGAGAGTGGCAACTTAAGAATTAAACAAGAGTGACGTCAGAGAAATGGCGCTGTAAGGAGTGATACCGATAAATCTCCCCAAAAATTCAACAAGATCTTCAACCAGAGACAGAAAAATCTATCCTTGGAGCCTGCAAAAGTTTCACACTAAACGCGAAGGTATGATCGAGCGAAAAATTGACTAAATATATAATTAACTCCGAAGGAAATAAGGAGGAAGAAACACTCTGCCTTGCTCACTAACCTAAATAAGGGCTGCTTTCACTGGGAACTGAGAGTATAGGAACTGAGGCAGGCATAGGGTGTGAATAGAACCAGACTGCGGCACAAACGTCTGAACCAGGCTGTGGCACGGATATCGTTCAGGAAAAACTGGAAAGTACAGATAAGAAATAAAGTAAATAAAAATTACACTACCCGCCCTGGCCGGTTGGCTCAGCGGTAGAGCGTCGGCCTAGCGTGTGGAGGACCTGGGTTCGATTCCCGGCCAGGGCACACAGGAGAAGCACCCATTTGCTTCTCCACCCCTCCGCCGTGCTTTCCTCTCTGTCTCTCTCTTCCCCTCCCGCAGCCAAGGCTCCATTGGAGCAAAGATGGCCCGGGTGCTGGGGATGGCTCTGTGGCCTCTGCCTCAGGCGCTAGAGTGGCTCTGGTCACAACATGGCGACGCCCAGGATGGGCAGAGCATCGCCCCCTGGTGGGCAGAGCGTCGCCCCTGGTGAGCGTGCCGGGTGGATCCCGGTCAGGCGCATGCGGGAGTCTGTCTGACTGTCTCTCCCTGTTTCCAGCTTCAGAAAAATGAAAAAAAAAAAAAAAAATTACACTACCCACAGATAACCACTAGCAAAATTTGGTTATAACTTGCAGTACTTTTTCCAAAAGTCTGTAACTTTAACTCATTACATTACAAACATTCCCTTTTCTCTGCCAAGGAAAAACTGTGCTTGTGGCAACCCAGTCAACACAAGCTAACGCTCGCGCCAAATCCAGACAAAGAAAGGCACTTGGGACAGCCATCTGCCCCGATCTCCTGGTTAGCAAGTGCGGAGAGTGGGCGAGAGATTCCCCCGGGAGTGGGCGCCCGTGTTCCGGGGCAGAGGGGCAGAGTCAGAGGCCTTCGTGTGGGCCGAAAGCGGAATCTCGGGGTCGCCCCTGCGCCCTGAAAAAGCAGTGTACGGGGAGGGAGCGGGAGCGAAATTCCCTACACTGAAACTTTTCCGTGCGGGCGGGGTGCCTCACTGGGAGTGAGAGGCGGCTGGCTGGATATCCTGGTCGGGGAGCGCAGACAGTGGGCGAGAGATTCCCCCAGGAGTGAGCGCCCATGTTCCCGGACAGAGGGGCAGAGTCAGAGATCTTTGTGTGGGCCGAAGCCCCGCCTGATTATACTAGCGGCTCTGACTGATTGAGCCTTACCCAGAGCCCTGCGCTGAGTGGGAATAGAGTGGGGATTTGCCAGCAATTTGAGCTCTTACTCTCCAGGCAGAGGCAGCAGCAACCCCATAGCTGGATCATCAGGCTACTAATTTAGGAAGGAAAGACTAGGAAAGAGGCTCCGGGAACACGGATTCTCTCATTGGCGGAGCCTGCAAATGCTAATGAGCCTCGACTGCCAACAAGACTGAAGCCCAATATATGACATCGCCGTAGAGACTTATCAACTGCAAACCTCTACCTAAACGTGCCACAGGGGCAGAACCTGGGGTACAGAGTCACCGACCAGGAAGAGGGAGAGAAAAGAAAAAGCAAGACGATAACCTCTCAAAATCAAGAACAATCCACAGACTTTATAACCTATCCCATTTTATTATATTTGTTCGTTTGTTTCTCTTATCTTCTTGTCTTGATTATTATCTTCCTCTTCCAATTTGGTCGTTTAATTCTCTGCCGGTCTTATTCTCTCCTCTCCTTGAACTACACTACCCGTAAGTGTTACATCTCCCATTATCTTTTCTTCTTCCTTTCTCTCTCTGAGGGTTCCACTCCAAAACCCTTAACTCTCTCTCTCTCTCTCTTTTATTCTTTTTTCTTATTTTTGTGTTTTCCTCTTTCTTTTTTTTCTCCCTCTATATTAATTTCTTCTTTGCTCCTTTACTTTTCCTCTCATTCAATCCTCAATCATGAACAAATTATTTTATCTGGGACTCAAATTTTCCTTTGTGGCGCGTTGGGGGATTTTTACTTTGCTTTTTTAACTCACTAGCAGTGCTCCCAACCCTAGCTCTCCATTTTATCTAGTTCTTGCTCCACTAAATACAATAGTAATTTTTTAATTTTTCCCCTTTTTCTTGTTTTCCTCTTATTCCTCTCATCATATCTCTTAGTCAACCACCACCTAAAAGCAAATCATTTTATTCTTGACTCAAATTTTTTCCTTTTTTGCATTTTGTGGGTCCATACCCTCTTTTTTACCCTTTATCATGTCTCCCAAACTCAGGCCGCCTATTATAGGTAATTATTGTTCTATTTAGCACAATATAATTCACAGTTCACACAAGATTTTCTCAAGAAGGAGGGGAGAGCAGAGGAGAGAAAAGAAAAGGGGGGAAATAATAATTTTTTTTATTCTTTTTTATTTTTATTTTTTAACTTTTTATTCTTTATTAATTCTCATTAATGCTATCAACAAAACCACCCTCAGATGCCATTAAGGAAAAGGAAATCAAATATCATGGATACAAAAGAAAGAGAGGTAGCACAGATAGATGAGGAAAAAAATCTATGGAGAAAAAATTTAATATATTGGAAACCTTGGAGCTAAATGACAGAATTTAAAATAGAAATCCTAAAAATACTCAGAGATAATACAAGAAAACACAGAAAGGCAATTTAGGGAGCTCAGAAAACAACTCAATGAACACAAAGAATATATTACCAAGGAAATTGAAACTATAAAAACAAATCAAACAGAGATGAAAAACTCAATTCATGAGCTGAAAAACGAAGTAACAAGCTTAGCTAATAGAACAGGCCAGATAGAAGGTAGAATTAGTGAAATAGAAGACAAGCAACTTGAGGCACAACAGAGAGAGAAGAAAGAGACTCAAAAATTTTAAAAAAATGAAAAGCCCTACAGGAATTGTCTGACTCCATCAAAAAGAATAACATAAGAATAATAGGTATATCAGAGGGAGAAGAGAGAGAAAATGGAATGGAGAAAATATTCAAACAAATAATAGATGAGAACTTCCCAAGCCTGTGGAAAGAACTAAAGCCTCAAATTCAAGAAGCAAACAGAACTCCAAGTTTTCTTAACCACAACAAACCTACTCCAAGGAACATAATAATGAAATTGGCACAAACCAATGACAAAGAAAAAAGTTCTCAAGGCAGCCAGGGGAAAGAAGAATACAACATATAAAGGAAGGCCCATTAGATTATCATTGGATTTCTCAACAGAAACTCTAAAAGCTGGAAGAGAGTGGACCCCAATATTTAAAGTCCTGAAAGAGAGGAACTTTCAGCGATGAATACTATACCCATCACAGCTATCCTTAAAATATGAAGGAGAAATAAAAACATTCACAGATACAGAAAAGATGAGAAAATTTATCATCAGAAAACCCCCACTCCAGGAATACTAAAGGGGGTTTTCCAACCAGATAAAAAGAACAAAACAAAACAAAACCACAAGGAAAAGCTCCACCATGAACACAATAAAAAAATTTAAACTGTGACAACAACAAAAAAAAGGGGGGGAGAGGACGGAGATTAACAGTAGCAAAGGACGATGGAGTGCAAAAGTACTCACAAGATAGTGCACTATAATGAACAGGGTAGGAACCCTTTTCATTACTTAATGGTAACCACCATTGATAGAACCACCGCAGAAGCACATTATTTAAAAAAGATAGCAACAGAGGAAAGATGTATGGAATACAACCAAACAAAAACAAAAGATAGAAAAATGAAAGAGAAGAATCAAGCAAGACACAAAAGTAACAGAAAGCAATGTATAAAATGGCAATAGGGAACTCACAAGTGTCAATAATTACACTAAATGTAAATGGATTAATCTCACCAATAAAAAGGCACAGAGTAGCAGAATGTACTTAAAAAAGAAAATCCAACTGTATTCTGCTACAAGAAACTCATCTAAGCAACAAAGATAAAAACAAATTCAAAGTGAAAGGCTGGAAAACAATACTCCAAGCAAATAACATCCAAAAAAAAAAAAAAGCAGGCGTAGCAAAACTCATATCTAATAATGCTGACTACAAGACAGAAAAAGTACTCAAAGACAAAAATGGTCATTTCATGATTAAGGGGACGCTGAATCAAGAAGACATAACAATTCTTAATATATATGCACCAAACCAAGGAGCACCAAAATATATAAGACAGCTACTTACTGACCTTAAAACAAAAACTGACAAAAATACAATCATACTTGGAGACCTCAATACACCGCTGACGGCTCTAGATCGGTCATCCAAACAGAGAATCAACAAAGATATAGTGGCCTTAAACAAAACACTAGAGCACCTGGATATGATAGACATCTACAGGACATTTCATCCCAAAGTGACTGAGTATACATTTTTCTTCAGTGTACATGGATCATTCTCAAGAACTGACCATATGTTGTGCCACAAAAACAACATCAGCAAATTCAGAAAAATTGAAGTTCTACCAAGCATATTTTCTGATCATAAAGCCTTGAAACTAGAATTCAACTGCAAAAAAGAGGGGAAAAAACCCACAAAAATGTGGGAACTAAACAATATACTTTAAAAAATGAATGGGTCAAAGAAGAAATAAATGCAGAGATCAAAAGATATATACAGACAAAGGAAAATGACAATATGACATATCAGAATCTATGGGATGCAGCAAAAGCAGTGATAAGAGGGAAGTTCATATCACTTCAGGCCAATATGAACAAGAGAGAGCCCAAGTGAACCACTTAACTTCACACCTTAAGGAACTGGAAAAGAAGAACAAAGACAACCCAAAACCAACCGAAGAAAAGAGATAATAAAAATCAGAGCAGAAATAAATGAAATAGAGAACATAAAAACTATAGAAAAAATTAATAGAACAAGGAGCTGGTTCTTTGAAAAGATCAACAAAATTGACAAACCCTTGGCAAGACTTACCAAGGAAAAAAGAGAAAGAACTCATATAAACAAAATCCAAAATGAAAGAGGAGAAATCACCACGGACATCATAGATATACAAAGAATTATTGTAGAATACTATGAAAAACTTTATGCCACTAAATTCAACAATCTAGAAGAAATGGATAAATTCCTAGAACAATACAACCTTCCTAGACTGAGTCAAGAAGAAGCAGAAAGCCTAAACAGACCAATTAGTAGGGAAGAAATAGAAAAAACTATTAAAAACCTCCCCAAAAATAAAAGTCCAGGCCCAGACGGTTATACTAGCGAATTCTATCAAACATTTAAAGAATGCTTGGTTCCTATTCTACTCAAAGTCTTCCAAAAAATTGAAGAAGAAGCAATACTGCCAAATACATTTTATGAGGCCAACATACCCCTCATACTGAAACCGGGCAAGGACAGCACAAAAAAAGAAAACTACAGACCAATATCTCTAATGAATACAGATGCTAAAATACTAAACAAAATACTAGCAAATTGAATACAACAACATATTAAAAAAATAATACATTATGATCAAGTGGGATTCATCCCAGAATCTCAAGGATGGTTCAACATATGTAAAACGGTTAACGTAATACACCATATAAACAAAACAAAGAACAAAAACCACATAATCTTATTAATAGATGCAGAAAAGGCATTCGATAAAATACAACACAATTTTATGTTTAAGACTCTCAACAAAATGGGTATAGAAGGAAAATATCTCAACATGATAAAGGCCATATATGATAAACCATCAGCTAACATCATATTCAATGGCACAAAACTGAAGGCTTTCCCCCTTAAATCAGGAACAAGACAGGGTTGTCCACTTTCTCCACTCTTATTTAATATGGTGCTGGATGTTCTAGCCAGAGCAATCAGACAAGATAAAGAAATAAAAGGCATCCATTTTGGAAAAGAAGAAGTAAAGGTATCACTTTTTGCAGATGATATGATCTTATACATCAAAAACCCCAAAGAATCTACAAAAAGACTACTAGAAACAATAAGCCAATACAGTAAGGTCGCAGGATACAAAATTAACATACAAAAGTCCATAGCCTTTCTATATGCCAACAATGAAACATTTGAGAAGGAACTCAAAAAAATAATCCCCTTCACGATTGCAACAACAACAAAAATAACTAAAAATAAACATAACAAAGAATGTAAAGGACTTATATAATGAAAACTACAAACCATCATTAAGGGAAATTGAAAAAGGTACAATGAGATGGAAGAATATTCCTTGCTCTTGGATAGGAAGAACAAATATAATCAAGATGGCCATATTACCCAAAGCAATATACAAATTGAATGCAACTCCCATCAAAATTTCAATGACATTTTTTAAAGAAATGGAACAAATAATCATCAGATTTATATGGAACTATAAAAAAACCCCGAATAGCCAAAGCAATCCTAAAGAAAAAGAACAAAGCTGGGGGCATTACAATACCTGACTTCAAACTATATTATAGAGCCACAACAATCAAAACAGCATGGTATTGGCCGAAAAATAAACACTCAGACCAATGGAACAGAATAGAAAGTCCAGAAATAAAACCACATATATGGTCAAATAATTTTTGATAAAGGGGCCAACAACACACAATGGAGAACAGAAAGCCTCTTCAACAAATGGTGCTGGGAAAACTGGAGAGCCATATGCAAAAGAATAAAACATGACTACAGTTTGTCCCCTTGTACTAAAATTAGTTCAAAATGGATCAAAGACCTAAATATAAGACCTGAAACAATAAAGTACATAGAAGAAGATAGGTTCTAAACTCATGGACCTCGGTTTTAAAGAGCATTTTATGAATTTGACTCCAAAGGCAAGGGAAGCGAAGGCAAAAATAAATAAATGGGACTACATCAGACTAAGAAGTTTTTGCTCAGTAAGAGAAACCGACAACAAAATAGACAGCCAACTAAATGGGAAATGATATTTTCAAACAACAGCTCAGATAAGGGCCTAATATCCAAAATATACAAAGAACTCATAAAACTCAACAACAAACAAACAAACAATCTAATAAAAAAATGGGAAAAGGACATGAATAGACACTTCTCCCAGGAAGAAATACAAATGGCCAACAGATAATATGAAAAGATGCTCATCTTCATTAGTTATTAGAGAAATGCAAATCAAAACTGCAATGAGATACCACCTCACACCTGTTAGATTAGCTATTATTAACAAGACAGCTAATAGCAAACGTTGGAGAGGCTGTAGAGAAAAAGGAATCCTCATTTACTGTTGGTGGGAATGTAAAGTAGTACAACCATTATGGAAGAAAGTATGGTAGTTCCTCAAAAAACTGAAAATAGAACTACCTTATGACCCAGCAATCCCTCTACTGGGTATATACCCCCAAAACTCAGATACATTGATACGTAAAGACACATGCAACCCCATGTTTATTGCAGCATTGTTCACAGTGGCCAGGACATGGAAACAACCAAATAGCCCTTCAATAGAAGACTGGATAAAGAAGATGTGGCACATATACACTATGGAATACTACTCAGCCATATACCTGTATGAAATGCCACCCAAAAGCAGTATGTTTTTAAACCTAGCAAATGGAATGCAGAAAGGTTAAGAAGAAAGCAATACAGTTTCCTCAAGGCAGTGAATTTAGCAAATAGGAACACAAGTGGTGCTTTTTCATATTTAGCTCTATCTGCCATCTGGAGGTCCGAGTTTAAGGACAAGAAACAGTGCGGACTGAAACAGGAGCCCAGAGGCTGTGCACCACCTGAGTATAGATTACAATTGAAAAGGTATATATAAAACATACAAGAAATGTGTACAGAATAAAATAAGTCCAGGCTAGAATTTGGTTGTAGAAATTTTCATGCAATAAATATTAAGGGTAGAGAAGTTTTTTTAAAAAGTGTTGAAGGAAATATTAGGCTGCCAAAATAATGTATGAACACCCTGTAAATTTTTTAAAGCTGTTCACTATAAAGTCTTGCCAAAAAGTCAAGAACAGAGAGCTACAAGGAGGGAATCAGCTTAAATAAAAAGACAACAGAATCAAATTGAACAAGGAAATAGGTAGGTTTTTTAAGGAAGCCCTGCAAACACTAAAAGTTTAATAGCAGAATATGCAAATAATTACAAAAGTAAATAACATATTGAAGTAAATAACAAAAATAAAGCTGGGTAAAATTTGAGAAAGGATGGAATATCAATCTGAGATGCTCTCCAAAAATGGAAAGCAAAATATATTAAAATGATAAAAGATATTGTTGAAAAAAAGAAGATTATAAAAGAAAGAAATGGACCCAGGGCTAGTAGGTAGTAACAGCTAGACAACACATCCTAGAAAATTTCCTGATTTGCACAGTTAACAAAAATGATTTTTTTTCTTCAAATTAATAGGGCAGAAAGAAAAACAGGTTATCTACAAAATAACAACAACCAGGCAATATGAAATGCGAGCAACAACTGCAGACAATTGGAGGGAAATGTGATCCAAGTTTCTTCTATCTTGCCAAGGGATACAATTTCATAATCAAACAGTATTAAAAATCCAGTTGTGATGGATAAATACCATGAGATAAAAGACTCGTTTACTTTCCGAAACAACCTTAAACCAACCCCAAAATTAACAACAACAAAAACTTTAAGGATAGGGAGGTTCAATATAAACCACTCAGAGAATCTGCCCCTCAGTTTGTACTACAGAAATCTAGCTGAGTAAGTAAACTACTGAGTGTTCGTTCACTCAACTATTCTCCCTATTTCCTCTCTGAGTAACACACTTTGGGAGTTACATAGAATATCTGGCTTGTCTTATAACCACTTCAAAGCATTTTCTTCAAAGGTCTTTTTCTGTGCTAGAACTTAGTAACAACAATGGCTACACATTTTACTTGGTTAGAACATTATGACTCAGTACTTTAAATTTTTTTCTACTTATTTTTTTAATGTTCAAAGAGGAATAGAATCATTGCACAACATAATGTCCATCTTTATTACCAGAGATACCTATTAATGATTTCCTTTGTCTCTAAAAAGTAGACGCAATGACTGTGAGTGACCTCTGAGTTTTTTAAAGTGGTAGAAATTATATAAGCCACCCACCAACAGATATCTATCTTTCTCAACCTCTTACAATATTATTTCTCCATCTAGGATATGAAAATCCCTATCTACTTATATTTAAAAATCAATGTCATAAAACCGTTACCGAGTAAAAAGAAAGAGGAAAAAGCACGTTTTTAAGATCAACAATGATCCACAACACACTTTCCTAAACTCTTCTTTAATAATCCATGATATTCATTGGAATCTATTATGAAATTTTAAATGTTTGATGAGGAACACAGCCAAGTTAACTTTCACTTCCTTTTATTTTATTCCTATAAAGTATGGAATTATTTTCTACATGTATACTTCTTGCACTTATTTCCCAAGCCACTTTTGAAATAGAAAAAAATTTGTTAAAGAACTATGGTCAGGATGACAAAGAACCACCTTAACATGAAACAGAGTCTGCTTGTAGGAGCTCTCGTTCTGTACCGTCAGGCTGTGAGGAAGCAAGGCCTCACTAATGATAAATGGAACAGAGCGAGGAGAGGGGAAAATCTTTAGGTTCTCTTTAGTATACAGAGTTACTTTAACAGACAAAGCAAATATCACATGTTGTTCTTTATTATTCGAGGAATGTACACATAATTAAAAGATTGTTTAGTTGATTCTTTGAAATGGTAGGCACCATTCATGGTTAAACATTTACCAACATTTTACAATCCTGTCTCTTCTTGTAAGATCTAAAGAGAATAGAGGGATCCTTAACATTTATGAAATGTTATAAGCAACATGTGTAAAGCAATATGCATATAAAAATGGCTCCCTAGCCTCAATCTGGAATGCTGAGGTCACTGGTTCAAGGCCCTGGACTTGCCCAACTACGAGTTGATGCTTCCTGATTCTCCCTCAACCCACACCTTTTTCTCTCTCTTCCTCCTCTCTCTCTAAAAATCAATAAATAAAATCTAAAAAGAAAAAAAAAGTGGCTAACACTCTTAGAATAGACTCCAAGTGAAATGACAAATAATGAGCCTGTAAAAAGGGCAGTATGAGCTCTCATAAATTGGCTTTTGGAAGAGATTAAAATGAACCCTTGTTAATAACCCCATAGCTTATAAACATCTTTTCACTCTAATTGTAGATCTAGTGGCAGCTCTGACTCGATAGAACCTGGCTCTGTTACCAATTAGCCGGCATTATCTCTAACTTCTGTTCCAGCAGCACTGAGTCACTGATACAGCCAGAATAAAGTACTGACTTCCAATTCTTTGACAAATGATGAGGTAAAATGATTCATCTAAAGATGAACAGATGAGAGATAAATAATGGTAATAGACAGATAGCTAAAGATTATTTATATTCTTTGTTTTCAAAGGACTAATTTCAACCTAAAGAAAACTCTTAAATGGGTAGCTTTAAATGCAAAAAGTTAAAAACTTCCTTTTGTTACATTTGTCTTGACAATTTGGAAATGATCTCCCAAATCCTAAGGTTCCTTTCTCCAGATATGCCCACCTTTAACTTGTGTTCATCTTTATGTTTATGACAGGAGATCAGAAATGAGAAAAAAGCAAAATTCCTATGCATGTCTAGTTTCTTTGAAAATACAAAAGTAGGAGGCAAGAAATATTCACAGTGTTTTGACCACCTCCAATCCTCTAATTGCTGTTAAATTTCTCTGTTACATGACAGCTGACTTCTCTTCAGCAACAATGGAACCCAGATAACATCAAAATGGTGTTTTTATTATGCTGAATGTATCAACCTAGGTTTTTGGTTCAACAGAGAAAGAAATCTCTCTCAAGAACTAATTCTGAAATAAAAGAAATTCGAACTGTATTTCAGATAGAAAGTGAACCCAAATGGATGATGCAAGAAGAATAAAAATGCAAGAAGGAATGAAGACCATAGAAAGTGGTAAATCATAAGAAGGCAACAACAACAACAAAAAAACCAGTAGCAGTATCTTGTGGTGTAAAGGAATATCAAAACACATAACCACAATAGAATTAAAGTTGAGAAAAGGGTATATAAAGGGAGTTAATGTGCTCAAAGTTGCTTGTACTATTAGAATGAAGGATAAAGACATTATGAAACTTCAACTCTATTTTAAATATGGACAAGTAAAATTTCAGTGACAACTACTAAAAAATATACACAAACAAAATATAACCTCCAAACTAGTTGAAAGTTGCTTAAGAAAAAAATACATATGCAGTGCAATTCAAAAAGGAGAGAAAAAGAATCACAATAAGGATGCAAAGGCAGATATAAAGTCAACTATATCAATCATCATAATGTCCAAAAGGATCAAATGTACCAAGTTAAAAGAAGAGCAATTCGCCTAGATTTAAAGCTATCAGCCTGAATTTAATATGTGTAATTTATTTTTGTACAAAATAAGGAAAAGTTAAAAAGAAACAAGACTGAAGGCAAGTAATTAGAAAAATAAATGAGGAAAAGTCTAAACAGAAGCTGTGGTTGCCATATTCATCCAAACTAAATAATCATTTAAGCAAAAAGTATTACTAAAGACCAACAGGGTCAATTCATAATTATAAAGGGTTCAATTCACCAGCAAAAGAGAACAGTCAAATTATGTATAACCAAAAACATGGTTTCAAAATATAGAGAACAAGAGATTTCAGAGATACAAGGAAAAATAGACAAATCCACAACCAGAATGAGTGACAGTAACATATCAGAATCAGTAACTGACAGACATCTAGGAAACAAAAGTTCGATAAAAATATTTAGAGATAATTTGAATGATACAATTAAGACTTGCATCCACTTTCTGAACTCTACATTCAACAAGTAAAATTACACATTATTGTTACAAGCATAATAGAAGCAATTTTAAAAATTGACTATCTGCTGGTCCATTAGAACAGTCCTCACAGTACATCCAAGCACCAAAATGATATGGACCATAATTTCCAATCTCAAAGCAATTACATGGAAAACTGATTTTAAAAAAAGATAAACAAAACACATCAACCATATATGCTTGAGAATTAAGAAATACCACTCCAGCCTGTCCTGTGGTGGCACAATGGATAGAGCATCAACCTGGACGCTGAGGTCGCCAGTTCAAAACCCTGGGCTTACCTGGTCAAGGCATACATGAGAAACAATCAATGAACAACTAAAGTAAAGCAACAACGAGTTGAATTGATGCTTCTTGCCCTCCTTCTCTCTCTAAAAATCAGTTAACTATTTTAAAAAATAAATTTAAAAAGAGATATACAACTTCATATAATTCATTGGTCAAAGAAGAAATCATTGAAAATTAAATTTTTTGGAAGTAAAGAAAAATCAATGTTACATATTATCAATTCTGTGATTTACCAAAAATAAATTTTTTTAATGATAACAAGCACTGGAAATAAATCATTTATGCTTATCCAGAGAAATCGAGGGGGGGGGGAAGAAGAAAACTTTAAAAAGCAGAAGGAAATAAATACTAAAAAAACCAGAATTTAATGAAATAAAAAACAAATACAAGAGGATTCAAAAAATACACGGTGGTTCTTCTAAAATATTAAATTTCACAAATATCTGAAAAGACAGGGAAAGAAAAAGAAGCCTAAATAACCAATACCAATAATAAAAAAAACTTCAATCTATTCAGGGACACTTTGGTTGTCTCCACGTCTGGCCACTATGCATAATGCTTCAATGAACATAGCAATACATTATACCTTTGGAATAAATGTCTTCAAAATTTTCACATTGATACCCAGAAGAGAGGTTTCTTAGTCATACGGTAACTCTACTTTTAATATTTTGAGAAAACTCCATACTGTTCTCCATAGTGACTATAGTACACATATACAATGGAATAATACTCAGCCATAAGAAAAGATTAAATACTGCCATTTGTGACAACATGGATGGATCTTGAGGATATCATGTTAAGCAAATAAGTCAGAAAAAGTCAAGACCATATGATTTTACTCATATGTGGGATATAAAACTAAAAGGAACAAATGAACAAACAGTAGAAACAAGAACTCAGACACAGACAACAGTATGCTAGTTACCAGAAGGAAAGAGAGGTGGGAAGGTAGGGAAGGGTAGGGGGGTTGAGTTTATGGAGATGGAAGGAGATATTACTTTGGGCAGTGGGCATACAATTCAATATATAGATGATGTATCATAGACTTGTACACTTGAAACCAATGTACTTTTATTAATCAATGTTACCCCAACAAATGTAATTTTAAAATTAATCAATTACAAATGAAAAATAGCTACAAAAATCAGAAACATTAAAAAGACAAGGGGGCCACTATGAACAACTTTAATCCTATAAAATTGACATAGTCACAGAAAAAGTTTATTCAGGAGGAATTATAAAACCTAAATAATAGTCCTATAACCATCAAGAAAATTGGATCAATGATCAAAAAAATAAAAATGCCCATAAGGACAACTTCAAATCTTGATGGCTTTATTTAGTTAAACTAAGTTTCTACAAGAAACAAATTAGGCCCTGGCCAGTTGGCTCAGTGGTAGAGCATCCTCCCAGCTGTAGAAGTCTGGGGTTCAATTCCCAGTCAGAGCACACAGGAGAAGCAACCATTTGCTTGGCCCCTCCCCCTCTCCCTTTGCCTCTTGCAGCATTGGCTCCCTGTGAGCAGGTTCCCCCCACCTCAGGGCGCTGAGGATGGCTCCATGGCCTTGCCTCAAGTGCTAAAATAGCTCAGTTGCCAAGCAACAGAGCACTGGCCCCAAACTGGCCAGCATTGCCTGGTAGGGGGCGTGCCGGGTGGATCCCAGTTGGGACGCTTGTGGAAGTCTGCCTCCCCGCTTCTCATTTAAGAAAAAAAAATTAACTTCATTCTTACAAAAACTATCCTACAGTATTAGAAAAAGGCCGTATTTCCCAACTAATTCTGTGGACTAGTCTAACCAGTTTTTTTGCTGTGTTGGGATACAAGTCTCCATGAATTGTCTTTTTGCATGTCTTACAAGTAGGCACTGACTGCTCTTTGTTTCATAGAACCTTTTCTAGGATGTTTACTATAGCAAACACCCTGTAAGACAGATACAGCATCTCCTTTCAAAAGCAAAGTATAATTTTCAATATAGCCTTAAAGATATAAATACTATCTCCAGAGCAAAAGGTAGGTGTGCTTACTGCCTATTACAAAGTTAATTTCCTTAAGTTCAATGATTCTCTCTAACCCAATCCACTGTGTGCTGGTCCTTTTACCATCACCAGATAAGAACTGGGGCTCAAGAAATAGGTACAAAAATACCGATTCTCTGGATACTGCTGTGCATTACAAACTGTCCTTCATACATAACCCTATAATCTCATGTCTTCTACCAGATTCCATAAAATTATGGCAGGTTAACTTTCAGTTTACAACCTTCACAGTTCTTAACATACTCAAACCTAAAAAGGCTAGCGTAAATCCTTTACCACAAATGAGCAAATGGAAAACAAAATCCTAAAAAAATATAACAAACCAAATATAGCAATCCAGCACTATATAAAAATTCATCATAACCTAGGAACACAAGATTAGATTATCATTACAATATTATTTGATGTATTTAAGGGATTTTAAAAAAATCATATACTTTTATCAACAGGTGCAGAAAATCTGCTGGATAAAATTCAACATCCATTCATGCTTTAAAAAAGAAGAACAAAATAATAAATGATGACTACATTAATTTGATAAAGGTTAGCCACAAAACAATCCATAGTAAACATCATTCTTAACAATAGAATGATTACAGTGTTTTATCTAAAATTAGGAAGAAGGTTTCTTTCAACACTACAGATTCCAACCAATTCAACAGAAAAAAAAATACATATAAAATTAGAAAGAGAAAAATCATAATTCACAGATAATTGTAAATTTTTTAAATCTAAAAAATAAATCAGATGCATTATTTTAATTTAATAAAAGTTTAACAATGTCACTGGATTCTTTAAAAAGTACACAAACGTCTACTATAAATCTCTACACTTAGCAACAAACAGCTTGAAAATAAAAATTTTAAATATACCATTATCGACAGCAATAAAAATTATAAAGTATCAGCATCAAATATTAAAAAAAAAGTCTAAGGAGAAAATTATAAAGCTTTATTATTATGACAGTAAAGAATATCTCAATATTGATGGATAAAACATGTTCATAGACTAGAACACTCAACAGTATAAAGATCCTAATTCTTTCCAAATTGATAGATTCAATACAATAATCTGCATCAAAATCCCAACAAATTTGCAGTTTTTCTTTTAACTTGACAAGCTGAAAATAAAACGAAGATTTAACATTTCGATGAGAATCGAGGGACCAAGGATAGTCAATCACTTCACATGAAAAGAAAGGAGGACTTCTCTTCCCAGCTCAAGACTTACTACCATGCTAATATAACTACACAGAACCGACAGAAAAAAACCAGACCAAATACAGAAGAGAACACCCAGAGTAAGATACATGCCCCTGTACCAACAACTATACACAGCAGAGGGGTATCGGAGATGGAGGAAAAGAAGGACCTTTGAATAAATAATTCAATGAGAAGGGGGGGGGGAACCATGGTGAGCAAACTAGAAATCAGTAAGTTAAAAATGAAACTGAACCCTTACCTTCCACTATATGCAAAAATCAATTTATAATGATTTAAATACATATCAAAAGCAAACCTATAAAGTTTTTACAAGACAAGATAGGTTACTCGTGGTAGGTAACCTATGGTAAACTACTCTTTGGTAAGAAGAAAATCTACAAGACTTCGCTTTAACCTACCCTGGTTGATGGTAGGGGGTAAGGCCTTCACCAGAAATTGATTATTACTATGGTACAAATTCACAGAAAACAATGACTGTTTCCTTACTTTTGTAGCTTCAGAAAAAAAACAACACAGAAAAACAGATGATCCACAGCTTGTGAACATGGAAATGATATTTTAAAAAATGAATTTTTGTTTATAACACAGAAGAGCGGGGAAAAAAAGTGTGTCTGATTTTATATATTTGACGATTTGAGGAAACAAAGGAGAAAAATACATTTGTAATTAAAAAGAAATTTAAAAAGTCAACTTTAAAATGTCTTAGGAGGACTTTCAAAAAGGAAACCAATGGCTAAATTTTACTGCATAGTATAATCATATTCTGAAAAAGAAATTAGACTGGTTTTATATTTAAAAAAGTACAAAGCTGTTATATTAAAAAAAAAAAAACCTTAGAGTTTCATATAGTTTACAAATTAATATTGATTAGGAAAAAAATTGCTTAAAATCTTTGAGAATATTGCCATGAATTACACTCTAAATTTAGAGAAAATTCTACCCTTTGAAAGCTTGAATTATTTGTCCTGCTTCATTTACCTCTATGAGAACTTAGTGATACAAGTGGACGACATCACTGTATCTTAATTTTAAAATGACATTTACCAAAAAAGTTCATAGCTGGGCTAACAACATGCATATATAACTACCATTTTTGCAGTATTTATTTTACAGTTTCTTCTATAGAGATATTTCTTCATTTACCCTTCTGAACAACTTTTAATTTCATTCCAAGAAATGGGACAAGTCTATGCATTCCAGTAACTAAAAAAATCTCCTGGTGAAGCTTTGTAGATTGATTGTTCTACTATTTGTGACATTTCAATTTTAAATCCAAGATCAGAATCTCAGTGCCAGGACTACTTTCTAGAACTTTCACAAACAACTTGCCCCAATATTTACTTTAAACCCAAATTTGTTTTCCTTTGATAGACAGGAGAATAGGAGATATTCCTGCCAACAATCCACTGAAGCATAATGTCTACATCTAAATTAGTATAAAACTGAAAAAAAAAAAAAGCAGCTGCTGTGTCTATTCAGGACACACAGCAGCTGTGAAAAGGGTTTTATTCTTTCCCTTCCAAGTCAGTACATCAAAACCCTCTCCCTCAAGAGCTTGCCAGCAACTTCACACCAATTGTACAATTGCCATAGCAATGAAACAATAGCCACACGTGTTCATCTGAACTACCACGCCTGGGCTATTTATAACTGGAAGATGCCTCCAACAAGAAAACCACAGAGGACAGACTAATGAAGCTGTATAATGGCCATAAGTGTTAGACTGGACTTGACTTTAATTAGCATAACTCAGGAAAACAATGACTATGTTATTTCATGATCTATTCTTTCCCTTTTGTTAAAACTAAACATCAGTGCTTAGATGATATATCACATATCAGATAATTTTTCTCCAGTGGACTTCATAGGAAAAAACCCTTCAATATCAATTATACATATATTTTAAAATATCAATCCATTTCTTACAACAGGAAGGTCTTCAATTTTTAATATGTACGTTTAGAAAAAAAATGAATAAATAAAATGTGATTTTGATGTATTTCAACCTAAATAAAAATACCTAGGATGGCATAATAATTTATTGATGAAAGGAGGAAGGAAAGAATAAAAATGACAATACTAAAAATGTCTGATGGACGCCCACAGTGCAAGGAATTTTTTTTTCATGATCTAGAGAATCTCACTCCAAGTAAGTGTCCCACAGCTCTCCACCTTATTAAAGTTACTAAAATAAGAATCCATTATAAGCCAGTTATATCTCATAGTACTATCTCAGTATATTAAGTTTCCATCACAATAAATACAGCAAAATATTTAATCAATACTATTAATATTTCATCAAGGGTGCTATTTGAAGCTGTCATAAAATATAATACTTAAGTGTTAGTGGTGAGAAGCAACAGCAGGAATAATGGTGAATCATTAGTTATTATAATACAGGAAATCCTTCAAAAACCTGTACTTTGCTGGTTAATTAAAAAACGTATTAAAATAAACTTTGTTACAAAATTATTTCTAAGTAGCCCTGGCCGGACAGCTAGGTTGGTTAGAGCAGTGGTCCCCAACCTTTTTTGGGCCACAGACCGGTTTAATGTCAGAAAATATTTTCACGGACCGGCCTTTAGGGTGGGACGGATAAATGTATCACGTGACCGAGACAAGTGTCAAGAGTGAGTCTTAGATGAATGTAACAGAGGCTTGGGGACCACTGGGTTAGAGCATTGTCCCGACAGGCAAAGGTTGCAGGGTTTGGTCTTCAGTAGGGACACATACAGAAACAGACTGATGTTTTGTCTGTCTCTCTCTCCCTCCCTTTCTCTCTAAAATCAATATATAAGTTTTTAAAAAATAAATATTTTTCACAGAAAAATAAAAATTTTTCTTAAAATCAAACACTCTGTATTAAACACTTTAAAAACTAAGCAGTGATATCACTATAAATAACAAAACAATCCATTTTTTATTTGTAATATAATTGATTTAGCAATGGTCTATTGTGCATGGTCTATACAAATCATACCAGAAAGTTATAGTACTCAACCTTGAAAAGCTTAAAGCCTAGCTACTAAAAAATAAAAAAGTGAATCACTAACTTTTAAGTGAGACAAAGAAAAATGAAGGTAACAGTAGTCCAAGCTAGGCTTCATAAGCAAGATTATCAGCATGAAATGAAATGGCTGAGATTATACAATAATTATACAGTAGTCCCACCTCATCTGGGGTTTTGCTTTTCATGGTTTCATTTACCTATGATCAACTGCAGTAGAATATATATATATATAATATATAATATTATAAATTGAATATATATATTATATATGTAAATTGATTATAGATCTTATATATAAATGGAATGTATATAATATACATAATATGTATAATATATAATATACACCATATATAATATATATCACATATTATATATAATATATGGTACATATCATATATAATATATGGTATATATTATATAATATCTAAATATGATATATAAGCATGATATATAATGCATAAAATAAAATATGTGTAATGTTATATGTTATATACATATTATATAATATATAATTATATATGTATAATATAATGAAATGTTATATAATGTATAATTATATATATTATATTATATATATATAAAATGGAAAAATTCCAGAAAGAAAAAATTTATAAGTTTTACATTGAGTGCCATTCTGAGTATGTGATGAAATCTGGAACCACCCCATTCCATCCTCATCCTACCTGGAACCTAAATCATCCATTTGTCCAGCTTCTCCACACTGTACACACTACCTGCCCATTAGTCACTTAGTAACCATCTCAGTTATTAAATGTCATGTCACAGTATTGCACCACCTGTGTTCAAGTAACCTTTATTTTACTTCATAATGCCACATTCACATAACTTTTATTACAGCATTATTGTAATAAGGATGAAACTTGTTATAATTATTCTGTTTATTATTAGTTATTGCTATTGACCTCTTACTGTGCCTAACATAAATTAGGCTTTATCCCAAATATGTATATGCAGGAAAGAATACAGTACATATAAGGGTTTGGTACTATGCATGGTTTCAGGCATCCATGGGAGGTTCTTAGAAGAAATCACCCTTATATAAGAAGGGATTACTGTACAGCCTTCTGGGTATTTTATTAACATATGGATATTAATCTGGTATCCCTCAAAACCTAACCATTTAAAAATGTTAGCTGTCTACTAAGATTCTATAAAAATTATGTACGGCACACTCTATAACTTCTTGAATGCAACCTTAAGGAACACAAAGAGCCAACTTATTTTAAGAAGAATATTAATTGTGATGCTAATTACAAAATTAAACCACGGTGGAGACAAGGTAAATTAGAAGAATAATTTCTTGTCTGACCAGGCAGTGGTGCAGTGGATAGAGCATTGGACTGGGACACAGACGACCCAGGTTCAAAACCCCAAGGTTGCTGGCTTGTGCGCAGGACCATAGACATGACCCCATAGTTGCTGGCTTAAAGCCCAAGGTCTCTGGCTTGAGCCCAAGGTCCCTGGCTTGAGCAAGGGGTCACTCACTCTGCTATAGTCCCCAAGTCAAGGCACATGTAAGAAAGGAATCAATGAACAACTAAGGAGCGGCAACAAAGAGCCGCGACGAAGAATTGATGGTTTTCATCTCTCCCTTCCTGTCTGACTGTCCCTATCTGTCCCTCTGTCTGTCTCTGTCAAAAAAAATGAATTTCTTGAACACTTACTATGAGTCAGATTTTTATACACATGCTTTCTTTAGTTCTCACAACTGCACTTAAAATAAGCATTGTTAGTCCCATTTTACAACTGGGTGAAGACTCAGAAGCTTGAATGAGTTGAATAAAATACATAAGAGCACCCAACTAGTTAAGTGACAGGACTGTCTAATCCAAGTATTCACACTTATGTGGGTAAAAAGTCTCTCTAGGCCTGACCTGTGTGGCACAGTGGTTAAAGCGTCTACCTGGAATGCTGAGGTCACTGGTTTGAAATCCCTGGCGTGCCTGGTTAAGGCACATATGAGCATTGATGCTTCCTGCTCCTCCCCCCTTTTCTCTCTCTGTCTCCCTCTCTCCCTCTGCCCTCTCTAAAATGAATAGAAAAAAAGTCTCTCTAAAAACATTTGTACACAGCCCACTTTTCAAAAGGGTTTTAGGAAACTTACACATTAAAAACAATTTAAGAAAACGTATCATGCACACATAAAAATGGAGCTGTCTAATGTACATAACTAAACATAGACATTTGAGATGAAATATTTATTAAAGTAACTTTGAGTCCCTACAACCAGTTTCCAGTTAAGAGGTCTGGCCAGAAAATTTTAGGCCTGTGTCTCATAATATAAAGTATTGAGGGAAGGACAAGCTGTGCTGAGTATAATATTCAGTTAATGGCTCCAAAGCCAGCCTTAAACCCACAGATATTTCTTCCACTCTTGCTTACTTAAAATATAACTGCTCTAAAGGAAAACTCTAATATCACGTGAACTTCTGTTCAAAAAAATAACATGCACTCTTTTAGGAAACGACAGAATGGCAAAGGCTTTCAGCTTCTTCAAACTCTGCCTAATGAACATTCAGTGGGAGAAATGCCCCATCACGGTCCAGAGGTAGAACGAAGGTAAAAAATGGGCAATAACAATCCAGCATACATTCAGGGAATATTTAACACGCACTACAATAAAATGCTATGCCTACACATAAAGATATATAAAATACAAGTAACCTGTAATATAGCTGGACACACAAAACATACCATCAATAATAACACGTTATCAGGAAGTGTGAGAGGAACACTAATGATAAGAAGTGCTCCTGAAGCTGTAGGAGGGAAAGATCACTCTGGGTTTGCCAGGCAGTTTCATGGAAGAACCATATTTGCAAGTAAAAAAGAGGTAAGGTAATGAAAGGAAAATGATACATCTTAATGAACAGCTATCCCAGTCACATAACTGGCAAAAACTAAATGCCACAAGTTTGGGGTGGGTTCGTGAAAGCTTCTTTTTGTCTAGAATCAGAGATTTAAAAATCCTAAAGATGTAGTTTTACTAGTCCTAAGAAAAATAATTTTAAATATTAAAGCAAATTACATATGCTTTGTGGCATATGGAGAGAATGAGGAATTTGGGTCTAAGTAATACACAATATTCAATTTGTAGTTCTGCCAACTTACATTATACTTTGAATGTAACCATGGCAAATTATTTAACCTATTTGGTTTACCCATCTATAAAATGTGGGTGATAATATTAACTCAAGAGGCTTTAGGATTCCTCAGTTAGATAATGTCCTCTAGAAAATGAGTTAATTATCTAAATTCTTTACAATCAAATTCTTAGTCTAAATTAAACAAACTTTTCTGCTTTTTCTATCTCAAAATGGTTTCATTAAAGTAACTTTAATCTCTAACAATAAACTGGGTCTGTTAAGTATAGTAAATATGGTTAGTACCGTATATTATTTTCAAAATTTTTTTAACCAGCTCTTTTCATTTACGTACAAGTACTAATTCAATGGTATCAGTTGTAATTTCTAATATCATTCTACAGTCCCTCTAAACATAACTATTATTTTTTCCTTATTCTAATATTAGTATTACTATTATATGTCTAGTTGGGTCACCAATGGGTTGTTGGTAATAAGGTGACCAATCGTCCTCCTTTAGGGAGTACAGTCCTTCTTTTGTAAGTTCCGTCCTCCCTCAAAAAGTGTCCTCCTACATGTCCTCCTTTTTGGTACTGGAAGACTAATCTGTAAATGTCCATATTCGATTGATGCAGAGTCGATCCACTGCATGTGATGTGACGTATTTGTATTTGACATGACGATTCGTCAAGGATCAGTACAGTGCTGCGAGACATGATTATGAGATGCATGAGCTCCACACGGGAGACCTTGAGCGAGAACATGATATACCGAGCATGCAGATGGCTTTGTGTACTTCTTGCTGAAACACAACTCGGCACATACGACAGTGTAGACTCATAATTTTTTCTTTCTCAGTGAATTTTCAATCATAGACAGGTAAGCACAATTCATGTTTAATTCATTATTTAATAATTTCCAAGTAGGTAAAATTTTATTTACAAGTATTTTCCAGAAATTCAAGTTTTGTTTTTTTTATCATTTTTTGGGGGGGGCATTTTTCTGAAGCTGGAAACAGGGAGAGACAGTCAGACAGACTCCCGCATGTGCCCAACCGGGATCCACCCGGCACGCCCACCATGGGGCGACACTCTGCCCACCAGGGGGCAATGCTCTGCCCATCCTGGGCGTCGCCATGTTGCGACCAGAGCCACTCTAGCGCCTGAGGCAGAGGCCACAGAGCCATCCCCAGCGCCCGGGCCATCTTTGCTCCAATGGAGCCTAGGCTGCGGGAGGGGAAGAGAGAGACAGAGAGGAAGGCGCGGCGGAGGGGTGGAAAAGCAAATGGGCGCTTCTCCTGTGTGCCCTGGCCGGGAATCGAACCCGGGTCCACCGCACGCTAGGCCGACGCTCTACCGCTGAGCCAACCGGCCAGGGCCCAGAAATTCAAGTTTTAAAGTGGAAATCTAACCTCAAACCGTATCTATTAATAATGCATTTTTATTAAATAGATGCATAAAACAGATGTTTTTTAATTAGAAAACAATAAATACACCCGAATATTACTCCAAATTAGTGGTTTTGTTTGATATTTAGTTTTGTTAATTTAGCTTCCGGAAAATTTGCCTACAATGATGTAACGTTTTCAGTTCCTAATGTGCTTGCATCATTCGTGTAGCTCTATATTTTATTTTTAATTTTAAATTTCATTTAAGGGATGGAAAAATCAAAAAAGAGAAAATGCCACTTCAATGATAAATTGAAAAATAAATGTCCATTCCTCATATCAAAGAAAGATACCATTGTTTTCTGCAATATTTGCAGCGGAGAATTTTGTATTGCAGTTGGGGGCAGAGCAGCAATAATGAAACACTTGACCACCAACAAACATAAGCAATCATTAGATGCATCAGCTTCCAGTTGTAAAGTAACAAGTTTTTTTAAAAACTTCAAATTATTCTGAAGATAAAAAAACAGTTGGCTGCAATGGAGGGAACATTTGCATTTCATAACATAATTCACAAAGTTTTCGTAGTATGGATTGTACAATTAAATTACTGAAAAAGTTTCACAATGCAAAATTTTCATGTGCCAGAACAAAATGCGAGGCTACTTTGAAATCAGTATTTAAAAATTACTGTGACAAAATACTTACAGAGGACTTGGAAACTGCAGTATTTGTAATGATTTTATCTGATGCATCAAATCATAATGAAATTAAATTGTATCCAATAATAGTAAGTATTTTAATGTTACCAAGGGCATTCAAGTAAAACTTTTACATTTAGAATCCATTGAGGGTGAAACTTCTGAAATTTTGTCAAACCATCTTCTATACAGAGTAATAAATGAAAACAATTTGAAATCCAAAGCTATTGCAGTAACGGCTGATAATACAGATATAAATTTTGGTGGGCGAAGATGCAAAGGAGTGAATAATGTGTATGCAAAATTACAAGAGTTACTCCAAAATAAAATACTAGGAATAGGTTGTAATGCACATATTTTGTCAAATGCAATCAACACAGCGTCATGTGCCATGCCAATTGATGTAGAAGTAATACCATTCATCTTGCTACTTTAAAACAATTTTGTGAAGCAAATATTGAATACAAAAAACTTTTAGGATATTCAAAAGTCAGATGGCTTACTCTAACAACTGCAATGGAGAGCGTATTCTACAATTATTTGAGCCTCTCCGTTCATATTTTTTAAGTTTAGACAAATGTCCTAAAATCCTGGAATCGGTTTTTCAATAAAATATCTGAGATATTAATGTATTTTGTACATAATCAAGCATCTGTTTTTCACAAAATGATTCAAAAGATTGAAAGTGAACACATTTCAGCTATGGAAGTTAGTCTTATTTTGAATGACTTTATCCTGCAATATAAATCTCATTTTGAAGAAAAATTCTTTCCTTTAATTATAAAAAGAAAATTGTCAGACTTAGAGGAATCAAATCCAGGCATAACAGAAAAGTTTATCAAAGAAGTGCAGAATTTTTACCAAACATGTTTTCAATATATCGAAGAATGGTCTGAAACAAACATCATGGGAAATAACAGTTTTCAGTGGTTTATTTTTTACTTCATCGCAAGTATATTGGACAGATATTGAATCTTGTCTTTATCAAAAGTTTTTTATCAAAAGAAATGCCAGACATCAAAATAGACGACAATGGTCTCTTTGAAGAAATTAGAAGACTGAATGTATATTTAAATTCTGAAAAATTAATACAATGGGAAAATGAACATGTCAAAATTGATAAAAGATGGGTGGAAATACTCAGCCATTTCAAAAATGAACATATTCCATGTGAAAATTTATTCTTGCTCAATTTACACTGTGCTGCCCTAGAACTAACACAGCAGTTGAGTTTTTTCAATTTCTAATGATTTTTGGACAAGTGAGAAATCAAGATTGAATGCTGGTACTCTAGCTGCAGCATTTGCCATAAAATTCAATATGAAGGATATTTCTTGTTCAGATATATCCAATATATTGTTCCAAGATGATACATTGACAAAAAAAAATTCATTCAATGGAAATGAGTACTTTTTTCTTATAATTACTATTAAAAACTAAGGCATGTAAATAAGCATAATTACAATATAAAAGATTACAAATGTTTTTATTATGCATTTATTGTATTATAGTGTATTACTGTTGCAATGAATAAAATGTTTCTTTTATTTACAATATTGTTTTCTTCAATTTATTTTTGTCCTTTTCATTGTAAAAAAGTTGGTCACCTTAATAATAAGTAGGACTGAAGAAACTAGAAATATTGATGTCAATATGATTCTGCATGTTTCTCTTTACAAGTTTATATTACTCAGAGTATCTGTCAAAATACAAATTTTTTTAATTGGTTTTCTCTCTTCTTTCCCCTTCTTGACTATTTAGCCTCATACACAGGTTGCTTCTAGTGAAAATTGTTTATTATGATAAACAAGTACTTTGTTTCCCAGAAAGTTTAACCTTCTGAATTTTAGGTACCTTTCATAAATTTAAAAATAACTATGGAAGTAATCTGCAAAATGTAAAGATAGGAATAATAAATAAATACCAAAGTAATTACTTAATCTGAGTTCTTTTTTTGTTTTTTTCTTGTCTAAATGTGAAACAACTCAAAGGCAGGAGCCAGGAAGAAAGTGCTAAAAAAAAAAGGGCTAAGGAGTGGCTGAATAAACAACGGCTGACGGCAGTGCTCACCTGCAAGGAGCTGGACCTGGTGAACAAACGGCTGGTGACCAGTCACGTTGAGGGCTGCCTAGACAAAGCAGGCAGAGAAAGATGGTCTTTTTATACACTTATGTCTCCCATAATTACATGTCATAAATGTATAATAATAGTCATAAAAACAAAGTATGAGGAGAACCTAGAATAAGTTTGCAAATATTGGGTACTTAGGCCCTTAGCTGGTTAGTTCAGTCAGTTAAGCGTTGTCCTGAGACGACAAGGTTGTTGTTCGATCCCCAGTCAGGGCACAAATGAGAAGCAACCAATGAGTGCATGACTGAATAGAACAACAAATGAGTGCTTCCCTTCTCCCTCCCCTCTCTCTCCCTTCCTCTCTCTGCCTAGGAATCAACCAATGAATAAAAATAAATAAATAAATAAATAAAAATTAAGCCCTGGCCTTGGCCAGTTGCCTCATCAGTAGAGTGCTTAGAGAAATGCGTTGCTTTAGTAAAAGTTGGAATTAAAAACTTTGGTTAAGGTCCTAGCCAGTTGGCTCAGCACTAGAGTGTCAGCCCAGCATGTGAAAGTCTGGGGTTCCATTCCCAGTCAGGGCACATGGAGGAGTGCTCATCTGCTTCTCTACCCTTCCCCCTCTCCTTCCTCTCTATCTCTCTCTTCCCCTCCCGCAGCCAAGGCTCCATTGGAGCAAAGTTGGCCCGGGTGCTGAGGATGGCTCCATGGCCTCCGCCTCAGATATTAGAATGGCTCCAACCACAACAGAGCAACAGCTTAGATGGGCAGAGCATCACCCCCTGGTGGCCATGCCTGGTGGATCCCAGTATGGCAGATGCAGGCCTCCCCAACTCTCACTTTTGAAAAAATACAAACAAACAAACAAAAAAAAGCCCTGGCCAGATAGCTCAGTTAGTTGGAGCATTGTCCCAGAGCACGGAGGTTGCTTGTTCAATTCTCCAGTCAGGGCACATACAGCAAGAGCTCATGTTCCTGTCTCTCTCTCCCTATCTCTCTAAATATATATATTTATGGTACTTAATATCTGTTGAAGAGAAGAAGGAGGAAGAAAAGGAGAAAACATAGAATTTATCTAAGATCTCAAAGTATTTATGGTTATCACTAGCAGAAATATTATATTCAAAAAGTATCTATAAGTTAAAGAAACTGCATATTATACATATTCATTAAACATTTCCAAAGAATTCTTTTGATTGTATTTAGTAATAAAGTCAACTCCCTTTTGAATCCATTAAGATGAAATATTAAACGTATAAATAATGATATAAATTTTACACCTATTAAGCAATAGGAAAAAAAGTCAGAAAAAAATGGCTTTCCTGGACTATTGTGTCCAACATAATAGCAGACATTTTTGTAATGATAAATTTTATTTAAATCCATTAGCAATTACTAAATGACAAGCATCTAGAGATACTATCTTGTTTCCATGGAAATGCAGAATATATGACTTAATTAGGACTGTGGTGAAAATAATGCCTACCTTCTTTAATACAATGACATAAATGTAATTATACAATATATAGTTTCTTATCCATTTAATAAACACCTCATGTTTTAAAATCTCCTAATCAGCTGCTATTTAAACGTTTTTCCAGAAGCGGCATCAGTAACATATTATTTACTTGCTATGACTTTTAAATTTTGGATTACAACATTAGGTTTCACATTAAATCATTCCTGTGCATCCTTAATTTTATAAGCTCATTATTTCTGTGTAATCAGTTTAAGAGAGCTATTTGTAATCATTATGAGACCTATATTACTATTGCTATGGCTCCCTTCCATAAGAGGTGGTTTATAAAAAAAATACTGATTGAAGGTTGCCAAACACCAATGCTATTATATTAATCAAGGTAATGAGAACATGCCCTCAGGAAGGCATGAACAGAATAACGTAAACTAGTCCGTCATATTTTTAGTAATTTGAATGAGCATGTTAACAGAGAACCACTCACTGGTCTCTGTGAAATCTAAGGTAAAACAAAGCCAAAGTTTAAGACTTTCAATGTGTCTCTGGCATTGAAAGAGCCGAGAATTTCCTGACAAGACAGTGAAAGATGCCACTTGATTTGGTAGATTTTTCTTTATATGAAAAATGAACAAAATGAAAATGAATATTTAAATAACACCAATTATATTCCAGGTATGCTACTAACTTCCTTTGTACCGACTGCTAATTCCCAGAGCAACTCTGCATCAGGACGAGTGGGGATGAAGGAGCGACAGAACAGAAACTCCAACACTGACCAGCCAGACCGAGCACTTCCATTCACTTGACTCTCACTCTTGTTCTCCCTTAATTCACAACAGGCATCTGGTTCTTCCTCCTTCTGTTCTATGCTGGCTTAGTAGGAATCAGCACCCTTAAACCTAATCAGTTCAGTAAGAATGGGGAGAGATCAACTTTACAGACTTAAAAAATTGAGGGCCAGAATCTAGATATTAGCAGCCCCACTAAAGTTAATACCATCTTATGAGATCCTGCTTGAACAATCCTCTCCATCTTCCCTTAAATGTCAATCTCCACCTCTAATAAAATATGTCTTCTTTGATGTGATCATAGTAGGTACTTTTCTTCACCTCTGGGCATTCTCCTCGCCCCCAACTTTATTTATTTCCAACAACCTAAAATAATAAAATCTATTTGGAGCAGTACATTTGACAAAGGACGTCCACACATTATCCTCTCATCTGATACTTAGGGCTACCTTCTGAAATAAGCAGGGCCTGTTATCAGCCCATTTTTATATGAGGGAACTAACAAATGACCCAATAGGTCACATGCAGTGATTCAATGGGTTAGAATGGTTGTCACCTGGGGACAATTCCTATCACCCTCACACAGACACCCCAACCCACCCCCGGGAGTGGAGGAATATGTCACTATCTGAGAAACTATGTTGATCACAGCTGGGGGCAGTTTTGCTACTGGCATTGAGTCCAGGCCAGGGATGCTGCTAAATATCTCCAATACATGAGACAGATGCCTACCACAAAGCATTATCCAGCTTAATATAGCAATAGTGCTGAGACTGAGAAAGCCTCAATTAGGAGTGAAATGAATCCCGTCTCTACCACTTATTAGCTTAGAAACCTTATTTAACCTCGACAAGTTTCAGTTCCCTCATTTGTATAAAAGGCAAAAAACAATATATTTTTAAATGTATATACTGTAAAATTAGCTCCTTTCAGTGTATAGTTCTATGAATTTTGACAAATACATGGTCATGTAACCACAGGCACAATAAAGATGCAAAACCCTTCCATCACCATAACCCTTCCCTCAATCTCTCCATCTGTATAAACAGCAGCCCCACACAGACTGTGTTCACCCATCCCTCTAGTTTCAGCTTCTCTACACTGTCATGTAAATGAAATCATACAATATGTAGTCCTTAGGTATGGTTTACTCAACGCATTTGAGACTCATATATGCTGGTGTGTGACGTAGCAATACTCTATTTTTTATTGCTGAGCAGTATTCCATTGTATGGATATACAATGGCACAGTTTATCTGTCATTTGAAGGTATTTCAGATGTTACCAGTTTTAGATGATCATGAATAAAATTGCTATAAACATGTGCACATACATTTCTATGTGAACATAAATTATTTCCCTTGTATAAATATCTTCTAGTAGGACCGATAGGTCGTATGGTGAGTATACGTTTACATTAGAATGGACAGCCAAGCAGCTTTCCAACGTGGCTATACCAGCTGCAATCACAACAGTAATGTATGAGCTTCCCACTGGCAACCCATATGCACTTGAACTTTGTATTGTCAGATTTCTGTTTTTGCCCTTCTAACAGGTGTATACTAGTATCCAGTTTGAATTTGTATTTCTCTAATAATGATATTAAGCATCTTTTTTTAAAAGTATCTATTCTTAGAAGTTTTAGTTTTACTAAGAAATTGGGAAGAAAGTACCGAGTTCCCCTACACCCCTTCCATCTCCCACTGCCCTGCCAGTACCCCTTTCGTTAACATCTCACATTGGTGTGGTACGTGTGTTAAAACTGATGAGATAATATTCTTGTTATTGACTGATGTCTGTAGTTTACATGAGAGTTCACTTTTCTGTTATACAATCTGAGTTTCAACAAATATTTAATGATATGCATCCACCTTTACAGCATCACACGTAACAGTTTCACTGCCCTAAATATCCCCTGTGCCACATCTGTTCATTCCTCCCTCCCTCTCCCCCACCCCGAAATCCTGGCAACCACTGATCTCTATACTGTCTCCACAGTTTTGCCTTCTCCAGAGTGTCATATCATTGGACTCATCCAGTATGCAGCCTTTTCACATTGGCTTCTTTCCCTTAGTAATAGGCATTTAAGTTTCCTCCATGTCTTTCCAGGCTTATTCTTTTCAGCACTGAGTAATACATATGAATTGTATAGATGCATCAATTTATTCATTCATTTACTGCAGGACAGCTCTGGAAATTTTTCTTGTTTGAAACCTGATATTAACAGACATTCAATATTCCTTTAAAATTGTATTTAGAAATTTTAATGGGGTGACATTGATCAGTAAGAGTACATAAATTTCAGGTAAACATTTCTGTAAGCATTTGAACAGTTGATTACATTGTATATCCATCACCCAAAGTCAAATCACTTTCTGTCACTGTATATTTGTCGCTCTTTATTCCTCTTCCGCCTCTGCTTCCCCCACAACCCTCTTCCCCTGATAACCGACCGCTTCACTTTAATCTATGCCCATGAGTCTCAGTTTTGTCTCACCTATATGTAAAATCATAGTTCTTAGTTTTTTCTGATTTGCTTATTTCGCTCAGGATAATATTCTCAAGGTCCATCCACGTTGTCATAAATAGCAATATGTCAGTTTCTTATGGCTCAGTAATATTCTATAGTATATATGTACCACATCTCCTTTATCCAATCTTCTGTCAATAGACACTTTGGTTGTTTCCATGCCTTGGCCTCTGTGAATAATGCTGCAATGAACACGGGGGTGCATGTGTCTTTATATACCCATGTTTTTGAGTTTTTTGGGTACTCAGTAGAGGGATTGCTGGGTCATAAAGTAGTTCTATTAATTTTTTGAGGAACCACCATACTTTCTTCCGTAATGGCTGTACCAATTTACATTCCCACTAGCAGTGAATAAGATGATGTATCTTTTTCCATCCTTTTAGCTTTTAATCTATCTTCAACATTATATTTTAAATCACTTTCTTATTGAGAGTACAGTTAGGGATTTTTGTTGTTGTTGTTTACTTAATCTGACAATTTGTGTCTTTTGTCTTAGATCATATATATTTAATATAGTTATTGCATCACTTGTTTTCTGTTTGTATACTTTGCTTTATGTTCTTCTGTTCCTCTTTACTGCCTTATTCTGCATTTAAAAAATATTTTCCTATACTCTATTTTAACCTATCTATTGGGTCACCGGGCAGTATCACTTTATACTCACTTTTTAGTGCTTGCTCTAGGGATTATAATATACATCCCTAACTTTCAAACTACTCAGTATTAATATTTTATCACTTTCCGTAAATACAGAGAGCTTACAATAATAGAGATCCCTTTACCTCTCCCATTGTTATAGGTGTCATATACAGTATATTACAACTACATACCTTGAAAAACTATCAATGTCATGAATTTTGCTTTCAACATCATACATATTTTAAAGAACTCATGCGAAAAAATAATTATATTTACCTAGTTATTTCCTATTTCTGTGACTCTCCATGACTGATATTCTAAGTTTTCTTCTGATATCATTTCCCTTCAGTCTGAAGTAGCTGCTTTAGTATTTTAGAGCACAGCTGTTGACAATCGCATTCTTGGACAATAGCTTTTCTCTTTCAGCACCTAAAAAGTCCTCTCTCCCCTCTGTCTCTGGCCTCCTGGTTCCTGATGAGAAACCCACAATCATTTGTGTCATTGGTCCCTTGTGTGTATAAACTGTGGTTTTTTCCTCACTGCTTTCAAGTTTTGTTTTGTTTCTCTCTTTGATTTTCAACAGTTCGCTTTCATAATTTACTTTCAAAATGTGTAAACTAACTGATAATGCAGTTGAGTTTACTGTTTGTGTTTTTCCAGCTTAATCTCCTGGGTTTGACCTGTGGATGGGCTGAGGCCCAAGACTATTCGAGTGAACAGCAGCAAAGAAAAAAAAGAAAGAAAGAAAACAAAACCTCTGGAGAAACCCACTCTTTCTAGCTGAAGGACTGAGAAAATGGACCCTCCTCCTAGTGAGCCAGAGGATATGGAAGAAATCCCCCACTGCTCCCTCCTCGCCTGGCCCGGCCCTGTGTCAGGCCAGCCCGGCACAAGGCGCCCCGCTGCAGGGTGGAGGCCCTGGTGCAGCACCGCAGTGCTGGGGTGGAGAGCATGTGAGGTATCACTGTTCCTTTTCTCTCCAGTTCCTCTTGCCACTTCCCCAAGGGCAGTCCCTAGTATGCGGAATGGTATGACAGGTTTAAAGTTTTGAGACAAACCCTGATCTTCTAGACATCTGATTGGGAAACGGGGGACCCTAGGAGCCAGAGAGTGTCATGTACGCTCAAGGGCCCTCAGCTGTGTTTTGCACGATTCCCGAACTTGTAGCTGTAATCAGTGGAAGGACAGGACGGAGGACGCACGCCATTTGACTAGCATCAGATATCACTCGTCACATTTTAAAACAATTGTTTTCCTTACAGCATACAGACACAAATATGAATTTGGGAGGCAGAAAAAGACATTCCAACAATATCAGTAAGAATTACGAACACTGGATATTGAAGCAAACACTCTTTAACTGATATATTTAAAGGTATCTAATTAAAGATGAAGCACACATCTGGTAGAATAAGACAGAAACATCAATCTATTTTAAGATATTATAAAAATCATCAAACAGAAGACTTCAGACCTGGTTTGTGCTTTCTTCTCTTCTCAAGTACAAGTACTTCAAAATACTACCACCAGGCTCTCAAGTACTCACCTGTGTGTTCTACCCGCCAATAACCACTTTTAAACTGTGTCAGTTGGCATAGAATTGCGTGGTCTATAAAAACACAAAGCCCCTTTTCAATGCAACAGCTTTCCATTAAAAATCACTCTTTCAGAGAGAGTACTCTGCAGCTTCAACAAGATGCCTTAAATAACAACAAACACAAAAATAGCCAGTAGGCAGGCTTGCTCCCAGAGCCGTCTCAAATGACAAAATTCAACCTAAGTCAGGTGATCTGACTGGAGAGGCGTCTGGAACTGAGCACCAAGTCTGAACAGAGGGAAAGAGCAGTCTATTAAAAGCTAAAATGTTTTAGAGTGAACACAGAAAGATTCACTCTAGGCCAGCACTGGACTTGAAGCCTCATTTTCATAATAACCTCAGTTTATCTAAGAGCTTAGAATTTCAGGAGTCTAGGAGTAAGCTCTCCCTCCCGCGCAGGCCTGACACAGCCTGGGTTCCTGCCCACTGCGCAGTGCAAAAGGGGCCTGCGTAGGGAGCAGGTCATCTCAACACTCCCTTTCCTTTCCTCTCACCTGGTTAATGAAGCTCCCGTGTTAGAAGAAACTTTGTCCAGAATCTAATAAAACCCTTACGTTCCATAAAGGAACATGAGCTAAGAGAGGTTAAGTGACTTGTCCAAAAATCACATACTTAAGCAAAACGTAAAAGCAAGACTGCGACCCAGGAATTCCAATGTCACTCCCAAGCTTCCTCGGCTCTGCTATGCTGCCTTCTAAGCAAGAGCAGAAACCCGGGAACTGCCGAAGCAACAGCACCAGCAACAGACACACGGCAGTCAAAATGCAGGTGGTCTAGGAAGATGATTTTTTTTTAAGTCTCCTTGTCCCCACCTGGCATCACCATTCTAAAAATGTTTAATTTGAAGCCTTCTCATTGCATCTACTCATAAACATAAATAGAAGTCAACACCTGTTGCCATGATAAAAGAAAATGTGTCTTTGCTTTTGGTGCCACTTGTTTTCTTAACCTGAGGTCACTGATAACATGGCAGAATTGAACCTGAAGCGAGAAATAAGACAGGCCCGCAAACAAGATGTGACATGTCTATTCTCATGTTTCATCCCTCTGGGGAAGAAATATTTTACTTTTCCCCATTGGTTAGAAACACCACCTGCTTTTCCTTATTACATCAACAGCAGAAGATATTCCAGACAATTCAGTTAAAAGCAAAACAGAAACTAAGAGGAAGAAACAAAAGAGGCACTGTAGTCCCTTGTCCACACAGAAAGACCTGCCACAAGAGCAGGGTACTACAAGCGCCAGGGCCCAGCTGATGGGCAGAGTGAACAGGTGTGCCTCTGAAGCCAAGGACAGATCCTGGTTTGTTCCCTTGACTGAAGACTGCAACACGTTTCTGAAGAAATCTACACACTGAGTGAATGACCTGTTTAGGCTGGTCCTCTCGTACAGTTACCAAAGGCCAGTTCCAGTTATAAGTTTCACCATCTCATCCCAAGAGGTAAAATTAGACAAGACATCACAACCAACTCTAGAAACGGAGCACCTTCCCCCCCAGCAGCTGCCTTTGCTCTGCCCGTGGAGGGGAAGGACACGTACCCGTCCTCAGGCTGATTTCATCAGGTACCAGGGCTTTTCTCTCTGCTTCCTGGTGCCGCAACCACACACACACCCTCCTCGGCACTCCATGCCTCTCATTACTGTTTTGTGCTGCAGTTTCATTCAGAAAGGATTCCTCAAAATGTAAAGGCAAACAGTAAATAATTTTTCAAAAAATAAAGGCTAACCATCGAATTAGTTTTCCAAAGGCCCCAATAAATGTTACTAAGATTGAAGACTGCTCAAGAGCATGACTTGAGTTTAGAGTACAACATGTCTATAGTTCTAAGTCTCTTACCCTTGCTTTCCTTCACCCTCTCTTCCATTCTCCAGTCCTGAAGTGGCCATTTTAGTTGCATAATACTTTAGAATTAAATACCAGATCAGTTTAACCTTTAAATTAAAAACAAACAAAAAGATAAACTTTTAGATCCATGTTGCCTTCCAATGATTATTTTTTTCCTCTAGGAGAAAGTTACCTTCATTAGAAAAATGTCTGGGCCAGGACACACAGGAGAAGCTCTCATCTGCTTCTCCACTCTTCCCCCTCTACTTTCTCTCTGTCTATCTCTTCCCCTCCCGCAGCCAGAGCTCCACTAGAGCAAACTTGGCCTGCGCACTGAGGATGGCTCCATGGCCTTCACCTTAGGTGCTAGAATGGCTCCAGTTGCAACTGAGCATCGCCCCCTAGTGGGCATGCAGGGTAGATCCTGGTTGGGCACCTGCAAGAGTCTCTCTGCCTCCCCGCTTCTCACTTCAGGAAAATACAAAAAATAATAATAAATAATAGTAATAATAATGTCCACATATTTGACCTTCCTTCTGTTCTTTCTCCTTCCAATGCTCTAATTCACTTATTCTAATAGTATTTACGAAATGCCTACTATGTGCCAAGAGCTGTGATAGACTCTGGGGTGGATATAAAAATAATAAAACATTGTTCCTATCCCCAAGAAACACAGATGTCGTTAGGGAGCAGAGAAGCCAACACCACTAAGTATTCTATGTGTACCAGGTATCCTGATATAATTCTACCTGATTTAATCCACATAAAATCACTATGATGGCCTGACCTGTGGTGGCGCAGTGGATAAAGCGTCGACCTGGAAATGCTGAGGTCGCTGGTTTGAAACCCTGGGCTTGCCTGGTCAAGGCACATATGGGAGTTGATGCTTCCAGCTCCTCCCCACCTTCTCTCTCTGTCTCTCTCTCCTCTCTCTCTCCCTCTCTGTCCCTCACTCTCCTCTCTAAAATGAATAAATAAAATTTAAAAAAATTTAAAAAATCATTATGATGTAGATCAGGTGTCCCCAAACTATGGCCCGCGTGCCACATGCGGCCCCCTGAGGCCATTTATCCGGCCCTTGCCGCACTTCCAGAAGGGGGACCTCTTTCATTGGTGGTCAGTGAGAGGAGCACATTGACCATCTCATTAGCCAAAAGCAGGCCCATAGTTCCCATTGAAATACTGGTCAGTTTGTTGATTTAAATTTACTTGTTCTTTATTTTAAATATTGTATTTGTTCCCATTTTGGTTTTTTACTTTAAAATAAGATAAGTGCAGTGTGCATAGGGATTTGTTCACAGGTTTTTTTTACAGTCTGGCCCTCCAACGGTCTGAGGGACAGTGAACTGGCCCCTGTGTAAAAAGTTTGGGGACCCCTGATGTAGATATTATTTTATCATTAAAATAATAATAAAACATTGAGAAACCAAGGACTCAGTAAATCACTTAAGTTCATGAAACAACTCATACTACAAATCAGTATAAATATCCTTTTACAGTATTTCACTGAGGCAGATACCTAGTACACATATTAAAGTTAAAATGCAGTAATAATAGCTACCATTTATGATATATTTACTACAAGCCAGGTACTGTCCTAAGAGCTCTATACAGCTTAGCTGATTTCTCACACCAACTCTGTGAAGCAGGTATTCTTGTTAGCACCCTGAAGCATTGTGGTGGAGTGGTTAAGAGCCCAGACTTTGGGTTAAACTGGTGGGTTCAAATTTCATCTCCACAACTTACTAGACATAAGTTCTTCATTAAGTTATTTAATCTCCCTATGTCTAAGATAACATCTGTATAATATGAGAAACAACACAGTATTTACTCTATGGTATGAAGATTAAATGAGTTACACACTAGAATACTTTGAACAATGCTCAAGGGAAGAAATCTATTTCAAGAAGAAACAGCTCAAGTTGGATGAAGTAGAAGTCTATATGATTCCACTTACATGAGGCATCTAAAATAGTCAGATTCATAGCCTAGAAGAGTGGAATAGTGGTTGCCATGGCTGGAGCGAGGAGGAAACAGGGAGCTGCTAACCAACGGGCATAAGGTTTCAGGGAAGCAAGACTAGTGAGCTCTAGAGATCGCTGTACAACATTGTACGTATTGTTATCAATACTGTACCACACACTTAAAAATTTAAGAGGATAATTCTCATGTTCAATGTTTTTACCACAAGAATTTTTTTTCTTTTTAAGACAAAATATTACCACCTCTTCCTAATCCTTCAGCATTTTCCTTGCCCTAAAGTTTACTAAATATTTATATGAAGAAAGGAAGGGAGGGTGGCAGAGAAAGAAACAAGTCCCTCATTTTTTTTTAATGGCCTGAAAAGGTTTAAGCTGTTAAGTAACATCACTAGTATAACATTTCTTTTAGAACATGAAGCTCACATGCAGAACAGTTAAAGATAAGCTATCCCACAGTATAGGCAGCTCTTGCTCAAACATAAACTGCTTGGTAGGACTTGATTATTTCATCAATATCTAAATTGAAAAAGATGACATTTAACCTGATTTTATTGGCCCACTTTAAAATTGTTATCTTTCCCACTGACCTCAATATCATCACACATTAAAAGAAATTATAAGTTGGAAGAAACTGCACCTGACTAGGTAGCTACACATTCTAATGTGTGGAGAGAATAATCCCATCTTCAAAATCATTTTTGAAGTCGATCATTGACAATGGCTGCCTTTTAAGGAAAGCTGTATTGCCTAGGCCAGGGTAGTCAACCTTTTTATACCTACCGCCCACTTTTGTATCTCTGTTAGCAGTAAAATTTTCTAACCACCCATTGGTTCCACAGTAATGGTGATTTATAAAGTAGGGAAGTAACCTGACTTTATAAAATTTATAAAGCAGAGTTACAGCAAGTTAAAGCATATGATAATAATTACTTACCAAGTACTTTATGTCAGATTCTGCTAAGCTTGGCAGAATAAATCTTTATAAAACAACTTACTATAGTTAAATCTATCTTTTTCTTTTTTTTAACAGAGACAGAGAGAGAGAGTCAGAGGGAGGGATAGACAGGGACGGATGGACAGACAGACAGGAACGGAGAGATGAGAAGTGTCAATCATTAGTTTTTCGTTGAGCATTGCAACACCTTAGTTGTTCATTGATTGCTTTCTCATATGTGCCTTGACCACGGGCCTTCAGCACCGAGTGACCCCTTGCTCAAGCCAGCATCCTTGGGTTCAAGCTGGTGAGCTTTTGCTCAAACCAGATTGAGCCCGCGCTCAAGCTGGTGACCTTGGGGTCTTGAACCTGGGTCTTCCGCATCCCAATCTGACACTCTATCCACTGCAACACCGCCTGGTCAGGCTAAATCTATCTTTGTATTTATACTTTGGTTGCTCTGCTACTGCCCACCATGAAAGCTGGAACGACCACTAGTGGGTGGTAGGGACCAGCTCGACTACCACTGACCTAGACAGCTTTCACAGATCCAGGAGCCCTACATGGTGGGACTTGGGGGTGTTAGTCTGGTTGGAGAAGAGCTAGGGGTCTTGTCCTGAAGCTTTGTTGGCACAGCAAGCACACTACCTATACTGTATGTTACAGACCAGTAAACATGGCAGAGCTGTCTAAAAATGCTTTTATTCACACTTAAGATTGAGAAACACCAAGCATTTTAGCAAAGAATAACAACAGCAAAGTGTGGTGAGAGCAGGGGAAGGAAGAAGATGATGAAGGGACAGGGAGTAGTGGAAACAAAGCAGGTGACAAATGGTTGGCTTTTGTTTTCACAAGGGTAATATTAATTCCTTTGGTGAAAGGTTTTTTACAACAGCAAAAAAAAAAAAAAATAAAGGCAAATGTTTATCATAGCATCATTAAAATAAGACTAATTTGCAAATCAATCACTCAAGAACACTAAATAATTGGTTTTCTTGAAAGAAATCCTGCAAGTGGCAGAATGAATCATTTAAAGAGTCAAGAGAGAATTGAGGAGCTCCACTGAGGGTGCCAGAGACATATGGCTTTCAAAGTTGTCATCGCCACATTTTACAAATTCTCTTTCTCAAATGAACAACATAAAATAATGTTCTTGATTTCATAAAAGGAAGACTCACACTACATTTAAGAAAAGTTAAGCTAATCTGATAACTTAAAAGGCAGAGGCCAAATATAATAAAATGATTCAGGTGCTGTCAGCAAGTCAACCAACATTTATTACATACAAATAGGAAGTCAGAAAAGGTGACATCATTTTCCCTTTCACATAGTTTGCAACCTTGAGTATCTTAACTGATTTATTCTGTTTCAGAGGACAAGATCTCTTACAGATTTGATGAAACCACTTCTCCACTGCAATCACTGAGGCAGCCCTTCGAAATCTGGAAGCAGATGGGACTATCGAGGCCCTACAGTCAGGCCAGTGAGTACAACGCACACTTCGCCTTCAATACCTTAACCGTGTGCAGACCACCTACTTGTACAGGCGCCTACAGACTATCACTGAAGGAGTCTGTCTCATTGCTGGCCAGGTCGAAGTGTAGGCCAAAAGAAACAGTGCAAAATATTTAAAATGTAAAAGATACAAACATATTATAAACATATTACCTAATACTTTTACTTTTTCTTGATTTTTTTTTTTTTTTTGTATTTTTCTGAAGCTGGAAACGGGGAGAGACAGTCAGACAGACCCCTGCATGGCATGCGCCCGACCGGGATCCACCCGGCACGCCCACCAGGGGCGATGCTCTGCCCACCAGGGGGCGTCGCCCTGCCGCAACCAGAGCCACTCCAGCGCCTGGGGCAGAGGCCAAGGAGCCATCCCCAGCGCCCAGGCCATCTTTGCTCCAATGGAGCCTTGGCTGCGGGAGGGGAAGAGAGAGACAGAGAGGAAGGAGGGGGGGGGTGGAGAAGCAAATGGGCGCCTCTCCTATGCGCCCTGGCCGGGAATCGAACCCAGGTCCCCCGCACGCCAGGCCGATGCTCTACCACTGAGCCAACCGGCCAGGGCCTTTTTCTTGATTTTTAAAAAGATTTTATTTATTCACTTTAGACGAGGGAGGGAAAGGGAAAGAGAGAGGGAGGGAGGGGGAGAGAGAGGGAGTGAGAGAGAGAGGGAGAGGGGGAGAGGGAGAGGGAGAGAGGGAGAGGGGGAGAGAGAGAAGGAGGGAGAGGGGGAGAGAGGGAGGGAGAGGGGGAGAGAGAGAGGGAGGGAGAGAGGGAGAGGGAGAGGGAGAGAGGGAGGGGGGAGAGAGGGGGAGAGAGGAAGGGAGGGAGAGGGGGAGAGAGGGAGGGAGGGAGAGAGGGAGAGAGAGAGAGAGGGAGAGAGGGAGAGGGAGAGGGAGAGAGGGAGGGGGGAGAAAGAGGGGGAGAGAGGAAGGGAGGGAGAGGGGGAGAGAGGGAGGGAGGGGAGAGAAGGAGAGAGGGAGAGAGAAGGAGAGAGGGAGAGGGAAAGAGGGAGAGGGAGAGAGAGAGGGAAGGAGGGGGAGAGGGAGGGAGGGAGGGGGAGAGGGAGGGAAAGAAGGAAAGAGGGAAAGAGGGAGAGGGGGAGAGAGAGAGGCGGAGAAGGGGGAGGAGCAGGAAGTATCAAGTCCCATATGAGCCTGGACCAGGCAAGCCCAGGGTTTCCAACCGCAACCTCAATGTTACGGGTTGATGCTTTATCTACTGTGCCACCACAGGCCAGGCTTATTTTTCCTGACTTTTAATAGTAGTATACTGAAAATATTTTGAATATTAATTCTGTTATCAAGCATAACAGCCATTGGTTGGCTCTGGGCTCCCTCAGGCTGGATGAGCACAGAGCATAAAGGACTGAGCTCTGGGTTGGAACCCATGAGAGACCCTGCTATTCATCCCTGACAGAGCATCCAACTAAGCCATGTTTTATTATCTGTAAAATTTCAGAGGTTATTTATCATAATCCCCCAAGGGACTAATAAAAGTATATTTTGTTCACCACCTAGTATAAAGGGTTTTACAAATACGTTAAATGAAAGAAAGGGAGTATGTCAAACTCTTTATCTGTAGAATTTTCCTAATCTACAAACCCAGTCCTATTTTCAAAGGAAAAAAAATGAGGTTAGTTTTATAAGACATATTCCTAGTGAATCCACAAAAGCTTCTAGTAATCATCAGATTATTTTGCAAATGCCCCTAAACCTTCACTTTCATATTTTATAATTTTGCTAGAAATTAATCACAGGTCTGTTGATCTATAATTCCTAGAATTCATTTTCTTTTGAATAATTAAGGCAAAGTTTTACTAAATGCCTTATCTCTAGATACCTCAGCTTCATGACTGCTTTGAAATTTACTGACAGTGGCATTAAATTCCCATCTATAAATCATTTTAATTCAAATTAGATTAAGTTGGCTAGTTGTTCATTTAAAGCAAATAAAAGAAGTTAAGTGCTAACCACAGCACTCAAAATTTATATGCAAAGCTTCAATGCTTATTAATAACTGTAATTCTTAATGCTTAAAACATATAAATGCATGTTTAACAATGGGTGTCATTTTTAGAAAAATATATTTTGAAAATGCTCTAGAACATAATGATCTATTACATAGATAAATATTAAATAAATGATGTGTAATTACCAAATGAGTATCACAAAATTAATGTTTTTTTTTCAACATTCATGTTTTTTCTTAATTAGGGGATTAACCATTAAAAAAAGAGTTCTTAAAAAAATGAGTTATTTCTTCAGTCTCAAGATTTGTTCATTCACAATAAATAATCCATTCATCTGAACATTATTATATCCTTTAATTTACTTATATTAAGACTATTATTAAAATGTCATTTATTTATTCTTATATATTTCACAGAATAAGGAAGAAATCTGACCTAAAATTAAAGCATAATGTTAGAATCTCTTGTTGTTTTTGTTCCTAAACATCAATTCAAGTTGAAAATGGCCAACTACTGACAATAAAGAGTAAAGGCATGCCATATATATACTTGTAGTAAATTCTGTTTCTTTCTGTCCAGCCTATACAGTATTTCAAGGCTCAAATCACACCATAAAAATTTCAAATTTTTCTCTGCATTTAACCAGTAATTATGGCTGTGAAGCTAGGTTAACTCACCCACTGTACTCATACCAATACTGAAATTCTAGCTCTTCAGAGGGTTTTTGTTAATTACTAACAAGCCAAGAAAACTTACTCTGCATAGTCTGCTTCTGTTCACTAATTCAACAGATGTTGCTTCTTTCTACAATAATTTAGATCAATTAATCAAACACAGGTGCCAGTAACGTATCAGGCACTGGGCTAGGTCACAGGGATGAAAAACGGGCAGGGGGTGGCAAAAGACATCACCTTTGAATTTTTAAAAACTTATAATATGGTAGAGAATACAGCTATGAAAAATCACAAGTATAACAATCTTAAGAGGAGCTACTTTATCATCTGACCCACACATGAACTCTATGAAATAAATTCTTTGTAAAGTCTGACTTGCTATCTCCAGTTAGACACTATCTGGTCTACTTTGCCTTGCATATTTTTCTGTTACTGTATACATCAAAGATATATTAACATCACATTTGAGCCATCCCAGACCAGGTCTAGAGAAAGGCATAATAAAGTGTGTCTGGGATGTCAAAGACAATTTCACAGGTATTAAGAGTTTAAAGGGTTTACAAGATTAAAAACTAACATGATAAACTGGAAAATTGGCTCAAGTCAGGTCTCCACAGCATAATTTGATTAGTTTGTTTGACAATTTAAGTTTCCACACTTATCGGAAGTACCCAATTCAAATAAGTTTAAAATTTAATATAAGACTACCATTAAATTCTCATAATTTGGACTCGTGTTGCCACTTCATTGCTATGAAGATACAGACTGGCTTCACTTGAAGTAACACCCTACTTTTCATATCCAGAATTCAAATATAGATCATTTAAAGATTAGAGCAACTGCCTGACCAGGCGGTGGCGCAGTGGATAGAATGTCAGACTGGGATGCAGAGGACCTGGGTTTGAGACCCCAAGGTCACCAGCTTGAGCACGGGCTCATCTGGTTTGAGGAAAAGCCCACCAGCTTGAACCCAAGGTTGCTGGCTCCAGCAAGGGGTTACTCGGTCTGCTGAAGGCCCGCGGTCAGGGCACATATGAGAAGGCAATCAATGAATAACTAAGGTGTTGCAACGCGCAATGAAAAACTAATGATTGATGCTTCTCATCTCTCTCCGTTTCTGTCTGTCTGTCCCTGTCTATCCCTCTCTCTGACTCTCTCTCTGTCTCTGAAAAAAAAAAAAAAATCAGAGCTACTTCAAGATCATAATACTTCTTTTAAAATTCCATACACTTAATAACATCTCTTCAAATTTAGCCCATAATACATTTACCTATATTTTGTCCCCTTCTAAATTTATAACCAGGTCCATAATGAAAAATAAAGTATGTCTTCTATGGTTTTGAATCCTGAGATACTAGCATTGTGCCTGGTCCAGTGCTTAGTAACTACATACTTAATAAAATCTATCACAGAATCTGAAATATGGACTGAGCACCAGAAAGAAAACAGGAGATTTCAAATTCCATATCTTGCATTATCCAAGAGAAAGATTCACTGAATTTTGGAAACCTGAGTCATCAAAGAGATGACTTCAAGGTCAGGGAAAACTCCTCAGGCCTCTTTACAATCCAACGCTCACCCCCAACCCAACCACCATCTTGCTTTAATTCCAGGCGCAACTAAAAAAATGCAAGTGTTTTTTCACTATAATCCCTCTTCCTACCAGGAAATGGCAGAGACAGTATTCCTAGCATTTGTGCGCTGGGAAAAAACATGTCCCACATAAGAAGTTTGCACGCCAGTTGATTCCACCATCATGAGTCAACATACAATTGACCCATGTGTAGTAAAAAATCCACATTAATTTCTGACTCTCCCGAAATTTTATAGTCCTCCCTCGGTATCCACATAAGATTGTTTTCAGGACACCCATGGATAGCAAAATCTTTGGAAGTTCAAGTCCCTTATATAAAATGGTGTAGAACAATATATACAGTCAGTCCTCTGCCTCTGCAGTTTCCAAACCATGAATCAAAAATATTGTTTTCAATCCACGGATACAAAGGGCTGACTGTACATACCTCGAACAAAAGCCACATTAAAGTGGACCCACACAGTCCAAACCCATGTTGTTCAAGGGTCAGCTTAGTCACTTTAAGTTCATCCCTGAAAGTCTAATCATTTTTCATATATGAATCAACTTCCGTTTTTTAGACTTGCAAGTCTGGTGAAGAGATCTTTTGTTCCAAGTATTAAGAATAATGGTAGAATTAAATGTCTACCAAAATTTAACTTAAAAAAATACCTATTTTTCCCAACTACTTTAAAAAGTTTGAAATGATAGACTTGAGTCAGAAGCAATCCAAGAGAATATTAATTACTGACACCCACTGCACCACTTTTCTATGCCATCCCTGATGCCTACATAATCTGATCTCAGCTCAAAAATTACTCACCAGAGCTATGCTGTTTTAGTTTTTATCTATTAACTATTTGTTGAATAACTGCTGTGTGCCAGGCACCACGCTATGCACTAGTGGGAAAGGGATAAGCAAAACAGAAAGATGAAAACCTGTCTTCATGGAGGTTAGGTTCTAGTGAAGGGAAACAATAAGCAACATAAATATCAATTAGTGCCCTGGCCGGATAGCTCAGTTGGTTGGAGTTTCAGCCCAATGAGTAGAGATTGCTGGTTCGATTCCGAGTCAGGACACATACAGGAACAGATCAATGTTCTTGTCTCTCTCTTTCTCTCTTTTGCTCCCTCCCTTCCTCTCTCTAAATATCAATAAAATTAAACAATTAGTGAAATTTGCCACAGAGAAAGATAAAAGCAGGCAGAAAACAAATGAGAATAAAAATAAAGAGTAGGGAGTAGCAATGGCAACTTTAAATAATGATCATGTTAGAATTCAGAAAGAGGAGACATTGGAGAAACGCAAAGATGAAGGAATGATGTGCTTTCCTGTTCTCAGAGAGCCCGCGTGAAGAGCAGCAGGAAGGAAAGCCAGAGGAGGAAGGGGCGGGACCACTGCAGCCCAGCAGGCTACTGGTTCTCTGCTGCGCTGGAGCTACCGCTGGCAGTACTTTAGGGAGCATCGTTGTGGCATGATCTGTTTTATGTTTACAGGAATCGTTCTGGCTGTCACGTGGCGAAAAGATGGGAGAGTGTCAGGGAAAAGGCAGAAAGAACAGTTAAGAGACTTGCAGTGCTTCAGGTGAGAGATGGCATTTTGGATCTGGGTGACAGCAGTGGAAGCGATGAGAAATAGGTTCTAGATATAATTAGAAGCTAGATTCAAAGGATTCCTTGGCAGATTAGACGTGGAACGTTAAGAGCCCAGGACCACACCAAGGCTCTGGACCTGCACACCAGGAACACCGGGATGACTTACCTAGTAAGTGGAAGCTGGTGAGAAGCTGGTCTGAGAGTCTGGAGACCAGGAGAGGACTGGGCTGAGATCAGGCAGTCAGCAAACACAAGGTATTCTAAGCTAGGAGTTGAGATGAGTTCACCAAAGGAGGGAATGTAAACCAAGGAGAGGTGACCCCATGGCCTTCCAAAGCTAACAGTTCCGGGAGATGGGGAAGAATCTGCAGAGGAGATTGAGAAGAAATGACTTAAGGAAAGACCAGAAGGATATGGCGTCCTCAGGCCAAAGATAAAGTGCTTCATGAAGGCATGACTGTGTCAGATGCCTTCCACAGGTCAAGTAGCATGAGGAGGGGGAACTGTCCTTGGGTTGAGCAACACAGAGAACATGATCAACGTGACAAGAGCAACACTGGTGGAGTGGCCAGGGCAAAGGCACAGTGAGAAGAACTGAAGAGAAGGAATATAGCAAACTGTTTCCTGTAAAGAAAAGGAGACAAAAATGATAGAAAGATGAAGTGAGGTAGAAAGGGGTAGTCTTAAAATGGAAAAAACTAGCATATGTGCATGCTTACGGAAATAATCCAGCTGAATGGGAAATTTTTTAAATAAATGGAAACAGCTGGAATGATAGCTTTGAATAGAAGATGACGTCTCAGACACAAGTTAAGGTACTGGCCTTGGCCAGAAACATAAATAGTATATCCAGAGGTCCAGGAAGACAGAACATTTGACAGGGTGCAGGCAGGGATGCAGGGACATTTGAGAAAACATTAAAGAGCTGAGGGAATTTGGGAATGGGAGCTCTCATTTGGATGAAAGTGTCTATTTTCCTCAGTGATAGAGTAAGCAGCATATTCTACTGGGATACATAACATAATAAGATATCTGAGCAATGTACATCATACATCCTGATGTCTTGCTAATTCATGCAATGAGTTAAAAACTGGGGGAAAAATACATCCACACAACTTTCATGATTATTTTCTTTAAAACATTTTGTCATTGTTCCTTAACTACTAATGAGAGTATTTTGTTATAAGTGTATGTGTATTTTAAAATAAAAAATCTGAATTTCAGGTTAAGTTATAATGAAAAATATAAAAATAATAGCAAAAAAATGATATTTAAAGATCATTTTGCCATATGATATACAAATATCGATTGACTTACAACCTATGCAATTTATGACCATTTGACTTTACGACCACAATCACTAGCCATGACTGCTCCGCGTTTGTCAGCGAAGCTTTGCCCAGCTGGGTGTATGACAGTGCGGGCCAGCTTCCGGCAGCACTACCATCTCCACGTGCACCATTTCAATTTTTATCCCAGACTCGGTACAGCAATTTGTGTTTTGTTTCTTGGATATTTTTCATCAACCCCGTCCCAAGATGTCTACCAAGACGAAACTGTCTTTGCAAATATTAAACCAGCTGTACTGGTAATGCAGTGTTTTACTTAAACCTGAAGAATGTAAAAATAAGAAACAAAATAGTGTAGAGATGATACAAATGGCATAAAATGAACAAAGAAAATTATGATATATAACAATAATAAGAGAATTATGATAAAATATGACTTAAAGATTTTTATAACATCATTTCACAGTACTGTACATATAGCCTACTCAACTTACGACCAAATCATGTTACGACCGGTCTATCGGAACCAATCGTTGTCGTAAATCGAGCACTAGCTGTACAGTTTTATGCCTTCATCCAAACTCTATGCCCAGACATAATTTTTTAGATGGTTGTAAACAGCTGTCCATAAAACTAGGTTCTAGAGTTTGGGCTTATTATTTGTATATGTACTTCACGTCCACGTTTTGATTTGAATGGCAATGCAAAGTTCTATCACATTCTGTGTGATCTATAACCACTTCCTAATCCCTAGGCATTCTGAGGTTCCCCTGCACTCTGGGTTTGACAATATTACATACTGTACAACGAATAACATTTTTATACAAAATCATGTTTTTCTTTTATTGCCTTATATTATAATCCCTCATGTAAAATTTTCAAATCAAAGAATATTAGCAGTTTTACAAATGAATGCCAAAAACATACTCCTCACTATATTAACTTCTATATCCAAAGTATTTATATACTTTGGTATCTAATACTCATCGTTATCCAAAGTAGGTTGATGTATAAGCAAAATAACAAATGAATGAAATATGTTAAATATGCCTGGCTAGTATCTAGAATATTCTCTACAGATCATATTCCAATTTATTTTACAACTAAAAAATCTTTTCCTTCCAACAGCTAGTATTTTTTCCTAATTTGCTATTTTACTAAGTTATTTCCTAATTTGCTAATTTACTATGTTATCTTAATTTTCACTTCTAATTAACAACGTTTAACACTTTACTGAGTTTACTTTTTAATTGCATTTTCTCCTGCTGTAAATACTGTATTTAACATGCTTTGAGCATAACTGTATTTGCTTTCAGGTAAATAAATATAGCATATTTTTCCAATCTGTCATCTTGCTTTTAAAACTTGTACTGAAGTTTTAAAAATTATGTTACAGGGCCCTGGCCAGTTGGCTCAGCAATAGAGCGTTGGCCCGGCATGTGGAAGTCCCGGCCAGGGCACACAGGAGAAGTGCCCACCCTTCCCCCTCTCCTTCCTCTCTATCTCTCTCTTCCCCTCTCACAGCCAAGGCTCCATTGGAGCAAAGTTGGCCCGGGTGCTGAGGATGGCTTCATGGCCTCCACCTCAGGCGCTAGAATGGCTCTGCCACAATGGAGCAACGCCCCAGATGGGCAGAGCATCGCCCCCTGGTGGGCCTGCCAGGTGGATCCTGGTCCGGCGCATGCGGGAGTCTGTCTGACTGCCTCCCAGCTTCTAACTTTGGAAAAATACAAAAGAATAAAATAAAATAAAATAAAATAAAATAAAAATAAAATAAAAACTATATTACAATGAACCATGTCACTGACACAGACAGAAGAAATCATTCTATTCCATTTTTTAAAACTTTAGAGACTCTTAAATACGATACTGAGAATAAGATCTAAATTTTATTTACATTATTTTTATTCATATTCATTCCTTTTCCCAATTACTTATTAATACAATTCTTTTCCCTATTATTTTATCTGATTTGTTCAAAACTAAACTCTTACAAATAGTTGGATCTATTGCTAGATATATTTTGTTCCACTCATCTCTTTTTTGCTTTCAATAATATATTCAATATTATGCCATTATACATTATATATTCTTTATTTGGAGTAACTGCTTTCCATCTAAGTAGTTTCCTGTCTTTCAGTAGTACTGTTTTGCTAACCTCATCACTGTTCCCTCAACAAGCATTCATAAAGTATCTTACTGGAGCCTGAATTACTAGTGGACTAAATATATACATTAACCAAGGAAATATCATCATATAGTTAGCTTTCACAATCAAGAACTGAATTTGTCATATAATGAAGAGGCAGGGCACACACTGGTCCTTGATCAGAAACTCGGATCTGAACCTCAGCACTGTCAGTGATTTACCTAACTTCTCCTTCTCCGCACGTCTTAACTCACTCTTCAAGTAAGGAAAACACTCACTTCCTTGGCTAGTGCATGAATGCACATAAAATGCACATACACACAGGTGTAAAGAATGGGCCATTTTTGAAGTTACCACACTCTGACTTTTTACAGTACCTCTAATAAGCATTATAGCACAGGAAGTAAAGATTAGAGATTTTCAGTATTCAAGGAAAAATGACAGACTGTTACAACTCTATGTTTGTAGTATTTGATTAACACATACTGGATGAATTTTAACATCAGGCATCATTTTAAAAAGGGGAACAAGTAGAAGAAAGAACAGTAACTGAATTAATTCTAAAGGTTTCCTTAATACAGGATAGGAGTGAATACAACGAAAGATGTAATTCCCAACAAGTTTACTTTCAAGAAGAATGACAGGGGACTCCAACAGAGAGAGAGAGAGAGAGAGAGAGAGAGTGTTTTGCATGTTTTCATTTCAGTGACTGCACTGCCAGGTGGCATGAGGCCCGTGGGCACCACAGGGCCTCCGAGATGGTCCTGACACACACTGCCTCGCCTGCAAGACCACAGACGGCCGGACTACACTGATACTGCCCGCCCACCCAAAACTAGTGAGGGAAGAGCTCTAGTAGTCATTTTCTTTATGACTTTATAGCAAATATTGGAATTAAGTAGACTTGACAATAACTGCTTCAGGTTTTACTGACATCAACTTATCATAATGCCGACATTTCAAGAATATTTGAAACCCATTGTTTCATATGATAAAGTCACTGTATAATTTCCTTTCAAAACTACAAGCACTTGCTAACTGAATTATTAAATGGTGACTGTCCCGTCCTTGAATACTAGTCACACTATTTTAGTTTCCAATTTTCTCTCTGTTATGTGGAATAAGTTCCTGACATGGAGTCATAAACTAAATCCAAAAATATGATTATGAAGTTTTACATGAAAGCTTCCCATTTATTAATATTCTTTTATTCCAAAGCTATTACTTTCAAGTTTTTATTAAAACTATTCATTCTTTGCCTCTTAAAAGGCAGATATATCTTTTCCCCTGGGAAAAAGATGTATCTTTTGTCTATAAACAGGCATGTAAAAATATTACAAGACAGATCTAATATCACAGGTCCAACTGGTCCCTTACTACTAGCAGAGACAGGTTCCCATTTCTACTCCTTTCTTACTCAACCCCTCCCCATAGACAAGAAAACGGCTTGTTCTCCTCACGGCTTTGCCTTTACCTCCCTCCTCTTCCTCACTAGGAAAGTACCCTTCTCTCAGACAAGCTACGGTTACAACTCCCTTCCAGACCGGTTCAAAGCTCCGCCTGTCTGGTGGGAAGACGATTTTCCAGAACGTAAACTGAGCACCGGAAAGACAGAGTGCTGTCCCCTTTTACATTTCTCATCCTGTCCTTCAAGGCCGACTATTAAATATATATATATATATGGAATTTTTACTGACCTGTTACTAGTTATGATAAACATTAAATTCATAATTTTTCTTTCCCATGACTGTAAGGCGGCGGCAGGGCGGTGCCCGAGGCTGCCGTGCAGTGCTAGCCAGGCGCGGCACCTGCGTCGGCTCATTTCTACCACAGCCTTATTTCCTAAGTGCTGTTACAACACTCGCTCTGGAGACAAGGAAACTGAAGCACACTATGGTAATTTGCCAAAGGTTATGTGGCTTCCATGTGATCACTTAACATGTAACCATCGATGGTTACTTTGCCAGGCATTATAAAAGCACTTTACAAATATTAACTCATTGAATCCTAACGACCCTGCCCTGTGAGGCAGGTGCTTTCTCTATTCTACAGATGAGGAAACTGAAGTACCAGACTTGACACGGGCACCCAGGCAGTATGTGGCCAGCCAGGCTGCGAGCCCAGGCCATGTGAATCTGGAGGCCCAAGCATCACCACACCATGTTATTCCACTTTCTGAATTAATTGTGTGCCTGAGGTTCTGTGTTCAACGACGGCAATGGTCTGTTGAGTACTGCTTTTCTGCATTCTTTAGTTTGTTACATATTTAAGAGCTTAATATATAAACAGTAGGGTAGTAAGTGCAGTGAGAGGACATAAATACTATTACTACCTAATTAGCTAACTCTGTAAGTGTCTGATCTACCAGAGAGATGAGTCACGGCCTAAACCATACACTGCAAGGAATAATGCCGTTAAATGCCCTGAGTGCATGGTTCAGAGAAAGTGCTAACATTTAGCAGAGGCCAAGAAAGCTTTCTTGATGAAGCTAGACCTGGAAGGGTGAGTGAACACCTTCAGACACCTATGGTAGGACTACCAGCCTCGTGTTTGTCTTTCTCCAGCAGACTTAGGTTTAAGAACAGGGACTATTTTTATCCTTGTCTCTCTAGCACCCAACAAAGTTATCACTCAGTCAATGGCTGTGTGACAGGGGTAGAGAAAATGTTATAGAAAAGGACATTCCAAGCAGACAGAATATCATGGGCTGAAAGGGAAAAGCAGAAAATGCATTTTTTTTTTTTTTTTTTGTATTTTTCTGAAGTTGGAAACAGGGAGGCAGTCAGACTCCTGCATGCACCCGACCGGGATCCACCCGGCATGCCCACCAGGGGGCGTTGCTCTGTTGTGACCAGAGCCATTCTAGTGCCTGAGGCAGAGGCTATGGAGCCATCCTCAGCACCCGGGCCAACTTTGCTCCAATGGAGCCTTGGCTGTGGGAGGGGAAGAGAGAGACAGAGAGGAAGGAGAGGGGGAGGGGTGGAGAAGCAGATGGGCGCTTCTCCTGTGTGCCCTGGCCAGAAATCGAACCTGGGACTCCTGCACGCCAGGCCAAAGCTCTACCACTGAGCCAACCGGCCAGGGCAGCATTTTTTTAAGTTTCAGTTGCCATATCATAGGCAGTCTGTGTTGTCAAATTCCAGGAGGCCCCACAGTATTCCACGTGAATACACCCCCCCCCCACGGTAAATGCAGTGTGAATGGAGTCCCTAAGTTGTGCAGCATGGCCGTCTTGATAAGAGGCATCACTGTTCACAGCTCTTAGCAAAGAAATGTTCTAACCAGCTTGTCTTGCCTCATTGTCATTCTATGATATGCTATGTCAGGAGTCTTGACAAACTCATTTTAACTCATTTTAAAGAATATATGCACCTCTATGTTCACTGCAGTGTTATTTACATAGTCCAGATCTGGAAGCAGCCCCCAGTACCCATCGGTAGATGAGTGAATAAAAGGGCTGTGGTACATTTATACAATGGAATACCACTCGGCCATAAAAAAGGAAGGACATCTTTTTTATTTTCTTTATTTTTTATTTTTTAGTGGGAGGAGAGGCGGCAGAGAGACAGACTCCCACATGTGTCCCAACCAGGATCCACCCAGCAAGCCCACTAGGGGGTGATGCTTTGCCCATTTGGTACTGTTGCCTCTTTGTCAGCAACCGAGCCATTTTTTAGTGCCTGAGGTAGAGGCCAAGGAGCCATCCTCAGCACCTGGGGCCAACTCACTCGAACCAATCAAACCATAGCTGCAGTTGGAGAAGAGAGAGACAGAGATAAAGAGAGAAAAGGGGAGGGGAAGGGATGGAGAAGCAGATGATTGCTTCTCCTGCATGCCCTGACCGGGAATTGAATCCAGGACATCCACACACCAGGCTGACACTCTACCACTGAGCCAACCAGCCAGGGCCTAAGGAAGGAAATCTCATCCTTGCAACAGCATGGATGGGCCAGCATGCATTACACTAAGTAAAATAAGCCAGTTAGAGAAAGACAGTTACCATAGGATTTCACACATATATGGAATCTAATCAACAAAATAAACAAGCAAAATAGAGATAGACTTACACATAGAGAGCAGGCTAACAGCTGTCAGGGGTCGGGGCTGGGTGAGGGGGGTGAAGGGACTGACCAAAAGAGGACAAAAAGGGAGAAAAAACCTCATGGACACAGGCAAACAGTGAGGTGACTGTGGACGGGGGTGGGCAGGGGAGAGAGGTGGAGGAGTGGAGGAGAGCCTGGGGGATAAATGGTGATGGGTGGAGACTTGACTTAGGGGTGAGCACACAATACATTGCCAAAAAGATGTGTTGTGGAATTGTGCACCTGAAACCTGTATAATTTTGTTTACCAGTGTCAGCCCAATAAATTTTTAAAAAATATTTACATTTTTAAAATAACGTCCACATCACATATCATGGTAAAGAATGATTATGCGAGCTTCAGGGACTAGTGGCAGTGGCCCTGAGCCATTGCACATGGCCGACTACAAAAGCACTCCTCCTGGGAGTGAGCTCCGGCTCCACCAGGTGCTTTGCGACCAGGAGAAAGTTATTTCATCTCTTTCTGCTGGACAGCTTTACCTTAAAAAAAAAAAAGTATTATGTCACTGAGTTATTATGAAGATTATGTAAATATATGCAAAGAGTTTAGAAGCATGCCTGACACAAAGTAGCATTGAGCAAATGCTAAGTATTATCATTCCAGGGCACTGGCAGATAAATGGATTGTCAATTCACATTCTCCCGTGAAGAGTGATGCTATGTACCTCTCCCAAGACAGGACAGGGAGACGATGAAATATATTCGATGGAACACTTGAATCTATGTAAACACAATAAATTAAAATCAATAAAAATTAAATTTAAAAAAATAAAAAAAATAAGAGGCCACCACCTCGGGGGGCACTGGTGACCTCGCGACGCTGCCTGGCCGTGCTGTGATGGCAGGCTCCTGCCATGAGGCTTCTGACACATATTCCAGACCACACCGTTCCAAGCAGTGAGCTAGTATTTAATAAAAGGCCCGAGCTGAAAGCACGCAGTACTCCCAACAAGTTTAGAATATCACAAAACTAGGCTATTTTTTTTCTCATTCTACATTCAGGGAAATTCAATTTTAAATGTGGAAAAATGTTTTGAGGTTTCAGGTGAATACAGCTTTTCCTTATAACAATGGAAGTTTTCTTTGTAGAAGTGTTGCTACTAGTAACTGTGAAGGTCAAAGAGAAAAATTAAGGTAAAAAAATGAAAAGATTTGTAGACAGGAAGGACATACAAAGGAACCCAGTTGAATCAGAAAAGAAAAGGAAATACTTTCACGTGCTGTTGATTAAAGATGACAAAGACTGCCTGCTAGTTGGCATCTACCAGCAGGTTCTACATCATTAGAGGTGTTAAAGCCAAAGAATCAGTGTGAAGTTATTCAATTAGGCTATATTCTTACTTTGGGCTTAAAATACTGAAGAGGGAAATATGGGTGGGTAAGAAACAGTTGTTTTATACAGAAGTCACATGAATAACTTCATAGAATTCATGTGATAGACTTCCATCATTTCAATTACTACTTACTTGAGGGTGCTGCAATACTGGGCAAACACAACTACGTCATAATCCTCACTATAATTCTGCAATGTCAATGCCATCACAAATAAAATAGGGAAGGTAGTGCACATAAACTGAAACTGTTCATGTGTATGAAATAAAGAAACAAGGAAGTCAAATGAAGTTTTACTTTACGTGTCAGTTTCATACCAGTAGAGAGCCTAAATCCAATACAGAAATCCTGCTTTAAAAGAAGTTGAAACTGGCCTGACCAGTAGTGGCACAGTAGATATAGTGTTGACCTAGGACGCAGAGGTCCCAAGTTCAAAACCCCAAGGTCACCAGCTTGAGCATGAGATCATCAACATGACCCCATGGTCACTGGCTTGGCTGAAGCTCCTAGATTAAGGCACGTAAGAGAAGCAATCAATGAAATGAACAACTAAAGTGCCCCAACTACGAGTTGATGCTTCTCATCTCGCTCCCTCTATCTCTCCCTAGAAAAAAGAAAAAAAAAATGAAACTATTGGGGAAGAGGGTAGAAAAGTCACACTTTATTGCAAAACAAAGAATCATGGCTGATTAATTAAAATATGGCTGATTCTAGCTAACTATGCTTATCTTAAATGAAATTCTTTTTTGATATATATGCTTTGCATTAAAGAATAAGAATACAGAGTGCTATTTGGAGGGAAAATGTGATATATTTATTTAAAACAATTACTCAACAGGCTATACCATACTAATTACAAGCTGCATTGTGCAGCTACAAGTTGTGTTCCAGTAGAGGGAGCACTGGAACAGAGGCTGACAGGAGAAACTGACTAAGGTTAATTCAACAAACCCAGTGCTGTATACATGACATCCTCAATTCTCAGTAAAGGTTTTGAATATTGGTGAATATCCAAATTTAGAGATCTCTTGACATTGCCCACACAGGCCCTAGGACCTCAGCGGTTAGCAAACTCGTTAGTCAACAGAGCCAAGTATCAACAGTACAACGATTGAAATTTCTTTTGAGAGCCAATTTTTTAAAACTTAAACTATATAGGTAGGTACATTCCTTATCAAGGTAGCACCCACACGTGGTATTTTGTGGAAGAGCTGCACTCAAGGGGCCAAAGAACCGCATGTGGCTCTCGAGCCGCGGTTTGCCAACCAGGGCACCAGGTTATCACTTAAAATGGGCAAAGTAAATGACAACACCACAAAGAAAGGGCTAAATTACACTGCTTGCTTTTTTTTTTTTGGCTATGTATGCACTAACAGTGAAAATAGCACCAAGTTCTTGGAATTTGCCTTTTCTGGACATTTTGCAGTGTTAATACATGAGAAAACATCCCAAATAACAATCAAATAAAACAAAACTACAAGCTCAATCCTGCTATACCCAACCATACCTAAAAACTTTGATTCCAGTACAACACTGCAAAACAAACCTTCCAGTATGTGATTGTATGTAGAGAACATAACAAGTAAGAGCCCCACATAAAATATAATAAGCTCTGGAAACACAGATTTGTGTTGAAGTTCAGGACAGGCCTGCCAAGATGAGCCACTCTGGCCTGTGGATTCCTTTCAGCTGGAGGTAATGGAGGTGCTGAGAGCTCAAGAGAAACTTTTAGATCTCCCTCAAATAATTTAAATTGGGATCATTGCCCCTAGTAAAAAATATTGTCAGAGATTACTTCTTCATGACCTAGCCATAGAACAGGGCAAACATCTAATTACTGAGTATCTGTTCTTATCTTCCTCCCGATGCCCTTTCTTCCTCTGAAGCCCCAAGGCGCCTTACCTCTTTGTTAACTCAAAATGCCATATACACCCCATTTGAACTTTGTTTCTGAACCTCTCATGCAAGTGGGGTATCAACTCTTTCACATATGTATGTGGGGTTCCCATACATATGTATGTTTTGTTAATCTAATCTGTCTCATGACCAGCTGAAACCTAGAAAAGCAGTGGAAAGTGTCTTCCTCTCTACCATGTCCTTTCCGAAATTTGAATCTTCAAGTTCAAAAGTTTTGAGTGGCAATGGTAGTAGGGCAGATAGTGGTCTGTTTCCAGGACTGTTTCAAGTCAAGGATAATAGCAAGACATACTTGAAGAGGCAAAGGTACCTCTGATGAAACGAAAAACCTAAAAAGATTGCCTATTCAAAACAGGGGCTCAATTAGCTGATATTGTTGTAACTCATCAAGGAAATGAAACCCTTAAACTTAAGCCAATACAAATACCCAAGATTTCAGATGCTTCTTTTACTATATAACTCATTTAATACAGATTAAAAACTACACTCAAGGGCTTGATCTTTTTTAGAGGTTTCTGTTAAAGGACTCTTCCAATTAGAGAAGTTCATGACTAAGTGCTATGCTTTACCCACCCTGTAGTAACTCTTCGCCAAGGATTTCTAGTACTACAACATTTAAGGAGGCATGAGCTTGGGGGGGGGGGGGGGGGGGTTGAAAGTAAAGTTTAAAGCAGAATGGTAGGCGAAGAGGGGGGATCAGATTCAACAGATGTTTCATCTTTTTATAACTAAAAACCTCCAGTGACTGTCCCAGCATAAGACTGTCCCAGGGACTGTCAGCCTAACCACTCCCAACACAACAACAAAAAAACCCTCATTCTATTTTCATGACCACCCCATTGCCACGCTTCACTCACTTTATGCTTCAAACACTACTTTGATTTTTCTGTGCCATTATACTCTGCTCAGTCCATCTTAAATGCCCAGTATGAGCAACAGAAAGAGGTTTTGCTTTTTTAATCCTGACTCTGTACCAGTGACCTTGTCATTTACCTGCTGTGAGCTATTTCCACATCCAGCATTAGGGGACCTGTCGCACACCTCTTTCAGAGTCAGAAGGACTACAGGAGACAAACGCATGTTCAGTAATAGTGTAGCTAGTACATACTAAAGCACTGCATCTCCTTTCCCAGCTCCCTCTACATCTCTTGAATTCCTGCTCACACTACACACCCCAGTTTAAATAAGTCTGTCACTGTAAAACCTCCTTAATTCTGGGTTTTCCTTACTTCCCCCTCCCCAGAGGAATGGGAGTCTGTCCCAACACACTGAAAGGGAGAGCACTGCATTCTACTTGCTTGTGGGCGGTCTCTCTGTGCCACTAAAATGACAACCTCCAGGGTGGGATCTTTATCTAACTACTGCCTACTTCAAGTCTGACAGAATCAATAAGGGAAGTTTAATTAGCATTTGTTCTATAGAAAAATGAATTTCACTAAATTGTGACCAACTGAAAACCTTAGATGGTCTTTCAAATATTGTATAATACATTTTAAAAAAAGGAACAATTCTAACTTATGGTGGAATTTTTTTTAATGCTTCTGCGTATTATTCATTCATTTAATTTGTTTATTAAATAAGTATCATCTATGGGTTAGGACTACATCAGTGAACTAAAAGAACAAAATACCTTGTCCCTGTGGGCCTTATATTTCCATAGGTAAATCTGTGAAAGAAATAATCACTACAATTTGTCGACATTAAGTAAGGTTCAAAAAGATCAACAGACAAAACAAACAAAAAACTCTTGACCGCACATAAAATTGAGCTATTTAAAATTAACCCAGATTTAATGAATCAAACAAACAAAATTGATTTAGTGTCCCTAAAAACATGCTTACATCAGGGACTCATTTCTTTATAGCTAAAAATAATTCTTGTGACTTCTCTTTCATGAGGTTAGTAGTCGTTGTGAGTTACAAGGATTTCCCATGTACAACTGCATCCACTGCAGGATCCTAATCTGAAATGTGGCAACTGTTGTTCAATGTGGCATATTTCAAAGCCTGTTTATGACCTTAAATGATTCTTCATTTTATAAGTGCAGAGCTTTTACGAAACTTTGTATCAGGGGTTCTATTCTAAGCAATGCTTCCCCCAAACCAGTGGCATAGGCTTTATTTCCCAGAACTGAGTCAGGACCACGTCCTCACTGCATGCACCTTGACGTCAAGCAGGCAACCCAGGCGCTACAGGACCAGGCTGAGACCTAGAGGTGTCCACAGGTTCTGCACACCAACTTTCTCAATCTTAATTCCTGCTTCACCCTCTTTGTTACATCCAATCTGACACCCAAGCATGCCCTACCAGGGGTAATCAAACTTTCTATAAAAACCGCCCACTTTTGCAGTGCTGGTCAACCTCGTCCCTACCACCCACTAGTGGGCGGTCCAGCTTTCATGGTGGGCCAATCGCGGCGCCATTTGGTTGCTCTGCTACCGCCCATCATGAAAGCTGAAACGCCCACTAGTGGGCGGTAGGGACTAGGTTGACCAGCTCTGCAAAAGTGGGCGGCTTTTATAAAAAGTTTGACTACCTCTGCATGCTTTCCTTTCTTCATTTCAATTCCCCAGCATAAAGGGCCTTTACTCATTTCCACTGTTAAAATACTACAGTACTTAACAACATACCATTTCCATCAGGACAGGTTTCTGGCTTTTCCTGTTCCAGGTAACCTTAACCTCTTTGAATTCAACAGCCCTGAAAGCCTTTCTTATGGATCTTAGCAAATCTTATCCTGCTTTAGTCCCTCCTGACTCCCCTACTGAAGTATCAACACTCCTCATCATTCTGCTCACAACATCTGGAAACGGTGCTGACACACAAGGGGCGCTCAATCTTCCTAACAGATAAGAGTCAACAACATAATATCCCAAAACCCTGCACCTGCCAATAGCTGAACACTAGGAAATTTCATTTAGAGATCTCTGGAAAACATTATTCAGTTTCAAAATCACAAACAAGATTGTTATTTCTATGCCAGAAGAAACAAAAAGTGGTCTGGGTATCCCAAGCAGAGAATGCCGAGAAAAAGAATCCGGATCAATTGACTTGAACGCCAGGTGACCTGCTGAAGGGCCCTAAAGGCACAGGTGGTTCCTCTAAGAGAGGTTTTCTCTAAAGCTGTACTTTTTGGACATTTTGGACTTTAATGTGCCAACTTAACATTTTGCTGGGAGCCTCCTCCTGCTTCACTAATTAGCAGTCCTATAAATAAAAAGGGAGGTCGGTCATGACATCTCTGGGACAAAAAATGCTGTGAGCTGGGGTTTAGGCTTATGGTTTCTACGTGTGGAGTTGTCTAAACGGGGCTCGCTTCCCCGAGAGCCTACAGAGAAGGGGTGAGAAGCATAAACGTCAGATGAATGGTGAATGGGCCCCAGGTTGACAGGGCTTTCTTCAAGCCCCAGCCGCAGGGAAGAAATAACATCAAATGCACCCTAAAGGAAACAAAAACTGAATTACGAAATGCAACGTTTGAAAAGCATCAGCGGTGTGTCTTAGCGAGGCTGAAGTCTCAACCCCTCCCCACTTTCCCTCAAAAACGCTTTCTAATAATATTGACCACATTCCAAATAGCTTCCATCTGCCAAGAACTCGCCAATTTCCCTTCCCCTGCTCAGCAACCAGGGTGAAAAAATCAATGCCAGGGAACCCTTAATCCCTTATTTTTGAAGTAAATTGCAAATATCTATCTTGCTGGGCATTTATCCACAGAGAAAGTAACTCCTACATACATTTAGGAAATAAACATGACCTTTAATAGATAATTTGGTTCCCAACAGGAAGGCAGGAGAGGCAAAACAAAGAGAAGAATGGGTGAATATGAATTTAAAGGAAAAAGAAAAAAACAGAGGAGCAAGGAATGCATACTGGGAAGATGAAAGTCAAGGGCAATACAAAAAGTAAAAGTAAAAAGAGATAAAAATTATACCTAAAGAGAAATGACTAAAGAAGGAAAAAGAAGGGATAGCAAAGAATAGTTTTTGAGTACAGAATTACTTTAACATTAACTTACTGTGAGTTTAAGGCTGATTGGGTTTGGAGTTTGGAATCTAGAAAAGGCAAGGAGCTAGCAGTGGAGAAACAAAGCGAGACCATGCAGAGAGAAAAGTAAAGAGACCTTCCCTCATGAAGTGTGGAACGGCATCAGGAGGGGCTAGATCAAGGAAAAAGCCGGTGAAGAGCGGGGTTCTTGAAGTGCCCAGAGAGGCAACAATCAGCGGGCTCACTTATCCGTGGGTGAGCAGAGATTCCACGTGGGACCGGGGGCGAGGGGGAGACTGACTACTCAGCAACCCACCACCCCTCTGAGAGGCAGCCTCAGAGGCGGGACTAACGGGCGGGCGCTCTCGGGGCAAGTGGAGGGAGCGTTCAAGGAAAGACCCGACGGGGACCCCGGGGGAGCTGGAGGAGCGCAGCGACCAGGGTCCAGGGCGGCGACGCCAGGAGCCCCCGGGTGCCCGTGCCGGAGCCCGAACTCACCGATGCCAAGCCCCACGACCAGGCGGCCGGCGAGCAGGGTCTCCTTGTTGCTCGCCGCGGCCAGCACCGCGGAGCCGGCGGTGAAGAGGGCACTGGCCAGCAGGATAGCGGCGCGGCGGCCGAAGGCGCCGTTGAGGGCGCCCCCGGCCAGCGCCGAGACGGCGGCCGCCCCCACCGTGCTGGACACCAGCAGCTCCTGCCACAGCGCGTCCAGGCTGAGCTGCCGCTTGAGCAGCAGCATGGCCCCCGACACGACCCCGGTGTCATAGCCGAAGAGGAAGCCGCCCAGCGCGGAGAAGACCGCCACCACGTACACGAAGGCGGGGGTCTCGTCCTGCTGGAACTGCTGGCGCGCGGCGCGCTCCAGGTCCCCGACGCCGCCGCCCGCGCCCGCACTCTGCAGGCTGCTGCTCGACTCGGCGGCCGCCAGGAGGCTGCGCTCCCCGGCCGCGCTCGCCGCGTCCGGCTCCTGCTGCTTCCTGCGCCGCTCGCCCTTCAGGCTGCTCAGACTCCGCAGCGTGTACTCCACATTCTCGCTCGCCTTGCGGGACATAGGGTGGCAGGGGCCCGGGGCTTCCCGGGGGGCGAGGCTCCGCGGGCCGGCGGTCTCGGAGGGCTGGGCAGCCTGAGATGGCAGGAGCAACCGCCGCCGCCTTCCTCCTCCCGGCTCCCGCTCCGGATCCGCGGCAGCAGCCGCCGCCGCCGCGGCCGCTCCGGGGAGAAAGTTGCTGCCCGCCGAGCTCCGGAGCTGCGGAGTTGGAGCCTGGCGGGTCTCACTCGAGACTCACGCCCCGCGCCTGCCGAGCTGGCGTCGCGGAGCGGGCGGGAGGCGGGGCCGCGGTCACGTGTAGCCCGGGACCCGGAGATATTCCGCCCCCTCCCTGGGCGGGGCCAGGCTCAGCCAGCTCCGGACCCCGCCCCCCCAGGTCCAGGGAAACCTCTGGTCTAGGCTGCTGCTTCATTAGGGCTTTGGCCATCTCTCAGGGATAAATCCCGGCCTGGTGGTTGCAGTTGAGAAACAGGCCAGTTTGGGAATGCCAGGCAATAGGTTTCCATACCGGAGAAACAGGCTACAATGATTGCAGAGTTCGGGAGGATAGGGAGAGAACCCTTTAAAACATCCTGACCCGCCTTCTGCCCACCTGGTGATGTCGATGGCTAGAAAGGGTCTAATGTGGCACACAGCAAGAACCCTTCACTTCATAATATTGTGACATAAATGAGTTTGTTGTGGAGCAGTTCAAGGCTGTGTTCTCCCATTTGTATAACGCATTTTTCTCTTATCGCCAGTCCTTCCTCAGTTTATGTTTATTTTAAAAACATGGTACACCTCGATTCGTTGTGGGCAGAGATCACGTATCTGCCCAGGTGAATCCCAAAGCTGCTTCTATGGTTTCGTGATGTGTAAAAGATTCACGTTTATTCATTTCACTCTTGTGTAACCAGGTAGTTGCCAGTGGTAGAAAATAAACCCAAGAATCTATTTTGTGACTTAACACGCCACCTTCACACCCTCCCCCAACTTGCTCACGGAAAGGAAGGATATCTTCTCCCAGAGAAATCCCCAACGTTGCCCTCCATTTGTAGGGACAAACTGAACGACTTCATTTGCTTGTAACAAAGCAAAACATTTTTGCAACCAGTTGTTGTTTTGTAACTGTTGCAATTAATTGTCTGTTCGTAATTTTTTCTCCCTTTGATCTAAATCATTTGTAAATCGTTCCATACAGTTTCACTTCAGATGAGAAGCATGACTTCCACTTTCTGATTTGTTTTCATTCTGAGGGCTGAAGGGCAGGAGGGCTGAGGGCTTTATATGATTGTAGTCCTTGCAATTTCGGTGCTCTTTTATGTCCCTTGTTTGAGCAAAAGATTTCTTAGCCTGAGGCCTATTTTCATGTAGTCCAAAACTTTTTTCTCTTAGACGAAAGGATTTTGTCGTTTCTGTTTTAAGTTATATTAGAATTTGTCAAAATCGCCTTTATTTGGATTATCAGTCATGATTATATCCCATAATATAGCACTTTCCTGTCCAGCAACAGGGAAAAATAGAGTTCAGAGGGCTTAACTTCTGAAACTTATTATGTGGGTTCAAAGCAAGGCTCTATCATCATCCGGAATCAGTTATACACAGAGAGCTTTAAACACTGGACCAATGAACTTAATAATATTCAGGGTCAGAAAAGATTCAGAGCGCCTTTTTCCATGCCTACATAGTAAAACTGCGCCACCTGGTGGTGATCCGGTTCACCGCTTCTGATGAGAAAGGCACCCTAGTTGAGATCAGCTGTTCTTGTTGACAGTTCTCTTGTTGAGGTGAAACAAGCTGCCTTTTATTACCAGCCCGTGTAGGGATCACCTTGCCTCCAGAGCATCCCCTTGTTGGAAATCCAACTTTGTGTAACAGAACACTAAACTACTTAAATAGTTTTACTCCGTGTCATTAGGGTATTTAAATACCATCAGTTTACATCTGAAAAGAAATATGACTTAGAAAAAGGGCATGGAGAGTTACACAGAGTTCTACTCGGCCTATGGAGGGAGCCCAATTCAATTTAGCAACACAGTGTGAGTCTAACATGGGGTTCCCAAAGCCTGCCCCAACTAAAGTTCATGGAAAGCCCATCAGCTGAGCATCAAAAGACCTGAGTTCTACCACGATCACTGTTTTATTCTACAACTTCTGACAAACCACTTGATTAGTTTTTGCTTTGTTTTCTCATTTGCAAAGGATATAAAGATGCTGTAACTACTAACTAGAGTAAGCATGAAAAAGTATTTTTGAAATATAATTAATTGCTATTGCAGAGTAAATAATAAATATAAGCATCACTACTGGTTTACAAGGTAAAATCAAAATCCCCAGTTTTAAGTATATTTGCTTTACAACGTGCGGGAACCCTCAAAGCCTACTCTAGAGAAGGGAGAGAAGAAAGAAGGCAGTGGGGGGGCAACTGTGGTTATCTATACTGCTGCAGATCCTGAATATTAGGCCCAGACATTAGTCGTTAATTCAATATAAGTAATTGTGGTGATTATTGTTGACTGTTTTCTTTATGTTTGTTGGATGTTTATTTTTAATTACGCAAGAAATGCATCCTTGTTGTAAAGCAGTCTAACAAAAAAGATAACACAAAGTCCTTCTCAATCATCTCTTCCACCATAACAGTCCCTTTTCCTCAGAGATAAGCCCTCCTACTACTTTAAAATGAGTCTTTCCAGAACTTTCTCTATGCATGCATATGTATACATTGCTATATACAGAGTAAAATATGGAGGTTGTTTTGGTTTGTATTGTTGTTGGTTTTTTTTAATTCATTTTAGAGAGGAGAGGGAGAGACAGAGAGGAGGACAGAGAGAGAGAAGGTGGGGAGGAGCTGGAAGCATCAACTCCCATATGTGCCTTGACCAGGCAAGCCCAGGGTTTCGAACTGGTGACCTCAGCATTTCCAGGTCGACACTTTATCCACTGTGCCACCACAGGTCAGGCTGGTTTGTATTGTTTTGATTGCAAAAGGAAGAAAACCCCAATCAAACTGGTAATACCAAATCAAAATCATAGCAGAAAGGGTGGATTTATTGACTCTTGGCTCTGAAAAGTTTAAAGTAACTGGTTTCAAGTACAGCTGGATCTAGGATGCAAACACCAGGATCCCCCAAGAGGAGACTTGACTTCATTTCTCCATCCTGTTTCTGGCTACTTAGGCTCCATTCTCAAATTCCATGTGGTGACCAAAAGGCTACAAAAAGCTCCATTTTCTATATCCTATTCCACTCATGTCTGAGGGGCACAGAAAGAGCTTCTTCTTCTGCAGCCCTAGCAAACTTCTTGTTGTATCTAATTGGATATGTCAATTATGCACCCATCCCTGACCCAATTACCGTAGCTTGATGATTGCAGTTTGATGACCAGGTGAGGGCCAAGCAGTGCCCACATCTTGAACTGTTAGTGGAATTGTATCATATAGGCTGAGATGGTTGGGGTGTTCCCATACAAATATAGGGTACTATTTTGCCAGTAGATAGGCAAATACTGAACAATAAAGCCAACAGATTTGAGTTATCAAAAGTAACTAATAAAGTAACATGGCATAAAAGCTAAGTAAAGCATTTAAAGAAGGAGGAAAAGCTGAGAGAATAAAATATATTGCATAAATATCAAAGAAAATGAAATATATAAAATCACTGATTTTGACTATTAAGTCAATGGTTTCCTGGCTGGTTGTCTCAGTCGTAGAGCATTAACCAGTCCTGTGGATGTCCCAGCTGGATTCCCAGTCAGGGCACACAAGAGAAACGACCATCTGCTTCTCCATCTCGCCCGCAGCCATGGCTCAATTGACTCTAGTGTGTCGGCTGCAGGTGCTGAGGATGGATCGTGGAGCCTCCACCTCAGGTGCTAAAAATAGCTTGGTTATGAGCATGACCCATGATGGGTGGAGCATCAGCCCAAGATGGGAGTTACCAGATAGATCCAGTCAGGGCACATGAGGAAGTCTATGTATCTCTCCTTGGCGAAGAAGAAGGAGGAGGAGGAGGAGGAGGAGGAGGAGGAGGAGGAGGAGAAGAAGAAGAAGAAGAAGAAGAGGAGGAGGAGGAAGAAGGTGGTGGTGGTGGAGGGGAAGAAGAAAGTCAATGCTGAGTACCTAAGTAATGTACACCATGGTAACTATAGTGAATAGTTCATTTTATATTGTATATTTGAAATTTGCTAATAGAGATCTTAAATGTTCTCACTACCAAAAAGAGATAACTCTCTAAGATGATGATTATGCTAATTAGCTTGGTTGCAGTAATGATTTCACAGTGTATATGTATATAAGAAACATCACATTGCACATCTTAAATATATATGATTTTCGTTTGTCACTCATACCACAATAAACCTGGAGGGAAATAGAGAAAAATAGTCAATAGTACAAAGATGAAGTGTGTGTTCCATGGTTTAGTTATAAAATATAATAACATGTGCTTAATAGTTCTCCCCAGATCTTGCCTTTCTTTGATTTGCTCTATGGAGCAGGAGGAAAGAGACGGGATGGGGAAGGCGAGACTGGAGGGTAAGAAGAAAGGTTGGTCAGCATGCCCTAATGGACAATGCACTATCAAGAACTGTGTTCTGTAGGGAGATGGGGGGAGGAAACACAAGAATGCATGAGGCATGGGTGATTTTTTTTAAAAGATTTTATTTTAGAAAGATAAAAGATGGAGGCACAATAATATTTGGCATTTTTAATTTAGGTTTGTTTTTATTTAAGTTTAATGTTAATTCCATGCTGTGTTTCAGTAAGAACAATACAGATTCTGTATCTGTGGCTCCAGTCAGATATCCAGTAGTACAAATTAGCTTCAAGTTACACATACTGAACAAAAGAGGTTGAGGGAGCGAAGGAGGGGTGAAGGGGAAGGGAAGGAGAAGAAACAAAGAATTGAACACGCATGCAGGCTTTTCCATACCACCTTCAATGCTAACCTGCTTCAGAGGGAGAGTAAAAGTAGGCAAGAATGAGCAGCCACAGACTATTGAACTGTTACCAGCACCATGCTTTTCAGCAACATTTCAGCGGAGTTTGAAACACTTTTTACAGCAAAACCATTACAGCAAACTCCCCAAACAATCTCTCACCACCTCAAGGTAACGCCCAATTTTAAACATTGGTATAAAATTCAATTTAAACAATTAGAAAAAGGAAGGATGATATCATGTGTGCCTCTATAGTGTGATTAATCTCTCTCTTAGATGCTTGCTTCACCTAGAAGTCTAATGGCTTGCAAATGTAACTCTCAGTTCTAAGGTGACCTTGCCATATCTGGCAGGAGACAGTACAGTAATGCTGAAAAAGCCTCTAGCAGTCCTTCCTGTTAGTGTCTTAAAGAACCTAAAAGCTGGAACCAGTAAAATCCACAGAAATTCACTCTTGCCTTTAAGAACTTTTGAAAACTGTTTTTTAAAAAACCAACAGGGCAGGAACCTAAATTCTGAGACCAAATGTAAAAGTCAGATTTGGTGGTTCTCAGTGACAATGGGGAAATTTCCGGGAGGGGGTGGATGGAAAGGAGTAGAGTGGTCAGAGATGGTTTCTCTTGTTGGCTTTTATGTCTCACTGATTTTCATCTTCCACATCCTGCAGCGCTTCTTTATTCTGCTCTTCACCATCACCCTGCATGTCTGAAGTCCATAGTGTCAGATTATCACGTAACAACTGCATGATAAGTGTCGAGTCCTTATAGCTTTCTTCACTCAGCGTATCCAGTTCTGCAATTGCATCATCAAAAGCTGCTTTTGCCAACCTGCAGGCTCGGTCAGGGGAATTAAGAATTTCATAGTAGAATACTGAGAAATTGAGAGCAAAACCTAAGCGAATAGGATGCGTTGGTGGAAGTTCTGTCATTACAATATCACTAGCAGCCTTATAAGCCACTAGACTGTTCTCTGCAGCTTCCTTCCTGTCATTCCCTGTGGCAAATTCGGCCAGATACCTGTGATAGTCCCCTTTCATTTTATAATAGAAAACCTTGGACTCGCCAGTGGTAGCTGCTGGAATGAGGTGTTTGTCCAGTACATCTAGAATATCACAACAGATTAACTTTAGTTCAGTCTCAACCATTTGCCGATATTCCCGAATCATTTTTAGTTTGTCTTCTTCTCTTTTGTTTTCTTCTTTCTGTTCAATGCTGCTGATTGTTCTCCAGGAAGCTCTTCTAGCTCCAATCACATTTTTATATACAACAGATAGAAGGTTTCGTTCTTCAACTGTTAACTCCACATCCGTCCCTGCTACTTTCTTAATTGATTCCACCATTTCCTGTATTCAGTCTTCACTTTGCTTTCTCCCACCTTCATGTAATCTTCTTTATGGTCCCTTCTGAATTCCCAGTGCACAAATGGAAACTGCAAGCTGTTATTTTAGGAAGGATTTTTCTCAGTCTGTTGAGATCTTGCTTCAATGCCGTTGGGTAAACAAATGTTTTGTTTTTTTTAATTTGCTCCTTGTATTGGGGCAGCTCCGTGTGTGTATAGTCTAGGGAAGTGTGTGGTGCGTGCCCTCAGTGTGGCAGATTTCAAATGATGGACTGCCTTCCTGTTTGGGAGGGGTGATTGTTTGCTATTGTTCGCTGGAGGTGGGTATTTTTTCCCCCAGCTGGTTTTTCAGAAGAGAGGAGAGAGAGGAGCCCTGCTAAAGCTTGTGGGGCCCTATGACTCTGGTATAGCCAGAGAGTGAGTAGGGTCTTGGGAGCCCTGAGCTGATGGGAAGTGGTCTTCCCTGCCTGTTTCGAGGCATGGGTGATGTTTTAACACACATTGACCTTGCCCACTAATCACCATGATCCACCTAGGAACAGAACCTGTAACACAACAAAATATCGCCACCTCCTTCTTTGGGTGGGGAGGGTTGCAACGCCTCTTCTACCTCACAGACTTTTACAAGGGCAATTTCAATTCAGAGAACATTTGTGGGAAATAGCAAACATACACTACAGTTTCTAGGAGTCTCTTGGTAAACATAATAAAGAAGAGAATAGCTTAAAGAGTTAGCAGAACCAAGAGAAAGAGTGAAGGTGTCAGGCCTGACTTGAATTTATTTAGATGCTGAAAAGAAGGAAGACATTGACAATTCAAGAGCCTAAATGATTGATAGAGCAAAGTCCCAAAGAAGTCAGGGAGGATAAAGAGCAAGATCATTGGGGGAGCCTGGGATGTGGAGGACCCAGGTTCGAGACCCCGAGGTCGCCAGCTTGAGCAAGTGCTCTTCTGGTTTGAACAAGGCTCACCAGCTTGGACCCAAGGTCGCTGGCTCAAGCAAGGGGTCACTCAGTCTGCTGTGGCCCCCCAGTCAAGGCACATATGAGAAAGCAATCAATGAACAATTAAGGAACCGCAAAAAGAATTGATGATTCTCATCTCTCTTCCTTCCTGTCTGTCTGTCCCTATCTGTCCCTCTCTCTGAGTCTCTGTCTCTGCCACCAAAAAAAAACAAAACCAAAAATCTTTGGGGAGAAGCTAGCCATAGGCGGAAGAGGAACACTTCTTCCTCTGAGAAAAAGGCAACACAGTATTAGTAACAAGAACAGGGAAAAAGTTCTGTTGATTGAATAAGTGGTTGGAGGGGAGGAGTGAGCCTAGATGTTGTAGGCAGAAAGACCCCAGTTTATGTCTTTACTCTGCTACTTATTTGACTATGCGACCTTGAACAACTTCTTTCCTCTAAGTACCAGTTCTCTCTTCACTAAAAGGGAGATGGTTTCATTATTTAGATAGTTTTACAATATTTAGATGGTTTCATTCTGAAACAGAAACTCCACACTCAAAACTATCTTATACACTACAGAAATGTATTATTGTATAAATCTGACTGTCCAGGCGCTGGCATCAGGAATAGTATGAGTGGTCTTAGAAAAATGGTATCAAAGATCCAGATTCTATTCTTTTCTCCATTCTGCTATTCTTAAGTATTAGTTTTATCCTCTGCTGATTTCTTTCAAAGTTGTGAGAGAGCTCCAACATTTCCAGGTATCCTATTTGTCCAATTTATACAGAAAAGCATAGAACCTCATTCCTATCCTCAAATGTAATACATTCCAGGTAGAAAAAGACCACCTGACCACATGTAAAAACACCTAAAGCCTATGTACGAAACTGTTGTAGTGATAAAATTGCAGTGGAGCTCAACCTTGACTGCAGAGTGTCAGAATATTCTTTATTGACCCGAATGAGTAGCTGCAAATGATAACAGTTAAAAAACAAGCAAAAAAAAAATTTAAAACATGGCTTACAATTTCAAGAAATATTTTAATTAAACAGAATCTAGTAATTTGACATGAGAATAGTGGGAAGCATTTGTTTCAAAGTTGAAACACTAATAAAACTAACAATAACTCACCTTTTCTGATTGAGAATTTATTTTTTGGGTTACTAGTTCTTCAGCCAGTTTCAATGTTTTGGCCAGTAGTGGAAAATACTTTTCAAATTTGTTTTGCAACATGATGAGGTCCTCACTAATCACATTTGAACAATTCAGTAGGCTTTATTTTGCAGTTTGAATCCAAATTGTAAACTTAATTGTGAAAGTGGCTCTGTCTGAAGTTGTAAGCATGGTGATATTAGGACTCTGCTTTTCGAAATCGAGTGAATTTATCATATTAAAACTAAATAAACTATCCAGCTGAAACAATTTACTTATATTTTATAGTTGGCTAATGAAGTTATTTAGATAAATTAATAAATTTCTGTCTCCATATACTATCCTCCTAACTCAGGAGAACCCAAACTTTTAATTTGATAATACAAATTTTGTAACTCATTGCTCATATAAGTTACATGGTATTAACAAACAGCCATTAGTACTTGCAATGCAAAATAAGATCATTTAAACTAACTAAGGCAAAAAGAAAATTTTGAGCAAGAGTGGTCAACCTCAAGGTTTCCAAAGGAACATTATAATATTATATAATTTCCTTTCAGACTTTCTCTCACAATTTTTACAATGTACACCACAAAATACTTTTATATACAGTATCTCAAATACACTGTCACTTGAGTGATGTTGAACTTGCTTTTGTATCCGATTTTCTTGCTCAAGGTCAGTAAGTGTGGAACTCCTACCTCCTCTGCTGTGGAGGTAGGAGTGTTCACTACTTCCTTCCTGTGATTTTCTTAAACTGGGGAGTCTTTCAGGGAATGTGTCTTCATAGTGCAGTTAGAGAGGTTTTATCTAAGAGTCAGCCCACAACTTAAGAAGAGTGTTCTAAGTAAAGGGGAGCAGGCTCTGTCCATCCCTGATTCTCTGACACATTGCTGGAATGTAGCAGGACTCAAAAACATTTATTGAGAAATGAATGAAAGATCCAGTGTGAATGAATGGTGTCATTCTGTATGAAATAGGTTTGACTTGGGTCTGTAAGTCATCGTTTTCCACATCTATACGCAATATGATGAAATAATGACAACTGAGAGCATATAAGTGTCTGTATAACATACCCCTGACTCCAACCCGATATATATAGAGTCCAGGCAGTGTCAGATTTTAACTGATCCAAAAAAAATGGTTTGTAAGAAATATAGAGCATAGACTATGGATTTTAGTAAAAATAAATGTACTAACCCTTAAGCATTTACTTTATAAAAAGCACTTTCTTTGTACTGTCCTCAATTATTCTCATTCCCAGTGGGAAAACACTGGAAGTTAATAGATAAAAGAGCTTATATAAATCATTATGAAGCAAATTATTACAAGTGAAAAAATTCTGATTGCGTAAACAGGAGGAAAGAGAAGAGATCAATTTATTGAAATTTAAAATATTTAAAAAATAAAGTTGTATTTTTTCTCCTGTTCATAGCTACAAAGTAAAAAAAAAATTGTTATAATAGATTTATTCTTATTCTTCACTGGTACTAAAATTGTTGAAGAAATATCAACTGTCTAAAGAATAAATAGTTTTGTTTAGGTTTTAGAATCTGCTTAGTTTTTACATTCATCTGGCCTACTAATGATCACTGTTTGTCATTTATCTGAGGAGCCCTAGGTTACAGGTGGCAAAGCACAACTTCTGTGAACTATCTCCAGATTAATAGGAATTTACCCAGCTACTAACCAGATACCTGATTACCCTGCTTATCGCTGTGATTTTGCATATTATTCTAAAGAAAAATTGTCAAATTTAAAAAAATGCATAAACCCCAAACAGAATAAAAATACATCCTTTGAAAATCATTGAAAAGAAAATCCTGACAATTTTAAAGCTGGAAGCTAAGTCAATATACTTGGTAATCAGTGATCTGTCATCTTGGAAAATCACTCCAAATTTTATGGAAATCAAGAATGAGATGAATTCTTCTAGCAACGCTTCCAATGCTGAAAGAACAAGAAACTCTTCCAAGTGTGAAAAAGCATTCTTAGAATGCAACACAAAAACAAACTGTGTTTCTGAGCTGAGAAGCTGAGAAAATTTTATTATTTTCTCTGAATTTTTGAATTGTCATAGGACATGTTTAAATGAGTATAGAAAAATTCAGTAAATACATCATTGCCCCTGGCTAATGATGACAGATATTCCTCAGGGAGTGATTTGGTATGAAAATAAGAATGTAATAGTGCACTTACAAGAAAAGCAAAGTTAATTTCTTTGGGATGATCTTTGTTTTGGAAAATTGCCATGAAATGTTCATGCAGGAGCCCTGGGCTAATCACAACTATTCTTCATAGATCTACTGGCTAAGCGTAGCCTCAGCTTTCAGTGATCATCCTAATGGATGAGAGATTCATGGGAAAACAGTCAACTGTACATAATACTCATAATTTTAAAATCCTTGTTGATATTAAAAATAATATTTTAGGTTTCTGATATGGTTTAGGTATATAATGTGCTTTGTGACTTTTATTTTTAAAACTTTGCATTCTTTTTTTATTGATTTAAATTTATTGTGTTTACATAGATTCAAGAGTCCCAGCGAATACAACCCCCCACCCCCTTGTTCCCCTCAACATCCCCCTTTTCCCCTCTCCCCAGTGCCCTCCCCCCTTCCCTCTAGGATTTGCTTTCCTGCTCTCCACAACGCTGTGTTATGTATATATAATTTCACCAATCTCTTTCCCTTCTCTGATACCATCCTCTCATCCCCTTTCCCTCTGGTCCCTTTGATCCTGCCTCTGCCTCTATTCTGTTCCTCAGTTTGTATTGTTCACTGGATTCCTCAAATGAGTGAGGTCATATGATATTTTTCTTTCTCTGCCTGGCTTATTTCACTCAACATAATAGTTTCCAGGTCCATTCATGTTGTTGAAAAAGGTAAAATTTCCTTCTTTTTCATGACCCTGTAGTATTTCATTGTGAATATGTACCACACCTTTTTAATCCATTCATCCACTGATGGACACTTGGGCTGTTTCCAGATCTTGGCTATTGTAAACAATGCTGCCATAAATGTGGGGGGTGCATTTCTTTTTTTGAATCAGTGATTTGGTATTCTTAGAATATATTCCTAAGAGTGGGATGGCTGGGTCAAAAGGCAGTTCCATTTTTAATTTTTTGAGGAATCTCCATACTGTTTTCCACAGTGGCTGCACCAGTCTGCATTCCCACCAACAGTGCAGGAGGGTTCCCTTTTCTCTACATCCTTGCCAGCACTTATTATGTGTTCTTTTAATATTTTCTTTTTAAAATTATATTCTAGAATCACCTGTATTCATTTTAATTTCCCAATTTATAGTAGACATTTATTATGCTTTTTGACCTGGTACTTTTGAACACTCTTTCTCCATTTGGGGAATTGCCTACATTTACCAAAACAGAAGCCAGAAGGTTTTTTTCCAGCATTCCTCAGAGGCAGGGGCAGATATGAGACCCAGGCTCAGCCAATCAAATACATCTATACAAGACTTCATTTGGAAAAGAATAACATGAAAAGAGAGGCTATCCATGAAATCCATCTTAATGAGGGTGGCAGAGATGGACAGAGGAAAGACATATAGCTTGAAAATATGGCAGCAACAGTCCTAGTGGGTATAGGCCAACTTGACAACAGGAACTGTGGGGTCTTGACCCAGCAGTAGCAGAAGGGTCTGTTGCAGCAGCCAGTGGAGAAACTGAGATGTGGTTGAAAACATAGCCTCCAATTGTGATTTCTGGCACTTGCAAAATTCTATGAATGTATAGCAATACCACAGAAGTTGTGACTTGCCACTTCTAACCTAAGGTTCCCCAAATAGTGACTGACAGTGATCACTAATAGGCCAGATAAATGTAAAAACTAAGTAGATTGTGAAACCCAAACAAAACAAAATCATTTACTCTATAGTTTAGACAGTTGACATTTTGTCAATAATTTTAATACCAGCCCGACCAAGAGGTGGCACAGTGGATAGAGCATCGGACTGGGATGTGTAGGACCCAGGTTCAAGACCCCGAGGTTGCTAGCTTGAGCGCGGGCTCATCTGGTTTGAGCAAAGCTCACCAGCTTGGACCCAAGGCTGCTGGCTCGAGCAAGGGTTTACTCGGTCTGCTGAAGGCCCACAGTCAAGGCACATATGAGAAAGCAATCAATGAACAACTAAGGTGTCGCAACGAAAAACGAATGATGCTTTTCATCTCTCTCCGTTCCTGTCTGTTCCTATCTATCCCTCTCTCTGACTCTCTCTGTCTCTATAAAAATAAATAAATAAATAAATAAAATGTCTTAAAAAATAATTTTAATACCAGTGAGAAGTAAGGTAATATAAACACAACAGATCAAAATTAGTAAGATCACACTGAAGCACCTTTCTGGAGAAATTCATAGCACTAAATGCCTATAAGAGAAACAAAAAAAAGATCTCAAAGCATTGACCTCAGCTTTAACCTTTAGATACAAGAAAAGGAAGAGCAAATGAAATTTTAAATAGAAGAAATAAAATAATAAAGGTCAGAGTAGACATCAATGAAATGAAAAACATAGAAACAACAGAAAAAAATCAAATGAGAATAAAAGGAGATTCTTGAAAACGATTAATAAAATTGATCATTTTCTCACTATAGTTATCAAGGATCAAAGATGGAAGACACAAATAACCAGTATCAAGAATGAGAGTGGCTACATTACTATACATTTCACGAATATTAAAAGAATAGTAAGGGAATATTATAAACATTCTATGCCATAAATTGATGAAATAAACATATTCCTTGAAATAGACAAATTGCCAAAGTTCATTTAAAAAGAAAAGATCATCTATAAAGCCTTATATCTATTTGTAGTTTCCATGGGGAAAATTTCAGGCCCACTGGAGTTAGTTTTACTAGTGAAGTCTATAAGACTTCATGTTTAAGGAAGAAATATGATTCTACACTAACCCTTTTGGAAAATTGAAAAAGAATACTTCAGCATTATCTTGATTAGAAAACCAAAGTCATTACAAGAAAACTACAAAATTCTCATATAAGACATCTAAACTGGATTTTTAGTAAATTAAATCCAACAATATACTAAAAGGATAATACATTATGACTAACTGGAGTTAGTCCTAGGAATGCAAGGTCAGTTTTAAAATTCAAAATTTATCAATACAATTCACTATATTAAAATTTTGTTTTTAAAAAGCCATATAATCATCTGAATGGAAGCAGAAAAATACATTTTAAAAAATACTTCAGTCATTTATGATAAAATAAAAAATCCTTTAGCAACTAGGAATCATAAGACTTCCTTGCCTGACTAGGTGGTGGTGCAGTGGATAGAGCGTCAGACTGGGACACAGAGAAGCTAGGTTGAAAACCCCGAGGTCGCCAGGCTTGAGCGCAGGCTCATCTGGTTTGAGCAAAGTTCATCAGCTTGAGCGCAAGGTCGCGGGCTTGAGTGAGGGATCACTCAGTCTGCTGTAGGCCCTGGGTCAAGGCACATATGAGAAAGCAATCAACGAACAACTAAGGTGTCATAACGAAAAACGAATGGTTGATGTTTCTCATCTCTCTTCTTCCTGTCTGTCTGTCCCTATCTGTCCCTCTCTCTGTCTCTGTCATCAAATAAATAAATAAATAAATAAATAAATAAATAAATAAATAAAAGACTTTTTTATCTTTAAAAAGGCTTATAGCTATCATCATATTTAGTGATAACAGGCTGAAGGCTTGACTGTTAGGATCAGAGACAAAGTAAGAACGTTCATGCTCATCAATTCTATTCAACTTAGTACTGAATAAACAGTAGGTGAAACAAAAAATAAAATACTAATAAAACAAAATTCATCTAGATAAGAAACTGTCTTTCTTCACAGATAATGTTAGTCTCTAAAATATCCAACGGACTTTACAAAAGAGTTTATTAGAACTAATTAATGAGTTTAGCAAGGTTATGAGATATACTATCATTAACAAAAATCAATTATATTTTTATATGCTTGAAACAATCACCAGTTGAAATAAAATTACAATTAACAATTGCATAAAAATATTAAATACTTCAGAATAAATTTTATAAAAGATGTAAAAAAACAAACCTGTAATTGCCTGGAAAATGAAAGAAAACCTAAACAAATGGTGATCCCTAGTATTTTCATGGTTTTGAAGATTCAGTATCATTAAGATATTAGTTCTCCCCAAGTTGATCCACAGATTAAATACAATCCAATTCAAAATTTTAGTAGTTTTTTTTGGTAAAGATACTGACAAACTGATATTAAGTTTATGTGGAAATGCAAAGGAGATGGAATATATGAAACAACTTTGAAAATGAAAAAAGAATGTTGGAAGATTAAAAACACGCTTGATTTGGCCAGTTAAAATCAGGGACTACTTGATTTTAAGTCTTATTACAAAGATATAATAATCAAGATAGTTTGACAATGATGTAAAACAGACAATATAACAGAGTTAATAGCATCTAGACCAGAAATTGATCCACATATATATGCACAACTGGTTTTCAACGCAGTAATAGGCAACTGGGTAGAGAAAGGATAGTCCTTTCAATAAATGAAGATGGAACATTTGGTTATCTCCATGCAAAAAGTATTCTTTATATATATAAGAAAATTTAAAACATTGATTTTTAAAAAACACTGATCTTTGAATTTTTTTACAAGCAGTTTAACTAAAATCCTGACTGATTTAGAAATTGTACCTAAATAGTCATACTAAGCGATTAAAAATGAAAAATTGAATAGTTTATTATTATAATATTCATAACACTTGTGTGTCCTAAGAAATAGAACATACAAATTTTATAAATAAGATTCCTTCCAGATCAGAGCTAGCCAGAAAATAATGCACATGTCTCAAATGCTTATAACCTATGAAACCCAGTCATATGATATAAGAAACCATGATATAAGATTACTGTGAGTAAGCAGAAGATTCAGGTACCTGTAAGTTGACCCCTGTGATGTGATTTACATAAACTGTAAGTTGCAATGCTGTAGGAGTACAAGTATTCATTCACTGAATAAGGACTTTTAGGTCAATGACAAACTGTACATAGGACGGTGGTCTCAAATTATCTTAATGGAGTTGAAAAATTCCTATCACTCGATGACACTGTAGCAGTCATAAAGTCATAGGGCAACTCATTACATGTGTGTGGTGATCCTGTGTAAACAAACCTACTATGAAGTACAGCACAAACAATTATGTACAGTACATAATACTCGATAGTAATAATAAACAACTATGTTACTGGTTTATATATTTACAATGCTATACTTTTTGCCATTATTTTAGGATGTACTATTTCTACTTACAAATAAAAAGAGTTTTCTGTGAAACTGTATGCCCATGTTATGTCAGCAGCAACCTCATACATCTCATGTTTACATTTAAATGTAGGTCTCTTAACTGTATCATTTTCCCTTGTGCTTTATTTAATCTCTTGTCTGTACAGTAACATGTTGTACTTGCTTGTAGCCTAGAAGCAATAGGCTATACCATAATGCCTACAAGTGTAGTAGACTACACCCTCTAAGTTTGCATAAGTACTCAATGAAATTCTCACAATGATGAAATTATCCAAGGACTCATTTCTCAGAATGAATTCCGGTCCTTAGGCAGTGCATGACTATCGTGCTAAATTTTTCTTATCAGTTGCTAAGAATCCAGTCAGCATCAAAGCCCAATGCCCTAGTTATGAAACCAACCAGCGATGAAGTTATGCTGAAATTTGGTTGGGATGACATAATTATTTTCTTATCAAGTAACCACTTTTCAATTACTAGAAGATTTAGGACTAAGTAAAGAGGTATTAAAGAAAATCAGAATCACAGTATTGACATTTCAGTGTTATGGAATTTAAACATAATTGGAGTATCCTTGTAATGAAAAAAAAAAAAAAAGGCCTTTTAGAACAACATATATCAAGCATTTAATTCTAATTTAAAATTAATTTGTGATTAATTTAGACTTTTGTTTTTAAAGTAAGCCCTCATTAACTGCATAGATTGAAACATTTAAGAGAAATCAAGAATCAAAGTATTTAGAAGTTTAATTTAATATTTTTATAAAAAACCAGTTTTATACCTGAAAGGATTTTATTTTATTTTTTTGTATTTTTCTGAAGTGAGAAGTGGGGAGGCAGAGAGACAGACTCCCACATATGCCTGGCTGGGATCCACCTGGCATACCCATCAGGGGGCGATGCTCTACCCATCTGTGGTGTTGCTTCATTGTAACCGGAGGCATTCTAGCGCCTGAGGCAGAGGCCATGGAACTATCCTCAGTGTCTGGGCCAACTTTGTTCCAATGGAGCCTTGCCTGTGGGAGGGGAAGAGAGAGACAGAGAGAAAGTAGTGGGGGAGGGGTGGAGAAGCAGATGGGCGCTTCTCCTGTGTGCCCTGGCCGGGAATTGAACTGGGGACTTCCACATGCTGGGCCGATGCTCTACCACTGAGCAACTGGCCAGGGCCAATACCTGAGAGGATTTTAAGCCATATAATTAAAGAACATAAGGAGGAAATTGAATATTTTATTTTTCTTAATATAGTTTAAAATATTAAATGGGTCTTAATATTTAAGGTACCAAAAAGCTACAGAATTAATATTAATATTTTAGGAAGCTTAAAGAACATTTTATTAATTTGGGCTAGGCGTGCAGAGAGATTTTGTAAATGTGATTTCTATACTTGTGAGATGAGCACCAACTCAGGATGGCTGATAGCATTGTATTGTAAATGAAGAGGGGAAGGAGATTTAAATTTCTGTCCTTCTCCCACACCTGTAAGGAAGCAGGTAAATAGCTAGCCAGGTGCAGGAAGAGAAAAATTAAAATAAACTTTTTCTTATAGTGATGGGCCATTTACAGGCATTTTATCCCCTAGTGCCATGGACACTACCCCTCCCCTCCTGAAAGCACGTAGTTGATGTATGTATCTCTAAACAAAGGAATGGCAAATGAACACTAGAAAATTTAGGAATATCTTTTAATATGTAGAATGACATTTTTATTATTGTGTTACCTTATAAGTTTTAATGTGTAAAAACGTTTTTTATGAATCCTATAGACAAATGTTGTAAACTTGCTAATGAATTGTGTCCCGTCACCCTCATCCTTTTCCCAAACCTGTATAGGTGAAAACAAAGGTTGTAAGCTTATTTCATGATGTCATGTTCTCCCCAGCCCGTGTGTGATTAAGGGTATATAACCAACCCCTAGGATGTTTTTGAAACACATGATTTGGGCCTTCCAGATTGCCTCATATAAGCTATATGTGGCAGGCATATTTAATAAATCTCCTCCTTTAATAAAACTCTTCAAATGCATCTGGATTTGGTGTCTCTATGTAAACCTGTGGAATTGAGGTTTGGATACTTTACAACAATATCAAATATTATTCAGAAACTGCTAAAATTATTAGACTTTAAACTAGACTAGATTAGTGCATTCAACTTAAAACTCTAAAGAAGAATCTTAATAAATTGAATTTCAAAAGAAATCATTGATTTCTTAAATCATTCTTAAAATCATTGAATGATTTCTTTTTACTGAATATCTGCTCTTGAGGAAGGAGACCCCCCCTTCAAATAAGAGGCTTCAAAGATATTTTATAATATAGGCCAGGGGTCCCCAAACTACGGCCCACTGGCCACATGCGACCCCCTGAGGCCATTTATCTAGCCCCCCCGCACTTCTGGAAGGGGCACCTCTTTCATAGGTGGTCTGTGGAGGAGCATAGTTCCCATTGAAATACTGGTCAGTTTATTGATTTAAATTTACTTGTTTGTTATTTTAAATATTGTATTTCTTCCTGTTTTGTTTTTTTACTTTAAAATAAGATATGTGCAGTGTGCATAGGGATTTGTTCATAGTTTTTTTTATAGTCCGGCCCTCCAACGGTCTGAGGGACGGTGAACTGGCCCCCTGTGTAAAAAGTTTGGGGACCCCTGATATAGGCCAAGCATTCAGAGAAAGTTTGTAAATATAATATTGTACTTGTGTAATTTACAAAATCTCAAGATGGTTGATCATATTCCTGCTTAGGAAGGGCTGTTATAATGTAAATAAAGAGGTTTTCCTACTTAGAAGAGTTTGAATAGAAAGAGGAAGGAGCTCAGACCCCCTCCCTTCTATACACCTGGGTGAAAGAAGGTAAAACAGCCAGGAATGTAGAAGGGGGAAGGGAGACTTGAGTAGCCCTTTCCTCTCCCTTTTCTTTCTCCTTAATGGACAATTTACAAATGATTATCCTCTGGCATCCTGTAAGCCTCCTCCCATCCTGAAATCGTGTAATTAACGACAAAGGAATCATGTGACCCACGAATGTGAACTTATGTTCGGTAAAGGGTATATAAGATGTAAGAAATCTAATTTCAGGGAGCACGTGTCTTTGGAGCTATAGCTCTGTGTGCTCCACCGGCTTAATTAATTCTCTTTTTCCTCTTATAAGTTATCTGAATGTCAATCCTCTGAGGTTTTGCTCTCCTGCAACACACTTAGGGATATAAAAATCTCACATTTTCATTTGAACTTCGTCCCACATTTCTATTGTCTCTTAAATTCTTCCTTTTTTTTTTTCTGAAGCTGGAAACGGGGAGAGACAGTCAGACAGACTCCCGCATGCGCCCGACCGGGATCCACCCGGTACGCCCACCAGGGGGCGATGCTCTGCCCCTCCGGGGTGTCGTTCTGTTGCGACCAGAGCCACTCTAGCGCCTGGGGCAGAGGCCAAGAAGCCATCCCCAGCGCCCGGGCCATCTCTGCTCCAATGGAGCCTCGGCTGAGGGAGGGGAAGAGAGAGACAGAGAAGAAGGAGAGGGGGAGGGGTGGAGAAGCAGATGGGCACTTCTCCTGTGTGCCCTGGCCGGGAATCGAACCCGGGACTTCTGCACGCCAGGCCGAAGCTCTACCACTGAGCCAACCAGCCAGGGCCTAAATTCTTACATTTTTAGCATGCAAGTTATTGTCAAAGAGTTTTCAGGAACGTACTTCTCAAAATTGCAGAAAACTGTGTGTATACATGTATGCTTCTTTTATTAGACTGAGTTTCAGGAAAGCAGAGATTTCTTCTTTTTCTTCTTTGTCTTCTAGGGACTTGGATGTGAGCTTGACACAAAGCATATTTTCAATAGGTACTCAACAGGATCTTGCTAATAGCTGTTGATAAACTCACTTGTTTTTCTTCATTGGAGCTCTTCTCTAGCCCTTATACACAATTAATTCCAGTGTGAGGATCCTTGGCTCTTGTGAACATTTCTTAGGAGGCTTTTGGCTGATTAGTATCTGACCCCTCTCTGATGTTTGGAAAATCTACTACTCTGCTCAATTTTGTTGGGGGCCTTAACTTAGTAACCAAAAAGTCCAGATAATTGTTCTCCATGATCACTGGCAGCTACACTGTAGTCTTATCATCTAAAGTAAACCAGAATTTCATAAAGAGTTTTCGGAAACATATGAGGTTCACAAAAGACAACCTTCAAACAGATGTTTGTTTACCTATTACATTATATTTTACATCATATTATTTACATGTTTTATTAGTAATAATTGACTTAATTATTCTTTGTTTTGTGTCTACCATATGCCAAGTTCCATACTTGGGTTCCTACCAGTGAAAAGGACAGATACAATCCCTTCCCTTATTGGCTTAATTTCTAGTTATGCAATTAATTCCTAGTCTTAAAAATAAAAGAATTGCAATTTTTGATATGTGTTCTATAGCAGTGGACTCCATCCTTTTTTGGGCCACGCACTGGTTTAATGTCAGAAAATATTTTCACAGAACGACCTTTAGGGTGGGACGGATAAATGTATCACATGACCGAGACAAGCGTCAAGTGAGTCTTAGACAAATGTAACAGAGGGAATCTGGTCATTTTTAAAAAATAAAACATTGTTCAGACTTAAATATAAATAAAACAGAAATAATGTAAGTTATTTATTCTTTCTCTGCGGACCGGTACCAAATGGCCCATGGACAGGTACCAGTCTGTGGCCCGGGGGTTGGGGACCACTGTCCTATAGGATACAGATATTAGGATAGCTAAAATATAAAATAATGGTAGTCAGTAGTCATGGGTTAACATTGGATGCTTAGATTGTTTTGAAATATGGATCAGAATGCGTCAAAATAGTATTTTAAACTAATTCTAAACAATGAAGAAGTACTAGTCAAGCATATTAAGAGGAAGATGATTCATAGCAGAAGAAACAGCTTCATTAGGGGACCTGAAGTTCTGCATGTTCAAATAAGTAAAAGAAGATCATGTGACCAGAACACAAGGTGTGGCCTGGGAAAGGTGAGGAGGAATGAAATGATTTTGGAAAAATAGCAAGGATGAAGCCCAAAGTCTTGTAAAATGAGTGTCTTTCACTGATAAACTCTTAATAAATTTTTGGTTGATTCTTCTTGACATTTTTCTTCCTTTGATCTTTAAATTCTTGAATATGACACCAAATTATTTATTTAGTCTTTAATATACTTGCATGGCATTCTGCTCCTGCTAGTACTTTGTTATTGTATAGTATATTGTATTATATACATAATTATTCATTTTTTCTAGTTTAAAATAACTCATTTAAGTTTCATTTTTATTATTAATTCTGCTATCACAAATGTTTTGGGGGCTTTAAAATGTCTACTTCTAAAATACTTTTTCTAGTAAACTTTTTACCCATAAATATTTTTGCCTACATATTCTTATATTTTCTCCTGTTCCATTATTTTTCTAAGGGACATATTTTTCATTTATTCTTATAAACAAACCATTTTTTTTTTACCAGTTACCTCTCATGCCAGCTGTAGCCTACCATACCATTATAAGTTAGCATTTTTCAAGAGTAGTTCAGAATTTTTAAATAGTTCAAGGTTGTATTTTACCTCTGAATATCCTATGTAGTTGTTTTTGTTTTTTTTGCTACAGTGACAGAGAAGAGAGAGATAGAGCGAGCAACAGATAAGAACAGACAGATAGGAGGGGAGAGATGAAAAGCATCAATTCATTGCAGCACCTTAGTTGTTCATTTAAAATGGCCTAACTTGCCTGACCTGTGGTGACACAGTGAATAAAGTGTCAACTTAGAACACTGAGGTCACCGGTTCAAAACCCTGCACTTGTCTGGTCTAAGGCACATATGGGAGTTGAAGCTTTCTGCTCCTACCCACTTTCTCTCTCTCACTCTCTGTCCTCCCTAAAATGAATAAAAAAAAAAAATGGCCTAACCACACAATACTTTAAGACTCCATTTGGTATAATAAATGTTTATGTAGGCTTTCTTACCAAGACTTGAAAGTAAATTATTTAAAGCCACACACACACACAGTGAGAAAGAAATAAGGATTAATCATCCCTAACTCCAAAAAAAGAATAAAAAAACCCAGGTATTTGTGTCGTTTAGTTAAGTCTCTTTATAAGCTCTGCCACTCTTTGCAAAGCTGTTCAGGAGATAAGCAAAAAGAGAGCAGTTGCGCTTCCCAGTTAGTTACCTGCTGGAATCTTCCCGTCAATCTGCTCTCAACTCAAGCCTAGGAGGAAATCTGCGTCAATCTTCCTGCATTCTTCCCCTTCATTTGCTAAAACTATCCTTTCTTGTTTAAGAAGTTGAATGACCCAATACTGTTTTCTAGTTTAAACATGTTTAAACATTTCTTTTGCTGCTAGTTGTCTAACCCGTTACTGAGAATAAATACCTGAGCAGAAGTTCAGAGAAATGATGTTTACGCTGATCTGCATGTTGCCATGGAGTTCGAGTCTCTTGGCAGCTGCACTTGTTCAGGGCAGGTAGGGAACGGTCTGCTTATCCGAAAAAAGCAACGCTTCATTTTACCAACGCAGTATACGAGACTTTGAAATTCCTCCATAAACTAATTTTTTTCTTACTCTACTGCAAGCTCTAAATATATCTACCCCAAACACTACTACTTTACTGTTACAAGAGCAAAATCCTGTTGTTATGCTGCTACAGGATTCTATCATGAAAATCATGAATCTCTTTTTAAAAGTATTTAGGAAAGATTTCATTCATGAGAAAATCTTGGAAGAAAACACTAGTCTAGTTTTAAGAGTTCTATCAATAACACTAGGTATTTGAGAGGAAAAGGCTATCACTGATGCTTTCTGGAGTCATTCTTCCTAGGGAGAGGGAAATAATTCCAGATGTTTTTGTTTCCTTTTATCTTACACACTGCTGCTGCTTGTGAATTCTCTGTGAAATTTCTGTTAGCTTGAAAGGTAGCACCCAATCCAGAATAAATGTATCTGTGAGGAGGAAATAAAAATTGCCACCAATTTGGGGAAAAATGTATAAAATATACTTCTATACATTGCAACCCTATCTTTTGCCTTCAATATACAACTTCAGTTCGCATGAAAGAGGAAAGTTTATGTTGAGTAATACATAAATTATAAATGAATTGTACTGTTTTTTAATAAAGGCACATCTTTGGGATAATAAATAAAATGGCACTGGTGGCTATGAAAAGTCAAATGTCCTTCTTTCTTTCTCCCTCACCCATCCCAGTTCTACCAGGACTATCCCCAAAAGCAAGGAGTGTCAACAATTTCTACTTTCAATTATTTTGCTGGTTACCATCAATGTTGGATTAACCTTGTAGCAAACAGACACTTTAGCTTTGGGGCCCTGCAGGTGCAGAGGTCTCTCCAAAGCTATGGGAGTGGCCCAGAAATGGGTCCAGGTTATGTGAAGCCTAAAATGTATACATTTGGGGAAAAAGCCTTTAAGTAAATAAATGCAAAACTACATATATAAAATTACTAGGACTGTTCCCAGTGCCTTGCAGGAACCCCTTGTCAGTGAAGATTCCAGAAGTTTAAACGTTATTATTTCAGAGTCAATCTACCTTTGGTTGCCATTTTTAGATTTACCAACAACATTAGACAGCATCTGTTGATTGCCAACTCAACAGATGAAACATTTGATGTATCCACCCTACTTACCAATTTCCATTTCCCCCATCTACCTTCTCGTTTTTATTTTTGTATTAGTGTTATTGTATTGATAGTTAAAGTTTATGACAGTCACTGAATTATATTTTTTATCTGTTGTATGTTCATTCCCAAATCCAGTAAACAGCAAATACAATATTGCTATATAAATATTTTCTGTTGAATAAAATAATGTGGTTAGATGTGTAAAGAAGTAAATGCAATCTTGTATCATTTAATTTTCCTACTCTAAGGGGGATCTTTCAGTCCATTTAGATTTACAATATTCTTAATTTTTCTCTAGATTTTTTTAGACTTCTGGATGAACTTAGCTATTTCTGCTTCTTGTATCTTTGTTGTTGTTGTTTTCTTTACACACCTTCTGGATTAACTCCTTAAATAATTTTTATGTAGTTTTGTAGAATTCATGATACCCTTCAAAATCAAATGACTTCACAGACAATTGTTAGTTTCCAAAAAATGTTTTTTTCTTTAAAGATTTTATTTATTGATTTTAGAGAGAAGTAAGAGAGAGAGAGAAAGGCAGTGGGGGAGGAGCAGAAAGCATCAACTCACAATTTTTGCTTCTTGTATGTGCCTTGGCCAGGCAAGCCCAGGGTTTCAAACCAGCGACCTCAATGCTCCAGGTTAACACTATATCCACTGAGCCACCACAGGTCAGGGCTTTTTTTTTTTTTTTTAATGGAATGCTTCACAAATTTGAGTGTCATCCTTGCTCAGGGTCCATGCTAATCTTCTCTGTATAGTTCTAATTTTATTATAGTATATGTGCTGCCAAAGCAAGCATCAAAAAAATGTTCCTTGTGCACAAATTCCAAAGATACATTTAATTTAGTTCTCCCTTATATACTTAACCATAATAACATGTCTTTAAGAAAAGTTTCAAAGAAAATTATAGTAATGAAGAAAAGCATGGTAGGTAGGCATGGTGAGGTAATGTTTGACTCATCTCAAGGTAAATGAGACCATTCTGAATTGGAGTAACCTTTTGTACTTACTAGAGGGCATGCATTTATATAGATAAAAGCAAAGAGGAAACAGTAGACATTATGCTATTCAACCGGAACAGTTGCTATTTGCTAAAAATTTAAAGACTATTTCTAAATGGTTTTTCTTTCTTTTTGTTTTCTCAGTTTTCAGGTAAGAATAGCCATGCCTTATGAACAAACATATGCTCTAAATTCATATATCAGAATGATTTCACTTGTGGAATAAGCACTTGTGGAATAAGCACTTTTTTAAAATATACTTTAAAAAATCTCTATTGAGATTTTTGTGAAATAAATTGTATATGTTCTGCAAGCTAAGGAAAATAGATCATTGTACTGTGATTTTTAAAATTCTTCAAAATACAGTAGTAGTCCCTCCTTATCCTTGAGGGATACATTGTAGGACCCCTAAGAATACCTGAAACTAGATAGTACTATGCCCTATTCAACTCCTTCAACTCTCCTGGAAATGTGGCATCAGCAGACACAGCCTCTCTAGTCATTTTTATATTTTCCAGTTTGAATCTGGGTAATCATCTCTCATTTACAGCAAATGGTTTGGTGTCACTCATTTCAGGACATGCCCCCCCTGAAGTCTTCCAATAGGTTCAATGCTTTCTGAGCAACATGTTGTCATCAGTTGGACCATGTTTTCTCTTCTGGCTTTTCACCCATGATTTTTTTTTTTTAAAAGATTTTATTTATTCATTATAGAGAAAGGAGAGAGAGAGAGAGAGAGAGAAGGGGGGAGGAGCAGGAAGCATCAACTCCCGTATGTGCCTTGACCAGGCAAGCCCAGGGTTTCAAACTGGTGACCTCAGCGTTTCCAGGTTGACACTTTATCCACTGCACCACCCCAGGTCAGGTTTTACCCATGATTTTAATGTCTTTCCCATCACTAGCGAGAGTGAGGGCGCAGGGATAGACAGATAGGAAGGGAGAAAGATGAGAAATATCAATTCTTTGTTGCAGAACCTTAGTTGTTCCTTGATTGTTTTTTCATATGTGCCTTGACCGGGGGGTTACAACAGACAGAGTGACCCCTTGCTCGAGCCAGCGACCTTGGGCTCAAGCTGGTGAGCCTTGCCCAAACCAGATAAGCCTGCGCTCAAGCTGGCGACCTTGGGGTTTCAAACCTGGGTCCTCAGCATTCCAGGCCAAGGCTGTATCCACTGTGCTACCGTCTGGTCAGGCTGCCTTTTCCATCTTAACTAAGCACTTATCACTCACTGTAGCTGTGGCTTTCATAGTTTGAGGTGCGACAGCAAAACTAGCACAAATTCCTTTTTCCTTCTTCACAGTGTCATGGTTAAAACATTAGTCTTTACCTTATATCCCAGCAAACTTAGCAAATATCTTTTTTTCCTTTTCTTACTAATTTGGGAACTTTCACCTTTTCACTTGAAGGAAGCCTTTTGCAGCTTCTCTGTAGCATATCTGTCTCTCAATCACCAGCATCTCTACTCTTTCATTTTGGAGGCATTTTTAAGTAAAATGAGGCACTACAATACTGATATGCAAGAAGGCTGCTTTGTGACTAATGGGAGCATTTACAAAGATGCTGGGCAAACTAAAAGATAATTTACATCCCAATAGAGATATCATGAAATTTCATCACACTATTTAGAACAGCACACAATTTAAAACTTAAGTATTATTTCTGGAAAGTTCAATTTAATATTTTTGGACTACGTTTGACTGGGGATGACTGAAAATGTAGAAAGCAAAAACAAGAATAAGGGAGACACTACTGTAATGCATTTACGGCATCTAATAAGAGATTATATATTCTTCCTGACAATTGCCTTAATATTTTAAATAATCATTAATGCTGATGAAAGATGAGAATACCACTCTATTAAATTTTTAAAAAGTTATCTTCTTGAGAGAATAGTAGTAGGCTGCCGCGGACCAGCGCAGCTCCAAATAACGGTGCGGAATTAAGGAAACACACTTTGTCAGAACAAAACCGATGGGACCGGGAGGACTTCTCAAACTGCCTGGCAGCATCTGAGTGCCTCATAGCCCCAGTTCGCTTTATTATATAGACCTATGCAAATCAAGGACCCTGATACAAAGTTGCACATCAAAGGCTAAGACAGGAACTCTCCCAAGGCAAAAACAGGATACATTAGTGAAATTTATAAACATCTGAAACAAACAAAGAGTCAGAGGAAGGGCATGTATATTGCTTCCTGCAACCCAAGGAAACAAGTGGAGTGGGTGCAAACACTCAGCATCAAAGCCAAATATGGAGATGGAGGGGGTAGAACTTAGCCCCCTGCCAAGCCTCAAATCTATAATGGCTTTTTGCCATTAATGGTCCACAACATATCCCCCTTTTCTTTTTAATTTGTGTGCTGAGATTTGCACTCATCTGATTTTCTAATTTGGAGGCAGACGGAAAAAATACAGAACAAACACAAAATTAGTATAGCCAATGCTAACAGATACCCAAAACAAGTATACTAATACATCACAGTGATTAAAGCCTTTAAGCAAACTCTTTAAGCTAATACAACAAGAATCTATAAAAGAGTAATGTCCTTAAAGTGTTCACCAAGTCCAAGTTGGCACCAACACCATTCCAAATCTCTGCAAATGCAACCCAACCCCGGTTCAGTCCATCAAAAATGGTCACAGGAGCAGGAGTCCAGGAAAAGTTCACTTTCAGGAGAAGTCCTCATGGCACTGGAATTGCCGTTACACTTCTACACTCTGCAGTTAGTGTCAAAGTCCCAATGACCGGTGCTCCCAGCTGGCAATGACCCAGGTAGACTGGAAAAGCCATCTGCAGCATGCATGAAGACGGAGCTTCCGTTTTCCTCAAACTGGAAAGATGAACCCAGGGGTCCTATACTGGAGCTTTACAGTCATGGGGTGGTGAGGAGAACCTTGAGATACACTAAGCTGGGTGGCAGAGGTAAAATTGTAAGTTGGCAAAAAAGGAAAAAAGGAGCTCTGAATTAGGAGTAGGTCCTAGCCTAAACTATGAGTGGGGCATTGAGGCAGGAGGAATAAAGGAAAGACTATATATTAATCAAAGCAGCAGAAAACAGGACTATCAATATCCACAACAGAGATCTTCGAGGGAAGAATAAAAAACCTGAATATTCAGGCAAGACCTAGTTAAATGGCCCTTGTGTAAATGAGACCAGTCTACCGGCTACTTGGAAGAAATACCCCAGGCTCATTCACAGTGTCGTAGAAGGGGCCGACGGCCCTGGGCACCTTTTAGCCTTCAGTGGCAAATCCCAGTATTCTGGGCAAGGTTAGGTCACAGGTGGCTGGAGCAGGGCTGGAAGAGACTGAACCCTCCCTTAGAGGAGTGAGGGGGAAGCCTACCTTCCAGTGTGTCCCTTCTTCCTCACAGCAAAGGCATGTAAGCCTGGCAGGCTTTGGCTCAAATGACCATCCTTTCCACTATTGAAGCAGGGCCCTGATGAAGTTCCAGTTGGAGTGATGGAGCCTCTGAGGGCGTATGCCAAGAGCTAGTATTTTACCTGATCTCCTTTGGGCTTTTTTGGCCTCTTGGTACCTTAAAAGCCATGCTCAGAAGATCTCGCTGAGGGGCTTGAGAGTCCCTATCTGCCTATATATCTGGAGCTATTCAGAAAAGAACAAAACAGTGTTATTAGCTGGAATCAAATAAAAATTAAAAAGGAGTAATAGTTTGCAGGACAAAAAATTTGGCATCTCTTGTACATCAGCATTCAGAATAAATGGTTTGAAGTAAAAAGCGTAACAGGGTAGACCTGCAGGAGCTCCAGGACATGACTCCCCCCCCCCCTTTCTTTTTATATTATTTACAATTGAATCTTCAAGCAAATGTTAAGCACACTTTACAATATTTTGACTTCAAAGATTGCAAGAAATTCTTGACTTTGTTAACTTTTAACAAAAATAGAGTAAATGCACCTTCAAGCAACATTCCCACACTTATCAAAACACTCCCTTAATATTAATTAATAGGCACCTTAAAAGAGTACATATCAAAACTGAAAAATCCCAGTGTGATTTTCATTATTCTCCTATAGTAAAAAAAAATCTTTACACTTTTATTATGTAAATCTATGCTGCTTCAAGCCTTTCACTTGTGGCCTGGAGCAGCCTGGCCAAACCAGCAAGTCTTTTGGATCCAAAATGAGTGTGCTTTACTTATTCCAAACAAAATTATATTTATGTAGGGAAATGAAATTATCCCCATTTTGTTTTCAATACTAGAGCCGGCACTTCCAAAACTGTTATCATCATTACTTTTCATGTAAGGACTTAATTCAGGCCTTATAAACAAAAACACTTAGACATTATACAAAGACTTCACATACAATCACACAAATCAAGAGTGAAACCCGGGGTTTTAGAGATTAAACTATGGCCTGCTTGATCTTAAGTAGGGCTACCTTAATAGGAACATAATAAGGATATATACTAAACAGAGCTCTCTCTCGAAAAATCTCAAGACGGCCGTATGAGATCTCTATTCAGCAATACCCAAATCAGGCCCCCCTTTCGCCCTCTTATCAAGCAATGGAGCAGGAAAATAAAATGATCTAAAACATTTAAAAAAATAGATAATAATAATTGAGAAAGGGAAGAGAGCATAGTAAGTCTTATGCAATTGCTCTTGTAAAGTGAGTCTCTCATCTAGAACCATGGTGTCTCACCAGTCATTCAGGGATCCACCGAGGAGCTTCAGCAGACCTAGGAAAAACACACACATATCCTCGGCCCCATAAGAGAACAGGGTCTGGCCCTTGCCAGATTCCTGTGAGTGGGTCCCTCCATCGCACTTCAGGGAAGGCTTTCCTTGCAGGGTTCCAGAGTCTCTCTGCTGCTGAATGACCCTGTACATCAATATTCAAAAAATTTAAAGTGAAAAGAGCATGACAAAGAAGATTTGCAAGAGTTTCCTAATACTTAAGTTGCTATTTGGCTCCTAACTCTGAACACACCTCACAATGCACTAACCAAATCAGTAAGTCTTAAGGATCTACATTCTATTCTATTTAAATTAAAATGAGCGCTCATTACAAGTTCTAAAAACATTTTATTTTTTCTAAATATTAGAGCCAGCATTTCCAACCTTTGCATGCAAAAACAAACTTAATTCAGGCCTTAAAAACAGACACATTTTGACAACATTAAACGAAGACTAAACAGAAACAAGAATTAGATGAATCAGACAAACCAGAGAGAAACCCGGGATTTCAGAGCACATCCAGATTAGAAAGATGCCTGCCTGATATTAGGGCATTTTCTGACAGAGGGACTGAAGGATGTGACTAAACAAAATCTCCCCGAGAAAATTTGCTCTCGGCAGCTGCTGGGATATTTTCCATAGTCAGATCCAACACAGATCCCCTGCCTCAACCTCCAGGCAAAGAACAAGAAAGAAACAAAATGATAGTTTAGAAGATCATAGCCAAAACATTAAAGAAAATCAGATCAGGACAGGAAAAACTGTAACTTTCCTAATACCTGAATTTCCTATCCATTCTCAAATTCTATAGTTGCTGTAACCGGCAGCTCAGGTTGACTATGCTGAGATTTTTCTCCTACCTCAACAGCCCCTTCATGAAAGTCCAACTTCCACAGCAAATAATTACCCCAGAGAGCCAAGCACAAGCAATCACCTTCCAGTCATTTGGGGGAAGAGCCTTTGCCCTAATATTATCTAATAAACCTAGTGAAAAAGGGGCAGTAGGCCCATACTGAACACAAACAAGTTTAAGCTCTTTCAGAGTTCTAAAAGGTACAGGTTTATATTCTCGCACTAGTCTCCCTGTATCATCCTGTCTTTCTACAACAGGAAAATGGGTAAAGCCATCATTTATTGTTTCCCCTACATTTCGAGCCTGGTAATCAGCCTGATAAGGGAACGGAGGAGCAGAGGGTTGAATATAGGAAGGAACTGAGGGCAGCAGAGGCCCCGCGGCTAAGGCAGCCATAGTCACGGATTTTTCATCCCCCCTGTCATCCTCAGACTCTAAGTTATCCTTGTTTTCACATACCTCTGTTTCCAGCTCACCCTGATACTCTTCAGACAACAATTTGTCTTCATACAGAAACATTTCTACATAAAGGTCCCTTACTTTTGACCCTATCTGTCCCATAATCTTTTACTCCCAACTACACTTTCCCCAAAAACTTTCTTTACTCACTGTGCGCACTTCACTTTGGGGAGTTCCATCACCTTCCTTCAGTTTTAGTTTCCTCGTACTCATACTCAAATCGTCTGTTTGGGCACCACTTGCCGCGGACCAGCAAAACGGATGGGACCAGGAAAACTTCTCAAACTGCCTGGCAACATCTGAGTGCCTCATAGCCCCAGTTCGCTTTATTATATAGACCTATGCAAATCAAGGACCCTGATACAAAGTTGCACATCAAAGGCTAAGACAGGAACTCTCCCAAGGCAAAAACAGGATACATTAGTGAAATTTACAAACATCTGAAACAAACAAAGAGTCAGAGGAAGGGCATGTATATTGCTTCCTGCAACCCAAGGAAACAAGTGGAGTGGGTGCAAACACTCAGCATCAAAGCCAAATATGGAGATAGAGGGGGTAGAATTTAGCCCCCTGCCAAGCCTCGAATCTATAATGGCTTTTTGCCATTAACGGTCCACAACAGTTAGCCTTATTATTATTATTTTTTACAGAGAGAGAGTCAGAGAGAGGGATAGATAGGGATAGGCAGACAGGAATGGAGAGAGATGAGAAGCATTAATCATTAGTTTTTTGTTGCAATACCTTAGTTGTTTATTGATTGCTTTCTCATATGTGCCTTGACCATGGGGCTACAGCAGACCGAGTAACTCCTTGCTCAAGCCAGTGACCTTGGGTCCAAGCTGGTGAGCTTTGCTCAAAACAGATGAGCCCGCGCTCAAGCTGGTAACTTCGGGGTCTCGAACCTGGGTCCTCTGCATCCCAGTCCGATGCTCTATTCACTGCACCACTGCCTGGTCAGGCTAGTTAACCTCTTTATAAAAATGATTTTATATATTGATTTTAGAGAAAGGCGAGAGCGAGAAAGAGAGCCAGACAGGGGGAGGAGCGGGAAGCATTACATCATGGTTGCTTCTCCTATATACCTTGACCAATCAAGACTTGGGTTTTGAACCAATGACCTCAGCATTCCAGGTTGACACTTTATCCACTGCGCCATCACAGGTCAGGTTCACTCTAGTAACTTTTTATATATTTGTACAAGAATAATTTGTTCACAACTCATACATTATTCCATGAAAATCTAATGATACCAAATCTCTCCATGTAGGAGAGAGTGGGTTTGCATAAACACAAGCTGACATGACCAGTATGAATGTTTTTTTATGTACTTAATTGTTAGTCTGAATAAGTGGCCAGAGAACTGTGTTTTTACAAGAGTCATGAGGTTGAAGCAGGATATAGGAGAAGACTTTGGACTTCTGCTTTGGCATTCCCTGATCTTCATTCTTTACCCCTGATCTACCCAACAGCCCATGCTTCACCATCATATCCATCTTAGTCTGTTTTTAAAATCTATCCATCGACCTGTGCTAGGTCATATGAGGACACCCCAAAGAATAATAATAAAATTATCGAAGTAGTTTACATTCAAACTAGGGAGGCAATATTCCTGATGGAATTAGAGGACATTGATGCTAAATTGTGTGGTGTGGACTCTTAATGCAACTGGTATTTACAGAAAGAAAAGGTCACTCTCAGTTAAAGTATGCATAATTTTAGGTTCTTTGATTGCTAGCAACAGGAAATGAATCTGCTTAATATAAGAAAAAAAACTTTATTGGAAAGAGGTCATGATAACCTTACAAAATCTATGGGAAGAGTAAAGAACTACCCACAAAAAAGAACAGATTTCGAAGGCTGAGCTGCCTGACTGCTTGATTGTGTTGTAAGGATGCTGCTCCCTGGAATAAGTGCTCCATCTATTTTTGCATATTGTGTCCCTTCACTCATATGTCAAAATCTCAGGAGAGAAAACTTAACTGTTTGAACTTAAGTTAAATGACAAATCTTTGGCCTGACCAGGCGGTGGTGCAGTGGATAGAGCGTCGAACTGGGATGCGGAAGACCCAGGTTCGAGACCCTGAGGTCGCCAGCTTGAGCCCAGCTCATCTGGTTTGAGCAAAAGCTCACCAGCTTGAGCCCAAGGTCACTGGCTTGAGGAAGGGGTTACTCGGTCTGCTGAAGGCCCGCGGTCAAGGCGCATAAGAGAAAGCAATCAATGAACAACTAAGGTGTCACAACGAAAAACTGATAATTGATGCTTCTCAATTCCTGTCTGTCTGTCCCTGTCTATCCCTCTCTCTGACTCTGTAAAAAGGAAAAAAATGACAACTCTTTGTCTATGGTAGAACAAGGCACCTTATTTTACAACCCACAAAAACTTTATAAAGACTTCTGCTTTTGCCTATGATACAACAGACAACGATGGAATAATATACAATAAAAGCCAGCTGTTTGAAAACAACAGTTTGTAAATTACTTATCTGTTTTTCATTACACCTCTGTTCTTAATTTGGAATCACAAAATGACAATCCAAAAAGCCCCAATCTACACAGATCTCCCACAATATTTACAATTTTAAATTGAATGACTTCTTTTAGTACTCCAGATAATGATTTGAAAGGCAACAGGTCTGAATTGGAAAAGTGACTGACTTTGGATAAGTTACTTCCTATAACCCTTCAATTTCTTATCTTGCAGGATTATCATGGGGACTAAGGCCAATTTATGTAAGAGTCTATCACTGCATATTCACAAAATAAGTGGATAAAATAGTGAAATAATTTTTATTATTATCAAACAAGCAAATCTATCTAAAATAGGCATAACCAATCAGGTAGATAAGATTCCACTCTTCTGTTCAATAAGTTTTCTTAGGTCGCTGTCCACACTTGCTAAAAATTATTAATCCAACACATCTCCTTTAAATCTTTATTGAATGAGAAAAAATATAAATTATTTAAATAAAAATAAAAAGACAGGAATTAGTTTTTTAAGTGGTTTATGGGAAAAAGATCTAATTTAACACAGCCTTGTTTTTTTGAGACATGTTCCCCTGTTTTTGTTTGGTTTTGTCTTTTTGCATTTCAAGGTAATTGATGGTTTGAAGTCAAGTTTACAAAAGTATAACATGACACCTGCTGTTGCACGTAATATTAGATTGTTTGTGACCCTCATCACTGCCTGTTACCACATTAAATGTTACAGTCCAAATACCTTATTGGTGGTAACCTAGTACATTGTTATGTTGGAACAGTGGTGGTTCTGAACTCTAACAGTAGGCAGGAAGGGCATTTGTATTGGTAGTAGTAAGTATTATTGATTTTTCCCACACAGAGCTAGTTCCTGGTACAACATGAAGGCAGGGAGGTATAGATCTGGGACCTATAGGATGCCTAGAAGATGCTAATTGGTGTCTCTTGGTGCTACCATGACCGCTGAAAATTGTGGATGAAAAATTGTAGCAACTACAGCCCGACAAGCACAAGAAAATCAAGGGCACAGACCACTTGGGGATCAAAGTCTGGGCCTTGCCACCAGGAAAACATAGGCCAGCACAGGCACAGGTCTAGGATGAGAGAAGGCTAAGTTGGTAGTGGGGGATAAACAGTACCTATTATGGCCTTGGAACCAGGTGCAGCATTAGGTATTACACCTTGTTTCACTGAATTTTTTACACTAGGTCTTTGCCCAGATTCCAACTGGCCACCATATTGAAGAGGGTCCTATAAATGGAAGGTAAAGGGAGTAGTAGGTAATGAGAATGGACTGTATCAGAACAAGTCGTGTGCCTCTTCTAATCCTCTTATTCTTATCTTAGCTGTAGATACTAGTTCCCAGAAAGACTTCAACCAGACTCATTCAGGTGCAATCAACAGCACGTTGCCTCATGCCAGTGCTGGATACCTCTCACTTCCTGTTGGAGGGCTTCTATTATGAATAGTCATTAGGTGCTACCGGACCAGAAGTGGGATTCAAATAAGTCAAGAACTGGTTCTCTGACCTAATGACCATTTTAAGTATTAAAAAAATGATCTACTGAAAGGTAGTTTTTTATTTCATGCATTTAATACTTAAATAAGAACAATAAAAGAGGTACACAAACATAGATTGTTATGAGTTTTAAAATATTAATGAAAAAATATTAAATAATACCTGACACAAAAAACCCCCAATAAAACTGTTATTTAAGATACTTTCATATTACTTCTTGAGAGCGCCAAATCCTAACCACTAGACCAGGGAGGTATTGCTTCTTGATTGGTGTTCTCATTTGCAAATTTTTTCACCTATGGACAGAATGAACATTACTACAGGCGCTTAGTATATGCTGTTGCATAGATGAACTTTAAAAAAGAGTAAGGAATGTAAATCTGTGATTTCCACATTGGATGGCTGCCCAGGCGCCCATCTGAGAGAGAACCCTGATTATAAGTGCCATTTTAACAACTGGTTCACTGACCTCAACAAAAAATGAGGTATTGGTTCTGCCAAACTGGGGCAAACTGGCTGAATCTTACCACTGCACAGGATTCTCAGAATTCATGGTTGGGTAACTAAAAAGTTCAGAGGTATTACTACCTTATGGCTTAGCCCTTGACCAGTGGAGAAGGGAGGTGATTGATAAATGCTTTCTCCTTTCTTCCCCCAGTGGATGATTCTGACATGCATTTCATGAGGCTTTTAGCTATCCTTGCGTGACTGAGCTCCACGTCATTCAAAAGTGGTAGCCAGCTCAGTATGCATTCTTCTATTGGCTTTCTCTTCTTCCTACTTTCACTCTCTCTGACTCTCGAGGCTGTTCTGTGAGAAAACATTCTTAAATGAATTTCTTTCCAGTATGCTTTTTTGTTCTCAGTTACTACTTTTGAAGGGACCCAGACTGAGACAGCAATAGACAGAATGTGGCAAAAGTAGGTTTACAGTTTTGAGTACATGAAACACTGATTTTTTCTTGTATTTTTATTAATTATTATATTATTTTCCATATGAACAACTGAAAACCTACTTTTGCCCCACCCTGTAATTTGTATTCATTTATTTTTTTAATACTTATTGAATTTATTGGGGTGACACTGGTTAATAAAATTATACTAGTTTCAGGTGCACATTTCTATAATACATCATCTGTATATTTCATTGTTTGCCATCCCAAGTCAACTCTCCCTCCATCACCATCAATCTCCCCTCTTCCTTCCTCCACCTTTCTCTACTCTCTCTCTCTCCTACAATTCCCCACATTGTCATCTGTGTCTATAAGTTTTATTTTCCTTTACTTAATCCCTTCACCTTTTTCACCCAGTCCCCCAATCCTTATCCCCTCTGACAGCTGTCAGTCTGTCCTCCATATCTAGAATCTGTTCCTATTTTTTCTGTCAGTGTATTTTGTTCATTAAATTACACATATAAATTAAATCATATGGTACTTATCTTTCTTTGCCTGACTTATTTCACTTAGCATAATAATCTCCAGGTTCATACATGCTGTTGCAAAAGGTAAGATTTCTTTCATTTTTATGGCTGAGTAGTATTCCATTGTGTCACGTACCACAGCTTTTTTATCCACTCATCTAAGGGTGGGCATGTAGGCTGCTTCCAAATCTTAACAATCGTAAATAATGCTGCAATTAACATAGAAGTGCATACATTCTTCCAAATTGGTATCTCAGGTCTCTGTGGGTATATTCCTAGAAGTGGAATTTCTGGATCATAAGGCAGTTTCTTTCTTTTTTTTTTTTAAGTTTTTTTTTAAATTTTATTTATTTATTTTTAGAGAGGAGAGAGAGAGGGAGAGAGAGAAACAGAGAGAGAGAAGGGGGAGGAGCTGGAAGCATCAACTCCCATATGTGCCTTGACCAGGCAAGCCCAGGGTTTCGAACCGGTGACCTCAGCATTTCCAGGTCGACGCTTTATCCACTGTACCACCACAGGTCAGGCCCATAAGGCAGTTTCACTTTTAACTTTTTGAGGTGATTTCATACTGCTTTTCACAGTGGCTGCACCAGGCTGCATTCCTATTAACAGTCACGAGGGTTCCCTTTTCTCCACACCCTTGCCAACACTTGTTTTTTGTTGATTTCTTGATGATAGCTATTCTGTCAGATGGGAGGTGATATCTCATTGTGATTTTTTAAAAAACCTATTAGAAACTTACTGTAATTCAAGGGTTGCTTTAATTATTTTTACTTACTTTTAAACTGATAATCTTATTTATTCACAAATAAAATATGTAATCTGGACTATTTTAAAGCAAATATTTAATATTATATCATTTCCTCTATAAATATATTAATATATAACTCTAATATATAAGGCCTTAAAAATGTAACTACAATCTCATAATCACATTCCCTAAATGAACAATATTTTCATTATATTATCTAATGCCTAATATAATTTTAGTTTCTCTAGTTTTGTTGTAACATCTTTTTACAGCTAGTTTATTGGAATTAGAATTGTAACAAGGTCATATATTGTAATTGGTTGATATGTGTTTTACACCTTTAATCTGTAGCAGTTTCTTTTCTTTTTCTCTTTCTCTCCCCTTATTTCTTGCCCTCCCTCCCTCCTTCTCTCCCTCCTTCCCTTCTTCCCTCCCTCCCTCCTTCTCTCCCTTCCTTCCCTCCCTCCCTCCTTCCTTCCCTCCCTCCCTCCCTCTCTCCCTCCCTTCCTTTCTTCCTTCCTTCTTTCCTTCCTACCTTTCATTTATTTATTGAAGAAGTTGGATGATTTGTGCTATAGAATTTTCCACAGTTCTGGGTTTGGCTAATTGTTTCCTCATGGTTCACTTTAAATGTGAACCTGATATATATTTCCTAAAACATTTGCTCGCAAAATGTGTGTTGCTGATTATTCTGGGAAGGATTTCTCTCTCCACTTCCTTGGTGCTGACTTTCTGATTTCCGACTTGAGGACTGTGCATTCTTTAATGTGTTGAGGCAAAGGCAAACTCATTTCCTGTTCACTTGCAGGAAAGAGTGACTTCATTATTATATCTATGCTGAAAAATTTACTTCTACATAGAGTGGTATTTAGTTATTCCTGTCATGCTCATTCCGTAATAATTTGAGGTGTCATACAAATGTGCATACAAATCAAGAATTTAAGAATAATGTATGAGGGTATTAAGGGCAAAAGAAACACTAAGGTAGGAACAATATATATATAAGACTTCAGGTGTCACTCCAAACAGAATGATGGGCACCAAGATGTTTCCTGTAAGACACTATGGGTCATTCTGTATGACAGCAACATATTAGTACTGCTTGTTCACTGCTCTATGACAGGGCTTATAAGAATGTCTGGCCCGCAGCAGGAGTCAAAAACTAGTTGTTGACTATTATATGCCTAATCATACAGTCTCTATATGTGTCCAACTCATGAGAGACACAGACAGTTTAAAATAAATTCAATTAGGTATACATTTTAAGTATGCGTACCTCCTACATAGCATCCAGAAACTAAATGTGAAGGCCTTGGGAGTAAATAGCATGCCAGAATAAGTTCGGTAAGTTCCAAAGGTTCAGGTTTGAGGGTAACACAAGAGAGAAAGTTATTTCTAAAGTTTAAAAAGAACAATTATTGCTTTCTCTCCATTAAAGAAAAGGTATTTATAAGAGCCTTACAATAATGCAAGAATAAGGAGTAACTTCAAAATAAAGTGAGGACTTGACATGTTACTTTGATAGCTGAACAAAGTATATTCTTTGATAAACAAAGAGCAATGGAGTCTTCGAATTATATTCAAAGATGTAATTTGTAGCTCAAGGTCAGCCAAAGAAGTGATTGGAATACTTTTGATCTGAGCTGTACATCTCTCTGAATGATACCTATCTTTATTTTATAGAAAACAAATCACTTCAAGCTCACTTAAAAATACCATAATACACGAGACAGACCATTTTTTTCTAATTGAAACAAAATGGAAACATACAGAAGATATTTTAAAAATACATTCAGACAGAATAGAATTTTAATGTTGAGACATGGTAAAAGGAATCCATTTTCTTTTCTTATTAAAGCCATCAAAGATTTAGGAAGATTGAGTAAAATGAACATAACACAAATGCATAAAAAGGGAAAATTAACAAGAAAGTACTTTTCAATGTCAATTGCTAAATAAGCATCAAATAAAATGTTTACTCGGCTCTTATTCTGTACTTAGCAGTGTCAGGCACTGAAGGCAAGGAAAAATAAGCAGGCAAAGAAACCAACTACAGCAGCTGGTGCCACCCGAGTGCCACTGGTGGGAGCCCTCTGTCTTTGTAACAGTGTGATCAACTTTGCTGGAAGTCCCTCTGCTTCATGAACTACTTGGGTTGAGATATTATGGTGACCAGAGATTTTTATTTTCATGCCCAAACAACTGTTTACCAACCAAATGTATAAGTCAAGCTCAGATATTTTTTCCATTAGAGTTCACATATGTGACATATTGCAAAAATGAGGGAAAATAAGACTGTCTAAAAATTCATGAAATAACTTCTATAGTACACTAAGGCTTCTTGTCTAAGAATTAACCAAACTGAAAACCAAACATTGAGTAGATTCCATTTATGAAGGAGCAGGACATTTTGAGTAGCAGGACAAAAATTTTGGGTTCTTTTTTTAAGATTTCTAAAAAGTTTTTATTTATTGATTTCAGCCAGAGAAGAAGGGGGAATGAGAGAGAGAAAGAGGCAGACAGACAGACAGGAACATTGATCCATTCCTGTATGTACCCTGACAGGGCATCAAACCGGCAACCTCTGCTTTTCGGGCCAATGCTCTAACCAGCTGAGCTATCTGGACAGGGCAAATTCTGGGTCCTTATATTATGGTAGAGATGGCCATGCATTCAAGTCAAAACTTGAGTTGACTAACTTTATTCCTATATTCATTAATTCAACAAACTTATTGCTTACTGCTAAAGACAAACACTATACTTAGCTTTAGTATATAGAGGAAAGTGAAGCACATTCCTTTCCCTAGAGTTGATAATTTAGCAGAGAAAATAAAAGTAAACCTTGGAATATAATTGACTTTGATATGAGCCAGTTAGGAAGAGGTATATTGAAGTGGCTTTAGGTGGACAAATGAGGGGCAACTAAGGTCTGAGTTCATGCCTGGGGATGTGACGTGGGATGAGATGAAAGCACACTTCATGAAGGTAGTGATGTTCTAGCTGTGTGTGTGTGTGTGTGTGTGTGTGTGTGTGTGTGTGAGAGAGAGAGAGAGAGAGTGTGCATGCACGTGTGTATTTTTCTGAAGTGTGAAGCGGGGGTGGGGAGGCAGACAGACAGACTCCCGCATGTGACTGACCGGGATCCACCCTGCATGCCCACCAGGGGGCGATGGTGTGCATTGCTCCACTGCAATGGGAGCCATTCTAGTGCCTGAGGCAGAGGCCATGGAGCCATCCTCAGTGCCCAGGCCAACTTTGCTCCAATGGAGCCTTGGCTGCGGGAGGGGAAGAGAGAGACAGAGAGAGAAAGGGGGGGGATGGTGGAGAAGCAGATAGGCACTTCTCCTGTGCGCCCTGGCCGGGAATCAAACTTGGCGCTTCCACACACCAGGCCGATGCTCTACTGCTGAGCCAACCGGCTAGGGCCTGTAGCTTATTTTTAATGGATGAGGGAAAAGTGAGAAGAGTAGTCTAAGGAACGCGAAACTGCAGTATAGTTTGGAGGAAGTCACTAAATTTCACTTGGCTGGAATGCAGAATGATTCTTGGGAACAATAAGAGTGAAGGATATAGTGGAAAGTGGGAAGCAGGCAAAGTTAAACTTTATTCTCTTATGTAGAGGCATTGATGGAGTGGCATGATCAGATTTAAAACTAGGACAACGAACCAGAGGCAATATGGAGAATCTGAGTTGATAGACACAGGCTATTGCAGTAAACCAGTTCTGAGCACGAGGCACAGAGTGGTGAAGGAAATAGGTTAGAAATGGGGTGAGGAGAGAACTCAACAGTCCCTGGTAGTTGATGCTATGCAGGAGGGGAGAGAAGGAGAAGTCAGGGCGGTGCTAAATCTTGAACTAGTGGGCAAACGATGGTGACCTTTACTGAGATGGAAAACAGCTAAGGAGGGAAAGATTGGGGAGAAAATAAAAAATTAAATTTTGTAATTGAGTTTGAGATGGTCTGTCCAATTCTAGATGTTTAGTAAGGAGTTGGGTGCATGGGAAACATCAATACTTTAGAAGAAGACAGGAAGGAAGAGTCCACAAGAGAAATTGCAAAGGAGTGAGAAACGTGAAGAACTGAGGGAGTGTTGGAGGGGCCAATGCGGGAGAGTGTCAAGTGTAAGGATGCATAAGTCCATCAAAGGCAGAGAGAAGTCATGTAAGAAAACAAAAACATATCCATTGACCTGAGCTGTCTGAGCAACTGGGCAATTTCAGTAGAAGTAACTTTCCAGTAGATCGAGGAGTGAATTGTGGTGAGAAAATAGAGATGAGATGTCATTCTCTCTTTAAAGAAATTTGTCTTTGAAGTGAAGTGGAGACCTTAAACACTAACTAGGTGGGAATATGAGAGAGAAGAAAAGGGATTTTGATTTTTTTTCTTTTCAAAGTGTGAAAATGCTGAGTGGAAAGTGATGGATAGCAAGTTCCTAAGGACCAGAAGAGCATGGATAAAAGACCCAGGCAGAAAGAAGGAAACACATGAAAGGAGAGAAAACAGGAAAGTCTGGTTTGATTGAATAATTCTCTTAGTCAAGTGCGGGGCTATGATTTGACCTAATAGGGTCAGGCAAGCATAGCCTTGGAGGCTGATTGATGTGTGTTAGAGGGAGATAAGACAGTAGCTGCTGGTATTGCAGTAAGAAACACAGTGGACAGATTATTGAGTATAGATGTTTTTGTTTAAAACATCCTGGAACAACTCTGTCTCATACTTCCAAAGTATTATCGATAACCTTACCAATTAAAGAAAAACATTTTCAATTTTCCTTAATGAAAATGTATTCTGTGCCACAGCTGCTGTTGTCTTATAAACATCTGTCCATGCCTTTGGGAAAATTTGTTTTGCAAATGGAAAATAGAATAACAAGCCTGACATTTAATGTACTCAATATGCAATCTATCTCATGATGCATCACTGAATTTATTTTCAATTTGAGATCTGGATGAAAAATGTTGGGTTGTAAAAGGAAATTATAAGTGTAAATAAATTTTAAATGCAGTTCCATAAAACATGAATTTATCAATAAGATTACTAGTTTTATCTGAAGTCTTGTGATAACGTTCTTTATTAGACCTATGATTTTAGTTTAGTAATTGAGGGTACAATGTAGATTTAATTATATCCTTGACTTTTCCATTAAACTATTTATATAAAAGTCATTTGCTATGATAGTTGCACAATATGTGAGCACACTTAATGCCACTGAACTGTTCACTTAGAAAATAGTTAAAATGGTAAACATTTTACCACAATAAAAAAGTAATTTCCTATACAATTTAATAGTCTTTAGGCTAGACAATTCTTTATTGTGAAAATAAAATACAGTGAAGTAAATACTTCAATGTTGCAATGAAAGGGTATTTGAGTGTTGCTCAGTATTTACCTTCAGTTAGTGTACTTTAAGAGAATGTATTTTTTAAAAAATTATGCCAAAATAAACCTTGTAAGTAATGAGGGCTATAATTTAAAAACAATGTAATTTTTTCATAAGTTAATCAGGGAGGCTATGAAAGGAAGCTCAGGAGCTAACCAAGAGGCTCACTTGATTCCTCTCCTTGAAAGCTTCCTCTCCTTATTACCTTGGAAGGTAACATGCTTAGTAAGACTATGCATTGGACACACTTAGGGTTTGGAAATCAGATATTTGAGATATGGAATTGTCTTAGTCCATTTGGGCTTCTATAACAACTCCAACAGAAACTGCATAACCATAGACCCATTAGTTGTTGCTTTTCGTTTCTCCCAAGCCCTCATCTCTTGTCATAGGTGATCTAGAGTTTTTGCAGATCTATTCTGAACTTTTCATATGTGGTCAGACTGGCTTATTTTACTTAGCACGATGTTTTTAAGCTCATTTGTGTTGCGATGTATTGGTACTTCATTCCTTTTTATTGCCAATAATGTTCCATTAATGGATATGCCACATTTTATTTTTATCCATTAATCTGTTGATGGACATTTGGGTTGTTTCTACTTTTTTGTTTGTTTGTTTGTTTTTTTACAGAGACAGAGAGAGAGAGTCAGAGAGAGGGATAGATAGGGACAGACAGATAGGAATGGAGAGAGATGAGAAGCATCAATCATTCATTTTTCGTTGCGACATCTTGGTTGTTCATTGATTGCTTTCTCATATGTGCCTTGACCGCGGGCCTTTAGCAGACCGAGTAACCCCTTGCTTGAGCCAGTGACCTTGGGTCCAAGCTGGCGAGCTTTGCTCAAACCAGATGAGCCCACATTCAAGCTGGTTACCTCGGGGTCTCAAACCTGAGTCCTTCTGCATCCCAATCTGATGCTCTATCCACTGCGTCACCGCCTGGTCAGGCTGTTTCTACTTTTTGGCTGTTATGAATAATGCTGCTGTGATAATAAGGTATAAGTTTTTCATGAATATTTGTTTCCATTTTGGGAGTTTTCATTTAAGGAATAAAATTACTGGTCACTCTAAGTTTAACCTTTAGAGGAACTGCCAGATTGTTTTCTAAAGTGGCTGCACCATTTTACATTCCTACCACCAACATGTAAGGATTCCAATTCCTCTACATTTTATTAAAATTTTTTTAAAAATTAAAAAAAAATTTTAGTGAGAGGAAGGGAGGTAGAAACAGTCTCCCACATGTGCTTGATGGAGATCCACCTGGCAAGCCCACTAGGGGGCAATTCTCTACCTATTTGGGACGTTTGCTCTGTTGCAACTGGAGCCATTTTTTAGCGCCTGAGGCAGAGGCCATGGAGCCATCCTCAGCGTCCTGGGCCACCTCTCACTAATTGAGCCTTGGCTGCAGGAGAAGAAAAGAGAGAGAGAGAGAGAGAGAGAGAGAGAGAGAAGCAAGGGGGGAGTGGTGGAGAAGCAGGTGGGTGCTTCTCCTGTGTGTCCTGATTGGGAATCAAACCCAGGACATCCACAAGCTGGGCCAATACTCTACCACTGAGCCAACTGGCCAGGGCTCAAATCCTCTACATTCTTGCTGACATTTGTTTTATTGTCTTAATTTAGCTACATATATTTTAGTTAGGTAGAGGTAATATCTCATTATGATTTTGATGTGTTTATCATTAATGGCTAGTGATTTGGAGCATCTTCTAATGAGTTTCCTGGCTATTTGCCTATTTTTTTAGAGAACCGTTTTTTTATATCCTTTGTTAATTTTTTAATTGAGTTATTTGTCTTATAGTGAATTGTAGTAGTTGTTTATATGTAAACACCAGTTCCTTATCAGATATATGATTTGCAAATATTTCTTGTAAATCTGTAGCTTGTCTTTTCATTTTCTTTTTTTTTTAAATTTTTTTTAAAAAATTATTTATTTGTTTTAGAGAGGAGAGTTAGAATGAGAGAGAGAGAGAGAGAGAGAGAGAGAGAGAGAAAGAAAGGGGGGAGGAGCAGGAAGCATCAACTCCCATATATGCCTTGACCAGGCAAGCCCAGGGTTTTGAACCGGTGACCTCAGCATTCCAGGTCAACACTTTATTCACTGCACCACCACAGGTCAGGCCTCTTTTCACTTTCTTAATGGTATCCTTTGAAGCACAAAACATTTAGTTTTGATGAAGTCCAATTCGTCATTTTTTTTCCTATAGTGCTTGTGGCATCATGTCTAAACAGACTTGTCTAACTGAAGGTTATAAAGATTTATTCCTATTTTTTATCCTAAGATATTTTATAGTTTTAGTTCATAAATGTAAACTTATCGATTTGGAATTCATTCTGTGTATGTTGTGGAGAAAGTATCCATTTTCATTCTTTTGTATATAGATATATAGCTGTTCTGGTATCATTTGTTGAAAAGACTATTCTTTCCAAACATAGCTCTTCTTTTCCAAGAATATTTTGGCTTTTCTGAATCCCTTGAATTTTATATGACTTTTAGGATCAGGTTGTCAAGTTTTGCAAAAGAGCCAGATGGAGTTTTGAGGGGTGTTTGATTAAATCTGTAGGTCAGTTTGAGAATTAGAGTTGCCATCTTAACAATATTAAAATATTCTTAACTATGAATATGGGGTGTCCTCCCACTTAATTTTATTTTGTAGTTTGTAGTACCTGCAAGTCTCATATTTCTTTTATGAAATTTTTTCTTAAGCATTTTATTATTTTTGATGCTATTATAAAAGGAATTGCTTTAATTTCATTTTTAGATTGATCAGTGGTAGTATATAAAATATGATTGATTTTTGTGTATTAATATTATAGTAAATATAGAAAAATTAGTTCATCTCGTTTTATGTTGATTTTTGTCAAGTTACATATTTTTATGACCATCTTCACTATCACAATCAGTAAAAATTTGAGTGTTCTGCATAATAACTTAGCACACTGCCGAGCTGCCTTTCATACATACCTGCATCTAATAATGCCTCACATTGGGAAGTAGCATGTTGATTTAGGAGAGGGCTTCCCAGTCATGGAGCTGACATTTAGTATGGGAGAGTCAGAAAATAAACAAGTAAGTGGCAAAAAAGAAAGTAAAACAGTCGAAGTGTTTAAAGAATGACAGAGGTGCAGTTGTAGATTGCGGCCAGGGGACACCTTTCCATAGGTGATATTTAAATAGAAGAGAGACAAAGAACCACAAAAAATCTGTGTGTGTGTGGGGAAAAATGCCCTATGCAGAAAGAATTGAGAGTATGAAGACCCACTGTGCAGAAGTGTGCTTAAAGAGTCCAAGAACAATAGTGCAGCATGAGATGTGAGGAAGGTGAGCAGTTGAGAAAATGGTAGGAATTGAGATCAGAAGGATCAGGACATTCCTTATTGCTCTGCAGGAGGTGGGAAGTCCATTCAGTATTGCGCAGAAGGGCAACCCAACCCAATTTAGAGTGTTATGGGGAGATCAAACTGGAGAAGAGCAGGTAGGAAGCTGTGGTAATACCTTGTATACTTCTCAATGTGTAGTCTAGGAAACCCAGGGGAACCCCCAAAACATTTCAGGGTTCCAAGAAGTCAAAACTATTTGAATGATAAGTAAATAAGATGTTATTTGCCTTTTTCACTGTATTGACTTATACACTGATGGTGCCAAAGCAATAAGAAATAACTGCTGGCACCTTAGCCCAAATCCAAAATGGCACCAAAATATATTAATAGTCACTGTGTCTTCACAATCACAAACTTGCATTAAAAAAGCCTGATTCTTAAGTATGTTTTTGATGAAGTAATAGAAATTATTAATGTTATTCACTCTCAACCCTTAAGAACATGTCCAGTGATGAAATGGGAAGCACAAAGAAGACTCTTTGGTTGTTCACAAAATTACTATTGTTGTCTTGAAGGAAAGCATTTGTGTAAGTGACTTACAAGTTGAAGTGGTCACTTTTGTTTACTGAATAGAACATATTTAAAAGGACATTGACAAACTACCAATTCAGACTTAGATATTTGGCAAATATTTTCTCAAAAATGAAAAAAGTGAGTTTGCTATTTCAAGGAAAACAACTGACAGTATATTTGTTGCCAATGATAAATTTTGAGTTTAGAAGGAAGAATTATATTTTGAAAAATCTGTGTTGGCTGGCATGAACTTGATGCTTTTCAGTAGCTCAAATATTTTAATAAGGTTGATGGGTATATGTAAGACTATGCCACTCTTTCAGCTAGTCATTTTTTGAAAATGTAGTTATTTTTCATACTTATGTAATTTATGTAAAAATGTTATGGTTTTTCTTTGCTCTTTTTTCAAAGAGTTAATAAATTAAAAAAGACTTTCAGAAGAAAAAGTACTGCATGATTCCACTTCTATGAGGTATCTAAAATAATCAAATAGATACAAATAGAGGGTAATACGGTGTGGTCATGGGCTCAGAGGAGGAGGAAATGGATAGTTGCCATTTAGCTGGCATAAAGTTTCAGTCATACCAGATGATGAAACTCTAGTGATTTGCTGTACAACATTGTGCATATAATTAATAATACTGTATTGTATACTTAACATTTTAAGCGGATAGACGTCATATAGACATTATGTGAAGTGATTTTTTTATTGTTGTTTTTTTGTTTTTTATTTTTCCGAAATGAGAAGCAGACAGACTCCCACATGTGCCCAACCGGGATCCACCCAGTATGCCCACCAGGGGGCGATGCTCTGCCCATCTGGGGCATTGCTTCGCAGCAACCAGAGCCATTCTAGTACCTGAGGCAGAGGCACAATAAAAAAAAAAAAGAAAGAAAAGGAAAACAGCCTAACCTGTGGTGGTGCAGTGGATAAAGTGTTGACCTGGAATGCTGAGGTGGCCAGTTCAAAACCCTGGGCTTGCTTGGTCAAGGCACATATGAGAAGCTACTATGAGTGATACTTCCTGCTCCTCTCCCAAATTTTTCTCTCTCTCTCTAAAAAAAAAAATCAATAAATAGAATCTTTAAAAAAAAGGAAGACAGCCTGACCAGATGGTGGTGCAGGAGCATTGGACAGGAACACAGAGAGCCCAGGTTTGAAACTCCAAGGTCACCAGCTTGAGTGCAGACTCACCAGCTTGAACACAAGGTCACTGGCTTGAGCACGGGATCATAGACATGACCCGTGGTCGCTGGCTTGAGCCAAAAGGTCACTGGTTTGAAGCCCAAGGTTGTTGGCTTGAGCCCAAGGTCAATGGCTTGAGCAAGGGGTCACTCACTCTGCTGTACCCCCTCCATGAAGGCACATATGAGAAAGCAATCAATGAACAACGAAGGTGCCGCAACGAAGAATTGATGTTTCTCATCTCCCTTCCTGCCTATCTGTTCCTCTCTCTCTCTCTCTCTCTCTCTCTCTCTCTCTCTCTCTGTCACAAAAAGGAAAAACAAAACAAAACTATAGGCTCTCATGTTAGAAAGACCAGAGTCAAGGTCACTTCATATGACTTGGGGAAATTTATTTAATCTTCCTTAGACTTGGGTATAAGGAAGTTTTGTTTTTTTTAAAGAGGTATTATTGCATATTTAAATGTCTATGAGAAATAGTAAGGAGGGGATGATGAAGATATAGAAGAGAGAATAAAAACATGAAATGTATGAAGTTCTTGAAAGGCAGAAGAAAAATAATTTGGAGATAAGTGGAAGAGACATTTCCTGTTCATGAATGAGGGAGGAGGTAAGAGTCAGTGTGCATTTATTTGATAAATATTTATTGAGCACCCACACGGTGCCAGGCCCTGTTGTTGACACAAGAAACGCAGGTAGACCTCAATACTGGGTGATAGGAATTCGATGGGTTGTCCATTAAAAAGGATTTCATTTTCTTTCTGAAGTAGGTGATGAAGCCATCTCCTGAGAATGGGACAAAAGCACGGGACTTGAAATTTCAGGAGGGTGAAGATTTCAAATTGTGTGAAGAACAAGAAACAAAACAGTCAAGTCAGGCAGTGTGGACATTCCACTTAAGGTTGGTGAGTTTGTAGCCAGAATTCTCAGATGTACAATTTCCTCTAGCGATGTTCAATATGGGTACATTTTTCTAGGATTTCCACCTCCTTACCCCCAGCATATTGTGACAACAGAATAACAGGGTAGAAGAATTTAGGACACTGGTAAGAGATTATTGAAATGGAGAGTGATCAATGCCAGTGAGTTTGATGGCTAATTCAGGTTCGGAAGCAGGAATGTATTATTTATACCCAGGAATCAAGTAATGTTGTTACCTATACATCTGATGAGGAATACTGGAGTTTAAAACCACAAGGGCAGGGATATTAATGTCACATTGGAAGGAAACTGACCAGCAAAAGACGGGAGATAGAAAGGGTCCTGCCAATAAAGTTGGCTCCCTTCCAGCCGCTGTTTAAAGATGCAGAAAGTTCCCACGTCTGACTATCCTGTTCTGTCTTCTTGTGAAACTGCAACAGGTCAGTTATGCGCCCTCATATTTTCTTCACTTCCTCTCTGCTTCACTTTCCTTTTTGCCTCATTCTTGTTTCCCTTGACTATCACTTCCTGCTCAAACAGTAGCAGAGAAGCTTTATTCAGACTTTTTTTTTTTTTAGGACACTTGGGGGAAGAGAAAATGAATTTCTCTGCTGAATTTGATGTTCTGGGTGGCAATTTAGTAAGAAAAGGGCAGGAAGAGGAGAGTGAGGAGGGTGAAGATGAATGAGGAGCCACAGGCCGACCTGCAGTGAGGTAGCAGGGACAATCCATGCCCGGGTGGGTGGCTGAGGGTTTTTAATAGTTAGGGTGTCTGTGATTTAATTTAAGATGCTCATGTTGCTTCACTGTAAAGTCTTTTCTATTCTTATCTCCTCCCAAATTTCGTAAATTATGTTCCACACATTATGTGTCTATTAAATTAAAAAATTTTTTTTTTATTTTGTGGGACTACCATAAATGGCTGGGTTTCCTGTCTGGGTTAACATGGTTGGAAAAGAAAGGATAATTTTAGGTGGCAAGATTATTCATCAGCTAAACAAATTCAAAGGACAAAATGCTAGAGGCCAAAAGAATCTCCACAAAAAAAAATGTAGGAGTTTGGAAATTTTCATAAAAATTAAGAAAATATTTTATACTGACATGAGGCATGACACGGGATGATGGAGGAAATTTTTCTTAAGAAGTCTGGAGATCCCATGTGACATCTGGGCTCCATATAAAATACATACTTCTTGAAATATCATTTCTCCTCAGAGGCTGCTGCTGCAATTATATTGACTTTTAGCAATCTCATTTTACAGAAACCTTTTTTCTTTTAAAAAAAGTGCATTTATTTTCTTTAATCAATAAGGGTTTATGAAACTACATATTGATATTTGAATTGAGTTCTTATGGATGCTACTTTCAGATATGAGGGTTTGCTGCAATGACTGTCAATACTTGGAAATTGCTTTTTTGAGACAATTTAGTTCGGTTTGTGCATAGTTATATTAAGCACGCTGTATCTCCCCACAAAACTGTTTATATTCACAAGGCAATAGTTGATGATGTCCCTGTTGATCTATTATAAGATTACGACTATTTTAAATATGGTGAGAAAAAAGCATTATGTCTTCTAAAAAAACTACACTGAAAATGTTGGGAAATAATTTCTTGTTCTGGTAGAAATTTCTATTTCCTAATTTGTTAAACAAGCAAAATTTTCTCGAGTACAATCACAAACATATATTTATTATATATAGAAAAAAATTACAAAAATCCTTTGGATACCTTTCATAAGTCATATTTTATGCATGTCAATTAGGTTTACAGATACTTGGCATTGCCTAAATCAAAATGACAGCTAAATCATTTCTGGCATGTTTCAAATATTACAGATAAAGGTGAGTTGTGAGCAACGTAGGAGGGCTGCACATGCTTTTCTCACAAATAACTGATGTGAAACAGTGGAAAACTTGATGAGCACAATCTTATGCTAGTGGTCAAGGTTTTAGTACCAGCGATAAGTCATGTTGATATCATACACATCTGACAGGCTGTGATGAGAAGAGCATTGCCACCTTGTCAATATTCGACACCAAAGTCCTCAACGCCAGTGTTCTCGTAAGGAAACACATCAGACAAACCCAAATTTGGGGGTAATTGACAAAATACATCTTCCTCAAAATGGTCAAGGTCAGAAACAGAGAAAGTCTGAGAATTGTCATAGAGGAACCAATGTGACTGGATGCAATGCAATATCCTGGATGGGAATCTGCAATTAAGAAAAACATTAGAGGAAAAACTGAGTAAATTTTAGAGTTTGTAATGTACCAATAATATTAGTTCCTAAACTTCGACAAATGTAGCATGGTCGTATAAGATGTTAATATAAAGGGAAGTGGGGTGATGGGTGTCTGGAAATTCTTCATACTATGTTTCCAACTTTTACATAAATCTAAAATTATTCCAAAATAAAAAGTTATAATGAATCCTCACATAGTTACATTCGAAAATAAAAATAGGTTGTTAATGGGACATTATAATGACATCTTGAACTTACAACTAATGGTCTCCAGAGCATCTTGGGATGGATAATTACAAATTGTTTAAACTACTTACAATTATATCATTAATACCAGGCAGGTCCAGGTTCCAGAGTCCTAAGAAAACAGAAACCCAAGTGCAGATAAATATTTAATTTGAACTTTTCACTAAACATTATTTTTAATGAAATTTCTGGATGACTCTAACCTTTTCAAGGTCAAGTAAAGCTGCCAGCAGGTGTAGTTAGTTTTTCTAATGTCTTCTTAAAAATTAAATATTCATTCAAGATAAACATTAGGTTAAGACCCTGTATTTGCAAGAGAATTTTATAAAATTCCACATTATTTTTTCTTACAAACTCATAGAATTACCTTTACAAACCCAACTAAAATTGTTTCTACTTAAAAATATACATTTTTTAGAACAGCAACATTGGCAATCAGTTCATTTTAAGGTAAAAAATCAGTACATCAGAATTTTAATTTTGCTTTGCCATTCATTCTTTCAATGACCTTGAAAATTTTATTTAACCATTTCCTTGGCCAACAAATGCAGTTGATAATATTCTATAAGATACAAAAGAGAAACAATTGTGTAATCAAACAGTAATGTAAAATAAAAATGTTAAAAATATCTGTTATGGTAGGAGATCATACTACTTTGCAGTAATATATTTGTTTTCCCCAATTTCTTGCTGCTGCTGCTTCTTCTTCTTCTTCTTCTTCTTCTTCTTCTTCTTTTGTATTTTTTCGAAGTGAGAAGCAGGTAGGCAGTCAGACAGACTCCCGCATGCACCCCGACCAAGATCCACCTGGCATGCCCACCAGGGGGCGATGCTGGGCCCATCTGGGGCGTTGCTCCATTGTGGCTGGAGCCATTCTAGCGCCTGAGGTGGAGGCCATGAAGCCGTCCTCAGTGCCTGGGCCAACTTTGCTCCAATGGAGCCTTGGCTGTAGGAGGGAAAGAGAGAGACAGTGAGGAAGGAGAGGGGGAAGGGTGGAGAAGCAGATGGGCACTTCTCCTTGTGTGCCCTGGCTGGGAATCAAAACCGGGACTTCCACACGCCCGGCCAATGCTCTACTGAGCCAACTGGCCAGGGCTGATTTCTTCTTAATAGCCACGTTGGATGGCAGTAACAGGAAAAGGTCATTTCTGATGAGAAACAGAACAAGATGTAGTAATGAATGACATAAATTTAATCTTCAAAAACTGCCTCCCTTCCCCCAAAAAAACACACTCAAAATAACTCTTTTTGGCCCTGGCTGGTTGGCTCAGTGATAGAGCATTGGCCTGGCATGTAGGAGTCCTGGGTTCGAATCCCAGCCAGGGCACACAGGAGAAGCACCCATCTGCGTCTCCACCCCTCCCCCGCTCCTTCCTCTCTGTCTCTTCTCCTCCGCAGCTGAGGATCCACAAAAGCAAAGTTGGCCTGGGCGCTGAGGATGGCTCTGTGGCCTCTGCCTCAGGCGCTAGAATGGCTCTGATTGCGGCAGAGCGACGCCCCAAGATGGGCAGAGCATCGCCCCCTGGTGAGCATGCCGAGTGGATCCCGGTCGGGCACATGCGGGAGTCTGTCTGACTGCCTCCCCGTTTCCAGCTTTGGAAAAATACAAAAAAAAATATATATATATATTCTTTTTTTTTCCTATCAAGAAGCTTCTTCCAGAAACCCACTGTGAACTTAAACGCCCTAGGTTACAATTAGCATAAGAACCACGGAGCTTCAACATTTAAACTTTCAGGAAAATTTGACTTTGTCAACTAAAAAATTAAGAGAATCTTTTCAAAATACATCAGGGTCCTTATTTTAGTCTTCCTTTTTTGGATTAAATTTTGGGAGGATTTTGAGTCCTCTACTAGCAAGCAATATGAGCATAGGTGTTATGTGCAAAAACTAGGATGTATAATTCAAAAGAGTTCTGTAATTTAAGAGGGACATGTAGGATTAATCATTATATATTTTGCCACCTCACAGAGGTCCACAAGGGGGCACTCTTTTGCTGAGCTTTCTATACATTTTAAGATAAAAACAGATTTTAGGATAAGAAAATTTGGTAACATTAAATATATCTGTGGTAAAATATACATAACACAAAATTTACTTCTTTAACTATTTCTTTTAGATTTTATTTTTTAAAAACTTTATTCATTTTAGAGAGAAAAGAGAGAAGGGGAGGTGCAGGAAGCATCAACTCCCATATGTACCTTGATCAGGCAAACCCGGGGTTTTGAACTGATGACTTCAGTGTTCTAAGTCAACACTTTATCCACTGCACCACCACAGGTCAGGCCTCTTTAACTATTTTAAAGTGTATAGTTCCATGGCATTAAGTACATTCACATTGTTGTGCAACCATCATTACCATCTATCTCTAGAATTTTTTCATTTCTTTCTTTCTTTCTTTCTTTCTTTCTTTCTTTCTTTCTTTCTTTTTTTGACAGAGACAGAGAGAAAGATAGAGAGAGGGACAGACAAACAGAAAAGGAGAGAGATGAGAAGCATCAATTCTTTGTTGTGGCACTTTAGTTGTTCATTAATTGCTTTCTCATATGTGCCTTGACCGGGAGGCTAAAAGCAGAGTGAATGATCCTTTGCCAGTGATCTTGGGCTTCAAGCCAGCAACCTTTGAGCTCAAACTGGCAACCATGGGATCATGTCTATGATCCCACACTCAAGCCAGTCACCCTGCGTTCAAGCCGGATGAGTCCGCATTCAAGGTGACAACCTCAGGTTTTGAACATGGGTCCTGTGTATCCCAGTCCAATGCTCTATTCACTGTGCCACTTCTTGGTCAGGCAAATTTTTTTATCTTTACAAACTGAAAATCTATACCCATTAAACAATCTTATTTTCCCCTCTCTCCAGCACCTGGCAACCACCAGACTCTCTGTTTCTATGAATTTGACTCTCCTTGGTATTTCACATAGGTGATACCGTACAATATTTGTCATTTCATGGATCACTCACTGACTTTGCATAATTCTTCAAAATTCCAGCTGATTCTTAAATAATTCTTAAATAATCTTTCTTTACCCTTACCAAGTACCCTAAGCTTTAGAAAAAATGAGGTTACACGAGGCTCATGTTATTGGCCCTTCTATATTTGTGCCAGATGTATATGGATCTATTACCCATTTTTTTCTCCATTTGTCCGCATTCCCCAACCTCCTAATTGACTTACTATTACTTGGTGTGTCAAATTCATACCACCTTCTTTACTATTGCATAAATCCATCACAGAAATTCATAACTTACTGTGGGCTTCAATTTTTATTTAAAGAATTTATCATCCCATGTTTGCAGTTGAATACATGATAGCAATTTTTATACATGGTCATAGATAGCACCAAAATGCAAAAATAATTAACTGGAAAATGCTTCATAATCTAATATCAATGAAATGGGGGAAAGGAAGGTGGTGGTCCTGCCTGAATTTAAGTTTGCTTTGAGAGTTCTCTCACCTAATACTATGTCCCCTTAAACAACAACAACAACAACAAAACATGAATTTTCTTTACACAGGCAAAAGAAGAAAATACCAACTGGGAAAATTTTAACCAACCTTACATACATTAAGACTATACGGTCTTCATTATTATCATCTGCATTAATAATGTTTTTAAAAACAAAAAACTCACATAAATAATCAAACAGAAAACCCCCACAATGTTTTTCAGGGTCCACTGCATCATCAAGAAAATGAAAGAAATATTTTTGGAGTAGCAGATTATAATACTATAATGAAGCTGGCCTGAGACTACCATAGCCACTTCTTTATGAGTCAGTGTAATTAGTTCAGAGGAAATAGGAAAAAATCTGAAAGTTCCAGCTAAGTGCTCCAATTGCTTGATTCAGCCAGTTGGAGGTGGTCCTAACAAGGACATGACCAGAAATGGACTTTGAGCTGGACTTGGGCAATCAGAGGCTCTCATCCCTTAGCCTTATCCAAACAGAGGTTCTCATCCCTTAGCCTTATCCAATCAGAGGCTCTCATCCCCTAGCCTTATCCAATCAGAGGCTCTCATCCCTTAGCCTTATCCAATCAGAGGCTCTCATCCCCTAGCCTTATCCAATCAGAGGCTCTCATCCCCTAGCCTTATCCAATCAGAGGCTCTCATCCCCTAGCCTTATCCAATCAGAGGCTCTCATCCCTTAGCCTTATCCAAACAGAGGCTCTCATCCCCTAGCCTTATCCAATCAGAGGCTCTCATCCCTTAGCCTTATCCAAACAGAGGCTCTCATCCCCTAGCCTTATCCAATCAGAGGCATCTCATCCCCTAGATGTTCTGCTTGCTGTTCCTGAACTAGGAGCCACTTCAAGGGCACAGCCTTGAGAAAATAAGCTGTTGTTAAGACCATCTGGACTGAATATGTGATGACTGAACCAAATTAAGGCCTCTATATCAACTTTTAAGATTCTGGTGGGCATGTGCAGAGATCTACTCATCTTTCAGCCACCAAGACAAGCCTCCTGTGTCAGTTCCCTTGCTGTTAAACCTGCCACCTACCAATCTGGAATTCTCTGCCTCTTTCTTCAGTCTTTCCTTGCCCTCTGTGTGTGCAGACCAGTTTCAGATTTCACCGAGAATTTCTAAGGTTGTGAACCAACAACACACTTCTGATAACCTCTGTTTTAATATATGTGGTAAAATAATACTTGCAAATCATGTGAGAAAACATACCTTCTAATGGGGGGGTAAGCTAAACGATAGCTTGACATTGCTTGACGATACTTATTGATCTTTGAAGTTGGATAAGGAGTGGGTCTTCCTTACTAGGTGAAGGAGAGATGATTGTAGAAGAAGGTATCCAAAACCCATACTCTTATTATTGGTAAGTATGGCCAGACTTAAGAGTAATATGCAAAATGATTTTTTTTTAAGAACCTATTTAAAGGAGCTGTATAAGTTCCCACCCCCTCCATATTTTTTGTTTGTTTTGTTTGTTATCTTGGTGTGGGGTGAAACATGCTTTGGTCTTTTTGAAAATCCTGATCTCTGAAACATTTCTATCAATACATTCTCCCACACCATTCTGGCTAAGATTAATAGGCAAACCAAACCAGACTCTCCCAAGTGTTACTTCTAGTTGATTGTTGATGTCCTAGATGAAAAAAAAATTAGGAGTAATTCGTCATAGAGGCTTTCCTTTGAAAGAATGTTTAAACCATATCTCAAAGCTCCAGTTAGGCAGAGTAGCTCCTACTTAATAAACTTTTGTTATAGTTTGTTTCCTTTTCTTTTAGTTTTATAAAAGAGATAGAATCTGGTTTAAAGGCTCAAATTAATGTTTAGATAGAAATAAAATCCGCATTTCTTAAGCTCTGTGTTAAATGTGATTACCGTTCTGGGCCATCTGAATCTACTGAAAGTTTAAGACAGTCATTCCAAAGACATGGAAGAGAGAATTTTAAAGGGACTGAATAGTTGGTGATCTAGATACAGTTTAAAATTTTAGAAGTTCATTTGACTTTATAGTTCCGTTAGATGTAAGATGTTTCCTTATTTTGAAGATATCAATAAGATATTTTGAGACCTGACAAGGTTTAGATTTTCTAGACCATTTAATAATAATAAATATTGCTTACACATACTTAAATTGTGCACGGTGAAATTACAAGAATATTATGTGGATTGTCTCATGTACTCTTCAAAATGATCCTATAAAATAGCATTGAGGAAATTGTAGTTCCTAAAGGTTAACTTGATAGCTTATATATAATTAGAATATAAACCAAGGCAGTCTCACTCAATACGGGTGGTGTGTTCTTAAAATACAGTGTCATGCTGGCTTCCTGGAAGGATTCTTAATTTAAGCAGAAATTTTTCCACTCATTCTATTCTTGTAACTAAATAACTGTTATGATTTTAGTCAAACACTTGACCTTAAATTTATGATCTGTACAATGAAGGTTTTGGATTAAATGATTTCTCTAGTCTCTTTCCTTTCTTTTGGCAAGGGGGAGTCCTCCTTCTGGATAATGTCATTTTTCTTTCAATGGCTGGCAGTGTGACTTTGGCTCACCTGTAATTCATAGTTTAGCAGAGCTACTAGACTATAAAGTCTGTTTTACTCCACCAGCCAAGAAGAAGCAGATGGCTGTCGATTTCTTATATTCTGGAGAAGCTCTTTGTCAGTGATAACCTAGAGAACTCTGGATAGCTTAACAACAGCTCTCCCTGGGCATATGGTATGTTTAGATGTTAATTGCTGCCTCATCTGTGAGCACTTCAATTTTGCTTTACACAGCCTGGTGAATATAAAAATAGAGGTAAATTAAAAAACTGAATTAGTAACGTGGGATTTTATATCCTCTTTTTTTGATCAAAGACAATTGTTAGCTGAAAATATTCCTCTGGCTGTTTGGAGTTTTAAGATAGAGGAGGCAAAATAAAGATGCTTGATAATGTGGTTGCTATGCAACCATTTTACAATTATATAGGTTTCTACCATAGGAGCTGATATGGAGGGGGTGATAAAGTATGCTCACAAAGTGAGTACATGAAGGATATTTTTTACATTTTAGAATTAGAGTCTGAGATCAGGAGTTGCAGAATTTATGGGTAAAAAATAAATGCCACAAATTATAAAGACCTCCATTCATAGCAAGTGAATGATGCTTATATTACACAATTGATGAGCAGAAGCTCACTAGAAATGGTTTTAGCTTCAAGGAAGGAAGATATACATATTGGTCCTTTAAAGCAAGATTTCCTCTAACCAAATTTTAAGGAAGATGGAGGAAAAAAGAGAAACTGAGAGTATGATATGCATTACTCTTATTTAATAAGCCTTGCCTAATTTAATCTTTACAGCAATTTTACTAGGTGAGGTGCTACTAATATTATTGTATAAATGAGAAAACAGACAAGAGCTGCTCAGTAACTTGTTATAATTGGGAGTATATCTGGGATATAAACAAAACTTTTATTTCAAGTCCAGTATTCTTCTCATTACATTAACACATTGGTAGGTGATCATTAACACATTGTTTCCATTAGCTATCGCCTGTTATGAATTCCACAGAGAAAGACTATTCTGTTGTGAATTTTTCTTTAATTTTTACTAAATATCAGGGGTTTAACTCTGTCCCTTCTTCATGAGCTTACTGAATTTCAGAACAGATTACATATTGATATTATTGCATATATTGCATTTTGTTTCATATATGATTTCCTCAAATTATCACATTAACTTAAACAGGGAAATCATGCATGGTCTAAGAAATAATAGTTATAAGTTATTTAAGTGGTCTTTCCAATTTAGCCAATCCCCTTCTGTAACTCATGGTGCATAACCTTACCAAGGGGCAGGTGGAGATTGCCTTTAAAATGTGTGGTGTTATGCTTTCTGGAGTGAAAGTATAAGAAGAAACTTGATTATTTAACTCCACAGAGCTAGAGCAGGGTAAGTATGATGTTACATAGAACATAGTGTGCTCTTATCTAGTGTCACAATAATAATGAGGATGATGGTTTATCACATTGTGTAATGTTTGTATAGCTTTTACATACCCTACCTCAGTTCATTCTCACTGCCTTCCAGTGATGCAAACAGAACATGTTAATTCCCCCATTTTCTCCATACTCCCTCATTTTATAAAAAATTCAAATAGTCAAGAGATCTGAAGATTAGAGGCATTAGGTGACTTACCTGAGGTTTCATCTGTGCAAGATAGAGAGGTATCAATCAGCTTTATATTTAGGTTTTTCTTTGTCCCTTTGCTGTTAGAATCACTGGTGTTAGAAATACCCTCATTCCCCTTATTTCTCATCTACAGATTGTAGAAATACTTACACATAATTATAAAATTATGCTTTTAAAAAAGAGTGATCTCATTTTGGTGATAAAGTTGTCCTTAAAAAAAAGGAAGAGGAGTATAAGCAAATAAATAAAATAAATAAGATTTCTACTTGTTTCACCATGTTTTATCTCTTGCACACTGGTCACTTTACTCGAATGGACCCATGACCTTGAACTGATGACACAATCAAAAGAATTAACAAAAAGAAAGAGAAAGTGAGGTGGTAGGGCACAGGATCAAAAGTGAAGGAAAAAAAATTGGACTTAATTCAAAAGTGCAGAACAATTTGCTCCAAATTAGGGCTGTGACATGACATACCAGAACTAATAATACATTTAGTCAAAAATTTCATAATTTCCTGAACATATCAGTAATCTTTCACTGGAAGAATTACATTATTTCTAATCATTTTGTTACATTTATTGAATTATTTGTAATCCATTATCAAATACATTGCAAAGAATCATCTAATATATAAAACTTATTTGGCAATGTTTGGTAGATCTCTTTATGAATGCCCTACCAAAAGATGCAAAACTATTTAAATATACAAGCTTTGTGAATTATTGCAGTAGATGCTACTTATGGTTCATCTTACCTCTATTCTATATAATTAACTCTCAGATTTGCTTCTTTCAAACTTCTAGCTCACTGTTTAGTTCTCTCATCTCTTCTGAGCCCTACTCCCTACTCTTCCTATTCTTTTCTCTTTCTTTTTTAAGAAAAAGGATGCTATAACATTACCGATAGCCTTGGCCAGTTGGCTCAGTGATAGAGTTCCTGAGTATGATTCCCAGTCAGGGCACACAAATGCTTCTCTACCCCTCACCCCTCTATCTCCTTCTCTCTCTTCCTTCCTGCAGCTATGGCTCAAATGGTTGAGGAAAGTTGGCCCTGGGTGCTGAGGATGGCTCCATGGCTTCACCTCATGCACTAAAACAGCTCAATTGCTGAACAATGGAGCAGTGGCCCAGACAGGGAAAGTATCACCTGATAGGGGACTCACCGGGTGGATCTTGGTCGGGGTGCATTCAGGAGTCTAGCTCTGCCTCTCTGCCTCTCACTTAATAATAGTAATAAAAACATTACTGATGATAATAAATAAGAGAAGAAAAAGTGAAATTAGTAGGTAATTTTTAAAGATAAAAATTGTGACTTTATTCATTATTGTCTCTATATGACAAAATTTATCCTTATAAAACAAAGTAAACTTATAATTACTTATATTCTAAGATGACAAAAAAAGTAGATTTGAAATTAATCATGTGTAGCATACACCCTACCCCATTGCCTTCCACATTCTTTATTTTTCTTGAGAGCTTTTTAAAAAAAGATAAAAAGAAAGCATTTTTTTTCAAAGTTAAATATTTTTCAAGCCAAGAATTCAAAAAGACAGAAAATAAAGATTAATAATCTCTCTTCCCAAGTCCCAGGCTCTATTTTGTTTCCCAGAGGCAACCATTCTCGTTTTGTTGTACTTTTTGTGGTTACATTTATACCTATTTATGGTCATTATTTACTTCAGTTCCTTACTTCATGTATCTGCTATGAGGTAGGAGGAATTTAGTTTACTTGAACTTCCACTTTCCAAATTATAGTATCAACATTAGTTCTTTTTGAAATAATACACTTGAACTCTTTTTTTTTAATCAAGTGAGAGGCAGAGAGGCAGAGAAACAGATTCCCATATGCGTCTTAACCAAAATCTACCCAGCAACCCCATCTGGGGCTGTTGTTCTGCCCATCTGGGGCCACTGCTCCATTGCTTGGCAACTGAGATAGTTTTAGTGTCTGAAGCCAGGTCATGGAGCCATTCTCAGCTCCTGAGGCCAACTTGCTTGTTGAGCCATGGCTACAGGAGGAGAAGAGAGGGGGTAAGGTGTAGAAGCAAGTGCTTGCCATTCCTGTGTGCTCTGACCGGGAATCAAACCTAGGACTTCTACATGCGGGGCAAACACTCTACTGCTGAGCCAACCGGCCAGGGCCTGGACTCCCTTCTTATATTGACTTATGCAATATCAACCACCTTTGGCCAAAAAAGATGAGAAACTGGTACCCTTACCTTGCCCTTCCTTCCAACTTTACTCTTTAATTATCTTTAGGTCTATTATCATTTTACATTATTTAGAATTATAATGATTACATTTTTATTGTAACTGTAATTATTATTTATATATTCATATTGTAGATATCGCTTATTTGGCTTCCATTTGTATAATCAACTTATGTTCAAAGCATGAAAGAATTAGTTCACTGTATAACTCATAGTATACTATGGGATTAGAGTCAAAGAAAGGGGATATATAATCTTGTATCATTTAAATTTTTCCATTTGAAGAGAAATCTCCATTTGTTTGAATGTAATGGACCCTCTTCACATTTTCTAGCTTCCATCACCTGTTTTGAGTAACTCCATTTTATCATTTCTTAAATGGAGTTACTCAAAACCTTAATATATATAGCCTTAAAGTGAATTGTTTTGCTTTAAGGCTATATATTATATTATTCTGTTTTCCAGACTGGATTACTTTTATTTATGGTATTTTGGTGGTATGTTGTTTAAGTTTCTTTGTTTAAAAAAATCTCTTTTAATTTTTGCTCATATCTGATTGATAATTTGGATAAATATAGAATTCTAAGTTTAAATAATTATTCTCAGAAACTGTCTGATAGTGTACTTATGAGAACAGTGGCCTGTTAATTCTTTTACCTCTCCAATATCTTGTTCTTCACATCATGCCAATCATTCACTTCTGTGGCCTCAGCTTAGACGGTATAATTACCAAGTCTCTCCTGTCATAAGCTCTGACATCCCACTCTCCCACTGCCACTATCTTTCTAGCTAAATCATCTGTACTCCCAGATTCTCCAGTCCCAAACGGACCTCCACTCTACTGATTTTATCACCTTTTTGCTGTTCATCATGTCTGTTTTGTCTTCACTGATTACCCACTATAGATCCCATGGTCTGTTGCATAGTCCTTGCCTTGTTCTCCCTTTAGTTACTTCTGCCAAAACCCCAGTTATAATTCAAACTGAACGCCTTTCTATTTTTTTTTCCCCAACAGCTGAATGTGGCTGGAGAAAATCATATAATCATTCTGATTATTGTCAGTTTAAATTACTGACTACTAATTCTAAGGGGACCTCCATATGACACTGCAGTAAACCGCATTTTCTTAACTTCCCTCACTATTCTACTCTCCAAAATAACTTTTTCTTTCTTTTGTTTTCCTATACAAACTTCCCGTTTCCTTTATGTGCCCTATTTTCACATGGTGACTGTGCTGACTTTTCTCTATTTTTCAGCACGTTGTGTTTTATGCTTTTGAAACCTCTTCTTACATCACCTTTTTAAGAGAAAAGAGAGGTTAACATCAATTTACCACTCTTTTCTACTCAATGCTTTTATCATCTTATTAATTTTCTTTTTTCATAATGTACTCCATTTTTTTAATGAAAATTATTCACCATATATATTTTTGCTGTAACTTTTCAGGTCACAAAATATACTAATTTTAGAAAATCCGTGAGATTACTTTATAAACATAATGGGAAATGCTGGATCCAAGAATCCCAAACAACAACAAAAAGGAATATAGTTACTTCATTCATTCACCAAACATTTACTGAGTGCTATCCAAGTTACAGACATAATGGAAACTCTGAGGCTGTGGAGATAAATGAGCAAAAACAACAAGTTTCAAATCTCAAAGCTCAAAGCTCAAAAAGAACTTCACAATCTAGCAATAGTAAAAGTGGGAACAGGCTTATATGTTGAATAGCAATAAAATTATGAGAAAGATTTTTAAGGATATAGAGGGTAAAATAAGTTTATTGAGGAAATATTTGAGAATAAAATAAATATCTATTATTAGAAGTTTAGGTTTATGCTAAAATTTTTAAAAAAATACATAGGAAATAAAGTAAGTGCTTTAAAAACATGTTCATACATTCATTTTCTTTCTCTCTTTCTTCTTCTCTCTGTCACTCTAAAATCAATCAACAAATTTTAAAAATCATTATTAAAAAACAAACAAGCATCTCTATACATTTTTAACATCCCTCCCTTCCAAAAGTGGAGTCTAATTTTTTTTCTGTTGAGCCATCCTTATTGACTGGTTTCAAACAACTACAATGTGGTAGAAGTGACAGTGTGTGATTTCTGAATCGATGCCATAAGAGACATTGCAGATAGGACTTTGTTCCATATGGACCATTTTCTGTGGGAAGGCAGCCACCTGCTATGTTATGAGGACACTTAAGCCTGTGGGTAGGGTCACAGGGAAATTTAGAACTCCAGCCAAAACACCAGCAACAATGTGGCAGCCATGAAAGTGAACCACCTTAAAAGTAGATCCCAGACAAGCCTTCAGATGACTGCAGCCCTGTCTCACTGATTGCAACCTCTTAAGAGAGCCCAAACCAGACTGCCCAGGTAATCTGTTCCCAAACTTGCTGGATCATAGATACTAAGAAGGTAAATATTCATCGTTTTAAATTACTAAGTTTTAAGCTAATTTGTTATGTTACAATGAATAACCATATAAATTGAGGTTTATTTAATCAGAAATTGAAAAAAACATATCAAATTCTTGTACTCACATAGTAAATTCTAAAATCTTATGGGTACTAATAATTTTTTATTGTAAAATAATTACTTTATTATTTTGTTCTAGGTGAAGTTGGTTATAAAAAACATCAACTTAACTGTTAATGAAAGAGAGAAATAATTTTCATTTGAAAAAGGAAAGCACAGTTTTATTATAGGTTTAGGATAAAATTGGATTGTATTATCTCTTTTGAGCACCTTTCTACAATTTTGTTATTTTTTTATGTTAATGTATACTTTTAAGAGATAATTAAGCTGCTAACTAAAAAATACATTGGTAAACAACTTCCATAAAAGAGTTTTTACTATTGAACAATGGGTATATTTCTTTGTTATTTGTATATATACCTACTATGAAATAAAATTGTTTGCATAGCCTGACCAGGTGGTGGTGCAGTGGATAGAGCGTCGGACTGGGATGTGGAAGGACCCAGGTTCGAGACCCCAAGGTCGCCAGCTTGAGCGCGGGCTCATCTGGTGTGAGCAAAAAGCTCACCAGCTTGGATCCAAGGTCGCTGACCCCAGCAAGGGGTTACTCATTCTGCTGAAGGCCCACGGTCAAGACACACATGAGAAAGCAATCAATGAACAACTAAGGTGTCGCAACGAAAAACTGATGATTGATGCTTCTCATCTCTCTCTCCGTTCCTGTCTGTCTGTCCCTATCTATTCCTCTCTGATTCTCATGCTTTCTCTGAAATAAATTTAAAAAAAAATTGTTTGCATAAGTAGGATTTGTGTAAGTTTCCTTACCAATAACTATAGAGCTATAAGTAGAAGCTTGACTCCAAAATTAGACTCCTCCTAATCCATCTCTTCCCAAGTAAGATAACTGCATAGTGTGTGAAGATGGATGAGTAAATATCACTATATGAACAACTTCCAGGACTTGGTGGTTTTCTGAAGGACTTTGACAGTGGCCAGCTTCAGTTTTATAATAAAGCACATTGATTTTTTTCTCTTAAAGGAACTTTTACAGGAAGTGGTTTAAAGAATTTCTTTGATCTTAGAAATGGAACATACCAAAGTAGGCTATTATCTGTTACATTTTAAATGAGCTACTGAGCAAATACACTCTCCTACTTCGAATTCCCACAAAGATTAAAAGAGTTTCTTGAAGAGGGTTTAGGAACATAATAACAATCCATTATAAGAAAGATAATAAGAACAACCAGCTGAAATACCTGCACTAAACAAACAAACAAAACAAAACAAAAAAAACAAAGCAAGGTTGTTTAATAATTGTGAAATTTTAATTTTGATTATTATTTTTAAGATAAGTAAAATAATTTCATATAAAGTATATATGCATATGTTTATTTCATGGAAACAATATCAAAGAAAAGTCTGATATGAAAGACAAGTAGTTGTTCTAGAAACAGTAGCAACATGAAACAAAAATGAAGAAAAACTTATTGATAGAACTAAAAGAAGCAAACACATTTTAGAAGAAATTTTGAGAGTTTTCATGTTATGGTAGGAGAAAGGAAAAAGATAATATAATACACTTATATACAATTATTCTAAATAATAGAGTTCAAGGAAAGAGGCCAAATTTATTTGTGACTAGATTGAAGTGTATGACTGGGTCTCCCCAAAATGAAAAAAGATTTGTAAAGGCAATATTGTATATGGTTAGGACTGTGGCCTCTGAAACCACAATGCTGGCTTTTGAATCTCAGTTATTGTTGTTATTATTTTTAAGTCTTTGTGCCTTAGTTTTCTGACCTATAAAACAGAAATAATAAAAATGTGATTTTATAACATTGTTGAAAGGATTAAGATAAAATGTATAAAGACCTTAGAATAGCGTCTAAAACATAAGCTATTGTTATAATATTATTATTGATATTAACAACACTAATAATACAAAAAGCAATCATACATCTCCAGACATCTTTCCAGCTCCAATCAGTGCAACAAGACACAGCTAAAAACAAGAAGTGGGGAGGAGGGGCAGTAACTCAGGTCTCCATGGAGATCTGAGATACACCTCCCCCTACTGAAGCAGAGAAAGCACCCGGCCCCCAGAAAGTAACTGGCAGATAAGGCCTTCAGAGTCTCAGGTTACATCCACCACATTTCTAGATACAGTTTCAAATAAGCACCCTGCTGAGATCAATAAACAAGACTACAAGTGAGAAGAAAACAAACAAATTAAGACTTAAAAGCAGCCAAAATCTGAAAGTAGATTACAAATAACAGCTGATACCAACCCAAGAAGACCTAGAAATAACACAACTGAAAATTGGAGGCAGACAACACCAAACCTAGACTCAACCAGCCCTACAAACAACACACCCAAACACACAGACATAATGAGAAGACAGAGACGTGCAATCCAAATGAAATCACAAGGGAAATCTCCAGAAAAGGAACTGAGTGATATGGAAATAACCAAACTGCCAGATGCAGAGTTTAGAATAATGATTGTTAGGATGCTTAGGGATCTTAGAACAACAATGGATGGTCATTATGAACACCTAAATAAAGAAATAGCAAGTATAAAGAAGAACACTGAAATATTAAAAAGGAATCAGTAGGAGGTGACAAATACAATATCAGAAATGAAGATCACAATGGAAGGAATTAAAAGCAGGATGGATGAAGCTGAGGCTCAAATCAGCAAGTTGGAAGACAAGATGAACAAAGGCACAAAAGCAGAGCAGAAGAAAGAAAAGAGTCTCAAAAAGTCTGAGGAAACTCTGAGAGAGCTCTGTGACAACATGAAAAGAAATAACATCTGCATCATAGGGGATGAAGAAGAGAAAGAACAAGGGATAAAAACTTTATTCAATCAAATCATAGTTGAACACTTCCCCAAATTGATGCAAGGAAGGGTCTCACAAGTTCAAGAAACACAGAGAACTCCATTAAAGAGAAACCCCAAAAGACCTACACCAAGACACATCATAATTAAAATACCAAAGCTAAGCGATAAAGAGAAAATATTAAAAGCTGCTAGAGAAAAGAAGACTATCACCTACAAAGGAGCCCCCATAAGAATGACATCAGATTTCTCAACAGAAACACTTGAGGCCAGAAGGGAATGGCAAGAAATATTCAAAGTAATGCAGAACAAGAGCCTACAACCAAGACTACTTTATCCAGCAAGGCTATCATTTAAAATGGAAGGAGAAATAAAAAGCTTCCCAGGCAAAAACACACACAATAAAAACCCTCAAGGAATTCATTACAACCAAAGCAATGCTGCAGGAATTGTTAAGGGGCCTGTTGTAAACAGATCAAAGTGGGAAAAGAATATGGCAAAAGAAAAATACAGCTTTAAAGAATAAAATGGCAATAAACAACTACATATGAATAACAACTTTAAATGTAAATGGATTAAATGATCCAATTAAAAGACATAGGGTAGCTGCATGGATAAGAAAACAGGACCCATACATATGCTGTCTACAAGAGACACACCTTAAAACAAAAGATGCACACAGACTGAAGGTAAAAAGATGGAAAACAATATTTCATGCAAATAGAAATAAAAAAAAGCTGGGGTAGCAATACTTATATCAGACAAAATGGACTTTAAAACAAAGACTATAGTAAGAGATAAAGAAGGCCACTACATAATGATAAAGGCAGCAATCCAACAGGAAGATATAACCATCATAAATATCTACACACCTAATATAGGAGCACCTAAATATATAAATCAGACTTTGATGGATATAAAGGGTGAGATCAACAACAATGCTATAATAGTTAGAAATTTCAATACCCCACTAACATCACTAGATAGATCCTCAAGAAAGAAAATTAACAAAGAAACAGCAGACTTAAAGGACACTGTAGATCAACTCGATATAATAGATATCTTCAGAACCTTTCACCCTAAAGCAGCAGAATATACGTTCTTTTCAAGTGCTCATGGTACATTCTCTAAGATAGACCACATGTTAGGACACAAAAGCGATCTCAACAAATTTAAGAAGATTGAAATCATATCAAGCATTTTCCCTGATCACAATGGGATGAAACTAGAAATCAACCACAACAGAAAAACTAAAAAATACTCAAATACATGGAAACTAAATAGCATGTTATTAAATTTTGAATGGGTTAACAATGAAATCAAAGAAGAAATTTAAAAAATCCTAGAAACAAATGATAATGAGCGAACAACAACTCAAAATTTATGGGACACAGCAAAAGCAGTCCTGATAGGGAAGTTCATAGCACTACAGGCATTCCTTAAGAAGCTTGAAAAAGCTCAAATAAACAACCTAACCCTTCATCTAAAAGAACTAGAAAAAGAACAGCAAGTAAGGCCCAGAGGTAGTAGAAGGAAGGAAATAATAAAAATCAGAGCAGAAATAAATGACATAGAAGCTAAAGAAACAATACGGAGGATCGATGAAACCAAGAGTTGGTTTTTCGAAAGGGTAAACAAGATCAATGAACCTTTAACAAGACTCACCAAGAAAAGAAGAGAGAGGATGCAAAGAAATAAAATTAGAAATGAGAGTGGAGAAATAACAACTGACACAACAGAAACACAAAATAAAGTAAGAAAATACTATGAAGAACTGTATGTCAAAAAATTAACCTAGGTGAAATGGACAAATTCCTTGAAACATATCATCTTCCAAAAATCAATCTGGAAGAATCAGAAAACCTAAACAGACCAATTACAACAAAAAAGATCGAAACAGTTATCAAAAAGCTCTCAAAAAACAAAACTCCTGGGCGTGACGGCTTCAGTGGTGAATTCTACAAACATTCAAAGAAGAACTAACTCCTATCTTTCTCAAGCTATTTCTAAAAATTCAGGAAGAAGGAACACCTCCAAGTTCCTTTTATGAGGCGAGCATAATTCTGATTCCAAAATCAGGCAAAGACAACACAAAGAAAGAAAATTATAGGCCAGTATCCCTGATGAATACAGATGCTAAAATCCTCAACAAAATATTTATATATAGCAAACCAGATCCAGCAATACGTGAAAAAATCATACATCATGATCAAGTGGGATTTATTTTGGGGAGGCAAGAATGGTACAACGTTTGTAAATCAATTAATGTGATTCATCACATAAACAAAAGAAAGGAGAAAAACCACATGATAATTTCAATAGATGCAGAAAAAGCATTTGATAAAAATCCAGCACCCATTTATGATAAAAAATCTTAGCAAAGTGGGAATACAGGGAACATACCTCAACATGATAAAGACCATCTATGAGCCCTGGCCGGTTGGCTCAGCGGTAGAGCGTCGGCCTAGCGTGCGGAGGACCCGGGTTCGATTCCCGGCCAGGGCACACAGGAGAAGCGCCCATTTGCTTCTCCACCCCTCCGCCGCGCTTTCCTCTCTGTCTCTCTCTTCCCCTCCCGCAGCCAAGGCTCCATTGGAGCAAAGATGGCCTGGGCGCTGGGGATGGCTCCTCGGCCTCTGCCCCAGGCGCTAGAGTGGCTCTGGTCGCAATATGGCGACGCCCAGGATGGGCAGAGCATCGCCCCCTGGTGGGCAGAGCGCCGCCCCATGGTGGGCGTGCCGGGTGGATCCCGGTCGGGCGCATGCGGGAGTCTGTCTGACTGTCTCTCCCTGTTTCCAGCTTCAGAAAAATTAAAAAAAAAAAAAAAAAAAAAAAAAAAAAAAAAAAAAAAAAGACCATCTATGACAAACCCACAGCCAACATTATAATTAACGGACAAAAATTAAAAGCAATTCCCCAAAAATCAGGAACAAGGCAGGGGTGCCCCCTTTCACAACTCTTATTCAACATAGTACTGGAAGTCCTAGTCACAACAGACAAGAAGAAGAAATAAAAGGTATCCAAATTGGAAAAGAAGAAGTACAACTATCATTATTTGCAGATATGATACTGTATATAGAAAACCCTAAAGTCTCAGTCAAAAAACTACTGGACGTAATAAACCAATTCAGCAAGGTGGTAGGATATAAAATTAATACACAGAAATCAGAGGCATTTTATACACTAACAATGAACTGTCAGAAAGAGAAATTAAGGAATCAATCCCCTTTACTATTGCAACAAAAACAATAAAGTATCTAGGAGTAAATTTAACCAAGGAGGTTAAAGACTTGTACTCAGAAAATTATAAAACATTGATAAAAGAAATCAAGGAAGACAAAAACAAGTGGAGGCATATACCGTGCTCATGGTTAGGAAGAATAAACATCATTAAAATGTCTATATTACCCAAAGCAATTTATAAATTCAATGCAATACCAATTAAAATACCAATGACATACTTCAAAGATATAGAACACATATTCCAGAAATTTATATGGAACCAAAAAAGAACACAAATAGCCTCAGCAATCTTGAAAAAGAAGAATAAAGTGGGAGGTGTCACACTTCCTCATACCAAGTTATACTACATGGCCATTGTAGTCAAAACAGCTTGGTACTGGCATAAGAACAGACATATAGATCAATGGAATCCAGAAATAAACCCACATCTTTATGGACAACTGATATTTGACAAAGGAGGTAAGAGCATACAGTGGAGTAAAGACAGTCTCTTTAACAAATGGTGTTGGGAAAACTGGACAGCTACCTGCAAAAAAATGAAACTAGACCACCAGCTTACACCATGCACAAAAATAAACTCAAAATGGATAAAGGTCTTAAATGTAAATCATGAAACCATAAGTATCCTAAAAGAAAACTTAGGCAGTAAGCTCATCGACATCTATTGCAGCAATATATCTGCTGATTTATCTCCACAGGCAAATGAAATAAAAGACAGTATAAACAAATGGGACTATATCAAACTAAAAAGCTGTTGCACAGTTAAAGACAATATGAACAGAATAAAAAGACAAACCACACAATGGGAGAACATATTCGACGATACATCTGATAAAGGATTAATTACCAAAATTTATAAAGAACTTGTAAAACTCAAAACCAGGAAGACAAACAATCCAATCAAAAAATGGGCACAAAAAATGAATAGACACTTCTCCAAAGAGGACATACAGATGGGCTATAGACAAATGAAACAATGTTCAACATCACTAATCATTAGAGAAATGCAAATTAAAACCACAGTGAGATACCACCTCACACCAGTCAGAATGGCACTCATTGACAAAACAGCACACAATAGGTGCTGGCGGGGATGTGGAGAAAGGGGAACCCTCCTGCACTGCTGGTGGGAATGCAGACTGGTGCAGCCACTGTGGAAAACAGTATGGAGATTCCTCAAAAAATTAGAAATGGAACTGCCCTTTGACCCAGCCATCCCACTTATAGGAGTATATTCCAAGGACACCATATCACCGACTGAACAAAAAGAAATGCACTCCCATGTTTATGGCAGCATTGTTCACAATAGCGAAGATCTGGAAACAGCCCAAGTGTCTGTCAATGGACAAGTGGATTAAAAAGCGGAGGTATATATATACAATGGAATACCATGGGGCCATGAAAAAGAAGGAAATATTACCTTTTGCAACAATATGGAGGGACCTGGAAACTATTATGTTGAGTGAAATAAGCCAGGCAGAGAAAGAAAAATCTCACATGACCTCACTCATTTGAGGAATCCAAGGAATAATGAGAACTGAAGAATGGAATTGAGACAGAGGAGGGATCAAAGGGACCAAAGAGAAAGAGGACAGAGGGAAAGGGGATGATAGGATGGGATAAACCTGAAGGGAAGGGGGGAGGGAATTATAGGGGGGAGGGTAAGGGAGATGTTGAAGGGAATAGGGGGGAGGGGGGAGGCATTCGGGGTGAGAAAAAAAAAATAATACAAAAAGCAAGCTTTCAGGGAACACATTAGAATGACTTCCCTGAAGGAATTCAGATCCAAAAATCTCTAGAGAGTTGTCCTGTCACAGTGGGACACAAGAGATTTAGTACTGGGTTAACTCAAGTCTTGAGGGAGTGAAGGAATTCACCCATTGCAGGTGGCAGTACCCCATGTCAAGGGCACCAGAGAGACCCCCTACGCTGAGATGGAGAAGAAAAGAGAATTAGAAAAGAAAGAATATTGAGCTTTAATTTTTTTTAATATAAATTAACAAACTGAAGGACACTTTACTTTGGGGTTTCTTTTTCTTTCTGGGAATTTAATATTGGGAGCAGAAGGTTTATTTTCAAAACTAAAGCTGAGGATATTATAATACTGTACATAACTAATCTGTAGCAAGTATTTGAAGGCTATGGTCATTTCTCATATTTGTTGTGATCCTGTGTATGTTACGGTACTCAATAAGTATAACTCACCCAAGGTATTTCTATTTTTTTTTGGAAGCATCTCTTCTCTAGAAATTAAGATGACAGGTTGGCCACACGGTAGAGCAGATCATCAAATAACATTGCTTCATTCAATGCTGTTTTATTATAATGTTGATGAGAAAAAAAATCTATTCTCAGCCAGAGCCCCTTTCCGTGGAGTTTGCCATTTTCCCAATGACTATGCTAGTTTTCTCTGGATCCCCAGATTCCCCACTACCTCTCAGATACGCAGGCAAGGGTAGTTGCTCGGCATGTCTAAACTGTCCAAGTCTGAGTGAGTGTGGGTGTGGGTGAGAATGTACCTTGCGATGAGAAGGTGTCCTGTCTAGGGTGCTACACCTGGTTCCCTGAGCTGCCGGGACAGGCTCCAGCCATCCTCAATCTGAACTGTATATGTGGGAAGAGAAATAATCTTACTTGTTGTTATTCATCTTTTTTTAGATGTATGTATAGCTAACATGTATTTCAATGGTTAATATTAGAAGTGTTTTGGGTCTTCTAATGTTTTTGTGATGAGAAATATGCTGTGGGAAGTTATATCAATTAGCCGATGGTAAAATTGGTTTTTTTTTTTTTTTTTTTTTTTTTTTTTTTTCATTTTTCTGAAGCTGGAAACAGGGAGAGACAGTCAGACAGACTCCCGCATGCGCCCGACCGGGATCCACCCGGCACGCCCACCAGGGGCGACGCTCTGCCCACCAGGGGGCGATGCTCTGCCCATCCTGGGCGTCGCCATGTTGCGACCAGAGCCACTCTAGCGCCTGGGGCAGAGGCCACAGAGCCATCCCCAGCGCCCGGGCCATCTTTGCTCCAATGGAGCCTCGGCTGCAGGAGGGGAAGAGAGAGACAGAGAGGGAAAGCGCGGCGGAGGGGTGGAGAAGCAAATGGGCGCTTCTCCTGTGTGCCCTGGCCGGGAATCGAACCCGGGTCCTCCGCACGCTAAAATTGGTTTTATTATACACTGTTTCATTACAAGTTGCAGTTTTCAAGAACCTAGCAATAACATTGAGAACTTCCTGTATAAGTGAGCAGCCCTACTTACACAGGGATTAAGATTTCTAGAAAGAAAAGACAAATGTTATGCTTGCAGAATCTCTTGGTGGACAGAGTAAGACGAGCAAAATGAAATGTACACCTATAATTAGCTATAACGTATATTATATATAGGTATAATGTAAATTATATTCACATTACTATATATTGCACGTGCATTAATATGTGTACATACATAACTAAGTAATATCAGGTAGGTAGTCATAAGTTCCTTGAAGAACATTGGAGCAGAGAAAGGCTAGAGAGAGTGCTTAAAGAATTCTATTTCAGAAAGAGCAATCAAGGAAGGACACATGGCAAAAGTAACATTTGAGCACAGACCTAAATACAATGAGTTGGCCAGCCATGCTTGAGGAAGACTGTTTCAGAGAGAGGGGATAACCAGTGAAAATGGCTGCAGATGGGAACTGTTATCTGTGAAGAATGAGCAAAGAGAAGGGTTAGAAATGAGACTAGATAGGGGCCAAGGGTCTAGAGCATCTAAGGAAGGCCTTGTACAATCTGACAAGGAGGTTGTACTCCATTCTAAGTGTGATGGGAAGTTCTTGACAGAGTCTGAACAGTAAGGTGATATTCATTGACTGAGGTTTTAAAGGCTCACCCTGGCATGGTGTGGGGAAGAGACTGCAGGGAGGCAGGAAGAGAGGCAGGAAACAAAGTAGGTGGCAGCTGCAATGTCCAGATGGAGAAATGATGGTAAGATGTCAGATTCAAAAGATATTTTAAACACAGAGTAATAGGCTTTCGGCTGACCAGATGTGGTATGAGAGACAGAGATGAGACCTGGTGACTCCAAGTACTGGATGCATTATTAGGTAAAAATCCTTGCTAATTGTACTGGTTTGAATAGTGTCCCCTAAAATTCATGCTCACCTGGAACTTCAGAATGTGACCTTATTTGGAAACAAGGTCATTGTAGATACAATCAGGTTGTGATGAGGTCATCACAATTAGGTCATCTGAATTAGGATGAGCCCTAACCCAATGACTGGAATCTTTATAAAAAAAGAAAATTGAGCCTGCCCTGTGGTGGCACAGTAGATAAAGCATCGACCTGGAATGCTGAGGTCTCCGGTTCAAAACCCTGGGCTTGCCTGGTCAAGGCACATATGGGAGTTGATGCTTCCTGTTCCTTCCCCTGTTCTCTCTCTATCTCTCCCCCCCCCTCTAATAAAAATGAATAAATAAAAAAATCTAAAAAAGTAAATAAATAAAAAAATTAAAACAAACAAATAAACAAACAACAAAAACAGAAAAAAGAAAATTGAGACACAAAGCCATATACCCAGAGGGAGGATGTTATGTGAAGATGAAAGCAGAGATTGGAATGATGTAGCTTTAAAGCAGAAAACACCAAAGATGGCTGGCGGCCACCAAAAATCAAAAACTAGAAAGAGGCAAGGGAGACTTTTTCTTGAGAACCTTGAGAGAGAGCATAGCCCTGTTTGAGACAGCATAGGGATTTGGGCCCAGGAATAGAAAATACCAGGTGTCCAGGAAGCCAAGTTAAAAGTAGGTGGTCAGAAGGAACGAGGGATAAGCAGACTGCAAAAATGTCATCACCCCTCTACTCCCTACTCAAAAACACAGAGCTGGCTGATTTTAGCTCCCTTCTGACTCCTTGCTTAAACTACTGATCAAGGTTTGACCACTGTTCGACCTTTCTAGAGCAGCAGCAATGAGCAGTCTGCCATCTTGCCCCCACAGCACAGACCCAAACATAAGTAGCCAGCAATGCAGCTGGAGAAAGAAGTCACCCAACTCTGAAATGTAAATTCCATAAGCTTACCTTTTTCTAAAATTCCACTCTTTCAGAAAACGTCACTTTGTCCCCAGCTTCTAAAAGCAGCCAAGCTGAGTCAGCCCCTGCGCCAGTACAGAGGCCATTTCCCCCCCCACTGCACTACCTCCCTTGTGCTCAAACATAAGCTTCATAAGATCTGTCCAGACCCTAGGGTTCCCTCTCAATTTTTATCTTGAGAAACTCAAGAACCCCAACCCCAGTAACATGTTGATGCTATAATTTTGTTTTTATTTATTTTAAAATATATATATATATAATATATTTAAATATATATATATATTTAAGTGAGAGAAAGAGAGAGAGAGAGTTAAGGAGAGATGAGAAGCATCAACTCATAGTTGTAGCAATTTAGTTGTTGATTGATTGCTTCTCATACGTGCTCTGATTGGTTGGGCGGAAGCTTCAGTGAAGCCGGTAACCCCTTGCTCAAGCCAGTGGCTTTTGGGTTCAAGCCAGTGACCATGGGATAATGTTAATGATCCCACGCTCAAGCTGGATGAGCTTGCACTCAAGTCAGCAACCTTGGGGTTTTGAACTTGGGATCATAGTGTCCCAGGTCGAGGCTCTATCCACTGCGCCATCACTGACACAGTAATGACAGTAATTTCAACATAATGTTAAGGAATTTAACCTTAATTATCTTTCTGCTGGAAGGTATATTTGATTAGAGGATGAGAAGAAAGTAAGTGGAAGCCCTGGTAAGTATCTGCTCTGATAGGACATCTTACATGTGTTCTGTACAGTAGGGGAACTCACTTTAGAGATGCAGTGTGGCTCCAGTGCTGTGCCCTCTGCGACTCTGCAACCTTATGCTGTGCTGACTGCTCCAAAGGCCAGCTGGAATGCTGCAGCCCAAAGACAAACATCCTGTCAGGAGGGAGGTTAATGAATGTATAGAGCGTAGCAACTACCTGATGTTATCTTTTAACTTAGAAATAAATGCATTGTTTTTTATGGTGGTCCATATGACAACCCATCATGTGGTTTTGTTATTAACCTCCTATAAAAAGGGACCCCGTTCTGAGAGGGGTGTGGATTTTGCATAGCCCAGCCCACTATTGGAGCAGATGCTTTTGCCCTGTAAGTTTCTCCTATGAAAGCTCTTATGAATTTAGATAAGACTACATGTCAGTTCTTCAAAATCAATCCTGAATTTAGACTTTGGGGGCTTTCCTTGAACAAATACTTTTTTTTTTTTAATTTTGTATTTTTCCGAAGCTGGAAACGAGGAGGCAGTCAGACAGACTCCCGCATGCGCCCAACTAGGATCCACCCGGCATGCCCACCAGGGGGCGATGCTCTGCCCATCTGGGGCGTTGCTCTGCTGCAACCAGAGCCATGCTAGTGCCTGAGGCAGAGGCCATGGAGCCATCCTCAGTGCCCGGGCCAACTTTGCTCCAATGGAGCCTTGGTTGCAGGAGGGGAAGAGAGAGACAGAGAGGAAGGAGAGGGGGAGGGGCGGAGAAGAGATGGGCACTTCTCCTGTGTGCCCTGGCCGGGAATCGAACCCTGGACTCCCGTACGCCAGGCTGACGCTCTACCACTGAGCCAACCAGCCAGGGCCGAACAAATACTTTTAGATATTTGATCCCATTAGTTCTTTATTGTTTATATTGATCTCCGTTCTTCTAGTGTTTGTTTTCCTGATGTGGGTATATTCAGAGCATGTGGGTATATTCTGAACATGATTTTTCAATCACAGACGGTGTCCCTGGTTATAAGTATTAACTCCATTTTAATATATGAGGCAGGTACTCTTATTAACATTCCTGCTTTACAGACAGGAAACCAAAATATATAAAGTTAAGTAACTCAATCACAGCCATCAGACTAGTAACCGAGAAGCAGAGATTTGAACCCAGGCCAGTGGAGGCCAAAATACACATACTTAATCTCACTCAAGTGAAGCTCTCAATTCTGGCTTTGCAGATAGCAGTCATTCAACCTTGGCTGCCAGGAAGGAAAACTAAAGTCCAGGAGGATTCAAGCAATTTGCTCAAGGTTAACTAGCTAATTAGTAGTGGTTGGGATGATTTTGTTAGTTCACAGTAAAAAGAAAAGGAGGAGAACAGAAAAGGCTAGGTGTAGAGAGGGAGTGAGATCTTTTTGCAATAAATGAGCAAAAGCTGTAATAGAGGAAATTCATGGGAGAGGAAATTGTTAACACAGGTGAGTTACTGAGGTATTGGCTATATGATGAGGCATATTGAAGTGGCCTCAGCTAGAATTGACAGAATTGTGCACAAATAAAGGTAGGAAATGATTGAATACGGTGATAAGGCTGAGGTGAAAGGACAGTATTGCGAAAGCAGATTTCTGTAAAATAGTTCTCTGGTGAGATGGCTCTTGGTGATAATCTGAACCCAGCACAGCTGAGTTATTGTGCAGAAATGTTGCAGAATACAGACTAGGAAAAGGTAACAGTAGGTAATAAAATTTGGAAAACTGAGCTTCAGGTCTTAGATATGGTTGGTTTTTTTTTTGGTTTTTTTTTTTTTTTTTGCATTTTTCTGAAGCTGGAAACAGGGAGAGACAGACAGACTCCCGCATGCACCCGACCGGATCCACCCGGCACGCCCACCATGGGCGATGCTCTGCCCACCAGGGGGCGATGCTCTGCCCATCCTGGGGGTCGCCATGTTGCAACCAGAACCACTCTAGCGCCTGAGGCAGAGGCCACAGAGCCATCCCCAGCGCCGGGGCCATCTTTGCTCCAATGGAGCCTTGGCTGTGGGAGGGGAAGAGAGAGACAAAGAGGAAAGTGCGACGGAGGGGTGGAGAAGCAAATGGGCGCTTCTCCTATGTGCCCTGGCCGGGAATCGAACCCGGGTCCTCCGCACGCTAGGCCGACGCTCTACCGCTGAGCCAACCGGCCAGGGCAGATATGTTTATATAATCATTTATAGCTTTCCACAGCTCTGTTGCTATATTTAAGCACATGTTTTCATGAATACAGTTGCTAATGATAAAACTCTAATTTAATAATAAAATAGGTAATTTTTAAATGGTCACATAAGACACTTTACTATAGAAGTGGTCTTATTAGTGTCTATTGTCTGCCAAGCCCAAAATTGCAAATTGGTAGCTGGAAAAGTGCAGAGATTCCCTGCACGAGAAACCAAATGTACTGTCAACAATTATAATTATTTTTCATCTGACACCTTTCCACATTGATGCATTAAAATAAATGAGCCTGTTGAATGTTCTTATTCTTAGGAAAGGCATGCTGCAGTTGTTAGGAGTGCATTATCATATTTTCATTTACTCTTAAGAGGTAAAAAAAATAAAAAGTACGTGTGCATGTGCAAAAAATAATAAATGTGGCAAAACATTATTCATTGTTGAGTCTAGATGAAGGGTACAAAGGTTTCATCATGCTGTTCTTCAGCCTTTCTATAAGATTTTTTTATACAAATAGAAAAATTTAAAAAAAACAACATAGTACTTCTGTAATACTACTTCAGATTCTGGGTCATGAGCTCTATCCAGAATTGTAGTCTTTAATGTTATTTTTAAATCAATGCTTATTTCATAACTTGGTCTCATTTTGGAATATTCTTTATCATTATGATAACAGCAATCTTTAATTTAACATTTATATGTTATGAATTTTACATATATTGTCATCAACTCTCACAACAATCCTGAAAGGTAAATGTTATTGTCTCCATTTTTCAGAAAAGAAAGGAAAGGCTCTACCAAATTATTTGCTTTTGGTCACATGGAACTGTTATTGGGGAGTGGTGAGATCTAGATTTTTGTCTTGTGAGAGGAAGAATTCAGTGAAGAGACAAACTGCAGCAAGTAAAGGAAGCGTTTACTGGCCACGGAGGAAGAGAGTCAGAGGAAAGGGGGCCTTTGAGACAGGTTCAGGGGGTTAGCCCAGGACAAGCTGCTGCTGCCCACTGCTCCCCTGGTGGCAAGTCTTGTGGGGTCCCTTAGAATTTAGGAGAGAGAGGGGGGCAGGAAAACATTCCTGGAGGGAGGAAGAAGAGAAGGAGGAGGGAAAAGAGGGAAGGGGATGGGGGAAGGGGAAGGGGAAGGGAAGGGCACAGACATACTCCCAGAAGGGAGAGCTCCCTGGGATCTTCATCCTAAGGGATTTTTTTTTCTTTACAGGGACAGAGAGAGAGAGAGAGGGATAGATAGGGACAGACAGACAGAAACAAAGAGAGATGAGAAGCATCAGTCATCCGTTTTTCGTTGTGACACCTTAGTTGTTCATTGATTGCTTTCTCTTATGTGCCTTGATCGAGTAACCCCTTGCTCGAGCCAGCAACCTTGGGTCCAAGTTGGTGATCTTTTTGCTTAAGCCAGACGAGCTCGCGCTCAAGCTGGCGACCTCGGGGTCTCGAACCTGGGTCCTCGGCATCCCAGTCTGATGCTCTATCCACTGCGCCACCGCCTGGACAGGCCATCCTAAGGGATTTTAAGAGTCAGGATTTTAGGGGAGGGCCCAGGGAGAATCTCAATAGAATATTCATCAGCTTTCCAGGTGTGTTCTTTTAGGGTTGTGTTCTCCACTGGTTGGTGCTGAGCAGGTGGTCATTAGTCCATGCAGCCGGTCCTGAGGTCAGCCGTGGCTCTCTTTTGTCTGGCTTTGCTGCTTTTCTGGGTCTGGAACTGAAACACAACTGAGGCCTAGATGTTATCTCTATGGGTTAATGCTTAAGGCTGTTCTCCAGCTTTCTTGTTTGTTCTTCGGGGGATCTAAAACCGCAGGAGTAGCTATACACCAGAGGAGTATCTGAATTTCATGACTAGTGACATGCATGACCAGCTAAGGGAGGAAAGGTCACCTTGAGGGCCAGGTCCTTGTTTTCCCAGTTTTGCCCGTTGCTAGGCACCTGGGCTTTACCTCCTTTTGGCCTCTGAGCCTGGCCTATAGTCCTTGCTCTGCTCTTGTCTAACTGCAGACCACACAAGTACAAATGTTGGTGCTGAGATTTTTGTCCAGGTGTATCAGAATCCAGATTTTGTCCTCTTTTTATTTAGTACCTGCTTCCCATGCTAAGAGAGTCATTTGTAGATGGATGGGCAGTGGTCCTTTGGGAAAGAGCCTTTTCTACCCATTAAAACCTACTAAAACCAATACTTGTGCAAATTAAAAAGAATCAGCTAATTCTGTTGCTTTTTTCTGTATCTCAAAGTTATAAACACAAAGTCATCAAAATCCAAATGCCTCTCTAAAAGCCTTCTAATGCAGGTTCACTGCCTTCTTTAATTGGCTCAGCATAAGCAAGAGAGGTAATCTGTCAATAGCATATTTGATAGTACTATTTCAAAACATAACTGGCATTTGACTGTTTCTTCCAGTTCTTGGAATTTTCCACTTTCAAATGTTTATTTTCTTATTTTTAAGTGGCACTCTTTTCCCATCAGGCAAAGCATCAGTCATCTATTCAACAAATATTTACTGAGCACTTGAAAAGTGCTTGGTGTACCATGTAAGCATTTTTACTGAAAATCCTACTCCAAAGTTAACCACAGTATGCTTTTATTAAAGATAGTAACCTTTCAGATTTTTTTTCCCTCATGATTTTAAAGTTTTCTGGTATTAGCAAAACTCTCAGAGAATAGTTATATGGTAGACTATTCTAACATAATCATCTACTTATAAACTCTTAAGTAAACAAGTAAGAATGTTTATGTGTGCAATTCAAGAAAATTCACAAAGTTCTTGATGAAGTCCCCAAAATATTTTAAAATAAGGGATCCTCTTGACTTTGGGAATATTTCAGTATGAGAGGACAGATGAGATGATCCCTTGCAATCATCTCTAATATGTGTGCTTGGGTGACTCTACACGGAGAGATCATTGCTAAATTTTTAGGTTATTAGTGCAATCAAGTATTTGCTTGAAATCTTGCTAATAAAGCTTGAGTATGCAACTATAAAGTAAAAGAAACTTGTCTGTATAATGGATCATTTCCTCAAGCTCTGTTTGCTGAGATGAGATGCTGCCAAGATTTTCTTTGATCGGCCACCTCAGGGACGGCTGAGCCTGTTCTCCACGGTCTTCATCCCTTTAAACACACAACGAGGCTCAGAGACTTGAATACACCTCCACTTGTGTTTACATTGACTTCTTATTTATTTTTTATTTTTTGCCTTTTCAGGCTTAAATTGTAAACTCTGCTATAGTTTTGGCTACAATGTCCCTCCTTCCCTTCATTTCGTACAAGACAGGAGCATTTCAGAGACTAACATTCTGAGGGGGTGAACCTGTGGAGGGAAATTTAAAGACAAGCATTCACTCTAGAAGGCAGCACCCTGGCAGCTTTTCCTTCCTGCTCGACAGTGGCTGTGTCAAGAATAAGAAGACTCAGAGACCCAGCAAAAAACTGGGAAACAGGCAATTTCTCTTAAGGTGTGTCCCTGCCTACCTTGCCTTGCCATTCCTTAGCCACAGGAAGAAAACCTACAGATGGGCTTTAAAAGGCTGCCACAGATTCATCTTTTTGTTTGTTTGTAGATTTGAATAATAGATCAATCAATGTGCGGTAGGGAAGTCTCTACGAAACACTTTTAAAAGGTTGATTGCTGTTCTGTGAGCTTTTTCTGGTTTTTAAGGGGATCATGTTGTATGTAAATCGAAGATCTTGAATATCACTTTTGGATATTCTACCATTCTGCTTCCCACATTTATATTTGGGCAGCAACAGGCCTTGCCAGCATTTGCACAGCTGGTAAACATCTGCCAGCCAGGGTGAAAGCCTCTGATGAAGAATCTAAAGGCTTCAGAAAACTTTTGGGGATCTTCCCCAGGTTTAGGAAATATTTTATCCATGGCCCTCAGAATTGGTCTTTGATCAAGAAGTAGAAAATACCTGAAGGGGATTACCTGCAGCCTCCAGTGGTCTTATTTAAAAAGGTAACTTGATTTTTAATTTTTTGAGGAATCTCCATACTGTTTTCCACAGTGGCTGCACCAGTCTGCATTCCCACCAGCAGTGCAGGAGGGTTCCCTTTTCTCCACATCCTCGCCAGCACTTATTCTGTATTGTTTTGTTGATGAGCGCCATTCTGACTGGTGTGAGGTGGTATCTCATTGTGCTTTTAATTTGCATTTCTCTAATGATTAGTGATGTTGAACATTTTTTCATCTGTTTATTGGCCATCTGTATGTACTCTTTGGAGAAGTGTCTATTCATTTTTTGTGCCCATTTTTTGATTGGATTGTTTGTCTTTCTGGTTTTGAGATTTACAAGTTCTTTATAAATTTTGGTTATTAATGCCTTATCAGACGTATCGTCGAATATATTCTCCCATTGTGTGGTTTGTCTTTTTATTCTGTTCATATTGTCTTTAGCTATACAAAAGCTTTTTAGTTTGATATAGTCCCATTTGTTTATCCTGCTTTTATTTCACTTGCCCGTGGAGATAAATCAGCAAATATATTGCTGTAAGAGATGTCGGTGAACTTACTGCCTTTTGATCCAGCCATCCCATATTTAGGAATATATCCCAAGAACACCATATCACTGATTCAAAAAAAAAAAAAAATTCACCCCCATGTTTATAGAAGCATTGTTCACAATAGCGAAGATCTGGAAACAGCCCAAGTGTCTGTCAGTGGACGAGTGATACATATATACAATGGAGTACTATGGGGCCATGAAAAAGAAAAAATATTGCCTTTTGCAACAACATGGATGGACCTGGAAACTATTATGTTGAGTGAAATAAGCCAGGCAGAGAAAGAAAAATATCATATGACCTCACTCATTTGAGGAATCCAAGGAATAATGAGAACTGAGGAATGGAATTGAGACAGAGGAGAGATCAAAGGGACCAGAGTGAAAGAGGACAGAGGGAAAGGGGATGATAGGATGGGATAAACCTGAAGGGAAGGGAGGAGGGTGCTGTTGGGAGGGGGCAAAGGAGATGTTGAGGGGAATACGGGGGTAGGAGAATGCATTCCGGGCGACACTAGAATCTATGTAAACACAATTAATTAAATTAAAAAAGGAAACATACAACAAGTAATCAATGAATAGCGAAAGTGAAACAACTATGAGTTGATAATTCTTGCTCCCCTCTCCAAACCTCTGTAAAATCAATAAATAAAAATCTTTAAAAAACAGAAAAAATAAATAAATAAAAAGGTAACTTGAATAGTTTCTTCAGAGCACAAAGGCAGTTCAGGAGAAGATTAGCAGACTGAGTTCACAGGTAAAGGGGGGTGGAAGGGAGCAATAACGTCACATCAATTTTACTGTCTTTGATTTAGGTTCTTCTGTGTCTTTAATTTTTCATTAGCCTGTGTAATGAATCTTTCTTTTTTTGTGTGACAGAGACAGAGAGAGACAGAGAGAGGGACAGATAGGGACAGACAAACAGGAAGGGAGAGAGATGAGAAACATCAATTTTTCATTGCAGCACCTTAGGTGTTCATTGATTGCTTTCTCATATGTGCTCTAACCTAGCGGATTTCAGCAGAACAAGTGACCCCTTGCTCAAGCCAGCAACATTGAGTTCAAGTCAGCAACCTTGGGCCTCAAGTCAGTGACCTTTGGGCTCAAGCCAGCAATCATGAGCTCATTATCTATGACCCCATGGTCAAGCCAGCATAAACCCTATGCTCAAGCTGGTAAGCCCACACTCATGCTAGATGAGTCTGTGCTCAAGCCGGAGACCCTTGGGATTTAGAACTTTGGTCCTCTGCATCTCAGTCTGAAGCTCTATCCACTGCAGCACTGCCTGGTCAGGCTGTAATGAATCTTTCAATGAAGCTATTTTAGAATCTTGAAGCCTTTTGGAGAATTCAGCAGGTATCCTGGCCCTGGCTGGTTGGCTCAGTGGTAGAGCGTTGGCCCAGTGTGTGTGGGTCCCAGGTTCAATTCCTGGTCAGAGCACTCAGGAAAAGCAACCATCTATTTCACCTTCATGGCCCATCTTTCCCTCCTGCAGCCATGACTGGAATGGTTCTAATAAAGTTGGCCCCAGGCGCTGAAGATTGCTCCACGGCCTTGGCATCAGGTACTAAAACAGCTTGGTTGCTGAGCAACAGAGCTGTGACCCAGCTGGGCAGAGCATCTCCTGGGGGGGGGGGCGGGCTTGCTGGGTGTCTCTGTCTCTCTGCCTCTCACTTAATAAAATAAATAAAAATACATACATACATACATACATACATATGTACATACATAAAATAGGTATCCCATTCTGTTTTTTTGATTTGGGAACCACTGCCTTCAAGGGTACTTCATTGGAAAGATTATGCCACTGTTGTAGATATCTATAGCTTCCCAGACTATAGGTTTTAAAAATAAGCAGGTGTGCTGGAAGGTGGAGCACTTAATTCTTTGGAATTTGAGGTTCTGATTTCTTTAGTTAAGCCTTGGGTCTCTCAGAACCATATTAATACCTAAGGGGGATGTGCCTCTGGGTTGGGGATTTTGTGGTGTTTTACAGCATACCTCGTTGCATGAAGGTTTTCCTGAGGTTGGCTTGTCACCTAATGGTCATCTAGGTCAGTGGTCCCCAACCTTTTTGGGCCATGGACTGGTTTAATGTCAGAAAATATTTTCATAGATCGGCCTTTAGGGTGGGATGGATAAATGTATCACGTGACTGAGACAAGCATCAAGAGTGAGTCTTAGACGGATGTAACAGAGGGAATCTGGTAATTTTTAAAAAATAAAACATCGTTCAGACTTAAATATAAATAAAACGGAAATAATGTAAGTTATTTATTCTTTCTCTGTGGACCGGTAACAAATGGCCCATGGATCGGCACTGGTCCGTGGCCTGGGGGTTGGGGACCACTGATCTAGGTGACCATCTGTATGACCAACTTATCCTTGCATGAGAGTCTTAGAATTAGGTGGCAAGTTCTCTAACAGCTTCTAAGTGCTCAACCCATCCTCACTAATTTTGCAGCTTTGGCTTCCAAGATTCTCACTACCATTATATTTATTATTCCTTTACTTCATGTGCAAATTAACAGAAACCTACAATAACCAAGGAAATGGAACTATGGACATCAGAAGTAACCAAAGACATGGTACTGCAGACTGGCCAGGAGCTAGGGACTGGAGTTTCAGATGGAACCGTCTGCCAGCTCCGGCTGATCAGCTAAGCCCTGGACTGCAACTCTGGACTAACAGAGGCCAAGGACTGGTGCTGTGAAAGAGCCACTTGTCAGTCTTATCCAGCCGTTAATCCTGCCCTGGAAAACCTGCAAGAGTAAGGAGCTTGCATACATAATGTGAGTTCAGAACTAAGAGGAAGTTACTAAATGGCTCTCAGAAATATTGAGAAAGACAGAGACATCAAAGGGTTCAGTGAGTATTGATGCCTTTGTCTTTCATTGTCTCCAAACCTTCAGATATCACTGCTACCACAAAAACTTTCACACACACACACAAAAAAATCAAAACTTAACTGAGTAGATTTTAAAGGTCTTATTGGTTTTATTCAGTGATTCATGAATTTGGCAGCATCCACTCTAGCAGATGGAAAATAGCTCTGAAAAGCTATATAAAGCAAGAAATTTTATAGGCAGAGGGAGCAGAAGCAATAACTTTTACTAGGCAAAACTAGCAAACTGGTTATTGAAAAATTACTTCCTAATAGAGGATGATAGGAATCTATCAGGCAGATTACTTAACTCAATGGTTTTCAACCTTTTTACCAGTGAAAATAGGAGAATTATTTTGGGGACCTCTAAGGCACAAATCACCTTGAGCATAAGTGAATTCAATTAAGATCTTTATACATCAAGGTGGTTAACTCTTTTGCAGACCAGCACAAAATTTCTGGCTGACCGGTCATGGCCTGGAAGTTGAAAAACACTGATTAATTAACGCTGATCAGGTGATTTCTGATTGGCTGGCTTAATTTTCTATTTCTGGATGAACCTAAACTGTAATTAGGTATCAGTTTGGTTGGACTTAGCCTAAGGGACTCCATTATGAGCCTTCAGTCTTGTTTTTAAGAGGACTTAGTTGGTATCTAAGTTGTATAATTTTACAAAGTCTTGGAGAATGGCCTTAGTTCTCATTATCTCCCACATCATGAAGTGGCGATGTAGACATCTGACTTTTTGGTTTAGGGTATTCCATCTTCAGGAGTCTTAATAGAAATACATGGTAGAGGCAAGGCATAGAGTTATTGCTCTTTTTACCTTAGAGTAAATTACTTCTTATGTTGAATGATTCATGACTGCAAACAGAGAATTAATTGAACAGCACTGAAAAGGTTCCATGGTAGGCATCATTTACCAGCCAGGGTGCAAACTGACTCAGGAGAAGTGACTGGGTAAAGAAATAGGCCTAGTCCCAGCATTGCTATTACCAGCAGGGTGTCCTTGGAGAAGTTCCCTCATCTCTCTGGGTCTCTATGCCTTAATTTATTTTTATTTTTTTTAGATTTACTTATTGACTTTTAGGGAGAAGAGAGAGAGAGAATGAAAGAGAGGAAGAGAGAGCAGAGGAGGGAGAAACAGGAAACATCAACTCATGGTAGTTGCTTCCTGTATGTGCCTTGACTGGGCAAGCCCAGGGTTTCAAACCAGTGATCTCAGTGCTTCATCCACTGTACCACCACAGGTCAGGCTTCCTTAAATTTTAATAAAGGGATCGGATTAGAATGGCTTCTAAGTTTCTGTATAGTCCTGATGTTCTATCAAGTTGGTCCCTTGTCATTCTAACTCAGTGATCTGATGAACTGTACAGATGTTCTGTGTAAGCCTGTCCTCATGTTATAATCTTTGGTTTTATCTTCTTTCATTTTTTTCAGACTGCATAGTCATAGGTATTTTCTCATACAGAAGCCCCTTTACTTCCTATATTATTCTGGTTGTGTGTTCGTCTCTCCTCCAAATCTGTTAAGTCATCTTGAAAGTTTCTTGACCCGGAACTTCTTTGCACTACCTTAGAGACTAGAGGTATATTAAAGAAACTAAACACAACAAACATCCTGTTTCACAATTTGCTTCCTTACTAAAGGTGACTGGCATTTTATTGATTCTTTTGACCAAAAAACACCTTACACTGATATTTCCAAGACTTAATGATGCTCCTGTCTTTGGAATGAATCATAGTCATTGTATTATTAATGAAGTATGAATTATTTTTACCTCAAAAGGTTATGTTGCTTTTGTCCTTATTGAGCCTTAGCTGATACTTCAGTGCCTGGCTGCATTGCCCAACCCCCACTGATAATTTCTTACTATCTCTTATGTACTGACACATTCTGACAGAGCAGGAGGCACAGTCCTTTTTCCTCACACTGGATACTGCCTTTTCATCTATTTATCTACTTCATGCTCAGGAAACACAAATCTCAGCAGAGCCTTTAAGGTCTGGGCTATAAGCAGGATAAGCCCACAGTGTAAGCTCTAGAACTTGAACCTTGATAGATACAAGAATAGTGAGTGGTGCCTGTGATTCTATAACTGGACTGAGGATTTTTTTAATGGGTGGCTTGGACCCTGCTCCATCAAACTCATGAATCATAGACAACCCCTGTCCCTATCCTGAATGCTCTTCTGTCGTAGAGTTAAAAACTATACTGTAGTGGGAGAGATACCTGTCATATGGGCTTCAATAACTGAGTAATTATTTAGTGAATCCTTAATATGAGCCAAATTCTCTTCTATTTGAACAGGCCAACATGGTGCTTCCTCTTTTGCAGGCTTACAAATTAGCCCAAGGGCAAATAGTAAACAAATGAATAGGGTTACATATAAGGAAGAAGTTAGCTTTAAGAATTGAAGACATAGAGAAATGGACTTTGAGGCAAGAAACAACAATAAGGAACTTTTATTGTCAATAACTTTTCATATATTAACATTCAGTATTTATAACAACCGTGTATTAGTTTGCTTGGGTTGCCATAACAAAATACCGCTCACTGGCTGGCTTAAACAACAAAAACTGATTTTCTCACAGTTCAGGAGGCTAGAAATCCAAGACCACAATGTTGACAGATTTTATTCTGAGATCTCTCTTCTTGGTTTGTGAATGGTTTTCTTCTTACCGTGTCCTCATGGGGCTTTTGCTTTGTGTGCATATACCTGGTGCCTGTCTGTTTCCTAATCTCTAGTAAAATTGGGCTAGGACCACCCTTCACTACCTCAATTTAACTTAATTACCTCTTTAAAGATTCTGAATACAGTCACATCCATAATACTAGGGGTTAGGGCTTCAACAAATAAGGGGGGGGGCACAATTTAGCCTATAATAAATCATTATATTCACAGATGAGACTCAGAGAGGTAAACTAACTTGCATGGAATTTGTACTTCAAGATCAATGCATAGTCATGTTTAAGAATATAACCAACTGAGACATTTAGGAGATAATGTTATTGAAAACCAGCAAAAATGAGATGCATTACGCAGCCCAAAGCATGTGGCATGGATTCAAATGGTCTAAATTCAAGTTTCTTCATTGTTGCTCAAAAACCGTGTAAAGGTTAATACTGTTAACCACACTGGGATTTTTTCCTTCCCCGAAAAAACCCCTAGTACACTCTGAAGCCTTTTGTTCTTTTTTATTTTTTTAAATCCTAGTACTAATCTGTTAAACTAATCGCTTGACACACTGATGGGTTGTGGGCTACATTTTAAAAACACTGCATCATGTAGCTTTTGTGGCCAGATCCTTTCAGTTAGTGATTTTAGCTCTGAGTTTTGGTGTTCTATAATTTCCAATGACTTTAGCTACAGAGCTCAATCAAAGACAACTCACAAGAAGGAAGTTAAGTTCTCTTAATGAAAAAAGCACATGCAATGCAAGTTTTCATTTTACTTTTGCTCTGCTGAGTGCTGTTTGCCTGTCCTCTCTAGTATCCTGGCTGATAGAGTGGGCACACAAAAATTAAAGGCAAGGTGATTGGCGATCAGTTTTTTCATGACACTCTCTTTCCATGGATGAGTGCTGATGGGTCCCCTATCCCCCCATCATGGTTTCAACCTAATCTTATGGCACAGGGTGAGAACTGGGAGAATTATAGGCTTTTTTCTCATGTCGGTATGACAAATGACGTGTATTACTTCGAAGAGGAAATGGATGGAACACTTATAGCCTTATGAGGGTGTATGTAAATCTACTTTTGCCCACCCAAGGACATCATGCTAGACGCTGACGCCAAATATCATGTTTCATATTTAAAACTGACTCAAAGTGCATTCAGTTCAGGACTTCTTGCTTCAGTTACAGAAATATGGAGAGAAATAAACAGACATTATTAAATATATATATATATTTTTAACTACAAAGCAGTAAATCTTAAAATGTATTGTCTTGAATCAGAACAATAAATATAGTTTTTTTTCCTTACATACAGATAAGTTTGTGATGGCCTGTCTTACAAATGTTACAATGCTCATGTTTTTCATTTTTAACTTTTCTTGCAAAGATCTTAAAATAAATCATAAACACCACAGAGATTTTACTTCTGGACACATCTCACTGGTGACAGAACACGGTTGCTGTGGAGAAAAGAAGTCATCTCTTGTCACAAGATCAGCTGCTCAGTAGATGAGCTCTGCCAGAGGGTCCAGCCAGCAAAAACCAAAGGGTTCCTCTGCTCTGCTAATGACGCATGTGGCTCTCAGCAATTGCTCTCTGGGGTGTGTTATATTCTCAAAGTAAATTTCAAGCACAATAGTAGTGTCAAACAATATTGTTGGAAACCCAATTTTGAAATATCCTTCAGTAATTTTTTCTTGGAATAATAGATTTTTTGAAATGGAGGAAATAATGCGTCATTGTTATTATAATATAATAAGTATCATTTGTTGAGTGTTGATCTTGTGTCATGTATGCATCATTTATCAAATTCTAGCACTTGTTATCCAAAGTTTAGCATAGATGGATTTAAACAAAAGTGAAACTCCCTGACATTTAAAAGAAAAAGAATAACAAATAGTGGGTTCGAAACCAGATGTTTGACTCCAAAGCTTATGACATTAATCATCATCACAATAAAGCTTAATATTTTTGAGTGCCTACTATATGGCAGGCACTATTGTAATGCTTTATATATATTTTATAACTTAACCCTCACATCAGCCCTGAGAGATACATACTACTTCATAAGCACCTAAAAGTTGGGCATGACTGACCTGGGAGTCATAGAACTAGTAACCAGCTCATTACTATGACTTCCTGACCCTGCTTGAATAACAAAGTTAGTTTAAAGGACTCAGTCCAGCGCCACATCTGATGACTAACGTCTTGTTTTAACTGCTTTTCTGAGAGCACATCTAGTTGCTATTTCCAGGAATGGATAAATTACAATTTTCCAAGGCAGCCTATGCCATCTCTGGAATATTTGCCTTCCTTGAATTTACACCCATTGGTGAGAGTTTTATCTGTTATGATAATATGAAGACAGTCTCAGACCTCTTTTAATTTTCAAATGCATATGGAGTTGGACATTTTATTCTTGCACTAGATTACAGATGTTCAGAGTCACAACACAAATTTAAATATCTTTAGCATATTTATATTAATTAAGATTTATAAACTTCCTCTGTGCCCTGTATAATTTATTGGTTTCTTTCTTTAGGTGATATTTATATTCTTTTTAAGAAATTTAAAATATCTCTTCCACTCAAAATACATTTATTATAAAATTTTCAAAACTCACAAGCAATTCAAATATATCAATAACTCAAAATTAATAATTATCAAAAATTTACCACATATGCTTCATCCATCACATATACTTTTCATTCCTGATGCTTAAGTATTTTAAGGCAAATAACAGACATTATGTTATTTCACCCTTACATATAAGTTTCTAAAATTATGGATATTTTCTTACATAACTATAATGTGTTCTTAACATTTGGAAAAGGTGATGATTTTAGACAAGATTGCTTCTAAATAGCTTAAACTCCACACTTCGGGGGAAAGGTCAGCTTAAATAATGCTAAAAGTTATATTATGGTTTCAAGAATTTTAATAGTCCTTTACATTTTTTTTTCATTTCTAAGGAACCAGCAGTTTAAAAATCTTATTATGGAACACCCACTGAATGAATTTTTTTTTTACATGTTGAAATTGCAAGAAGAACATAGGATTTTTAGAGCCACACATATATCATTGGTGAACAGCTTGTCTTTTTGACTGAATGGTTAACAAGACAGAAAAAAGTTAAACAGCTGTGGTTCACCACAGGAAGTATAAGGCAGAAAGTTAATTACGTAAAATATTACACACATTTAAAAAACGGGAACCAACGAAAAAGAAAGTCAAATGAACTACTCACTTTCAGTGTGCTGACTTCCAGGTCCTGTGTTGTTCTTCCAGAGGTTGTATTCTGCATCGAAAAAATTCTTTTTACCAATCTGTGTTAATGTTTTCTCTTCAATGTACAATTTTCTTCAATTGTAAAAATAATCAGATGCTTATGCTACAAAGGAGTTTTAATGAATCAAAAATATAGAGAAGAGATAAAAATCACCCATGAATGCCACCATCCTGAAGTAACTAGATAACTAATGTTGATGTTACATAGATAGATAGAAATAGTATTGTGTTTTTATACCTCAATATTGCATTATGCAGTGTTTCACATATACTCTTTCAATTTACACTGGTACCATTTATGTTGTTTAATCATTTCAAAAATTTTTGACTATTGCTTTTTCAATTTGCTATCATACATACTGTTTTGTTAAAAGTTATATTGAGATATAATTCATATAGCATATAATTCATCTATTTAGGTATATAACTAAATGGTTGTTAGTATATTTACAAATATATGCAACTATTACCAGTTAATTTTAGAACATTTTTATCATCTTAAAAGAAACCTTGTACCCTTGAGTTACATCCCCTGTCCTTCCTCCCTGCTACCTCCTACCCCCAAACTCTAAGCAACCACTGCAACTCTACTTGGTCTTCTGTGGCTGGCTAATTTCACTTATATATTATTTTCAAGGACCATTTATGATGTAGCGTATATTAGAACTTTATTCCAGTAGATAACCTTTTGTTTTTCCCTTTGTCAGTTAATGGCATACATGTTTAACAATGAATGATCTTACAGTTATACCTTTGCATTTCTATTACTATTATTTGATATTAGAATTTTAATAGTGAAATGACAAAGTGTATGAATACTTTCGGGGCTTTTAACACAAAAGTATTATCAAGTATTGTGACATTTATAGAAGAAAATTGTAACTCAATTATTGATTCAATTTGCATTTCTAAGATTACTTGGAAAGATGAGCAAATTTTCATGTTCTTTGATTAATACCCTATGAATTTTAATGTATTTTGCCTAGTTTTATATTGTAAAGCTAATTAAACAAATTTCTAAGATTTTATTTATTGACTGTAGAAAAAAGAGAGAAAGAAAAGGGGCAAGGAAGAGCGAGAAGCATCAACTCAGTTGCTGCTTCTCATATGAGCCTTGACCCGTCAAGCCCAGCGTTTCAAACTGGTGACCTCAGTATTCCAAGTCGATACTTTATCCACTGTGCCACCACAGCTCAGGCAGGAATGCAAATTTTTTTTTATTGGTTGTTTTTAGAAAATGAGGCTCTCACCTGAAATGTATGCTGTTCTGTGTCCATGTATCAACCTTGCTCACTCTTCAGCTCTTGCCACTTTTGGAGCTACCCTCTCATGCGTGTTAGTTCAGGGTAGGTGCTCCCTCCTTTGTTCCGCCTGAGTGCTTACACAGTAGTTGTTCAAATGACTTTTTATTATTATTATTGCCTGTTTGGCTGTTAGCAGGAGAACTGAAGAATCCCTGTATAGGGCTGTCCACCGTTCTTGCCCAGGAGCACCAACTGAGGAAATTTAGTGGAGCCTGAAACCTGACCCTTTTAATTCCACAATCTGCAACCAATAAGTGGCCCCTTTTTCTCTCGTTTGCACAGAGGTACCCTGTGGGTAGCAGTAGCCATGGAGACTAGATGTTTTTTGTTTGCCATTGCATATTTAATTCCTGCACAATGTAGGCCAGAGCTTAGTACATGTTTGTTGAATGAAAGAAAAAAGAAAAGGACAGAAGAAAGGACACTATACCTTTACCCATAATATATTATACAAATATATTCTGTTTGTTCTTTGCCAGATAAAATTTTAGTGCATTTTTATGTACAGGATTTAAATTATTTTATTAAAATTCTTTTTAGGATTTAAAATTTTAATTAAATGTAATATTCTTCTTTATGGTAGGCTTTAAAAAACTTATACTCAGAAAGCAATTTTACATTTAAAATTTTTTTACATTTATTCCCATAATCCATCTGGAATTTATGTGATATATATTCTATTGTGAGAAATAATTTGACATCTTCTTTCAATAATTAGAATTTCTTCAGAATTATCTATTTAATAATCCATTTGTTCCTTATTCATGATGCTTCTCTGATCACTACTCAGCTCTGATATATGTGAAGTGCTATTTTAGATCTATCAATTCTGTTTTATTGTATAATAATATTTGCAACAATTGTCTACTCTTTCATTATTTTTGCCTTCTAATATACTTTATATCTGTCTCCTAGGGCAAATCTTCTCTAATTTTCTTTTTTCAAACTTTCTTAGCTTTCTTAACAAACTTGCTTCTCAAGATAAACTTTTAGAAACATTATATTTAATTCCACTACTGACAATAAAACCACTGACTTTTCTTGGACTTATGTTAAAAAAGTTTTTTTTAAGTGAAAAAAATTTTTAAGGAGGGGAGATATAGTAAGACAGACTCTGCATGCTCCCTGACCAGGATCCACCTAGCAACCCCCTTCTTGGGCTGATGCTTGAATCACCTGAGCTATTTTTAGCACCAGAGGATGATGTTCAGACCAACTGAGCTATTGTCAGTGGTTGGGGCCATGCTCAAACAAATTGAGCCACTGGCTGTGGGAAGAGAAGGAGAGAAGGAGGAGAGGGAAGGACAGAGAAGCAGATGGTTGGCTTCTCCTGTGTGCCCTCCCCATGAATCAAACCCAGGATGTCCATATGCAGGGCCTATGCTCTATTCACTGGGCCACCATCCAGGGCCTGAGTTATATAAAATTAATAAATTAATTTGGATGAACTAATATCTTTATAGAGCTCTGTTGTATTTAATTTTTTTCATCTAGAAACATGAGATACCCACTTATTCCAATCTCATCATGTACTTTAATAAAGTTAAGGGTGTTTTCTGTGTATATATGTATATTAATATGTTTAATAGACCCTATACACATTTATTTTTAGGTTAATCCCCAGGATTATTTTTCACTTATTATTTTTGTAGTTATTTATGTAAAATTTTTTCTATTATATTTACAAACTCTTTTACTGTTGTTCTATTGTAAACTATATTTTAAACATAAAACTTGTATTCTATCACTTTAGTAAACTCTTAATAATTTTAAAAGATTTGTAATCACTCACTTAAATTCTTTAGACTCATAAAGATATAACTTGCAAATAGTGAAGCTCTTTAAAATACTCACTTTTTCTTGTTTCTGTTTATCTTATGACCTACCCAGAATTTACAAAAGACTGGTAAATAATAACTATTTGCCTTATTAGACATTGACGTATATTCCTATTAGCAAACTGGGAGATATTCTGAGTTTCTTAAGAGCAGAGCTCATGGTTTGTTTGTTTTTAAATCATCAACACCTATCACATTACCTATAATAAAGGAGGTACACTATAAAAACTTATTTCATCAGTAAGCTTATTTAAGTAAAAGTGTTTTTTTAAGATTTTCCAGTTGATTAAGATCCACAGTAATAATGTGTCTTTCTACTCACAGACTTATGAGTTTGTTTTTTAAGTTATGTTTACTAAAATGTTTCCTAATACAAGAGTAGGAATTGCTAGGACTGATTAAAGTTTCTGAAGATTAGTCACTAAAATATAGATAATTTGCATGCTCCTTTTTAGGATAAGCTTTACAGTAGATATTTATTACAATAAAAAGAAATTTATTGCCCCTGGCTGGTTGGCTCAGCATTAGCCTGGCGTGCAGGAGTCCTGGGTTCGATTACCGGCCAGGGCACACAGGAGAAGCGCCCATCTGCTTCTCCACTTCTCTCCCTCTCCTTCCTCTCTGTTCTCTCTTTCCCTCCTGCAGCCAAGGCTCCACTGGAGCAAAGTTGGCCCAGGAGCTGGGGATGGCTCCATGGCCTCTGCCTCAGGCGCTAGAATGGCTCTGGTTGCAACAGAGCAATGCCCCAGATGGGCAGAGCATCGCCCCCTGGTGGGCATGCTGGGTGGATCCCGGTCGGGCGCATGCGGGAGTCTGACTGCCTCCCCATTTCCAACTTCAGAAAAATACAAAAAAAAAAAATATTAAGTACCTATTCATACAGTTATGCTTTATTCATGATATATTGTCTTCAGTAGTGTAATCTATACTAAAATGTATGTAAATAATTGCATGTTTTTGTCAAGTGACCTTAGTTTTTCTTGGAACTATGTCAGGTTTAATACATAACAACTACACAACCATTTTTAGTATATTTCAGATAATGTTCTAGGTATTTTGCCCATGTTATTTTTGCTATTGTTAATTTTGTCACAAAAATTTTTGATAAGTTTTGATGTTCTCAAGTATTATTTTAATGTTACTAGTAGATCCACTTTTGTAAAACTGTGTTTGAGGGACTTATAACCTTTCAGGTAAATGATAATCTCTAAACCTGTTAAGTTAGATATCTGTGGTAGAGATGAACACTGTGACTAGTGTATTACTTTGTGATCTCTTTTGTCACATAGTCTCAGGATATTTGTTGGTTTTGGTTTAATTGGAAGTTCTCTATTTTTATTTAGCTTTAGAAAGAATGGTCCTTTTTAGCGGAGCAATGATGTAAACAATGTTCTAATATAATTATGTATTTCCTTATAACATTCATCTTTTCTATAAATCTAAATTAGCTTTTTTTTTTGCTTAATTTTCTATAAACTGCTAGTTTCCAGCTGTTTTGTCCAGAGGTTATAAAGCTTGTGACTTTATCAGAATGGAAGAACTTTCTCCCCCTTTTTCCACTGCTTATTAATGTAAGAGGCCACATGATACACTGTCCTCAAACACTTGATTTAAATGGAACGCACATTAAGAGAGTCACAATGAAGTTGCAAATACTTGTGGATTAAAGCTCAGCTTTTTCTGTGTCACACAGCAATGCTGCATCGTTATGCATTCTGTCTTGTCCCTTATCTTGGAAGAGGGCCAGGCTGTGTGATGGCTCCCTGACAAAACTGCAATCGAGGAGTTGCTAATGTACATCAGTGACCTCAACAAAACCGTTCACTTACTGGCTTTCAAGGAGGAGGAATTGAAACACATAAAATATCTATAGCCATGCAGGCCCCTCCCATAGGCTGCCTGGACCCCTCAGAGAACAGGCCACATGGTTGTGGATATTAGACAACATTGTATAGTATCAGCCTCTGTTCTGAGGACCTGCTAGATGGCACTACTGAACATTACAGAGCTGGGAAAATATGGCATTTTCATAAACTCTTTATTAGTCCATGTCATAGATTCCAAATAGAATTCACCCAAGCTGAGGAAATTCAAATATAATAGATATTAGATAACTTACCAAGTTAAATGAATACAAAAGCCTATCAGCTCATAAACTGATTTTACTCTGTAGCTGGCTGTGAGATTATTGTATAGGTTGACTTTTTAAAAATTTGCTTGCGGCCCTGGCCGGTTGGCTCAGTGGTAGAGCGTCGGCCTGGCGTGCAGGAGTCCCGGGTTTGATTCCTGGCCAGGGCACACAGGAGAAGCGCCCATCTGCTTCTCCACCCCTCCCCCTCTCCTTCCTCTCTGTCTCTCTCTTCCCCTCCTGCAGCCAAGGCTCCATTGGAGCAAAGTTGGCCTGGGTGCTGAGGATGGCTCTGTGGCCTCTGCCTCAGGTGCTAGAATGGCTCTGGTTGCAACAGAGCAATGGCCCAGATGGGCAGAGCATTGCCCCGTGGTGGGCGTGCCAGGTGGATCCCAGTCGGGCGCATGCGGGAGTCTGTCTGACTGCCTCCCCGTTTCCAACTTCAGAAAAATACCCCAAAATAAATAAATAAATAAATAAATAAAAAATAAAAAAAAATAAAAATTTGCTTGCCACTCAGGAGTACAAACAGTGGTTTGAGATCTCTTTGCATCCATTGTCTTCTCTCCAATGTTTGTAACTTTCTTTAGATTTTAAGTTATAACTGTTGCATGCTGCAAATATAAATTCATCTAAATAATAATGGTTTGGTCATCTAACTTCCTTGAACAGGTAAAGCATTCACTGGGATTTTTGCAGCCCTTAGAAAGTGGAAAATTTTAGCTATAGATAAGATAACATCCTTTGCTTTTGAATGAGTGACAACAAAGTTCATGTTTAAGCTTTCTTTAATTTTCCAAATGTGGGTGACATATAGTTGAAAGAAAATATATCTTTAATATGATTTTTACTTTAGGAAGCCTTACCCTATCCTCCCCTTGAGCAAATCACCCATCAGTGTTGAGCCCGTGGGCCTGTGTTGTTCCTGGCAGGTTCTAAGACTTCTGCCTCACCTAGTAAATCAGTTAGTCTGGTTAGTTTTTGAATGTAGGCTCATTTTCAGAACTGAAATAATGAAGAATGATGAGGTAAATCTAAATTGAAAGTAGAAGTGAATTTCCTCTTCCTTATTTTAGACAGAAGCAGACCTGAGCAGCTGCAATTGTGGGGACCTCTGATATTACAACAAAGGAAGCAAAACAGAGGTGTGGGAATCCTGTGCAAGGAAGGGCCATTTTCAGATAATAGATTGGAAACTGCCCGTTTCTGGTGAAACGCACTCGTGACTCACAAAACTTCCCTCACGGCTTACTGATCAGTAAGAGAGAAACAGAGCTCTAAACCAGCCATAAACCAGCCACTACAAGTCAAAGAGGTAATTCCTGCTAAACCCGTAGCGGTAGCCACTAGGCTCGCAATGGGAGGGGAAAAAAACATTTGAAACTGAAGTAAATTTTGTACTAGCTATTAAAAATTGGAGCAGTCACTGAAAAGCCCAAATCCCTTAACATGGCTTTCGAGGCTATCAGTGACTTGGGCCTTGGTGTCCTTTATGGAGTTACTTCTAGCTACTCCCACCTTGAATTCCATGTTTATCTTCCTTTCTCCAGTACTCACTGCACTCTCTCCCCTCCTGGCCGCTTTCTGGGTAGACATTGTCTTCTCTGACTTCTCAGGTCTGAGATAAGGGGTCCCCTGTGTTTCCCCTGATGAAATTAACTCACCCTGTCATCATCCTTGGCACGTTGTATTTAAGTGTATTTATGAGCCTACTCTATTGCTGGGCTACAAACCCTGGCATGTCTATTCTGTTCACCATTTTATCCCGAATGTCTGGCACTTACATGTCCTTCGATAAGTATTTGTTGAATGAATGAGTTCATTGAGGAAACATTAAAATTTTAAAAGTCTTAATAATAAAAGTACATCTCTGATGGAACACTTGATTGTGTCAACATTATCACTACTTTCTTTAAATGAACTGGGTTCTAACTCCAAACAGCGTTCCACTGCACAGCGGGAAATCCAGTTTCTGAAGCCTTTCCTGGGGCGGCAACGAATCAGAGGTTTACCTGTGATTCAGAAAATGGCAGAATGAACTCTGGGCTTCTTCTGGTTCTCCTTCCAGCCCAAGCATGCAGAAGTCCTGCCATCTCTCCTCTTGGGTTCCATAGGGGGTCAGGAATCTGAGCTGCTGCTGGGAAGACCGGAGGGAAGTCAGCCTTTTCCCTTACGCAGAACTGCTTTGCTTCAAAGCCTCCCAGTTCTCCTACTCCTCAGTTAGGAACAAAATCTGGGGGAAATCTGACTTCCCCCACTCCCACTGCCTCTCCCCTCAGATAACACCTCGCTTTTATTGGCACTTAGCTTTATCTCTTACTTGGAACAGCCTTAGAAGAACAAAGCTGGGGAAGAATCTTCCTCTGAGCTTCATAGATCTTGGGCAAGAAACACAAAGGGCCTGAATAGTTAGAAATGGAAGTTGAAGGAAAAGCACTGAGAGCAAAAATCCAAAATGATCTCCAATGACGATTACAAAGTCCTGCTTCTTCTTGATGTACCTAGGCAATGATTTGGGCTAGATTGTCCAGGACATAAGTAATCATAGGCACAGGACCAGAGGTAATGTAGATGGGCAAAGATCAGAACCACTCCCTCAGGTACAAGCTACAGGGAGCACCACTTTCTAGAAAGGAACATCTGGAAATTAAAACCCCAAACCTACTCATTCTATTTTAAGGCTTTTTCCTCTCTTTCCTCTTTCCTTCACACACACACACACACACACACACACACACACACACACACACACAAATACACACACATCTGATAAATTTATATATACATACATGGTGTGGCAAAAGTGGGTTTACAGTTGTTCTTATGGAAAATAATATAATAACTAATAAATAATAATACAATAATATACTCTGTTTTGCATACTCACAACTATAAACTTACTTTTTCCCTACCCTGATTACATATATGTATATGAAAACTATATATAATTATACATTATATTATAATGAATTATATATAATTATATAATTCTAATATTTCAATATATGATATGGGTACTATATGGTATATAATATATACTTATATATTATAATTATATATTATGTAATAACCGGTGATATGCACTATATATGCTATATATCAGTGGTCCCCAACCCCGGGGCTGTGTACTGGTACTGATCTGTGGGCCATTTGGTACTGGTCCACAGAAAAAGAATAAATAACTTACATTATTTCCGTTTTATTTATATTTAAGACTGAACGATGTTTTATTTTTAAAAAATGACCAGATTCCCTCTGTTACATCTGTCTAAGACTCACTCTTGATGCTTGTCTTGGTCACGTGATACATTTATTCGTCCCATCCTAAAGGCTGGTCCGTGAAAATATTTTCTGACATTAAACCGGTCCGTGGCCCAAAAAAGGTTGGGGACCACTGCTATATATTATATATGTATATACATACATATGCATGTATTCATATTGCAAGCTTATATATAATAAATACATATATAAAAAGCTTAAAAATGGCTATTCTAAGAGAAAAAAGAAATATGGAGACAGGGTTATTTTAAAGACAAGAGGATAAAATTCAGAGGGAAGAGTTGTTTCTGAGACTAGTACAGTGTCTGTCATGAAGACTGTCCTCTAGCCTGAGGCATGAAACAACAAATCAGGTAAAGAAAAATTAAAATCACTGTATCATTAATATCATTTACGGGGTAGTCACAGCATACAGAGGGCACAGCTTTGGTATCAGCAGCATTTGGCCACAATGAAAGGACAAGGCTGATGATTTGGAGGGACTGGGAGATGGTTTCCCTGGCTTAGCAGCAGGAACCCATGGTGCCCTCCGGCCTGTGGTCAGCAACAGTTGTCTTCCTTTTGCTGCGACAGAAACAGACAATTTTCCATTTGCTTAGTACTCATTGACCATTTTTGTGAATTAAGGAACTTGGCTAAACTCTGAAGATATAGGAGTAAGAAAATCATGGAGTATCATGGTGTTTATAATCCAATCAATGCAAAGAAGAAAAAAGTAAAGTTAAGTTTTCACATGGTAGACAAAAGAATACTTTGAGGGTACATATGATATACATCTTGGGGACCCAGACATGTTTGGAAGAACATGAAGGGCCTGATGTTGGCCCAGAGCAGATAATGACACCTCCCAAGAATTGCTGCCTGTCTACTTTGAGTCACTGTGGACCCCTAGTCTGGTGTGGCCAATGACATGTGGATTACATTTTATGGTGTATAACTTAACTGTGTATGAATCCAAATTTAGTTACCAATTTTGAAAACAACACTTCTTATTTTGTTGTTTTTAAGACAGGAATTAAAGTTGGAGAGACTCTTATCTGTGGTTCCATTATGCTCTCAGCCAAAGAAAATTCTAACAATTATTGCTATTTTGATCTGGGTCCCAGACCTGTCACATTGTTGGGTGTATCACTCTGTATTCTGCCTTTAGATGGCCCAGTCTTCCTGGTAAGAATTGTATCAAAGTTATATAATTATGTCTTTGAAACTCAAAGTTATATAGTTATGTGTTGTGAACCTCTTACGTAGGCAATTTATAATTTCTCTAACACTATTTCTTGAACAATAGGAGCAATAGCAGCCTCTTCAGGTTGTTGAGCTTTAATAAATTGTATATGTAAAATATCTTGCATAAAGCAGGGTTCATTAGGCGCTCAGTAAATTCTGTCTCCCTTTATTTCCAACTGCCCATCCCCCCTTTTACTTCCTAGGTAGCCATCTAAACTGTAACAAGAAATCCTTCCTACCCTGCATCATCATTGCTGACCACTGAGGACAATGGCTTTGCGTCTACCCAGGACGTTTACATAATGCCCTTGAGCCAGAAGTACAAACAAATGTCACATACCAGAGAAGCATGGTCACTCTATAATGGTTAGGCTGACATTTGCTATGGTTTCTCTTTTCCTTCTTTCTGCTGTAGCAAGTGCTGGGCCATTGCAATTTTAGCTTTTTAAAGAAGTTTTTACTCTTCTTTGGGATCACTTATAGACTGTGTGTGTGTGTGTGTGTGTGTGTGTGTGTGCGCGCGCGCGCGCGCGCGCAGGATATGTAGCAATTTAAAAACACCTGATACAGTTTTTGCAGCTAGCAGACTTCTGTTACCTTTTTCATCTTTTCCAGAGCTCTGCTATGGAATATGGCAAAACCGTGTATTTTTATATTGTAAGACTCCCCTGGGACTACATTTTTAGTATTCTTTTTTTTTTAGCCTTGTGTTTAGAGAGCTTGCTATAACATTCCTAAAGGATGTAATATATTTTGATGATAAAATCCCACTTTGGATGTTTGTTTTAATTTATCATTATTATGTTTTATCATTGAGATTTATCTTTCAGTTGCAACATTTGTACTAACATGTTGTATAAAAATGTCCTCTCATTTTCTTCTGTTTATTCTTCCAAGTCAGAAAAATGAAGGTGAAAATTTCTTGATGCCTAATATATTATTCATCAAGATATTCTTTGATGCCTTTATCCAATTTTAAACTCTAAAATTTCTTTTTGAAGGACTCTTCAACACAATAATATTTCTATGGTAAACATGACAGGAACTTTCTCAGTTTATATCTGCCAATTTTCAACAATTGGATTGAGTCAAAGAAGAAATTTGTCAGCAAGAGATTGACATATTTAGGTGTCCTTTCTATTAGTTCTATTCTATTATATCCTATGTAAACTTTCATCTTGGCAGTATTTGGCAGTAGATAGTCGGAGAAAAGGGGCTAGTCTCACTAGCTTATAAGTATCTTCCCAGTAGATAGTGGCTGATCAATAAGCATTTAGGATTGAACAGGGCTAAATTAATATTTCCTTTTGAGAAGATGGTTGCCTTGACTGCCAATGCAGCAGAAGATTTTATTCTATTTTTCTATCAAAAATTTTTCTTTTTGATTTATTACTTTTGGGATTGACCTAGATTGTTTTCAGTATCGGTGATGCTTCCAGTTCTATTCACCCTAGTTTGGCTCTAGTATAAGTGTGTACTATAACTGATAATGGAAAGTTTAAAAGAATATATAAAATTCAAGACAGAGGAAGTCAGGAACAGCATGGTTGTCTCTCCACTAAGAAGCCTTTTCCCAGAGCGCATGGCAATCTTGGCCTGGTTCTATGTGCCCCTAGACTTAAAGGCCCACATACCTTCTCTATATAATCTACACATTCACCAGGTTTAAGGGGCAGGTGGTGTCTGAATTCCAACTCCTGCTTTGTACATCATGGCATAGGGCTGTCTGCCTGCAAGGTGGGGCACATTTTTCTAATTAACAGAAAGATGTGATTGGGGGACTTTTTCTTTCTTTGGGAAATTGATAAAAGCTAGTAGAAACCCCTAAATCAATGTCTAACTAGGCAATTCTCCTGCTCTGTCTTTCTTCAAAAATGTCTTGGCTATTCTAGTTGAAATCTATAACAAAAAATCTTTGCTGAGATTTCCATTGGATTTGCATTTTTTTTTATTTGTGGACAAGTGATACTTTTTGATATTTAATCTCATTAATTAATATGACCTGTTTATTTGTACCTTATTAATGTCTTTTAATATAGTTTAATAATTTTTTCTTAAAGTTTTGTAAATATTTTTAGATAGGCTTTCAAGTTTTCTCTCTTGTTTTTATTGTACACACACATAAATACACATAAAATTACATTTTATAACCATTACTGAAGTTGAGGAACACAATTTTTGTATATTGAATATACTATATTCATATTGTATATGAACATACTTTTCTTATACTTATTGTCCATTCACAGCAAATTTCCTGTTCACAACGTTAACCCATTTTTCTCCTTGGATATGTATGGGGTGTCTCCCCTACCCAACGACTTTGTAAAAACTCTTAAAAGATTAAGGATACTTGTTTTTTGTTAAATGTATTGAAACTTTTTTTTGGTTTGCTATTTGCTTTTGTTTTATTTATTATTATTTTTTTTACAAAGAAAATTAAAATTTTTATGGAGTCAGAAATACCAATCTTCTGTGGTTTCTTTCTTAGTTTTTATGGTTTCTATACCAAGATTAAATAACTATTAATCTATATTTTCTCTTTAAAGTTATTTTCATTTAACTCAGTAGTTTTCAATCTTTTTACACTTGGGGACCAGTGAAAATAGGAAAATTATTTCAGGGACCGCTAAGGCAGAAATCACCCCAAGCAAAGGCAAACTTGACTAAGATCATTAGGTCTATAATCTTCATACAATATCATGGTGGTTAACTCTTTTGTGAACCAGCTCAAAATTTCTGGTAGACCAGTCCACGAACCAGTGATTGAGAAATAGTTATAATTCTTAAATTCATCTGGAATTTGTTTTGGTGTTTGTTTTAATTAGCAATGTCCATTTTATTTATTCTTTCCCCAGGAATTTAGCCAAGTGTTCTGACACCATTTTATTCTCTACTAGACACTACTTCTATCATGAATTTGTATCTGTATCCTTCCTTTTCTGTCTTGTTAATACCCTGAAGACTTAATAAGTCTTGGATTTTAGTCAATCAATTAATATTTCTGAAAGCTAAGAGGATACTTTGACTTACTACCGTAGTACTGCGGGAAAATGCTCCCAACAGAGAATTCAGGTCTTCACATTGCTTACTCCTAGCCTGACTAACAGAGAGCAAACAATAAACAGACAATACATGATGAATGAATTGAGGAAGAGACACCTTTTTAGATTTAGTTTTCTTTTTTTTTTTTTTTGTATTTTTCTGAAGCTGGAAACGGGGAGAGACAGTCAGACAGACTCCCGCATGCGCCCGACCGGGATCCACCCGGCACGCCCACCAGGCGGCGACGCCTCTGCCCACCAGGGGGCGTCGCTCTGTTGCGACCAGAGCCACTCTAGCGCAATGGAGCCTCGGCTGCGGGAGGGGAAGAGAGAGACAGAGAGGAAGGAGAGGGGGAGGGGTGGAGAAGCAGATGGGCGCTTCTCCTGTGTGCCCTGGCCGGGAATCGAACCTGGGACTTCTGCACGCCAGACTGATGCTCTACCACTGAGCAAACCGGCCAGGGCTAGATTTAGTTTTCTTTGGGAGGAAGGTAGGTTTTGATTTTTTGCAAGATAATAATCTGGAACACTGAGAAGGAGAAACTGATGCAGAGGAACTTCAGGATGGAGGAATGAAAGGGAAATTAATTGCTAGGAATGCTTGTCAGAAGTCGAAACGTGTTCAGAAACCAGTAAGGAAAGGATATATTGCAAGGATGATAAAGATGAGAAGGTTGAGAGATTTTGGTTTGTTTTCACTATGGAAAATTTTATGCAGGGGAAATAGTATGATAGACCACATGAACCCATCACTTATCTTCAACAATTATCAATTCAAAAATGGTTTTGTTTCATCTCGACATCCTCCCATTTCACCGTGTTCCCCACCACTGGGTTTCTTTGAAGCAATTCCTAACCATTGTATCATCTTCACTACAAATATTTTAGTGTAAGTCTGTAAAAGATAAGAAGTCTTTATGACAACAAAGCACATCCACAGTATCCAGGTTGAATTTAAATTTGCAATTTTACCAACCTAATGTATTAAGGGAGCCTGGCTCATCTTGACGAAAGTGGTGAAGTGGGAAGAACCTTTAGCTTGGCTTTAGGAGAGCTCCCTGGGTTTAAGTCATGGTCCTCAACTTATCTGTGTGACTCCAACAATAGTTTTCTATCAGCTTGAAATATCCATTTCCTCATTAATAAAAGAAAGAGAAGTGGTTGTCTTATTTATTTCAGAACTGACATCAAGGATGAGGAAACAGAATTGAAAACAAACCACTTAAAAATGTGAAATACTAAAATTTCCCGTCCAAACCTCTATTTCATAAATGACATCGAGAACAAATTATCTGAAGGCAATGGATGTCTTTAACCTTGACGAGTTAGTTCCTGCAGGTTTCTCTTTCTGAAAAAGACACATTACTTTCCTACTGTTTTTCTTTTAACTTGAGGGTTACAGACCTCATACTTGCAATTTTGAATACCAAGAGGACAATGTTTAGGTTTGTATCTTTCACCTTTCATTTCAGGGTACCCCCTGTTTCTCTTGTGTCCCAATAATCAGGATTCTACTGAGTGCAAACTCAAATTTTCAAAAGTTAATTTTAGTGGCCTTTGGCCAACAGAGCTTCGAAAAACTAACAGGGAAACGTTTTATTTAAAAATTTTTTTTTCTTCTTTTCGTTTAAATTACAAACGGTCACAGCTACGATAGAAAGGTATTAATTTAGATGGAGATATTTTGATTGCAAAAATTTCTCTCCATCCTTGAGGGGAAATTACTCATCTTCCTATAGGGGGAACTCTAAAAGAATATTTTTTCCAAAAGGGGCCAACTGGGCGGTGTCCTCCTTTTCCCAACGCCCAGATTTCTATTCTTAGATCTGGAGATTGGAGGCCGCTTTCATTTTTACTCTTTCTGGTTCCCAGAAAAGGAGGGAGCCCAGGCCAGCGGGTCGGAGCCGTGGCCCCCGCCGCGCTGCAGGACCGCGCGCCCCGCCCGCCGCCGCGGGGGCTCCAGGCCTGGGACTGGCGGAGTCCGCTGAGTCAGTTTCTTCCTGCCTGGCTCCCGGCCAGCCCGCCGGGGCGCTGGGATCCGGTCCGCCAGGGCCCGCACGGGGTCCGCACGGAGTCCGCACGGGGCCCGCGGTCACGGTCAGCCGGCCGGGCCCGCTCAAGCGGTTCCCCGCCGCTCGCAGAGCCCGTCGGCGCAGCGCCTTGCCGCGGCGAGCTCCCGCAGGCCACTGAGCTCAGTTCGGGGCCTGGGTGGGGGAGGAGGAGGCAGAGGAGGAGGGCTCAGGGCGGGCAGGGCGGCGCTGCGGGGCAGCCTCCGCCTTCCTCATAAACAGGCGGGCGTGGGTGCGCACGGGGCGTGCGGGCAGCTCGGGCTGTGGGCTGTGGGCTGTGAGCCGCGCTCGCCCCCGGACCGGCGGCCCCGCGCCGCTGTCCCTGCCCGGAGCAGCCGGCCTTGGTGCGGGAGGGGCGGCCCGCTGGGAACAGGGTCCATCATGGCCAGTGGCAGCTGTCAGGGGTGCGAGGAGGAGGACGAGGAAACTTTGAAGAAGTTGATAGTCAGGCTGAACAATCTCCAGGAAGGAAAGCAGATAGAGACGCTGGTCCAAATTCTGGAGGATATGCTGGTGTTCACCTACGCTGACAACGGTAATCATTTGCAAATAAACTGTTCCTTTATTTGCCGCCCCCCCCTCCCCCAGCACCTCTTGCAAACTTTCTTCTCCGCTCTTTGCGCAAACCTGGGACTCTTGGGAAGCGGCAGCCTCGACTCCTTAGGGTAGAAAGGAGCTGAGAATTCTAGGAAGGACTTGCTCTGGAGATAAAAGCATTGCTCATTTCTTTTGCTCCCCCCAGCCCCTCCTTTTCAGACTTAAAGGGGTTGCCACCGTGAATAGTGACTTTGCTTTTTTTTTTTTTTTCCCTTCCACCTCCTTCTTTTCCAGCCTCCAAGTTATTTCAAGGCAAGAATGTCCACATGCCTTTGTTGATCGTCTTAGACTCGTATATGAGAGTCGCTTGTGTGCAGCAGGTAAAGGAGTTTTCATTTCGTCCATTTCCACTTCACTTGGAAATTGATTTTTTCCTGTCAACGTTATATACCCAGAAAGAGTTCTGGGTCATTTCTGATATTCGGTTTGACAAACCTCTGACTGTGATTTTAAGGTGAATGCGTTGTCAAATCGTTATTAAAAGTTAACAACGGTGTAAAAGGACTCTCTAATTTCCTTTAATAAATAACTTTATACAGTTGACTGCCAATATGGATGTTGGTGGGAAGGGAAGAAGAACGGGTTAGTTCTGTTATCGGCTATATGATGCGTTCATCAGTATTTAAATCATATCACTTAAGCAATCTTTTCCATGTACAACGTGCTCTGGAGATAAAAGCATTGTGAATAGTTCGCAAAATGGGAATACTTAACAGTAATAAAATTAATAATACTTATTAAAACGAAGTAACTTGCAAACTTTCATAGGGTTAAGGTGTTTTATTTTGTTTTTAGTTTGAAAACAGAATTCTAGCCTTTAATTGTAGTATATCTTGTATTATCTAAAGAAATTAATGTTTTATGATAACCTCTATATGTTTATACTTTTCAAATGTTTTCATAAAAAATGAATGTAGAAGTGAAACTTAGAATTTACATCATAGGAGACCCAGAAATTTGCTAAATATATTCGGTATATTTTAAAAAAGAGACCCAAGAAGATAATTAAAGATGATTTACAGTCAAAACAAATTACCTAGCATGTTAACTTCCTTTGTCGATTTTGAGATTTAGAGAACTGAAATCAGTGTTGTCAATGACGTTTAAGGTCCTGATGAGAAAGAGAATGAACTTTGAACTTTATTGAGGTTTAGCCGTGATACCTACTTTGAGAGGCTAGACAGATGTAAGAATTATCTGGATCTCTATCTCTATCTCTATCTCTATCTCTATCTCTATCTCTATCTCTATATCTGTATCATCTATATTCATATCTATATCTATATCTATATCTATCTACCTTTATCTTTATGCTTATGTCTGTATCTAGCTAGTTTAGTCTGGGTGAACCATATAGCTAGCTTCTTTTATATAAGGACATTTATATCTGAAATAAATGATTTTTTTATTCTTTAAATGAAATATTTACCATCTGACTGTTGACTTTCAGGCTGTTAGCAAACAAAACTGAAAAGATGGAGGCATGATAGAGACACTGTTTTTTTTAGTAGCCAGTGTCTGAATTCTGCCCAGGAAATCTGAGTCACTTTTTAGTGCTGGCCTATTGCGCTTTCCACCCACATCACCCCTCTTACTTGCCTCTGCTTTGGTGTTCAAAAGCCTGTTCCTTAGATTCTGTACCTAGTGGAGTCACCCCTGCTGATTGCCATTCTTTGGGTGGGCGTTGGTCTGCAGGATGCAGAAGAGGCAGTGCCAGGTATGAGAACCAAGTTGAGCCTGGAACATACCCACCACCTAATTATTGGTTTTAGGAATTGCCTAAACCTGCTGGGCATGTTTTCCTGGAGTAGTTATGAATATCACTCAATATCCTTGCCCAGTGGGTAGCAGAGACAGAGTATGTAAGGAAATAAGGAATTGGTTGCTAATTTGGTAATCTGAAGGTCTAGAATGATTAGTGTTAATGTATTATCTGCAAAGGGCATCATATATATATATATATGACATCACTTGATTCTTCCCTGCATCTTACTGCCCTCTCAGAAATCTTGCTGGCTAGTTTTTCCTCAGAGTAAGCAGTTCATTTAGGATCACAGAACCAAGGCTCAAGCCTTCACACACTTCCGAATCTTTTCCCATCATACAGTCCACTAGCTGTCTGAATTTAGAAGCTTTTTATGCAAGTAAAAACCACAGTGGTTTGAGCAAATAGAGCGGCCATGATAGGCATGATGACATTATCAATTTTAATTATCATTGTGAAAAGGGATCTATCAATAATATTTTAATACTCCACTTAAAAGAAAGTGGGTTTTTTCCTTCAAATTACTGGTGTAATTAATATGGATATCTTTTCGTGCTTTATATCGTGAATTAGCTGGAAGTTCTGAAGGGAAAGCTCTTAATGATGAATTTAAGGAGTTCAGATAAATTACTCTTCAAAAGGAAATATTAAGGTTTGTTTCTAGAATTCATTTAACATGATAGTCCAGACACTGAATTTTTATTTTCAAGGTCTTTTCATATTTTATTCATGCTCCTTAACAAATGACAATCTTTAGAGAATTGGTCGTTAGGCTAGCTTAGCTGTCCTGGAACTTCTTTTCTTGCCAGTCATCGACCCGTTTCTCTGTGCTCCTCAATTTGACATTACTTCTCTTTATACACAGTTTCAACTTTTGAGGTAAGGGAGTGAAATAGATGAAGATGATTATAGTTTTCTTTAATCCTCTATGATTATAGTTTTCTTTAATCCTCTAGAACAGCGGTTCTCAACCTGTGTGTCGTGACCCCGATGGCTTTAGGTGACCCCTGTGTTTTGGTCTTCGACGCCCTCCAGGGTCGCGACCCACAGGTTGAGAACCACTGCTCTAGAGTCTTTTCTTTTTTTTTTTTTTTTTTTTTCATTTTTTCTGAAGCTGGAAACAGGGAGAGACAGTCAGACAGACTCCCGCATGCGCCCGACCGGGATCCACCCGGCACGCCCACCAGGGGGCGACGCTCTGCCCACCAGGGGGCGATGCTCTGCCCATCCTGGGCGTCGCCATATTGCGACCAGAGCCACTCTAGCGCCTGAGGAAGAGGCCACAGAGCCATCCCCAGCGCCCGGGCCATCTTTGCTCCAATGGAGCCTGGCTGTGGGAGGGGAAGAGAGAGACAGAGAGGAAGGAGAGGGGGAGGGGTGGAGAAGCAAATGGGCGCTTCTCCTGTGTGCCCTGGCCGGGAATCGAACCCGGGTCCTCCGCACGCTAGGCCGACGCTCTACCGCTGAGCCAACCGGCCAGGGCTGGAGTCTTTTCCATTGTACATTATTTAGATCCTTGAATTTATAGAACAATTATAATAATAAAATGAAACTACCAATTTAATTGTATTGTAACTGTGCAGGATGGAACCTTCTCTCTTTGAAAGATAAGCTTTTAATTGAATAGATTAATGGGTCAATTGCTCCCCCTGCTTTGTTGCCAGCAATTCTGTCTATTCATAGAAGCCCAATTGCCTCAACCTTTCTGGAAAGCAATTTTGATGCTGCTGCTTCCCCAACCAAAACAAAACAGGTTTTCTCTGGGAGAAAGCCATGAAGGTACAGAAATGAATATAGCATACAATGTGATTTATGATTTATTTCCCACCAGAAACTGTTCCAAATGTTCTTTTCTTAAATACTTGGGGGGAGAAAAATCTCACTGTATTTTATGAAAGCACAAAAATAGCCGGTTTCTATGACAGCTGGATTGTCAATGTCTCTTCAGCTTACGCAGAGGAGGATGTCCTACTTAAATATAAGAAAAATAAATGGCAGAAATTGCTGTCTTTGCAAGCAATTTGGAAGTATGTAAAAGGAAGTAATGACAGAGTATAGCAATTCATGCTTAATCCTGAAAAGACCCAGAAATGATATTGTAAAGAGATCTTGTATAATTATTATCATCTTGTGAAATGCCCCTTTTTCTTGTAAACAAGTGAGAAACTTGTGCTCTTATTCCTTATTGGATGCATAGAAACTTCTCATCTTGTCATTTGACTCTCCCCTCACTCAGTTCCACTAGTGCATCCAGTCTTGGAATGAAGATATATTTAAAATGCATCAGTAAGATACTATCTGGAAATGTGAAAGGGCCTAGGAACAATTTTGATATCTAGACCCCGTCTGCTCATTTTTAGATGTTCTAAAGAACTCTAGAGGGGTTCATTGAAAAATTCTACCTCCTCTCTATTTCATAATGACTTTGTATTTTCTGTAACAGATGTTACATTGTCATCAGACGGTGATGCCACTTCTCTTGCCAGTTTTTCTTCCATTACCTGGGAAGCAGGCTTTCCTGATAACTTACACTTTACCATAACTTCCCTAGTCCTTCATTCCAAACCACTTCACTTTTTTCCTATTATTAAAATTCTAAATGTTTGGAAGAAATCATGTCAGGTAGCTATGACTTAAATATTCTTAAGGCCTGAGGATAGCCTTCCTTGCACTTTGTAATCTTGATAAATCCTTAAAAACTATTTTTGTGTGTTTTATTTTATTTCTTTTTATTTAGAAAACAGACAAATCTGTTTCCTTCATTATTTAGAAATATGTTATAATGTTTTATGTATGATATTCTGGTATGATTTTTGGAATAATATGTAATCTAAATATATGACTTGCTTTTCTCAGGAAATAATTTAGGTTACCATTTTGTTTTAAAATAACTATTTAAAAGTAGTCTACCGCTCACCTGCTCATTTAAGAATGGAAAGATTCATGTTTGACTGAAAATGTTCTATTAGCATGTTTTTAAAAATGTAAATATTTGGCTTTCTTGCTTTCAGGTGGGTTGGTCACTTCTGTGCAAATTAATAGAAATTTGTCCAAATACAATGCAAAATTTAACAGGACCCCAGGATATTGGACATGATTGGGAAGTCCTTGGTGTTCACCAGTAAGTATTACTGATGTGTCAAAATAAATGCATTTAATATTTTTCTATATTAGACAACCCTTTTCTTGATATATTGTTATATTTGTAGTCCAAGTCAATATAGTAAAATTCTTTAAAATACAGATTATTTTCTTTTGAATCAATGGTTTATTTTTATAGAGAGCTTTCAACTCAGAAGTATGTTATCTAATTGAATTAGAAAACTAAAATTTGAGGTAAAATGTAAGGTGGTATTATTTTAGTAGTATAAATAATACAGTTGTACAGTTAGTTAAGTTGTAGATTTTTGGTGACACTTTATGAACTCAAACCAAGAAGCATTTTTTTTTCATTGTAGAACTGATCCAAACCACTAGTTCTTAAAAAATGTGGGAACTAGAAAGTTAGTTCTGTAAATAGTAATTAGAAGTTTATGCTTTACTGTCTTAAGGAAGTACATTTATGAATATTCATGTATATATATTTAACGAGCTTAAGCCACAGCTTTCAAAATGAAGAGAAAAGAAGAAATTATCTTTTAACACATCTGCCCCTCACAAATCTTAGAACTATTTTACTAGCTATGTTACTGCAGTTTGCATTCTAATGACTTCATAGATGAGATCACTTATTTGGCTATAGTTAGTTAAGAAAAAGTTTTCTGAAGAAAAATCTGTTTTCAGGAAACTTAATTTTGAATAAATTTGTTTTTCACAGTTGAAAACTTATCTCCTGTCATTAACTTTAGTGTTCTTTATACCTAATGGGACTTTCCTTTAACACGGAGAAGTGAATGCATATTGCTCCCAATGACATATTGTTTCTGAAAAATGTATGCAAAATAAAATTTTACATTTTTGTGTTGATTATTGATATCAGCTATAACTGTAAATTTAGACAAGTAAGACCTATTTGTTTTTGTGTAAGTATATCTGTCCTTATACCTTTTTCTATCTTTGATAAACTTGTTGCTGTTCTTCAGTTTCTTGTATCTATAATATATTTTGAAAAGACATATTTACAAATGATTTACGTTCTCATCTCCATACTAATCTCTGAAATTCTATTAGTTAATTCTAAAGTATACAGCATTCAGTGATGAATTATGTAAAATATAGCTGTAATTAATCATTTTAGTGTCATATATCTCTTGGTTTGGTTGAGAATTTCCAAGATCTCTAAAGGTTAGCAATCTATAACCTGAAGGAATGTTGGAAAATGCATCTAATCATATTCTAGTACCAACCATCTGTTCAAATTAAAGTACGTGCCTGACGAGGTGGTGGCGCAGTAGATGGAGCATGGGCCTGGGATGCTGAGGATCCGGTTTGAAACCTGGAGGTCACCAGCTTGAGCGTGGGATCATAGAAATGACCTCATGGTCGCTGGCTTGAGCCCAAAGGTCTCTGACTTGAAGCCCAAGGTCACTGGCTTGAGCAAGGGGTCACTGACTCAGCTGGAGACCCCCGGTCAAGGCACATATGAGAAAGCAATCAATGAACAACCAGGGTGATGCCACTATGAGTAGATGCTTCTCATTTCTCTCCCTTCCTGTCTCTATCACAAAAAGAAAAAAAATACATAAACATTTCTGCAGAGAGTCTCATTCACTCATTCATTCAGTGACTCATTCACCCATTTGATCATTTATTCATTTATCCTTCATTTCTTGTTTTTTTATTACACTCCTACCTTAAGCTGGAAGTAGTGTGAACGTAATAGACACTGCTCTTTAGAGTGGAACATATTATATTATTCCCAGAAAAAAATTATTGTAAAACATTTCTCCATATATTCTAGGATTTCTGCCCCTGCTTGCAACAGTTTATGGTACTGCAGAAGAAATCTGTGGGTGGTAAAGTTAGAATAGAGGGACTGGTCCAGGGAGAGTTAGGGATAGCATGGGAAGAAAGAGAGTCCACAAGTGTCAAAGGATGTGGTCTCTCACCTCCTCACCTCACCAACTGGAGACCACGTGACAAATTTCTTGGATCTAAGTGAAGCTGTGGCTGCTGCCTAACAATGTAAAGCTAAACAACACTGGGTTAGAATAGACTCAAGGTTGTATATTTTAGAATTTATAACTCAGAGACTCAAATTTAATAAATACAAATTGAATACTGTTGACATACCAGCTTCATTTTCTATTGTAAATAGCAATTTATTTATTTATTTATTTATTTATTTATTTATTTATTTATTTATTTCATTTTTCCGAAGCTGGAAACGGGGAGGCAGTCAGACAGACTCCCGCATGCGCCCCACTGAGATCCACCCAGCATGCCCACCAGGGGGCGACGCCCCACCCCTCTGGGGCATCCAGAGCCACTCTAGCGCCTGAGGCAGAGGCCACAGAGCCATCCCCAGTGCTTGGGCCATCCCTGCTCCAATGGAGCCTTGGCTGCGGGAGGGGAAGAGAGAGACAGAGAGGAAGGAGAGGGGGAGGGGTGGAGAAGCAAATGGGTGCCTCTCCTGTGTGCGCTGGCTGGGAATCGAACCCGGGACTCCCGCACGCCAGGCCGACGCTCCACTGCTGAGCCAACCGGCCAGGGCCAATTTATTTTTCAAAAATAATAAAAATCAATTATTTAAACTTTCAAGCATTCTTAATTTATACATTCAAACTAACAGCTTTATCACATCTCTATATTTTAATATATCAATATGCATTACATATAATTTATAAATTTATATCACATGCAAAATGGGCTTGATCTCTTGATGCATATAATTCCTCATGATATTTTAGATACAGAGTTTGGTGTAAATCATTAATAGCTCAATTTGAACATTTTGAGGAAGAAATTATAACTTTTATATTAAGTTATAACTATGACTTTTATACTTTCATAATGCTTCCCTTTTGATTGTCATAAGTGTAGCTCGGGTTTGCAGGAAGAAAAAAGTACATAAGCTTCAACATAGGGAATGAAATACAAGGAGATGAATAAAATATGTGTGAGTAAAAAACAATATCTAAAAAAGCAAACATGTAAGTATTATATTTTAATGAGCTCAATATCTTTTTAATTACAGACTGATTATTAAAATGCTTACGGTTCATAATGCCAGTGTAAACCTGTCAACAGTTGGCCTGAAGGCCTTAGATCTCCTGCTAACATCAGGTAATACACACACACACACACACACACACACACACACACACACACACACACACACACACATATATATTTTTGTATTTTTCTGAAGCTGGAAACGGGGAGGCAGTCAGACAGACTCCCGCATGTGCCCGACCGGGATCCACCCAGCATGCCCACCAGGGGGCGACGCTCCACCCATCTGAGGCGTTGCTCCGCTGTAACCAGAGCCATTCTAGCGCCTGAGGTAGAGGCCACAGAGCCATCCCCAGTGCCCAGGCCAGCTTTGCTCCAATGGAGCCTTGGATGCGGGAGGGGAAGAGAGAGACAGAGAGGAAGGAGAGGGGGAGGGGTGGAGAAGCAGATGGGTGCTTCTTCTGTGTGCCCTGGCCGGGAATTGAACCCGGGACTCCTGCACGCCAGGCTGACGCTCTACCACTGAGCCAACCGGCCAGGGCCTATACACATATATTTATAATGTTGATGCATATTTAAAAATATTTAAACCATTTGCTGTGTTTTAATGTCATTTTAAAGTTTAATCACATAACCTAAATATTGATGACTCCCCAAATTCTTTGTGTCTCTTTTTTCTCATTCTCTCTTTTCTCTAAATTTTTCTCTCAAAAATCTCACCCAATATATTGGCTTCATACATTACCTTACATAGTACTACACCCAAATTTATATTTCTAGCCCCAGCTTTACTCTCAAATTCTGGTCCCACATTTCATATTCCCATTAGATTGTTATTCATACATGTCGTTGTAATTATTATATCTTTATTATAGATTTAATAGGTTTTCTATAATCTATTTTCTAGGGTATGACATATAATAATGCTTTAAAAATATATAGTATTAGATCTTGAGTGTTTGATAGATGCAATGCTTCACTGGTAAAATACTTCATATGCCTTTTTAAAAGCATCATCCTCCAAACATCCCTTGAGCTAGGTATTTTATTTTAGGTTTGTAGGTGAGGAGCACTGAGGCAGAGAGGTGACCTCAGTCAGTATGTAGTAGAACCAGGGTCTGATTCCACGTGGCAGGTCTTTACCTGAGGAATCCTCTGCCTGGATGTGAAAACAAAGAATCTTGATGTCTTGAAATAGTGTGGTCATTGCTGTGATGTACACCTGCTATGATGTAAGGTTCCAAGAACCAAGGCTGCTGACAGGGAAGCTAAATAGGAAGGTTTGGAAGGCATGTCCTTCACAGTGGCGGAGGGTGCTTTAGGTCCAGAGAATAGTGTGTGCAGAGCTGAGAGGCCTGTGGGGACAGCACCACAGGCCTGGACATGTACATTGACCTCGCTTAGTAACAAAGACCCAATAGGGAAGAGAGAAAGGAAGACGGGAGGTGAAGATCAGACAGAGCATGAGGGAGGAGGGAAAGGAAAGGCCAGAATGACCTCACCACGTCATCACAGCCTTTTATTAAAGTATTTAATATTAAAATAAAATTTATTAAAATATAGAATGGACTCTACTAACTAGTCTTCTCTTACCATGACTTATCTTAAATTCATTCTTGGGAATTTTTTTTTTTAAATGTATTGATTTTGGGGAGAGAAGATGAGAGAGAGAAAAATATCAATTTTTTTGTTCCACATCTCTATGCATTCATTGGTTGATTCTTGTATGTGCCTTGACTGGGGATCAAACCCACAATCTGGGTGTATTACGACGATGCTCTAATCAAGTGAGCAACCTGGCCAGGGCAGAAGCTTTTTCTGACAGGGGATGCAACAGGGAAGGTCATTCTCCATTTTATAATGGACAGGAAGCTGCTGTGGGTTTATGAATTTTAAAAATCTGCCAACACTGGAATATATTGAAGTCAGCAGTGTGCAGACAGAACATTTGCCCCGTGTTTTGAAAAGACTAGTTAATTGAATTTCTTCCACATAACATTCACAATTTTGCATTGCTAAGAAAGTTTTTAATATATTTTAGATTTATTTCAGATACTTATTAAAGGTTAATTTATGAATCATTTTCATAGTTCTGCTTATTAGTTGATTTAATAGTTATTAGGCACTTCTGGAGAACTATAAGACAGATATAGTGAAATTCCTACAACATAGAAGTTCACAGGTCAGCACCACTGTCCAGTATTACTGTTTGAAATGAATGAAATGTTGAAAATCTATACTTTTCAATATCATGGCTACTAGTCATACGTGGTAGCTATTGAACATTCAAAGTTTGAGAAAGTGAATTTGTGTTTTATTTAATTTAACTACATTAGAGTTTGAAAAGCTAGATGTGATGAGTGGTACCAAATTGGACAGCCCAAGCAGAGACAAAGGGTATTTAAATAAATTATTTCAATTTATTAAGAAAGGTGCTGTAACAGACATGTGAAGAACACCATAGGAACATAGAGAAGAAAGCAGCTGAACTCATTCGTAGAAGTTAAGAGCATGAATAGAGCAAGTTTTAATCTAGCCCCGTCTCTTATTAGATAAGTCACTGGGTGACTTGTCTCTCAATTTCCTTCAGTTTTCTTCTCTCTCCAGTGGAGATTGCCCCACCGCTTGGGGTTGAGATGAGTTTACATGTGTTAGAGTGCAGCGCTCCCACCTGCATCTGACACTTTCTGTACTCTACGGGGTTTGCTACTGCTACCACGGCTTCCGTTCCAGTACTGCTGTTTTTAGTGAGAGAATAGGTACTGTTGTGTTATTTCTTCAATTATGGTACCAGTATATTTGCTGTCGGAAAGGGCAAGGGCATTTCCATGCAGCTAGAGCCAGTGCAAATAGATATGAAAGAAAATGTTTAGTGATCAGCAAGGACTTGAGCACGTCTGGAGACAGCAATGCCTGGAGGAACATGGGACTGATGAAGTAAAGCAGGCAGTTTGTGAGGGGTCTTGTTCGTCACACTGAGGACTATGAGAAGGCCTCAGACAATTTCAGCAAGAGCTCTGCAGGAGTACAATTGTGGATTAGAAATATCATTCAGGGAATAAACTAGGTAAGAATTTGGGCCAAGCCCAGCAAATAAGCAATTGTGTTTGCATTCAGGAAGAGATAATGAGGTCTTGAACACAGTAGTAATGTAGGGGCCTTGTTCATAAAAGAATTTTCAGGACATTTAGGAGATCGATTTGAAGTACTTGGTAATGAGTTTATTTTTTGGTTGGGCAGAGACTATGAAGGGAATGTGAAGAAGGAAGATGACTTGGTGGTTTCTCTCTTGGGAACCTATTAAGTGATTGTGTTATTGATGAGAATAGGGAACAGGAATAGCCTGTTTGTGATATTCAGCTAGTGTTGTATAAGAGGCAGGTAGGAATATGTTTAAGGAATTAAAGGCAAGATGTCTTGGTTACAGATATTCACTGGGAATCACATAGTAAAGTATACTGGGAATTGATCTTATTTAGAAAGATGGAAGAGGTCTAATATCTGGGGTAATTAAGTGGTTTATCAAAATAAAAAGTTCAAATATCATTCATCATCCTCATGTTAAAATTAACACATTGAATGTTAAAGCAGCTGTTTACTTGGGATATATTGTTCTTTTCAATATAGGTAAAATCACTTTGTTGATATTGGATGAAGAAAGCGATATTTTCTTATTAATTTTTGATGCCATGCGAACATTTTCAGCCAATGATGAAGTCCAGAAACTTGGATGCAAAACTTTACATGTGCTGTTTGAGAGAGGTATTTAAAAATGTCAGATTCTTTATTTTGATGACATAAGAAAAAATGCTTCATAATTGGAAATGTAGAATATAATTATAACAAGAAGATATCTAAAGTTGTACTATCTATTACGGAGTAAGAGTTATCAGTCAAGGACAAGTAATGGGGTTCATTCAGAATATTGCTTGCTTTTGCAGAATGAGTTTTATTTATGAATTACAATTTATGCAGTTGTAGTATACTTTTTTCCATTGCTTAATAAACCATAAGATTCACTTTGCAAACCGGATGTGTAGGTGTTACGAAAGAAAAAAATAAAACGGTGAAGTAAAGCATATATTAAATGTGGGTTTATGATGTTGAGTCATCACCAGAGATTTTAGAAATTGCTAAGGGCTCTGTATAACGGATCAGGAGGTTTACAAAATGCCCATTAGGAAAAAAGTCTAGTGTGTATTTTATCACAGGAACTGAGATTGGTAACAGAGATAGTCATGTAATTTTAGAGTTGCCTGGAACCTTTCCTCCTTCCACTGGCTTGATCAGAAAATGGATCAGAGGTGAAATGAGCCACCTGCCTGAGGGCACACAGCATGTTGCCACCATTGCAGCTCAATTTACCAATCTGTTTTGAGAGCAGCTTTTATAATATTCTGAGAACTAACAGTGCTGGGGTTTTAGGATAAGAATAATTTATGTGGGCCCTGTGTCTACCTCAGTTTACCCCTCTTTTTTCTGACAGCTCCAGGAATAGGAGAGACCACCTTATATGGTTAAATTCTATCCTGTTCCAGAAGGACTTTAAACAGCATGTATATATTTATACACACTGGAGAAAAAATGGTTAAGGAAATGAGTGAATGGAAAATTATGGGAAGCTAGGTTAATTTTACTACCTACTTCAGGTCCTGTATATTTGCAAAGGGATAAACCAGAAATTTGGCTCTTTGCTTCCTATCAGGCAAAGAAAAGAAAAGAGGTTAAACATCATTGGTTACAAATTTACTTGATGTAAAAGTAAACCCATTGGTGAGTCAAGCAGTGGGTCTCATGAGAGAACTGAGAAAACCTTCCCATGGGTTTCCTTGGACGAAGTGGTAAAGAACAGGCAGTTTGCAAGGAATACGGAATGTATTTCAGTGAAAGACACTGTACCAAGAGTAAGAACAGCGAGAGCCTGCTACCCGGCTCTCTGATGATTGTGCCTGGGGAGAAGAGTTAACTGTGAGTGAGAATGGAAGAACTGCCTGTCCTTTGGGTTCTCTTCTATACACGTTTTATCTCGCAACTCAGCTTTTGCTAAGAATTGGGGAAAGTGCAGTCTGCTGTTTTATTGTCTTACGGGGTCTGTAATCTTCTGTGTTGCAGTGTAGGGACACATTCTTCTTCATGGAAGAAGGTCTAACATCATACTTTCCCCAGCATTGTGGGACCCCTCCATGACATATGGAGAAGCACCAGTGAACGTTCAAGATTTTACTCAATTGAAAGATAGACGGTGCCGATAGTATTATGATTGTAAATATAGAGTAGAAAAATTGCTGAATTTTTCCAGGGGTATCAAGTTCTCCAGGACTTAGGCGTACCTGGGATGTTTAATTTTCAAAATTTGGAAGTATGCTATGGAAGCTACTCCATCAAATGAGAACGTTTCATGATATACCTCATTTACTGGAAGAACCTAACCACTTTCTCATTTATATAATATTATATGGACTATTAGTATAAAGTTGAAAAATGAGAAGTAAGGTTGATCATGAAGAGTGCTGCATTTTCTAACTTTGTTGTCAGTGCCATTCTCAGTGTGGATAGACCAAATTTTTGTATGTGTGTTTGACATTCCCACCCAATAAAGTGACTCCAGATGGAGCTCATTGGCTCGATCAGAGACTTTAATTATGAAAATTAAGGATGACAAGGTTTTGATCTCTGATGGAATCAAGATCAAGACAGAGTATTTCAAATTTTAATTACTTGTCATTTACTGAAATTCATTCCTCTTGAGCTGATAGATTTAACTGAGCTGTCCTTCAATAGTATACCATTACCATTCCCTTTTTAAGTTTTGTGGTATGTCCACTATCCATAGGCCACCTTTATTAGCATTGGTCAGTTTTCTCTAAAATCCCCCTAATAAAATTATAAATAATTCTGTTTTCCTGAGAACTGTTTGGTCCTAACACTTGGGCATTTCAAATCATGGAGAAACTAATATTGGTCAAACCAAAACTATTTTAGTCTCAAAAGTGCTTTTTTCCACTATAAATTTTTTTAAAATGTCTTTTTGCTTGTATATATAAATTTTATATCTACTTTATTTATTGTGTCTCATACAACTATCATGAGTATTATATATTTGAGTAAATTTTATATCATCTTTAAGATTTTTCAATATTTTGCCTTTCATTTTTCAGTTTCAGAGGAGCAACTGACTGAATTTGTTGAGAATAAAGATTATATGGTATTGCTAAGTGCATTAAAAAACTTTAAGAATGAAGAGGAAATCGTGCTTTATGTGCTGCGCTGTTTACATTCCCTAGCAATTCCTTGTAAGTAGCCTAAGTACACAATTATTTTTGTTAGTGAGAAATTAGAATATAGCTTCTTTCTGAGTCTTTTAAAAATATTTTTATTATTTAGAAACTTATGGATGCTAAACCCATTCCTTTGTTTATTTTATTTTTAGTTTGTTATTTATTGACACTGTACTGCAGCTGGCTCTGGACTTGATTCTTGGGAAACAGTAGCAGAAAATATATACATGTCTTGTCTTTTTAGAATCCATAGTACCACGGGAGATACACATGAGTATCTAGGCAGTGGTGGGATTCAGCTGATTCTTTACTCTTTTTTAATGTTCATCTGTGCAACAGCATATTCTAAGAACCTGTAGTGATGTTCATTCCGTCCATTAGATGAAAAAATTTTGATGGAAGTATGCTTGTAATATTTGTTTATTCATTTCATAAAACTCATTATACCTTTGCTGAAATACTACATTTTAACTTCCTCGTGTTTCTTACATCAGTAAACAAACATATAATGTAAAGAGAAAAGTGTCAAAAAAACCAGAGGTGAGAAGTTGTCAATGGGAATATCTTAAATAAGTTTTATTGTTTTCTTTCAGGTATTATTTAATATCTTTTATTACTATTTTAAAACTCTTTCTTATAACATAACCTAGTTTTGTGTACCTCTTTTATTGTTCTTAAATATTAAATGCATGAAATAATAAACTACCTCTAGTGTATCGTTTTTTTATACTTAAAATGGTCATTAAGGCAGAGAACTGGTTGTTAAATTATTTGAATTCCACCACTGTACCTAGATGATTACAATGTGTTGGCCAACGTACCTAGGGTTAGGAGAACAAACAGGGCATGAGGCAAGATCTTTTAACAGAGACTTGAATGATGAGAAGAAAACTCTTTATGTAGAGAGGTGTGAGGGGAAGTGGAAATGTAGGCAGACTGGCCCAGAGAGGAGACATCATAAGTTTAAAGATGCCAGAGCAAGAGAGAGCATAGTTTATTTAAGAAGACAAAAGTAACTCAGTAAGCTAAGAGTGTACAGTGTGTGCAAGCAGATGTGTGTATGCACCTGCAAAGCCCCGTGTGTGTGCTTGTGTGTCATTAAATAGAGGTTGGGGAAGGGCTTGGTAAGTCAGTGGGTGAGACTGGAGACATAACCAAATGTTAAAGGGCTTGAAAAGCCACAGGAAGGAATTTAAACTTTGTTGAGATCCTTGTTTAGTATTTTTTGATGTTTTGAAATCTTGCCACTTTTATCACAAAGAAGTACAGATAAGAAATTAATTTGCTGTATATACTACCAGTGATTGTCAATGGGCTAAAATAATGCTTCATATTCTATTACTTTTATAAGTTTATGAGCATTTTGTATTTCATGTATTACCTGGGTGTGTTTATGTGGGATATACACATGCATTTATCTAGTAATATTTTCAACTTCACACATGAAAAATCGTGAGGATTAAATGGGTTAAATAATGTGAAAATTGTTGACAAGTCCCTGTTATGTAATAAATGTTATAAAAACATACACAATATTATTACATACTTCGCATTTCATATGTAGAGTATATTATATAAATATGCATGTGTGATTTCAGACACGGAAATCTGCAGATGTGAGACTTCAGTAAAAACCCAATTCCCTCATGAAAGAAAGTCCTTTCATTATGATGATTATAAAATCCATCATTTTCTAATCCATAGGAAGTTAAACACTTGGAAGTAGGCGGGGCTGGACAATTATAGAGAATGGACATACTTTTGGATTTCTCTGAGTCATCCACTCTCAACAAACTGTATATAGTCTTCATTTTACTTTTCCTTGGCTATATTTATGCATTTAATTATTTATTTGGAGCTGGCTGTTTTCGAAATTCATTCTTTTCCACCCACATCTGACATAACTCCAGTGAAAATGTGTTGATTCATAATGAAAAGGTCAAAGAAAGTAGCAAATGAAAAAAAAATCAATGTTCTAAACACTGGTTATAATTGGAAGATATTTGCCTTTGAGTCTTAGAGAAAATCATGTCTGTTATTCTGAGTCAACAAAGGAAATTGTTTTAAGATGCCATTTTCTTTCATTATAACATGTTTTGCTATATTAAAAAACTTTAAGCACAACTTAAACATTAAAAATTTTTTGTTTTTGGAAAACGGTTAGTTTGTGCTGCAAAAGAAAGAAAAATGTTTTGCAAAAATCTCTTTTTGTGTGTTTTACTAATACGTCATTTCATTCAGACATGTCAATTAGTTTTCCCACATAGGTTCTGTTCACACATTCCCTCTTTCTATTAACTAATTGCCTTTCCCAGTGGATCTTTTCCTTCCTCCCTGGCTCACCAGTGTCTGTCCCTAAATCACATATTTCAATATCCTGCCTCTCCTCCCTGTCCTCATTCTTTCCCATCTGGCTCACAGTCCCTCAGGAAGCTCGACGCTGCTGCCTCGCCCACCGGCTGCTCTGCTGCTGCCCTCCTGAAGGGACAGAAACAGATCATTGCTGATTTTAGCTGTTTAATTAAGGATCATAATCTATATTTTTCTTTTGTTGGTTTGAGGAAGAAGAACAATTAAAAGCCACTGTCCAATGGACTAATGGCTCATTAAGAAATAAGCTCTCTATTCATTTATTTGAGAATGTATGGCCAAGACATTATATTTTTATACTTACATAAAACACTCTCAATTTTTCCTTTGTTTTAAGTTTTTAAGCCAGGAAATGGGAATAAAACAACTTCCCTTTAATGTTAGAGATGAGTCCTAAATCCTATTCTCAATGAACAACATAATATTTTTATAGCTATTTGATAAACATGATATTTAAATTTGGAAATGTAGCCATTATGCTGCCTTAGAATCTATAGAAGAAGTCTTTGTGTGCTTGTTTCAAAGGGGAAATTATTACCTTACTGATGATTATGATGCTTTAAAATTTAGGCAATAATGTTGAAGTCCTCATGAGTGGCAACGTCAGGTGTTACAATATTGTGGTAGAAGCCATGAAAGCATTCCCTATGAATGAAAAAATTCAAGAAGTGAGTTGCTGCTTGCTCCATAGGCTTACATTAGGTGAGTTATAATTCTTGCTTCATTTATTATCACAGTCTATATCAGGGGTCCCCAAACTACGGCCCGCGGGCCGCATGCGGCCCCCCGAGGCCATTTATCCGGCCCCCGCTGCACTTCTGGAAGGGGCACCTCTTTCATTGGTGGTCAGTGAGAGGAGCATAGTTCCCATTGAAATACTGGTCAGTTTGTTGATTTAAATTTACTTGTTCTTTATTTTAAATATTGTATTTGTTCCCGTTTTGTTTTTTTACTTTAAAATAAGATATGTGCAGTGTACGTAGGGATTTGTTCATTGTTTTTTTTATAGTCTGGCCCTCCAACGGTCTGAGGGACAGTGAACTGGTTCCCTGTGTAAAAAGTTTGGGGACCCCTGGTCTATATGGTGGAAGAATACATAGCATATGTATGTTTTATGTTGATGGAAAAGTAACATACTAACGTACATTGGATGGAATTATTATAAAACTGTAAACTGTTCTGCCATGCTTACTGATGAGGGCCCATTTTAGCAAGTCTGTGTGTATTATACAAAATCATGGAGTCAATAAGGGGTGAAATCAGGCTGAGAACTCAGATTTATACATCCCTAAACAAGAGCATTTCTTCTAAAATGTAGTCGCCACTTATTAACAGACACTTCATTCTTTTTATATGATATAGTGAGGACATGAGAAGAAGTCAAAGAACACAAAGTTAATGTAACCAAACATATCATTATTTTTCCTGGTCAGTTCCATTGTCTAAGTAAGATTATTGAATGACTGCCTGGAATAAATTTTTAAAACTTTAAGCAATCATCTTAAGCTATTTGAATTAAAGTAAATATTTGTTTTAATGTCATTAAAATATCCATGACTAGTTAAATTGATTGATTTAAAAACTGTTATATAAATAATGGTAATTTTAAGTTCCATAGATGAGAACTCAGTTAATAACTCACTTCACTTTTAGGTAATTTTTTTAACATCCTGGTATTACACGAGGTCCACGAGTTTGTGGTGAATGCTGTGCAGCTGTATTCGGACAATGCGGCATTGCAAATCGCAGCGCTCAGCTGCCTGGCGCTCCTCAGTAAGTAACCGTGTGACAAAGGACATTCTTACAGGTGAATGAGATCCTGACTGTGAACAATATAACAGATAACATTATAACAAGAAAGTCATATGTAGAGAAGGACCCATTAAATGCCCTTTCTGTCCTACTGTAACTCATTTTTCAATAGCAGATACTTGAAAGGGAACTAACCTTTCCCAAGTTTATACATCAGCAAATATATCTTTGATTTGACTTTGTTATAGGACAGCTAATCTCTGTGAATTGCCTTCTACTCCATTAGTTTTGCTTGACATCCTCATCCTCATTTGATCATTTATCTAGATGGACTAGCAGTATTATGAGGTGTGTAATATATTAGAAAGGTCTTTATAATTAACCAAAGCCCCTACTAAAGAATACCTCTCTCTGTTAATGTTTCGAAACATGGACTTAGAGTTGGTCATTCAAACTCTAAGTAAGGCATGTGTTTATATATTTTTCAAGCTGAGACCATTTTCTTAAATCAAGACTTAGAAGAAAAGAATGAGAATCAGGAGAATGAGGAGGAGGAAGAAGACAAATTGTTTTGGCTAGAAGCCTGTTACAAAGCCTTAACGGGACATAGGAAGAACAAGCTTGTGCAGGTTGGACTCCTTTGTAAATATTATAATTAGAATTGTTTGTTTGGTGAAATGTTTTGACAGTTGTTTTTTTCCCTCCGCTAATCCAGGAGGCTGCATGCTGGGCCCTGAACAATCTCCTTATGTACCAACACGGTTTGCACGAGAAGATTGGAGATGAAGATGGCCAGTCAGTGGTTTTGATTTTATATGATCAAAAATTTTAGTTCCATTTTAATCTATATAAAAGATCATCACTGCAGATTTTATTGTTAGAAATATTTTTGATCTAGGTGTTATGTTTTAATTCCTGCCACAGAATGGTTGTGGATATACAACATTTCCATCCCATTGCCTCCAGTAGTTAGTAAAAAGCTGCCTATTTGAGAGGGATTACTGAGACATTTGGAATCAAGAGCCATTCAGTAAACTATGAATCATCAAGAAAGAACCTTCCAATTTTATGGCTGTTTGTTTAAAAATGCCATATTAATTAATTTCAGGTGACAGAAATCGCAGGGCCATCTGTGACCTTTTCTGCTGCAGTGACTAGCCAGCAGGTTGTCGATACCAGGATTTAGTATGTGCTTGGAACCCTGCCACAGTGATTTGATTCCCTACCTGATGTTGCAGTGTTGACCTGTCTTCTTTTGAGAGCATTCTTTGTAGCTGACAGCTCTTCAGGAAGCTTTCAATGGGAATGTATTCAAGCATCATAAACCCAGCATTCTCTTCCAAGGATATTCACTGTAAACAGGAGGTTTATGTATATCAGATTTGTATCAGGGTCACAAACCATCGCTTGTGGCAAATGTTTACATTTGTGCTGTTCATTCTTGGTATGCTCTGAATTTTAAAATTTGAGAGACTTATCTTGGAAACTTAAATAATAATATTCTACATCTCAAATCCTGACAGCCTGTTTGCATAGCTATCCACTGCCAGTGAGAAGAGCATTAATAACACATATGCTATTTAATTAAACATACCCATTTCGAAAGAAACAGTAATCGTGATCCACTCTGAGCAGTCTTTTCAAGAGATTAGGGGAAGGTAGGTTCGTGTCACAGTTATAAATTTCACTTCGTGTAGCACACTGATTTCCCAGTATCCATGGGGATCTTTAAAATAAACATATTATGAAAAGAAAATATATCTGTGCTCTACATTAAAAAAATCATGCTGCTGCTTTACAATTTTTTAGTTTTCCTTTCTTGCTTCCATTATGTTTTTTTCTCATTTTATCTTGGGGTACACCTAAAAAGGTGTACTCCAAGCACCTCTTTATAGATTTGTTAAGTCTTTTCCCCCTCTACTGCTTATCATCTTTGAAGAAACAGAAGTGCTAATTTATGAGTATTTAATGGATTTAAATCTAAAATTTAAATATAAAACTACTTAATTATAATTCACTCTTGTAAGTGGAGGTGATATAAAATGCTGATATGCCCTTACTTTTTTAGAGAGATTAGACAATGATAAGTGAGTATTTGAGATCAGTACTGAAATGATGATTATTAACACTGTGGTTGAATTTGTGAAAGGTTCCCAGCTCACAGGGAAGTGATGCTGTCCATGCTGATGCATTCTTCATCGAAAGAAGTCTTCCAGGCATCTGCCAATGCATTGTCCACTCTCTTGGAGCAAAATGGTAAGGGGTGCGCCATATATTAAAAAAAAAAAAAGGAACACATCTTGTGTTTTTTAAATTATAAAAGCAATGTGTTGTAAAAATGTGATATGTATATTTATATACATATATAAAAGTATATATGCATATATATAAATATATACATATTAGCTATATAAGTAAAAATAAAGAAGAAAAACATTTTGATGTGTTTCTTTTAGACTTCTATATATGTACTCACACATGATATATATGATATATTTCTAATTTCTTATGCAGAAATGGAATTATATCTCTTTATAAACAGTTTAACTTTTTTATGTTGACAAATATAAATTCTTACAATTTCTTTTTTAATGGCTGTGTAGTTTTCCAATGTATGCCTATGTTCTGTTTTATAAACTGATTTCTTATCGATGGACTTTTACCTTGTGTCCACTGGGATTTTTTTTTTTTTAGTGCCTATAATAAACACCAAATGGTTCCTCTTTTTCATTTTGGTTTTATATGCTGTTCCTGTTATTTTCTTAGGAAAATTTTCTGGAAATACAATGGGTAGAGAGATAGTCATTGTTTTAAAATTTGCTGAAATTGTCCACTATAAACTTTATTTTTTAAAATAATCCAGGCCTGACCTGTGGTGGCACAGTGGATAAAGCGTTGACCTGGAATGCTGAGGTCGCTGGTTTGAAGCCCTGCACTTGTCAGGTCAAGGCACATATGGGAGTTGATGCTTCCTGTTCGTCCCCCTTCTCTCTCTCTCTCTCTCTCTCTCTCTCTCTCCCTCTAAAATGAATAAATAAATAAATAAAAATTAAAAAAACAAAGAAGATAGTCCTTCACATGTAAGTTGTATAGCTTTGTGTTGTGAAGGAGAGAGAAAAAACCTGGCTGTTAGAGTTTTGGAAAGACTCTTGAGGTTTAAAACTGAGACTCAGGCTATTCAGATTTCCGCCCACTTGTACAGGAAATACTGCCAGAAAATCTTGGGGGAGAACTCATTTTAAAGGATTTGGGACTTGGCAGTTCTTGCAGGATATTTTCAGAAAAGGAAAGGAGAGAAAAATACTAAACACCTCAAACAGGGACCAATGTAGTAGAGAAGCTGGACAGAGTGAAAAGAATCAAGAAACCACCTCATTGCATGTTCTCCTACGTTGTTATGTAAGTCAAATCCAGAGGAGAAACACTTCTTCTTTTCTAACTCCACCTCTCAGATGGGACTTGAATAAAAGGCTTGGGCTGCCAGGAGTCCTTAGAGACCGACAGGGGGCGCCTTTGGGGATAATGAATCAGAGCACGAGTGGTAAGAAAGGAAATTATCCTCTTGAATTACTGTCTTCTGCACAGAGGCTAAATAGAGATCTCGTTCCTGAAAATGAGGACCAGACTGGACTATTTTTGTGTGGGGCATCTAGGAGAGTAGACCGACCTTTACTGTGTATAGACAACACTGTGTTTGTGCTGTAATTCTTAACCACCTGGAAATCATCATTGATATGCCAACAAAATAACCATGTTTTTGTGAGATTTGGGCTCCTACTATGGTATCTGAAGATCAGTTACATTTGAAATCAACCTTGCTATCTTTGTTCAGAACCAATTCTCAGCTTTTTCTGGTTCCTTATTTCTTTGCTCTTGGCCACCTGCCAGGTGAAGTGTCCTTAGATCCCTTTGTACTATTGTCCTTGGAGTTCTGCCTTAGGAAAGTATTAAGGCATCGAACAGCTCACTCACCAATCTTCGCGGGTACCTCCTCGTTGAAAGATGTTGGGAGTGAAGGGGCTGTATATGGTTTTTTAGAAGAATGACGAGATTGGAAGCCAGAAGAAATGGGTTCTGCCACTGGCCCCAAGGCAAAGGACCAAACATCGTGTGTGACATTTTTCATTTAATTAATTAATTCAGTTAATATTTATTGAACTCCTGCTATGTACCACACAATGCCTCAGGCACATGGGATACATCAATTAAATAGAAATACCAGGCTTGTGGAGCTTAAAATCTAGGGGGGAAGATAGATAATAAGACTAAATAAAACTATCTGCTCTGTCAGGTGGGTAAGAAAAAAATGAAGCAATTTTTTTTGCAGGATATTTGTTAGGAGTTCAAGGAGATAAAATTGTGACGAGGCAGTCATGAAAGAAGGTGACTATTGAAGTAAAGACACAAAGGATATTGTATATTGTTGTTGGTCTTTTAAAGCAGACAATTTATCACTGAAATGAAATGAATGAGATCAAGAGTATTATGCAGGTAATTGGTAAAAGAAATAAAATGTATAAAATGTTCTAGAAACTCTAAAGTGACTCTATGTTGTAATTTCTAATAGGTTTAGTGTTTCATGAAATTTATATTTTCAGTTTTCAAGTCTCAAATTGGGTTAATCTTCCAATTAATATATATTTTTATTAATATATTATTGTATATTAGTACATATTATATTAATATAATTAGTAATATAAAAATAAAGACAGTGGATTTCTTTTTTTGTGTGACAGAGATAGAGAGAGACAGAGAGAGGGACAGATAGGGACAGTCAGACAGGAAGGGAGAGAGATGAGAAGCATCAGTTCTTCCTTGAGGCTCCTTAGGATTGTTCATTGATTGCTTTCTCATATGTGCCTTGACTCGGGTGCTACAGCAGACCGAGTGACCCCTTGCTCAAGCCAGATGAGCCCGCGCTCAAGCTGGCGATCTCAGAGTTTCAAACCTGGGCCCTTCACGTCCCAGTTTGACACTCTATACACTGCGCCACCGCCTGGTCAGGCAAAGACAATGGTTCTTAAAATGAGGTTCCTGGACCAGCCAAGTTGCCTGGGAACTTGTTAGAAGTGTCAATTCTAGAGCCCCCTATAGACCTACTGAATCGTAAATTCTGGGGTTGGGGCTCAGTCTGTGTTTTATCAATCCCGCAGGTGATTCTAGGCACACTTAACGTATGAGAACTGCTTGTCTAGAATAACTTCTATATTTTAAAGTATCTCCTTGGTTAGAATTTAACACTTTAGGATGTGTTATTAAAAATTCTGATGTAATCAAGCAAAATAACCAATTTCTTATCACATTTTGATTTGTGATATCTTAGCTGATTTCTCAGTTGTTGGAGGTAATTTAAAATGTGTTTATCACTTCTACTTATGTCTGAGTTGTTTTTTCCCTTCTCAATTTAAAATTGATAACTCATATTTCAAAATACTTAAGTTAAAACTTTGTAAGTTTCATTTTCTATGGCTTTCACTATATCAAATTATATTGTATAATGTTGGAATTGATATTTATATACAGAGGTTTCAAAACAATTGATATGTAAATGGAGACTTTAAAATATTGGATTTGTATTTAGTGAAAATGTTTATTGGAGGAGGGAATCATTCTGTAATCATTATTATTATTTTTTATGTGAAAGAGACAGAGAGAGACAGAGATAGGGGCAGATAGGGACAGCTAGACAGGAAGGGAGAGAGATGAGAAGCATCAATTCTTTGTTGCAGCACCTTAGTTGTTCATTGATTGCTTTCTCATATGTGCCTTGATCGTGGGGCTATAGCAGACCGAGTAACCCCTTGCTCAAGCCAGCAACCTTGGGTTCAAGCTGATGAGCCCACGCTCAAACCTGATGAGCCCATGCTCAAGCTGGAGACTTTGGGGTTTTGAACCTGGATTCTCCACGTCCCAGACCTATGCTCTCTCCACTGCACCACTGCCTGGTTAGGTTATAATCATTATTGTTGGGATATGTTTACTTTTCTACATAGAATGTAAAACTAGCTATAAACCATATCTTTGTGTTTCCCAGTAGATGCCAAGTTTATATTTATGATTTTTTTTTGGTGTACTTTGTTTGAAAATGGAAGTAGGAAATAAAATTGTCTGTATTTGAAAAAAAAATTTAGTTGGTTTTAATAATTTTTTATTGATACCCATTTAGGGCTCATGGAACATTCTGTCTCAAAATTTTGGCAGCACAGCCAGTATTACACACACAAGAAAAATTCAGTTTCTATGGCAAACAGGAAAGCAATTGACATGTACTGCAACATTACATTCTCTACACTGCTTGCGCACGTTTGTGCCACATACAGCACATTTCCTTTGCTTTTCTTCACAGGTCCTTTCTAATACATGTCCAGTTGGATCAAATCTAACACCTTCAGGCACACAGCTTCTCCTTGTCATGCTTGAACTGGGTTCTTTGGTGACTTTAGGGTTGGATAATGAGTCTTTCTTCATATATGTTCATGCAATGTTGTGTCTGAAGTCTAATAATGACATGCTTTCATTCGAAGCATTATAGAGAACGTGGATGTTAACAATAGCAACATCAATGGCATTTGTAAAGAGAGGACAATACCACTTCTTCCCTCTAAATTTGATGTGATACTTTTGGACATTCCAGTCCAGCTTGTCAACACCACCCATATATTTGTTATATTGCCCTACAATGTGGTCTATCCCCTCGACATTCTTTCTTTTCTTTCTTAGAATATCTTTTCACTTTTTCTAAAGGTAGTACTCCTAAATAATTTGACATAATTTTGACACAGTTATTCTCATTCTGAATCAATGCAAAAATGTCATTATTTTTATCGTAACAGTAATCGTATGACCCACATTGTTCTTTTTTCATAATGCTATCAGATTTCAAGGGACACTTATTCATTCTATTTTACCGAGCTGTTCCTGTTGCCTTTATATTACATTTTTTCAGTCTCAATAATAATTCAAAGCTGGTAAAGAAGTCGAAAAATACTTCATATTCTGATGGATACTGCAGAAAAGAAGTCATCCTCATTATTACAGCGACTGGTACACCACTGACAACTTGTTGTTCTTCACATTTTCCTTCATAAATATCCATATGAAAACAATACCCAGCTTCAGAGCAGCACATGGCCCATTGTTTGAAACCAAACCTGATTGGCTTTCCTCTTATAAATTATTTCAAGAAGAGGTGTCCATAATATCTTACCATTTGCTCATCGACTGAAAGCTTTTGAGCAAATATTCTGAACTTTTTAAACTTTGAATTCAATTTGTCAATCAGAGGCCGAATTTTAAAAAGTTTATCTTTCTTTTCCATGGCAACTATGGAACTATTGTCGTTGAAATGCAAGTTTCTTTTTATTTCTGAAAACCTGTGCTTTGGCATACAGTTTCTAACATAGTAAGATTCATATCTTCATCCTCACACCAGTATAATTGTTCCTGTGGTAAGGAATGGTATCCAGATAACAAAAATATTCCAATAAACTTCCTAAGGCAATTTGTTGAAAGGTCAAAATTATGTCTGTTGTTTTGTCTCGCATACATTATACTTTGGGTTACTATGTAGCTTAGCAAATCTTCATCAAAAAATTCTTCAAATATGTCAACAGGTGATTTATTTTTCAAATGTTGAGTTATTTTTTATTTCATGGCAGATAAATTATCGTTCTGTAATGTACTGCTGCAAAACTTTTTGCCCTATTTTTCCAGTCACTCTTGGGCAACTCTTTATGTTTTGTTTTTGTGTAGATGATGGGATGTCTTCTAAGGCACTAGAATGTACTTCTCATTGACCAGGAACATCCTGAGGAAGAGTGTCTTCTAACATATTTTCATCAAGTTACTCACAATCTGCTACTGCATCCAAGTTATTGGGAGGCAGTTCAACTATATCGATAGTTTCTTGTTCTAATTGGTCAAAAAGTTCATCATTTATGAGTAGTTCTTCTATATCTGTAACACTAAGAAATTCTCTAGCAGCCATACTGCCCTGAAAACTGCAGAAGCAAAAAACAAACTATGAATTACTGCTGTACCTAAATATTGTCAATTTTAAACATAGAACGTTCCATGGGCCCCAAATGGGGAACCACATATTTTACAGTTTATCTTTTATAATAGGTATTATAGGGACTTACATATTATTGTGCTATCAACAGTTTCACACACAAACCTGCCAAAAAAACAAAAAAAAATTATAACCAAAAGTTTCATGGAAAACAACATAAACGTCGGAACGCCATTTTACCCCAAAGTTATACATTTTTATGTCAAACACTTTTACCAGTTAGGCAATATTGAAACAGAAAATACTTTTGAAAACTAGAAGGTCTCTGTGTTTAAAAGAATGCACATCTATTCACTATAACTGTACTGTAAGTGAGAAAAAAAATGAAATATTAAAATCCCCACGTGTAAACCATGGCAGTTAAAGTTAAGCCTTGGTATTACATTGTGAAAATATGCAATTATTTACCATGTATACCAGGGTTTTTTTATTGCTTTGCACATGAAGGCATACCTAGAAATGAGAAGCTTGTACAGACCACTAGGCTTAATGGAGAAAGTGGCTCAAGGCTGAAGGCATCCAGCCTGGTTCCATTCCTGGCTCCACGTTATGGTCCCCCAGGTGCTGAGAGGATGGTCAGTATCTCCACATACCTGTAACTTACCCCCAGATCACTAATGTCAGGTACAGCTAGTGAGTGTTAGCTGTATAGAAGCACAGTTATTTTGTGAAATTGTTTTAAATATTAGAATGACATTTAATTTTCATTCTTATTTTGGAGGGCGTTATTTTTAAAATGCACTGCTCACAAAAATTGGGGGATCAGGGAACGTGCAGATTCTCCAGTACTTTCAGCCTTTTGTATAGTGCATTTTCACCAATGAAATAAAAGTTGGTTTTGCATCTCATTTGCATGATCAAACAGTTGTCTTTGACTTGTTGTTTTGCTTTTCTGATGTTCTTGTTTAAAAAAAATCAAACACTTTTTTTAATTGCTTTATATGCATTTTGAAATATCCCCTAATTTTTGTGAGCAGTATATTATTCTATAAAACTGCTCTTTTCACATGGACTAGGATATGTGATTCCATTGATCAGTCTATTTTGTGAATGAAACTTTTAAAATTAAAACTTCAACAAATGGTTAACAAGTGAAAAACAATTTGAAATGGTATATATTATAAAGAAACAAACATTAATACTCTTTCGGTTGTCAAAGAAATAGAAATGATGTATGTACTTGTCTATACTTTCCTATGATTTTGGACTACCTTAGTATTCTGTGTCATTGCAATGTGCACACACGGCTACAAGTAACATTAAAACATCTTGTAGTTAGTTTCAGAAATATCCTGTTATCAAAAGGAATATACCTGAACGTGTTGGAGTTAATGCAGAAGCATATACATTCTCCTGAAGTGGCAGAAAGTGGCTGCAAAATGCTCAATCATCTTTTTGAAGGAAGGTAATATAGATTTATGAACTTATGCAGAATACTTATGCAGATTTATGAACTTATGCAGAATAATATTGGACAAGGTAGAATATCAATATCTCAAGCATATTTCTAAACATGAAAAGGAAAACAAGGCATTTGAAAATTGGAACACTGTATATTATAATCTCATGTCATGATATCATAGACTTATTTTATCTGAATATTGAAAGGGATGGTAGAGATTGTAGAAATATGTCACTGATTTGCTTTTGTGCTTAATGCTTCCTGTTTACGTCTTGCCAAATTGCAGTTACACAGCACGTCACCTTAAATAGTTGTTCAAATTATTGTGTGTGAAAGGTATAAAAGTTCAAATCAGGATATGGCTTCTAATTGTTGTTTTTTCACAACTAATATTTGTGATTGCTGCTTCTTTTGAATTAACTTTGTCTTCTCTTCCTGCTCATTCCTTAAGGTTGGGGAAAGTTTATTCTTGTAGTCCAGGTCTGGGTATGTTAAGATTACATGACTGGCTAGTGACATAACAGAGACCAGATCTGGGTGGGTGAGGGGGTGCCAGGACATGCTCGGTGCCCTTTTGCATGCTGTTATGTCAAAGAATGTGAGGTAGCTTTGTCATAGTCTGAGTAAATTTCAAACAAAAAGAAAAGAAAAACATATGTGCCATAAACACTATTTTGTGTCCTGGCTTTTCCACTAATTTGAGCCAAATATTTTGTTTTTAAACTTTAGGAGCCTCATTGATAAAGAGGGATAAGTAATAGCGTCATAAATTATACGTGTGTAATTGCATGAATTAATTTTTAAAAAGGGATTAAGATAATCCCTGGTGCGTTTTAAGCACTCAGTAAATCAGAGCTATTATTATTAATGCTGCTGTTATATTTGAATAAATGACTTGCATACAGCATGAGGAATTGTATGTAGCAACCATCTCTATAGACTTATAAGGAATGGGGTTATATCACTTTTATCATCAGTCTAGTAATCTACTTATGTTTATATATATATCATATTTTTTTTTTTTTCTTTTTTCATTTTTCTGAAGCTTGGAAACAGGGAGAGACAGTCAGACAGACTCCCGCATGCGCCCGACCGGGATCCACCCGGCACGCCCACCAGGGGCGACGCTCTGCCCACCAGGGGGCGATGCTCTGCCCATCCTGGGCGTCGCCATGTTGCGACCAGAGCCACTCTAGCGCCTGAGGTATAGGCCACAGAGCCATCCCCAGCGCCCGGGCCATCTTTGCTCCAATGGAGCCTTGGCTGCGGGAGGGGAGGAGAGAGACAGAGAGGAAAGCGCGGCGGAGGGGTGGAGAAGCAAATGGGCGCTTCTCCTGTGTGCCCTGGCCGGGAATCGAACCCGGGTCCTCCGCACGCTAGGCCGACGCTCTACCGCTGAGCCAACCGGCCAGGGCTATTTATCATATTTTTGAGTTTTATTTCTCTCATCTAAATGTTGCTCTTGAACATAAAAATGAAGTTCATTCTAAATGGTCTTTATGGTCCTGGAAGTGTGTGAATCTTTATAAAAGAGATGAAAGCACAGTACAATAACCTGCATTCAAGGTTCTGTAGATTCTGGGCAATTAATATTTCTGGCTATTTTCTCATATGTAACAAACATACTAATCTAGTCCTGGGGATTCAGAGTTAACTGTGACAGCATGCCTGCTGCTGAAAATGCACTGTCTATTTGGGGAGACTGATGTGTTAACAGATAGTTACAGTACAGGGTGATACTGCAATGGCAGTGATGTGTAAAACGCACACTAGTAAGAGCCCACCTGGGGTCACCACAGCAACAGAGAAGGGTGTATTAAGGTGGAAAAGAAAGACTATATCTCAGTGACCATGGAACCATGCAAAGCGAGAACATGGTTCATTTAACTGAATACTATTTAGCCTTAAGAAAGAGTGCAATCTGGCCCTGGCCGGTTGGCTCAGTGGTAGAGCGTCGGCCTGGCGTGTAGAAGTCCCGGGTTCGATTCCCAGCCAGGGCACACAGGAGAAGCGCCCATCTGCTTCTCCACCCCTCCCCCTCTCCTTCCTCTCTGTCTCTCTCTTCCCCTCCCGCAGCCAAGGCTCCATTGGAGCAAAGATGGCCCGGGCGCTGGGGATGGCTCCTTGGCCTCTGCCCCAGGCGCTAGAGTGGCTCTGGTCACAACAGAGTGACGCCCCGGAGGGGCAGAGCGTTGCCCCTGGCAGGCGTGCCGGGTGGATCCTGGTCGGGTGCATGCAGGAGTCTGTCTGACTGTCTCTCCCCGTTTCTAGCTTTGGAGAAATACCAAAAAAAAAAAAAAAAAAAAAAAAAAAAAAGAGTGCAATCTTACCATCTGTGACAGCATGGATGGACCTCGGGGTGTTATGCTAAGTGAAACAATACGGTGAATGACAGGTACCATATGATTTCACTTGCATGAGGACTCTAAAGAACAAAATAAACAGAACAGAAACAGACTCATAGACACAGAGAACAGACTGATGGTTGCTGGAGAGGAAGGGAATTGGGGGACTGGGTGGAAAAGGTGAAGGGATTGGGAAGTACAGATTGGTAGTCACAAAATAGTTATGGGATATAAAGTACAGAATAGGGAATGTAGTCAATAGTACTGTAATAACTATGTTTGGTACCAAGTGGGTACTGGAAATATTGGGAGAACTACTTTGTAAAGTATATGATTACTAATACAGAATAGTATTCAATGTAAACTGTAATTGAAAAAAAAATTTAAAAAGAGTAACTGAAATGCCTTAAATAAATCAGGATTTAAATGCAAACAAAACTAGTTAGAACACTGTAAGAAGTCCACTGCTATTACTCTGGAAGAGGCAAGAGCCCTTGCCGGGGGTCAGATGAGTTTGCATTGCAGCCCTGGCTCTGTACCTTCTAGAGATAGGACCTTGATATTTAACCGCTGGCAGCCTCAGTTCTTTATCTGGAAAATTGGGATAATAACATCTACTTTTCAGGGTTGTTGCCATTAACCCATGTGTTGATTGTATGGAAGCTGTTAGTGTTTGAAACTAAGTAAGAGAGTTCCCCCACTTACTGTGAATTCAACTTCTTGAGGTTAAAGTTTAATTAAAGAATAGTTAAAATCATCTATGTTTATATCACTGAATTCAAATGCATTTTCATATAGCCTTTTGTGCATTTTCATATAGCCTGTTTCTGTGCACTAGTTTCAAATTGGTGCTTATACAATGAACTCAGCTTGTATATTTAATAAGCATTTCAATATTGCATCTCTAGTAACACTTCCCTGGATATAATGGCAGCAGTGGCCCCCAGAATAATAACCGTTATGAAAAGTCACCAGACATCGTTATCAGTGCAGCTGGAGGCACTTCGAGCTATTTTACATTTTATAGTTCCAGGTAAGTTACATAATTGATTTTGGGAAGAGATAGCGATTTAAGTGGATTTCTGATTTTTAACAAGCATTAACTTTCTAGGCAAAAATTAAAGGATCATTTTCTGCCAAACAAATGCAAATCTTTCCACTAATCCAAAAATAAAAGAAAGTGTCATGGAATATTCAGATTGATTTACAAAGAAACTTAATAAGAAAATTCAATGATTTATTTATGCAAGACATAATTACAGTGTAGAGTGTGGAGCTTTACTTCAAAGGAGGGTGTCCATCTCCTTTGAATTATTATTATAATTCTTTTCTATTTCTGTTGGCATCGCTGAGTCCAAGTTATTTTTGTTTTTGTTTGTGTCTGAAGTAGAAAGTAGCTAACTTATTTTCACACTTTTTTCTTTTGGCTCTTTTTAGTTTTTTTACTTTGTTGTTGAATTAATATTTCTCAAATACAGCCATGTGGCTTTTACTCATTAACCTCAGCAAGTTCCACCCTCCCCCCTTACCTCCTAGTTACATCTGTTGGGACCTATTTGTCCTTCAGAATCCACTTAAAACAACTGCTCCTGCATTCATTCAACACATATTTATTAAGTGCATCATGTTCTAAACATTGTGATGGCTACAACGGAATGAAAGATAAGTATAAAAAAAGCAAGCATGATTGTACTATTATAGGAGCTGAGAGGTAGATGGATATATGTTAATAATTAATTTTCAGACAGTATGAGAAGAGCTACTATAGATATTTGTATAAAGGCTATGAGGATACTGAGGCATAAATAACTTATTCAGAGAAGTAGGTCAGTGTTTATGATATTGTTGAAGGCGGGGGGGGGGGGGGTCAGAGCTGACCTGGAGGAAAGGTCAGCAAGGACATTTGAAGCAGAAGGAGAACGTGCCCGCGTCTGCGGTGGTGGTGAGTGAAGCATGGAGCAGAGAGCCGGGCCCGGGGGTGACTGGATGTGAAGGGCCTTGACTGCCACACTGAGAAACTTGGGCTTTATTAATAGAGGTCAATTCCAGTTTATTAAAGGTGTTTACAAACTGTATTGTCAAGGCCAGATCTGCAGCCTGTAACAGTGGCCCTGTGCTGTTGAGCATGAGTGGCAGGGGGACCATGCTCACAGGGAAGTATTGAGCTGGAGGCGATGCTAGTCCTCCGGTGTGACATGGTGGGGGCCCCGCAATGGAGGAGAGGACGGAAGTATAGGGGATACATTTGACGTGACTTTCTGATTATTGATATCAGGGATATTACTGTTTCTGGTTCTTTAAAATTTCTGTTTTTTTGAAGCCAGTTTTTTTCCTTTTTAAATGAAATCCTCATAAACCTACCACTATTTATCATCATATAGGTGTTTTATATTTCTGAATATGAGTATTGTCAGTAATAGAATATAAGTATTTTCTAGGACAGATGTTTATGCAGTCATTTATTTTTAATCTTCTGGTACCTTGACCAAAAAATAGTTTTTTAATAAATATGCTTTGAATTGAATCATAATGTCCCATTCATGGTTGTCAACTTTTGAGATATAATTTAACAGGGATAATTTTGCTCAAAAAAATATTACTGTTTTTAAAAATTTTGTTTTTAGATTGCAAAAATAAAGAAAAAACGAAACCCTTTTGATTATCCTGCAAAGTGTCAGCCTTATTATTTTGAAGGTGGACTTCAGTTTTAAAGATTAACCAAAAGACATTTAGAAGTAGATCTTTTAGTTAATAAAATCATACTCTTTTAGATCAAAACAAGTTTCAAATATGATTTTTCTTTTACTGTTCTTAGATTGACCCTGAAGCGGCATTGCTAGTCAATAATCATTTAGGTGTGGTAAATGGTGTAATTAAATGATCAATTAAATTATTTTTTTTAACAATGATATTTAGATATATTAAACAGGTGCCTTTAAAAATAATTTTATAATTTTATGATTGTGCTTATATATGAAAATACATATTAATGAATAGACACATTTTATAAGTCTGTCAATATATAAATACATTTTTCTATTAGGTAAAAAAAGGTTTAACCCTCTGCTTTACCCTATACTACCATGTCATATTCATGTTATACCACATCATGCCACACCATACCTTACTGTTGCCTAACATACCATCCTATATGTCACTTAGTAACTATGGTATCAGTGCCCCAGTAGTTCTGAGGTTGAATATACTTCTGATTTGAATGTGTTAAGTTGAGGTGCTTCTAAGATTTCTGGATGTACATGTACTCATTCATTAACTAGACCATATTGAGATTTCCTTAACTGTAACCAAGTTGTTTATTACAGCAAATATGTATAATTTCAACATCCAATTTAAGACCATGTCTTGCATTTGGTGTTAGGGCTCTAAGTTTCTTTCAGTAGTACTGTTCAAGTCTTTTATTTTTTTATGTATATACCAATAATTTATTGAAGAGATTGAGCCAGTTGCTTAAAAAAATAATACTCAAGACCCAGTGTAAAATTCTTTAAGAAGGGGCGTAGGTAAATTGGAAAATGTGCAGAAGATAGTGATTAGGAGCATAACATCACATCCACAAGATAAGAGGAATTGAATGTGTGTAATCTGGAGAAGGGGTGACTCAGGAGGCTACAAAAATTAGGTTTAAATCCCCTCATTTGTAGCTAATAACAGTAATACCTAATGACATGAGGGACTCAGAGTGTATCAGGTATTATTTGAAGTGCTTTATGTATATTATTAACCCTTTAAGTTCTTGCAGAAACCCATAAAGCACTTACTACTTTTTATTGTTGTTGCCCTTTTACAGATGATGCAACTGAGTCATAAAATGCAGAGATTTTAAGGTCACAGCTTATATAATGGAGCCAGATATTCAATCTATGCAGCCTGACTCCAGAGTAGGCACTTTAAAATACACATTTGTGTAACAAAAGTGTATTGAACAACAGCTGTATCTAAAGCACTTTGCTTGCAACTTTTGGAGGTCTGGGGATGATGAAGTTATGGATTTGGCCCTCGTTAAGTTTGCAGTTCATACAATTTAAAAGACTTATTATATGGGAAGGAAACTATATCCATTCTGCACAGTCGAACCTCAAGTGATGTAACAACAACCAGGGATGAAATTTTTGGAAATGCTCATTTGGTCTTCATATAAGAAAGGTGTTTAGGCCCTGGCCGATTGGCTCAGTGGTAGAGCGTCAGCCTGGCGTGCAGAAGTCCCAGGTTCAATTCCCGGCCAGGGCACACAGGAGAAGCACCCATCTGCTTCTCCACCCCTCCCCCTCTCCTTCCTCTCTGTCTCTCTCTTCCCCTCCCGCAGCCGAGGCTCCACTGGAGCAAAGACGGCCTGGGCGCTGGGGATGGCTCCTTGGCCTCTGCCCCAGGCGCTAGAGTGGCTCTGGTCTCTACAGAGTGACGCCCCGGAGGGGCAGAGCATCGCCCCCTGGTGGGCAGAGCGTCGCCCCCTGGTGGGCGTGCTGGGTGGATCCTGGTCGGGCACATGCGGGAGTCTGTCTGACTGTCTCTCCCCATTTCCAGCTTCAGAAAAATACAAACAAACAAACAAAAAAAAAAAAAAAGAAAGGTGTTTAATGAGACTTGTTACATGTGGCATGAAGTTTTTACTACTCAACAGGCCTGCTTTTTTTTTGTGGTCATACCTGCTTGTGACATAATGGGCAGCCTCAAAAGTTAATGTAGTCTTGGTCACTGAAAATGAGAAAAAAAGAGTTTAAGTGATTTGCCCAAGGTCACACAGCTTTAATGAATGTCAAAACCTGTTTGAATAAATTTTAAAATAAGAACTGAAAATTCCAGGAGTCTGGTCCAGCCTGGCTTATTCACTGTGGCATTCTCAACATGTAGGAAAATTTTCTGATACCATAGTTACTAATAGTTAATTAACATTTGTATTTTTGTTAAAGAAAAAGAAAAGTTATGTACAACCCATTTATAGGTTATCTTAATAGATATTTTAAAATGAGAGATTTAAAGTAATTGTTTATTGATAATTATTTCTTTTTATATTAATTTATTTAAGTCAGAGGTGGGGAAGCAGAGACAGACTTCCGCATGCACCTAGAAAGGGATTCACCTAGCAAGCCCCCTACCAGGCAGTACTCTGCCCTTCTGGGGCCACTGCTTGCTGCTTGGCAACTGAGCTATTTTAGTGCCTGAGGCGAGGCTATGGAGCCATCTTCAGTGCCTGGGGCCAACTTCCTCAAACCCAGCCATGTCTGTGGAGAAGAGAGAGGGAAAAAGAGAGAGAGAGCAGGGGTGCAAAAGCAGATCTGGTCACTTCTCCTGTGTACCCTGACTGGGAATCGAACTCGGGACTTCCACACACCAAGCCAATGCTCTACTGCTGAGGCAACCCGCCAGGATTTAATAATAATTTCTGTAGTGTTTGGTTTTGGAAACATCATTCATTTATAATAATTTCACTTCATTTTCTGTTTGTAACCAAGTTTTCAACTTCCAGTTTTTTCCAACAGTTTGGGATAGTTCAGCTACAATGTAGCTTAATAAGGCATATGTTTCCCTTAAATAACAATTCTGTTTTTCAGCCTTAGAGGGTTTTCCAGATAACTATATGCTCCTTGCCAGCATAATAATAAAATGCAAATCTTTTTGTTCTTTAGACTGTGATTCCAGCTGCTCCTTTGTGCCTACATTTTATATCTGACGTTTTTTGTTGTTCAAATAACTTTCAGCTTTTCTCTAGTGGTCTATTGTTGCACAGAAGTCTCCTAGCTCCTTGGATGAGTGCAGCCTACTCAAACAAAAAAGATTGTTTGTTGCAGAAAATTCCTCCACCAGAAAGAACTCCTTGCTACTTTTTATTCAGCAAATATGCATACTCACTGTACTTATTTTATATTAAGTAATGAATTATTTGTATAAATTTCTAAACTAGGGTAAAGGTTTTCTTCTTTGATAAGAAAACAGGTATTGGGAAAAATACAACATGTGTATGTTGGGTTATTTATGGTCGTTCCTAACAAGTGACAATCTGTTCAATTTAAATCTTTACGAGAAAAGCATGCATATATGTATATATTTATCTGTGTATATATTTTTGCATTTATTTTGCATTTAGGCATGCCAGAAGAATTCATAGAAAATACTGAATATCAACACAAGCTAAATATGGTTACAAAACAGTGTTTCAAGAATGATATTCACAAAGTGCTGCTAGTATCTTTAAACAGGGTATGTACAATATAGATTTTCTGCCTTTATACTGTTAATCAGAATATGAAATTTGGGGATATGGGGTATTTTTTTTCTTTTTTTCTTTTTTAAGTAATTTTATTTTTTTAATGGGGCGACATCAATAAATCAGGATACATATATTCAAAGATAACAAGTCCAGGTTATCTTGTCGTTCAATTATGTTGCATACCCATCACCCAAAGTCAGATTGTCCTCTGTCACCTTCTATCTAGTTTTCTTTGTGCCCCTCCCCCTCCCCCTTTCCCTCTCCCTCTCCCCCCTCCCCCGTAACCACCACACTCTTATCAATGTCTCTTAGTTTCACTTTTATGTCTATGGGGCATTTTTTAGTTCAAGTTTTCTATTTTCTTTTTGCTTTGACAATAGGAAGTTCTGTGATAAGATAACAGTAGGGATGTAGGGGTGAAGATTGGGCCATGCCTGCGGAGATAAGTTTACTACTATGAGCTACAACTATTCACTGGGAGCGTACCACCAACTACTGACTTGGACACATTCTTTTGATGGCTAGTAACATAAAGTCATTCATGTTTGCCCAACTAGAAGAGCTGGATGAACAGCTAAGCCTCGTGAGCCATGTCAGGAGCTATGGCTGCTGTTCTCTCTGTCTCCCCTCCCAGCTGTTTGTCTTTCTTTTCTGGTCCCCTTCTGAAAGGTTCAGCCTGTGATGACACTTGGGGCACAACATGAAAGTCTTCTCTGATTGCCTTTGCTTGACTCCATGGCTTTCCTTAGAGACAGCCTCTGAGGGATGCAGTGCGCATCGTTTCTTCCCATTTTTAGGTAGATAAATATCTATGTATGTTTGTAAGAATATAATTAATACAATCAATAATTACACTAAGTATAAAAAGAGGAGAAGAGTGAAATTATGTTCATATTGTACAAGGCAGACATATTGATGGAATTAAGATGGTTTGGAAGTTTCACATAATATAAATGTTTTTTTGTTTTGTTTTTTTATAAAAGATGTAAAAGGAAAGAAGTAAAGAATGATTAGGGTTAATGTTTTTATGAAAGGAAGAGAGCCATCAAGGCCATTAATGGAAATGATTCCATGTGATTTAGTATACTTTGAAAAATGAGTTGAATGAATTAGAATCTACAGAGAGATCGCCTTTACAAATTCAATTTCAAATGAACTTTATCATGCAGTTGTCTATGATATATTTCAGTCATTTGTCCTCAAACCTTAATATGATTCTTGAATATAGCCATATAATATGTTGAATTTGATACCAGGGATATTTGATGAAAGTAAGTAGGTGGGAGGAACTGGGTAGGCCCTGGGAAGACAAAAACGCGTATGTTTGGTACCCTCTCTCAAGGATTTCAAAACCTAGCAAGGGAAATAAAGCCGTGCATAGAACCAGTCATTCTACGTTAGCATTTATGAGCTGTACTAGCTTTATGAACGGTATTCTAGGAACATGGAGGAAAAGCAGTTAATTTTATTCCTGGTATGTGTTTTGGGAAGCAGGATGTACTAGAAAAGCCTTAAGATGTCTCTGATTCTAGTTAGCCCCTGTTTTCTAATGTTACTGAGTATGAGTGTGATATAGTTGAAGGAGTCAGGAGTCAAGAGACCCAGGTCGGCCAGTAGGTACAGTGATGCCAAGAAAATCAGTCAGCTCCCAGGTCTTACCTTTTTTTTTTTAATGCCAACATCTGAGTAATGACACACAGCAAGTATCTCGCTAAACAGTGACTGTCATTTGAGGGTAAAGAGTTAAGTTCATGTGGAAACAGAGGAATCATGTTTTCTTTAAAAAATATCTCCCCTGTGTTATGTCTCTGATCCTTCCCCATGGTTAATAAAAATGCTCTCAAAAATAAATGTAAATATTTCTTTAGATCTTAAATTCTGTGATTGCATGTCTCCTGAATAAAAGTTACAAAGCATCAGAGTTTAGGTCCAAATACTGCGGACACAGTGAAATGAATTATCATTAAAAATATGTCTATTCTTGGGGAGCAGAATTCCAAACAAGTTGAACGATGATTTATAGGGCAAAGTTCATAGACTTTGATTTATTAAAGCAAATCAATGTTTGGATATATATTGGATATATAAAATTACAGGGACAGCCAGGCTGAAGTTAAAATCTGTCGGGGACATTGATTGTTCCATTTATGCCTGATCCTTTTAGCTTTTTCTACACATGAAAACTTCCAGTCACCTGCTCCAGAGAGATCTGTTTGCCCGGTATTGTTTCTTGAAAACAAAGTGAAAATAGAACTCCCTGCATGCTGGCTGGGTGTACTTTGTATGCAGTGACATTGCTACTGGCTTTCGCCAGGGGACATATAAGAGTCAAATTAATCTTCTGATTAAATGGACACAAACCAAAGAGCCTGTGTGCTTTAGAGAAACCTTGAAGCAAAATGTACCCAGTTTAAATATTGAAGATACTTATTTCAATAGTAAATAATATGTAGGGGAAAAGGAGCCCATTTACAAAAGTATTGATAACAAAAGGAAATCATGTAAAACAAAAGTCAAAAAAAGTGCACAGGATTAAAGAAAACTACGAAACTCAACTGAGAGGTACATTAGAGTTGAACATATGAAAATTTAGACCGTATTTTCTGATAAAATTACTAATTTAAAAAGTGAAAATTGATCTATAGAAACCCTTAAGAAAAATAACAGTAGTTTCAGGAACAAGATAAACTGGTATAAAATTTTGAGAAAATTAATTGGATAACTAATATGCATGAATAACTAGGAGAATTTTAAAAAATAGGATAATTAATATGGCCCAATTCCAACAGATAATACAATGTATTATAAAATGTTAGTAATTAAAATAGTGTGACATTGGCATTGGAAGGCAGAAATGAGTGTCACATAATAGTGATTTAGGAAGTAGGCTCAAATGCAAATGCTCAACTTATCTATGATATTTATATAAGAAAATAGCTAGCTCAGTAAGTTGTGTTGGAATAACTAACTCTGCAGCCATTTTGGGAAGGCAAAGGGAGATTCATATTTACTTTACTCCTTCTGCCAAAACTCATTACAGATGGATGAGATTTGAAGGTAAAAATAAACATATGGAAAGAGTCCATGGTGGTGAACACACAATGCAATATACAGGTGATGTATTACAGAAATGTGCACCTGGAACCTGTAGAATTTATTAACCAATGCCAACCCAATAAATTCAATAAAAATTTTAAAAAAGGAAAAGGGTCTAAGTATAATCATTCTTAAAAGAAATTAAAATTAAAATTTTAATTTGTGGGTAAGCTTAGTAATACCTATCAAAATTTAAACAGACATGTTTTCTGACGAGAAGTTCTGCTCTAAGAATTTATATAAAGTACATATACTTGTACAAGTACACAAAGGTTTTTTTTTATGCAGGAATGTTCACTGTGGCATGATTTGTAAAAAGAAAAATGTGTCCACAAACTGCATCCTTATGTGGAAATCACTAGTGCTGTTTACCAAACATTGTCAGTTCTTCACCTCTTGGTGATTCTGGCATGGTAGGTATGGACCCTTGTGGAATTAAGTTGGCTCATGTAACTAGGTTTGGCCAAGGAGTAGGAAGTGGAGGACTTTTACCACCATTTCTGGGCCAAACGTTTAATTGGGATTGAGACAGTATTCTGAACACCTGCCCAGGTATGATGACCTGCGGTGTTTGTGATGACCTTGCTTCCTCAGCAGAGGTCCCTGAGTGACTGTGATGAGCAGAGCCCCTCTTCTGTGCTGTGACACACATGAAGCTGGAGTGAGAATTAAACTTTTTCTATTTGCAGCCTATGAAATTTTTGGCTTGTTATTACAGCTTAATTTAATCTATCCTGAAAATCCAAAGCCTATCAACAGATCCTAATTAAATAAATTATACTGCTTCCAAATTCCATATGTAATTCTATATAGAGACTAAAAACAACTAGTTCAGACTCTTCTTGCATTTCTGTGGAAAAATCTCCAATTTTACATGAGTGTGAGAGCACATCTCCAAGGTAACTCAGTTTTTTCTTTTATGTGTTAACATTATGCACACTATTTGATAAAATTAGTGTATTTTCTTTTATGTCTTCAGCTCCCTTTATAGCTTTGACTGTACCAAATTTTCTGATAGTTAAGTTTTTGAGCCATGGAATTAAGAGATCTGTGTTTGAATCTGGCTCTGGCCCTGCAGAGTAATGTACCCTGGACAAATTACTTCAAGTCTCAGTTTCATTGTCTCTAAAACAGGGTTGATAAACATTTTTTCACTTAGGGTTTCTTGAAGATTTTTTTCTGAGATAATTGATGTAAAGTACTCAGTACAATGGTTGGCACGTAATATGTGCTCAATAAATGTTAATTTTGTTAAATTTTACATTGACCTTTTATAATATTTACGTTCAGGTCTATAACCATATTTTCTAAGTTTGTTTACGCTTATTCTTACAGTTACATGGGTTTAATGCTCACAGCAAGTCCTTTTGTTGTAGATTTTTCCATTCATCTTTTAGTTGTCTGACTTTCTATAAAAAAGTATTATTGCCTGAACATTAGAATGTTTTTTATTGGTACTGGTTTTGTTTTATATTTGGATGCTTGGAAAAAATATTATGTCTTGTTGTAAAATATAAAGGTTTTATTATCTTTATTGAAAAATTTGAAAGCATTTCATTATCTTCTAGTACTGAATACTTTAGTGAAGAAGTCTGAATCCTTTTTTTTTTTAACGATGTATTTTTACCTATCTGCTCAAAGGAATATTTTTCATGAAATCCAGCCACTTTGTTAGGTTATATCTTATTATTAGACCCAGACTATGGTATCTTCTTTCTAGTTGCACAGTCAGCCATTTTGTTTTTCCCCTGGAAAGTCTTCCCTGAACTGCGTGCAGTTGGCTTAGCTGGAAGCTGGGTAAAAGCTAGCCTTGAGCTGGCTAGCCCTCTCATCAGAGAAACCATTTCAGTTATTTATGCAGGTATTCTCTGAAAATTCTTAGAGTATTGTGGAGCACGGATGACAGGATGCTTCTAATCAATGTTTGTAGGTGTCCTTCCTTTGACACTTCCAAAAATTTCACTTGGTCAACATTTGCTATGTATAAACTAGTAAATTAATTTTCATCCCCATTTGAACTATATAATGAAATAAATCACTATTTTTTTTTAATTTTAAGATTTTATGTAGAAAACTAACTTTAACAGGGTGACACTGATCAATAAGAGTATATAGGTTTCAGGTAAACATTTCTATATCATTTGAACTGTTGATTATGTTGTATGCCCATCACCCAAAGTCAAATCATTTTCCTTCACCTTATATTTGTCCCACTTTACACCCTTTCACTCACCCCCTCCCCTGTCCCATTTTCAAGATATAACATAAGTGAAAAAGTCCATCATAGGTTTGTAAATGTCATAATATATATATATACACACACACATTTATGTGTGTGTGTATATATATGTGTGTGTGTGTATTTTAAATTTATAAAACTTTCAAAAATTAAATGCCATTTTAAATTATCAAATAGTTTAATATGCAGTAATGCAATATGTTAAATTCTCTTTTTGTATAGACAAATCATAGATTTCCTATTGCAAGTCACTAGTCACCATTGAATTGCATCTGAAATCTGTAGAAATGAATGGACCTCAAGGATGCAGAACCACTAATTGAGTAGAACTTGTTAGAAGTGATGGTATTAAGGACAAGAATAGGTACTTTATAAATATCAGCTTGATTTAATTGTTAGCACCAAAAATAAGCCTATGATACATTTTGAGTATAGAAGCAGGACCAGCTACAGAGTTTATGGGGCCCACTAAAAAATGAAAATGCAGGATCCCTGCTTAAAATTCTTATTAAGAATTTCAGGATGGTAGCAGCAGAGCATTGAATTGAGTGAGAGCACTTTGAGCACAGAGCCCTGTGTGAGCTCAGAGGTGCACAGCTGTGAAGCTGGCCCTGCCTAGGAAGCAGGACTGATGCTGCTACTAATCAAACAAGGTTTAGAATGAAAATCTGACTTTTTTGGGGAAAAAAATAATAAACTTTGTCTTCAAACATCTGCACTTTATCTTCAAACATCTGTGTCAAGCAAAGAGAAAGATGGGCTAAGACCTTAAGAAAATTTGCATTTGTGCTTTGAGTTATTTGCTCAAATGTTTCTCTGTCTCAAAAAATTTTTTTTGTTTATAACATAGGGAAAATAATAATGTGTTTACATTATAGAGTTGTTGTGAGGATCAGTAGAGTCAGTATATATGAATTGCTTAAAAGAAGGTCTGGCATCTATGCAAGTGCTACATAGGTGTAGATATTATCATTGTGGTTGTTGCTATTGTTGTTGTGGTGACTTGAAGCCATGGTCAGTGTATGAAATCCCATCTGTGAATAGAAGAGTTTAAAAAAAATAACTTTGGACAAAGTTTGGAGTTGAAAGAAGAGATTGTAAAAGAGATGGACAAATGAATGGTTTTAAAGTTTGAGAATAATTAGGGGCGTACTGTGTCATGGCAATTAAGGGAGGAAAAAGCAGCAATTCAGTTATTAAAGGACTTTTCTTCTTTGAATGATTTTAATTCAAAGTGGTCAGGACAGAGGTCTAATTATATGAAATGAAGGGGTGGGGAGAATATGGAGTTAGTGGGTATAGACTTTTCTATTAATTAGTTTGGAAATAAAGGAAAAGTAGGTAGCTTGATGGAATGGAAGACCAACATAAGTATATTTTTATAAGTGACTCTCCCACTTAGAAGTACTTTTTATCAGAAGAGAATGTTAGTCCAAGGTCTGAACTGTGGCCATCAGTCAGTGTTTATTGCACAATTAGTTATCTCATTTCATCCTCAAAAGAGACCAGCATTATTGGGATCATTTTCTTTCTTTCTTTCTTTCTTTCTTTCTTTCTTTCTTTCTTTCTTTCTTTCTTTCTTTCTTTCTTTCTTTCTTTCTTTCTTTTTCAATTACAGCTGACATTTGATATAATTTTGTAATAGTTTCGGGCATACAGCATAGTGGTTAGACAGTCATAATTTGCAAAGTAATATCCCCAATATTTCTTTTGTGTGTGTGTGTGACAGAGACAGAGAGAGAGAGAGAGAGAGACAGATAGAGGGACAGATAGGGACAGACAGACAGGAAGGGAGAGAGATGAGAAGCATCAATCCTTTGTTGTAGCTCCTTAGTTGTTCATTGATTGCTTTCTCATATGTGCCTTGACTGGGGGACTACAGCAGAACAACTGACCCCTTGCTCAAGCCAGCGACCTTTGGGCTCAAGCCAGCAACCATGGGTCATGTCTGTGATCCCACACTCAAGCCAGTGACCCTGCACTTAAGCTGGTGAGCTTGTTCTCAAGCCGATAACCTAAGGGTTTCGAACCTGGATCCTCTGCGTCCCAGTTCGATGCTCTATCCACAGCGTCACTGCCTGGTCAGGCTATGCCCTATATTCCAAGTCCCAACTGGCATAAAGAACACTTTATGTTTTGTTTTGGTTGTTTTTTTTTTTGTATTTTTCCAAAGCTGGAAACGGGGAGGTAGTCAGACAGACTCCCGCATGTGCCCTACCGGGATCCACTCTGCATGCCCACCAGGGGGCGATGCTCTGCCCATCTGGGGTGTTGCTTTGTCGCAACCAGAGCCACTCTAGCGCCTGAGGCAGAGGTCATGGAGCCATCCCCAGCACCTGGGCCAACTTTGCTCCAATGGAGCCTTGGCTGCGGGAGGGGAAGAGAGAGACAGAGAGGAAGGAGAGGGGGAGGGGTGGAGAAGCAGATGGGCGCTTCTCCTGTGTGCCCTGGCCGGGAATCGAACCCAGGACTCCTGCACGCCAGGCCGACCCTCTACCACTGAGTCAACCGGCCAGGGCCAAGAGCACTTTAGATGAGAGGAAGCTGAGGCAGATACTGAGCCATCCCTCTAGATTCACTTTGAAGGATTTTGAATTTTTTTTTTATATTCAATAACACCTTCTGAGTAAATAACACTTGTGAAAAAATATTATGTAATTAATTTTTATGGTCCTCAAATTTATGGAGCTGTTAAATGACAAGACTGAATTTAAATCTAAATTTAATTGCCTCTAAAGCTGATATTCTTTTAATACCAATAGATTTGTTAAGATGGAAACAATGGGCCCTGACCACTTAGCTCAGTCATGTAGACAGACTAGCATTGTCCCTGATGAGCCCAGGTGACAGATTCAATCCCCGGTCATGGCACGTACAGGAAAGAACCAATGAATGCACAACTAAGTGGGACAACAAATGAATGCTTCTCTCTTTCTCTCTCTCTCTCACACACACACACACACACTCTCTCTCTCTCTCTCTCTCTCTCTCAAAGCAGTAACAATAATAATAAAAAAATATGGAAATAATGACAGGAAAAAGTCCAAGGGAGGCAAAGATATGAGTGCCTTATTGAAATGATAATGAGGTGATGTTCCAGATGAGCAGTGAGGCTGTGAAGGTGAGAATCGAGGTATTTCCATTACAAGCATTTTTTTGCCATAAACATCTTTGGTGCAAGCATTTTTTGCTGTGCAACAAATTTGGTGCTAAGGCAATTTCTCAAAGATAAAACACTGGTTGATATTTCAGTCTACAGTTGACCAGACTTAATGTACTTAAGCTAGTTGTCAGTTTGGTTTTAATTCTCCACTGACTAAATTCTTGTGGTATTCCATTTTTATGTTCTATAAATATTTGCCCTTATAATGGTCTCTAGAGTTAGCAGTAGACATAGTGATCCTAAAATAGTCTATGATAAATACTACGTATGAAGCCAGACTACAAACCTATGTGTCTAGCCAGACTGCATACTGTATTAGAAAATGGACATGGACAAGAGTGTGGTGCATACCGGGGGAAGGGAAGGGAAGAGGGGAAGGGGACTAGGGGAAGGGAGGGGTACAAAGAAAACCAAATACAAGGTGATGGAAGACAATTTGACTTTGGGGGGAAAAAAAGGAAAATGGAAATTTGGTTTGCAAATCCTTTGGTGAACATGGTAATCCTCCCACCTGTCAAAACCAAAAGTTCACCAAGCTGTGGTGAATAGGAAATATGTGGCTACTAATTAACCATAGTTTTCAGAACATTAATTATTGATTCTTTAGTGGGAAACTGATACTTCTCTTAAGGAAGGAAGAGATAGTAGTAAACGTGAAAAAGTACGATGCTAAACAAGGAGAATCACCAAGCCAAAAAAGAGAAAAGTATAATACTGTGAAGGAAAGACTTCCAAAACAGTGTATTTTCATTTTTTCAATAAAGTTTTTTAAATTAATTTTTATGTGGTATTAGTTTCTTTCTAATGTCTCTTTTATTTTCTCTTAAATGACAAAATTTTCATATGGCCATTCAATTGTGTCATTAAAATGTTTGCAGCATTTATAACAGGGGCCGGGAACCTTTTTGGCTGAGAGAGCCATGAATGCCACATATTTTAAAATGTAATTCTGTGAGAACCATACAACGACCCGTGTACGTTACTCATTATCTAATAAAAATTTGGTGTTGTCCCAGAGGACAGCTGTGATTGGCTCCAGCCACCCGCAACCATGAACATGAGCAGTAGGAAATGAATGGATTAGAATACATGAGAATGTTTTATATTTTTAACATTATTTTTTTTTATTAAAGATTTGTCTGTGAGCCAGATGCAGCCATCAAAACTGCCATATCCGGCTCGCGAGCCATAGGTTCCCGACCCCTGGTTTATAGCAAGTGTACTTAGGGTGGAAATTACCAGACACGGTGAAAAAATGATGCTTATTTCCACAGCCTGTATACAAAAGATGCTATATAAAGACAGTTGAGAGGCACCGAGGGACTAGATTGGTAAAGGAATGGAAAGCTGTTCTTTGACAGTATGGATATGAGAAAGGTTACAGGTGATGCTTTTGGTTGAAAATGCTACACTAGAACTTGAAGTCTGGCTTGAAGCGACTTCAGCTCTGTGGTGTCCCTGTGCTGGGGTCAATCAGAGACTTGGGGTGGAGATACTGTGAAACTAGTGTCCATAAAAGACAAAGTCTTGAAAAGGATAATGTAATTTTTGAAAGGAAAGCTCCAGTATTTATCTGGTGGCCATTCACATCATAGTAGAAGTTTGAAGAGCATCGTGGAAAAGCAGAGATGATCAGTGTAAGAGTTAGCTCTATGTCACAGACATCAAAGGGTGGGTGTGACTATGATTGTCATGTGGTTGGAAAGTGTGCTGTCTGTATTCTTCTCAGTTAGTACAACGGCCTGGGAAAAGAAGTAGTCTCTAATATAAAATATCAGTAAGCAATGTCAAATTATCTGGAAGAATTGAAATTAAAAGGTTGGAAGTAGATTACAATCCTGGGTTTTTAAGGCAGATACATTTACATTCAGATCTCAGCTGTGTGACTTGCGTTCTTGGTCCCACATCTTTAAGGTTTGGTGAATCTATTGCATGAGGCGGCCAAGGGGAAGTAAGTGAGACAAGGCATGTAAAGCACTTGAAGAACTAAGAGTAAATTCTCATTAGTATTTTCTGTGAGGACAGGCAGTATTGCATTTTACTATTTAAAGATGCAAGTATGGGATCAAACATCCCCGACTTGTTCTTAACTTTGCAATTCACAATCTGTGGGACTGTAGGAATAGTTACATTAATCATTAGTGAACTTATCTTCATCTTCTATTGGCAATGAAATTTGTATGCAGTTAGTAAGATTGTTATGAAAAGAAAATGAATGTAAAGTATTTTGCTCAGTGCCTGACACAGAACAGGTACTCAATACACATTAAAATGTGGCTTTTTAACTTGAATAAAAAAATAGTAATTAGTAATAGGAGGCAGAATCAAGGATACTAATCTTTATTTAGATACTTAGTTTACATTTAATCAGTCTATAACTGGCTTTAAGATAACTATAAAGAACTCATTTTTAAAAGCAAATATTCTTAACTATCCTTTTGATTCTAGTTCATTGGAAATCCTGGGATTCAGAAATGTGGATTAAAAGTAATTTCTTCTATAGCACATTTACCTGATGCATTACAGGCATTATCTATGGAAGGTGCTATTGAATTGGTGCTTCAAACACTGCAGATGTATCCAGATGACCAAGGTTGGTACAATTTGAGCTCAAGGTTTAGAGTAGACTTTTATAGGTCTTTAGCTGCTGGTAGGATGTGTTTAAATTTTTTCTTGTTTTGAGATTTTAAATGATTAATTTTATTTTTTTCCCCTTTATTCTTCTAGAAATCCAGTGTCTGGGTTTAAGTCTTATAGGACGCTTGATTACAAAGAGGAATTTACTCGTAGGAACTGGGCATCTGCTGGTAAAAATCCTGGTTTCCAGCTTACAACGATTTAAAGACATTGCTGAATTACAGATGAAAGTATGTGCATTATCTTGAAGGGAATTTGATCTTGTGCTGATTCTCTTTCAGAGCAGTTGGTATAATTCCCACTTTATATTAATGGAGATAGTCTAGTTAATTGAAAACCATCCATCATTTCATGGTATTTTAATCATAGGAGGTGAAGAGAATTTGATTGACTCTCTAAAGATATGTGTTTCATTATTAAGTCGCTAAAATCAGCATGTTTATTGGCTTTTGTCTTTTCCGTGAAAGAGCAGTGTTCTAAAGAAATTCCAGATAGCTGAGCTTCATTTGCTTAGATTTTATATAAATAGAAGTTATTATTCTGCAGTTTGTCATTCTCTGTGTTTTATTGTGGGCTGCTTAGTTATAGCAGTTTTGCCCCTTAATATTTTTCCTTGTGGTAAAACAATATTTTAAACATTCATCAAGTAAAAATTAAAATGTGATATATAATCACTGTTTTTATTAGGAACCCAAGATATTGGTTTAGTATTAATTAAGGTAAGATTTAAGAAATAAGTTGTGTCAGGATATCTTTTCCTCCTAATATTGGGAAAACAAGTGGTTCCTTTCATACTTTCTGCCTAGGTTGTGGTTTTTAGTAATGGGGTTTTACAACTTTCATAAACCATACTCAGCAAATATTTTAATAAATGGAAACATTGACCGGGAATAAAAATGTCTAGGCTCTATCTAACCTTTGCAGAGACTGTATTAGTAAATGAAATAATGGATATAAAGTTTTAAATTTTAAGTGCTGCTGAACACACAACACTCTTAGATTAAAAATAATGTATTTCATAAATCTACTTTTTATAATGTGCCTCTGCCTAGACAAGAGTAAAGCCAAGGTAGAGTTGATTAAAAGTAACCCAAGGGAAGAGAAATGATTTTGTGCAGGTATGGGACTCCCAGTGTTGATTCGTCTCGGCACAGATTCTAGGATCTACAGCAGAGGTTGTAACCTGTTAACCAGTGGGCTGAATTCGGCCTGCCAGCATACTGTTTGGCCAGTTCTGTGTTTGTAAGTTTTAAAATTTGAATTATGTGTCTTCTACATATTTGCATTACCTCTTAGCTGCTGCATTCATTTGAGTTAGCAGGGACCTCTGCTCTAGAGATGGGTGAACCACACATCCCTTAGACTTGCATGAATTAAGATTACTTCTCTTATCAGATGTTAGAAAATATTTGTAGAAACTCAGCATCATAAGTGCCCAAAATATTATTTTTAACATTTAGATGATTTCATTAATATTTTAAAATTGAAAGATATTAAAAGTCTAAAAAGTTAAAGTTGATGTTAGGTGAGTTTACCCAAACTAAATAATAGTAGAGGCAAGAAGTTCTTTTTTCCTTAAAATGTCACATGGGTAGAGAGCCCAGATAGTTCTTGAAAATATGCCCGGGTGGTTCTAAAAAGTAATGATGTGACTGATCAATTCTTTATAAATAATTTGCTTCAAGGATATTAACTTCAGAGTGCCTTCAGAGCTCTCTCAGATACACTTCACATGAATGAAATCCAGGAACTCACATGTGTCTCTTTGCGGTTAAAATTTCAGAAGAATGCACAAAGTGTTGGGCAAATGCTGGGCATCTAGGCAACCTAATCTGCAATCTTGTAATAAAAAATTCACTTGACCAGCCAATTTGGGTCTGTAACCCTGCTGACTGCTATTCTAATCCTGATTAATATCTAATTTTCATTCTGTAGGAATGGCTTCTGATAGAGACCTTTAAATGCCAAATATAGTGGATTAGGTATTTTTTCTGCTTTGCTACATTATGATTTTTAACTAGCATTTTATTTGTAATGAGAAAGCAACATGTGTTTATAGGATTATTTTAAGGCTTATAAATTTGTTGATTTTTTAGAGAGAGGAGAGAGAGAGAGAGAGAGAGAGGGAGAGAGAAAGGCAATGGGGGAGGGTTGGGAAGCATCAACTTGTGGCAGTTGCTCCTTCCTTGTATGTGCCTTGACCCGGCAAGCCCAGAGTTTCTAACGGCAACCTCAGCATTCCAGGCTGACACTTTATCCACTGAGCCACCACAGGAGGCTTATAATTTTAATGTACAAATCCAATAAATACATCTAATTAGTTAAGTCACAACTCAGGTTTTTAGTAGTCTATACAAGCTCTGTTTTATATCATATTATTTATTATTTATTTTGCTCATAATTGATTATGTTTTTATTATTACTTTTGGTCACACTTTTAGGGATTTCAGACAGTCTTGACCATGCTGGAATTGTCAGTGTCTTCTTCAAAGCTGTTGGTGCATTATTTCTTTGATTCAGTAATATTCTATCAGCTGACTTCCAGTCTCATGGAACAAAAGGATCAACAGGTACAATGTTTTTCACCTATATGCTGACTGTTAGGCATTTAGCTGACTCTAATCCTTATTTCTATTCTTTTTAGTTTCTAAACCTTTGTTGCAAGTGCTTTGCAAAATTAGCTATGGATGATGAGTTAAAAAGTGTGATGCTAGAGAGAGCATGTGATCAGAATAACAGCATCATGGTTGAATGCTTGCTTCTGTTGGGAGCAGATGCCAATCGAGCAAAGGAGGGAGCGTCTTTAATTTGTCAGGTAAATTTTCCAAGATGACACTTTTGTCTTTACTCTGTTCACTCTGCCATTGTATAAGCTCTTACTTATATCCCATTGTTCCTGACTACACAATTTACCAGGTTATTGCACAACTGCTTGTGATTTGTAGTAGGAGTTTCAATTCACAGAATTTCAGATGTAACAGGTTCCTTCAGTATGATCCAGCCTAGTCCTTCATTTTACTTGGTTACCTGCCTTGTTAGGTTGATAAATTACTTTTCTCATGTGTCTCCTGCTATGCATCTCTGTACAAATTGTTCTCCAGCTGCATTCCATACAACCCATTGTTTTATCTACTACTGATCATTTTTTAACCATTTTTCTCTTTGTTTTTAGTTTCTTCATCTAGAAAGTTCTCCCATCAGGGCTATCGCATGTGACCACGTAGGCTGGGATCGCACACCGTAGGGGGTGCCGTTCACAGTGCCACCCCCGGTACTGGCTGCCCCCACATTGTGTAGCACCATGGTCCTGACTTCCTTCTTTGCCTTCCCTCCTGCAGTGCACAGACTGTTTTACTTTTCCTTCAAAATCTAACCCAAATTTTCTTTCATCAGTGAAGCCCTCATCACTCTCCTGACCTCCTATAAAATACAGATTGACTTCTGCTGTAGGTCTATGACACTTTATGTACACCTCTTGTATGTCTTGTGAGTTATATGAAAGTATAAATGTATAATGTTCAGCTTTGTATCATTCACAATATCTAACTCATTGCTCTACAGAATGAATTAAGTATTTACTCAAGTGCATGATATGTTATTTCAGGTTTGTCTTTGTTGTGTAAATTTTAGAGTTTAAAAGCACTCAGGTTGCACCATGTATATTTTCTAGATATTTAATAATCTTTCTAGCCAGGAAATTATGTAGTGATTTAATATAGATTATTGGATAACCAACAGAGTACTCTTTCTCATAATTTATTTTTAAAGCCTTACTTTATTTAATTTCTCATTCGCCTGTGAGTTCAAAAATTTTTTTTAATCTGTAAGGTAAGAATTAGAAATCCACATTAAAAAAAACCCATAAGTCATTTTCTTGCACAATTAATTTATACATGAAAACCAAAGAAATAATCAAATTAGTTATATAGTCAAGTTTCTTCTAATTCAAGCAACATTAAAAATAGTTGCTTCTCTATTCAATAATTGAATTATTTCCCTTAATAATTTAATATGTTTTTATTGTATATCTTTTGTAATAGCTGCAGATCATTGAATTGATGTTTTTAGATATGCCAAAGAGCTGGAAAGAAACTTCCCCTTCAGATCTTCCTTTGGAAACAACGCACCTAAGAGCACTTGAGTGCAGCTACTCTACATTTCTCACAGAACGGGCTTTCTATTTTTCTGTTATTTATCCAACTTTTTCTATACAAAAGCTTCTTATTTTATCTTTCTTCCCTTGTTCTTTTAAACTTGATAGCTTACATATGTATTTTTTCTTTTTAAAAAAATCAGATCATTACATCCATAAGTGTATTAAATTTAAAGAATTTATCTTAGTTGTCAGGTTATTTTGTCTATCAAATAATAAATTTTGACTATATATGTGACTAGATTGATAGAGTAGTACTAATAAGGTAATCAAGACTATTTAGTCATGTGCCAATGCTGCATGATTAAGGACTATTAGGAGCAAGGGTGGGGTTCATCTTGTTAGGCTTTCAGAGGGGAATTTAATGATGCAGTGTACACGATTGGTAGAAAAGACTATGGAAGATTAAGTCTGGGTATGAAAATGCATGAATAGAAACCTGAAGGTAAAACTCTTCAAATCGTGGTGGAAAGAGCAAGTATAATGAAGTCTGAATAAAATCAATAAACAGGTTTGTGGTATTCATTACCACCTGGGCACTGCTCAGGGTTCTTTACACAATTTAACCCTCACCACAACCTTAAGAATGGGTTCTGGTATTATCCCCATTATAGAGGTAAGGAATTGAGGCACAGAGAGATTAAGTAACTTGCCTAAGAACACCCTCCTGGGAAGTAGTGGGATATCTGCTTCCTGACTGTCTGCCGTAATCTTTTTTTTCCTTTTAAAATTTGACAGAAAAAAAAATTTAAAACAAGTTTACATGTTGACATTTATGGCTTAACTAGAAAAATCTATCCAAATTTTGATTGTACTAAGGACCAAAAGATATAATAGCAAGTTTCTTCAAAACAGTGACCTCTCAAAAGTGAAACTTTAATTTTGAAATAAGTTAATAATTGATGATGAAAACAATTATCTATAGATGAAAACAATTATCTGAGAGGTCAGAACATACAATGTATGTTACATGGTAAGTATTGAAAACCTTTTTCCTTTCTTCCTAAACAGGAGACATATCTTTAACTTTTAAAAACGACCCATTGATCTAATCAAATTATATAACTAATGCAATCTGTTAAATTACCCTTAATTTTATGTGTTAACCTTGGTTAATAATGATTTAATCCTTATATGTGGATATACAGACTATCAAAAACTGCTCCTTTGCTGCCTCAGAGCAACCAGTATTTTCACTTTTTGCATTCCTGTCCTGTGTACAATACAGAAGTAAAAATTCCCCTCTGATAACAGCCACGTTTTCAAATAGATTAGTTTCATTATATAGTATTTACTACATAAGCATCAAGGATTGTTTTCCAATTAAGAAGATACTACTTAGTGACTTCATTAATGAGTATGGATTGTTAAAAAATTCCGAAACATCTCCAAAATAAACTTTCATTATTTAGTTTTCAGTGTCAACTTCTAGTGCCTGTAAAGAATCTTAGACGGCTGACTGCTTGAGCCTGATTCATTCCTGTATAGGGCTGTTCTGCCCTCTGTAGGAAGTCCTGTAACTTTGCTGAATTCCGCCACAAAGTTAAATTACCTTCTAAAGTTAACATGAGTGTTTTACCTGGTAGAATTGTCAGTTCAGTGTCAGTTTGGATATCATACTGAAAGGAAGACTGACCATACAATGTTACAAAGCAGGAGGGTAATGTGCCATACTGTAGATATGGATGGGATTATCTTTGGGTAGAAAAAAAGGGCTATTTATATAGAAGTAACATTGTATTTACCATACAAATGAATAACTCTATAAAACCCAAAAACAGTGAAAAGATACACTGATAAATTCAAGATTTGTGAAAACTGTACAAAACCCACGGAATTTGGGAAGAGGGGAAAGGTTTATACAAGTAGCAGTTTTAAAAATGTAACTTTTGTCTATCAATTACATATTAACATGTATACCCACTAATTGAAACTATGCTACAGCCAATGTCAGTTCAACATTTTCTAAATGAATTTTTTCTCACATTTACTGTATAATGTTGCACATATACAGTTAGGCAATGTTTGCTTTGAAACATTTGTTTCTCCTTCAAAACAAGTTTTAAACACCAAAACCTATGCTTATAAAAATTTAACACTTGCAGCAGTCTAAATATTTCAAATAAAAATCATTACAAACTTTTCAAATGTGCTTTATATTCTGGGCATGTCAACCTAGTTACCTAGCATGGACTCATTCAGAGATATTTCAGTCTCCCCTCTCTGGATGGCTTTTTCTCGTTGACCTCTGCTGTCTTCATCGCTGTCTCCATTATGTTGTGGATGATTACTGTCTTGAGCATTAGATCCTCCATTTAGCGTCTTTGAACCTGTTTGTTCCTTTCTTGTCTTTTTGTTTGGCCCTTTCTTCCCTTGATCTTTGGTTCTGTTTGCTTCCTCATGATGTCTTTGTTTGTCCAGAGAGTTATTCAGAATTTGTGTCATTGCAGAATGTCCTCTACTAACGGAAAACATGTTATATTACATTGTAGACTCTTCCATAATAATCTGACTCACTTTGAAGTGCCGTGTTTACCTCAGCATTGTAATCATATCTGCCTGTTTCTGAGCATGTGGCACCGTGACATGTAGTGAAGCACGCTCAGTCTAGGCCTCAGTACACCATTTCCCTGCTTTAATCTCTTATCTACACAGCAGATGCACGGTAGTGGTGGTGGTGGGTTGTTCATTCATTCTCAAGTGCTCATTTAAAATATTTGGTTTCGATCGTTGGCCACATTAATTATGAATTAGAAGATGAGAAAAGATTTCAAAGGATAATACAGTGTGTCCGTAAAGACATGGTGCACTTTTGACCGGTCACAGGAAAGCAACAAAAGACGATAGAAATGTGAAATCTGCACCAAATAAAAGGAAAACCCTCCCAGTTTCTGTAGGATAATGTGGCAGCATGTGCGCATGTGCAGATGATGACGTAATACCGTGTATACAGCGGAGCTGCCCATGGCCATGCCAGTCGAGATGTGGACGGTATAGAGGAAAGTTCAGTGTGTTCTGTGGCTCACTAAATTCGAATCCATGACCAAAGTGCAACGTGAATATTGGTGCATTATAATGAAGCACCACCACATAGGAATAACATTACTCGGTGGGATAAGCAGTTGAAGGAAACTGGCAGTTTGGTGGAGAAACCCCATTCTGGTAGGCCATCAGTCAGTGACGAGTCTGTAGAGGCTATACGGGATAGCTACCTAAGGAGCCCTAAAAATCTGTGCATGAGCCCACATCGAACTGCACTGAGTAGATATGAAACTGGGAGAGTTTTCCTTTTATTTGGTGCAGATTTCACATTTCTATCATCTTTTGTTGCTTTCCTGTGACCGGTCAAAAGTGCACCATGACTTTACAGGCACACTGTATTTTATTTTATTTTTTTATTTTTATTTTTATTTTTTTTTCATTTTTCTGAAGCTGGAAACAGGGAGAGACAGTCAGACAGACTCCCACATGCGCCCGACCGGGATCCACCCGGCACGCCCACCAGGGGCGACGCTCTGCCCACCAGGGGTCAATGCTCTGCCCACCAGGGGGCGATGCTCTGCCCATCCTGGGCGTCGCCATGTTGCGACGAGAGCCACTCTAGCGCCTGAGGCAGAGGCCACAGAGCCATCCCCAGCGCCCGGGCCATCTTTGCTCCAATGGAGCCTTGGCTGCGGGAGGGGAAGAGAGAGACAGAGAGGAAAGTGCGGCGGAGGGGTGGAGAAGCAAATGGGCACTTCTCCTGTGTGCCCTGGCCGGGAATCGAACCCGGGTCCTCCGCACGCTAGGCCGACGCTCTACCGCTGAGCCAACCGGCCAGGGCCTACAGGCACACTGTATATTATACTTTTCATTGATTTTCATTATATTCTGAATGACTTTAATTATTATTTAAATACAAAATTGGATATTTCTGAGCAGTGTATTTTCCTCTCATGAGTTGAACTTACTTTCATAATTTCCTTTTGTCTAATACACTTTCTTCTGTATCTCTCCGTTCATGGCTTGTGTTGATTTGTGGTGTTTGGGTTCCCCAAGGAAAAGACCTCTACAAAAATGTATTGAGCACCTTCTCTGTGGAAAGCATAATTAGTGCCAGATAATTAGTAAAGTATATAAAAAATTTTCCTGATTCAAGATTTTATTTTCTTAAGCATCTATTGAGAATAGAGAGAGGATAAAACATAAATCATTTTAGTACAAGATAAGCAGTAAGTGCCATATTTTGTAGATAGAAGTTTGCTGGGCTGTAAGAGAAGACACTTGTAATGGAGCTTTTTGGCCCTTCCCTCCTTCCATACCTCACTCTTTCCCAAACTCCCTATAGGTCCTTAAGAGGATTTTAGTAATTTGCTAGTTAAATAACAAATATTTCTTAGGCATTGTGCTAGGCTGCAGAGCTACAACTTGGATTACAATGTCACTCATGCCTTTTATTCTAGTTATAAAACAGATAGGCATGTCTGATTCAGTGTGCTTATTTATTATATTATCCTTTGAAATCTTTTCTCTCATCTTCTAATTCATAATTAATGTGGCCAACGATCAAAACCAAATATTTTAAATGAACACTTGAGAATGAATGAACAACCCACCACCACCACTACCGTGCATCTGCTGTGTAGACAAGAGATTAAAAACAAAACGGGACGGAGACCTGGAGGAGGAAGGGGGTGTGTGGCCAGGGAGGTTGGCAGCAAGCACTTACTGTGCAGGAGGCATTGAAGCTATTCCTTGAGGAATGAACCTCTTCTTGCTGAGCAAAGAACAGAGTTAGACACTTAGGACAATAGAAATAGCATAAATGAAAGTAATGGGGTTTGAAAAAGTACACATTATGTTTGAGGGAATGTCCTGGAGCTGAAGGGTTTTAGAAGGTTTTTAAATAGGACAGTGACTTGGTCCTATCTAGAGTATAAAGGTACTGTTGTGGCCCAGGAGAGAATGTGTTAAAGGTGGGGGATGCTGGAGACTGCTGGGAAGTAGGTTGGTGCCATCAAACCACAGACCTGTCCCCTCAAATCCCTTGAATACACTTGAATTGTAGAGAATTCAGGAATTTTCCCCAATCTCCTCCTTCTGCTGACCTGATATCTTGGATCTAAGGGTCTTTTTCCTTTCCTTGTTGAGTCCTTCATTTTGAGTAGTGAAGGCAGCACAGACTTTGGAGTTGGCAGATTCAGCTTTGAATCCGAGTCTCTTATTGACTAGCTTGAAGGGTTTGGACACGACACATATGTTTTCTATATATTCATCTATAAAATGGGGTAATAATTTCTGTGGCATAATATTTTATTTTTGTAAGGAGTATAGATCATGTATGTACACAATTTAACATAACACCCGACATGTAATATTTCCATCATTTATTCCTTTGAACTTCTATTTCTAAAACATTCCATTCCATGCCTTTCAGAAGCCGTTCCTGAATAGGGCCGGTGTGTGATGCTACAGGTGGCTTAAGCTTCTCTCTGCTTACAGGGAACACTCTGGTTTTTGTAGCACCTGGTAGACCACCTTGAGCACAGCTCTGAAAATATAACATTCAGGGGAAGGTAGAAAACTGAGAGATAAGATATGTCTTTGTAGTAATTCAGAATCTTTTCCTGAGGAGCTCAGGAAAACCAGAAATGAGTGATGACTATCCTTTGCATGTGGCATTAATGAACATTATAATATATACATTCTGTGTTACAAATGAAGGCAGGTAGTAAGCATTTACTGTGTTAAAACACTAGTTTGCCAGATGTCTTCTATGAACAAACAGAAGCCCAGAAAGTATAAGCCTCAGTTCTTCTGACTAAAGGTTATCAACTTTTTCTCCCTATTGTGTTGCTTGTTTCATGATATGTAAAGTAATTAACTCTCATGTGACAGATTATTTGATTTATGCTATTCTTATATGTATGGTGCTAATCTTATATATTATCCTAATACAATTTCAAGGATGAGGTTTGCCTTATTTTGTTTCTATCTGAATTTAAGGGTGCAGAGAAAAATTACACAAAGTTCAATTTACCAGTTTCCCAAAAGGAAGAAATAGAAGTTTTAAATAAGTTACATATATATATTTTCTTTAATAGGTATGTGAAAAAGGGAGCAGTCCCAAATTGGTGGAACTGTTACTGAATAGTGGGTCCCGAGAACAAGATGTCCGGAAAGCACTGACAATCAGCATTGGCAAAGGTGACAGCCAAACCATCAGTTTGCTCTTAAGGAGGCTCGCCCTGGACCTGGCCAATAATAGCATATGCCTTGGAGGGCTTTGTATAGGAAAAATTGAGCCTTCTTGGCTTGGTCCTTTGTTTCCAGATAAGGCATCTAATTCAAGAAAGGAAACAAGTAAGTATTAAAAGGATTGTTTGGTGTGTCTTAGTCTAAGAATTTTTTTTTTTAAGTCACTAATCTTTTAGCTTTTATTCTAGTTTGGTTCAAATTGAGCCAAAAATATTGTAAAGCATTTGGGTATCATTTTCTTTTGGCATGAAATGCTTGAAAGTGATATTATATTTAAGTTCTTTATAACCTAGCAAATACATATTTTATAAAGATAGTGCAAGATTGTGGGATCCTTCTGAGGGGTTACTTTTCTTTTGTATATATTTTATTTATTTTAAAAGTAATTTGTGCTATTTTTAAAATAGGGAACCAATCATAAGGAAGAAAATAACAGTAACGTTTTTCATCCCTTATAGGTAATAAATGTAGTGTTTTTCCTATTTTTTATGTGTTTACATATGCATATGCATTTAAATATAAATATAGAAACATGTATATATATATATTTTTTCATTTTCAAGTTAACATACTGTTGTTTCCAGTAATAAATACATTATTAGAAGCAGTCAATGCTTCTAATTCCAGTTAAGGCAATGACTGCCAAGAAAATGTATCTCTGCACTTTGCAGTGTTGTAATACTGCCTTGGGAGATTCCTGGATGAAATCTGAAACTGGCCCCATAATGGAGGGCGAGTGGAAGCTGAAGAAAGAGGCAGACCCCTGCAGATTGTACGTGACAGGTTTAAGAAGTGAGAGAATTGAGTGTACACAGCTTGTCTTAGGTGACCGCAAGATGAGTAAATTTCCACATCCACCTGCTAGAACCTTAAAGGTTATCTACAGCTCTGAACTGGTTTCAATCTAGGTGGTCCCAACAGCTCTTGTAAAGGCAACATCCCCGAGACAGCTTCCTATGGAAGTAATGTAACCTCCTGACTGTCCCTGCCCAGCTCATGAATCAACCCAGTGATCATGTGCTTTTGGTGGCCTCCTCCAACATTCACTTTGCATTTCAATTAAGGATGTATTATTCTCTACTTTCAAGTTAATATATGTTTTGTATATATTAAGTCTGTTGACGACAGGTTATTATCAACCTCTTTAACATTTCTGTCTTTGTAGCTCTCTCTCATTTACTCGCATTATTTTTAGAGCTTGAGTTCCCAGCTTTTCCTCTGTTACCCTACTTCCTTCCCTACAGTGATCAGACTCCCTTACTCTTCCCTTAGGGCTGTCCTGTTAGTAACAGATCTCCTGTCATTTTTTCTGACACGCTCACCTGGCAATCCCCGTTCCTGGTGAGCCCCACAGCTGCTCTTCTCCTCTCCTTCTCTGAGAGTGCTGGAGCTGCCGACCCGCCCACCCACGCAGACGTCTCGAACCTGTGGGTGGGACTTAGGAGAGCCCGTCAGACTGACCTTCCCTCGGTTTCTTTGGAACTTCCTATACTCATACTTAAAGGCTTTCCCAGTGTACATATCTCAGCCTAAGGCCCCTGCCTTCTCCCTTCACTTGGCCATCTCTTCATTCCCCCTGCCTCGGCACCATATCTCTTTTTACAAGAAAACATTCCTGTTCCCATGAAGTCTGGGTGGATGGTCCTTTTGTCTGTTCCACTGCACCTTCTTCTGAGGACAATTTGGTAATATCCATTAGTATTTTTTTTCATTAGTATTTTTAATGTGCGTGCATACATTTTTTAACCCAGCAGTATACTAATAGGAATCTATGGTACATTCCTGTTAGTTCTCAAATGTACATAAAAATATATGTACAAGGATGCACATTAAAATGTTTATAATAGCAAAACAAATTAGTAAAAAAAAAATCGTAAGTATCCCTCAAAAGGAACTCTTCAAATTATCATGGTCCATTTATGCAGTGGAATGTTTTGCAATTGTTGGGGGGAAAATCCAAATGTTTGGATAAAGTGCATTATTAAGTAAAAAATAAAGGCATAGCACAGTGTTTTTAGTGTACTGTTGCTGAGCACACATTGGGATAAGGTAGTCATAAATGTCTGAATATGGAAGAAGACATGGCAGGGAAAAACTCCAGAAGTGGGCTCCCTGGTTGCCTCTGAGGGCTTTGGAGGCTAAGGAATCATTGGGTCCCATGTTCATCAGTTCAACCAGTGTCATGGCAACAACCTGACTACTTTAATTTTTGATATCTGATGAAGAGGGATTATGGGCTCATTGGAAAAAAATGAGGGGAGATCTGCCATTTATGTACTTTTTCCCTTTATTCTGTGGGAAGTGGTTTTTGTTTTGTTTTGTTTTACCATGACCTGTTTCACCTAATTAAAAACAATAAAATTACTTGATTGATTGGAGGATATAGTCATGATTTCATGGGCAGTTGGATTGAGGAAAGAACATTTTGGATTCACAGTTTTATAACATTTTCTCAGGTACTACTGGGCTGAGTCACATACTCATGGTATAATGTGAACTATGATAGTATTATGTGATGAAATTTTCCAGGCTATTTGTAGCGCAATGATGACTCAGCCAACTTATAAGAAGGATGTTAACTTTTAAATCCTATATGATTTCTCAATAGAATGAATCACATAGCAAATAGTTTATAAAAATAAGTATATAATTTATTGATTATGTTCTATAGGCATTATGCTAAATATTTTATACTTTTCATTTCATTTAATCTTCTGATAACCCTATGCTGTTTGAATTGTCATCTTCACTTTCTAAATGAGGGCACTAACACTTAGGGAGCTCATACTCATAAATTGCATCACTATGATTTGAGCACAGGCCTGTCTGGCTTCAAGCCCAGGCTCTTTTCTGAGTTGTTAGTTTAATAAATATTCAGTTTTGTCATCTACACCAAAGCTTTGTATATATTTTTAGGATTTTATTTTTTTGCAAGAGAGGGAAGGACAGACAGGGACAGACAGAAGGGAATTAAGAGAGATGAGAAGCATCAAATAGTAGTTGCAGTTGTTCACTGATTGCTTTCTCATATGTGCCTTGACCCTGGGGTGCTCTAGCTGAGCCAGTAACCTCTTGCTCAAGCCAGTGACCTTGGGCTTCAAGCCAGTGACCTTTGGACTGAAGCCAGCTGCCGTAGGGTTGTCTGTGATCCCACGCTCAAGCTGGCAACCCCACACTCAAGCTGGTGAGCCTGTGCTCAAGCTGGCAACCTCGGGGTTTTGAACCTGGGTCCTCCATGTCCTAGTCCAATGCTCTATCCATTGCGTCACTGCCTGGTCAGGTGAGGAGTTTTTTTGAAAATTAAAATTTACTGCCTTTTAAATATTCAGTATCACAGTTGTAAAGTGACTTTGGGAATAGGAATAAACAATTTTCTAGATGTATGAGAATACAAAAGGAACTTTGGTATGATAATATGTTCAGGTTTGTTAAATTGTTGTTTCTAAATTTCTGGTGTATATTTTATTTTTAGATATAGGATCCACCCTAGCAAGAATGGTCCTCAGATACCAGATGAAAAGTTCTGTGGAAGAAGGAGGTGCCTCAGGCAGTGATGGGAATTTTACTGAAGTACTTGATAAATTTGATGAGTGGAACTTCACTCCTGATTCTTACATGGACAGTGTATTTGGTCAAAGTGATGACCTAGATAGTGAAGGTATTTATTATATATAAAAAAAATAGTTCCCTTTATGTTTTATATCTCTTAACAGTGACATTAAAAAATAGGAATTAAGACAAAATCCTGGTTTAATTCATTTGTGGAAAACTTGAAGAAAATGTGTTCATTACTAGAAATAGTGCTTACTAACTCCATTAAGGCAATGGTTGTCAAGAAAATATATTTCTGCGCTTATAAGTGTTTTTATATTGCCTTTAATTGGTGAATTGTGACAACTGCAATGAAGAAAGACAGACTGGAACTGGATTCTACGTTCCATGATTAATTATATCCCTTTCTGAATTGTGTAAGCCCCTTACTCTTATTTAAGGTATTATTGCTAACCTGCCAGGATTTTCTATAAGAATTAGATAAAATGTATATAAACTGGGAGAGTTCTTTACAAATCGGAAGTAATTAATAAAATATATATTTACTTTTATTCAAATTAAAATAATATTATTTTAATAACTCACCTGAGATAACTTAAAAATTGACAAGGCAAGATAAATAATGACAGTGATTTAGGCTGACAAATTTAATGCAATGCAGTTTGATGAAAACGGGGTGAGGTGCTTTTTAAATTAACAGAGTACGATGGAAAACTTTGGGTGATAGAATAAAGTATCTATCTCAGAGGGCCAAAAGTAGGGGTATTCCAAAATCTCATGACTCAAGACCAATTATTTTTTTAAATGATTTTTACTGAGAAATAATTACTACAGAATAAAATACACCTATTGTAAGTGTATATTTTCATGGACTTTGAAATTTTTATTCATCCATGTAATCAGCACCACTAATCAAGTCATACAACATCTCTATCATCCAACAAATCCCCTTCTGCCTCTTCACAAAGAATGTTCCCAACTTTGATTTATGGCAGTCACTGTTCTGCTTTCATCACTGTAGATTTCATTAGTATATTCTCAAGTTGCATATAAACTTTTATGTCTGGCTGTTTTTAAAGTGGTTGTACCATATTTATTATACTCCCATCAGTAATCTATAAAAACTCTAGTTGCTTTACATCCTCATCACACTACAACCTTTGGTGTTGTCAATCAATTTAATTTTCGCCTTTCTAGTGAAGGCATAGTTCTAGCTCATTTGGGTTGAATTTTTATTTCTTTGATCATTATTGATTTTGGAAATATTTTTATGTTCATATATTTTCTTTGTGAATTATCTGTTTCCATGTTTGCTAACTTTTGTGTTGTCTTATTATCTTATTATGAGTTCTTATATGTTTTGGTAGAAGTCTTTCGCCAATATTTTCACCTAGTTATAGCTTGTCTTTTTTACATATGAGTATTTTTCAAAGAACAGAGTTTTAAAAATTTGATCAAGTGCAGTTTTTAAATTTTTTCTCTTATGGCTTGTGTTTTTCTATCCCATTCAAGAAATATTTTCCTATCCCAAATTTGTTAATATTTTCTTCTGTTTCCTCATGGAAGTGTTAAAATCTTAGCTTTTACTTTTATGTCTAAAATCCATTTTAGTGTTGTGTACGGTGTCAGTAAAGGATTGACATTTTTTTCCATATAGCTGTCCAATTATTTTACTATTGTTGATAGTGCTATATTTCCTTATTGAATTAATAGCATGTTTGTCCAATTTATTTATTTATTTTTATTTTTAATTTTTTTATTTTTCTGAAGTTGGAAATGGAGAGGCAGTCAGACAGACTCCCGCATGCGCCCAACCGGGATCCACCCGGCATGCCCACCAGGGGGCGATGCTCTGGCCATCCAGGGCGTTGCTCTGTTGCAACCAGAGCCATTCTAGTGGCTGAGGCAGAGGCCATAGAGCATAGAACCATCCCCATTGCCCGGGCCAACTTTGCTCCAATGGAGCCTCGGCTGCGGGAGGGGAAGAGAGAGACAGAGAGGAAGGAGAGGGGGAGGGGTGGTGAAGCAGACGGGCGCTTCTCCTGTGTGCCATGGCCAGGGGTTGAACCCGGGACTCCTGCATGCCAGGCTGATGCTCTACCACTGAGCCAACCGGCCAGGGCATGTTTGTCCATATTGAGATGGTACTATTTCTGCATTCTTTGTTCTGTGTCATTGATTTATAGCTTTATCCCTATACAGCCGCCATATTATCTTGTTTACTGTAGTTTAATAGTAGATCTTGAAATCAGGTAGTGTAAACCTTCTGGTGTTCTTTTTCAGAATTGTTCTCACTAAGCTAGGTTATTTGCATTTCCATATTTATTTGAATCAAGTTATTTTTATTAGAGCAAATATAGTATTTATATATAATTATGCAGAATTAATATGTAAATAATATTTTATTAATATTATAAACTTACAGTTAATGTCTAAATAATAATTACTTTATATTAAATCTTTAATTGAATTTGGGGGCATTGATGGCTTAGTAATATGAGTCTTCTGACATATTAATGTGGTATATTTCCATTTATTTGTCATTTCAAATTTCTGTTATGAATGTTTTGTATTGCATGTTTTTTGAAGTTATTGTAAATAGTATTGTATTTGAGTTCTAGTGTCCAGTAGGCCACCACTGATATATGGAAATACAATTCACTTATTTGTATCTTCATATTATATCTTGTGAACTTGTTAAACTCACGAGTTCTAACAGTTTTTTGTTGATCTCAGAATTTTCTATGTTTTCAATAATGCCATTTGCTGATAACGGCAGATTTACTTCTTTCTTACTGATCTATCATTTAAAAAAAATTATTGCTTTATTGCACTGGCTAGGACTACCGTACAGTGTTAAATGGAAGTTATGAGAGTAGGCATTGCTTTCTGGTTTCCAAACCTAGAGTAAAAGCATTCAGTTTTTGTCATTAAGTGTGACATGCTTTTTTCATAGACACCCTTCACAAAGTTGAAGAAGCTCCTTTCTGGTAATTCTTTGCTGAGACTTTTTATCACTAATGGGTGTTAAAAAATTCTTTTCTCTATGTGTAATGGCATATTTTCCCTCTTTATTCTGTTAATAATGTTAATTATATTGATAGATTTTCTTGTGTTAAACCATACTTGCATTTCTGGGGTATATCTCACTTATTCATGATGTATTATTATTTTTGTATATTATTGAATTTGATTATCTAAATTTTGTCAAGTATTTTGATGTATAAAGGATATTTGCCTGTAGGTTGACGTTTCCTTGCAATTATGAGAGTAACATTAGATTTCAAACAAGTTGGGAAGTTTCCAAGTTTACTATTATCTTAAGGAGTTTGTGTAGGACAGATACTATATATTATTTTCTTAACTGTTTAAAAGAATTCACCAGTAAAGCTATATAGGTAAAGTTTGGAGGGATAGTTTTAATTATAAATCTAATAATTTTAGTAGATTTATTATTATTTTGAGTTTTATTACTTCTTGCATCAGTTTTTATAATTTGCGACTTTCAAGGAATTTGTCCATTTCACATAAGTTGCCAAATTTATTTGTTTGATGTTATTTATAATAATTTTCTTATGATTTTGTTAATATTTGTAATATCTGTAGTGATATCTGATTTGAAATTCTTGCTAACTTGTGTCTTCTTTTCCTCTTCTTTAGTCTAGCTCCAGGTTTATTATTTTTCTTGATCTTTTTAAAGATCAGAATATTGTTTTTTTATTTTTTCTATTGTTGATCCATTTTCCTTTTTATTAACTTTTTGCTTTAATCTGTATTTTCTTTATTTTACTTATTTTGATTTTATCTGACTCTTCTTTTTATAGATTTTTTTTGAGAGAGACAGAGGAGGGGAGAGAGATGAGATGCACCAATTGATAGTTATGGCACCTTAGTTGTGCAGATTGCAGCACATTGATTTCTTTCTCATATGTGCCTTGACTGGGGGAGGACTCCAGACAAGTCAGTGACCCTTTGCTCAAGCCAGCAGCCCTCTACTCAAGCTGGTGAGCCCTTGCTCAAGCTGGTGACCTCGGGCTTTCAAACTTGGGTCCACAACTTTCTAGGCCAATTCTCTGTCTACTGTGCCACCAGGCAGTTAAATAATTTAAAGTGTGATTCTTATATATTCTTAATGTGGAAGCTTAGAAAACTGATTATTAGATCTCTCTTATTTATTATATGAACATTTGATACACATCCTTCTTAGAACCACTTTAGCTGCATCCTGCAATGTTTATATATTTGTTTACATTCACTTTGAAAGTTTTATATGTGATTTTTTTTTTTGACTCCCGGGTTATTTGAAAGAGTGTTTATTTTCCAAATATTTGGAGATTTTTTCATACAACTTTATCTTATAGATTTAAATTGAACTTGTTGGGTCAGAGAATCTACTCTAGTAATTTTTACCCTTTTAAATTTATTAAGATGCTTTATGGACTACCAAATGGTCTATCATAGTGGAAGTTTCATGTGAAATTTAAAAGAATGTCTATTTGTCCAAATTGGAGTAAAGTCTATTAGGTCGAATTGTATGATAAGTTTCTCAGGTCTTCTGTATCAATAACTTCTCTACTTGGTTTGAGAAAAGAAATGATAAAATTGAAACATGGATTTGTTAATTCTTTTCATTTGATCAGTTTATGCTTTGTGCATTTTGGAGCTCTGTTAAAGCATATGCAAACATTAAGGATTATAATTTTTTTTAATGACTTGACCCCTTTATATTTATCCAAGTTTACATTTAGTATCATCATTTCCTCTTCCCGAAGGCCTCCTCTTTTACATTTCTCATAGTGCAGATCTGTGCAACCCCCTTTGCAGGCTACTGGAGCACATTTTCCATGTCTTTGCCCCTGATTCCCAGCGAAGTTCGTCTCCGTGAATGTTGATCTTCATCTCATCTCTGCAAAGCCAGCCAGTTTTGTTTAAATTCCTTCATCCTGTGCGTAGGGCCTTCAAATTGTCCTGAGGCAGAAAGCCAGGGTGATCAGAGAAGACTTACATAATTAGTTTCCCTTCATTCCAGGACTAGGAAGTCCTGCACTCTCTCTTGCCCAATGTTTGAAACCAGTTTAAAAATATTTTGTCCAATTTTCCAGTTGTTTGTAGTGGTTGGTTAAGGTCAGTGCTTGTGCTCCATCATGGCTGAAAGAAAAATTCTTCTTTAGTAGTTTTAAACAAAGGAAAACATTAGAAATGCTAACGTTAAAAAAACTATAAAATGCGTCTGTTGCTTCTATAAACAATATGCTAATAGAAATTTCACAGACATAAAGGGGAATAATTATAAAAAATGTAATTAATATTAGATATATAAATTTAAATTATGAAGTCATTTTATTAAAATGCTTATGCATAAAATAATTTAAATTTTAGGATAAATTAAATTTTAATGGTGAATTAAGTAGGATTTGTATCAATTTTACAATTTATATAAAACATTGTAAAGTTGACTTTTAAATATGTAGATTTTATAATTTGTTTAGACACTTAAAATTATTTCTGATTCTAAGATAAAGAGTGGTAGAATTTAACCTCATCATTTTTCAGTAATGCCACCACATTATTTATCATTAGTAATATGATTTGTTTATTGATATTTATTTTTTTGAAAATTCATAATTTTAAAAGTAGTTTTCAACCTGGCTGGTTGGCTCAGTGGCAGAGCGTCGACCTGGCGTGCAGAAGTCCCTGGTTCGATTTCCGGCCAGGGCACACAGAAGAAGCGCCCTTCTGCTTCTCCACCCCTCCCCCTCTCCTTCCTCTCTGTCTCTCTTTTCCCCTCCCGCAGCCGAGGCTCCATTGGAGCAAAGATGGCCCGGGCGCTGGGGATGGCTCCTTGGCCTCTGCCCCAGGCGCTAGAGTGGCTCTGGTCGCGACAGAGCGACGCCCCGGAGGGGCAGAGCATCCCCCTGGTGGGCAGAGCGTTGCCCCCCGGTTGGGCGCATGCGGGAGTCTGTCTGACTGTCTCTCCCCGTTTCCAGCTTCAGAAAAATACAAAAAAAAAAAAAAAGGTAGTTTTCATTTTTTCATCTCTCTCAATACAATATGGCTAACTAAACTCAATGTGTTAATTTAATGTTACTTTATATATGAAACCATAAAACATGAAATTCAAATAGAGATGTAAATTGTTGAATGTTAAATGATTTAAAGTGTGATTTCAATATTTAAAACAAGATTTGAAAAAGTTCTAAGGAAATTTCAGAGAAACGGTAAAGAATAGCTTTGATCATATTTGTGCATAAACTTTCTTTGCTTCCTGTTTATGCATGTGTTTATTATTGTATTTTAACTATTTTTACTTATTTTTTTCCTACTATACTATGAGCTCAAATGAGTTATGGATTATTCTCCCTGCTTATGTTTATCTAATACTCAGTATCTAACATATGCCAACCATTCAGTAAATATTTATGATGAAGAAAATGTAACTGAATTTTGAAAATGAAAAGCCAACATAGTTTTCTATTTTAAAGATGTTTCAACAATAATTGGACAATTTCCATTAATGAAAATGTGTTTAATTTTTTATCGTCTATGATACTAGTATTTTATGATTGAGTAAACATTTACTTGCCTTTATTTTATCATTTAAATATAGGAAGTGAAGGTTCATTTCTTATGAAAAAGAAGTCAAATTCAATTAGTGTAGGAGAATTTTACCGAGACCCTGCCTTGCAGCGCTACTCACCCAATTTGCAAAGGCATTCCAATTCTTTGGTAAGTTAAATTGTGGCTATGGTGTGTATTTTGTTACTGACATTCTCTCTCTCTCTCTCTCTCTCTCTCTCTCTCTCTTTTTAAGTGAGAAGGGGGAGATAGAGAGACAGACTCCTGCATGCTCCCTGACCATGATCCAGCTGGCAACCCCATCTGGGGCCAACGCTTGGATCAATAGAGCCACTGGATGCAGGAGGGAAAGAGAGAGAGAAGGGGGGAGAGAGGGGAAGAGAGCAGATGGTTGCTTCTCATGTGTGCCTTGACCAGGGACGGAGCCTGGGATATCCACAGGCTGGGCTGATGCTCTATCCACTGAACCAACTGTCCAGGGCCAACATTCTCTTGATAACTGAAATCATAGGTTAAAGCTAAGAGCTGTTGGTGTAGACTTCCCTGATCTATGAAAAGTTCATATCACAATAGCAATAAATATATTTATATATTATTTTAAATTTATACTTGTAGACTTTTGAGAGCGTTTGGGGCATATACAGGGTGAGGCAAAAGTAGGTTTACAGTTGTTTGTATGGAATATTATACAATAATAAGTAATCACAACAAGAATAAACTGTGTTTCGTGTACTCACAACTGTAAGTGCACTTTGCCTCACCCTGTATGTATTACGTACTCTTCAAAATGGTTTTATCCTTGTTTTCTTTTCAGAGCTCCATGTCTATTATGGTGTGCAGGCTAGGTCTCTGTCTTACAGTATGGTTGACCCCATGTATACTTTATATAGAAATCTTATAATGATTCCTAAGGAATCCAGATAAGAAATGTTATCTTTGCTCCAAAAAGTGACAGTGATTGCAGTATAAATGTCTATTTGTTTAATAGGGACCCATTTTCGATCATGAAGATTTATTGAAGAGAAAAAGAAAAATATTGTCTTCAGATGATTCACTCAGTAAGTATTTGAAAGTAAGCATATGGAAATAGATATTTTGAGCAGAATATAGTGTTTGTTAAATTTCTTCCAATTGTTCAAATTTTCTTGATGCCAGTTTCATCTTATATAATCTTCAAGTTATATTTACCTAGTGATTGCACTGTCTGTTGGAAAATGAAACATAGATTTAAATTTTTACCTTTTTTAATGTTATATAGGACACTTTTATTTTTTCTGAAGTGCAAATAATATCCTCACCAGTGCCACTGTTCATCTCTTTCTCCAGGTCTGTTGTTTTTTTACACTGTTAGTATCGGTTGATTAAATATGCATTATTTATTTTGCATCACCAGCACTGGAGTGTAAGTTTCATAGTTTGGTTTTTCACTGTACCTCCAGTGCCTCGAGGAGACCCTACACTATTTGGTGATCAATAAGCATTTACCAAGTTAAATTACTTGCTTATTTTCATTGTCTGTTTTTGACAAAAGGGTCATCAAGACTTCCGTCCCATATGAGGCATTCAGACAGCTCTTCTTCCCTGGCTTCTGAAAGAGAATATATTACATCATTAGATCTTTCAGCAAATGAGCTAAGAGATATCGATGCCCTAGGCCAGAAATGCTGTCTAAGCGTTCATTTGGAGCATCTCAAAAAGCTGGAGCTTCACCAGAATGGACTCAGGAGCTTTCCACAACGGCTATGTGAAGTAATTTCAATTTACCATAATAACTTTCAGCATATTTGAAGAGTGTTTGCATTTATTTTTACAATACGTGGTTAAGTCTTTTAAAAAGGAGGTTCTACTTTTGTGTCATTGGACAATAATTCCCCCTTCTGGTTTTCACACACGTATCTTACTTAATCTGGGTGGTGTTCAGGAACATCTTTGAGGGCAGGCAATGGAATTGAAGAAGTGATTAAAAAGGAATTCAGGCTTCTATCCTAATGATACATGTTAAAGTCTCTACCTCAAGGCGATACGTTGGTTATGCCTTCAAGTATTTAATTCTGAGACAATTTGAACTGCTTAAACTAGGTAGACTAGATTTAGACCTGGTTTGGTGGCACTGGCTCTGGCTCAGCGACCAGCTCTGTGATTATAAGAACCTGTTACTTCGACTACTCTAAGCCTTTATTTCCTCATCTGCCAAATACAGAGGCTTGACTAAACTGCCCCTAAAGCATTTATGAAGTTTTAAAAGTATATGTAACTTAAAACTTGATTATTTTGCTTAAAGTTTTTATTTCATAAGTACCCTGCTGATAGGGTAGTCCCGGAATATTGACTTTGTCATTCATTTTTATGTACTATGGATCAGAAGTCAAAGAAGTTAGACTGACAATTTTGAAAGATTGCACTATAAATGTTTATATTATTAGGCTGATTCCTTTGAACTGTAAATTTTGATAAAGGATTTACTTGTTTTTTTTAAAGCTAGTTTTATGGCAAATGCATTTTTCCTTTTCTAACCCAGAAAATTTACCATAATTTTTAGACATTTAAAAAGCAATGTTGCATGATTTTTAAGTATATTTTACTGTTATCTTTCTCCTAAAGTTTGAATATCTGGAGAGAGAGATACCACCATGTCTAAAATGTGTCTTCTCTTTCTCCTCTTCTTTGCCTTTCTAAAATTTCCAAGTCACAGGGTGTTATTTTAAATGTCACTTCCTTACCTTCTGCCTCTCTTCTCCCCTTCTTCCCTCTAGACGAGGTTGATTACCCACCTGCTTTAGATTCCCATGGTGCCCCTGGAATTTCTCCCCTAACTCATTCGCTTATAAATTTTTATCTGAGATATATTGTCATCATTACATCATGAACTCCTTGAGAACAGGAACTGTTTCAGGCTTGTTGGTGTCTGTCCCCAGTGCCAAGGAAGGTTGACATAGAGTAAAAACTCAATCAAGGATTATTGAATTAATTTGTGAAAGGATTATAAACTGATACTTGGTAGTCCTTCAATAAGTATTTGTTAAAAATAAGTAAAAAAAAAAAACTAGAGTGCAGCTTAGTTAAAAGAGAGAGAGAGAGAGAGAGAGAGGGAGAGAGAGACTTTGAAGAGAGAGTGGCAAGGTGAGACGTATTAAGGCATTCAAAGACAGGACTTGCTCAGAACCTTTTCTCAACGAAATTTCAAGCTGATACCCTTAAATGGTAGTTTTTGTTAATGCTTATCACTGTTTCTTTACAAAAAAATTTCCTGATTTAACCTTGGGAATAAATAATTTTAAAACCTTTCCTTCTGAATAATCTGGTAGGATATGAATCAATGGCAGAGATTTATAAACAACTTCTGGGACAAAGATCCATTAAGAAGAATTTATAATCATGTCAAATTCTTTAGAATTTCATGTGAGGATAAATATGTTGATATGAAAAGAGCACAGAAAAGTGATTGTTTTTTGTATTTTAACCCTTTGACAATAATTCATACAAAAGTTTAAAAGATTTACATAGTATATAAATGGAAGATTACTGTTATAGTAGAATTAGAAATTGCTTCTAAATAGAAAATAGAAATTAAAAAAATAGAAGTTCTAAAAAGAAATTCTAAATAAAACATGTATTATATACAGTGATTACTTTTATGGTTAAATCTTATTTATATTAAAATGTATAGCATTTTCCAAAGGCTAGTATTTTAAAAAAATGTATTCCCAGGATTGTATTGTACTGCTCATGCTTTAAATCATTGGTTTAAATATTTGTTGAGGCCTGTTTTGCTTCCATTTTTCCTTGTTGCAGGAAAAATCCCCCCCCCCAAAAGCTGAATTAAACTCTAAAGCTGATTTTGTGACCCTGCTTTTGAAAGCCTGCCTGCTATATTCTTCCTGTTTTTTCCCATTTTACAACCAGAATAACTGGACCAGTCAGTATACTGTAATTCTGTTGTGTATTGTGTTTTCAATTATTCAGAAAATTCTTAATGGTTCTAATAACCAGAGTTTTGGAAGGCAGAAATATTAGCAAAACTGAAGTTCCTCAGATGGTTCATGTTAGAATATTAAAATACTGTCTAGAACTGAAGAGAGTAGAAGGGGGATGAGTGGTGATGGGAGGAGACTTGACTTGGGGTAATGAACGCTCAATACAACATATGGATGATATGTTATAGAATTGTACCCCTAAACTTATATAATTTTATTAATCAATGTCAACCCAGTAAATTCAGTAAAAATATTGTCTTTCTAGACACTGAAGTCTTTGACACATTTGGACTTGCACAGTAATAAATTTACATCATTTCCCTCCTACTTGTTGAAAATGAATTGTATCACCAACCTTGATGTCTCTCGAAATGACATTGAACCCTCAGTAGTTCTGGATCCTGCAGTGAAGTGTCTGACCTTGAGGCAGTTTAACCTGTCATATAATCAGCTGTCTTCTCTTCCCGAGAACCTTGGGGATGTGGTAGAGAAACTGGAACAGCTCATTTTAGAAGGGTAAGAAGGGTTCAGTAGAAACAAGGGTATTACCTTACGTTGAAGTTTCATAAGGTTGACGAGATATGCTGACATTATTTCTACAGTAATAAGTTTTAAACAGCAATATGATAAAAAAAAATTGGGGCAACTAATATCGCAGCTTATATCAATTGACTTAAGTTTTCGCAGCTAATTTTAAAAATAATAAATCTGCTGTGATGCTGTTCTTTGAAGGCAAATTGTTTTCATTTATTTCCCTTAAAACATATGAGTTTATAAAATTTCATCCTCATTGCATCTCTTATGACTAGAAATAAAATATCAGGAATGTGTCCTCCCCTGAGCCTGAAGGAACTGAAGATTTTAAACCTTAGTAAAAACCACATTTCATCCTTATCAGAGGACTTCCTGAAGGCGTGCCCTAAAGTGGAGAGTTTCAGTGCCAGAATGAATTTCCTAGGTAAGTGTCTGTGTGAGTTATCTCTGTCCCGGTACTTTTGAATATTATAGGATGAGTCATATATGGGCACTTCAAGAGGGGATTGAAAGGCATTATTTTAGTTTGAGTATTATGTGGGAGTTTCAAATATAAAGTTAGCAGGTTGGTGATAAAAGAAATGAGGTGTCAAGCCATGGATACAGGAAGGAAACCTAAATGCCTGTTACTAAGGGAAAGCCACCAAGCTGAAAAGGCTGCATACTGGATGAGTCCAACTATAAGACACTCTGGACTAGGCAAAGCTGTGGACACAGTGAAACAATCAGTGCTTGCCAGGAGTTTGGAGGAAGGAAGAGAGGGATGAATAGTTGGACAAGAAGGTGTTTTGGGACAGTAGAGCTGTTCTGTATGCTGCTGTTATATGGACACATGTCATTATATATACATTTGTCAAGACTTATAGACTATATAACACAAAGAGTGAACTCTGTTGTAAACTATGGACTTTAGTTAATGATACTCTATTAATTTTGGTTTACCAGTTACAGTAAAGATACCAGATTATGCAAGTTATTCATAATAGAGAAAAAGAATTAGTGTTGATGAGTTTGGTTGTGAGGAGACTCTGTACTTTCCACTCATATTTGCTGTAAATACAAAGCTGATTGAAAGAAATCTCCTTTTTAACTATTAAAAAATTTAAAATGTTAACATTAATTTTTTTTTAAATTAAAAAATAATTTTAGCAAGTTAGAATTGACATAGACCAAAATGACAATATCTTGGGCATCAGGTAGTCATTATACTGTGGTTCCTGTTAGTCAATTAAACTAAACACTCATAGGGCTGCCTGCCCTGGACACAGCAGGAGCACTGCATTTCCTACTGACGGTTCTTCAGAAATTTTTTTGGAGTATAAGTGTACTTAGTATTATTGTTTTTAAAGAAGTGAAACTAATCATTTGACAGTTTTCAAATTAGTAAGGTTAATGTATATTCATTGAATTCTTGCTTTGTGCAAAATATTACAATAATATATGCTATGACCTTTACTTTTATTAAAAGTAATGGAATACCCACTCTATCTAAAATACCCTTAGCATGTGAGATAATGGGGAATTGTGTTTATTTTTAGCCTACTTGACATTCTAATATTAAGCGAAAGATACTTTTATAGGAATAAACAGGAACTCCTCATATTTTATCTTCCTTATTGGAGGCCATATGCACTTTTTCACACATGACTATTATATACCTGATTTGGCAAATTATTTTTTTGTTTAGTAAAATAATTTTAATAACTTTTCATAGCAGAGAAGTTTGACTACTTATTTAAATATATTAACTTGTCAGAACTATCAGAAACGAATAATGATAAAAGCCAAGTCAATTTGCCTAGTTTTTCCTTTTTTCTCATTTCCTCTTAACCTCTTCTAATATTGACCTTGTTCTTACCATAAGCCTGAAACTGGGGATAGTGTGATTTGCTTACTAGTGACCAAAGCAAACCTGGTCTCTTTCCTTAAGGACCATGTACTTAAATTCAGAAGGCAGGCATTAAATAGTTATGGCACCACTAAATGTGATTGTATATTGTGCTAAGTGCTGTGAGGAGAAGGTCCCAGATGCTACGAGGGCATCTCAAGGGGATCTGATGCAGACTGTGGAGGAAGGGAAGTGTTAAGTTTAAATTGGGTCTGGGAAAAAGAGCATTTGAAAGGACCTGAGGTTTGGTTATGATTAATGTGTCATCTCAGCTGAATTTCACAAAAGCCCTATAGGGCAGCCTGACCAGGTGGTGAGGTAGTGGATAGAGTGTCAGACTGGGATACAGAGGACCCAGGTTCGAAATCCTAAGGTCGCCAGCTGGAGTGCAGGCTCATCTGGCTTGAGTGTGGGTTCACCAGCTTGAGTGGGGAGTTGCTGGCTTGAGTGTGGGATCATAGAGATGACCCCATGGTTGCTGGCTTGAGCCCAAACATCACTGGCTTGAAGGCCAAAGTTGCTGGATTGAGCAAGGGGTCACTTGCTTTGCTGCAGCTCACCGTCCCTCCACCCCGTGGGTCAAGGCACATATGAGAAAGCAGTTAATGAATACAGTAAGGAAACAAAGAGACTAAGGAGCCACAATAAAAAATTGATGCTTCTCCCTCTCTGTCTCTCTCTTCCCCTCCCGCAGCCAAGTCTCCATTGGAGCAAAGTTGGCCCGGGCACTGAGGATGGCTCTATGGCCTCCACCTCAGGCGCTAGAATGGCTCTGGTTGCAGCAGAGCGACGCCCCAGATGGGCAAAGCATCGCCCCCTGGTGGGCATGCCGGGTGGATCCCGGTCGGGCACATGTGGGAGTCTGTCTGACTGCCTCCCTGTTTCCAGCTTCGGAAAAATACAAAAAAAAAAAAAAATTGATGCTTCTCATCTCTCTCCCTTCCTGTCTGTCCCTCTGTCTGTTTCACTCTCTGTCACACACATTAAAAAAAAAAAAAAAAAAAAAAAAGCCCTATTTAGTAGGGCAGGTCTGATTTCTGATTGTCTAATTGAGGAAATTGAAGCACTGTGATTTTTGTGTGGCAGTTCTTCGATTTTATAAGAGTGTGTTCCATACAGCATCTGAACCTCAAGACTCCATTCTTAAGTGGAGAATCATTTCTACTAACTTATTTTGTCACAAATACTTTTGGGAACTAGGTGAGGGAGCACAGCATGTACCTTTCTGCTTCCCAGGAAGACAGTTCCTAGCAATGTCTTAGAATATTTGGACCCTTGAAGATTTTCTAGATAAAGCATAACCTACATTTTTCATCCTGAAAATGCTAAGAAATAATTTCTCAAGCCACTTTCAGAGAACTCTAGGTTTTTAGATTTTTGTAAAATCTCGGATATCATCTGGTCTAGCTACACTATTTTGCAGATGACAAAATAGGCTATGTGACTTGCTCATTGTCCAACATTGTGTTCCTCAGAATTTTATTCCCTGGAGGTCCTCATACTGTATTTTTGTCTTGGAAATTTATAAGATATACGAAAACATTGAGAACACTGAGATATTTTACTTTATTTTCCTAATGTTTCCTCCCTCTCTTAAGATCACATGATCAAAGAATACTTTTATTAAGCAACATCCAGTATCATTCCATAGAACACTCATTATGAGATGGTACTATGAAGCATTTTCATCCCTATATTGTATCATATATTAGTATTACAAAGTGTTTTGTTACAGTTAAGAGTAATTTGATTTAATCTATAATGAATTTCACATAATATCACACATAATTTGAAATGACAATTCTAATAATTTTTACTTTTGTAGATGTTGGATACAAAATTTATGTTTAGATGGTTATTTAGCTTTCATATTAAAGATCTTTATAAGTATTGTAGATTATTTAAATGTTTAGTTGTAGTATTAATGATGTTACCTTATTTTAAAAGCAGCTTTTCTTAAATTGTCAGCATGAGAATAGAAATTAAATTAAGTGACAAATCATTGGTAGCTGTTCTTATAGACTCCAATAGAAATCTAGTTAAAATGATTAAAATGTGCCTTATCTCATTTTAATTTTCTTTTAGCTGCTGTGCCTTTTTTACCTTCTTCTATGACAAGCATAAAATTATCTCAAAACAGATTTACGTGTGTTCCAGAAGCAATTTTAAATCTTCCACAGTAAGTTTATTATTTTAACTTTAAAACCACATGAGCTGGAACAGAACCTTCAGAAACATTGTTTTGATTTAGGCATATAAATGTAATTGATTTCTAAATCTACTCAGCTTAAAATTTTTTAAATCTAGGAATGTTTGACATTTCACTAGACAAAAGATGGAAGTTGTTACTTTGATTTTTAAACTTTTCTATTAATTTAGTGTGCGATTGTCTAGAAACAATTTAAGATTATTTACTGTATAATTGCATTGTTATAATCAAATGAGTGCAATGACTATCACTTTAAAATTTCACTTGCACTAGAGGTTGATATGTTGCTAAGATACTATTAACTTGGAAGTTATACTTAAATTTCAGTGCTGTTTTTGGTGAAGATTAGGACAATTTATGTAGCCCCAGGAATTTGGGGTATTTTTGGTTATTTTCTATAAAAATGAAAGCTTCCTGTTAACAGACACATGCATTAATTAGATTTGAAATGTGTTGTCATCTTAAATACTATTCTAATTGTGTTATACATTATAAACCAAATCCATAAGTGTATACATAGAAATATGTGCATATATAGGCAAATAATACTAAAATATAATCTAGCCATAAAGTGTGTCAGACAAATTTATAATAGATAATTTAAATCCAATTTGAGAATATGTCAACCACTGTTCTAATTGCCCAACAGTGGATCATCTCTTTAACCTTCCTGATAATCCTTTGAAATAGGTACTGTTATTATCTTCACTATATAATGAGAACATTATTTCATTAGTGATGTAAAGTAGCTAGCCTAAAGTCACAGTTTTAAACACTGGTGGTTTAACTTCAGACTCTCAACTTGCACAAACAGGCACCTCTAGAATTCAGGTGGTCCTATTATTTTCAGCATAATATATTCCAGACATTGTGTTTGAAACTTAAATATTGGCCCTGGCCAGTTGGCTCAGCGGTAGAGCGTTGGCCTGGCGTGTGGGGGACCCGGGTTCGATTCCCGGCCAGGGCACATAGGAGAAGCGCCCATTTGCTTCTCCACTCCCCCCCTTCCTCTCTGTCTCTCTCTTCCCCTCCCGCAGCCAAGGCTCCATTGGAGCAAAGATGGCCTGGGCGCTGGGGATGGCTCCTTGACCTCTGCCCCAGGAGCTAGAGTGGCTCTGGTTGCGGCAGAGCGACGCCCGGAGGGGTAGAGCATCGCCCCCTGGTGGGCAGAGCGTCACCCCTGGTGGGCGTGCCGGGTGGAACCTGGTCAGGCGCATGCGGGAGTCTGTCTGACTGTCTCTCCCCATTTCCAGCTTCAGAAAAATGCAAAAAAAAAAAAAAAAAAGAAACTTAAATATATAGGAAATTTTATTAGGAGATATATGCCATAAAAATTTCTTCCCAGAGAGCTGAAAATATTATTTAGTCCCTAATATACCTAATATATACTATACCGTTAGACACCATCTTTAGGTATACATTTTCACCATTTCATATGTTTTTCTTTACATTTATTCTTTTGTTTTACAAATGAGCATCCAGTTGGTCAACTTTAATCTCCATTTAGGTATAGAGACAGTGCTTTTGAACAAACTGGTGATTCTTAGGTTTGTCTCAATGGCAATATTTTATTAGATGATCATGTCTTATAGCTAATACTGTCAAATTAATTTTTTTTGTTTTCATGCATTACTATAAATTAGTCCAAAATCTAGTTAATCATTTTAAAATAGCAAGAGTGTTGCTGTACAGACCAGAATCTTTGTCTAGCAGGCTGTACAGCTCTGAATTTAGAATTAACCCATCATGCTTTAGATATGCTGGATGAGAGAGTCAGTATATAGTTGGGAAAGTCAGGCAAACTTTTTGTCAAATATACCATAATCCCTGACTGTCTTTATTCTTCCTACACACATACACTCGTATGTCATGTATTTTTTTCTATTTTCTGCAAACTTCGGGTCATGTGGTTTTGCATGAAAGCAACCAATTTGCATCAATGGCCTTCCTAATGCAACAGCTCATGGTCAGTGTTAGGGAATGGCGTTTATCCCTCTGAGATAGGCTGGTAAAAGGGTGTGCCCATGAACCTTATTAATTAACTCTAGGATCCAGACTCTGAAAAATCTTCCCAGTAATGAGTGAAACTGAAGATTTACAGTGAAACTGTAACTCCTATAGAGGAGGCAGGGATTTTAATGACCACTTTTGCATTTGTTTATTATGATTTTTCATGTATCATAATCTTTGTAAAATACTTGTTCTTTTTTCTCATTCTGTGATCAACATTTTTATGTTTCTGCAGTAAGAAGATTAGGACTCAATTTTACTTTTAATGGTTCTTATTCATTTAAATATCATCCCTAATGATATATGCCTTCTTTCTAGTCCATATATAACTGTATGTACACAGAAATACACATGCACACTTATATTATATATATCTTTATATTGTTGGTTTTAAAGTTCTTTCCTCACTACTGAAAATTACTGGTGACATAATTTCATGTATTTTGGAAGCACTCATTTGTTTTTTTTTATCTTGACATTGTATTGTTTTAGCTTGCGATCCTTAGATATGAGCAGCAATGATATTAACTATCTACCTAGTCCTGCACACTGGAAATCTTTGAACTTAAGGGAACTCTTGTTTAGTCATAATCAGATCAGCATCTTGGATTTGGGTGACAAAGCACATGCATGGTCAAGAGTAGAGAAACTACATCTTTCTCATAATAAATTGAAAGAGGTAAGAGGTCATCTTTATTTGCTTAAACTTCTTTCTTGCCAGTTTGAAAATATGCTTTTGTAATTTGCATCATCACAAATTATCATTTTAAAATCCTTAATTTTAATTTCCTTATATTTGACTGAGATCTGAACCTACCCTGAGATAAATTGGTATGTTAACAACTCTTAAATTCCATAAAAGATGTGCTCTATTTTTTAATGATATGAATATATATATTTAACTATGAATATATTTAATGATTTAAGTGTGCCATTTAATCACTAAATCTCTGATCTGTTAATCGACTCTTAGATGTTCTACACTTCTGGAGTTGACACCGGGCTGATTATGGCCTGTGTTTCAGCTGACTGTCTTTCCTACATCTTAAATTTCGGCATCCCTTCACCATGCTACCCCTCATCCAAGTGGGCCAACCTCCTTTGCTTCACTCCACTGCCTCTGTTACAAATCTGAAATTGATTATCCATTTATCTCAGGAAAAAAAGTGTTTTTTTTGCCGAGTTCATGCCTATTGCCTATAAAAAGCCAAAATAGAATTAAGTGTCTAAAACTGTGGGGTTCAGAATAACTGTGAATATTTTTGGTACCTGATTTTTGCCAGCAAATTAATGGTTTTTATTCTAAAAGTAATGAATATTGCTTAAAATTTGGGAACAGAAAAAAAAATAGTCTAGTTAGCGTTCTTCGGTATAAACAGTTAGTTGTATTTTAATAGCATTAAGTTATATGTAAGTTTGTCATAACCAGATCTGTATAGTTTGACCTAAGAACAGTATGAGGGAACAGACTTGGAGCCTGAGAGGATTAGATTTGGCAAATTATGAAGAAATTTACCTTCAATGTTGTGGAAAGATGACTTATGTAATCAAGGGAGAATGGGTTTTCAAAGATTATAAACAAGTGACATGGACTGTTTTGAGTAAACCTCTTCTTTCTGTGTTGTTAACATTTATAGTGAAAACAGTGACAAGCATTTGGATTACATTAGAACTCTGTTGAAAGGTTGTGCACGTTGCTGATCGGATCTCTGGACTTCCTGGTTTTCCATCAGCATCCTGTTTCCTGGCCGCACATGTTTTCCTTCCTACCAACAGAATTTGCCCTTTTTTATTTCATTAAGATTCCTCCTGAGATTGGCTGCCTTGAAAATCTGACATCTCTTGATGTTAGTTACAACTTGGAACTGAGATCTTTTCCCAATGAAATGGGGAAATTAAGCAAAATATGGGATCTTCCTTTGGATGAACTGCGTCTTAATTTTGATTTTAAACATGTAGGATGTAAAGCCAAAGACATCATAAGGTTAGATAATTTTATTTTCATTTGTTTCTGTTATGTTTGTTTCAGATTTTCTCTTTGACCTTGATGGATATTGAATTACAAGATAGGAAAAAAAATGTTTGGTACTATTTAACATTAATATACTATATGTCATTTGACTTTTATTTAATGAATTGGTTTATATAGTGCCACAATGAAATTTTTCATTTCCTCCTTGCCAAGTTAATGTGAGAGAATAGCTTCTTATAATCATGCTTTTCATTAGAAAGGGGTTTTCAAAGGAAATTACTACTGTTTGGTCTCTTACCAATCACACAATCTAAAGAGATATAGCAGAGTATAACTTCTCAAGCTTCATTTCATATACAAATATTTCTATTTTATTATATCTTAACACTTTATAGTTTCTTAAATAATATAAAATTACTAACTTTTATTTTGACTTTGAGGATAAGTAACTAACTGACCCTGATCATTTTTGAAACAACCAAAACTTTTCAAGTATCACTATTTCTGGCCCTTACATTTTACAAACTTCACATATTCTTGATAACAGACTTGAGCTCACTCCTTTTTACATTTTAAGCATGTTAGTATTAATGTTACCTACTCATAAAATCACTTATTTTCATTTTCACAAAATTATCTATATTTATCTTGCAGGTTTCAGCTCAATTATCACCTCTCATTGTATCCTTGACTATAATATCCACTCAGGCAGGGACCACGGCTGTGTGTCCTCACTGTCTGATACGTGGCACAAAGCCCGGCATGCAATTAATAGTGTTTGAATTACCAGTGAACTGTGCCTAATTATCTTCTTAAATTTACATTTACCTTCATCTGAGGAAAGATTTCTGTCTTTCTGAGCTTGATGTAACTTGAAAGGAAAGCTTGTTATCAGCTATGCTAAATTTGACTACCCCTTAGCCTAAATCATTATTTTTCATAATTTTTTTCTTCTGAAACTGGAATAGATGTTTATATGGAAATTTGTTCAATTTTTACTATACATATAGTGGGACTAGTTTTCAGTGTATTGTTCCATATTATCATGTCACTTAAAGTAAATATTTTTAAAATTGCTTAACATCTTAGAAAAGACTGAGACCTGGAATAGTTTAGAAATTGTAGGCATCATTTGCTTTTTCAAAGAATGAGTTTTTTTCAAAGAGTCGTGAATTCTTAATAGTCAATGGTCTTTGGGCCACAGATGTTTTTATTTGTGATGAAAATAGAACTTAAAGTGTATGTGAGAAAATGACAGATTTCAATAATATCAGGCATAGGTATGACCTGTCAGATCTTTTTTCTGGAGTGTCAAACAAATCAAGAGGAGTTGTTATGCCTTTTGGTCACATCATCAGGATTGTTGGCCAGAGATCTATTAGTTATGAGAATGCATCAGTCAATAATCTCTAGAATTCACTTATGATTGAGTTTGCTTCTCTAATTTTAAACTGTGTAAATGTTTTAACAAAGTTAAAATCTATCTTTATATATTTATTATATTTTGAGAACATTAAAAATCAATCAATTTAAAGGTGGTTTTGTTAAACACCTATAGCATTTCTAATTAGTTTAAATTATTTTTACATTAAGATGATTAGGAATAGCAAAATATTACCTATTGATAGTATAATGGTTTACATGTAATAATTTATAATATAACCAATATCTTTTCATATGCATTATATATGATATATATATAAATATATGTATTAAATATGCCATACATCATTATACACACACACACACACACACACACACACATATACACACACATACCCAATGTACCCAATATGGCATCACTATCAAGGTTGAGTATAACAGTATGTATGTATACTCTACCTTGGTTTTCTTTCACATGGGCTCTATAAAATTTTATACTTTATACTTTTTAGGATGTTATTTAAGAAATGTGTGTGTGTGTAGAAAACCCTAATGACTATTGCACACATTTTCACATTTTGATTATTTATGGTGAGAGTGTAGCATGTCATTGTATTTGATAATTCTACCAATCATTATCAACTACACTAACATTACTAACAAAATACATACATATGCATAACAGTGCACCAAAAGACAAGCACATTTTATTTATGTGATTTGTGCTTTCTTTCCCATACAGTATTTTAAAAGTCTGATATGTAACAGAACTCAATGTAACAAGAATTCACCTATATCTTAAATACAAAACTAAGCTGTTTATTATTTCATTTTTGTCTTTCTATTACCAGGTTTCTTCAACAGCGGTTAAAAAAGGCTGTACCCTATAATCGAATGAAACTTATGATTGTGGGAAATACTGGGTGTGGTAAAACCACCTTATTGCAGCAATTGATGAAAACCAAGAAATCAGATCTTGGGGTGCAGAGTGCCACTGTGGGTATAGACGTGAAAGACTGGCAAATCCAAATAAGAGGCAAGAGGAAGAGAGACCTCGTTCTAAATGTGTGGGATTTTGCAGGTGCTTATTTCACTAGAAGTTTTAAATCATGTTTATCTTTTATTTAGAACAGGGATTTAAAAACTGATTTTTCTGTCCAAATACTGCAACATGACCAGTGAAGCCCAAGGAATTACTCCAAAGCCACTTGCTTCATCCAGGTTGTTACCCTTGCCACCAGAATGGAGAAGGGCATGATAGGTAGGCAGTGTTAGACATCAGTAGGTGTCAGCAGAAGCTGAGTACTTGGTTGGTAGCTAACACTTCAGCTGAAAAGGTCTCACTCTCTAGTAAAAACCTCTTATAGCCTTTTAAACACTGTTGATTGTTTTTCTCTCCTTTTTATATGCAAAAGCGTAGATAGTGTCATCTAAATTCCTTCTGAAAAAAGGAAGGCTAAAAATGTGTCTCCAATCTTTATCTAGGTCGTGAGGAATTCTACAGCACTCACCCCCACTTTATGACCCAGCGGTCACTGTACCTTGTTGTCTATGACCTCAGGAAAGGGCCAGCTGAAGTGGATGCTATGAAGCCTTGGCTGTTCAATATAAAGGTGATCTGTTCTAATCATTTTAAAAAACAAAGTAATTCTTATTTTTTTTATTTTTGTATGTAAGGTAATTTATTTTAGGGAACAGTCACTGATTAGAGGGTTTTTTTATTTGTTTTGCTTTTAAGAAAGTTAGCAGCACTAAAATTTTGAGTCAGGAAATTTTCAGAGTAATTAAATTTTGACATGAAAATAACGTGTCCTATATTGGTGAGTGAAAGGTACTTGAAACCTTTTTAAGTTATAAAAATTGAAAATATACATGTGAAACTATTTTTGATCATACTATTTTAAATGGAATATGAAATTCCCAATTTAAAATAAGTATTACTACAGAAAAGCAATCTGTACATCCAGATTAATATGCTTGTTCTCATGTAAATTGAACTCCAGTTGACAATATGCTCTTTTTTTATGATCTTAGATTTTTATTTATTTATTTTCATTAGAAAGAGAGAGGAGAGAAAGAGACAAAAGAGATAGAACGGGGAGGAGCAGGAAGCATCAACTCCCATTTGTGCCTTGACCAGGCAAACCAGGGGTTTCGAACCAGCAACCTCAGTATTCAAGGTTGATGTTTTATCCACTACGTCACCACAGGTCATGCTGACAACATGCTCTTCTTATACTGGAAATCTCTTTTTGTTATTTTCCCCTTTGTCCCTTGAGGTTATGCTGTTAGTTATTCCTTACAAGCTCGTTTTGTAATTGTGGTAATTTTAAAATACTTTTTGTTAGTTTGGACTTTATTATAGCTAGCCAAAGTGAGCAAAATATTACGATGGCAGTGATACTTTAGTGGCTTTTCCCCTCATTGTAGGGTCCAAATAGAATAACTTAAAAATTAATTCAAAAGATTGAATTGGCAGATAAGCAAGAGAAATTTAAACCATATTATGGCATTTAAAAATAATTTGTGGGTTTACTAAATGCTTATTTTATTTTGAAGTTCAAAGCACACATAGAGAATAGCCCATTTTAAGGAATAAAAATAAGAAAAGGAAAATATGCTACTACTGTTATATAGGCCCCCTGAAAAGTGGTAGTAACTGAATTAAGAAGGAGCGTAAGAACGACGTAAAATTTCTTAAGGTTACATTTTTCTCTTAGCGTTAAAAACAAACAAACAAAACGACAGTTATTTTCTTCTTGATATCTTTTAATTTTTCATTTCCACTCAAGTGACTTTCAATGGAAATGTAATCAGTCTTGATTTAAAAACAAACGCAGGAGTATTTTGCGTCCTCGCCTGTAGGCTCGCGCTTCCTCTTCGCCTGTGATTCTTGTCGGCACATATTTGGATGTTTCTGATGAGAAGCAGCGCAAAGCCAGCATAAGTAAAATCACCAAGGAGCTCTTGAACAAGCGAGGGTTTCCTTCTATACGGGACTACCACTTTGTGAATGCCACTGAGGAATCCGACGCTTTGGCAAAACTTCGGAAAACCATCATAAACGAGAGCCTTAATTTTAAGGTAACACAGCCCACTGCAGACTGCTAGATAAGTACTGTTTATTAATTCCTACGTTATGCAACTGCTTAGAGATGTCAGAAGTCTTGAGGTATCTTTCATAGCTGTTAGCATTATTATTATTTTTTAAATAAATTTTTATTAATGTTAATGGGGTGACATTAATAAATCAGGGTACATATATTCAAAGAAAACATGTCCAGGTTATCTTGTCATTCAGTCATGTTGCATACCCATCGCCCGGAGTCAGATTGTCCTCCATCACCCTCTATCTAGTTTTCTTTGTGCCCCTCCCCCTCTCCTCCTTCCCTCCCGCGCCCCCCCTCCCCCTCACCCCTGGTAACCACCACACTCTTGTCCATGTCTCTTAGTCTCGTTTTTATGTCCCACCAATGTATGGAATCATATAGTTCTTGGTTTTTTCTGATTTACTTATTTCACTCCGTATAATGTTATCAAGATCCCACCATTTTGTTGTAAATGATCCAATGTCATCATTTCTTATGGCTGAGTGGTATTCCATAGTGTATATGTGTCACATCTTCTTTATCCAGTCTTCTATTGAAGGGCTTTTTGGTTGTTTCCATGTCTTGGCCCCTGTGAACAGTGCTGCAATGAACATGGGGCTACATGTGTCTTTACGTATCAATGTTTCTGAGTTTTGGGGGTATATACCCAGTAGAGGGATTGCTGGGTCATAAGGTAGTTCTATTTTCAGTTTTTTGAGGAACCACCATACTTTCTTCCATAATGGTTGCACTACTTTACAGTCCCACCAACAGTGGATGAGAGTTCCTTTTTCCCCACAGCCTCTCCAACACTTGCTATTACCTGTCTTGTTGATAATAGCTAATCTAGCTGTTAGCATTATTAAAGTATTTTCCATTGTAAAATTATTTATGCCATACTTCATTTCAGATTCCTAGAAATGGGAATCAGAATAATTCGAGGATCTTTACAGAATGGTGATTATAAGAGAGAAAGAAAGGGGGTGGGAACGGGAGAAGAAGGTAAAGGGAAGATAAATGGTGATGAGAGGGGACTTGACTTGGGGTGGTGAACATGCACACAATACAGTGTACAGATGATTTACTATGGAATTGTATGCCTGAAGCCTATATAATTTTATTAATCAGTGTCACCACAATAAATTCAATTAAAAAATAAAAATAATGGTAATTAGAGGATCCTGAGAAAAATCTATGAGAGGGTCTGTGAGACTGTGAGCCAATGTTTCTGGTACCCTTTCTCTCCCACCTTCCTGCTGTGATGATTTGATCAGCAGGATAAATATGTATACCAGGGTCTGGAGATCCCCGTTCTTCCGTTACTTTTGAATGTTGATTCTTCATTTGCTCCTTTCTTTTAGAGTTCCTCTTTTATGCTCATCCTGATGTTCTGTGCTGCTCCTTTAAGCCTCTTGTCCCCGTGTTTCCCATTTTGGATGGCTTTTTTCACTTAGTCACCAAGACCATTAATTTGGTTTTCAACAATCTCTAAGCAGTTTTTTTAATTTCCTACAATCAGTGTTTTTCATTTCAGGTATAGTGTTTTCAGTTTCTAAATTTTGATTCCGGTAAGCCAAATGTAATTCACAGGGCTCATAAAACACAAATAAATTGGTCATCAGGAAGGACACTTGCTTTTGTTACAAGGGAAAGACATTTTCCAGAGATTCTATAGACTGCATGGTATAAAGTGTGGGAAATGCCCTGAATATTTTAATATGACAAACACAACAGTCAATTTCACTGTTGGCTTAGCTCATTAGCACTAATGATGAAGGCCATGAGACTTGTAACTAAGATCCTGTTTTGTCTGGACCATCCTCCCAGCATAGTTATTAATAGTGTCCCAGAATTCTCTAAGCATTCCAGCTTGGATGATAAGTTTTATGGTCACCCTGGTTATAAAGTGTTCCATTTCCATAGATTATGCTCTTATCTAAACCCTAATGAGCCATTTATCAATGTGTTGGTTTTTGTGGTGCAACAGAAGATAATTTGCATGTTTGTATCTTTCAACACAATTTATCACAGTCACTAAAAGGTTTTAACAATGGTAGATAACTAGTGGCATTTTATGTAAGAAAAATGGCATATTATTTATTTGCAGATTTTCCTCTTCTCTAGTAGGGCACATGATTAGAGAGTAGCTTGACTTTTAAGAAACAAATACACAAAATTCATTCATCCAATTAAATGTTATCTTTATCCAGGTGGTTTCCTCTTGATACTATACCTGTACTTACAGAACCTTGTTGTTACACTATTTTAATAGCTTCTCTTTTTACCATTGCTGTTGGAGTATATATTGTATTTTTAAAAAGACTTCTTGAAGGATAAGTTTCTTTTGAAAAAGCCTGAATTTAGTTGAAGCAAAGTCTACAGATAAAGTGGTTGGTTCATCAAGCTGGACTAGTACTGTTTTTACCTAATAGCAAGTTATCAGTATCAATCAATAAAACCATATTTCTTTCTGCATTTATAAATGAGATCTGAAGGCAACACCATATAAGGGAGTAAAAGAAATGCTTTGAGAAATAGAAATATTATTTGAAGAAAGGTATATAGTGCTAATGGAGGCATCATTCTGTCATCTTGGCTCAAAAATCCATTTGATTGTTTTGCAAAATAGTGACTCTTTCCGATGACCTAGAACCAGCAAGCCGGCCAGAACTTGAGTATTCTTTCTTCTCTCCAGTGCTTCAACCTGTGTTCAAATAGCAGTTTTTAGTCTATTAGAAATAATATTTTTGCCCTCTCATTTTTTTTCATCTCTTCTCTAACCTTTCCCTGTCTCACCCTTATTAACATGTATCTATGCAGACTCCAAAATAAAAGTGTGTATGTTTCTTTTGGCTATTGGTGACCTGACACAAATGAAAAGAAATAGGACAAAACAGAGTTTAGTGCCAACAATGCCCCTTTCAATTAGATCAACCCATTAGCAGTTAGCAGAGAGGTATTCTTTGCTGGCTCTGGAACCCAGCCCTGTAAAATTCCATTTCTTTTCTATGTGAGTAGATTCCTGTGAGAACCTTTGTTTATTTCCATATGTAGGTTGTACTCCTAGAGTTAAAATATAAACTTCAATCTAAACTTTTGTTTCATCTTAATTTAGAAGTGATACAGAGAGGTATTATGAAAAGTGGAGGTTGGTGGAATTATATTTAATTTTCTGGGGAAAGGGATGGATGAACATAGTCCTTGAGATTACAGTTTGGAGGTAAATATCTAAGTAATGACTACGGCTGCTATAAATGAAGTTCCTAGTGTTCTTGTTAAAGTAGAAAAGAGCAAGTTAAATTTTATGTATGTGTTTACACACCCAGTTTATATTTGTAAAAAGTTTAAAAAAATTAGGTAGGAATTCTGACATTGTCAGGTAAAAAGAATATACAAGAATATATTCATGGATCAAAAAATGGGGAGAGTTTGCCATCTGGTGGTATTCAAAGGCATTTTAGTTACTATCAGAGTTGTATTTCTATAAAAATTAGATTTAAAAAAATTTAGAAAAGACTTTTATTGTAGGTACTACCATCTTAAGGTCATTTAAATTTTTTTTCATTTTATATATTTTTAAATTAATATGCAGTGAGTAAAATAGAATTTCACAGGGCAAAAATCATCCTCTTAGGTCAGAGTGTTTAGATGACTTTGTTTTTTCAAGTTTAAGGTTTGACAAAAAAAAATAGCTCACTATTATTATGTACATTCCATTAATATAACATTTTGCAAACAAGCACAAAATTTAATGTTTTACCTCAGGAAGGATATTTTCATCTAATAAACAAGGTTCAAAAGCTCTTAAATACTGATTGCTTATGTTAGCATATCTATTGCATATAAGTTTAATGTCTTAGACCACAGAAAATCCTTTATTATTAGTGATTTTTCTGAGTTTTCCATGGATTTTCTGGATAGTTGGATAATATTTCCATATTTCTTTATTTGATAGTTTTATCCAGTTTTGCATGTGTTCATATATTTGTTATTTTAATATCACTTTATTTATTCCTCACAGTTTAAATGATTTTACATCACATTTTGATTTTAGTTAAAAATACACTTCTGAATGATATACCCTTTTCTTTAAACCTATTAGCACTGAATTTACCTACCACCTGACAACTATATGAATAAAATGATATTACAGCTTGTCATTTTTAATTACATAGATCCGAGATCAGCCTGTTGTTGGGCAGCTGATTCCAGACTGCTATGTAGAACTTGAGAAAATCATTTTATCAGAGCGTAAAAATGTGCCAATTGAATTTCCTGTAATTGACCAGAAACGATTATTACAACTGGTGAAAGAAAATCAGCTGCAGTTAGATGAAAATGAGCTTCCTCATGCAGTTCTCTTCCTAAATGAATCAGGTTTGTGTGTTTATTTGTTTCAAAGTTTTTCAAAGCTTGGCTATGATAATTGATAAAAAATAGACAAGAACCTTGCTGGAATTTACATTAGATCAGTGGTTCTCAAACTTATTGAAGTCGGGGCACATTTAAAATCACTATATACAAAATTCTGAGAAATATGTTATAATAATTAAGTCAAATATTAAAAAATATATATATAAAGTCCAAGCATGTTTTATGGTAACTAAATGAAATAAATATGACAAAATTAAATTTATTCTGACATTAAAAAACATTTTTATGTTATGTTTTTTGAGTTATGCTTTTTAGAATTCATAAAAAAGAGGAGTTAAAAAATAAAAAACAACAAAAAAATTATCTTTTTATATATATAGATACATTCTTAGTAAGATTTAGTAAATTTGGCAGGTCCTGGAGCAAATGTGTAAAGTTTTTTCATTCTCATGTTTATGAGAAACATGAGCCTGATGTGTCCTAACGATTTCTTCAATGTTTGGGCATATATTTGAAAGGCAAACTCTCATTTCCTCATCAATACATTGAAGAATTCCTCTCTTACTCTTAATTGTGCTGAGTGCAGAAAAACCCCACCATACATATCATCTTAACTTTATATCAATCAAAGGATAGAAGAAACTTGCCTCCAGTCTTTCCAGGGAACATGAGGGGTAATGTAAACAATCCAGCACCACAGCTTAACAGCCTTTTGCTACCTAATCAGGCAAATGAGCTGGGGGGTTGGGCAGACTGTCAGTTTACAGCCAATTCCCCACACCTCTGTCCCCCCAAAATCTAAACTCCAAAAACCCTGTTGGGGCCCTGGCCGGTTGGCTCAGCAGTAGAGCGTCGGCCTGGTGTGCGGGGGACCCGGGTTCGATTCCCGGCCAGGGCACACAGGAGAAGCGCCCATTTGCTTCTCCACCCCCCCCCCTTCCTCTCTGTCTCTCTCTTCCCCTCCTGCAGCCAAGGCTCCATTGGAGCAAAGATGGCCCGGGCGCTGGGGATGGCTCCTTGGCCTCTGCCCCAGGCGCTGGAGTGGCTCTGGTCGTGGCACAGCGATGCCCCGGAGGGGCAGAGCATCACCCCCTGGTGGGCAGAGCGTAGCCCCTGGTGGGCATGCTGGGTAGATCCCGGTCGGGCGCATGCGGGCATCTAACTGTCTCTCCCCGTTTCCAGCTTCAGAAAAATGCAAAAAAAAACCCAACCAACCAAAAACAAAAACAAAACAAAAAAACCCCTGTTGGTTTTTTGGTCCCCAACAGGCACATATTTCTCTGGAATACCATAGGGCACACCTGGAAATCTTCTAGGGTGCACCAGTGTGCCCTGGCGCACACTTTGAGAACCACTGCGTTAGGTATTTAACAGAATAGCTTCAGGATTCTTTAATAGGCCACTGAGGTTTCCTTTCTCGAAGATCATCATGTGCATTGATATTAGATCATGTATCATGTCATAAGAAAAAGATTGGAAACCACCTAAGGGTAACAGTGGAAAGAGTCTTTGGGCAAGAGTTGACTTTACTAGCCAGGAGCTGTGGAACCATGAGCATAAGGCATATCCTTTCATAGTATCAAATGAATGCAGTACTGTAAAAGAGAATTATTATTGGAATGGTCTAACTTGGCACTTTGAGAATCAGTGGTTGCAGCTGTGAGCAGCGGACCTTGCCCTGTTACATCACACTTGGTCAGCATGACAACTCTCAACCCGACTTCAGTGCTAATTATGTACCTGATCAGTATAACCTCACTAGAAATGTCTGAAATGATTTGTAGTACCAGGGTGAGTCACTAGATTCTGTTTTATCCCTAGTATCTGTTGTATGAAAGAATAAATTTTCTCATGGATTGTAATCTGTTCCTTCTTTCCATCATTTTTAACCGATCGCTTCCTAGGATATTCTGGGCCTCTTAACTCTATTTGGAAATAAGGTGTGTTTTTGTATTGTATATTTAGAAAGCCAAAAAATAAAATTATTCATTTATTTGTAAGTATATGCTCTGCAGTATATGGCATTGTCTCAAATATGCTTACATATAACCGTTGTATATCGTTAAAAAATACTTCTTTATAATAATGGGACTTTAGAGCTTGAGAACTAGGGTGGCCACGTTACAGACCGAGCTCTCCCACTAATCATGCTCAAGTTTTCTCATCTGTAAAATGAGGGAGTTGGACTAGATTCTTTTTCTCCCTTGATATTTGTATATTCTAGATTTTATGTTTCATGGTTTGATTTGTCTTCTTTCTTTCTTTCTTTCTTTCTTTCTTTCTTTCTTTCTTTCTTTCTTTTCTTTCTTTCTTTCTTTCTTTCTTCTATTTCTTTTTTGTTTTTTTTTTTACTACAGGGGTTCTTCTTCATTTTCAAGACCCAGCATTGCAGTTAAGCAACTTATATTTTGTGGAACCCAGGTGGCTTTGTAAAGTCATGGCACAGGTTGGTATCCTATATTTTTGTGACATGGAGGTAATGATTGAAAAGAAGAATAAGTGCCACTTAGAGCATTGAGCATTATAGAGTTTGTGTTCAAGTTAAGATAGAAGCTACTGTAGATGCAGAAAACTGGTGAACACTTCATATAGAAAACCGCCTAAAGAAGAGCTTCCTGGAAGAAGGGAAGGTACCGCAGAGTTCCCTTTTACCTCTTTAATGTCTTTAATGACAAATGTTCGCATGCTGTGTTCCATGGTGCTTTTCTAGGTCCTGATTATATCTTTGATTTAGTTATTGACCCAGTCAACTGAATGAAAGGTTTGTGAACATCCTTGTGGTAAATATATGTAAGAAAATTGGGTAGTTGGGCCTGTGAAACCTCTATCTAGAGAACATGGAGGGGAGTTTTGACTCTTGAGAGGAATGGTCTGAGTTCTCAATGGTTAGGATTTTTGAAAACTCTGGAAGGCAGTAATACGAGCTATCTTTTCTCCACTTATATTTCATATGGAAAATTGTTTCTTTTTCCAGTGATAATTACAGATGGGTTTATATTTATTAGTTTTCATAATCCATTGATGTACATTTGCTACAGAAAATCACTCAAGGAGAACACACTAGGTCAGGGTTTCTCAACATCAGCACCATTAACTCTTAGGGCCAGAGAATTCTTTGCTGTGCATTGTAAGGTAAGCAAACACAGCATCTTTGGCCTCTACCCTATAAAATCCAGTAACACTTTCTTAGTTATGACAAACAATGTTGTGTTCAAACCTTGCCAAATATGGCTGGCGATGCAAAACCACCCCAATCACATTTAATCATGAATAGAGGTGTCTCTACTAGGTGTATTTACTGGCAATAATCTGGTTTCTGAGTATAGTTTATACTTTTACATGTGGCCCCCTGAATCCCTTAAATTATTAGATATTTTTAAATTAGATAATTAAACCATAATAGTAATTAAATTCCCTTACATAGTCTTGATAGTTTCTAAATACCATCAAAGGTAAAAAGGGAATGTATTTGAATCTAAATCCTCTATCATGGACCTTGAGAGCGTATTAAAACATGATTTTTATTGGCAATTAATTGTAATGTACCTATCACTGTATTGGTAGCTATTATTAGGTAGACTTTTGTCTTTCTACGCATTTGCCACGGGAAGTGTGATTTTACTCATCTGCTGAATGACCATGGAGCCAGTACAGCGAAGTGGTTGAGAGCCCAAACTCGAGTCATCATGAACTACGTGCAAATCTCTCATGATACTTACTTTGTGGCATTTCTTAATGTTTTAAACTTTTGTTTTGTTTTTGTTTTTTTTCACTTGTAAAATAAGGGTAGCAATGATTTTAACTTCTACATCATCTCCCTAGTGCAGTGTAAGTGAGCAGTGTCAGCTAATTTCGTATTTGACATATTTGGTAATTAAGGCTTATTATTTTAGGAAATGAAAAAAATCTTCAAAACTGTCCAGATGTATCTGTGTAGTTTTGGGAAGTGTGCCAGCATGGGGTGAAACAATAAATCTGTGAGGCAGATGCATTCTCTGCAGCAGAAGCAGTTTTAAATACACCCTGGGGATTCTGTTGTTCTAGGTGGAACACCGTAACTCTCAGAAAATAACCAATCTGTGTCTAGTCACCCAAAAGTGACGTCTTTCCATGGGAGCTGGGAACATTGAAAGTTGCACACATGTGGATACTATTAGAGTGGGTGTATCTTATTCAGTGGATTAAGGAAGTGGTTTGTATCTGAATCGCAGTCTTTTAGCCAAAAGCAAATTTCCACCATGACCACAATAAAATTGCTATCAAGATTCTGTGGAACAATGAAGTTGAAACTCTATGAAAATTCTTCTCATTGGAATAGTTATGCTATAAACAGGTTAATTTAAGTGAAAACTAAGTCAAGAATTTGAACAGCTCAAAGTTATTTTAAAAGATAGATCAAAAAGGTCAGTGCAATGATAATTTATGTTTCTTATTAACTTGAAAGATAAATAGCATAATTTTATAGTATATATTATATAATAAAATATAATGTTATTTTCACTGAGGTTTATAGAGAATGAAAGCTATAAATAGTCAAGTGAAAGCAAGAATGATTTGTCTGACACCAATCAGGAAAAATAAATAGGGGTATTTCCCTCTATGAATCACCAAAGCATGGGCAGGAATAATTTCCTGTGAAGAAGCTCTAATGAGCCTGTCCTCCGTCTGTATGCCCTGAGTGGCCTCACTAAACTTATTAAAGAAGATTCCATCAAGGCACAGAAAAGTTTGCAAAACTCATTGAACTGTATGATAGTAGCTATGAAAAGGGCTTATTGAGTTAATTGTGTGGAGTATTAAAAACTTTGCATGGCAATTTAATATTGATAATAACGTGTGAGGAAATTTGGAAAATTCTCTTTACTTGCATAAAGGCATAAGTTAGCCTTAATAGTTACAAGGCTGAAGGAATATTAGCATGTCTTTTAAAGGTGATAAGACTAAGATAATGTTTCATTTCTCTATTGCTTTTTTACAAGATATCCCAAAACTTGGAGGATTAAAACATCAACAGTTTATTATTTCTCACTCTTCTGTGCGTTGCTTAGACTCAGCTGAGTAGTTCTGCTCCATACGGCCTTGGCAGGGGTCATTCACTTGTCTTCCTTCATTGAAGTGGGCTGGAAAATTCAAGAAGGCTATGCTTACATATTGATGTATTGGTGCTTCTCCATGTACCTCTCATATGGCTACTCCTCTGAAAGTCTAGTCCTAGAATTGGTACAGTGTTAGTTCTGCCACATTCTAGTCAATAGAACAACCACAAGGCCTGTTCAGATTCAAGGGAAGGTGAATGGACTCCATTACTTGAGGAACAGAGAAGACACATGTGTAGGAAGCAAAGGAATTGATATGTTCATCTTTGGAACAACCTACTACAAAGAGTAGTAGCATATGTAGATTTACTAAAAAAATCAAGCACAAACCTCCTTTAAAACTGATTTGTCTAAGGAAAATAAATTAGAGTTAATATATAATGATGGTGTCCTGGCCAGTTTTACTCATTCATAGAGCATTGGCCCAGCGTGTGGATGTCCTGGGTTTGATTCCTGGTTAGGGCACACAGGAAAAGCACCCATCTGCCTCTCCACTCTTCTCCCTCTCACTTCTCTCTTGCTCTCTCTTTCTCTCTTCCCCTTCTGCAGCTATGGCTCGATTGGAGCAAGTTGGCTCCAGGTGCTGAGGATAGCTCCATGGCCTTCATCTCAGGTGCTAGAATGGCTCTGGTTGCAACGGAGCAAGGGCCCCAGATGGGCAGAGCATAGCCCCCTAGTGGGCTTGCTGGGTGGTTCCTGGTCAGGAACATGCGGGAGTCTCTCTCTGCTTCCCCTCTTCTCACGAAATAAAATGAAATAAAATAAAGAGTATGTAATAATGGCTTACATACCAAGGGTTACTAGGTACTTTTCAAAGACTGTCTTATTTAACTCTCAGAACAGCTCTTTTAAATGATACTGTATTAAGTCCCATCTTGAAGATGAAGAAATTAAGTGACAGGGAGGTAAAATAATTTATCCAAAGTTACACATTAAGATTTCAGGCAAAGTGGTTTGACTCTAGTGCCCATAAACCTAATCCTAGGATAAAATGCTACAAATATAATTTTCTCCAAATTCACTTTTAACTTTAATTATTCAAACTATGTTCTGGATATTGTTCTGTTGCTAGGACTGTAGCACTAGACAAAACAACCTCTCTATATGCATGGAGCTGAATTCAAATGGGAGGAAATAAGCAATAAATAAACACAACATGTCAGGTGTTACAAAGTGTTACAAAGAAAATATAAAGTATGGTTGGAGATAGACCATGAATTTTAAACCAAGTTATAGTAACTTAAAACAATAAAACACCAAACAATTCTTATACCACCTAAATTGTAAGAATGATCTGGGACTTTCTATAAAGTGTACAATATGTGGTAAGTCCATAATCTAGGTTTTTTCTTTAACCCTTTGAATAGTGAATTTTTTTCATGCTCGCTGACCCCTGGGAGTGAGTTTTTTTTTCTTCCAAAATATGCAATTAGTTCCAGTTCCAGTTTTATTAACTTAAAATTATGTTTGTTTGATAACCAATTTATGGAAGCAAGAAGAACATACATTTGCCTTATTTTAATGTTGCTTTATACTTTTTTATAATAAAAATGTTTTGTACAATCATACTCTGGATAGTCAGGAGGCATGAGGACGTACATGAACATTTGTACTACTCAAAGGGTTAAATGTTTTTCAATTACAGCTGACATCCAAAATATAATTTAATAACCCATTATGCATTTTCATTAGATAACATTATATGTAACCAAGCATGCATTTCTGGACTACATAAACATTGTTTTTTAAAACAGAGACAGAGAATCAGAGAGAGGGACAGATAGGGACAGACAGACAGGAAAGGAGAGAGATGAGAAGCATCAATCATCAGTTCTTCGTTGTGATACCTTAGTTGTTCATTGATTGCTTTCTCATATGTGCCTTGACCGGGGGGCTGCAGCAGAGTGAGTGACTTCTTGCTCAATCCAGTGACCTTTGACTCAAGACAGTGACGTTGGGCTTCAAGCCAGTGACCATGGGGTCATGTCTATGATCCCACACTCAATTCAGTGACCCCATGCTCCAGCTGGTGAGCTCATGCTCAAGCAGGATGAGCCCGTGCCCAAGCTGGTGACCTCAGGGTTTTAAACCTGGGTCCTCCACATCCCAGTCCAATGCCACTGCCTAGTCAGGCTGGATTCCATAAACATTATATGTACAAAATAAAAATAAAGAGATGAGTAAGACAAGTCTTTGCGCCTAAGGATTTTACAATTTAACATTTCAGCCAACTACCTAAGTAAATAATGCTTGCTCCTTTTTTCAGTATCTTTTAAATATTATAGTTCTAAAGAAATTAAATACAAACCTCTTTTAAAAGTCAATCTGGCCCGGGCCGGTTTGCTCAGTGGTAGAGCGTCGGCCTGGCGTGTGGGAGTCCCGGGTTCGATTCCCGGCCAGGGCACACAGGAGAAGCGCCCATCTGCTTCTCCACCCCTCCCCCTCTCCTTCCTCTCTGTCTCTCTCTTCCTCTCCCACAGCCAAGGCTCCATTGGAGCAAAGATGGCCCGGGCGCTGAAGATGACTCTGTGGCCTCTGCCTCAGGTGCTAGAATGGCTCTGATTGCGGCAGAGCGACGCCCCAGATGGGCAGAGCATCGCCCCCTGGTGGGCATGCCAGTGGATCCCGGTCAGGCGCATGCAGGAGTCTGTCTGACTGCCTCCCGTTTTCAACTTCAGAAAAATACAAAAATAAATTAAAAAAAAAGTCAATCTGCTAAGTAATATGAATAGAAATATATAGCGAGGCCCTGGGTAGTTTGCCCAGTGGTAGAGCATTAGCCCAGCATGTGTATGTCTGGGTTCGATTCCTGGTCAAGGCACACAAGAGAAGTGACCATCTGCTTCTCCACCTCCACCCTCCCCTTCTCTCTCTCTCTCCTTTCTTCCTGCCACCATGGTTCAGGTATAGCAAGCTGGCCCTGGGCACAGAAGATGGCTCTATGGACTCGCTTCAGATACTAAACTAGCTCGGTTGCCAAGCAATAGAACAATGGCCCCAGATGGGCAGAGCATTGCCCCATAAGGGGCTTGCCAGGTGGATCCCTGTTGGGGCGCATATGGGAGTCTATCTGCCTCCCTGCCTCTCGATAAAAAAGAAAAAGGAGAAGGAGGAGAAGGAAGAGAAGAAGGACAAGGAGAAGAAGAAAAAATATGTAGATAGTAAAGGCTAACACCTGATTTACTATACGCTAAAAATCTCATGGCAGTCTAAATGCAGTCACTTTTATAATTTCATTTTACAGAAAAAGAACAAACCCCCCCCCCCCCAAAACAAAACAAAACAAAACAAAACTGTGACTTGAAGAAATTAAGTACCTTTTCAAAGGTCATACAGCTAGTAGTAGAGCCTGTTTTGAACTGGGTACTTCTGACATATATTTTAACTTCTGTGATGATGATCAAAGTTCAAAGTATGGTCTCCACATTAGACTCATCTGGGTTTCTGACTACAAAAGCAGATGCTCTCATCCCAGACCTACAGATACCAACTCCGAATGGAGTCCAGCAAAATTCAGTTGTTACATTGTTAGAAAATTAGTAAACTGTACTACACTGCCTCTCTTCTCATTGATGGAAACCATCTCCTGTTACATAAATGTAAAGTGACATTTCCATTGCAAACCTACAGTGATAACACAGGCTAGAAGATAATGTCCCTAGAAATATATCTTTAATAAAAATGTAATAAGGATGTGTGGTATTAGATTGATCTATTGATTGGAGCTGGGAAGGCTTGAGCTTCATTGGTTTCAGAGGATTTTCATAATTTCTGATCTGGATTTATTCATTTAATTATATATATATATATCTGTTGTTTTTGTTTGTTTGTTTATTTTTGAAGAGAGCGGATCCCGTACTGGGCTTCTAGGTAATATAGATGCTAGCTTGTGAAATTAGGGCTTGTGTTATATTTGACAATGTTAAAATTCATCTGATTATTTTCCTTAAGCAAAGTGACACAAGGTGCTTTAAATTTAGAATTATTCACAGAAAGTAAGCTTCAGTGATTATTTACAAGTTTAAATCTTTCAGATTTTGACAGTGAAAGTAGAAGGCTATCCAAAACATCCTAAAGGAATTATTTCACGTAGAGATGTGGAAAAATTCCTTTCAAAGAAAAAGAGATTTCCAAAGAACTACATGCAACAGTACTTTAAACTCCTGGAAAAGTTTCAGATCGCCTTGCCAATAGGAGAAGAATATTTGCTGGTTCCAAGCAGGTAAACCAAAAACTTAAATATTTAATTACCTGATGGAAATTCATTATCTATTATATTGTTTTAATTGTCAAAATAACTTTGATCTATGGTGAATGTACTAAGTATTACTTTTGCTTATTATGTAAACTTTCTTCTGAAATATAATGTTTACTTTTAATGAAAACACTACATTTGACATTTTAAAGATAAAGTAAATGACATATTTTATGTCTGTAATTACTATTTGCTCTACAACTGCTTACATTATTTAAGAAAGGTAAATACTGGAGATTATTTTATGTGTGTGTCTCGTTACATGGTGCTGAGAGAATTATATTAACAAGTTCTTTGGAGATAGTGAGTTTTTACCGGAATCTTAAAAGAATTTATGGCAGTGAATTTCCAGAGGGGCAATGGAAATTTCTAGCCCTGTACTGTAGATATTTTTCTTATTACTTTACAAGCACCTGGGGAATATAATAAAGTAATGTGACATTGAAAACTACAAATTGCATTGATTGATGGAGCGTGGCCAATTCTGAAATTACATATATACTTTCTTCTAGGACATGCAATTTTTTCAAGTTTTATATAATCTTTTGCTTGATACTGGTCTATGCATAGCTAATTATAATAATTTATTTATTAGAATAAATAAGAATACTGAAAAAATTCATGCATCCACTACATCTGAGCATGCATTTGAATTGATTAAATAACCACTGAATTTTTAAAGTAGGAAGAGCATGTAGTGAAGAACATTAATGCAGTTGTTATTTTCAGCTCATCAATTTCAAGTAGTGAAGTACTTGAGTCATCGTGATTGGCTGTTTATGAAGCTATGTAATGATGATGTCCTTTTCCATTTAGTTTGTCTGACAACAGGCCTGTCATAGAGCTTCCCCATTGTGAGAACTCTGAAATTATCATCCGACTATATGAAATGCCATATTTTCCAATGGGATTTTGGTCGAGATTAATCAGTCGATTACTTGAAATTTCACCTTACATGCTGTCGGGTAGAGGTATGTATTTAATGAAGAAAATGGTTAGAGAATTTAGGGGGAAAGCTTGTTAAAATTAACATACCATTTCACAGACTTTACTTATAGGTAAGTCACCTGAAAATCAGAAAATAAGCTCATAAAGACCTCAGATTGGCCTCAAATAAGTGTATGCAATTTTTCAAGAAGAAAATTCTTCAGGTTCTCACTCAAAGCCCATTTGCTTATATTTTAGACTCATTTATGTTAATGCAGGTGTTACTGTAATCTGAAATAAACCATATCTTGTTTGCAATTAATCAGCATATAGGTAGTTACATTGCACTGGGATATTGAGGAAGTTTGGGTGTTAGTATGACCAACAGCTTCTTTTAAAAAGTTTTGAGAACTTATTTGTGATTCTTTTACTTCATCTATTAAACATGTTAAACTACTCAACATCATGAACCTGAAATCTATCTTAGGTTATCTACTGAACATTTTGTTTATTTTTTTCAAAATTAAGGCTAAAATATTTTATATTTAATAGGTTTAGATGAGGACAATAATTATTTCAATTTTTTTTTAAAACAAATATATCTCTATTACTGTCACTTGGGGTGCATTCAATGATTTCTTTCCTCTTTAATTTATGGAGTAGTTAATAATTCATGGATACACCTTGGCCCATTTAAACTTTTTTCAGAACGAGCACTTCGCCCAAACAGAATGTATTGGCGACAAGGCATCTACTTGAATTGGTCTCCTGAGGCTTATTGTCTGGTAGGATCTGAAGTTTTAGATAATCACCCAGAGAGCTTCTTAAAAATTACAGTTCCTTCTTGTAGAAAAGGTAAGGAATGATTTTTACCACTAAATAAATTTGAACTTCTATTTAACTTTCTAGTTCCTCTTTTTTTTTTTTTTTTAAAGCTCTGTGACAAAGTCAAGTTCAGATAGAGAAGTGATAAGCTCTTTTTTGGATTATGTAGGCTGTATTCTCTTGGGCCAAGTTGTGGATCACATTGATTCTCTCATGGAAGAATGGTTTCCAGGGTTATTGGAGATTGACATTTGTGGTGAAGGAGAAACTTTGTTGAAGAAATGGGCATTATATAGTTTTAATGATGGTGAAGAACATAAAAAAATCTTACTTGATGACTTGATGAAGAAAGCAGAAGAAGGTATGTGTTGTTCCAATTTATGAATGTTTTTAAGTGATCTTTTAATATTTGTAAAGTGAGTTTTGTAATAAATGTGGAATTTATTATTATTCATGGGGGATTAGTTAGGGGACCATATTATTATAGTGACAGTTCAGAAAAATAGATTATATCTGTTACCAATAAGATCATGTGTTCTTGATTCAGAAGAATGCTAGTTGGAAGAATACAGGATGAATATTAGTACACTGAGAAACATAACTTTATCTGTGAAATGGGAATACTAACCAAAACTACTTCATAAAATTTAAAATAGATGCTACATGGAAATAACTTAGCAACATGTCAGCCCTATAGTAATGCTCCATGAATTTGGCAAAAGTAGAGAATAGGTAATTACCTAGTCAATGTCGGATAGTCTAAGGCAGTTCTGAATTCTACTTTCTAATCAGTGAACCTAGGAATGAATTTTTAAAACTCCAGTAGATAGGTATTAATGTAACCTTTAAAGCTTTTTCAAATTTTCTAGAGAAAAGTAGGATTGGTAAAAAAAAACACAAAAAACCTAAAAGACTGATTAGAAATAATACAAAGTTTTGAAAGTCACAATCACAAATTTACATACATCTTTTAGTTTGTTTTTAATGTTTTATGTACTACTCAGGAGACCTCCTGGTAAATCCAGATCAACCCAGGCTCACCGTTCCAATATCTCAGATTGCTCCGGACTTGATTTTGGCTGACCTGCCTAGAAATATTATGTTAAATAGTGATGAACTGGAATTTGAAGAAGCTCCAGAGTTTCTTTTGGGTAACTATTTTTGTTGGTTTGAGAATAGAAATTAAGATGCACTTTTCCTCAATAAACTGTAAAAATAATTTCTAATATAATTGTATATATTATCATGTTTTTTTATGTTTTCATGTAATTGCCATAATGATTTTTCCTCTGGAATGATATATTTTAAAGTAATAGCATACTACAGATCTAGAATTTTCTTTGCACACACCCTTGTGGATGAGGTGTGAGATGAGGATGGGACTAGCATAGAAACACATGTACTTATAAACTATGCCTTCCCGTTTTCTTTAATTGCCAGAGTTTGGGAGGCAGATAAAGAGGTTTTTAACTGAGTGGTACAATCATTTTTATGCCTCAGAAAGGCAAAGTGGATTGCCAGTTAGCTTTGGGGCTAAGCATGGGGGAAAGAGTTATGGTAATTTTTTTCATTTTGACTTCAGAGTGAACACCAAAAGAGTTTTGTTTTTATCAGGTATAGGGAGGGTATAATAAACACTAGTTTGTAGAAAAGATAACGAATATGCCTTTTGATGGAATGTGATTGAAATTTGGAGAACCATGCCAATGGAAATCTCCAACACGAAGTTGTAAATGGAATTCAGGACATAGATTGTGGCTGTAAATGAAAATGTGAAAATTCTCTACATATAGAGATAGAATAAGTGGACAATGTAGCTGAGTGGGGAGTGTGCACACGAAAGACAAGAAGACTGGGGACAAAATCTTTAGATGCATGTTAGTTCATGGAGCAGCAGAAGGGGAAGCATTAAAGGAGACTTGGTTCAATGAAACAAGTGGGTCAGATGTATCAAGGATACAACAGATATAATTACAACAGTTATAATTGAGTTTTTCTGTTTGGACATATTAACTTATGTGCTTCGTACTTTTTTTCAAAAGGTGATGGCAGTTTTGGATCAGTTTATCGAGCAGCCTATCAAGGAGAAGAAGTGGCTGTAAAAATTTTTAATAAACATACATCACTTAGACTGTTGAGACAAGTAAGGAAGTCAATACCATTATTACATTAAGTCATACATTGTTCATCTCCTGGGACTCTCCTATTGCACGTTTGTGAAAATTCAAAAATAATGACCACATTTCCCCCAAAAGTTTACTTAAGTTTAATTATGAAATCCTGCTTTGTCCTTTTTTTATGGAGGAAAAAAGTTTTGTTTCTCTTGTTGAAAACAAAGAAAAGACAGTTTTCTCAGAATTCTTTTCTCCAGGTTTCCCATCGTATACTGCGCGTACAGAAGAAAGGACGGCACCTCTCCTGAGATCTTGTATTTTAAAGGAACCAAGATCCATACACAGTAGCCTGTTTAAAAACTTTTCTTGGCTGCAATTAAGTCACGTGTTCTTTTTCCAACAAACACTTATGTTTTTGGGAATGCTGTGTGCTGACTGGCTTAGGCCAGTGTTACTGAAACAATCACGATAGTAATGAAGATGGTATTACTTAGAATACTCTCACCTTTCCCCTAAAATTTATGGGCTGCATGAGCAAAGGTTGGATAACTTGGGAAAAGTCAAGATACTCTTAGAAAGAAAGAAAGAAAGAAGGATGGATATTGGTCACTGCAGTACCCTCTCTTGTTTTAAGTACTGGTAGGGATTTATGTCTTTTTTTCTCTGTTTTTCTTGACAGTTGGAATGAGGGAGAGAGACAGGGTGAGAGGAGAGGTAAAAGCCAATGCAAAATCTGCCATCTCATATCAAAATTCAACTGTGTTTTTGAAGCTATTTATTATTTCTTTTTCCTTTGATTTATTTATAAAATACTCTATGTCTGAGTATAAATTTAAATAACTTAGAAAATGCATGGTCACAGTATATTAGTTACTCTGAATAATAAAAATAATTTTATGTTTGCAAAATATCTTGGAGTAATAATTTTAATTATTAGTACCGAGAGTCACACCATAGCTCTAGGAATAAGCTGATAAACATTTTGTATATAGACACAAGTCTGTGAACCAAATCTGGGCACAATATCTTGTAATCTATAGACAATTTGTTATATAAATTGATTTTTCAGCCTAAGTCATTAGTCTTCAACATATGTTTTAGATTTTAGGTAATGTGCTTAGGAATCCTTAATACACTAAAAATGTATACAGGACTGATTAGTGCACAGGCATATAGGTGAACCAAGGAAATGACAAAAGAAATAGAAACAGTAGAGTATGAGTAATAGGCTTCTTTCTTAAAAAAAAATGACAACACTTTAGTGTTTGGTGCAGCATTTTTAGAGTCATTCTACCAAACGGATTGCAGCTGATCCTTACATTCTTTTGCTGTCTCTCAGCTGCTTTTCTAGGATAGAATGTTTGGATTAGGCATCTGTGTCTATGAAAGAAAAGAGAGCTAACTTGACCTGTTCACATCGGTTTTAACCAACTGAACTAATCAGAGGTCGAAGAAAAGACTTTTATCTATTAAGGAAATATGGTTGCAGTGTGAAGCTTTTGTTCTTGGAATCCCCTGTCAGGATTCAGCCTTTCGTGTTTGGCTGGCAGATTTCTCCACATTTCAGTTTCCCGATAGATGCCACTGGCACCGTACTTTTCATCTTTGAGGCTGGTTGTTAAGAAGCAGAGCTTCTGTAGAAAGCACAGATGAAGACAGGAATCAGTTTGAAATCAGCTAAGCTATAATTGTCATTTAAGTTACGGTTACAGAGTGAATTGAAATATGCAGAATGAAGTGTGTGTGGAATTAAAAAACACCAATATCATAAAGCAGATTGTATAGTCTCAGAGGGTGTGGTCTAGGAAAGATGGTAGCAGAACAAAGACCTCTTTGTTCAAGGTGAAATGATATCTCTGATTTCTTGGATTGGAAAGAGATTGTTGCAGGCGGGGACCGCTCTAGTCAGGGTGACCCAAGACATGTCACTCCGAGGAAGTGATAGTATGTAAGCTAAGATCTTAGTGCCAAGAAGCCTTCAGCTCGGTGACGAGTGAAGAGATATGTAGGCAGAGGGCTCAGCGATGGCAGAGAATCTTTGGCTGTAAGGAAGGAGCCGGGAGCTTGCCAGGGATTGAATGAACGCCAGTGTGGTGAAGGGGTGGTGGATGAAGAGGAGAGAGAAAGGAGGTGGGGTCTGACAGGTGGGCTGGCGTGAGGTTGGGTCAGGCCACAGGGGCTGTGTAAAACACGAGATTTTAATCTAAGAGGATGGCAAGTCATTAGAGAGTTTTTCAGTAGAGAGTGATACTATCTATCTCGGCGGAGCTTTCAGGGGAGGGTCAAAGCATATATTTCTGTGTCCTTAAACGTTGCCCTCAGTAAACTTTTCTCCAAACCAGAACTGATAGGCAGGTTGTACTTCACAAGACAGTTAACAGTTGATCAGTAGTGGCTACTCAGAAATCCTGGGCTGAGGAGGATATTGTGGCAAACGAGGAGTCAGTAGGTAAGATTGGCATGACCTGTGAGCGTGACCACGTGTATGCAGTCCCTGCATTAAATGTTCTGATAAAAGGGGAGAAAAGGGAAACATAGACCTTAAAATTTTAATTCAAACTATAGTTTCAAAATCAGCTGTTTATTTCTGAAAATGTGGGAAATTTAAAGTAGCTCAGAGAAGGAACAGAAAGTTTTCTATAATTTAATCACCCAGAGAAAACCATGCTCACAGTGTTGATACACTTCAGGGAGGCAATGGTTGGGTCAGAGCTTATGTTGTGTTGCTCTTAAATGATTCCTGGCTTTTGCAGGAGCTGGTGGTGCTTTGCCACCTCCACCACCCCAGCTTGATATCTTTGCTGGCGGCTGGGATCCGCCCTCGGATGTTGGTGATGGAGCTGGCCTCCCGGGGCTCCCTGGATCGCCTGCTTCAGCAGGACAAAGCCAGTCTCACGAGGACCCTGCAGCACAGGATTGCACTGCAAGTGGCTGATGGCTTGAGGTAATTAAATAGGAATATGGTTTTCTCTTCACTGTTTGACAAGTGCTAGTCCAATCTTTCTCTGAGGCTCCGAGGACTGCACTTCTGACTAACAATGTGTCCTAGTAACATACAAAACAAAACTAAACTAAAAAACTAAAAAGAAAAACAAAACAAAAACTGGGTAAAAATGACCATGTCCCTAATTGAATTTTAAAATTCAGTAAAGCAAGTGTACAAAGAGGTACGGAGCCTCCTAGCTAGTGGTAGTGGAGTTTCAACCCAGGAGTCCTGCTCCAGAGCCCGTGATCTTGTATTGACCTGCCTCCTCTCCAGAATGAAAGGCTAGGCTTCAAAGTATCAAGGAAAGTGTCAGTGGTCCTGGGTAATCACAGTAAGCAAAAGTGAGCCCATGTTTCTGAACAGGACGAGTGATTTGGGTTGTTCTATTAGACCAGCGTGCACCTCAGAGGCACACCCAGCGCTGCAGCCAGACAGAGCTAGACAGAGCCCTGGGGTGCGGGCGGCCCAGCAGGGTGGAAATCACTGCTCCACACTTAGTATCTGTGATTTTATATCTCTGGTTATTTTTCAATAGTCTGTAAACTGTGACTATTTTTTATAATCATTGAAGACATCCCAAATTAAATTCTTGATTCCCCACCATCCACTGCTCCCCATCTCTGTGGAGTTGTCCTTCATTCCCTCCTTTTTCCCACATCTGACAATTAATCCTTTGGCAGATGTGTTCAGCTCTGCTGTCAAAATGTATCTGACTGCAGCCCCTTCTCACAGTTTCTCCCAACCACCAGAGTGCAAGCCTCTGTCATCTGTCCTTGCCTGACTGACCTCCCTGCTTTCCCCTCTGCCTCGGATAGTCTGTCTTCACACACTGAGTTTTCTTCCAGGGAAGTTGGGTCAAGTCTATCTCCTGTTTTCAGCCCTCTCCTGCCTCACTTTCTGGTCCCTATGCTCAGCCCCTTGCCTCCCTGAGGTTTTATAGAAGCTCTTCTCTGCACCAGGAATGCCTGACCTCCAGATACCCTTTGGGCTCACGTCTCATTTCATTCAGTTCTCTCCTCAGAGAGGGTGTCTCTGACTCCTGGATGTCTCTCTAATACCTATACCACTTATTGTGGACTGGTGTTTTTTATGCTTTTGTTTGTAAAATACTCTTTATTGCCTGTCTTTGCCACTAGAGTGCAAGTGTCACACTAGCAGGAGCTTTTCATCTCATTCACCATCGCTTCCTCTGCACCCGGAACAGTGGGGCCTCTGTCAATACGTGTTGACACTGGGGAGAGAGGGAGAAAGGAGGAGGGAGGAATAGTGCCGGGCTGTGGCCGCCAGGCAGTGGATGCACATTTCCTTCTCTTTCTTCCCTTCTGAAAGCCGGTGTCTACTCCTTGTGGGTAGTACCCAGAAATGCAAATGGAAGGGACACTGTAGAAAGAAGTAAACACTGCTCACAAACAAACTCAACCAAGAGAATCTAACTCTTAACATAGAGAGCATTTTATAAGGTCGTAAAACAAGTGGATTTTCCTTCCTGAAAGAGTCCAGGGACCACTGTAAAGCATACAGGTTAATAAATGAAGAGGCACGTAGATTTGGGTTTGTGTTGATATGTCTGCTTGTGAACACCAGGGGGAACCTTGTGTTAAATTAATCTAGATAAAGTACAACTAGGTCTCATGTATTTTAGAGTTGTCTCAGTCACTTTGCTTAATTTAACTAACTGTACATCCTAGTTTCCCCCTAATTCTTCTACATAGTTTCCAAATTCCTCATTTATAAATGGAGAATTGCTATTGTTTTTTTATTCACCACTGCTTGAGAGACCTCATCTCTAAAGTAATTTATTCTGCCTCTCTGAGACCTCACTTTATGAAGTACTGGATTTGCCCTCAGCATAATGTCAGGACTTCTGGATCTTGTGCCTAAGAGGGTAGTTGTTTGCAGTAACAATCAATCTTCCACCAGCACTAAGTAAAACTCAGCATTAAGGTTTGTCTTCCCAAATGTTTTTGCATAGAGCTAGAGTACAGAGGTAGAAAGAGGCAATGAAATCACATTCCTTTGAAGTCCCTTAAATGGTGGAGTGGCCTACAAGAACTTCTTCACATTATATATTCTAGGTCAGTGTTCTCCAACCTTTTTTGGGCCACGGACCAGTTTAATGTCAGAAAATATTTTCATGGACCGGCCCTTAGGGTGGGACGAATAAATGTATCACGTGACCGAGACAAGCGTCAAGAGTGAGTCTTAGAAGGATGTAACAGAGGGAATCTGGTCATTTTTTAAAAATAAAACATTGTTCAGTCTTAAATATAAATAAAACGGAAATAATGTAAGTTATTTATTCTTTCTCTGCGGACTGATACCAAATGGCCCACGGATCAGTACCGGTCCGTGGCCCGGGGGTTTGGGACCACTGTTCTATGTTACATATTCTCGCCTTCAACTGTTAGCTTAAGTGTTTAATTCAGTCTGATTCTTTGAACTCTTTATCATAATTCTCAACCGCCAATACAGGTATAGTCACCTATATTTCCCGTAAATTTCTGTTTCAATATATTAAAAATTGAATTAACTTTCTCTCCCCATCAATCTGTACTTTCTCTTATATCTCCTATTTGCCATTGAAGACCTTTGTGGTCACATCCAGATCAACTCCTTCCCTATAAAGTATGTATCCATGTGTCCACTAGGTTTTGTACTATTTGACATCATCTTTTTAATCAATTCAGTTATTTTGTTTTTGTTTTTGTTTTTTTCCATTTTTTCTGAAGCTGGAAACAGGGAGAGACAGTCAGACAGACTCCTGCATGCGCCCGACCGGGATCCACCCGGCACGCCCACCAGGGGCGATGCTCTGCCCACCAGGGGGCGATGCTCTGCCCATCCTGGGCGTCGCCATGTTGCGACCAGAGCCACTCTAGCGCCTGAGGCAGAGGCCACAGAGCCATCCCCAGCGCCCGGGCTAACTTTTTTGCTCCAATGGAGCCTTGGCTGCGGGAGGGGAAGGGAGAGACAGAGAGGAAAGCGCGGCGGAGGGGTGGAGAAGCAAATGGGCGCTTCTCCTGTGTGCCCTGGCCGGGAATCGAACCCGGGTCCTCCGCACTCAATTCAGTTATTTTTATGCCACTACTGATGCCCTGGTCCAGTACCTCCAGGAAATTATCAGAAAATTTCTTCTAAAGTAATTGAAGTCTAGTTATGCTTGAAATATCCTGGTAGCTCCAGGTGACCTATAAAGTACATCCCAATTCCTTGACGGAGCAACAAAACCCCTTATGTATGCCGTTAGCCATCCTCTCTAGCCTCCTGCCACTCTGCTGCCCTCACTCTGCATTCTCACCGTGCGGCCGGTCTTGACATTTTATTGACATTATGTCTGTTTTTGCATTTGTAATTCCTCTTTTCCCACCAGTTTGTCTGTTTAAGGGACTCATTTTTCTCTATAATTTGCTCACAGACTGTCTCTGCAACGGAGCTCAGCTGCAACATGAATCGGTGGCCTCTGTGAGTCCACCCCATGCGAGACCTGGTGTTAGGTGCTGAATTGGGAAGAGTAGAGATGATACTGCTCTTGTCAGTTTAGAACTCGACAGTACAGAGGGAGAGTCTGCTTTGTCCTCTCTGCCTCTGTGCTTTCCTCCCTCTGGCTTCCCTAGCACTGTACTGACCACGTCTCTGCAACCCTGTCAGAGCCCCGTGTCTTTGTGACCCCTCAGGATACACTGATGGTAATTGTGATTCACAAGTGACGGTGTTTAGTTTTTAAAAGAAAATATTTAATAATGCTCATTATCCCATAATGCATAAATTGTGGCTGAAATATTTTCAGTAAGTCAAGATCTGCCCTTGTTAATATTTCAAAAGTTATTTTTGCTATTCTATTAAAAGTGATTAAAATGCTTTTTAAAATTCAGTTCTATAATTGAACATTTTAACTAACCCAGATAATCTTTCCCTCCCACTGATATTATTCCAAATTACGTTTAACTGTTTTTTTAATCTCTGTGAAGGAGTCTGTATTCTGTAAGTATTCTGCAAGAGGCGCACATCATGAAGGATTTGGACGCTATTCAATTATTTATGATTGGCATCATCTCCCAGCTTTCTCATCAGCAGGGCAAGAGTGGCTAATGGCCTTTCAATAAGCCCTTAGTAAATTTTTCTTTCAAACCCGTTACTTATCGTTAAGGTTGACTTCATTAGTACATTTATCTTATTTTTCAGCCAAAACTTTGTATACTGAAATGAATAGGCCTAATGACAACTGTCCTAACTACATCCTGGAAGAGAAAGAATCTTCTGTCTTAGTTGATGCAATTAAATGATACAAACACTCCAGGCCATTGTGCAATGGCAATTTCAGGATATTACCTTTGTTAAGATCTGTGAAAATGTGTTCTTGCAATGTAGGTCATGATATACTTGTAAGATTACTTGGAGAGTAATAGCAAATTTGACATCATAGGACAGGGAAGACAGATTTGGGGAAAATCTGAATTTTGTAGATGTGTCAGGAAAGGCAATAATAGAGTTACTTTGCCTCTGGCCATGATTCCAGAATAGACAAGACCTGGTTGAGATTATTAAAACGTTATTTTGTGTTTTATATTAACTAGTTTTGAATCTTTATTGTCAGTATCCAACTCTAGTTGCTTATGTTTGAGTAGATCAGAAAAAGGAAAGACTTTAACATCACCAGCGTCGTTTTCCCAAGAAAATGTTTCACTTATTCCTACTCTCATAAAAAATGTTGTCAACCTTAATTTATAATAGAATAGGGCTTAAGGTAAATTAGGTCTTCAAAAGGATGCATATCAATAGCTGGAAAAGTCTCTTATTTTGAATTGCTGTTACTGAAAAGCAAAAATATTTTCCCAAAATTAGGAAGCATATTAGTCAGAAAAATTATATCAAAAGAGAACTGGAATTGAGAGAATGTAAAAATCTAAGATAAACTTCAAGAAAATCAAAACTATTAAGTAAATGTGAGAGTATAATATCCTGTCAATGCTTATTAGACATATTTAGATTTTAAACTAATTGAAATACTCATATAATTATGGAGGGAATTCAGAATTCCTCTTAACTAATTATTAAGGTATATGAAAGAAAGGTCTCCAAAATCAGGAATTTGTTTCAAGTGGTTGTACTGTAAGTGTAAATCACTACTTATCAGGATTGACCTGTTTTGACTTTGGTGTGTAAGTGTTTAAAAAATAAGCTTGGTTTGTAATATTGGACTTCCTTCTACAATATCTTTCAACTTTGAGGTTCAAACTTTGCACAGATTTTTAAATGTTTTGCATATACAGATTTAAGGAAATCATGAGAAAACATAGAAATGTGATCACATTTGAATAAGATTACCTGTGTCTTTTCTGGCAGGTACCTCCACTCGGCCATGATCATATACCGGGACCTGAAGCCCCACAACGTCCTGCTTTTCACCCTGTATCCCAATGCTGCCATCATCGCAAAGATTGCTGACTACGGGATTGCTCAGTACTGCTGCAGAATGGGGATAAAAACATCGGAGGGCACACCAGGTAGGCGATAAGTTTTACTTGAAAATACCTTCTTCAACATGGATAACCAATGTCTCCAATTGTGAGGTCAGGAGAATGAAGAGAGCAACGAAGCCTATCTCATTGTGTGACAGATACTTGTTCACACATAACTATGACCAGTTCATCGTTATTTTGATTGTTGTGTTCTGTAGGGGAAAAAAAATAAACTGATGTAATTTTCCAGGAAAAAACAAAACAAAACAAAAAGAGAATATTTTTTTGTCAGGTTATATTTGAAAAGCTGGTCTTTTAAAACATTTATATACTCCAGAAATGGTTTAAAAAAAGAACACCAAAAGTTTTAATCTGGGTGCAGTTGACACCTTCCTAACAATGAAGAAACCAAGCTCAGGTTCACAAACCATTTCTTATATCTCTGAAACAGTTCAGTTACTGGCAGGGACCACAGTGCAGTGTCTGTCTACATTTGGAAAGATAAAATATGGGATGGAAAATTTCAACTTGAAATAATTTGAAGACCGTCAACTTTGACTCAGATGAATGGATATATCACATCCTGTTAGGAGTCCTGTGACAGTTAATGCTGTTGACTAAGATAGATGCTGACTGATGACTTTAACTCATCCGTAGAAATACAGCAGTCTTTGGGTAAATAAAAATGTTAGTCTCTAGTTATACACTTTCATCTGATGGAGATTACGAAATATGTTCACTCATACTTCTCTGAAAGTGAAAAAAAAAAAAAGACAGAAAATGTATGTTTCTGTTCACTATATGATATATAATCAGACCTCACTCATAAATTTCTATTTTTGATCTATGAATGTCATCTTTATATACTCATTTGCATTTGTTAAAATGCAAGCTTATTTGAAAAATTAATTCTAAAAACTAGGTTTTAGACAATTAATAATATTCTCTCAATTATTTTAACATAATTGTGATGATAATTCTCGAAGGAAAATTATCCTTATTTTTATTTGGCAATAATTTATTAAAGTTTACCAAATGCCTCACTAGTGTTATTACTGAATAGCTGTTTGGTGTTCATCAAGATTCACTTTCTGGAGCTCAATTTTTATTTTTTTAAATTGTGATGAGGAAAATAATGCCTATCTCATGGGCTGTTTGTAAGGGTAAAATGAAATAATCTATATAAGTAGCATAAGACAAGGCTTTAAAATTTTTTTTTTCTTAATTTTTCTGAAGTGAGAAGTGAGGAGGCAGAGAGACAGACTCCCGCATGTGCCTGACTGGGATCCACCAAGCAAGCCCACTAGGGGGTGATGCTCTGCCCATCTGGGGTGTTGCTTTATTGCAACCAGAGCCATTCTAGCGCCTGAGGCAGAGGTCTTGGAGCCATCCTCAGTGCCTGGGCCAACTTTGCTCCAGTGGATCCTAGAACAAGGCTTTTCATATTACAATTGCCCCAAGTATGTTAACAGTTATTCCAGTGGTGAATGTCATAAATGTGTGTAAATAAATGTAAATTTTACCAAGCAGAAGCACACTTTCTGACAGAAGAAATAAGGCTGGAAGCAAATAATCATAAAGCATTGTGTCAGTTTCAGTAGGAGATCTAGTTCAAGGTATAATCATAGCCCCAAGGAGCAAGTGAATAACTGAGCTATAAGTCATCAGGACTGCCTTCATAGAGAAGGTGATTCTGAAATTATATCTTAAAAATAAGCTGGAGGCTTGGAAAAAAAAAAGACTAAAGGAGGGGAGTTACAGGAGGGGGTACAGGGGGGATAGTGATGGATGGAGACTTGACTTGGGGGGGGTGAACACACAATACAGTGTACAGATGCTGTGCTGTAGAGTTGGGCACATGAAATCTGTATAATTGTGTTAACTAGTCATCCCAATAAATTCAATTTTGAAAAAAGATACTATGGTATAAAATGGCTTATTCAGATAACTGCAGGTAATTTGGTATGGGTTAAGTGATAAATGGAAGATGAGGGGTTATTTCAGTGGTTCTCAAAGTGTGTGCCAGGGCGCACTGGTGCACCCTAGAATATTTTCAGGTACACCCTCTGGTATTCCAGAGAAATATGTGCCTGTTGGGGACCAAAAAACCAACAGAGTTTTTGGAGATTAGATTTTGGGGGCACAGAGGTGTGGGGAATTGGCTGTAAGCTGACAGTCTGTCCAACCCCTCACCTCACTTGCCTGATTAGGTTGCAAAAGGCTGTTAAGCTGTGGTGCTGGATTGTTTACACTACCCCCCATGTTCCCCAGAAAGACTGGAGGCAAGTTTCTTCTATCCTTTGGTATAAAGTTAAGATTTTATGTATGGTGGGGTTTTTCTGCACTCAACACAATTAAGAGTAAAAAGAGAGGAATTCTTCAATCTATTGATGAGGAAATGAGAGTTTGCCTTTCAAATATATGCCCAAACATTGAAGAAATCACTAGGACACATCAGGCTCATGTTTCTCATAAACACAAGAATGAAAAAACTTAACACATTTGTGCCAGGACCTGCCGAATTTACTAAATCTTACTAAGAATGTATCTATATATATAAAAAGATAACTTTTTTGTTGTTTTTATCCCCTTTTTTATAAATTCTAAAAAGCATAATTCAAAAATGTAGCATAAAAATGTTTTTTGTCAGAATAAATTTAATTTTATCATATTTATTTTACTTAATTACCATAAAAGCACGCTTGGACTTTATATTTTTTCTTTAATATTTGACTTAATTATTATAACATATTTCTCAGAAATTTGTATATAGTGCATCTACAATTATTTGTAGGGTTGTAAATGCGCCTTTCAAAAAGTTTGAGAACCACTGGGTTATTTGGTTAAGTGTTTTTGCAAGTTTGGCTATGTGTTAGATAACATGTAGATCTTTAAAACATGTATTCACTGAGGCTGCATCCTATATAGTTCAAATGTAGGTGTGGAGCACGACTCTCAACATGTTAAAAGTTTCTGATTGTAAGTAAATACGAATAGAGTTTAGAATAATATTCAAATTTTAAAAAGCAGTGTCGATTATTTTACATTAATCTTTCTCAGTGATGCACATTCTAGGCACTGTAGTGGATTCTGAAGATGCTGAAATTGATCTGCCTTATTGAACTATTGACTTTATGGAATATATTAAATATGTGCTGTAGAGTCAGACTGTCTGGATTTGAATTCTTGCTCTACCACTTACTGAGATTGGAGAAATCACCTAACTTGTCTCTTGGACTATATACAATAGGACGTAATAATAGCTTTTATCTTAGGGGATTGTGAAAATTAAGTCATAAATTGATATAGTGTTTATAGTACAATGTCTGACACATTCCTAGCTACCTTTGCTTTCTTGGACTCTCCTTTGTCTTCTCTACTCGGGGTTGGGGTTTGGGGGTGGCTCTGTGTGTGTTTCCCTTCCCTGTACTGTGGACTGGGAACCTCTGTGGGCACTCACAGGACTCACCTTTTGCTCTTGCTCAGGGTCACTATGCCGTACTTCTGGTGTCCAATGTTTTATATATTTTGGTTATTTAACTGTTTTAGGTAGGAAAGTAAATCTAGTCCAATATTATGCCATCTCAGATAGAAGAAAAATGACACATTTATTTATTTATTTGTATTTTTCTGAAGTTGGAAATGGGGAGGCAGTCAGACAGACTCCCGCATGTGCCCGACCAGGATCCACCCAGCATGCCCACCAAGGGGCGATGCTCTGCCCATCTGGGGCGTTGCTCTGTTGCAACCAGAGCCATTCCAGCACCTGAGGCAAAGGCCACAGAGCCATCCCCAGCACCCGAGCCAACCTTGCTCCATGGAGCCTTGGCTGCGGGAGGGGAAGAGAGAGACAGAGAGGAAGGAGAGGGGGAGGGGTGGAGAAGCAGATAGGTGCCTCCCCTGTGTGCCCTGACTGGGAATCGAACCTGGGGCTCCTGCACGCTAGGCCGACACTCTACCACTGAGCCAACCGGCCAGGGCTGAAAAAGGACACATTTAAATAAAAGACAACATCATATATTTAGGATTTCTCTTAGCACTTAACATCACTAGTCTCTGAGGGCCATCGAGGGCTATTAGTGCTAAACAGGGTACCCATGCAGTATGGCAGTGTGGGGCATGGGCACCACAGATCATTCATAAAATAGATCTTGTGGCAATGTTCTTCCTTTGTAAAGATGCAGGAAGTGTTACTATTTCTGCTCTTCCCCAATAGCAGCTAATATTAAAACTGTTTATTTTTATCCCAAATTAAATTCAGTGGTAAATACACCAAGTAGCTTGAAAGTTTATTCTTCCTATTACTACTATGGTGAGAAGTAGAAATCTCACAAGAACTTGAAAATTACTGTTCTGTGAATGTCCTCAATAATAAGGATCCACATATTAGGGATTTTTTTAAAGCTATCTTAATTACTTAAACAATTCATTAGCTTAGGTTTTTGAGAATGATGTTATGGCTATGTAGGAAAAATGTTTTATTCTAAGGAAATACATAGTTAGGGGTGAAATATTGTATCTGCAACTTAATATGTCAAATATTATGTGAAGTATATAATGTTATATGGCATGTAATAAAGATGTATATGTTTAATGCTATATATAATATGTATATGTGTGTACTATACACACAGAGAGTGAGAAAGAGACACACATAGGAACATAGTGAGTGTGTACTTGTGTGTATGTAGAGAAAGAGAGTGAACAAATGTGGCACATGTTAACTAGAGAATGCTAATAACGAGTAGGGACTATTGTGGTCAACTTTGATACCTTGATCCTTCGGCCCTTCCAGGCCTTGCAGCCTGCTGAAGGACCACTGAACTTCATCTTTAGCTGGTGAGCTCTCTGTCAAATAAAACTATTTCCAAATTTAATCATTTACTCATTGAAGGCCATGAATTAAAACTTTGTCATGTTTTCCTGTCTTTATATTTAAACTACTATAACAGTCATATAATTAAAAAAATAAAATGGCAATAAGTAAGTACATATCAATAATAACCTTAAATGTAAATAGACTAAGTGCTCTAATCAAAAGACACAGGGTAGCTACATGGATAAGAAAACAGAACCCGTACATATGCTGTCTACAAGAGACCCACCTCAGAACAAAAGATACACAAACTGAAAGTGAAGGAATGGAAAAAAGTATTTCATGCAAAAGGAAATGAAAAAAAAAAAAAAAGCTGAGGTAGCAATACTTATAAATGACAAAATAGCCTTTAAAACAAAGTCTATAGTAAGGGATAAAGAAGGTCACTATATAATGATAAAGGGAGCAATCCAACAAGAGGATATAACCATTGTAAATATTTATACACCTAATGTAGAAGCACCTAAATATATAGAGCAGATTTTGGTGGACATAAAGGATGAGATTGAAGCAATACTATAATAGTAGGATATTTTAATACCCCACTAACACCAATGGATATATACTCCAGACAGAAAGTTACCAAAGAAATAGTGGCCTTGAGTAATGCACTAGATCAACTAGATTTAATTGATATTTTCAGAACCTTACACCTCAAAGCAGTAGAATATACATTCTTTTCAAGTGCTCCTGGGACATTTTCTAGGATAGACCACACATTAAGACACAAAACAAGTCCTAATAATTTTAAAAAGATTGAAATCATATCAAGCATCTTCTCTGATCACAATGGCATGAAACTAGAAATAAACTATACTAGAAAAACTGAAAAACATTGAAACAGTTTAAAGTTAAATAGCATGTTATTAAATAAAGAATGGGTTAACAATGAGATCAAGGAAGAAATAAAAAATTTCCTTGAAACAAATAAAACATACAACAACTCAAAATTTATGGGACACAGCAAAAGCAGTCCTGAAAGGGAAATTTATAACATTACAGGTATACCTTAAGAAGCAAGAAAAAGCTCAAATAAACAACTTAACCCTGCATCTAAAAGAACTAGAAAAAGAACAACAAATAAAGCTTAGAGGAAGTAGAAGAAAGGAAATAATAAAGATCAGAGTGGAAATAAATGACATAGAGCCTAAATAAACAATACAGAAGATCAATGAAACCAAGAACTGGTTCTTTGAAAAATTAAACAAGATTGATGAACCTTTAACCAGACTCATCAAGAGAAAAAGAGAGAGGACTCTAATAAATAAAATTAGAAATGAAAGTGGAGAAGTAACAACTGACACTGCAGAAATACAAAGGATTGTAAGAAAATACTATGAAGAACTGTATGCCAAAATATTAGACAACCTAGGCGAAATGGATAAATTCCTAGACATATATAATCTTTCAAAACTCAGTCTGGAAGAATCAGAAAACCTAAACCGATTACAACAAGTGAAATGGAAACAGTTATCAAAAAACTCCCAGCAAACAGAAGTCCTGGATTGGATGGCTATACAAGTGAATTTTACCAAACATTCAAAGAAGAACTAACATCCATCTTTCTCAAGCTATTTCAAAAAAATTCAGGAGGAGGAAAGACTTCCAAGCTCCTTTTATGAGGCAAACATTATCCTTATTCCAAAACCAGATAAATATATTACAAAGAAAGAACGCTATAGGCCAATATCTCTGATGAACATAGATGCTAAAATTCTCAACAAAATATTAGCAAAACAGATCCAGCCATACCTCAAAAAGATCATACATCATGATCAAGTGGGATTTATTCCTGGGAGGCAAGGCTGGTACAATATTTGCAAATCAATAAATGTGATTTATCACATAAACAAAATGAAGGATAAAAATCACATGATTATATCAACAGATGAAGAAAAAGCATTTGATAAAATCCAGCACCCATTTATGATCAAAACTCTCAGCAAAGTGGGAATACAGGGAACGTACCTCAACATGATAAAGGCCATCTATGACAAACGGCCAACAACATACTCAATGGGCAAAAATTAAAAGCAATCCTGTGAAGATCAGGAATAAGGCAGAGGTGTCCCTTTCACCATAGTTCTGGAAGTCCTAGCCATGGCAGTCAGACAAGAAGTAGAAATGAAAGGCATTCAAATTGGAAAAAAAGAAGTAATACTATCATTATTTGCTGATGATACAATACTGTACATAGAAAACTCTAGACTATAATCTCAGTCCAAACCTGCTAGACCTTATAAGTGAATTTGGCAAGGTGGCAGGATATAAAATTAATATCAAGAAATCAGTGGCATTTTTATACACCAACAATAAATTGTCAGAAAGAGAAGTTAAGGAAACAATCCCCTTCACTATTGCATCAACAAAAATTAAAGTACATAAGAGTAAATTTAACCAAGGAGGTAAAAGACTTGTACTCAGAAAATTATAAGACATTTAAAAAAGAAATCAAGGAAGATACAAACAAGTGGAAGCATATACCGTGTTCATGGATAGCAAGAATAAACATTAAAATGTCTATACTACCCAAAGCAATCTATAAATTAAAACCACAATGAGATATCACCTCATGCCTGTTAGAATGGTGCTCATTAACAAATCAACACACAATAAGTGGAGAAAAGGGAACCCTCCTGCACTGCTGGTGGGAATGCGGACTTGTGCAGCCACTTGGAGAACAGTATGATATTTCCTCAAAAAATTAGAAATGGAACTGCCTTTTGACCCAGCTATCCCACTTTTAGGAATATATCCTAAGAAAATCAAATCATTGATTCTAAAGAAGTTATGCACCCCCATGTTTATTGCAGCATTGTTTACAATAGCCAAGATCTGGAAACAGCCTGTGTCCATCAGTGTACGAGTGAATTAAAAAGCTGTGGTACATATGCACAGTGGAATACTATGTGGCCATGAAAAAGAAGGAAATCTTACCTTTTGTAATGGCATGGAAGGACCTGGAGATTATTATGCTAAGTGAAATAAGCCAGGCAGAGAAAGAAAAATATCATATGATCTCACTTATATGTGGAATCTAATGAACAAAGTGAACTGAGGAACAGAATAGAGGCAGAGGTGGGGTTACAGGGAGCAGAGGGACAGCTGTTAGAGGGAAGGGGATTGAGGGGATGGGGTCACAGAAGGTGAAGGGATTAGTAAAATTATATACATAAATCAGAGATACAGATAACAAGACAGCAAATCCCAGAGGGAAAAGGGGGAAGAAATTAGGAGGAGAGGGACAACAGGGATGTAATGGAGAACAATTGCAACAGTAGTGGTCGGTTATATTGAGTGGGACACTTGAATCCATGTTAACATAATAAATTAAAATTAATTAAAAATAAAAAACCCAATTACATATGTTTATTGTAGAAAATTTGGAAGTTTTAAAAGAAAATAAAAGCTAGCCATAACTTCAGTGTATGGAATAACCCATTAATACATTTGAATGTATTTCTTTGTTGTATTTAATTGTGCACGTTTTCATCAGCCTTTTATTTTGAAATTTTTAAGCCTCAGAAATGTTTAAAGGATAGTATAATATACACCCATATACCCTTCACCTAAATTCATCTATTAACTTTCGCCACACTGCTCTCTCTCACTCTCCGTGTATGTGAGTGAGAGTTTTTGAAATTAAATACTTTATACTATGTCACCCTTGAACACATTGTTATGTATTTCCTTAGAATAAGGATATTTGTTTACATAATCACAGTACCATTATCACAGCTAAGAAAATTAGTTGATTTTGATTTTGTTGCATGTTTGATAAAATTTGTCTATTCAGAATAATATTCTACATTTTATTTACATTATAGCATGTGACCATAAAATGACTTTTAAATTGCTGTATGATATATACATTATTTAACTGATTTCCTTTTATGGTAGGAATTCTTTAGATTGTTGATATTTTTACTGTTATGAGTAATGTTGGAATACCTTTTTTGTGAAGAATTTAAAAGCAGCATATCTCCATTGTGGAATGAAAGGTTTGTTTCCTCTTAAAAGAATTTCAGAACATTGGCCTGGCGTGAAGGAGTCCCGGGGTTCGATTCCCGGCCAGGGCACACAGGAGAAGTGCCCATCTGCTTCTCCACCCCTCCCTCTCTCCTTCCTCTCTGTCTCTCTCTTCCCCTCCCGCAGCCAAGGCTTCATTGGAGCAAAGTTGGCCCGGGCACTGAGGATGGCTCTGTGGCCTCTGCCTCAGATGCTAGAATGGCTCTGGTTGCAACAGAGCAATGCCCCAGATGGGCAGAGCATCGCCCCCTAGTGGGCATGCTGGGTGGATCCCGATCGGGCACATGCAGGAGACTGACTGCCTCCCCGTTTCCAACTTCAGAAAAATACAAAAAAAAAAAAAAAAAAGAATCTCACATGTGAACTATCACCTGAGAAAGAGGGATTTTATTTGTTTTAGAGGTGGTTTCATTTTTATTTTTCAACTGAGAAGAAGCAGAGTCGTAAGTTCTCAAAATAATGAGGGAATTGGAATTTTAGCCAAGTTTAAGTGACATGGTGTGAAGTATAGTAATCTCCCTCCTAACCCCTTCCTCTGTTTGAAATACTGTCATGGGAATAGCTATTATTAGAAAGGAGGAAAATAATAGAGGTTTTATTCCTACTATGTCTCATCTCTTTAATTTAGAGATATTACCTCATAATTTTTTATTGACTTTTACCCTTACTCTTCTTCAAGATTGACCTGGAGGTAACATGTTCTGGGACGGTCCTGTTAATTGCTTGATTAAGATGTCTCTTTGGAGATGACATGGCCTAGTTTAGAACTCATCTCCCAGACTCTTCATTAGCACATATGCCTAACTATATGCCTCCTTAGCTATATAAGCTCTGGTTTGGGCATACTTATTAATATATCTGTTTACTTCCAGGATTTCGTGCACCTGAAGTTGCTAGAGGAAATGTAATTTATAACCAACAGGCTGATGTTTATTCATTTGGTTTACTACTGTATGACATTTTGACAACTGGAGGTAGAATAGCAGAGGGTTTGAAGTTTCCAAATGAGTTTGATGAATTGGCAATACAAGGAAAATTACCAGGTATGTTTTATTTATCTACAGTAGATATTTTTAATGTCAGCAGTTTCATTTTTGTTATATAATTGTAGTTGTATACTTAATTCATTTCACAGATTATATATTTTTGTTTAGTGCATAAATATTCTTAAATCCTGTGACATATGAATAAAAATCGTATAAGTAAGGTAGCAATTTCAGGCTTTTATAAAATCCCAAATTAGTATTTCTGTACTTGAATATATTTTGAACAGTGCTTAGAAAAGGGTATTTCTATTAAAACTTCAGGTTTAGTGACTTCTATTCATTATAAGTTACTATGTGCCCATTTGCCTAGATTCTTTTCATTTTCTTGTAGTGAAATAATTTATATGCAAATGGAAGCTTGAATTATTTATAATAATAATTTTTAGTAGTAAATAGTACATTAGTAATAGTAATAATTACTAGTAGTAAATAGTATAATTAGTAAGTTAGTATTTAGTGAGTTCAGATCTCATTTTGTATGGTTGTCTCATGCTTTTAAGAAATTCTAGGACTTTGTCATTCATTCCATGAGTATTACTTCAATTCCCAAGACAAAGTATTCTTTTGAATATATTTAATTTTTCTCACATTTTCTGCTTTATTTTTATTTAAGAAATATTTTTAAGTATACTATGTGTCACTTACAGGGAAATAGCTTTATTTCCTTTTGGGGGGCTTTAACGATTTCCAGCAAAAGAAAATGTATTCTCATTTGGACAAACTTTAGATACAATCTGGGTCATCTCCCTTACTTACAAGTAAGCTTTCCAGTGAAAGTTTCCAAGTTTCTCTTCTATATAACCAGAAGAATGACATATCTTTGTAAAAAACAAATATGTACAAACTGTGGGAATAGGAGAATTAATATTCAAATAAAAAGTATGTCCATAGGAGTCTTATTATTATATAAACAAAAGTGTTTTAAAAATCTATTTGAGGCCCTGGTTGGCTCAGTGGTAGACATCGGCCTGGCATGCAGGAGTCCTGGGTTTGATTCCCGGTCAGGGCACACAAGAGAAGCGCCCATCTGCTTCTCCACCCCTTTCTCTCTCCTTCCTCTCTGTCTCTCTCTTCCCCTCTCGAAGCCAAGGCTCCATTGGAGCAAAGTTGGCCCGGGCACTGAGGATGGCTCTATGGCCTCTGCCTCAGGTGCTAAAATGGCTCTGGTTGCAATGGAGCGGTGCCCCAGATAGGCAGAGCATCGCTCCCTGGTGGGCATGCTGTGTGGATCCTGGTCGGGCGCATGCGGGAGTCTGTCTGACTACCTACCCATTTTCAACTTCAGGAAAAAAAAAATCTATTTGAAATGTAGGTATGGAATGAAAATATATTATTTTATTCAATTGGTATCATTGTATTTTTTTTACCATAAAAATCAAGAAATCATTTTTAAATTTCTCAAGTAGAGATAATGCTAACAAAATTAACTTTTTGTGATTAGATTCATAATTAATGTAGGATTATGGAGATCAATATTTTGCAATATCTGGGTCTTTTATGTACAATGAGACAAGATAATTGTTCTGATTTGTCTAATGTTCTAGCATGCTTTTGAATATTTAGATCCAGTTAAAGAATATGGTTGTGCCCCGTGGCCCATGGTTGAGAAATTGATTAAAATGTGTTTAAAAGAAAATCCTCAAGAAAGACCTACTTCTGCTCAGGTATGATGATAGTCACAATTTATCAGTATTTTGTACAGAACATAAAAAGCATATGTATACATATATAAAATCTTCACATATATACTCAAACATATAAATAAATATAAACACAGTTCAGAACAATATTAGAGCAAACTTCGATATTCTCCACCCCAGGCACCTAATGAGAGAAGCCCTCATCTGCCTCTTCCTGAATGGGTCACTCTCTTTTTCTTGTAGATATATATATTTTGGCTTTTGTGATAATACTTACCTTTCTTTTCTTTGTGATTTTGCCATTCAGTCTAGTTTCCTGTGTTTATAGCTTATTTAAAATGGCATCATAACCATGCAGTGTTCTGAGGTTTTTCGATTGTTCTCTGGAAATTATTTGTGCAAGCTTCATTCAGGTTAATTATTTTCACAGCTATTCCATTTGACTATTTGAATGTACAACAGTGTATTTGCTCACAGTCATGTCCATGGGTATTGGTATTGTTCTCAATTATTTGCTGTTATAAACACTGAGGATAGTATAAGAATTGCTTTCTGGTACAGACCTAGGAGTTCAATCGCAGAATCATAGGATTTTTGAATATCCAAGTTGTTATCTGAAGAAGTTTAACAGCTTAACACTTTTGATCACCTGTGTTAGGGTCATTATTTCTCTATGACTTCTCTTTAAATTTTGGTACTATCTGATTTCTTTATTTTTTTCCAATAAATTCAGTCTTGTGTATTAATTTACATTTTATCTAATTGCTAATAAGTATGAGCATCTCTTTATATGTTCATTGGTCATATATATTTCCTTTCTGGAAAATGCCTGTTCTTTTGCCCACTTTTTGCATATAAATTAAATAAGAAAAATATTCTTTAAATAGTATATACTAAGTCTTTGTTGATTATATATGTTGCATATTTCTTTACCCAGTTTGTGGTTTGCTTTATTTTTCCTGTGGGGTGTCTTTAATGAGCATAATTTCTTAATTTTAATATACATAATTTTTAATACAGCTAAATTTAATAATTCTTTTTTATAGTTATTACTTTTGGGGTACTATTTTAAGAAGTTTTTACCTCTTTCAGAGTCACAAAAATATCTATTGTTTTTTTTAAAGTTTAAATGTTTTGCTTTTGTTTTGGTCTCTGCATCCAAAACTATGTGAAAAATATTTTGCTTTTGATATTTAAGTCCTTAATCCATTGGACTTGACATTATTACTGGATTCAGTTTCTTTTTTTTCTTATGGATAACCAATTTGTGCAGCTTCACCTATTAAATAGCTTTTTTTTCTCTATTGAATTTTTTTCCCCATATTCATTCTGTAATTTGTCAAAGATGCAAGCACATATCCACGCATACATTCTCTTCCATTGGTCAATTTACCCATTCTTCCTTCAATACTATTCTGTTTTAATTCCTGTAGCTCCTTTCTGCACTTAATTTTCTCCTCGACAAATGTTGTTGTTATTCTTGCATTTAATTTTTGCATATGAATTTTAAAATAAATATGTCAACATTTATGAAAAATGCTATTGCGCTTGGGATTGGATTTGCATTGAGTCTGTTGACAATTTGGGGATGATTATATCCTTATGATATTAAATCTTCATATTCTTGAATGTGGGTTATCTCTCTATTGATGTCTTCTTAAGTGACTTTCAATAAAGATTTATAATTCTGCATATAGGCCATTGACCTCTTTCTCTGAATTTCCTTGTTGAAAACCATTTTAAACTCAATTCTAGACTTGAGATTTTTTTTTTAACCACCAAGGTGATGGAAATCAGGTCTATAAATCTTAACAGTATGCTTGTGAGTAACAATTTCTTAGGGTTCTTTTGCTCTCTTCCTCTTTGTCTGTAAAGTCATAAGGCAACTTGCCTTGTACCAGTGAAAGTGGGAGTGCGGTGTGGTTTTATTTCTAGTTTTCATTTATTCTGAATATGTAGCCCTTTGGGGTCCCAACTGGATAGGAACCAGGACCTTTAGTAGACTTTATATTGCATAGGCCCTAGATTTAAGCTTCTTTTCTACTGGCTCCACGAGGTATCCAAAACCACATGTCAACTTTGCATTCAGTAGACAGATGCCTTCAAGGCAGAATTAGCTTTAGTGTTCATCTGACCTCTCTGTTTTTTGTCTTTCTATGATTTTGGCCTGGTAGTGCCTTATGGTGTTGTCAACTCTATAACATTTTTAAGAGATTACGTAAAATACTTTCATAAGCATTTTAAGTTGTCTTTAGCTGGAAGGTCTTCCAAATAACTTCAAGTATATTATTGAAAATAGAACTCTTACAATGTTTTAAAATGATACAGATTTTAATAGGTCAAAATAAGAGCTGTCTTTATGTTGTGGACTCTCAATTTTGTATAATATTTCATTGAAAAGCTTTTGTTCAACTTTAAGTTTCCTTCTCAAAAAGAGCTGAGTACATATACACTGACTTTATCGAACATCATGTTATCATCTTGACTATTACCCCTACTTGATTTTTAATTTAATTACCACTGGTCCTAATCACACAGACCTTTTATCATTTTATATTTTTTTAATTTTATTTTCAATTTTACTTTACCTGTATTTTATAGATTATAAAACAACCTTGAATTTATTTTTAGTTCATGACATTAAAAACCTTTGACATACTCATTTAATCTTTAACATACAGTGTATACTAAGTAAGATGGGTAAACTCATCACCTTTGTCAGGTTAAGTGCTGAGACCATAAGGCGCTTTCTTGGGGTCTTGTGAGGGACAAGCATGTGGCTGTGTCATGAACTCTCATTTCAGTTTTCTGCCTCTGGGTTCTGTATCTTTATGGTGGCCCTACACTGTCTCTCCAGTTCTTTAGTGCTTGAAGGAAAAACATAAAAACAGAATTTAGAAGTAATTTGTGGATTTTGTTACCAAAGATTAAACTTTATTTCCCCTTCAGTTGGTAGAAGTTGTTGGCCGCTGCGCTCATCTTCAGTGTGACGTGGCTTTGCAGTGTGAGACTGAGTGACCGCACTAAATTTTGGTCACCGGCACTTTGCAGATTTTCTTTCCTTTTTAAGTTACAGAACATACCCTATACACAAAAAGAGTGTGTATCATGCACAGTTGAAAATAAGTATTATTTTAATGTAATTTTATCTATAGCTTTGGGTTATTAATCTTGCTGCTCTGGGTGAGTCACAGTTTAGCTAACAGGTTTAAGTTTTTCTTGATAGAGCTATGCTATTTAGTTCTACATTATGTGCAAGAATATTTCAAAAGAACATGTGTTAACCTGATGTATGCATCTTTTTTACTTTCTCAGGTCTTTGACATTTTAAATTCTGCTGAGTTAATCTGTCTGATGAGACATATATCAGTACCTAAAAACTTCACTGTAGAATGCATGGTTGCTACAAATCATTACAGCAAGAGTGCAAGTGTCTGGCTGGGCTGTGGGCACAGACACAGAGGACAGCTCGCGTTTCTTGACTTAACGACTGAAAAACACACTTCTGAGGTAAATCCAAGTCCTCTCAGTTAGAGATAATACAGAAAACTTATTTTTGCAAATTATTATTTTTAAATTTTATTTTGCAATTACAGTTTGCATTTAGTATTATTTAATATTAATTTCAAGTGTACAGCATAATGGTTAGATAATTTTAAAGCATATACTTCTTAAAAAGTGATTTAGTGCCTGGCCGGTGGTGGCACAGTGGATAGAGTGTCAACCTTGGACACTGAGGACCCAGGTTCAAAACCCCGATGTCTCCAGCTTGAGCGCTGGCTTAACCAGGTTGAGTACGGGATTGCTAGCTTGAGTGTGAGATCATCAACATGACCTCAAGGTCCCTGGCTTGAGCCCAAGGTTGCTGGCTTGAGACCAGGGTTGCTGGCTTGAGCAAGGGGTCACTGGCTCAGCTGTATCCCTCTCTTCTCCATCAAGGCACATATGAGAAAGCAATCAATGAACAACTAAGGTGCCGCAACTGTGACTTGATGCTTCTCATCTCTCTTCCTCTCTCTCTCTCTCTTTCTCTCTCCCTCTCAAAATAAGTGACTTAAGAAATTAAATAAGAGCTAATTAAGGAATATTATTAAATTGGCTCCTGTTCGAACAAGAGTATTAGTATGAAATGAGTTTGTGTTTAATTTTAAAATTGCAATATATGTATGTCATTCATCAGGATCTTTCTCTAGAAACAGAGACTGAGACAGAAATTCTTGTTCAAGTGATTTCAAGATGAAGAAACTTTTCAGGAAGTATAAGAAGCCAGAAAGAGCCAGGGGGCAAAGCTCAGAGAACATGTAGTCTTTGAGGGAGTCCAGGCCTCAGTCTCCATTCATAAGAAACTCGAGTATGAATAGCAGTACAGATTTCTCCCTCCACCAGGCGAGTGGACTAGTCCTTATTCCCGCACATTACCCAGTTGTTGGCTGCAGTCTGCCCCAGGAGACGGATGGTGCAACCTGCCAGCCTTTCGTGGGCCAGCCAGCTCCCATTAGCTGAGAATAGTTCTGCTGTGAAGGATGCTGCCCTGAGCTATTAGGAGCCTAAACTCAGCAGCTGGCGGTGGGAACACCTGACTGATGGAGCAGCTCTGGGCACAGCTTCTGCAAGATGGATCAATGAATTGTATTGGAAAATATAAGATAAATGTCTAGATTTAAAATAACCTAATATTTTGACTGTTGCCTTGAAATACATGTTGTTATTGTTAAGGTTGAAAAGTCCTTTCATATTATTTTGATGAAGTGCAAAATGATAAGGAGGAATAATTTCCAATTTTTAATTTTAATTTCAGATGTATTCTAGATGGGCAAAACTTGCTTGCCAGTGAGCTTGTTTATTGTTGAAAATTAACTAGAATTGATGCTGTTTTTTAAAATCAAAAGCAAGAAATTAAAAATGTTAAGTATGTGGATAACATAATATATATTTTTATTTTATATATATTCTAGTCATGTAAGCAAGAACCAATTTCTTTATAATGTATTTTCTTCTCCTCACAGGAAGTTAGTGACAGTGGAATACTGTGCCTCACCTTGGTGCGTCTGCCTGCCGAAAAGGAAAGCTGGATTGTGTCTGGGACCCAGTCTGGCATGCTCCTTGTCATTAATACCGAAGATGGGAATAAGAGACATACCCTTGAAAAGATGACTGATTCTATTACTTGCTTATATTGCAATTCCTTTTCCAAGCAAAGGTACACTAGTGAATTTGACCATTGGGGTAAAATTATACACCTTTCAGGTGACTTATGTGCAAATTATTACAGCATCAGCAAAGATTGCTCATTTCTAGCATTTTTTCCATTGTTAAGGGAATTGTGGGAAGCCACAAAGATATTTATTTTTTCTGTATACAAGTCAAACTGAGGCATTTATAAAAATAGATCAATCATTTCTGAAGACCCACCAGCCTTGCTCCTGGTTTTCTTTCAGCTGTGGATCTATTTTTTCACTGCTCCTCATATCACTTACTTTTGCGGGACCCTTTTCAAAGATGACTTCTCATTCATTCTCTCTCTGAATATGTATAAATATATATCAATAGCTTGTTATGTGACAGTCATTGTCATCCCAATAAATTTAATAAAAAGGAAAAAATATCAGTTGACTAGCTGCCAAATTAGAAAAAGTCAAATAAATGAATTCATAAGTTGTCAATATATGGAAAATACTTAATCAAATCAATAGTAGGGCTTTTATCTAAAAAGAAATGATCTAAATGGTGTAGTTTCTGGTGTGAGCAACAGGCTGGTTGCTGTAATATTTGGGGCAGGATGACTTCCAGGAGCCATTAAGGTTAAGATGATTGTACCCCAAAAACTCTTCTGGGTTAAGTCAGTATTAGAAAATAAATATTAGGAAAATGTGAAGCCAAGTTTTTGGCAGTTGAAATGTAAACCATGCTTAAATTTTAAAGTTGAAATTCTTTGGACATTGTCAAAGAAAAAATTCATTAGATGGGGTTAAATAAGCAAAGAAAACGTCATTCCAGACCATTACAATAGGGGAGAGACTGGACTCAACTCTGCTGAAATCAAAGCCAGGAGAATTTTAAACACTAGGATGAGTAGTAGAAAAGTCCTAGAAGACTTTGAGGGGAAGGGGAAGTTGTCAAAGTGATTAGGCCATCTGTGTTTGCAAATTGGTGCTTATTGGAGTCAGGCTTCTATGTTCTCATGAAGACTGGGAGATGGGGCAATCTTTCTTGATTACATTTCTAAGGAAGGGGTCTCAGATTCTGGAGAAAGACATAGTTGGTCCATAAAACTGGCAAGAAGTTAGAAGAAGATTTATATCTCAAATTGGCTGAGAAAGAATTTACAACTTATGTTTTCTAAAGTAAATGATTTTTAAAGAAGGGAACAAGTGCCTGTAGTCAGGAAAAAAATCTGTCTAAAGATTTAGTCAAGTTATGGGAAATGTTAAGACTACTCTCGTCAAGATAAGCATTCTTTTTGTAACAATTTTGACATTTTTCCCTTTAGCAAGCAAAAAAATTTTCTTTTGGTGGGAACTGCTGATGGCAACTTAGCAATTTTTGAAGATAAAACTGTTAAGGTAAATGTTGAGTGCATTCTATATAAAAATTTATGTGAAGTCCTTTGTTTTATATGTGCTCATTCCCAGCTCCTTCTGAGTGATTATAAACTCTGACAGCGTGGATCATAAATTCTGCTTTTTGTCTTTTACGCAATAGAGCCTTTATAAATACTTGCTGATTGAATGTGTTTTTTTTTGTGAATGAACCCAGGGTAAAATTATAAACGAGATCTGATATATAATGTTAGGAATATAAATAATTTTTTTATATAAGCCAAATCGATTATTACTTATAAAATTTTGTGGAAAAATGAAAGGAAACTTAAGTTTTAAATCTGTTTACTACCAAGTTTTTTTTTTCTTTAGCTTTGAAAATATCATTTAACTGTTCTCTAGATTCTCTTTTATTATTGAAGCTTTTATTCCTCCTTCTATCCACTTGTCTGTGGTTCCCACTATTCGTTCAACATCCTACTGTTCATACTTTGTTATTTATCAAAAAGCTGTCATCTAATGAGAGACAGAGAAGTAGAGTAAAATACATAGTAAAATACATATGCCCTGTACAGTTTTTGCATAGAGAAGAGAAGAGACTAGTTATAGGATAATATTTTGAATGTTGCTTGAATTGAAAACTGTGTTTATAAGTCCTTAGAAAAAAACATATCCTGGATTTTTATTTTAATACCTTTAACCATATAAGATGGGAAAGCTCTTTTTAAAAAAGCTTAAATTTTACAGCATCTTACTCTGTAGATATTCTCACTGAAATGAATGTGATCTCCCTTTTCGGTGAAGTGTAAAGGAGCCACTCCTCTGAAGGTACTCAGCATAGGAAATGTCAGCACTCCGCTCATGTGTCTGAGCGAATCCGTGAATTCAGCTGAAAAGAACATTATGTGGGGAGGATGTGGCACAAAACTTTTCTCGTTTTCCGATGACCTCACCATTCAGAAACTCATTGAGACCAGGACAAATCAGCTGTAAGTTACTCCTGTGTGTGCGGTTAGTCATTTTATTCATGCTTTATCTTTATAATCATGTCAATAATGCTGATGATAATCCCAAATGAAAATCTTTAAAAATATATAATTTTTCTATTATGAAATGAAATGTTTGTTATAGAAAGCTGAGAAAATTCCAGAAAGCAGAGGGACATTAAAATATCACCCAGCCTAATCATAGCTGAAATAAAATATGAAAACCTATGGTAATCTTAGGAGTATTTACTATCCAAATTTTTAACAATTTTGTTATCTCTGTTTCAAATCAAATATGTAATTTGAAAAGGAATATTTTTATTTAAGGATTTTATATCTATATTTTGGATAATGTTCATTAACTATTGATTGTGGAAAACATAGGCACTCAGAATGAAGTCCTCTGTAGATTTGGTGGTTACACAGATGTCCCTTCTCCATCAGTCAGTTATACGTTTCAAGCAAGAATAAAATAAAATATAAACCTTTTCCCAGTTTATTGTTTCAGTTTTTAAAGTTGTATTTAACTGAATCATTGCAGTTGGTTCTTATTTATCACATTTCTCAGTGAGAAGCAGTGTAGGTTGGTGTGATAAGAGCATAAATCATAGTTCAGATACTGGCTTTGCCCTGTGTTGGTTTTGTGAACTTGAGCAAGGACTTCTTTTACCTGAGGACTGTAATACACATATCTCAAAGACATGTTTGGAAGACTAAACAAGAAAATTCATATAAGGAACTGAAGATAATGCACAGCACTTGGTGAACTGTTAATCAATGTTAGCTAATTATTATGATTAGCTTTGAATTATGAATCCTTACCTCAGGAATATCCTAATTTCTCAATATCCAACTAGTTGCCCAAGGTGAAAACTTGGGAGTGCCCTTTACCCTTTTATCTGTTAGTCTCTTTATGCACTGGACTCCCCTCCTAATGGACTTTCAAATCCTTGCCCCTGCTGCTGCCCTGGGGCCAGCTGTTAATAAGAGCATCTTTCTATCCAGTTCTCAACCTCTGATTGTGCTCCCTTTAATCCATTCTCAACATTGCAGATGGAGGGACACTTTTAAAATGCAAATTAATCAGATGTCACTCTTCTGCTTAAAACCCTTCAGTGGCATCTCATTGTCCTTTACATGAAGTTCAAATTCCTTAAAAAGATGTACAAGACCTTTTATGATTTAGTCCTTGCCTACCTTTCTACATATATATATATATATATATATATATATATATATTTTTTTTTTTTTTTTACAGAGACAGAGAGAGAGTCAGAGAGAGGCATAGACAGGGACAGACAGACAGGAATGGAGAGATGAGAAACATCAATCATTAGTTTTTTGTTGCACATTGCAACACCTTAATTGTTCATTGATTGCTTTCTCTTATGTGCTTTGACTGTGGGCCTTCAGTAGACTGAGTAACCCCTTGCTGGAGCCAGCTACCTTGGGCTAAAGCTGGTGAGCTTTTGCTCAAACCAGATGAGCCTGCGCTCAAGCTGGTGACCTCGGGGTCTCGAACCTGGGTCTTCCGCATCCCAGTCCGATGCTCTATCCACTGCGCCACCGCCCCGTCAGGCTCTACATTTATATTTTATAGCCTCCTTACCCTCTGTACTTTAGCTAAACAGATTTTTGTCTCAGTTCTCAAAGACAACCTGCGCACTTTCACGCCCAGCTTTTGCTTGTGATTTCCACTTTGCTTGGATGACTACTGCTATACCTCTTGCCTGTCTCAGCCCCATTGTCATTTCCTGTGAGTGGCTGTCTCTGGTCCCAGCTATGAAGATGAAGAGCCTTGAATTGGTCCTTCCGTTGCAACTATTATTTCCCTTCACAACAGCTATCACACATTTTTATAAATGTATTTTCAAAAATGCTTTTTTAATGTTAGATCTACTGGTTCTCCTGTTGGCTGCACATGAGAAACCAGGAGGTATATGAAAATAATCTGATGCCTAAACTTCACCTTGAACCAATTAAATCATATAAATGAAACCTGAAATGGAGCCCAGGCTCAGTTTTTCCCCCAAATTCAGAGGTGATTCTGAAAGGTATTTGGGATGCACTGCTACATATTATCAATGCTTGTGGACAAGATTTGTCCACAGTTTTGTTTCCTAGCTTGTGGCAAATATCTGGATGAACTTATTCTTGTCCATAATTTCCACTTTTAACCAATTTATGCAAGCCTGAAAATATTTAAGAATAAAGAGCACCCGATTTTTTTTATTTCACAGAGCATGTTATGAGATCTTGGATGCTGGAGGGAACACTCATAAATAGTGGCTGCTCAAAGATGTTCATCTCACAAAGGAGATTAGGACCCGTTTTCACAGACACTTGGAAATAGTTGTTCTCTTGTCAGAAAGTGTCACCTGATGCCTATGTCTCTTCCCTGCCAAGCAGAGACATCACATCACTAATTAGGGGCTGCTTCATCACGCCCTCATTCTCATCGTCCACACACAATGGCTGAGAGGCATAATGGAGAATAAAGATGACTGACCTCCGGGGCCACACAGCTCCATAGCACTCCCTTTGAGTGCTGGTTCTGGAACATCTTAGTCATGTGGCTTTGAGCAGGTTGTTTAGCATTTGTAAATTTTCTGTAATTACAAACGTTGACATTTATAATATTTTTATTGAGAATCAAATGGGATAACACATAGAAGTATTATATACAGTCTAAAACTCCAGGCAATATTTGCATAAGTTCAAACTCTCTTCTGTTAAATATAGCAAAAACGCAGGAAGGAATTACCTAACATGTAGTGGCTCTCTGGCCACACACTGTATTTTCATGTCCCTTGCCAGAATAGAAAAGACGGAGAAACAGATCTTGCTACGCTAGGACATACTAAAGATTGTTACACCCTGTGATATTTTTATGTCATCTAACTTATTGAATTGCCATTTTAACCATTGTTACTTTTTTCTGGTTGTTCATTCCTTCTGTTAGTTAATTCTTCATCTGTGCTATCCATCCTGCTGTCCATGCACGTAACTACTGCCTGCTTTGTTAACCAGGCAATTTGTAGATAGATAGTCATATACCCATCTACTTTATACATGTACTAGATAGACAGGTACTTAACTGTGATGACTCTACTGGATTATAAGTACATAGAAAAGACATGGTCCTTCCCCTTAAGCAATTACATTTATAATTTAGAATAAGGGACACACTAATAAATACAGTTTTATATTTAATAAAATCTACCATATTATAGCTACACTAGATGGGGAAAGGGAAAGACTGGTCTGTTTTGATAGGTCAGGGAAGAAATTCACAGGAGCTGACATTTAAGCTAAGCCTCAAAGGCTAACTAGAAGTTTGCCAATACAGATGGGGCCTATGTTAGCCAATCTGTTTGCAAAATATGTAAAATGCCAAATGTCCTAGGTTGAAAAATTGATATTTAAAAATGCTTGTTATTTGCCTTTATTTTCAAAAGGGGGAAGATGATTTTTTTCCTTTCCTTGTAACTTGACTGGCTTTTGTTAATGCAAAGACACCTTTTGCTTTAATACTTGAAGATATTGCCTCTAAAATTATTTTAACATTTTATGTTTTATACCTCTAGGTATAGATGGCTACAATTTCCCATGCATTCTTGACAGTAAGGATTTTCTTTTGCCACATCATAAAGTTACAGATACTATTTCTTTTAAAAATAAGAATGTTTTGCATATTAGGGCAGTATAGAGAAAGAACAAGATAAACTGAAATTTAAATTAAAACTAGAAATAAACATTAGTCACGATCTTTATTTTATTATCAAGTGAAAAATATTAAGTAACCAAAAGTAAATAAAGAACCAGTGTCAGCTCTATATTCAGTTTAGATTAGAGGAGAACATGAAATGATTGCCCATACTCTAACCAGTTTCTTTTTCAAAATGGTGTTGATCTTTTACATGCATTAAGAACTGATACAGGGTGGCATTATATGTTAAAATAGAAGAAAAATGACTAGTAGTGATGTTCTTTTTCCCCCATAGGTTTTCTTATGCTGCTTTCAGTGACTCCAACATCATAGCAGTGGTGGTCGACATGGCTCTCTATGTGGCTAAGAAAAATAGCCCGTTTGTGGAAGTGTGGGATAAGAAAACTGAAAAACTTTGTGAACTAATAGACTGCGTGCACTATTTAAAGTAAATTCAACTTTGTTTCTATATTTTATTTTGTTGAAGGAGGTACACAACACAAGATCTATCCTATTAACAAAATTTTAAGTGTACAATACATATATTATTGGTGACTATAGGTCCAATATCATTTGTTCTTTATTTTATGCCTATAAGAGCTGTCTTTGCACTTCAGACTTCACAGACAAAGCAAGTAGGACTTATTTTTCTTCCTTTCTACCTCTAAATAGAAAGTTAAAAAAAAATAAAAAACCTCAGAAACCAATTGTTTATGCTTATCAGCACCATCTCTTGGTATCCAGCAAATTTCATTTTGGAAAAAAATATAAAAAAATAAGAATATAGTATTTATGGTTTCTTGAAGGTATTAAAAATACTATCCTCCAACTTAGTGCATTATTAAAAATGACCATACTGGATTTGTTGTTGGCTGTACATCTAGTAGTGTTACAGTATTCATATTACTAGTTATAATTAGTCTATGGGTTCAACAATACTGTGTTCCAAAGATAAAAGGTCACAGAACAGTTTAAACATTTTGGGAAAAACTACTGGACTGACCAATGTACTAACTGAGAAGGGAGAGCCAAACCCCAGGCTGAGAGCCCAGGTCTCAGTCTGCTACAGCGAACGTGTCCCAGACGAGGCTGCCTCACATCTAGCACATGCGCTGTGTGCTGCCGCTAAGAAACAGGACCACTGCCAGCTTTGCTAGCCACTTCCTGTTTTTGTTTTGTTTGATTTCTGCTGTATACATTTTTTCATACTTCAGAGAACATTTAGAATACACACTAGATCTACAAAACGAAACTTCCGAGTTTACTTTCCTACAATCTTCTCGGACTTTCTCCACATGATGAGGAGATTTAGGCACACAAGTGCTGGCAGTTCTGTCTGAGAAAGGGCCTCTTACTATCTGACGTTCCAAAATTATTAGGATCTTTTTATTTCTGATACCTCATTTTTGTGATGACCTATTCATTAGTTTAGGGAAGTAATTACTAATTTGTATTATCTTTTTTTTTTTTTTTTTTTTGTATTTTTCCGAAGTTGGAAATGGGGAGGCAGTCAGACAGACTCCCACATGTGCCCGACCGGGATCCACCCAGCATGCCCACCAGGGGGCGATGCTCTGCCCATCTGGGGCGTCGCTCTGTTGCAACCAGAGCCATTCTAGCGCCTGAGGCAGAGGCCACAGAGCCATCCTCAGCGCCCAGGCCAACTTTTTTGCTCCAATGGAGCCTTGGCTGCGGGAGGGGAAGAGAGAGACAGAGAGGAAGGAGAGGGGGAGGGGCGGAGAATCAGATGGGCGCTTCTCCTGTGTGCCCTGGCTGGGAATCGAACCCAGGACTCCTGCACACCAGGCCGACGCTCTACCATTGAGCCAACCGGCCAGGGCTGTATTATCTTTTACATATAAATTATTTTATTTTTCTTTAAAGATTTTATACTTCATGGAAAACTTGAAAATAACATTTTTCCTTCCTATTGGGAATTTTTTTCTTTTCATTCCCACTGAATTTTTATTTTTAAATATTTTATTCATTTTATTTACTTCAGAATTTTTTGAAGTTAAGGAGCTATTGTGTTATGTTTGATCATTTATGCTCCCAGTAAAGAAATGGGGCCCTTTTGCATTCTATATAAAGCAGAAATAGTTTTGTACAATTTTAATGATATAGAATGTCTACTGTTATGTATTCATAATTTAAGATATTATTATGTGTGTGCATATATATAGACACACATCTATTTTATCACTTAATTACTGAAAAAAATTATTAATGCCTACTTTCTTGATGGTTTTAGGGAAGAGCTGGTCAAAGTAAACAAGGAGTTAAAACCCAATATGTCTTACTCGGGGAGAGTGAAAACGCTTTGCCTACAAAAGAATACCGCTCTCTGGATTGGAACTGGCGGAGGCTACGTGCTGCTTCTTGATCTTTCAACTCGTCGAGTTATACGTATAATTCATAACTTTTGTGATTCTGTTCGAGTCATGATGACAGCCCAGTTAGGCAAGTTTCTTTCCTTTCCTTTAGATCTCTTTCTTTTTTTCATGTTGTCTAAGACTATAGAATATGTTAAGTTTTAATTTAAGTTTTCTCTTCACTTCCCAATGTCATTGGAAATGTCTTAGAAGTTTACATAATGGAGCATAGGTCTGGGATAAATTTGAATGGGGTCATTACAAAAATGGAAAAGTTCTCCGCCCCATCAGAGTCAGATTATTGCCACGAGCTCACAAATTTGGATTTTTATTTCTCTTTTTTCCTTCTACCCAAGGTAAAAATAAGAAATATGTAATATTGAGGGTTTTTTTCCTACTTTTTGTCCAAAGAAATTAAAGCAAATGTTTATTTTGAGCATATTTTAAGCTTCCCACCCTTGTTAAAGAATTCTGTTTTATTTTTCATTATATAAACAAATCCATGGTCTTGTAACAAAATAGGCCAAACTCCACAGTCTACAAATATTGACAAATCATGTTTTACTCATGCATTTATTTTTCCTTGCTGCTACTTATTTAAATATGATAAAATCATGATGGTACATGAAATATATTTTCTACATAGCTGATCACATTTTATTGCCTACTTCTGACTGTTTGGTATAAAAATAGTATTATATATGTACAAAGTTGATCACAAAAAGGACATTATGGACATAAGTGCTGCAAAACTAGAATTTATATAGCATTAGCAAATAAGTAATAAAATGTTTGACAGGGTAAAGAAAATAGTAAAATCTTTTGCAGAAATGTATTAAGGAGGGACATGGGTATCAGAGTTGCCCGGAAGGAGTCAGAATTAGGTGCTCTTAGTGACCAGTAACTATCAGGATGCATGTCCTCACAAGCAGAGTGGGTAGTCCATAGTGAGTTGTCTCTCTAGTCTTATTCTACCAAGGTTGTTATATCCTCTAATTTAATTTATATGCACTTTTGGACCCATGATGTTGTTCATGACTGGCATCATAGTGAGATTTCAAATGGGTTTAATTGATTTTTAATATAAAGATCAATTTAAATATAACTTACAAGATGGAGCATGATTGGGCTTCACCCAGGTTTCTAGCCTCTCTCATTTACCACATTCCTCCCAGTTCTTGCTGGTCTACAGTCATGTTCAGTCCCTTTGAGATACCGGGCTTTATTCTGCCTCAAGGCTTTGCGTGTGCTGTTTCATTTTCTACTTAGTAAACCTACTTACTAATTATTAACTAATCTCCTCACTAGGCCATAAACTCTATGTGGGTTGAATTTGCATGAGTTATTCACCCCTTTATTCCCAGGCCTTAGCTTAGACCTAGTACCTAGAGGACTTTTGGTGACTATTTGTTGAATTATTTGAAAAGAAAGTATATGGTTTTGTGACAGAGTATCAGTTTATCCATCCATACCAATCTCCACACAAATGCTTCCCATTAGACCAGTGCCTTATAATATTCAAATCATTTTCACACACATAATCTCATAGAATTATAACTTTGGATGTAGGAGGCATGTATAAATATTAAACCCATGTTGCAGAAAGGTTAAGCTATTTTCTCAGATTCACACAATTAACAAGAAATAGAGGAAGGAGTAGATCACAAAATCTCTAACTTCAAAAAATTTTCTGATCTTCTCGGAAAGCTTATTATTCAATATAATGAGGTGTCTCCAAAAAAGGAAAATGTAAATTAAATTCCAAGGTTTTTGTGTCTTAAAATGTGAACTTTACTTTTAGAAAAAAATTTTAATTGAATTTTTTAGGGTGACACTGGGTAACATAATTATATAGGTTTTTATATATTGTAGAATTGGGCATTTGAACTGTATTTTTTTAAGTCCAACTTATATTATTTTGACAGAAAACTTTTTTTTTTTTTTTTTGTAAAGGAAGCCTTAAAAATGCCATGTTGATTTTGGGGTATACCCGGAAAAGTACTGAAGGCACACAACACCAGAAAGGTAATGTTTCATAGAATTCTGTATTACAAACAGTGCAGTGATGATGATTATAACATTTCATGTGTTTTATACATTTATAGTAAATATTACATCGCCATAAAACTTTAATCATTTTTAATTGGTAGCTTTTTTATAGTACAAATAATTTAGACATAAATCTTTAAAATTAAGTTTCAGTGATTTAGGAATGTCAAGTATTTATTTTTTCCAACAAAATACAGCTAGCAATCATTATAAAATTAAAACTAGCCCCTATTTTACCTAAATGTGGATCTTTTTCCATGAATCTTACCTATCCATATGATGCCTGATTTTGAAAAGTGTTTGAAAAAGCTTTATATCTCTCAGAAAATTAAATGTTAGGTTTTTAAAGGTCTACACTCTGTTTTGAAAGTTATTAGTTAGTATTATAATTAAAAAAAAAACATTTTCCAAATGTAATTTTTTATAAATGGCAATAATTTATAGTAAATTATTTATAGGTATACTTATATATACACATTTGTCCAAGGAAACTACAGCTAGTGTGCGACTTACAACCACGATTGGTTCTGACAGACCGGTTGTAACATGATTTGGTCATAAGTTGAGTAGGCTAATATGTACAATATTATGAAATGATGTTATAAAAATCTTTAAGTCAAAAACAATTTCCTCTTGGTAGACATCTTGGGAGGGGTTTGATGAAAAATATCCAAGACACAAAACACAAATTGCTGTACCGAGTCTGGGATAACAGTTGAAATGGTGCATGCGGAGATGGTAGTGCTGCCGGAAGCTGGTCAGCACTATCCTACGCCCAGCTGGGCAATGATTGTGCTGCCAGATGCAGAGCAGTCGTGGCTAGCGATTGTGGTCATAAAGTCAAATGGTTGTAAGTTGCATAGGTCATAAGTCAATCAATGTCTGTAATTTAAATTAATGAAATTAAAATTAAATAAAAATACCTATGACAGATCTTTGAGACATGATTGTATTTTTTCATTTTTCTAGAATTACAGTCTTGTTTATCTATTTGGGACATCAATCTTCCACATGAAGTACAAAATTTAGAAAAACATATTGACGTGAGAAAAGAATTAGCTGAAAAAATGAGAAAAATCTCTGTTGAATAAGAGGGATATCACAAATCTTTATCTTTGGATGGGAAAATTATTCTCTTCTCTTGTTAATACTTCTTTAAAAATATTTACATGTGAAAAGGGTACTTCCACTTTTTGGGAAATAGCTCATATGTATATGAAGGTATGTTTATATGTTTTATTTTAAATATAAATATTGTAAAAAAACAGTTACCATTGAAAATATATTTTAAAGAACTATTTAAAATATAATGTTATATTTCTTATATATGCTAATTAATTTTGTGTTTATTAAGTAATGAAAGGAAATATAAAAAGCACTTAATTGCAGTACTTATACTAAAATTTGCAAAGTGTATAATTTTTTATTTTGTTATACATGATGAAGGTAAGTTTTATTTTATAATCTGTGCTTAAAAAAGTATAATTGCTTAATTACTTAACAGGTTTTCTGCCAAGTAGATTAAAAATATTAGGACGTTTCCCATATAATATATTCCTTCATAAATTGCTTTGAATACAGGTATCATATACGCTTGTAAATAGACAATGAATTTACACTAATAAAACCCTTTGTTGTGACGGGAGTCCCATTTGTTGCTGATGCAAACAGTGTGTCTAACAACTTTATTCCATCTAAAAGAACACGCCACAAAACCATCAAACGTACTGACGAGAAACGCCACGTATTGTCAAAGACTTCTTACCCAGCAAAGACAATGCCACCCTGTCTTTTCCCATTTTGCAGCTCTGCCTTTCAATGTGGATACCCTGAACTTTCATAATTAGTGTAAATGCAATGTTCAGTCCTTCAAATGATATTTTTATGTTTTTATTTTGATTCTCAGTGCAAAGCCAAACCACTCTCTACTTGTTCCTATTTCCAATCTTTTGGGCTCTACTGTTTCTTCCCATCTCTTTTCTAAACTTTTGACCCTACAAATACTACATGATTTAGTTAGAAACTCTCTTTGTAGACTCTTACAATTGTAGACTCTTACAATTTCGACCCAAACCATGGAGCAAAGTATATAACACTCTTTAGGTTGCTGAGAAAGAAAGGAGCTTTAGCTATGATGGGTACTTTCTGACTTAGTCTTCTAAATTACACCTACATTGTTTAAATATGTTCTCATGGTAGGAGAATCAGGGGCAAATATTTAGGTAACAATTTATTATTTTTTCCTTAAGGAAAAAGATTTGATAAATTCATTGTTTCTGGCCAATATTTATCATTTCAGACAATTCCCTATGATTGGATACCAGTCTGTTTAATGTTCTCAGAACCAACTGGAATTTTATTATATGAACACTTTAGATTTGTTTATATTAAGGGTAATGAAAAATTTTTAAAATTTTATTTTGTATTAGTTTCAAATGTACAGCTTAGTGGTTAGACAATCATATACTTTATAAAGTATCCCAACTGGCACCATACAGAGTGTTTGCAGTATTACTGACTATATTCTAGTCTCTGTGTGTACTTACTTCCCTGTGACTGTTTCGTAGCCACCAATTTGTGCTTCTTAGTCACTTCATTTCTTTCACCTAGTGAAGGGTAATCGAATGCTTCATCCTGGAAAGTTTTCTACTTTTCAAAGGGACCTATGTCTTAATTTGTCATGTAGTTTTAAAAGGTCAGAAATGGTTGAATTATTTGTTCTTATGATAGTTCTCATTGTAACTTTGTATTTATATTAAATATTTTTTACACAAAACAATTACAGAGACATATGTAAATTAATATTGTATTTAAATGGAATAATAAACATTTTTAAAGCATGTTTGTGAATTTTAAAAATTTATTTTTTCATATTAGGCCTGTGATCTAATAGGAAACTTTGTATCAATCTATGTATGGGGGGCAGGGGGACATCCCATTAGAGGAAGTATTAACTAAAGTTTTATTATGAGGATTTATTCAATTTTCTATAATACAACTAGTTTTCAGGAACCGAGGGTAAAACCAGATGGGAATGATATATTCTATATTTAAGTTCTCATAAAATACTTCTTTAAAATAATTTTTTACTCTTATATACTGAAACAAAAATCAAGACTTGTAACAACTGATTTCTTAAAAATGTATACAAAGGAGTTTAAAATTTTTCCTGCTTAGAGCCTTAAAATAAGCTGTTATCATTGTCAAAATACAAGCATTTATCTCAACAGAAAATATTCTTCCAGGGATGTTTTGCATTAAAAAAAAAAAAAAAGGAACCCTCCTCTATCTAATTCTAGAAAACTCTATTGATTATATGTGAACTGTTATAACAAAAATGCAACTTATTTTTTTTTTATCAAGGCAGTAAGATATATCGATGAAACAGAAGTAGTAAAATAAATTTTGTAAACATACAAATGTTCAGATACTGGGAAGAGATAAAGTGAACAACTGGGATTTTCCATCTTGATGTAATCCATCACTGTAGACAGCTTAAGACCTAACCTGGGAAATGGAGCACTGTTTGTGGAGACTCATCATCAATACAGTAAAATCTTAAACCGTCGTAGCTCAGAAGAATCTGAAATCCTCATTCTGTGTTCTGGTAGTTTCCCAGTCAGGGTGCCATTGTTTCCAATGACACAGTTCAGAACCAGGCTGCTTATAAGCACATAAAGACTTGATGTTTTTCAATTCCTTAAGGCATTCAGAAGGTTCCAGTACCTTGGCTTTCCAAGAAGGAGACAGGGAAGCACCAGACCCAAAGGCTGTGGTCTGAGCACAGTATGACTGATGAGAAGGAAACCTTTCCATTAGCACTCTCCTTCCCCTGTCCTTGGTCTCCAGGGTCACCTGGGAAGTCTCTGCTTGGGGGAGTCTCAGCCTAAGACAAAGCATAGGGAAATGAAAAGAGTATCATTGTCAGGGTCACGGGGGCTGCTGTTTGGCCGCCGGAAGAATCCACTGTTCTACGTCAATCAGGGCCTTGGAAAACTAACGTGGAGTAGGCTACTTTATATGTGTCACTCTGACCTGAACTTCGCCTCATTTACTCATCTGAATACCACCCAGAGGAGAGTGTTACTATCCCCATTTATTTATGAAAATACAAAGCAGTGTGATAAATACTGTGTTAGAGGTATTATGGGAAAATAGAGAATGTAGAGTGCATCTACCTGGCCAGACAGTACAGAATCTGGGAGGATAACACACACAGACACGGACACACACACCGCTCGTAATTCAGCAGAGTCAATCAGAGTGGAGCTAAACATTTGAGGCAGAGGAATCACACGTACACTTATCTTGGGAACATGAGCTTACTTTAAAAATATTCTATCAAATACTGGAATTTGTGACAACACCCCCTCCTGAGAGTGTACATCTAGTATATACAAGGGAGAGGTAGGTCATTTACCACCACAGAGGCCAGTGGAGGATATGTTTTACAAACTGATTCTCTTCCGTGTTCAGTGCGTCACTTTCCTGTTCTACTTGGTATAGTGCAGGAAGGCTCATGTAAGAGTAATTAGGCAACTACAGATAGAAGATACTTGTAGGCAAAAGAGGATTTTCTAGCCATAAGATGCTTAGCTGGATTTTAGCTGCCAATCTCAAGATATTGTACATACATACCTCTTTGTCAAAAGATTGAATCAAAAAAATCTTTGCTACAGATAAATCAGTAAGAACATTGTTGTTTTGGCTTAATAACTGATTTTAGAAAAAGTGTAAGTTCCTTAATATGCTTCCAGATGTGGATTTCTTTGATCAGAGACTACAACTCAAGATAACAAAGTGTGCCTTAAAGGAAATCTAAAAAGAATTTGTACATTCAAATGAAAAATATTCTTTAATAGAGTCACTTTTGGAGGCTTGGCGTTTATTTCATCAATGCTGCCGTTATTTAATTATTAAAACTTACCTGAAGAGTTATTTTAAAAAAAGAGTAAAAAAGAAAAAAGGAAATATTACCAAAAACAACAACAACAACAACAAAAAAACAGTGAGAATAACCACACATTTAGAATTAGAAAGACTTTGGCCTAAATTTCAGATTCAGAATATACTAGATCAACGAACTGGAGCAAATTACCCAAATGGCCAGAGAACGAGTTTCCTCATCTATAAAATGGCAAGCGTAGTGTATCCACCTTCTCTAGAGGAATAAGGATAAAATGAGATCATGCCCATGAAATTATGTAATAATTCCCAGGCAAGTCACATACAAGCACCACCTCATAAGGAATTTTATATTGGACCTCTGCTTGACTAAAAATGTATTTCTCTAATAAGTTGTGCATTATTGTGTGTCATGGATCCTTTGAAGTTGCTTCTGCAACCATTGATGATAACTTCGCAAGTGCCAACAGCTTTCATCTAATTTGCCAGACAACTTAAAGCCTGAAAACAAGAAATAACTACCAGGATATTGACTCTACAGTACAAATTCTGTTTGATCATTTTAATGAAACAATTATCCATATATGTATGGGTAGAGAAATGTCTCTGCCTTCATCATGTTCGTATCATTGCCTTCTTGTCTGGTTCCATTGCTGCTGTCTTATCTGCTTATCTGACCTCCGCCTTTCTAATTTCCATGTCAGCCTGTGACAGCAAGGAGGTTTCCTGTGTTAAAACAAGTGTCACTTGCAGAGAGTTTATCAGCATTTTATTATTATTTTTGCCTGTTAATGTGTTTGTTGGCAATACCAATATGAGCACATTAAGTGCAACTATATCCAGGGTATTAACTGTGAACATAATTTGTTAATATGAAGATCAGTGCAATTGGTAACATGATTTTCTCTACGCTAGTGAATCGCCTCCAGCTTCCGATTTCCTGGTGGCACACTCCCTATTCTGAGCAGGGTAATGCTTTGTGCAGTAGAGGGGAGAGAGATTGCTCTGACTTTTTGCTGCTGTTGTGGGTGGGGTAAGAGTAGGAGAAGAGGCAGCATTGAGATTGCAGATCATCGGATGAAAATTCTCTGCCTTTGCACAGAATTATTTTGTTCGTGTAACTTCCACACATTATAACAAACCTCTCTCTGCTCCCCTCCCCTCTTACAATATGGGGATTTGCCGTTTTTTGCTTTATATCCGCTGTGTCTGAACTACTTTACTAACCAGCATGTGGCCTGTGGCACATAATTATGCATGGGAAAATTAATGTGGCTGTTCCAAACCTTGTATACATTTCTGGTCATTTCTGGGCCACCCTTTCAGTAGGAAATTGTAAAATAAATATGATCATTTCAGTTTTAATGGACTAGTTTGCTTGAATATTGCTGGGAGTATCTTTGTTTAGCAAGAAGGATTTTATTTCAAAGGTAAATATAAGTTTTAGCCACATACAATAGAATGTCTTTGTTGATACATATTAATTTCAAAACTCAACAGAAGTGGTAGCAATATGTAGTAATATCCTAAGTGAACTATTACATTAAGCTTTTAAGTCAATTGAATCATATTCTCCATTAAATGCTTTAATTATTTTATACACTTTGGTGTTCCATAAAGATAATAAGTTTGTGTCCATTGCAGGTAAATAAGTTGTTCTATGTTTACTGACCACTGACCTTTTACTTTTTACCTCCTCCTTTGGGGTTGCTGACTGTATATTAAGGAAAATGGTTTTCTATGAGTCGACTTATTTTCTAAATGTCATGATAGAAATTGGTCTATAAATTATTTAACTGTTCCTTTAAATAAGTTTTATACTTCATAGTAGTGTAAATTAGAAGAAAGAAAACTGACATAATTTGAAGCACTGCGAAGATTTTTAAAGTGGTATTGTACATTATGGGGAGGAAAAAGAAAAGGAAATATTCAACCAAAATGTTTAATCATTTGTTGAAACTCTCTCAAAAACCTGTGGAAAATACTCCTTGTGAGTTTAACAGATGGAAGAATTAATCTCCTTTTTTCATTTCGTGTGTCAGAATGAAACTAGTCACAGAAGTTGGTGCATGGACTCTGAGCCTCCTCATCTCCTAGCTAGGCCGGTGGTGTTGCTCACTCTCTCTTGGTGTCAAATTTCCTCCTATGTAAAGAGCTATAAAAATACTACCAATACAGTTGTTGTAAGGAGCATATTTTTATTGGGTTTTCCTTATCTTCTAACCTGAAAAAACTCTTAGCAGCCTTACATTTGTTGATGAGAGAAGTTAATATGATATTTGAGAATTTAAGAGATGGAGCTGATATTCTCATTATTTATTATGCTGAGTTACTTACATGCAAAACTAAGGTTTCTGGATTTAATGTCATGGATATCAGCGACCAAGAAAGCTAAGAACTTGGCATCTTATCAAACTACAGTTCAAATTTTGTTCAGCATTTATTTAGTGGGGGCTGGGAGAAACTGACTTGGTACAAATAAAATAACATGATAACAAATTGGCTTTGGTTTCATTTCTAGTAATGTGCAAAGAGTTGAAAAGATTCATCTGCTAACAACAAAAAAGGGTTAAATAAAAAGAAAGAGAAGGTCAGATAAAATGGTATGGAATCACCAAGCTAAAATGAAAGTGCGGCTGAGAACACAAAATGTAAGCAAAGAATCAAAACTCTTATTTCCCTGTAAGCATTTGCTGAACCTAGTGAATTTGAGCTGAAGTTTACTCAGCTTCGAAAGGATTAGCGGGCAAAAGACAAATCCCAGTGCATCCCAAGAATGGGAGTCAAATAGGCAGGTATTTCTGTTCTACTGGGACACTGAGAGGACACACCACGGTGTGTGTGCAGAGCAGAAGTAGAACAGCCTCGCCCTGACTCCACAGGGGACAGCACGTTCCTGAGAAAGCCATTAAGCCATCCCGCCTTGAGCTGCAATCCAAATTCACATTATCCATTTATTTAACAAAAAATCATTCAAGCTACTAATTAAATGAAAAATGTTTCAAAGGCCTTGAATTAGCTAGGAAGAGGGCAAAAATGTGGAGATTTTGATAAATATATATGTATTGTCATTTCTAGAGTAACCACTAAATGTACAGAGTACACCTGACCCTTGAACAACAATACACATTAAAAAATCCAAGTGTAGCTTTTAACTTTTAACTTTACAGTAGAACCTTCGCATCTGTGGATGCGAAACCTACATACTGTATTTATTGAAATAAAGTCCACTTGTAAGTGGAATCCATGCAGTCCAAAGTAATTGATGAGAATAAAAGAAGTCATAGAATATTTTTTAATTCAAATGAAAGCAAGAAATGAGTCAAAAAGTAACATAGAGACAATTGGACAGATAAAAAATATAAATATAAAATATATTGGTGCTTACATTAAATGTGAATGAAATAAATGATGTAATTAAAATATTTTCAGATGATAAAAAATATATTCACCTGTACACTATGAGATACATCTAAATGTTAAGAATACCTCTATGTTGAAAACAAAATAATAAAAATATACACACATAAACCTACATGCCAGAAGGGAACCCAACCATCCCTTGTGTCCTTGGATGCAGGACCTAAATCTCCCAGTGACAGGCACCCTCCCTGCACCTGGAAGACGCCTCCTTATTGACAGAGTTAACCAACTCATAAGTGAAAAGTCTATATAATTAAATCTTACCACCTTTTCTAATATACTATTTTGTTTAAATTCCTCATTAGTGAATACCCAACCCTTTCTTAGATTCTTTTCTAGTGAGCACTAACGTTTTTGTCTTGTCAATTCTTCACAAATCTATTTTTGTTTTGTCTAAAAAGTACTGAAAGGTGCCTGGTTCAATCATTTCTTTGAGCCTCATTTTATGATCTGAACATCATGCTGTGATTATCCTCTGCACACATGGTAAATTGGTCTTTTACTTGCTACTCTAGTCTTGTGTCAATTTTATTATTTTATTACTAGTCCAGCCATAGAACTAAGGAAGGGTAAGGGTGGACAATTCACCCCCTTCCTGAGAACCTTATAATGACAAAATATTTAATTCATTGTGAAGATATAACTTAAATTTATATGCAGGATATACATTTTAATTTTCATAATCACATATACTCAAATATATATATAAAGCATAAATGAGCAAAACTGCAAAGAGTAATTAGACATATCAGAATGAAAGATTAACATACCTTTCTCAGTAATTGATAGAAGATTGAACTAGACAGAAGAACCAATTAGTAGGGACACAGGATTGATTGACCAGCATAGTTAACAACTTTGACATGATGGACATAAAAAGAACATTGCAACTAATATCTTTGCCATATGTGTGTTGTTTTCTTTTTCAGCCACACAAGAAATGTTTACAAACACCATGAACTGGCCTATAGTCATTAATTCGATTATTTAATTTTAAAGTGCTGAAATCAGACAAGTGTATTTTCTCACCAGAATGTAATTAAGATAAAAATTCATTGTAAAAAGATGTAACAGGTTGGGCTCCCCAGCCAGCCAACTTGGAGATATAAATCGTCTGCAGGAAGTTTCAGGACATGCTCTCTGGATCTACACGTGTTGGGGAAAAGAAATCAAGCAGAATAGGGCAGAGTGAGATCTTGCGTGGTGTCACAAACCTAACAAGGTCTCCCTTAATTTCATAGAAAACTTTGAAGCTGCTACAGTCCTCAGAGTTGTTCTAACCTGAGTGGAGGGGCCCAGACCTCTATATCCACACAGACCATCACTGGAAGGGGGATGTCTGAAGAAGGTAGAATAACCTTGGGCATGACAACACTTCCAGCAGAGCTATCTCTAGAAAAAGGCTGGAAGCTAAGTTAACAAACTTCCTAGCAGTTGGGGGGGGGGGTATCCTTCATTTCCTGGTGGCATTGAACAGCATCTATGATAGTTAACTAAAATCCCAATGTGTTTCTAAAGTAATAAACATGTGCACAAAGAACCAATCGCTATGAACACATTTGTTGATTCTGATGAAATAGGGATGAAATTTTGAAGGATTTACAGCATATGTGGGACAAGACATAAATGAGAACCTATCCAATGTGAGCAGTTTAATTAAAGATTCACTTCTCAAATAAAGCTGTAACCAAAAAAAGTGTACTTTCAGAATAAAGATACATCAGACCCAATCACTCATACTTTTGCAGTGCCTCACTCAAAGTACAATTGTGTTGATGCTGACCATATAGCAAAATGGTGGGTAAAGAATCTGAGGCACTATAACTCTGAAGACATGATAGATTTACAGATTAAACTTACACCATGTATGTGTTAAAAAGCAACAGGAGATTTATTATTAAAAGTCATCCCACTGGTACTGTTTAGGTGTCTGGAAGAAGAAACCTATGTCTTCTCTAAAGTAATGCACATTTATTCCATCTCTCAAATAATATAAATGTTCTTAAAGACATTAAGCTGTGTACAGTCCAAATAAACAAAAGCTACAAGAAAAGAAGATAGCATGACAGAGAAGCTTCTGAATCAACTTAGAGCAAAAGAAAACCAGCTAAGAGTTCAAACATTACCATTGTGAAACAGAATTCGAAATACAAACTTGAAAACTTCTTTAGGGCACAGGAAATTATAAATATGACCAAAAGAATATGAAAATCATGTGGAACTTCTAAAAAGAAGTAAACTACAACATTGGCCATTTGCTCAGTGTAGAGCATCAGCCTGGGGTGTGGATATCCCAGGTTTGAGTCCCAGTCAGGGCACACAGGAGAAGCAACCATCTGCTTCTCCACTCCCCTCCTCTGCCTTCTCTCTGTCTCTCTGTCTCTTTCTCTCTCCCTCCCTCCCTCCCTCCCTCCCTCCCTCTCTCTCTCTCTCCCTCCCTCCCTCCCTCTCTCTCTATCTCTCTCTTCCCCTCCTCCAGCTATGGCTTCATTGGTTCAAGCACATCAGCCCTGGGCAATGAGGAAGGCTTCGAGGAGCCTCCACTTCAGGTGCTAACAATAGCTCGGTTTGTGAGCATGGCCACAGATAGGCAGAGAACATCAGACCCAGACGAGGGTTGCTGTGTAGATCCCAGTTGAGACGCATGCAGGAGTCTGTCTCTCCATCTCCCTTCCCATCACTTCGAAAAAGATATAATAAATATAATTTACAATGTCATAGATGGGTTTAATAGCATTATAGGTGCAGCTGAACAAAAAGTTAATAAACTGGAAGGTAAGTCAAGAGAAATTTTCCAGAATGCAAACATGGACAGAAAAATAGATTAAAAATATAAACTGAGTAGTCAAGAATCTTGCAGGATGAAGTAAAAATGTCTCACATATGGCTGATGTGTCAGAAGAAGGAATGTAAGGGAGAGGTATGTTTGAAGAGAGAATGGCTAAGAAACAGAAATAGCTAGAGCTGATACAGGATACCAATCTATCTATAATAAGAAGCCTCAAGAATCTAAATAAGGATAAATTAAAGGCCATCTTCACACTGGCACACCAAAGTGAAAATACAGAACATCAAAGAAAAGACCTGGATGACCTCACAAACATAATAATAGGTGAGAGAAACAAAACAAAAAGAACATACGCAGGATACTTCCATTCATATACAATCAAAAACTATTGCTTAAGGATATGTATACGGTGGTAAAGCTATAAAGCAGCAAAGAAGTAATGATCACAGATATCAAGCGAGTGAATATCTCTATAAAGAAGGGAAAGAATTATGTTGACAACCTGTCAGGTGGGGGATTGGGATGCTGGAAAACATTCGATTTCTTGACAGAGTTGGTTAAATGGGGTTTTGTTATATAATAATTCTTTAAGGTATGTATTTATGGTTGATATATTATTTATGTTCTATCTCCATTAAAAGTAAAACACACTGGCCCTGGCCGGTTGGCTCAGCGGTAGAGCGTCGGCCTGGTGTGCGGCGGACCCCGGTTCGATTCCCGGCCAGGGCACACAGGAGAAGCGCCCATCTGCTTCTCCACCCCTCCCCCTCTCCTTCCTCTCTGTCTCTCTCTTCCCCTCCCGCAGCCAAGGCTCCAGTGGAGCAAAAAATGGCCCGGGCGCTGGTGATGGCTCCTTGGCCTCTGCCCCAGGTGCTGGAGTGGCTCTGGTCGCAACAGAGCGACGCCCCGGAGGGGCAGAGCATCGCCCCCTGGTGGGCAGAGCGTCACCCCCTGGTGGGCGTGCTGGGTGGATCCCGGTCAGGCGCATGCAGGAGTCTGTCTGACTGTCTCTCCCCGTTTCCAGCTTCAGAAAAATACAAAAAAAAAAAAAAAGTAAAACATACTAATTTACTTTCACTAAATGAAGTAAAATGGTCCTGAAGACACTTTTTAAGTTTCTGTAGTTCTCATTTCTTCAGACTTATTTTGATTTTTCGCCAGCCTGTCAAGTGTTAATGGGGCATATATAGTTTAATACGGTAAAATAGCTTATAGATAGGGAAATGAATCACTCATTTTTAGTTAACATCTCTACATAATGCTTCATTCAGTTTTAACATTAAAATGAAAAACCACACATGCAAAATAATTGTGAAAATTTAAGAGTAGGTTGTTGAGTATTGAGACATACTGGGAAATAGAGAAGAGTAGTAGATTTGGTATAGTTGATGATTTAATTTTCAATGTGTTTATTTAAGCTTCTTGTAAAACATATAGATGGGAATGTTCAATAGACAACTGTGGATGCTGATCCAAGACTCGTAAGAGATTGTGGGGTTAGATGTAGGTATTTGTAAGCCATCTGTTGAGAAGCCATCTGTATTAGTTTGTTAAGGGTTGCTCTAAAATCTGCCGTGACCTATTTTCTCACAGTTCTGGAGGCTAGATGTCTAAGACAACGTGTCAGCAGGGTTGGTTCCTTCTGAGGGCTGTGAGGGGTGGAGCTGCCCCAGGTCTCTCTCCTTGGCCTGCAGACGGCCATCTTTTACCTGTGTCTTTTCATTGTCTTCCTTGTGTACTTGTCTGTATTCAAATTTCCTCCACTTAATAATACCAGTTATATTGAATTAGGGTTTAACTTGACATCATTTTAATATAATCACCCCTTTAAAAATCTTATCTCTAAATACGGTTACATTTTGAGGTGTTTGGGGTTTGGACTTCAACATATGAATTTGGAGGGGACACAATTCATCTCAAAACACTATTATTTTTAAATGGGGGAGAGTATAAGATGGCCAACGCAGAGGGTAAAGTGGAAAATGAAAACATTCATATTAATAATAAGAGATAGAAGGGACAGGTTGAGAAGGTAGTTTTAAGAAGGAGGTAATCAGTGAAATCAAAGTGACAGACCATTAAATAAGGATCTTTGTGGAGGACTGAATAAAGCAAATGAATGTGATGATGAAGCCATAAATGGCGACCACTTAGAGAGCACAGTTCATGGGCTGGAAGGCTGACTGAAATGGTTAGAAGAGCATGTCCAGCTAAAAAGGCGCAATGGCAATGGCGAGATAATGGAAGGGAAAAGCTGGAAAGATATAGTAACTGGGGGTAATGGTAATAGTGCAGGACAGATGATTGAGTGATCTTTAAAATTATGGCTTTTAATGGAGCACATACAAAAAAACATTTCAGTGGTATCATGCAGACAGAAGACACAGACATAAAGCTATTGTCAGGACTATGGCTCACCACAGACTTCTTTATAAAAAAAAAATCCAGTGTTCAAATTCCTTTTTAAAACTGTAAGTGTCAATGCCATTATAACATCATGCTCACAATCTTGAGAAAATTTCTTGTTCACTCTTTTTTACAATCCCTATGTGTAAGTCTGTTCCAATGTTACCAGTTTCTTCTCCCTACTAAAATAACTACTCTAAAAACTTTTGAGAAGTTAAATAGAAGGTGGTTATTTACCATAAAAAATTATTTATTTGTAAATATCTAATATTAAGTATTATTTATGTTTAAATATTTGTATCTATTTAAATAATATTTATTTAAAAATGCAATCATATTCTTATTTCTTTTGATATGAAACTTCCCACATAACAAAATGTTTTTAATTTTCAGACGCTAGATTTTCCAATGTCATTTCATTATAATATATGAGAAAATAGAGGCCCTGGCTGGTTTACTCAATGGATAGAGCCTCACCCTGGCGTATGACCATTCTGGGGTTGATTCCCTGCCAGGGCACACAGGAGAAGCGACCATCTGCTTCTCTCCCTCTCCCTCTCCGCCTCACTCCCTCTTTCCCTTTAGCAGCCAGTGGCTCAGTTGGTTCAAGCATCATCCCTGGGTGCTGAGAATAGCTTGGTTGATTCAAGCATTGGCCCTAGATGGGGGTTGCCAGGTGGATCCCCGTTGGGGCACATGCAGGAGTCTGTCTCTCTATCTCCCTTCCTCTCACTTAAAAAAAAGAAAGTAGGAAATTTCTTGTTCCACAATTCAAATAAATACTGTTTAACATTTTCTGTATTTCCTTCTGGTACAAAGACTATTAAAAAGACAAACTTTCTTGACATACTTGTGCATTGTTCTTTTGACTGTTGACCTTTCCTCTGACAGTGTATCACTGAGTGTACAGACACTTAAGCCACATCCTTTTAAAATGAGAAGGAAACATTTGACTATTGTTCTAGTTGATGGATATGCTTTTAAGCTATAGACAACAGTTATGCACTATATATTTTAGTATTATTGGTTTTATCCAATTGATATTGATATACTAATATGAAAGAGTTAAATTGCTTAATTTACTTGTAAAAACAAGCTACATAAGAAGAAATTCCAGCAAAAGAAATGAGTATGCCTGCTAGAAACATTATATTCCTTTTAAGAACCATATTTAACATTTGCTAAGTTTATAGTTCTAATTCCTTGAAAAATACTTTTCTCTTATAATGTTATCAATTATGGATACTTTGAAATCTTAGAAGGTAAATAAAACAATAACCTGCAATGAAGTTCTAGGAGTGGTTTAAGGAGGAAAGAGGCACTAGACTCAAACTAGTGTCTATATCAGGGGAAAATAAATACTTTATAAGTTATATGAAATATCTAATCACTGGTCTGTACACCTGAAACTAATAAAATACTACACGTCAACTGTAACTGAAAATTAAGTATTATTTAAGAAAAGGAGTCATGGAGCTGAGAAAAAGTCAGCAAGAGGATAATAATAAGAAGCAGCAAATAAAATAGGAAAAAAGCCTGGAAATCACAGAAGTCAAAGTGTACCAAGAAAGAAGAATTGATCAATTGTGTATTAAATGTTGCTAAGAGGTCAACAAAAAACGGATTGAATATTGACCACTGGATTCACAAAAGAAGATCACAGTGTTCTTGACATGAGTACAATTTGTCAGTGATGAGCTAAGATAGTTCATGAGATAGTAAGAAGTCGGGAAGTGGTGCCAATGAAGGGATCAGAGAAATGGGAACAGAGCTGAAAGGGAATTGAATTCAATGGTTTAAAAAAACCCCAGCTTTATTGTGATCTAACTCAGATAACATAAAATTTTTTGCTTTGCTATATTAAGTTTTTAAAAGTAAGGACAATAACAGGTGTTTATACTATTAAACTATTGGGAATAATTCAAAAGAGGAGGGAAACCTTGATGATAAGGATAGAGATGAACAAATTACTGGCATAATGTTATTGGATGGAATCCAGTACATCAATGGGAGGAACCCTTAGATGGCAACACAGAGAATTCATCTGTATTAAGAAGGCAGGCAGAGTACAAGGTACAAATACCAAAAGCTAAGACTGTGGGAATGGGAGCATGTAGAATATCTATTTTGACAGCTTTTATTTTAGTCAGGTTGGAAATGAGGTTACTAATAAGAGGGAAGATAGAAACGAAGTATTGGATATTAGAGAAGAGGAAAAATATGAAGTAAAACAGTTTGAATTCAAATGGACTAGAAAATATAATTGCCTGACTAACTTAAGGGCACATTTGGGTAATAAATTTAAGAGCTATAAGTTAGCATAGCTGTGTATTTTTACCCTGACATGTTCATCTTCATGGCTTAGGTTGGGAGAAGAAAAAGAATTTAAGCCACAGTTGGCATTTTGCCAAGCAAATATAGAGAGGGTCAAATAAATTAAAGATTTAGTAAGGAAATAATGATAAAGGATAGAATTTAAGCTATGGAAGAGGGTACCAGAAGTGTTGAGAGTGGTGAGTGAATGAAAAGGATTAATGATTGTAGTTCCTAGGGGGAGCCAGGAGATTGTTGGAATTAGACCACTAGAACAAGTCATCTGGGAAGAGAGACGCTGGTGTTGAGATTTAAAGTTTGAAATTGTATAACTTTGTTCCTAACGTGTGTTTTCCATCTGTAATTAATCCTTCCCTGATTCTGCATGTCCAAGTATCATTTACTTTTCCCGCCTCAACCCTTAAACTAGATTCTCCATGATATTTTCCCAAGATTAAAGAAATCCCACCTTCCTGGAGCTAGGAACACAAGCGTGAAAAGCATTTCCTATGTATTGGTGAGGCTCTCTGAGAACACAGGCATTGTTTACTTCCTTTAGTCAAGGAATGAGTGGATAAAGAGAAAGGAAAAGTTTTAGTCCATATATATTTTCTCCCCTTTCCTGGGCTTCTTCTGCTTTTCTGGGGAGAATAAAGTGAGGACTGTCTTCCCTTCCCTTGGTAGCAGAAGTGAAGCAGGTTACCATCAAAGTTAAGGCATCAGACCTTCTATTTTTCAGGTCCACCTGACTGGTACCTGGGATTCCTCTAATTGTCACTTCTTTCTACCTCGCTTAGCTCAGACCAGACTTTTTTCTCTTAGACCCTAACTTGAACTTCTTCTCTCCCCTACAGAATACCTATATATATAATTCATACATGGTATTTTCTATTGAATTTTCTTTTTGTCTTAAAGCATTCTTTTTCTGATGTCCTCATTTTCCTGACTTCTACTTAATTATATATTTGATTATAAAGTTCATGACAAAAATCTATCTTATTAAAGTATTATGTATCCTGTGAATAATAAAGCTATTACTAAAACCATGGTACATTTATGTATCTTAGTATGTCTGTACCTGAATCTACGTGATAATTATATATTTTTCTACAGAAATGCCTACTGATCAACAAATAAAGAGTTTTTTGTTTCATGGTAACCTAATGTTTAAAATAGGTTTGCTGTTAAAGGACAGACAGACAATTGAAATATGTAATTACAATATTTGACTTCTGCGATGATGAATGGGGTACACATAAATGCGTAGCATCAGCATGTTTGGTGCGTAATCCTGGGGCTTTCCGTTCCTGCCTTCGCTGTTTGCACAGGGCGGCAGGAAGACATGATCTGGGTTTGGCATGAATGGACTTGGTCCAAGATAGAAGATGTCACATTAATAAGACACTAAACTGACTTGAAATGGATTTCATCTTTGGCATGCTATCATATTTATATTTGTTCTGTCATCATTAAGTTTACCACACCTAGCCCATGACGAGAAACAGTGGGGTGAGTAGGTATAAAAACTCCTTTTAGAGGGTCTTTCATGGATCTGTCTCTCCAGGATGACTTGTCTCCATTTCTAGGTCCCAAATCATTACCATGAAGTTAACCTTTCTGTACTTGGTTGTGACACTTTGTGTCTCCTGCAAAGGTAAGGGCCTAATTAATAGAATCCTTGCAAATTTGATAGACCCATGTGTATATTCGTTTAAATGTTTGGTGTTTTCTACTTAAAACATTTTTCTCCTTGGAAAATCTTTCCTACATCTCAGGTAATACGTTTTTTGTTTTTTTTTTAATATGGATTTTCATCCTATGGCGTATTATTTCAGTTTTAACAAGCCTGTCTTAAGAGATAAATGTATCTGCTTAGAAAAATCAGTAAATAAGTTACTCTAGATGCATATAATATTATTATTACTCATATTCATCACAGTTTATCCTTTAATGATTATTTTGAAGTAATAGCCACATTAAGACTAAATACTTGCACTTTTAGTAATTGCTGTTTCCACAAATCATGTAAATATTACTAATTAACATATTGGTTCATCACCAAAAAAAATATTGTAGAGATAATATCTTAAACTCACATGTTTTCCAGATATTTCACACAATTAAATGATTTCTGAAATTAACTGAAAAGTGGAACATTCTTAATTAATTTCATTAGTTAAAATTGAGCAAAATGAAAAAAATCTTTAGAAATAAATATATTTATTGCCAATTAGTTCTGTTTCTGAAAAGAAGAGAAAAACAATAACATCTAAACAAAGGAGAAAAGTCTAAAAAGGGGGGAGATTCATTCTATATCTAAACTTAAAATCTGTATATTTTCTAAATTTAGGAGTAGGGTACAATTTACTCTTCTATGAGAAGCCAGAATAGAGAGGACTACAATTATTTGTTGTGATTAATAGAAAATATTTCTATCCTTAAACTACCTGGGACCATTTCTGATGGACCAATAGAAAATGGTTACCTTAAATAATAGTAATTGTCAATCTTACATACCATTTCACTATGTTGTTGTTGCTTCTACTTTGCATAAATACAAATATTCTTTGCCATTACTTTTCATAAATGCATTTCTTATTTCTTATGTAACTGAGTAAAGACATTATTTTTAAAGAATTTGCTAAATAATATATCGCAGTAAAATGAGTTTTAAAATTATTATATTAAATTCCCCAGAGAACTAAAGAATGTTTCTAAAAAATTCCTAGACATCCATTATTGTTCTCAGGAATGATTATAAGTATTTCAATAGAAATTTCATAGATTGGTGACTTACGGACAGCATTCAGAGTTTTTATGTATTTATTTACTAGTTTATGGCAGGAAATAAGAGAATAGCTGAAAAACTGCTCTTTGCAGAAACTCCAAATGCCTTAGTTAAAATGACTTTTTATTGCTCTTCCTCAGTGAGGTCTATGTTCCGAACACAGACTGCCTTCATTTACACTAGGACAGGGTGGTCAGCTCTGAGAGCAGGAAGTTGAAGAAGACAGGTATTTAGCAGTGATTTTCAACCTTTTTTGAGCTGCGGCACATTTTTTACATTTACAAAATCCTGGGGCACACCACCTACCAAAATGACACAAAATGACATTCTAACACAGTACATATTATACATATAGTTAATAATATAGTTTCTAAATGTATTTATACTCACACCTGACCATGTCTCACGGCACGCTAGTGTGCCGCGACACACTGGTTGAAAAACACTGATTTAGAGGGCATTCATATAATCAATCAGAAGAAAAATTTGTATTGTTTAACCAATCATAATTATATAGAAAAAATAAAATAAAAGCAGTTTCCTGGGTAAGTGGAAAACTCCCAAAATACAAGATGTAGATTTGGTGTGAAATACTGTAGATATGTATATTTAATTCTTATGTTTCCCCAGGATATTCTCCCCCTCAGTGGAGTAAAACATATACAGTTGATTTTCTTTTGTATCTGATTCACTGCTTATAAACACATTAACCAGAAAATGTTTAGGGAAAATAAAATCAGGTGAAATTGAGATCAGAAAATACACTTCAGATCGAAATCTGTAAAAGATCTCAATAGTGTGAAAAAGATATAAAGTATTGACTAATATTAATTTGTGGGTTTATTTGGTGATATATTTCCAAGAATAAATTGTTGAAAACTTTAAGTATGATGAGTATGATGACAAGTATAGATCTATATAGCTGTTATTTAATAAATAAGTTCAAAACAATAGTTAATATTGAAGTATAACAATTGTTAGATATAAAAAGTGGATATCTTATAGTGAATCTAAAAGAAGAATGAAAACAAGAACATTATTTTCATTGTCTGAAAAATACACTATAGAGAAGTATAAAATGATCTGTTTTTACTTTTTTCATTTTTTATAGATGGAGAAGCCCAATTTTATAGACTGAAATCAGGTTAGTACCTTTCAAAAGTTAATCTTAGAAATATCAAGATATTGCCTGACCAGGCGGTGGCGCAGTGGATAGATGGGATGCAGAGGACCCAGGTTTGAGACCCCGAGGTCGCCAGCTTGAGCGCGGGCTCATCTGGTTTGAGCAAAGCTCACCTGCTTGGACCCAAAGTAGCTGGCTGTAGCAAGAGGTTACTCGATCTGCTGTAGCCCCATGGTCAAGGCACATATGAGAAAGCAATCAGTGAACAACTAAAATGCCACGATTGTTGCTTCTCATCTCTCTCCATTCCTGTCTGTCTGTCCCTCTCTCTGACTCTCTGTCTCTGTAAAAAAAAAAAAAAAAAAAAAAAAATCAAGATGTATAGATGTATTCTGAAACTGCTTTTGGAACACAGAAATATTTTTCAAACTTTATGGAGAAATAATTGAAATATTGTATAAGTTTAAAGTATACAGTGTGATGGATGATTTGAGTTACATATGTATTGAGAAATGATTACCAGACTAAGGTTAGATAACACCTCTATCACCTCACATAAACTTTTTTTGTGTGTGGTGAGAACATTTAAGATCTACACTCTCAGTACCTTTTTAGTATTGCTAACTTTAGTCACACTGCTGTACATTAGATCCCCTAAACTTATTCATCTTAAAACTAAAAATTGGTACTTTTGATCAATATTTTTCCATTTCCCCCACACCAAAGCTCTTGGTAACCACCATTCTATTCAGTGCTTATATGAGTTAGATGTTTTTAGATTTCACCTATTACTATTAAGGAGATTGTAGAATATTTGTCTTTTTCTCTCTTACTTTTTTCATTTAGCATGTCCATCCATGTTGTCAAAAATGGCAGGATTTCCTTTTTATGGTTGAATACGATTCCACTTCCTTAGCCATCATCCTTTAATAGACACTTAGGTCATTTCCATATTTTGGCTATTGTGAAAAATGCTGCAAAGAACATGGAGGTTCTAATATACAATTAAGACAGTGATTTCATTTTCTTTGGCTACGTACCCATATGTGAAATTGCTGGGTCAAACAGTAGTTCTATATTTCATTTATAAAGGAAACTTCAAACTCTTTTCCATAATAGCTTCACCATTTTATATTCCCACCAATGTGGAATACAGAAAATTGATCTGTTTCATACATACTTGATTTTGTGAGGAACTACCAGGACTACTTACTCATTTGTCCCACATAATTATAAACTCCTCCAAGATAGAATTTTAATTAATGTTGCTCCCTCTGTATTTACATTGCTAAGAATAGTCTCTGCAATGGGACAGGCACTCAAGGTATATTTGTTTTGAATTAATAAAATAATTTGGAGCCATAGATATAATTCTTTTTATGCATAGAAGATTTCTCTATATGAAAATAACCAAATCCTTTACAAGGTATACTTTCCAAAATGAACCACTGAAACCCTTTCTTACCCAAGACAACAAAGGGCTTCTAAACATAGTTTAACCTTTTGTTGAGGACATCAAAATCAATACCAATTATCACATTACATATCATGGCATGATGCCCTTGGGATCTACTAATATGTACAAGACTGTTGTTCCTACTCAGGAGATGGTTTAGAAGTTTCTGCATGTGCTTTTGATTTGCCTTTCTGTCTCTCTTAACTTTTTTTGACATCTAGTTCTAATTCTTATTTACTTTCGGTAAGTAAGTCTACTGGGGTGAGAACACCATTGATCATTAGCTTTGTGAATGTGGTAAGAGTGTATAGTCTGAGTGAGACCTTATGGCAGCAGTTCTCAACCTGTGGGTCGCGACCCCAGTGGGGTCACCTAAAGCCATTGGAAAATACATAATGCATATCAGGTATTTACATTCTGAATCATAACTGTAGCAAAATTACAGTTATGAAGTAGCCACCAAAATTATTTTTTGGTTTGGGGTCACCGCAACATGAGGAACTGTATTGCGGGGTCACGGCATTAGAAAGGTTGAGAACCATGCCTTATGGCAGGGGTCTCAAACTCAACTCAGCATGTGGGCCGCAGAGCAAGATCACAGCTGTTAGGCGGGCCGCACTAGGTCTACAAAAGGCAACTGTTACGCAACACTTTTCTTGAATTTCGTGGATTAGTCTGCGGGCCGCACAAAATTGTTTGGCGGGCCGCGAGTTTGAGACCCCTGCCTTATGGGATTTTTCTTAATGGTCAAAATTCATGCATGGGTTTTATGATAACTATTTGTTGTAAGAGGATTTGGGAATGACTTTTGACTACAACTTATACTTTAGAGAGTACTTAACCCATAAGGAGAATGTACTATTGAACATTTACATCTTTTAGAAACATTTATGTTCTGTCTCCAAACAATATCTGTAAACCATTTCTTCCTAGCCTTTGGCTAAGTATGTGCATATGTACAGTTTGGTTTGGTAATGATTTATCAGCATACATAGAAACTTCTTCATCTTTTAACTGGCTGTGTTTGCTGCTTGTCTTGATTTATGCCTATAGGTCTGAGATAGGTTTGGTGACCATAAATCCTGAATTTTCCAGGGAAGTTTCAATTTTTAGAAATGTATCTTTTATTTAAGTGAGAAGAGGAGAGAAATTGAGACAGACTCCCACATTTCCCTCAGACTGAAATTCACTGGGCAAGCCCCCTACTGGGGATGCTCTGCCCATCTAGGGATGTTGCTTGGCAACTGAGCTGTTTTTAGCACCGAAGGTGGAGGCTCCAGGTGTATCCTCACTGTCTGGAGCCAACTAGCTTGAATCAATCAAGCCATGGCTGTGAGAAGGAAAAAATGAGAGAGAGAAGGTAGGGGTGGAGAAGCAGATGGTCACTTATCCTGTGTGCTCTGGCCAAATATCAAACTTGAAACATCCATAGGCTGGGCCGATGCTCTACCACTGAGGCAATCGGGAAGGGCCATAAATTTATTTTAGTATCTGACCATATTCACTTAACCTGAATAATATGGTCAGTTGGGCTTAGGAAATTTACAAAGATTATAGGCTATGGAGAGAAGCATTAAAAAATAACCAACAAATATGCAATTCATTAAGTCCTAGATAAAAATGTTACCCACATTGTTATTTTTAAGTTTCTTGATAATATAATCAATATGCAACTTTATGAAAAATTATCTTGCCAGTCTTAAGTATGTAATTTCACATAAGCATTAAGAAAATTTTTTATATATCAATGCTTTGATGTTTAGATAAAAGTACCATTTCATCTATTTAAAAAGTGTGCTTATATGTAAATTATATCATTTGTTGTATAAGCTGCCTCTTATTGTGAGTCTGACTCAGGTATTCTTATTATAGCTTAACAAGTTTGCAAATTTATTTAAATTTGCTATTTTCTATCTATGAAAAGAATTTCACCTTGATTCACAAAAATAACCCATTAAGATATTTGTAAGTTGTGTGTACTATAATTTTATGGTATTCAGCTGTAAAACAGAAATTGTGGTCATTTGATTCAAATTAAGTAACTTTAGTTTACATGGTGTTTTTATCACATAAAAATATCTTTTAACTAAAACATCTGGATTCACCAGCTAAATAAAAATTAATGCTTTGAAACATTTTTTTAGTCATCCAAGCTGTACTCTAGGCTCTACTCTAAACTGGTTGGAGGACTGGTGAAGGTATTCTTTATAAAGGTATTATTGAGGGGTGTAAACATATAATGGTCACTGGATAATTACCATATTTATGCCTGAGTGTTGAATTCAATAAGCACATCTCTGTGGGAACACCTCCCAAGGACAAAAAATGGCTATAATCAAAATTCATGTTCTGTTGGCCAATCTGTCAAATATGTTACTAATGACAGCAATTCTGATTTCCCTTCAGGTGGGGAAATAGCTGAAAGCAATTCAGGTAAATCACTTGGTTTTCTTTTCTTATACTGTTTACACCAAATAACAACATAATGGCAGTGCTTTTCTTTGAAAAGGGAACAAATTTTCCTGGAAAAATCATTGAAATATTTAGTGGAGACCCTAGCCAGGTAGCTCAGTGGATGGAATGTCCTTCCCATGCATCAAGATCACAGCTCCATCCCAGTTTAGGGTGCCTATGAGAAACAATGAGTGCACAACTAAATGGAACAGCTAAGTGGAGCAATAGGTTGATGTTTCTCTTCCTTCCCCCTTCCTCCCTCCCTCTCTCTCTCTCTCTCTTCTCAAATCAATAACAAAGTTAAAAAAATAGTGGAATAAGTTTTATTATTAAAAACATACTCTAGTGTATTTTTGTATAATTTGGGTCTGACATTTTAATGTCTAATCAATAAAGGTGGGATATTTGAAATGGAAAGTTGATCTGGTTACTATCTTTTCTACAATCACTTAAACCTATAAGAGAAATGTAAGTGTAAATTTAAGACTTTATATTTTTCTACTTTTATTGACAGAACATACTTTTATTTTGCACCCTGGGATTAATTCTTTAGTGATCTCTTATAATTAAAATCAATCTAGTTCCAACAGCCAACAGTTTTACAACTGATTACTTTGGGCAATTGAATATTAGTCATTATTTTGTTCCCTGACCCACCAGAATAAAAAGTAACCCACAGTAAATCAAGACTGCTTTTATGAAATTTTTCTTAAATCTCCTAAAAGTCCTCATTCAAGAAATCAGAGTGAGGTCCTGGCCAGTGAGCTCAGCCAGTCAGAGTGTCTGTCACCTGGATTTGCCCAGATTATACATTCTATCCAGGTCAAGGCACATAAAAGAATCAATCAATAAATGCATAAATAAGTGGAACAACAAATTTCTCTCTTCTCATCATCAATAAAAATTTTAAAAAATTGTAATGAGGTAAGGGAACTCTTGGAATTCCAAAGCTCTTGGAAAATCCTCTGCAATTATGAGAAATTGAGTTTATTCTTGTTTCTCAGGGCACTATAATTTGATTTTAGAAGTATTAAATAACTTCTCCAAAAGTAGGCCAAGGGTACATAGTACATGTATAAACAAAAACCCCCAACATTTTAATAAAATGTGTTTTTCCTTTCACCTTCACAAAATGTATTTGTGACAACCAGGAAGGCCATGTTCCAATGCAAAATTTTCAGGTTATTGGAATTCAATGTAAGAACAGGGTAGGGAGTGTCCCTGCCAAAGTTGCCACTCCCCTGCTCTTTCCATTCCAGGCTTTGTTGCACACTGTGAAGGACGCTCTAGCCTGCATGTCTCGATGCCACCTGGTTCTCCAGCAAGCAGCCATCCTTTGGCCATCCCCCAGCTGAGGGGTTTTCATCTCTGCTCTGTGGCCTAACTTTGGGAAGATAGTGTTGGGAAAGATGCCCATGTAGGCCCTGGTAGTGGGCTTTGAGCTGCAGGGCCCTAGGGACTTAGAGTGTAGTCTCCAATGGGGGAGTAAAGATGGCACAGGCTTTGGGTTGGCATGTCCCCTTGACCCTCTGCCTGCACACTCTAAGGGGGCTGTGACCCATGAAGGAAGGTGCTAGGGAAGTGTGTGTGGCTCAGAGTAGGAAGCCCTCTTGCCAGATCTAAGAGAGGGGCTGTTAAAAGCATTCTGATAGCAAACCTGGGGGCACAAATGGGTTTGACTAAAAAACAAAAAAAATCATACCTATCCCATTACTGAATACTACCTTATTCCTTTATACTTTGCTCTCAAATTAAGATATTCAATATTAAGATGCAGTTCAAAAAGTACATGAAAGTGAAGACAGTGAAAGAGAATAAAAGAAGAAAGGAGGAAAAGTCGGTAGTCAAGTGGAAGAAGAGACAAAGTGTAAAAAATGCTGTGCGTGGAGAAGAATGATGAGTGACAGTGGCTAGAGGATTACTTAATAACATAATAATATAAATTGGCTGTATCTGATTCCTCCTAAATGACTTATAAAAATTATAATTTCATAATGTCTTTGATGTTGGGAGCTTCTCCCTCAAACTACGTAATAGGCTAACTCTTATTTTAGCTATTCTCGAAGTCATGTTAATATTTTGTGTCTGTATACTGTTTGCTTTAGAAAAATGTAAATATATTTGCTAGAAACATGGAAAATGGCTAGGAAGTCCAAGAGTAGTTGTTGAGGAAGTACAATTAAAAAGCCCAAACCAGCTAATTCAGAGAACCTCTCCACAAGAGAAGAGAAAGAAAACAGTTTTATTAGTGAATAAGTGTAAAACCTGTATGTGATGTGTGTCACAGACAGTTTTCTGAAGATATTGCAAGTCAGAAGGAAATCCTACCCTTTGATATGGTCAGACAGATACAGCCCATTCCATACATGTCCTCAAGATCAACAATAATTAGTTTTCAAGTAAGAGGACTGGATGACACCATCTGTCACACACAGTCCATCAAATTTGCTTGGTAGTTGGGGTAGTCACCTGTTTTTGTTAATTGCCTTTATAAGAAAAAGAAACAATTTCTTGTATCTTTCTAATCATAAGAAAGGTAGACTTACACTTTGGAACCAGGCACCAGCTGAGTTAGGTTCCTGGGAGATAAGGGAACTTTCTTCCTGATGATTATATTTTGAAGAAATGGTCATGAATCTCTTCAGGAAATATTCCAGGTTTGTTTATATAGCTTAAAAAATACACAAGAAAAAAAAACCCAACATTTCAAAGAGGTAGATAAAGAACTCACAAATTTTCTAAAGTAAATGATGTAAAAAAAAGAGGAAATTATCTTTTCCTTTCTTTTCTTTATCTTCTTTTTTTTTTTTAAGTGAGAGGAGGGGAGATGAGAGACAGATTCCCCCATGTGCCCTGAAAGGGATCCACTTGGCAAGCCCCATCTGGGGCCCATTCTCAAATCAGCTGAGCCATCCTCAGTGCCTGAAGCTGATGCTCAGACCAACCAAGCCACTGGCTGTGGGAAGGGAAGAAAGAGAGAAGGAGGAGAGGAAAGGAAGAGAAGGTGATGGTTGCTTCTCATGTGTGCCCTGACCAGGCATCAAACCCTGGATGCATGCCGGGCTGACGCTCTATCTCCTGAGCTGACTTGCCAGGGCCCCTTTATTTTCAATAGGGAGAATTAAGTCATTTTTATGTGTACTTATTGTTACGTAGTCTTTAAATTTTGTTTACAAATCATGCATTTCATATTCTTGTCTAGTCAATGACCAAAATGTTTGTTTTTCACAACTTGACAGGAATAGTGTAGTTATTAAGGCCTTATCACACCTAGTATATTTTAATTTTATTATAGAGATTTCAAAAAATATAAATGATATGACAGATAGCATAATATACTTCACAAATTATAGTATATATTACCTTAACAAGAGGTTTTGGTTGATGAATGCATTTGTTAACTAAATATTGAATGTCCCTCATGGTTTAGGCACTGTTCTAGACACCTGGGATATCTTAGAGAATAAAACAGGCTAAAGAAACTTGAGTTCACGGAGCTTAAAATGTAGAAGGAGACAGTCAATAAACAATAAATATTATAAGTAGTAACATGCTTTATGACAAGGTGATAAAATCTGGCACCAAATTAGATTAAGATAATGATAATTGGGAGTATTTGAATAAGGGTAGGTTTGTAATTTTAGATAGAGTATGCCTCATTGAGGTGATTTGTCAGCTAAAACTTGAAGAAGTAAATGCTACAATTAATTTATGAGTAAACGTTTTTCTCTTTTTTTTTTCTGTGAAAAAACAGAGAAAAGAGAATCAGGTATATTATCTTAATGTTATCAGCTATTACTAAACCAAGGACTGTGTGGATTCAACACAGCATATTTTGGTGGTGGGGGAAGGTTGAATGCGGAACTTGGGGCTTAGCGATGGAGAAGGAAGCAGACAAGAAGCCTCCACCCTGTCCATCAGAAGAACTTCTAGGGCACATCAGTTACATCTTCCCAGCTCTATTCATCTCTTTTTAAAAAAATGAATTTATTGGAGTGACATTGATTAATAAAATTATATAGGTCTCAGGGACACAATTCTATAATACATCATCTGTATGTTGTATTGTGTGTTCACAACCCCTAATCAAGTCTTCTTCCATCACCATTTTATTCATCTTTCTTGAAGTCTTAGAACTGTGACAAGAAGACATGGATGGATATGGAAATTAAGTCAATCAGTAATATATGTTGTTTCAAGTGTTGCCAGAAAACTAGGTTGATACAATGTATAATATGACTTTTCACAGTGTCACAATCAAACCACCTTTATTGTGCTAGCAATTCTGTTTTCAAATGAAATCTCTTGTTACTCACATTAGATGACTTACTGGTTGGAGGTTTGCCCCTTGATGACTCAGACGGAGGAAGGATATCTTTTGATGCTTCACCCTTTAACCCTGGGAATGGTTTTCCAGAGGAAGCAAAAGACAGATGGAGAGGACGTCGGGAGGCTGAGAGTTTAGAGTTAGACGACACCCCCGAAGGTACTGTCAGAGAAAAATGCTTGCTTAGAAAACATGGGCTTCTTTTCCACTTGTCAGAATCTGATCATCTTTGTTTTATTTGCAGTACACGGCTTAACAGTAATAGTGGGTAGCAATAATCTAAAGTCACTAATTCCAGTGCCATGGAAAGTGATGAATTCTGTCTTTAGAGAATTTTGCCAAAAATGTTTATAATTAAACTAAGTTCTTTCCTGATACCTTTTTCTTCTGTTATTTTTCTACTTAGTACTATTATTATGATGATCAGCCATTTTTATAATGTATAAATTACTACTTTAAAATGTTCCTGGACCCAAATTTAGTGTAGGATTGCTCTGCTCATGTTTCTCACATGATCGCTCACAATGCATTTTCTATACTAGAATTTTCTCTCAAACTTTCACAGTCAATTTGCTGAATAATATTATAAAGCAGGGTTTCTAAACAGTTTGTAGACTAGCAGTTGTTGTTGTTGTTTTTTTAGATAGAAAACTAAATTTCTTTAGGTGAGACAAGACCTCTCTGGTTCAATATACTACTCCTAATTGGCTTATTCAAACTTCTACTTTACCTGCCTGGTCCCTAAAATATTGATATTTTGTATCTCTAAAAAAATGGAAAAGAAGGAGATCCAGTGAGAAAAATAGCTTCACTATTTTATATCAAAATTTAACACTTGAGTTCAGTTGATGATGAGTGAAAAGGGAGAAACAACTTTGAGTGTTGGAGCAGTTAAAATATTTTCAGAAAGGACATGAAGCAGCTTCCTGTCTGTCTAGTCATTTATTTCAGAATTGACAGACTTAGTATGGCTAGTAATTATTTGCTCTTGTGTGTGACACTGAGATGTTTCCTTACTTATACAGAACACAATGAAACTTTATATTAAATGAACCCAATGCTTCACTTATTGTATGGAATTCTCTCAAACCTCGTGGTAAATTGGTTGCTATGCACCCCCTGGGTTATACTGTATCGAAGTAGGTATGGAAAGATATGTGGAGGGAGGGACGTATACACTTGAAACACAGGCCTATTGTGAACGGTGGGTATAGTATAATTTCTTGGACAACATGAATGAATGCAACTTCTCTCTGATAATAATTGTATTTTTGCATGGTAGAGGAAACCAATGCAGCAAATGATGTTGGCAACCGTGTCTCCAGTGGTACCGATTTTGATGGCACTGCTTCAAACCAAAATGAAATTGGTAGGTATCCATCTGGCGCCAGTGAATTTGATGTGAGTGCTGTGCTGCAAATGGATTAGCTGGCTCTAATCCTGCTGCTGGTGAAACGAGTCTTCTAAATTGTTTCTTCATTTCTTCCTCTGACAGAAAAGCCATCAATTAGCAAAGCAGGGATTGGTGATGGTGTTTTTGACCAACACAGACTTTTTGTTAGAGAAACTCATGGGAAAGATTTTTAAAACTGATTCTTAAAGGATCTGGGTTATCTTCAACAGCAATTTAAACACTGTAATAAAGAGGCCCATAGATTGAATGCTTTTATGAAGGAACTTGGATCTGGAAGGGAAATACTCAGTTTCTATCCTCAGTGTTTCCCACTAAGCTTCTGTGGACTTTGGGAAAGCCCGTTAAAATCTCTTGTTTCCAAGTTTTTGTTGTAAGAACAGGAACATTTTGGCCTCATGTTTCTCTATGACATTTGCAATGTTGGTGAGTTTTAGTACTCATAGATGAACTAGTTTTCTTAAAAAGTAAGTGTCAGAAAAAGTAGCTTTAAAGGAGTGTGGATAAATAGAAATATTTATTAAAAATAAAGCTGGTGGAAGAAGTGTGGATCAATAGAGTACAGACAAATCTATGTAATTTTTAAGTCCAAGCTATTTACCTTAAAAGACATGGAAACTGGTGGGGACAGAAAGAACAGAAAGAGTTTGTTAGTAAATCTATGGGCTTTGGTGCCCATGTCAGTGGCTCAGGAATTCTGATCCAGACTCTATTTAAAAAGTATAAGTAGTTTACATCCTTTGCTTATTGCTCCTAATAAGAGTTTAATTTTTCATTTGCCTTTTGATTTTGGACTTGGTGGTAATTTGGATTTGGTCTTGCTAATTCTGGCTCATTTGGAGTTGAACTCAGTGGTCTTGAACAAAAAGGCTTTGTTTAAAATGAAATAAAAACACTGGAAAATCAGGTACCAGTGATTACTTGTCAGGTTTTGTGCATGAAATGTAAAGAGTCATAAATTGTATTTAAATATTTCCCAGTGACAATCTGTGTGTGTGTGTGTGTGTGTGTTGTTGTTGTTTTGTTTTTTGTTTTTTGTTTTTAGCAGATAGCATCAACACAAGATGTGGGGCTAGATTTAGGATTTGTGCCTCTGGAAATTTGGGGCGTGGTTTGGTGATAGATAGGTGATCAAAGGGATTGGAAATCTCTAGAGCTCGTTGGACTGAAACGAGCAGCAGAGGATCTGCTGGGGAGAATCCACGGGACGTGGATCGGATCCTTAGTGTAGGTACTCCCATTAAGACTCCTTCCAGAAAATTTAAAACTAATTAAGTTATCTAAGTGGTTAAAAATACCTTAACATTTAAAAATAAAGTAATTAAGGAGGAGTGCTTTTTACTAACATTTTGATTTTTTCCACAAATTGCGACTGGGTCTTTTGGTTAGGAGTCTGGAGCAAGGAAGGGTAATGCTGCATTTATTTTAGAGCTTCAGGTTCAAGTTTATTTAGTGACAGTGACATTAATAGCCAACAATTAAAGGAAATCGGGCGGGTAGTTTTGGAGTACCTATTTCCAGTGATCTAGGTATTGAGATCTCATTTTTGTATATAAAATTTCTGAGTGCTAACATGATTTCAATACACTCTGTGACAATCATTTTATATTCTGCAGGTAATTGCAGTTAGAGAAGTGGCATACGTTTATTAGTGATAGCTCTGGATATTTAAACTCCTAATTAGGGGCGTGTGACCAACAGGGCGTTAGAAACCCTGAGATTGGAGAAGATAGAATGACTGGCAGTGAATCTGCAGGGGGTGGGTTCAAAGGCCTTGGCCCTAATGACAGTGGCTCAGGTATCACCCCGTTTCTGTTCCTGGAAACCCCACTGGGTTTCAAATAGTCATTATTTTAGTTAATGACATTTTGATTTTTCTGTTCATGAAAGTCCTGGGTCTTTTGATTTTGGACTTGAAGGAAAGACATTCGAGGAAAATTTTCTGAATTATAAAATTTATTAAATATGTTCTTGTGACAAATGTTTACGATTCTGATAGAAGTACCAGTGCAAGAAGTGGGGGTGAACACGGTGGTGATAATTTTGGAAATTCGGGAATCGGTGATTGGGCATTTGGTGATAAGGAGATTGATGGAATGGGCAGCAGCATGTCTGTTGGGCACGAATCCCCAAATCTCCCATAACTCAAGCATTCTACAAACCTGGATTCTTTCAGTGAAATTAAAATGGGTTACACACTTCCTTTTTTAAAAAATAATATTTTGCTTTTCTATTAGATGGAAGGACCCAGTCTTCTAACTTCGGAAATGGAGAAAGGAATGGTGAAACTCAATCCGGTTTTAGAAATTCTGATTCAAATCAATTTGTTGACAGTGGCCGTAGTGGTACAGGCTTTGGAGGAAATGAAGTAGGTGGTGCTAGCAGCTCTGGTTTCCGTGCTCAAGGTATGGATAGTTAATTTCTGTGCATAGAACAATGCTCAATCATGGTATGCATTGCAAGGTATTCCTGTGACCATCATTTTGTGTTCAGCAGGTGGCTCAAGTGCCAGAAGCGGTGATGTTTCTGAAGATTCAGGATCCAATTTGGGGTCACCTGGTCAACAGAAAGTTGGAGTCAGTGAAATTGGTAAGAATGAAAAGAGTGGTAGTGGACCTGCTGAGTCTGGATCTGGTGTCAGTGGCTCAGGTGTCCTAACTTGGATTCTATTACTAATAATCCAAATTATTTTCTTTCTTTTTTATTTGTTTTAATTACAATTTGATTTTTCATTAGAAGGAAAACAAATGGCTTTGTCTTCTGGTTCTGAGAGTGGTGAAGAGAGGAAGGGTGCATCTGGAAGTGATACTTCCGGACCAGATGCTGGTGACATTAGCCTTAGTGATCTAGGTATCCGTGATACTGGAAAGAATTGGACTGGATTGGAAATTGGAGAATTATTTTTGATTATTAGAGAGTTGGGATTCTAATATACATTTTAAAATAGCAGTGACAATTATAAACATTAATAATGATGTACAAAGCAAGCCCAAATCCTGAAATGATAAAATATATTTAGAAACAATCAGGAAGTCATTTAATGTTTGTTTTGTATAGGGTGTAGGACTAGTTTTGTGGCTGTGAATATATTGGTGTGAAATTGTTTTAGTGGCCTCTATGAAAAATTGATTTGGAATTGAGTAGCCTTGATTTGAATAGCATTGATTTGTTAGCCGTGAGCTTTGTATCTTGAATTTGGTCTTAGTGGATTAAGTTTTGTTTGTTTTTCTGGTCCATTCCTGAGAGGAGAAAACAAGTTTCATCCTTTCTGAAATTCTGATAAATTTAGTATTTTCACTTAATGTAACCATTAGATTTAATAGTCTCAGAGTTTGTATACACATTATTAAAATAATATTTATTATGCTGTGGGAACTATTTTGATGCTGCTAACCTTGTTGAGAAGTCTTGGAAGTCACTAGATTAGATGGCCACAGAATTATAGGTAGTAAGTCCTCTTCTAATGACATGAGTGTTCTGAAAATTAGTCAAGATTCATATTTATAACTCAAATTTAAGATAAATACTTTTTATTTCAGTGAAGTCTAATTAGTAATAGTAGTGTAGTATTGGTTGATTTAGGTCAGAATTGGTTATCAATATATCTGCTAATAAAAACTATGATCATACAGAAACAGTAATTATTTGGGGTTGTTCTTAAGTTTATGACATCATTTTGAGGTCAGCACTTTAATAGAACTGAGAAATTTAAAATCACCAATTATTTATTGCAATTGAGTTTGTTTAGGTACAGTTGGTACAAATACATAGTTTAAGTGACACTGAATTTCTGAACAGATCTGCTGTCTAGCTCAGGTATTCAAACTTAGGTTTTGTTCCGGAGAAATGTACCAAGGAATAATTGCCTGCTATCGTTCTATTGTGGAATGCTTACCTATTTGAGACTTTTCTGTTCATTGCAATTCAACTTTCAACTGCTTTCAATTCTCCATATGAATGACAGACTTTCATTAACTGGTGTTCTTTCTGGTAGTGTATCTAATGGAAGTAAGCCTAGTGACTTTGAAGCAGGTTCTAGATCTCTTAACATTACACATCTTGAGATGAATATCTCCTTTCACCTACATCAGTAGATTTCATACTTCCAGTTCTTAGGAATGAAGAATCCTTTGTTCATTAGGCATTTTGAAATACTACCTAGATTTCCCAAATGTCAAACAATTTAAAGTGAAACTTGGTTTGATTGAAACTGAGGTAGGAGACCTGGAACTGTCTCTATAATCCTTATCTCTTTTCCTGAATAAGTTTTAAGCAGTTGATCTGGAATGAATTAATTTTGTGTCAGTCCATTTAGTGACTTATTTAATTTTCTTATTCCAGTAGGTTGGTTCAGTTGAGGATTGTATATAAATTTCTTCTTATACAATTTCACATGTTTTCAAGTGTGCTAGCATTGGCATTGCTGAACTTGAATCCATGATTTTCTCATCAAATTTTAAAATCTCTTTTCACATTTTACCAAGTAAAATCAACACAGAAATCATTTTGTTTTAGGTGTCACAAGCTCACCTGACTCCAGTACCTCTGGACCTCTCACTACTCCAGGTAGTTCCATTTATGACTTCTCAGTGTTGAAACAGTATATACATATATTCTCATAAATCAATAATAACTTCTTATATGTTTCTCATATTGAATTGAATTTCTAAGTGCTTCTCTTGGAAGTCACTAGATTAGATGGCCACAGAATTATAGGTAGTAAGTACTTTGAGTACTAAAGATTAAATAACCAACTACATATTTAAAACAATTTCATGAATAAGAGAGTAAATTATAATTTAAGAAAGCCTAAATAATATATATATATATATATAGTGCAGCTTTAAAAAAATTTTACATATATTATTTAAAATTACTTTATAAACAAAACCTTAAACCTATTTTCACTCAACTCTAGTAAAGATATCTTGTTGTAAAGAGAAGTAGCTTTAGGATACACAATAGATGACATTATGATAGATACTTTAAAATTTTTATCAAAATATTATGTTATTATTGTTTTATTTTGCTTGGTTTTAGACATTGCTTTAAGATTTCCTAGATATTTACTTGGTTATATAAAGTGGTCAGTGCATTAGAAATAAATAATCATGGGAACTTACATTTCAAGGTATACAGATTTTTCCCTTTTATCAGGAAAATTATATTGATATGATCTTTACATAGATAATTGAGTTATTAGCATTATTTAATAGACTGGTTTAATAAAATCTACCTTGGACCTGTTTGGGCAATGGCTAATTAAAATTTGTAGTTGAAAAAAATAGTTCTGTTAGGGATGCAACATATATTTGTAATTGTAGATGATCCAAAATGAATCAACTTTTAATAATTTCTGAACTACTATGGCTGATTATTCCAAGAAAAAGTATGGACTTCAGAGATAGCCATGCATATGACTTTGACAAACAGCAGCTCTCACAAAGTAAAATGATATATTCAGTATAAAAAAACCATTTATGGCTTTCAATATCAACTTCTAAATTCTCATGGAGATGTCAAAATATACTGTATATTTAAAATCAATATATGTCCTGAAATTTCAATAATCTATGCATTGTGTTGAATAGAAAAAGGATCCCATGTTCCGGAAGCAACCCCCAAATACTCAGAAACAAATGCAATTATTGGTAAGTAAAAACTATTCTGATTTCTATCCATATTTTTATGCCAAGCTAGTCAGCACTTAAAGAAGTTACAAAGTAACCAAGATTTGAGACTAGTTTTAAAAATTTGCCCCTCATCTATCTATTTAATAATTTTATCTTTGAGTGACACCACATTACTATTACTTTTCCTCCAAGTATGCACAAACACAACACATTCACATATATATTTATGTGTATGTATGTGCATCTATACATATAAAAAGAAATAATAAAATTCTTTATACTCATCTGATATAAATGGCAACCCACTTAGACAACATTAGAAAGACTATCTGTATAAAAAACAATAAATACAGATTACAACTTCCATCCGTGGATCCCTCCCCATAGTAGAGGCATTTTCTCTTTCCCAAGGGAAACAAGATGTTTTTAGTCATGTTTGTTTCAGCCAACTTTGGGTATTCCAAGGACTCAGACGCTACTTTCAGTGTGTTTTTGCAGTATGGGAGAAAGAACAGCACTGAATGAAGGTGGTAGCAGTAAGAATATATTCTTTTAGTGATTTTTAATTTTTTTTATTTTTCTGAAGTTGGAAATGGGGAGGCATTCAGACAGACTCCCGCATGCGCCTGACCAGGATCCACCCGGCACGCCCACCAGGGGGCGATGCTCTGCCCATCTGGGGTGTTGCTCTGTCACAACCAGAGCCATTCTAGTGCCTGAGGCAGAGGCTACAGAGCCATCCTCAGCGCCCGTGCCAACTTCAATGGAGCCTCGGCTGCAGGAGGGGAAGAGAGAGACAGAGAGGAAGGAGAGGGGGAGGGGTGGAGAAGCAGATGGGCGCTTCTCCTGTGTGCCCTGGCTGGGAATCGAACCCGGGACTCCTGCACACCAGGCCGACACTCTATCACTGAGCCAACCGGCCAGGGCCTTCGTGATATTTTTTTATCTTTGAATATAAATACTTCTGAAAAATCCGAACTGGATTGTATGTTAATTGCTCTAAATAATTATGAATATTCTTCTCTAAATATCTTGTAGGTGAAGCTTCTACTTGGGACAAAGGAGCATATAAAGCTTTCAATGGCCGTATCTTTTCCTTCAAGTCATCATGCACATACACTTTCTGCCGTCACTGCATTGAATCTGGAGATTTCAATATTGAAATCAAACGAAACAATGAGAGTGAGATTGAAAAAATAACAGTTGTAATTGACAATAATGTCATCTCTATATCTGGTGATACCATTTTAGTTAATGAAGAAAGGTAAATCCCATACTGTTTGGATAAATGCTATAGAATTATTTAAAGTAAACTGAGGGGAAAAATGAAAGGTTGAATGGGGAAGTGATAGTAAAATACAGTGTCCTCTTTTCCTATTTTGATATCTTTAATAAAATATTGAAACCTGACTGGTGATGACATAGTGGATTGAGCTGAGGGCCCAGTTTCACAACCCCAAGGTTGCCAGCTTGAGCAAGGGCAATCAACATGATCCCAAGGTTGCTGGCTTGAACCCCAGATCATTGGCTTGAACAAGGGCTCACAGGCTCAGCTTGAGCCCCCTGGTCAAGGCACATATGAAAAACAATCAATGAACAACTGAGAAAAAGCAACTACAAGTTGATGCTTCTCATTTCTCTCCTTTCCCCCCCTTCTCCCCTTCCTCTTTCCCTCTCTCTAAAAAGAATAATAAATACATAAATAAATAAATAAATAAATAAATAAATAAATAAATTCATTCTTGGGAATGAGCTTGGTAAAGATATAAGACAGAGAGCATAAAATATTTATTTCTATAACAAGGAAAAAGAGTGATTCTGTTGTTTGACTCTTTTACGTATTAAAATGTGGGGCAACATTCAACAAAACTGTTAAAAATTTTTCAATTTTTATTTGTATGTTTTATAATAAATATAAACTTGAGGTTTTAAAATGGATTGAAGCCCTTAGACCATGATTTTTAGACTTAGCAATACATATTTGGAAAAGATAGCATATTTGAATACTTACCAAGATAATAAAATGTGGCATGATACTGTACTTGTGAACATATCAAATGATTTCATTATTATTCTATTATATAAACCAATGAAATTTTTTTTGTTCATTTCTCCCAGGTCCCAAAAATTTATTTATTGTTCCTTAAGTTTTTTAAATGTTAGAAACAAGAGCCATTGTATCTCTTCTGAAATGATATAAAATTTCAAATATTTATTAGACAACATTTCCAAGTATAGAAAAATGAATTATCAGACAAATATGTTAAAATACTACTTCTTACTTTTATATGTATTGTGTTTCATATTTTTCAGTGTACAGATACCATATAACAATAAACTGATTCACATTAAAAAATATGGAGAATATAATGTCTTGAATAGCCGTAGAGGAATCTTGTCTTTAATGTGGGACAAAAATAATAAACTCTCAGTAAGTTTATCCATTATTTTTCTATAATCTTATGCTTTTTGTTCTTTGCTTTTAGTTATAAAAACAATTATACAATACATTACAAGAAAAATAAGAGCTAAAGTTTATTGATAAATTTCTGCATACTTGTCACTATACAGCTGTTATCTTAATATTTAAAACATCTTGAAAGACTTACTATTATTAATCTTATTTTAAAGGTGATTGAATTTAAGAGAATCAGGCTAATAAAAGCCTGTCCAAAGACTCATAATAAGTGGTAGAGTCAGGACTTATTCCAGATTCTATAGCTAAATCCTTTAAAAAACACACAGCAAAACAAGCAAACAGAAGACCCCTGTAGTACATTCCTAAAGAACCAACTTAGGTGGAATTAAATATAAAGAGCCATCTTCTTTGGTTTGAGTAAATTTTGTCTTGATATTTTCAATAGTTTATAAATATTTACTTATAAATTTCTTTTAAAGCTCACTCTTCACAAGCAATATCCAACTTGTGGTCTTTGTGGTAATTTCAACAGCACACCAGGTAAGATTTCAATATGTTATGTATAAGAAAATTGCTTCCCAAAAGAAAATTATAGAGTAATTGCTCATATTTACATAAAATCTAAGAACAATTTGCATTTTTTCTAAAGTATTAAAAATGGTTAAAATAACGTATTTGTATATTTATGTTGCCCTCTATTTTTAGCTTGAAAATAATGCATATATGTATTGAATATTGTGAACCAAACATTGTTTTTTTTTTTAAGGAGAAGATATCAATGAGCATATTGCCAATAGCAGAATTCTTGGGAATTGTCCTGAAGCTTTTAGTAAAAACTATGAAATTTGTGAGGCTGGAGTACAGGTAAGAAATTAATATTTCATCTAGCAGCAAATTTCAGCAACATTCCTCTTGGTTTCAATTTAGGTAATCAACATCTTTCTAAGCACTTATATGTTCTTAGAATTCCACAACTGCTTCCTCGCCATGGTCCCTGTAGTCTGCTTCTCAGCTTTAGTCTAATATACATGCTGATATAAGTTTTCTCCTAAAACACTATGATATTAACTCTATATTAGAATGACAATTCTAATTCCCTTTGCATAGTGTTTTAGTTTGTCTGTAAGCTGACATGTTTCATCTCTCCAATATTGCTGCTTGATGGGTACTAACTTAACTCTTACAATTTAGAAATCCATATATTGTTTCCCTACGAACTAGTTTCTCCTCTGACTTTTGCCCCAGATAGCTAGTCTGAATAGTCATCCTTTGTATCCTTTACCTTCTTTTTGAAAAAGTTCCAGGTAATCTTTTTGACTACAACACTTGAAGATAGTCACCATTTATTGTGTGAATTTTTCAACTTTGTATAATTCTGTTGTGTTGAATTTGATAGATTTATTTGATGACTTAATGAATGTTCACATATTCCTGTTTTAATTTAGAACAAAATTCTCAAGATTAAGATATATATAGATAGAAGACATTTTTGTTTTGTTGACAATGGTTATTACATTTATAACCATCTTGTCATCTTCTGGCAAATCAAATTAAGCCATGGCATTATACAAGATCATCTACTATTTAACTTGTGAAACTCTCTTGATCTTTGCAGTTAGAAAACATTTTCTTTCCATTTTTACCCATGTCACTCATTGGTGCTTATGATAAGATGCCATCTATACTGCTCACAAAAATTAGGGGATATTTCAGAATGAATGTGAAGTGATAAAAATATCCCCTATTAGTTGAATATTGTGTGAGAATTTACTCATTGTTGCTTAAAAATGTTAATTAAATGCATACATAAATTTATGTTAAAGTCAATGGATACTTAATAAAGACCTACAATACAAAAGATACTGTATTAAGTCCACAGGACTCAAAGTTATATTTCTTGCTCTAAAGCAGGGGTCTCAAACTCAACTCAGCATGTGGGCCGCAGAGCAAGATCACAGCCGTTTGGCGGGCTGCACTAGGTCTACAAAAGGCAACTGTTACGCAACACTTTTCAGTGTCACAAAACGACCAGAAACTGTAGTTTGTGGATTAGTCTGCAGGCCGCACAAAATTGTTCGGCGGGCCGCATGCGGCCCGCGGGCCGCGAGTTTGAGACCTCTGCAAGGAAGCTATAACCTAGTGAGAAAGATACATAAAGGACAACAGATAATAAAACAATCTGAAAGTTTTATTTCACTTCATTCTATACCTCACTTGGAGAATATTATCTGCTGTCTCAGGCTTAGTTGGTGCAAATTGTGCATTTGCTTGGCAATAGCTTTCATGTTTCTTGAAAAATAAAATGGTTAAAATAAAAAAAAATCTGTGTAGCAGTTAAAATATATTAAAAATTTAACTTTTTGAAGTTTATTAATATGTCTTTACTTCCTTAACCAACATAAGAACAAATATGTTGTTTCCAGAGAAAACTCACATAGATGGAAAAACAGAGTCTGTGTTTTACTGTCATCAGTTTACTCATCAAATATAAGCAGACTAACAATTAAAGGCCCAATATCCTTTCTATTGTGGTTTCAATCATTTACCATCCAATTTCTGACATTGACTGATCCCACCTTCACTCACCTTTTCCACTTTCTTGAGTTCTTTTTTCTGTGTGTGACAGAGATAGAAAGAGAGAGATAGAAAGACAGAAAGAGGACAGATAGGGACAGACAGACAGGAAAGGAGAGAGATGAGAAGCATCAATTCTTCATTGCAGCACCTTAGTTGTTCATTGATTGCTTTCTCATATTTGCCTTGACCGGGGGGCTACAGCAGACCAAGTGATCTCTTGCTTGAGCCAGCAACCTTGAGCTCAAGCTGGTGAGCCTTGCTCAAACCAGATGAGCCCCCGCTCAAGCTGGCGACCTTGGGGTTTTGAACCTGGGACCTTTGCATCCCAGTCCGACGCTCTATCCATTGTGCCACCGCCTGGTTAGGCTCCACTTTCTTGAGTTCTAAACCTCATGTCACCTTTAGAGGATTTTGGATTAGTTAAGACATAATTTTTGAAATTGTTTTATAACAATTCACATGCCAGAAGTGAAGTATTTTTTATGAGTAATTGTACCAACTATAATACATCAAAACTCTTCATTTCAACCAGCATCTAAGAACTCTCCCTGTCACAGCTACAGGATGTTATGCCAGAAAATGCCTCTGAATTTATCTCTTCCTAACTACTTATTTGATTGTCTGTTTTTCTCATGTTTTACTAAAACTAATGTTTTATTTTGTAGCACTGTAACAAAATTATTGGACTCTACTTTGAGAAATGTGGAAAGGTTGCTGCTTTAGCCAATGACTACAAAATGGTTTGCATTGATGAGTACTGCCAAAATAGAGACAAAAAGGCTACATGTGACACTTATTCAGAATTGTCCCGCCTTTGTGCCTCAGATGGTCCCGGCAGCTATGAATCCTGGAGAGACGATTCTGATGTGGATTGCGGTAGGTTTTTCATTTGATCGTTGATTCCAAATGAGGAAGTTTATACAGGGATGCACAAAAGTAGGTTTATAGTTGTGAGTGTGCAGTACACAGAGTTTATTCTTGTAGAATTGCTATTTATTATCATTATTATTATTTCTAGCAAAAAAGATAGAGAGAGAGCAACAGGGGAAAGGAGAGAGATGAGAAGCATCAACTTGAGTTGCAGCACTTTAGTTGTTCATTGATTGCTTCTTATATGTGCCTTGACCGGGGTGGTGCTGGGGAAATAGGACTGAAGCTCGGCCAGTGACCCCTTGCTCAAACAAGTGACCTTAGGCTCAAGCCCACAACCATTGGCATGATCCCATGCTCAAGCTGGCAACCCTGCGGTCAAGCCAGTGACCTTGGGGTTTTGAACCTGGGTCCCTGGTGTTCCAGGTAGACACTCTATCCACTGCGCCACCACTTGTAGTATTATTTTTAAATTATTGCATTATCTTTCATATGAATGGTGGAAAACCTAGTTTTTCCTATCTCTTTATATTACTGTAAAGTTGTGCTATGTTTTAAAGTAGTCTTCTCAGATGATGGTAAGCCCTGAAAGCCCTCATAGAGATGACAGAGTCTTGTCTCTTATGTGCATTTAGTAGGACATTGAGGCCCATTTGGTGAAGTGACTTGTCACAGGTTGCAATGCTTTGTGTTAAGATCTTAATTAGGAAATTTATATCTTTATAGTAAGTAAAATTCACTGGCAAAAATGAGTAAAATTTTGTAAAATTCTGTAAAAACTCTGTAAAAATACTGGAAATGTTACCAAAAGTATATTGATGAATACTATGATTTTCTTTCAAAAAGATTAATAAAACATAAATATGAGCTTCATACAAATATGTAATTTCCACTTATGATTAGCTCAATCCTTATAAGTTAGAATACAAGTAGGTTATCAATTTCAAAGTAAGATGAAATGATCTGTTTAATATACATTTTCTCCATGTTAAATCTTATTTTGTAAAATAATGCATGGGAAATTGGCATAATGCAGTTGTGCTGAGTATCTTTAAAGACAAATCTTGAAAATTAGACTCAAAGAATCCCATTTGAAAAGGCACCTATTAGAATGTCATATATTTAGCACATTAATATGCCCTAATTTTCATGCATACAAATTTTTATATTTCTCCAGAAAAACCTAGATGCCCAGAAAAACATATTTACAAAGAATGTGGCCTCTCAAATCCTGCAACTTGCTCTAATGTGGCTCCTTTTCAAGACAGTGAATGTGTGAGTGGCTGCACCTGCCCAGAAGGTAATAGTATTTTACACTAAAACCAACTGTGGTCTTATCTCTGACAAGATCTTTAATGAATTCACCTATTCATAATCCAGCCTTCTAACAAACTGTAGATGTGGAGTGGAGAGAAACCTTTAAGTTAACCTTAACAGTTCAATAACCTAAGAGTTAACCTATCTCTATAGTACCTACAGGCTATAATACTCCACAAATCATCCTCTGGTTCTATATTTCACTTAGTAGGACTGCTCTGTGGCTGAAAACATTATACACTTGCCAGTTCTCAAACTTGGAGTAACTGCTTAAACATAAATTACCATTTTAAGTGCCTGTTTGCACTTTAAAAAGCTAGCTCAACAGTGATTTCAAAATATACTACTTGAGAATTTACTGATGTTTATATAGTTTTGAGATTAATTGTACATAATGTATTCTAGGTTATCTTCTGGATGATATTGGAGAGAAAGGGACATGTGTATTAAAGGCTAAGTGTCCTTGTGAATCTAATGGAAAAGTCTATCTGTCAGGAGAAGTCCGACAAGGTCCTTGTGGTTCTCAGTGGTATGTGTGTCTTTTTTGTCCACATTTTGTCGATAGTAAGAAAATACTAATATTTTCATCTAATTTGAAATAATTTCTAAATTTACCCTTAAAATAAACATTTTAGAAATAAAAAGCAGCCTCTTGGATTTTCTGTGTTGATATTTTGTCTTATATTTTGAGGAATGTTTCGTGTGCTATTTGTATTAAATATGTAAGCTTTCAGTGTATCTTTAAAAGAAAATATTTTTTACTCACTGAAATAGTGTTTTGAATAGTGATCCAGTTGGTGGTTGCAAATATAGAGCAAAGAATAATACAAAAGTATGGTCACAATAATAAAACAGCAGTTATGCTGATTACCAAGAATATTTAATAAAATGTACAGAGACAACCCAACACTTTTGAAATAATTGTATATGAGGCTAAACTAGTGAAGGTGTAATTAATTCAGAGTTGATTTTATTGTGCCGAAAATTAGTGTAGACTATTTCTCTTTGAATAGTTAGTTTGAGTCTTCCTTTTGAGTGCAGCACAATTTGCTAACAAGAAAGACTTCCCCATTCCTTATTATAACTTTTCTCTAAAACTCTAAATTTCTGCAGGACCCTAAAACACTTTTCTAAGAAATGTCTGATGTCCTTCTGGGTAAATAATTTGACTCAATGGAAACCAATCTATTATTTATACTATAATATTTTCCCTATAAATAAAAATGTTTATTGGTATGATAATAATTTATTAATAATTATGAATAATAATAGCTATGATTTATAAATGTCCAAAACAGTGATGTCCAAGAGAAATATAATGTGTCACAAATGTTACTCACATAACACTTCTTAGTTGACAAATTTTACAAAAGCAAAAGAAACAAATGTGGAATTAATTTCAATTCTATATTTTATATGTCCAAAATATAATAATTTCAACTTAAAATTATTAATAATTGAGAGATTTTTATAATTTTTTTATACAATCTATGAAGTCTGTGTATATTTTTCATTTACAGAAGATCTCCATCAGGACTAGCCACATTTCAAATCATCAGTAGCTATATGACTGTACTGTATTGGACAGTGCAGGTCTACAATGTGGCATATAGCAGGTGTTTTAATAGTAGTAGTAAAAAATGCTCCATTTGAACAAACCCATGAAATTCAGTTTACAAGTTTTTATATGTTTAATGCAGGCAGATGTAATCATTTTATTCAATGGAATTCATGTCTTTTAAAACACCAGGATACCACCATCAGCGAGACATTTTACCAGAGCTGAGATGTTAGGTGGGGAATGAGATGTTAGGTCTAATAAAACTTAATGTTTTAGTGTAATAGGTGATTTTTTAAAAACATGATTGATGACCTTTAATATAACTGTTTCATTTTAACAGCACATGCCAAGAGGCAAAGTGGTCTTGCACAGAAGCATTGTGTCCTGGAAGATGTAAGGTGGAAGGAAGTTTAATTACTACCTTTGATGGTGAAAAATATAACCATCCTGGAAACTGCCACTTTTTGGCCATTCATGTATGTATTAGAATGGAACACTTGAAAAAACTGATATAGGACCCAAGTTATATTTTAACCAATTTGAAACACAATCTTCATTTTCAATTACTATTTAAAAATATAAATAACAAACAGCCCTTAATTACTGGTTATATATTTCAGTATCTGTTAGCTGTCACATATTGACATTGACAGCTAGTATTATTACCTGTGCTCTTTAGAAATTTCTGCATAAAGAAATTGCCTGCCGTCACTAATAATTTTTAAATACATTGAAAAATTATTGTTCTTCTACTTTTCTTTGCATGTGTTCACTAGTGGTTCAAATGAAACTATATTTTACATTTGATAAAGCATCTTTCTCTTTCATCATTCTTCCTTTACATTTATTTTTAGTTTTTATGATATAATATTATCAGTATGGTAGAGGCTATCCTTATATTTAAATTTTTTCCGTGTTAAAATTTTACGTAATTCGAATTTTAAAAGAGAGGGATTCCATTTTGTAGCTCGTGTCTTTAGTTAGCATGAAAATGAGTAAATTTTTTTAGTCTTCCTGGTAAGAAAGAAAGAGGTGCAGAATTTGTGATTTCTGAAGTGAGACATGTGAGTCAATGTCCAGGAATCTGAGAAATGTAGTGGCTGCGGCTCACAGTCAATTTTCCAAATGTTCTTTCCTTCTTTTTATGTCCCTCATGTAATCCATGAGGATAGGGGACTGGCAAAGTAAAAGGGAAATAGGTCAGAATACGTGGAATATTTGCTTCTTACACTTTAGAGATTCCTAGATCTTAAAATGAGAACTGGAAGTCAATGCTTGAATGAATCATATTATGTTTTTAGAAATTAAGTATTTCTCACATCGGATTTAATCAGACATTGTGGATTTTACAGAGAATAAACAAGCTAGGTTGCCTCTAATACCCGTTGGTCTCTATAATGCAGCACAATTCCCTTAGAGGAGAAGACAAAAAGTAAAACTAAAGGAAAAGGCAATGACTATGAAAAACCACCAATCACAGACCATAGATAGAGCTGATGGAAAATACTAGGGCAGTGTGTAAAGCTCTTGGAAATTTTAGACTGTGCCATGGACTGAAGTAGGTTCTATTTTCAGAACAGACTGATTGTATATGGGTATTGTGGTGACAGATGGAGACTAGATTGTAGTGGTGAACATATAATGAAATATGCAGATGTTATAAAGTTGTATGCCTGAAATATATATAATGTTATCAACCAATGTTACCCTGATAAATTTAATTAAAAAAACAAAATGCAAGCATGCATTGTGAATTAATCACATAATAACAACAACATTTTAAGAAACATTTAAATGAAATGCATTTTTTTAACAGGATAAAGACTGGTCTGTTAGTGTTGAGCTTCGTCCATGTCCAAGTGGTCTGTCGGGAACGTGCTTAAATAGCGTTACGCTCCTCTTGAACTCGGTAAGTCAATAGCTTCCCAAGGTTTATTCAGAACACGATCAAATCAATACTTTAAAAATTCAGAGTTTTTGAGGTTGAAGAAGAGAGGCTTTATTATGTACATTAAAAACGCAAACAAAATTATACAGAAAATTAGTAAAGTCTCTGGAAGAGCTGGCTAGTTCCAAGGATCCTTAAATACACTGCTCACAAGAATTAGGGGATATTTCAAAATGAATATGAAGTGATAAACTACCCCCTAATTTTTGTGAGTAGTATATATAAAAATGACCATAGACACACAGCTAATGTGCTAAGTATAGATCAATTTTATGTGCTTATAAAAGTACTAAATACTGTGGATCATTTCTGAAGGCAGTTATATTTGTTTAGAATTTCATGTATGAGAAACTAACATTATAAGTGGATATCGACATAAATGAGGCGGGAGAACTACCAGTTTGGTATCTGGCACTCACAAGCTGTTTGAACTTTGTAAATCCAAGTTACCTGCTAGGATCTTAGTTTTCTCATTTACAGATGGGGGCTGAAGAGCCCTCTACATCCCCCCCAAAGAGCTGGTATGAGAAACAATGAGGCAAAGTATGAGAAATGCTTCAAGCTATTCTATATTTTAGATACTGAAAAATTAATCCAATAAAATTCAACATGTTTATATGGCACAAAATTTCAGGTTCACATATTATATACATTAAATAAAGTAATATTGTAAAATAAATACAAACTAACAATGTATTTTCAATTTTAGTCTGGTTCAGTTGACAAATATATATTCAACAGAGATGGAACAGTCACAAACGACAAGATTGGGAATCAGGGCCATTACTATTCAGGTCAGTTTAATAATGCTATTTAAATGAATGCAAGAGGCATTTATTTATTCAAATTTTAATTGTATTAACTGTTTCTGTTTTTAACATATGTTAAAGAATAAAAGCATTTTAAAAATGATTTCATATATTAATCATTACTATTAATGGTAATAATTATTTTAACAGACAAAATACAGATATTCAAAGCATCTTCCTCATACTTTCAAGTGGAAACATACTTTCACGTAAAAATGCAGATACAAATTGTTCCCGTGATGCAGCTGTATGTTTCCATGCCACCCAACCAATTCACAGACACTGTAGGTAAGTCCTCTGTCAATGTTTTTATTTCCAAGGCTTGAATGTGACCATCATTTAGAGTAATTTTCAGTTGTTTTGTAATGACATTAAACCAGAAAGTGTTTTTATTTACTTATTCTTCCTTTTCATATTGCAATAAAATGATTCCAATTTTCTTTTTATAGTAAGAACAACTTTATTTATTACAAAATCTATTCCCAAGTGATTCTCAACAATTTAAACATTTTAAGGTTTGAAATTAAGGCTTTTATTAAGTGATATTTGATCATATGTTTTATATACTTTTGTTAATATCTATTAAGGTTTTGAACTGTAGAAGAATAAGTGGAAGTATTATGGATATAAATCTTTTGAAAATTATGTTTCAAATATAAGCTACATTATAACTTGTTTTTCTGCCAACAGATAATATGGTCATATTTTTCACTGAAGCTTTTCTTATTATAGACATCAGCTCTTTTTTAAAAAATTTTTTATTTAGAAAATTAAATTTAACATGATATCAGCTCTTAATAGTGTCATTGATGTCAAGTAAAACAATTATGGCAAATCCCATGGTTACTCATATGTATAAAGACTAAGATCAACATATATTCTTAACTTCTACGGTTTTGATTTGAACAAAGAACTGAATATGAAGTAAGCATCTGAGTCCAAAAAGTTGAGTAAGTAAAGAGATGTTAAACTTTGTCCTGTGTTCTCTCTCAGGGCTCTGTGGTTCCTATAACAACCGAGCAGAGGATGATTTCATGTCAAGTCAGAATATATTGGAAGAGACCTCTCAGGCATTTGCTGACTCTTGGGAGATGATGCCCTGCCCTAAAGGAACCCCAGCTTCATGCGTCAGTATAGAAAAAGGTAATAATGTTCATTAGATGCCAAACTCTGATTAAATATCAGGTTCTAAGAATTCTGTACTTATTCTGGTAATGACAAGAGACAATCAGATAATCCTAGTTTCTACATTGTTCCCTGACTGTCTCATCCTTCGAGGAGAGAGCGGAGAAACCATTTGTCTGGCTGAGAGTATTCCTAGCAGAGGCATCTTTCATGGGGGGTGGGAGGTCATCTCAGTTGTTTTTTCTATACATATTCTTTCCTTTCTTATATAGTTTTCTCCATAGTTACAGAAAAATAAAGTTAGAAGAGATTTTCAGATTATTTGGTATATTATTCTTTTATCTGAAGTTAATCATGGAAGGGATCATTGCCTGAAATAGTGAAACTCACTCAAATCATTGAGCCACTTAACAATAGAGCTGTAGTAGATCCAGGTCTCCCAACTACTGCTGTGGAATCTACTGATTGTACCAAACTCCATATCTACCTTCTATTAAGAAAACTTACACTTGAGTGACAGGGGTGAGAGGATAGTGGTGTTATGGGGGCTTCATTGACCTACTTGTCAACACAGACACAGATGTAGATTTTAAATTAAAAGGCACCTCAGTAAAAAAGCTGGCTCTCTTTTACTATTTATGTATACAAACTGTATTTCAGAAAAAGGTTAGCTGATTCAATACAAAAGTCAAAGCTAATAAAGAGTTTTGCCTCTTTGGTTTCAAGTATTTCTGATTATATCACACTATTTTTTTATATAGTGATAAAATATTCAATTTATTATACAAAAACACTTTAAAAACATAATTGCTTTGATAAAGACAAAACTCTGTTACATACTTATACTTTGTCTTTCAATTAAAAATTATGATGTTATTAACACAATTTTTGGGTCCCTTCACTTCCTTCCAGAAAGGTTTGCTGAAAGGCACTGTGGAATTCTTCTTGATTTAAATGGGCCTTTTGCTTCCTGCCATCCCATTGTGAACCCTAGAGTATACCATGAGGTACGTGAGGATCTAACATTAACGACTTTTTTAGGATATACTTTGATAATATCAAAAGAAGTAGGTAGATATTAAAGTTTTTGATAAAACCATTGACAATAGGTTAAGATCTGTGTTTAAATTTAACATTAGAGTCTACTAATTTATTTGTTAGATAATCCAACTTTTACTTAAAATTGTAACTCCAAATGAGAAAAATCTTGAATGATTTTCTTTCCGTCTTTTCTAAGTTCTTTAAAAACTCAGTTAATCACTGATTTGCTGTTTTGCACACTTTTTAAAAGAAATAGTTCTATAAGTTTCAAAAACAATTTGTTCTTCAGGGAGGAGTGGTGATGAACTGAAACATTTTACTCAGTTTATCTGTTCTTCTGAAGATATTCACAATGTAAAATAAATCAATAAATCTGTTTCTTATTTTAAAGGAATGCAGAAAATACACTTGCACTTGTGAAAAAAGCCAAGATTGCCTGTGTACAGTGTTAGGCAACTACGTGAAGGCGTGTGCGGAGAAGGGCACGTACATAGTGAGATGGAGAGAGGGACGATGTGGTAAGAGGATGAAGGCTTTAGATAATTCTGCTTCCTTCTTGATTTTATTATAGTATGTGCGTTTAGGCACATGTATTTACAAATTTTCACATTGTTCTTTCAAAGATGGTTTTCTGTTTCTGTTACAGAGGGACTGTTAGTTGCCAGAGGCCTGGTTTCAAACAATGTGCCTCCTGGTCGTGGGGAGGGGAGGGTGAGTTTTAGGCACCAGTGTGGCATTGTGGAAATCAGTGTGACAGCAGGCAGCAGGCACTGTAGAAATCTCTATCCTCCCAATACTGCATTTATGCTTTTGGGGATTTATACCAAGAAAAATAATATTAATATAAAAATATTAATAATGTGCATTATAGTTTCCCAAGTATATTGATTGTTCAAGATCTGTGTTCCCCTTTTTTGGTAATAAAATCATGATATTCATTTTAGAGCCAGCCCCATCCATTGGAGTAAATCTTATTAGAACTACCAATCAAAGCAACCCATCCTCCTGACTGACAAGGGATTAGCATGTGATTTAAATAAGGTCATTCAATGTCCAGATATATATCTTAGAACAATCCTTGCATTTTTAATTCTTGAGTTATTTCTTTATCTTTATTTAATATGTTCACATTTAAACAAGAACAGAATATATATGTATTTATGTATAAATACATATTTCTGCTCAATTATAATATACTGAAATTTAAATAATGTTCTGTATCCTAATGCATTTCTAAATGATAATCAAATATTAATAACATTTATAACCAAATAAACTTAAATCAGTCTGTTATATGCTCAACTATCCTATTTATAAAACTTGCCTTGTTTTGTAATACTCACTGCACTATTTGAATGAAACTTTAGAAAATACTTGATTTATGAAAGTAATACGTTGTAGGAAAACATCTCTCATAGATCATAATTAATACCTCATATACTATCATATATCCAGTCAGTCAATGAGTTCTGTCAAGGTCACCTCCCAAATTTCTCTAATATCTATTCATATCTCTCCATCTTTATTGCCATCAACCTACTTTGAGAAACCATTAGTTTTTTCTCCTTGGTAACAGCTATAAACTCCTTCACTATTCCTCTTGGTTCCCTCTAATCCATTTTCTACAGAGACATCAGTCTAATCCTTAAAGTAAAACCAAATAAAGCTAACCTGATCATGTGACACTCCGGTCTAAAACAAGGCATTGGCTTGTCATGGCTCTAAAAGACCAAACTGCTAATGAGAGCCCTGTCAGTTCTAACTGCTGACTCTGTGTCAGGGCTTATCACTTCTTTTTTTACTTGCTGTTTAAAAAGAATTTCCCTCTCTTCTAATTTTGGCTGTTCTCAGACATTGAATTACCTTTTTCTAGGCTGCCTTTATGCTGTAAGTGTGTGCTCCCAAATAGCTTTCCATCTTGCTTCTCTGCAGCACGTAACACAAGTAGCCTTTCCCCAGCAATATAGCCCGTATGAGAGCAGCGTATTGCCAATCTTGTTCATGGGATTTATACCCAGAAAAATATATAAACATATAATAGGGACTCAATATCGACCGAAAAAACAAACAAACAAAAAAAAACAAGGAACACCAAGTACTTCTTTGATTATTTATAATTTCAATTATAAAAAATTTACTATAATGTCTATATTCATCAACTTGAAGTAAAGTTGCTAATAATTTTTCTGGATACAAATGTGTTTACTTTTTTTGCCCCTACATCAACAGATCACTCTTGTCCGAGTGGCCTAGTTTTCAAGTACAATGTAAAAGCCTGCAATAGTTCTTGCCGATCATTGTCAGAGAGAGATAGGAGCTGTGATGTAGAAGACGTTCCTGTTGATGGATGCACTTGCCCTGATGGGATGTACCAGAATAATGAAGGAAACTGTGTTTCAAAGTCTAAGTGTGACTGCTACATGAATGACGAGGTCATAAAACCAGGCAGACTCATCCATATTGATGACAATAAATGGTATGGAGATGACATATAATTGTTATGGCTTTGAAATCCAGGGACTGTCCTTTTCAGAGAAATAGTCTTTTGCTAGTATGATGTCTTCTTTAGACCTATCATATTCTTTATTTTGTATTTCTTACTAAGGTTGGTTATTCTCCCTTTTAACCGGTGTTCACTGCATCATCATGTCTATAACTGATTTATCCTTTGGTTTTAAATACCAGTAGAAGAATATTTTAGCAGCTCCTACATTCAAACAAAGCAAAATAATTTTCTATTCAGACAATGCTTCTTAGTTGTTTCTCAACATTTATCATTCAACGAACACTTACTAAATAAATATCAACTATGTGCCAGGCTTTTTGCTGAGTGAAATGAGCAAATGGATTAACATTGTCTTGGACTCGCGGAGTAAGCAGGGTGCTGACTATAGTGAGGAGGTTTGTGTACTATAACATGGTAGCAGAAAGGACCTGTTGCTACCTGAAGAGATAAGAAAACTTCTCAGAGAAGACCAGCATTTGAGTTTTCCTAAGCGATGATTTTTTTTCTAGACAAAACTGGGCTGTAAAGAGTGATTTGCAGTGAACAATGCGCTAATGTAGAAAATGCTTGAACAAACATGCATGTGTAGGTGGTTGTTGTATAGACTGGGCTGGAAAAGTAGACAGTGACCAGATCATACTCAGGAATTTAAACCTAGTTCCTGGGCAGTAGAAGGAGTTGAAGAATTACGATTTTGTAATGGCTGCAGAGGTTGTGGTTTTGGCAAAGTAATTTATCCATAGGTCTAATTCCATAAACCAACATAGCAATTCTTTTTTTGTTTTGTTTTATTTTATTGAATTTATTAAGATGACATAAATTAATAAAATTATATAGGTTTAAGGTGTTCAATTATATAATACATTATCTCTATATTGTATTGCACATTCACCGCCCCAAATCAGGTCTCATTCCCTCACCATTTATCTCCCTTGTACTCTCCTCTCCCTCCCTCAACTCCCTTACCCTCTAGTAATCACCATATTGTGTCTGTGTCTATGAGTTTGTGTCTATGAGTTTTTGTTTTTTGCTTAATCCTTTCACATTTTCCACTCAGTCCCCCAACCCGTTCCCTCTGACAGCTGTCAGTCTGTTCTCCGTATCCACTCAGAAATAAGTGGACATAGCAATTCTTAGTGACATCACTGCAAAATGAGGTAGCCATTCCAAAATGCTTTGGATGAACCTCTTTGTTTTCTTTATTCCATGAAGCAATCATTTACCAGTGAATGATATTTCTTGGCTATTTAAAAGGAAAGTATAGGTAACAACTTTTTTCCATCAAAGCATGCAAAACATTTGGTTGAGGTTTTAATAATAATTCTTTCTCTGTATATGTTGGTGAATCAGTAGATTATCTTTTTATTAAAACTTAGGCTACCTCCAAATTGTGGTTTTCTTCAGCATTACCATATTGCAGACCCCCGTAAACTCTTACTGGCACTACTGTGAGAGCTAACTTTGTTGTTATTTGCCCCGTATCTCTCTGTCTCCTGTTTCCTACACTACCGCTAGAATGTCTAACCTAAAACACTATTCAGATTGTGTCACTTAGCTGCTCAGAAACTTTAACAGTGACACTTAACTGAAGAATTAAAAAAAATTACCTGTCATTTAAAACCATTTAATATCTGGCCCCAACGACTTTTACCACTTCTTCCTATATTACATTCTACCTTCTGTCCAAACAAGTCATTGGGTCACACCTTGTTCTTTGCTGCCTCACAGCTTTGCATCTTATCAGCAGTCCCTGTTGAATCTTACTCATTCAACAAGCTCCAGCCGTCTTTGCCGTGAAGCTTTCTTTGACATTTCTACATCTTTGTTTGTATTTTCTTATAATATATACAAGTCTATATATTTTATAACTTGGTATATTTGCATCTTCTGGGGACTGTGTCTCATTCGTACTACAACTTGTGATAAAACAGGTAGCTCATGAATGAGATGTTAAAGTTGCTGTAACAGTGTATGAAGATAGTGTCATTGAAATTTGATGTAAACGTATCATTTTCTTTTATTTCCAGTGTCTGTCGGGATGGAATTCTTCTTTGCCAGACTCCCATTGATTTAACCCTACGTAAGTGTTGAAATCATGATGAAGTCTTAAGATGCCCATTTCTGTTAAAAATAAGTAAATCAAGAGACTCTGGATTAACAGCTTCATTTATCCTGCAGAGAATTGTACTGGAGGGGCTGAATATGTTGACTGCAGAGATCCTAAGGCACAGAGAAGAGTTGACAGTACATGTAACACTCGGAACATACCTAATTTTGATGTAAGTAACATGGCATCAGAATTTAGCTCTTTAAAAGTTTTCATTGTTTCAGGGAAGAAAAAACTGGAATGCCAATGGAAAATAATTACAAGGTCATACTACTTAATGTGTATAATTTCAACTTGTCCATTATGACTCTAAACGCATACTTGGAATATTTATGTATTGTAAATGAATGCTGATAATATGATGTATTTAGAGTGGTGCCTTATGGTATCTATTTTCTATTTATCCCTGTAGGAGAACTTGCCTTGCAAACGTGGGTGCTACTGTCCTGGAGGCATGGTTCGAAATTCTAAAGGGAACTGTGTCTTTCCTGATGACTGCCCCTGCTCTTTTGGTGGACAAGAGTATGACCAAGGAAGTGTCACCTCAGTTGGCTGCAACAAATGGTGTGTAGTAAAGGATTAGTATTTTATTTGTTTTGGATATTAGTAAGTGTACAGTCTGCTCTTATTTTTATGGGAAAAGAGAAGTCATATTTTGGGATAAAATATAATGGTCAAATGTATTTAGAAAAAATGCTGTTTTCCTAAATAGAAACTTTATATAGCATTATATGTGATGAACATCATAAAATATAATGAGGACAACTGCAAAATTTAAATCAATACGAAACATGGTTTTATGCTTTTTTACAAAAACAGTATGAGTATATAAATCTTGAAATAATATAATTACCACATTCTATCATTGCCTTCTTTTAGTACTTGTATGAAAGGATCTTGGAGCTGTACACAAAACGAATGTCAAACGACCTGCCACATCTATGGGGATGGTCATGTTCGATCTTTTGATAGAAAAACGTACAGCTTTGATGGTCTCTGCCAGTATTCATTTGTAGAGGTAATTGCAAATGTGTTACCACAGTTTTTCCATATTTCTCACTTACTTATTGTATATGAGCTCTGGAAAATTTTATTCTCTAAATGTGAAAAAATTTTTTGCAGGCCCCTTCTGTGTTTCTTAAAGGCAGTGAAATGTAACAAAGTAATGCTGCTGACTCTGACGCAGTTAACCTGGGTTTGAATCCTGGCTCTACCATTTCTCAGATGTGTGACTCTGGGCACATTCCTTAACCTTTCTTTGTCTCAGTTTGCTCAGCTATAAATTGGGAGTGGAAATAGTCCCTAGTTGAAACCAAACTAGAAAAAATATTGGAGCACATTCTAAGTGCTTAATAAATGTTAGATATTATTTCAAGAACAGCACTAACAGTAACAATGACAGCATTTAATGAGTATTTCTTTGCCAAGAAAATGTACCTATTTTGTTATGTTTAATAATTACAATACTGAAAGGCTGTTAGTAGTATTCTTATCATTCGGATGAAGAGATGGAAGGTAGAGAGGATAAGCAATGTTGATGACTAGGTAGAGAACTATATTCAAACTTGACCTGTCTGATTCCAGAATCTGTTTGTTACAAACATCTAAGCTTCTTCCTCAAGAACATCTAATGGTTGACATTGGGATTGTTTTGTTTTTATGCAATTGCTTTGATTGACTCTTAAGTTTCATACAAATCACTGAGGAAACAAATCTACCTTCAACTACTTACAGCACCTAGAAATAGATTTATAATTATAAACTTATATAATTTAAACAATTATATATCTGTAGTATAATTCTAAACCTGTATAAAAGTAATGAGAAAAGGCTGAGTCAGAGCAAGGTAACTAGTTTGTACTCCAGGCTAGGCTATTATTGTCTTAGAAATCCCATAACCTTACATAACAAATGCAGCGTGTGGTAATTTATTGAACTGAAGATGTCACTGAGAAACATTTGTCTGATACAAATATTGTAATTGTGTTCCATGTCCCTGATATTAATGAACTTATTATAATTTAATTTTTAAAGGATTATTGTGGTCGTGAAAATGGCACATTCCGCATTTTAACAGAAAGTGTCCCCTGCTGTGAAGATGGGCTCACATGCTCAAGAAAAATCATAGTTGCTCTTCAGGTACAGTGCTGTTTTCCTTTATTTACTTTGCCTCTTAGCCTATGAGTGGCTGAGTAAAACTGATGTAACTGTAGGCACATCTTTTCAATTACAGGATCAGAATGTGATCTTGCACGATGGTAAAGTAACAGCAATCAGAACTACAGAAAGTAAGGAATGTGATCTTGGTGGACACGCATACTCTGTACATACCATTGGCCTGTACTTGATTCTGAAATTTTCCGTTGGAATAACCGTGATTTGGGACAAAAACACAAGAGTGTCTGTTATATTGGATCCACGCTGGAATGTATGTACATCACTAATAAATAATTACTTGGGAAGCAAACTTATTTCTGTTACTGAGAATTACAGGCATATTTATAGCTAGAAACTGGGAGAATGGTAGTCTCTGTTATAGACACGCCCTCCACATGTGTTCAGCCTTTGCATGCAATGCAATATGAAATATAATCAAAGATGATAGAATCTGCTGAAAAATAAAGGTGATAAACCTGGAGCATTCTAGTTTAACCATATTTAGTTAGTAGAAATTATTACATAATTCAATTTTGGGGTAGTTGGTGTAAATATACAATTAGATGTATTCCCAACAGCAAATATTCTAAGAATCTAAGAGTATACTCAAGTTTAATTTGAAGCTAGTGAATAAATTATTTTTTAATTCTTGAGGTATTTATCTTAGTTAATACTAAATCATTTTACCATATAGGATGTCTTGGATTAAATGGAGGCAGAATCTTATCCACATATTCTGGTCTCCTTTCAAAATTTGAAATTTAAAATAGATTCATGATTTTATCTATCTATCTATCTATCTATCTAATCATTATTTATTTTTCTATATGTATGTCCTTAGTACAACTCACTTATTAATTTTCCTTTCTGATCTCATGTTCCTATATATTCAGATATATATATATATATATATCATTCTCTAATAACATTAATTTTCTTTTCTGATCTATATAGGGCAAAGTGTGCGGTCTTTGTGGAAATAGCAACGGTGATCTTAAGGATGATTTCACAACACGCTACTCATCATTAGCTACTGGAGCTCTGGAATTTGGAAATAGTTGGAAAACTACTCAAGAATGTTCAGACACAGTAACTCAAACTTTCCCATGTGACTCAAACCCATACTGCAAATCCTGGGCTGTGCGGAAATGTGAGATCATCCGGGACAGCACCTTCCGAGACTGCCACAACAAGGTAGCACAGCTCTGAGAGCCATGACCTGCACATGGTTTGTTCCCAGACACTCACTCCTTGTCCTCTGCCTAGGTGGACCCCACGACCTACTACGATGCATGTGTGGAGGAAGCCTGTGCATGTGACATGGAGGGGAAGTACCTGGGATTCTGCACGGCTGTGGCTATGTATGCCGAGGCATGCAGCGCCGCTGGGGTCTGCGTGTCCTGGAGAAAACCTGATCTCTGTCGTAAGTGAAGTCCATGAATGGTTCTTTGACAACATAATTAATAGAATTGTTTTTATAAATATATATTCTTAGACTTAGAAAGGTTTAAAAACATGTTGATGGAAACAAATACCTATTTTTTGAAAACAGAGTATCTGGCATACCAAATTAAACTCTATTTTAGTTGCAAAACTTTTTGTGATCACAGGGGAAAAAATTTTAATGGAAAATAGTTCATTAAAATTCAGATGAGCAATAAACTGTTGCCTAACTTATTATAGTTATATATACTCAAGAATTTAACTCATATATCACTGGTTGAAGTCTTCACTCATTATCTTGAAAACTTTTATAGAATACTAGTCAAGATAAACTGTAACATAAATGTAAACTGAATCTTGATATATATGGAAAGTGGTAATTTTAGTAGTAATCAGTCAACTCTTCCTGTTAAATGAAAGTGTTATGAGACAATATGATAAATATGATAAATGACCAATGTGAAAATTGAATCCTCATTTATTTCAGTTTATTATGTTCAGCATTATATGATATTGAAGTCTTTAGTTACCTCATTTTGGAACAGCTATTTCTATATTTTAAAAAATCTAATTTTCCAGAAGTTTGTTTTTCTAATTTAAGTTTGACCATTAAAACCATGAATCTAGATTATAACCTAAATTATCTCAAAAGGGGAAAAATTAGTGTTTACCTTTCACCTCAAACAACCATGAGTTAAGACGTCAAAGAAAATGCTATTTTGATTCTATTTGCTCCCCCCTCTCTTTTTTTGTGAGCTATTTTTTATTTATATAGCAATTTGGATAAATTCAAAGGAGGCTGATAAGACAGAATGAAATACTTTAGTTTTGCTTTTTGCTACTATCTTTCAAAATCCCTCTTAGAAATGCTTTGACAAATGATAGGTGAATATTGTTACATATGAAAAGAAATAATTTGATATCATTCAATTACAGCTGTCTACTGTGATTATTATAATGTACATGGAGAATGTAGCTGGCATTATGAACCTTGTGGGACAATGACTGCAAAAACATGCAAAGATCGAGTTATTGGCCAGAAATTTTCTGCACTTTTAGAAGGTAAGGCAGATATTAATAATGTCCATGAAGTAATAGTTCAAATTATATTGATATTTTAAAACTTGAAATTGTTCCTAGTTCCTGACAATTTAAAGTCTTATATTTTGTAATTTAATAAATAGTTATCTTTATTATGACAGTAATGTTTCCACATTGGAAACAGTTCTTCTACACATAAATTATCTGTTTAATGAGAGAAAAGAAAGAGAGAGAGGAGATACAATGTTACAATCCCATTGCCCATTGTCATTCTTAAGAATGTGATGTCACTTTGTTATCATCTCCTTTAGTTCATGAAATCATTTAAGTAACTTTATAAATATACAATGCAGTTTGATCAGTGTCAGTAAATAAACACACACTGGGCGTTGTGTTTGCACACAGGTTGCTACGCTAAGTGCCCAGAGAGTACTCCTTATCTGGATGAGAACACCATGAAATGCGTCAGTTTGTCGGAGTGCAGCTGCTTCTATAATGATGTCATACCAGCAGGTGGAGTGATCCAGGATAACTGTGGAAGAACATGGTACATTCTCTACTGACTTTATAATAAGCAAATTTGTTTCTTGCATTTTCATTTAGAAAAAATAATTTAAAATAAATATGCATGTAACTTTTAACTCATGTCTAAATTAGAAGGCCAGATTAAGGTTTAGTTTTATATCAGATATTTTGTATGTTCAGTAAACACACATATCAGCAAATGGTTTGTTAGATCTTATACTAAATAATGCAGAAGACAAGACAGAAAATGTCACTGTGCAGTTTTTGGTAAAAAAGAGAAAGTTTTAATTCTATAAATGTAAGATCATGTTTATAACCTTTTACACAGTGATATGGAAGCAAAGAGGGGTTGTCCATACTAGAGCAGCATGGCTGTTTATATAACATTGTGTTTGAACCTGAAAGTGTGAGAACTAATTATACAGGTTGACTGCAAAGCATCCTTTAAACTCCCAGAACTTCTCAGTAAAATGGTTTGGAATAACAGTATACAGAAAAAAAAAAAAACCCCAACAAAAAACAAACAATTTGAATTAATAGCATGCTCTTGGGGAAGTAATTATTGACTGTAGTCTTATTCGGTTCTGTTTTGATTATCATTGTTAGATAACTTACTGTTTTAAATTTGGGAGATACATGTCACTAGGAGTTAAAATTTCAACCTCTTTTTTTTTTAATTTAACTTTCAGCTATTGCATCGCAGGAGAGTTAGAGTGCACTGGTGAGCCATTACATTTTACTCTAATGGATTAAGGAAAGATGAGACAAAGGGTCTGGGATCTTTTCAGTCCATCAATAACAGAGGAGTGGGTCCTTAATGCTTTAGACTGTCCCTCAGTGAGTTGAGACCATTCCATTCCAGTTTATTTGTTGATATTGGGTCACTTCAAATCCAGTGCCACCAAGACGTGGTGAACATTGGCACATGGACAGTTCTCCTGCCGCATGTGTGCCTATTTGTAGGTCTGGGAATTAAGGGAGTGGAGCATCAGCCAAAATAGTGTAATAAAGGGATGGAGTGGAAAGTGAAGGTTAGTATAGATAGAATTAAATGATGAATCACTCATGAGCAACACATCTAAAAAATAAATTTAGTAAGTTTAAAAAGAATACATAAACTACTCATTAATTTCTTTTGGTATTAGAAAAATATAAAGAATAAAAAAACATAACTCACAGGAACTTGAGATTTAATTATTTTATGATTTTGTATTACTAATAATAATAATTTCTGATTATTTCAGGAACTGGTTCTACAAATTCAACATTCACAGGTAAAATCATCATTATGTTTTAAATATGTATTTTCTTTTTGAGGAAAATTTTTTATAGTTTCACATAACTGTGCCAGTAAAAGATATGCTGGTAAATCTGCTGATATAAAAATTTCAAATTAAAATGAATAGTTATTAGAAAATGTCAAAATATCATTTCCTTGTACTCCTGTGAATTAACTTAGAAATATGATTAGAACATGCTTATTAGCTAAATATAATAATATAAACCTTGACATTTTTAGGTAATGATTGGAATAAAAGGAATGAAAAGGAAGTAAACGTTATCTTCCATGTAGTAAATATTTTGCTGTCAGGGCATTTCAGTTCTGTTCATTCAGGAAAATGCAGTTCACTGTAGTTTGGGAACTTTTAATTTACTGCAATCTAAGTAAACAGAGTTGCTGCAGAACATTTGCATATTCTCATCTTGTGTGATTCAAGGAAGGGTTTTATATAATGTTGATTGATATTTGGAGATGGTGTCAATTAAGTAGTACAGCAAATCATAAACCTTAGTTTTGACAGTATAAAGTTATAAGATTATTTGTAAAATGCTATTTAAATTTTAGCTATTATTGGTCACGTACTTAAAGCTAAGGTATTACATATCAAAGTTCTAAGCCTTATTTTTTGGCCTATATATTGACATTATACAGTTTCTATGAGATTTTATTGAATGGTACTAATCAAAAATAATTATTTTGGTTAGACATGTGATAAATATATAGTGTTGTTTTGATTTAAATGAAAGATTGTTTTCTTACTTATCCTCTGCAAATAATTTTATAAATTTTTTATTTATTTTATAACAACTAGTTTCTTCAGCTTAATTTCTCAGCAAAAATTATTCAAGTAATTTATTCCATAAATATTGTCTTCTCTAAACAGTTTCTACTACAACAGCTACCTCTGCATTAAGCACCAAAACAGGTAAAAAAAAAAAAGTTTGTTTCTTATTTAGCTTCTAAATTAAAACAAATTGAATTTGCCATTTAGGCATTTTGGGCCCTATTTTCCAATGTGTCATTCTCTATTTATGTATTTCCTAAATGTCAAATAATAGGACCTGCATCTGAATTATAATATGAGTAAAAAATATTTTATATTTGGAGGTTGTGTGTCCTCAAAAGAACATTCCACATATTACTAATTTGGAGAAAGTAGCTACTAAAGAAAATTCTATGTTAAAATCTTTGAAAATAATTTACCGTGTAATTTTTACTAACATAAAGAGTTTTAACTTTAATTGAAAGGTTTGTAATTAAAGCAGTGACTAGTAGAATACAAAAGTATATTAAAATATCTGACTATCTGATAAATGAGTTTAACTGTTACATTTAATTATTTATTTGTATTCTAGAGATATATAAATATCTTTCAACACCATTTTAACATACATTTCCAAATATCTATCTCTTCCTTTGTATAGCAATTCCACCTGTGACCAGTGGCTCACGCACAGGTAAGCCATATTATCCAACCACAACTTAATCAGGAGGGCATTAAAAAAATTCCAAACTTCCCTTTAAAATAGTATACCTTTGCAGTGATATATTTAGGGGAACATGGCTTTTTTTCCCCTAAGTGAGAGTAGGGGAGGTAGAGACAGATTCCCACATATGCCCCAACTGGGATTCACCCACCAACCACCATGTCTGGGGCAGATGCTCAAATCAACCAAGCTATTTTTAACACCTAAGGCTGATGTGCTCAGACTAACCCTGCTATCCTCAGCCCCTGGGGCCTATGCTCGAACAAATCCAGTCACTGGCTGTGGGAGGAGAAGAGGGAGAGAAGGGGGAGGTGGAGAGGAGAGAAACAGATGGTCGTTTCTCTGGTGTACCCTCACCAGTAATTGAACAGGGATATCCACATGCCAAGCTGATGCTCTATACACTGAGCAAAACAGCCAGGGCTATTTTCTTTCTTTTGTTGTGTTAATATGAATGTCTTAGAGGAAGACTTGTAAAATGTTACATAAAATGATGTGGTTTTTTGGGTTTTTTTTTTTTTTTTTTTGTATTTTTCTGAAGCTGGAAACGGGGAGGCAGTCAGACAGACTCCCGCATGCGCCTGACCGGGATCCACCTGGCACGCCCATCAGGGGGCAATGCTCTGCCCATCTGGGGCGTTGCTATGTCGCAACCAGAGCCACTCTAGCGTGTGGGGCAGAGGCCATAGAGCCATCCTCAGCGCCCGGGCCATCTTTTGCTCCAATGGAGCCTCGGCTGCGGGAGGGGAAGAGAGAGAAAGAGAGGAAGGAGAGGGGGAGGGGTGGAGAAGCAGATGGGTGCTTCTCCTGTGTGCCCTGGCCGGGAATCGAACCTGGGCCTCCTGCACGCCAGGCCGACGCTCTACCACTGAGCCAACCGGCCAGGGCCAAAATGATGTTTTTCACCTTAACTTGTAGTCTATGAATTTTATAAGTTTAATTTCACATTTTAACATCTATATGATGAAATTTCTCTGGAACAATTATTTTGATATATTTTATATATGACCATAGATATTGTCAAATCATAGTTTTTCCTGTACATAAACTTTATTTTTTCCCTATTTTTTTCTTTAATTTAGCAGTTTTCACTCCAGGGATTACAACATTCAGCAGTGAAACAACAGGTAGGTGAAATAGAAAGCCTATAACATGACAAATTAAGATTTTTACTTGTATTAAATTGTTTTATTTCAACTTATTTCTAAGCATTAACATACTCAATCTCTTACACTTAGAATCTTTTCTTTTCTAAACTTAATACTATTTCTCTTTTTACTGTTCTTTCTTTTTTCTAGTCCATATATATATATGGTAAAAGTACATTTACAGTAGTTTATATGGAAAAGACATGCAGGCTATTACTATTTTCTTTATTTTTATTTTTTATTAAATGAGAAGCAGGGAGGCAGGGTGACAGACTCCTGCATGTGCCCTGACAGGGACCTACCCTGCAAAGCTCCTACCGGGCAATGTTCTACCCATCTGGGGCTGCTGCTCTGTTGCTTGGCAACCAAGCTATTTTAACATCCGAAGTGAGGCCATGGAGCCATCTCAGTACCCAGGTCCAACTTGCTGGAACCATTCAAGCCATGGCTGTGGGAGGGGGAGAGAGAGTGCAAAAGAGAAGGGGTAGGGGTGGAGAAGCAGATGGTTGCTTTTCCTGTGTGCTCTGATCGAGAATTGAACCCAGAACTTCCACATGTCAGGCCAATGCTCTGCCACTGAGCCTACCAGCCAGGGCCTCATGCAGGCTTTATTAACTGTTTCACGTACTCACAACTGTAAACATATTTTTGCCCACCCCTGTATTGAGAAACAATCACCATAGTAAGTCTAATTAATATCCTTGACATCACAGATCATGGTATGCCAGTTCATATTCTCAGTTGCATCTAGCCCCAATGTATATAATAGTTAGATTTCAATAATTTTTCTAGGATAACAAAGAAAAAATAAATTTTCTGGTATGATGTAAAGAGAAATCAGGGTTGCTTGACACTTGGAGGGGGAGCTTTTTCTTATTACCTTGTTCCCTGGGTAAAGTACTTTTGACTAAACATTGGGTCAGATATTTTGCTGAATTAAGTACTTTTCTCTGGCTACTAGTTTTTTTTAACTAAAACTTGAAATGGCAAACAAATTATTTTAAAGTTTTCATAAATTTATCAATATGAAGATTCCTCAGAAAACTAAAAGTAGATCTACTATATGATCCAGCAATTCTATCTCTGGGTATTTATCCAAAGAAAACAAAAACACTAGTTTAAAAAGATGTATGCCTCCCTATGTTTACTGCAGCACTATTTACAATAACCAAGATGTGGAAGCAATCTTAAGTGTGCATCAATTGAGGAATAGATGAAGACAATGTGGTCTAAATATACAATAGAATATTACACAGCAGTAAAAAAAAAAATAATAAAATTTTGCCATTTGTCACAGTATAGATGAACCTAGAGGGTTTTATCTTAAGTGAAATAACTCAGACAAAGACAAATATCACATGGTTTCACTTAAATGTGTAATCTAAATAAACACACAAGTAAAACAAACTCATAAACAGAGATCAGAGAGATGGCTACAGAAGATTAGGGGATGAAGTGATAGATGAAAAAGATTAAAGGCAATAAAGTCAATAATATTGTGATAACTTTTACAGTGAGAAATAATGACTAGAATTAGTGAAGTGATCACATAATAAGATACAAAAGTGTTGAATCACTGTATTACATAACTGAAACTAATATATAAACTAATATAACATTGTATACTGACTATACTTAATTTTTTTAAAAAGATACTAATGAAACCTGTCTACCAGAATAAAAATAAATAAATAAATAGCCTTTCTCAGATTGATCAAAGGCATTACTGCCAGGGAGAAAGAGAAATGAGTAGGTGTTCAGAAGAGTGTTTATGATCTACTTTATTTTACATAGGAGCATCTTGGATAGAAGTTGAGGTATAACTTCATTGTTGCACTTACTGTAGAGTTAAATAACATAGAATGAAAGTACATTTTTGATAAATTTAGAAAAACATTATAGAAACATTTAAAAGCATAAGGGAAAAATATACAAGGTTTAAGCTTCCCCCCTATGTTTTATATATCCAGTTTCTTTCTTCAAAGGGTTAAAATACCATGAGAGAAGTCTACTCAACTATTCCAATTAAGTGTCCTATTTTTAGAAGAAAACCATGCAATTATGTTTTTCTCCTGGTTAGATTGACAGATCTTGACACAGAGCTAACATTTACTGAGCACTGTTATAAGTATGTGACACATTTGATTGTGACATCTTCACATTTGATACAGAAAACTCTATGAAGCTGGTCCCATTATGTTTCCCAATTTACAAATGAGGAAATGGAAGCACAAAGAGGTTAAGTTATGAGTACAAGTTACTTGCTAATAAGTAGCGAAAAGAGCATTAAAATTCAGGACATCTTTTTCTGGATTTCACTCTTAATGCTTCTGTGTTTTGATGTTTAAGAAAGAGGATAAAGTTGAATTTAGTTTAAATCCATTATTGAAGTAGCATGTAATTACAGATTCCAGTTTCAGTGTGGGACTTGAATATTGTACAAATTATACAATTTATAATTTGTTTAGTAACTTTCTATTAAAATTAAAAAAATAAGGTCATTAAATTTGGGGGATCCTGATTTATATAATTAAAAAGTAGATTTTTTTGTTATATAACAATTTGATATCTTAAAATACGTATTTTTTTAAAATTTAAAATCTCAGAATGCTTTAACTATAAGTTAGATATAAATATTATTTCTTTGTAGAATATGCCTATTCTACAATAGCATCAATCATAGAAAGAGAATAAGTGCGTCAGGCTATTATAAGAGCCTGCTGAGTGTCAGGAAGTGAAAGCAGAAAACTGAGAGTCTGAATGCCTTCACTTCTTCTTACCAGCTGTATGATGTTAGTTTAAGTCCCTCAAACACTGGACATTAGTTTTCTCATTTGAAGTGGGAAAAATATATCTACATCATAGGACTTTAGAGAAAAGTCCCTGATGGTGCAATTTAGTGTAAGACATAGTAATGCTCAGTAAGGTCAACTTTATAAGTAGCAACATTTCATAACGAATAAGTTATTATATTCATGAACTTAGATTTTAGCTGAGACACAATATTTTTTCAGTAATTAATCAGAAGCATGCTGCTTCCTGAATTAATAAAAATTTCATAAGTTTTTATATTTTTCCCAGAAATAAGATAGTTTACAAAACTTTATACTCTGCAGTACTGAATTTATTGTTTATTAGAGAAAATGTTACAAATATTCCTTAAACTTATCTTTCAGACATTTATATTAAGTACAAAGGAATCCATTGAGGAAAAGTGGCAAAATAACTTTTCTATATAAATTAAAATGGTTCTTCAAAGCAATGAAAAAAACTTAGAGGTAGCTGGAAAATTAATTCAAGATTTTATTTTAATTAGTAAGTTTATCATGAGGTAAAAATAAGGCAAAAAGGTAAAATATATTATTTTATTAAGTTTATCATGAGAGAAATGGACATCGTCACTTTGAAAGTTTTTAGTGTAGATTACTATCTCATAATGTACAGAACTATCAATATTTTGATAAAAGCAGCTTTTCCCTTTACCATTTATGTCTTGGCAACAAGGAAGCTGATACATAGTGATTCATAATATAAGCACATTATCATGTATGTTCATTTACTAGTGATGGAAAATCAAATTGAAATTATAATGGTCTGGACGTCAGAACTAATGAGAAGAGTAATGCTTTATCTATCAGTTTTGGTAATTAAACCAGGAAGAAAGTGGATTCTTATATCTTCCTGCTTGTAAAGGTTTATCCTTACTTTCATTGCTATGTCAGCAGTTTCAGACTAATGTCTTTCAATGTTCAGTTGTGGGAAAAAGCGAGCTATGTTATAGTAGCCCAACTGTTGTGTACTTCAATCTAGGACTAGTTTAGACAAGTATTATGGCCCTAATTAAAGATGGGCCTTTGAAATCTACATTGGAGCACGTTGTCATGTTAACTACACTAGCTACAAGGAAAGGTCCATAAATATGTTTTCTCATTCATATGCTAAAAATATTTGTGATCCATTCATTACCATTTTATTGTGTGCTATTGTGTTCCCCTTAACTCCATGTTGATCAGAGCCTATTGATATGAAAATTCTGGAGGAGATTTGAATTTAGTCTATATAATAATACTGCTTTTAATTAAGTGTAATGCTTTCCATTTGAAAGAGCTCAAATTAAGATCACTTAAATTCCTTGGAGGTTAAATTTATACTGGGAAATGGAAGCCACGCTAAAATATTTTGAAGTTTCTGAGTCTATCCTTCTATGTTATTGCAGTCTTGGGAGTCTCTGTAGACTATGGCATAATAGTCCTTCTGTGTTATCCTTGCATCCAGATCAGCAAGGCATTTTTTCAAATGTTCAATGTTGTGTTCATTAGTGAGAAAAGATATCAGGATCTGAATTGGTCTGTTGGTGGAGTCTGCTTGATACTGATCTAGAAATCCTTCGAAATTAAAGCTTGGCACTAATTTTGAGAATTCTCACATAAAGCTTCTCTCAAACTATTTAACATTTTGTGAAATAACCAGAGGAGATATGATATTTTATTATGTATTTGATATACTTTATAATTTTTGGTCTAATTTATATTACCATTAATATGGTAACTGGGTAATAAAGAACAAATACTACAAGAGGTGATGCATTATACATAAAGGCACCACTACATAAAAAGCTTATGGCCTGACCAGTGGATAGAGCATCGACCTGGGATGCACCCAGGTTTGAGACCTCGAGGTCTCCAGCTTGAGCGTGGGCTCATCAGGCTTGAGCACAAAGTCACCAGCTTGAACGTGAGGTTGCTGGCTTGATTGTGGGATCATAGACATGACCCCATGGCCACTGGCCTGTGCTCAAGGTTGCTGGCTTGAGCAAGGGGTCTCTGGCTTGTCTGGAGCCCCCGTGGGTCAAAGCACATATGAGAAAGCAACCAATGAACAACTAAGGTGCTGAAGCTATGAGTTGATACTTTTCATCTCATCTCTCTTTCTTCCTATCTCTCTCTCGCTCTCTTTCTCTGTGTCTCTCTTGCTAAAAACAAACAAACAAATAAAAACAAAAAGAACAAAACAAAACTTTATGGGTCACAATCCTAGGTACTGTGTCCCAGCTTTTTCATTGACCAGCAGTGTTCCTGAACAAATTACTTCACTTATCTGAGTCCAAGTCTTCAGACGTAGAATAGTTACAATACTTTTATCTCATTCATTCATGTGTTCATTCATTCATTCTGTTGACAAATACTTACCAAGCATCTATTATGTGCAGAGCACTCTGATATAATTAGAGACATAAAGGTGAGTTAAAATAGACATGCTTTCTCCATTCATAAAACCTATAGTTTAGCCAAGAAGATGGCTATTAATCAAGTAATTACGAAAACCTAAAATGTTGGTGGATGGGTTAGAGCCAGGATTTGATTAAGTCAATATAATCAGAAAAGGCTGAAGTACAGATGATTGAGGTGAGAACTGAATAACACATATTTAAGGAGACAAAAAAAAGAGAAACCGTGTTCCAGGTACAGGGAAGTAGAAATTAGCAGACGTGAAAGACTGAAATGAGGCCAGCGTGGGGGAAACCAGTGAAGATCAAATAAAGAGATTGAGAAGTTCTCTTCCCCTCCCACAGCCAAGGCTCCATTGGAGCAAAGTTGCCCCGGGCGCTGAGGGTGGCTCTGTGGCCTCTGCTTCAGGTGCTAGAATGGCTCTGGTTGCAACAGAGCAACGCCCCAGATGGGCAGAGCATCGCCCCCTGTTGGGCATGCCAGGTGGATCCCGGTTGGGCGCATGCGGGAGTCTGTCTGACTGCCTCCCCGTTTTCAGCTTCAGAAAAATACAAAAAAAAAAAAAAAAGTTAAGGGACATCATCACATAAACAATAGATTTCCAGAAATATTCAATGGAAATTAAGACCAAAATACAGAAGAGAGGTGACTCAATTATTTATGAAAGCCAACAATAAATATAGGCTTACTTTTAAGTCCACAGACCTCTCTCAACAAACATTTGATAAACTCCCACCACATTTCTTCCTATAAGTTAGGCAATGGAAATGCAAAGGTAAGAACGACCTCTTTCTTCAGGAGTTTCTTGGGAACTTCAGATTTATCTCCACGAACCTGCTTTATTAAGTCATAAAATAATCCTAAAATGTATTTCTCCTTTTCCTCACTCTCCCTTATAAACTAAATGCTACTTTGTAGAAAAATATTGGAGGCACAGATCACCAGAATTACAGGGAAGTCAAAAAACAAACAAACAGCCTCTGCTTAACAAAGACTTAACTTTGTCATTGTTAATATGCAGGAGTGAGCAAAAGAGTTTAATAATAATGAATAATACAATTACTAGTAAATAAATAATAATTCAAGAATAAACTCGGTGGTGTGTGTACTCACAACTATAAACCTTCTTTTGCCCCCGCCGCCCTGTGTATTTATTTCATTTACTCTGCATTTCAGAGACTCTCGCATGCGTTAGAAAGTATGTTATACTGTCACTATTTAAAAATAAAATTAAAAATTTATATTACTTTCAACACTAACTATATTTCAAACTACTATCTATTAAAACCTAACAAGAGATCAGTCTTTTTACATTTTGCCTTGAGGTCAGAAAAAGTCACATCATTTATCTTTTGCTTATCAGGAACAACTCCAACTCTCCCCATTGAACCGTTTACTACAGGTTAGTATATTAACTCTTGATTTTTACGTGTTAAAAATGGTCAATTATTAGTAACTTTGGGTTTCTAAGAAGAAAATTTATATGAGAATTTGACTTTTGAAAAAATATTACAAACAAGTATATAGTTGACTGGGCTTTTCCTGTGGATTTTAAACTTTTTAAAAATAAATTTAACTTTCTTTTGGCCAGTTTTATATTGACTGGCTATTATAATATGATTTCCAGCTTTATTTTCTTCCTTATTACCCATAAATACAGCATCTATAGCAGTACTAAATGATATCAAGAGTAAAATCTTTTTAAAAAAATATAAGATGAGAGAGAACATATATCTAAAAATATATAGTTTTCCTTTTAGGTGTCGTAAGTATAAAAGTAGCAATTAGCTATTTCTTGCTATTATTTCATCATTATTACTATTATCCCTGAGTGACAGTGTGGTTAGGCTCCGTTTATTTGAGAGCAATCTTGTTGAGACAAAAGTAAAAAGGCTTAGTGTGACCCCATTATAGATGCCGAAAATATGACTTTGTTAAAAAAAAAAAAAAAAAAAAGCAAGGACAAAACGAAAATCTTAAGGGAAAGTGTAATCAAACTAGAGAAAAGAGAGTTCATGCCCACCTGTGTGCAATTCAATGAGAACTGACACCGGGGTTTGCAGGGAAGATAAGCTATTTTATTGGAGCAGTGCCACCCAGGAGAAGGGGAGCTTGTGCTCAAAATCCCAACTCGCTGACGGCATACAGACAAGAAGTTTCATAGAGCAAAAATCATGCGTAATCATGATTGAGGAGTTTGGGGTGGTGGGTCTCACTGACAGTCCTTAATTAGGTAAGCAGTTAATTTTCGTCTTTCAGTTGTCTGCTCCCTCCTTCATCTTCTAGTCTAGTTTCAGTGAAGCTGTTGTGGGGTGATCATTCCCCTTTGTGGGCTGAAAACCATCTTAATAACGCAAATCCGAAGGTCACAGTGGTGTGCAGGGGTGAAAGCTGTACATCACGTGACTCTTACTCATTGTATGCTGTTATTATAATATTTCTGCTGTTTGACTACTTATCTAGTGGGTCCTGGGCTGAGCAATTTCTATAATGGTTAACAAGCTGCGATGTGACTTGACTTCCTTCTTGTGGCTGTTAAACTAGTTTACAAACCTATTTTGTATTAAAGATATTTTTTAAGAGCATTAACTCTCCAGCTTCAAAATTAATATTAGAAAAATATCTTAGGGAACTCTAGGCAGAAAGTCACTGGGCTGTTGATTCTATTTTCTATACTAGGAATTGATCGGACAGGTAAGTCGCCCATTGGTTAAAAAGTCCAAGTATACTGAGATGAGTTCATTTTCTGTTTTTCTCAGGCGTTACGAGTACTTCGTTTCCCGTCACCTTCACAGCTGAAAGTGCAGGCACGACAGGTGGAGTGGGTCCCCTCTTCACCAGTCCTTGGCGCATATCAGGTACATTAAGTTCAGAACTGAGCACACAGCCGTGGCTACACAACTCATTTCAGGCAAAGCTGCTCAGTACAATAAGTTTACAGAATAAAGATAGCTGACTTAGGTATAACATCAGAGGTAGGTGTTCTTTATAGGTAATTAGAGTGTAGTCTTTAGTTTTTTTCACGAGTTGACTTCTTAAAGGGTAACAGATTGTCACAATTATACACACCCCTTACCTGGAGTGTTGAAAGTTCCCATGACTTTTCTTACCTTTTTTTCTTTAACTTCATCAGGGACCACTGGAGCATCAACAAGTACAAGCACAGGAGCTCAAAACAATATTACAGGTGACACGGGCCTCAGAGGAGGTGAGAAGAAGAAATGAGTCAAATGCTATTTTTTCCATAGCTTCTTTTCACAAGTAGTCTTCTGTTACAAGTAAGGAACAACTGTCCCCTGAGTATAGCTCTAGATAATAAGGGTCCCTTGTCAGCACTCAGTCACCTGGATAACTCTGAAAGAAAATCAATAATTAGTCCTTAGATATTAATGAAATATTAGTGATATATTTCTATGATACAGTAAAATTTCTGAATTGTGCTCAAATAAATAATGTAACTTAATCCACATTGGCACCATGGTAGGTAAGTCTCTTGACTGCCATTAGGAAGAAAATAATAAAAGGTTTCAAAGCTACAGAAGCAGGATTAGAACCCAGAACCCTTAGCCTTCTCCATAATAGCTTCAGCATTCCCTGATATATGCATATGAGCATACATCCAGAACAAAGCCAATTGAGGATATGTTTGCCCTTGTGCATCGTGGACTAAACTTCAACTATTTGTTGGTTTCATAAATAAAACATTATTGGTATTCTTTAAGCATATATAATTTTGATTAAACAAACAAGCCACATTTACCCTTGTTCTTATGCAATCAGTTGACATAGGTACCTTTTACATTTTCTCCTGTGCATCACATTTGCTCTGCTTTTGCTCAGGTGTTAAACATTTTCTATCTGGTCTCTACAGTTGTCCACCTAGCTCACTTTATGTTGTATATGGGGAATAAATGAGGTGGAATGGAGAGTTGGCTTGGGGTGGGTAAACACACAATATGGTATACAGAGATGTGTTGTAGAACTGTGTACCTGAAACCTGTATAATTTTGTTAACCAGTGTCAGCCCAATAAATTCAAGTTAAAAACACACACACAGTGATGTTCAAAGTGTGGTTCCCAGACCAACAGCATCAGCATCTCCTGAGAACATTTTAGAAATGCAAATTTTGGGGTCCACCATCCTAGAATCAGAAGCATTCAGATTGGAACCCAGCGTAGTGTATTACTTAACAAGCCCTTTTTGCAATTGGTGCTTATCAAAGTTGAGAACATTTCTATTCTTTCTTCAGTTCCCTCCCAATTTACACTTCAGTCAATACCACTGGCCTGAATGGATTTCTGAAAACACAACTGTTGCCATGTCACTCCTACTTAGAATCCTTCCATTGTTCTGATTACTTTTAGGATACATTAAAAATTGCTTTACATACCACTAAAAGACATGTCTTTAGAGTAAGCATGGGACTTCCCTTTATGCCTTTATTAACTAATTCATAGTCTGACTTTATTAACTAATTTATGATCTGATTTTGTTTTTCTAAATTAATTTTCCTTTAAGAAATTAAAATTTATGTTATTTACTTTTTGGAATAAGATATAATGTACGTAAAAATAATGTGTTAAAAGACAGAATCTATAGCAGCACAAATTAACTGATTAATTTGAATTAGATCACTGAACTGACTGAAACTTTAGGGTGATAACCACTTCGTCTATATTTCCTAAAATCTGGATCAGAATTATTTGGGTAATAATGATACGTCAAATACAAAAATATGTATTTCTCTAGTTTCATGGCATTTTTCCAAAACATCAATGTAGGGCTTTGAAAATTGTACAGCATTGCTCTTTTACCACAGATTGTTTGAGAAGCAAAGCTCACCTTTGGGGCTGTACCTGGATTTGGTTTCTGGACCTGCTGCCAACCAGCTGAGTGACCTGGAGAAGGTCAAATGTCTTAAATGGGAATAATAACAATATCTGCTTCAGAGGTTTTTATAAATAAGACTAAATGAGTGGATTTCTGTTTAGGGTATTTTTTAAATTGTTATATTCTTTCAGCTGGAAGTGGGGCCCCTACGGCACCACCAATACCAACTATAGAAGACAGGACATCCACAGAACCAAGCACAGGAGCAACCAGTCTGGGAAAACGAGGCAAGTCAGGAAGTACTCCTTAGTGCCTATTAAATGGTACTGCACATCTTACAGGTTGAACTAAACATTAAGCTATATGTAATATTATACCATGAAGCTGCAAAAATATTAGAGATCATTTTAAGGTTTCTTTTACATTAGAAACCTCAATTTTGTCAAGTAGAAGAGTGATATGTAGAATCCTACAGCCCTAGAAGTAATGCCCCTTTCTTGCTCTCATGTCAGGGACCTCAGAAGTATCTGAGGACATTACAACAGCTCCTGGGAGCAAAAGCACCACTGGAGACTCAACTGCCCCAGGCACAACCTCGGGAGGCAGAGCAGGTATGGAAATGGAGGATCTGAATCATCTTCTCACTCACAGTAGGGAAGTCATCAGAGGCTTCTACTAAGTTATCAGTTATTAGTAAATGCACATATTCACAACTTCACCATTCCTGCATTGATGGCAGTGTTTCTCTAACATGGGCTCAGAGGTGACTTAGAACAGAGTATTATATTTCAGATTCCAAGACTCCTGCCTTAGAAATTCTGAGGATCTGAGTCTAGAGGGGGGCTCATGTTATCCTTTGCTATCTTGGCTATAAATCAAATTGACTAGAGAAGTTTTAGGAAAATACATACTGAAGAGCCTTGTACAGACGAATTGAATCAGAACTCCTAGAGGAAGAGTCCAGGCACAAATACTTTTTATAAGTCTTAAGTGGGTTTCAATAAATAGCCTGGGTTGTGTTTCTGTATGTTTAGTAGGCAGCAGCCCAGGTGATTCTTATGATTAATTTTTGGAAATAGTGAACTTGAAATGGGTAACTGTGAATGAATCTATGGAAAGTACTTTGAAAGACTAGAACAGCAAAATCTGTTCTGCTTAACCAAAGATCATGATATATATTTATTGTTTATTTTGAAAGGGACAACTGCTTCATCCACTGGTGAAGTGACTACAGCATCAGGCAGTGAACTGACGCCATCTGAAGAAGACACGTTAGGTGCGTAGAGAATGTCATTCAGAGGCTATGGCTTTTGTCCAAAAGGATCATTTAGGCCCTGGCCAGTTGGCTCAGTGGTAGAGCATCAGCCCAGCATGTGGATGTCCTGGGTTTAATTCCTAGTCAGGGCACACAGGAGCAGTGACAATCTGCTTTTATACCACCCCCTCCTCCTTCCACTTCTCTCTCTCTTTCTCTTCCCCTCCCACAACCTTGACTAGATTGATTTGAGCACATTGGCCCCAGGCACTGAGGATGGCTCCATGGAGCCTCTGCCTCAGGTGCTGAAAATGGCTCTGTTGAGAGTATGGCCCCAGATGGGCAGAGCATCAGCCCCCGATGGGAGTTGCTGAGTGAATCCTGGTTGGGGATCATAGGGGATTTTGTCCCTCTATCCCCTCTCCTCTCACTTGGACAAGAAGAAAACAAACAAAGAAAACCAAAAAAACAAAAAAACCCCAAAAGAATCATATTAAATCAGAACTATGATGGTGTCACTCAAGTTAGTCAAATAACATCCAATAAAAGATGTAAAATGGTGTGAAAATGATTGACATTTTCAAGAAAAAAATTTGTTTTCCTGCTGTCTCCAAAGCTTCCCTTCAAAAGTAATACAGTATTGGATTGTCACAAAAATGTGTATGCTGCCCCCGCACACTGTTTATCAGGTGTTACAGCAGAGTCTTAGAATTCCTGTTGGAACCAGCAGTAGCAACACAACTAGAATGCTGGTTCCAGCCCCAAAGGAAACTCAGCAGGCAAGGTCTAGGGTCGCCTGGGCACCTTGGTGGGGCTCTGTCGTAAATGTAATTGAGACTCCAGGTTCTTGTAAAGAGTTTAAGTGAATTTACTTATGGCTATGGCTCTAATAATGGCGACAATTTTAGGACAAATCATTATAGGTTGTAGGGGCATTTTCAACACAACCATCTAAGTAGATTAGAATTATCAGGTAAAACACAAAATGTCATTAAAATTTTAAGTTTCACCTCAATAAGAATTTTTTTTTTTTTTAGTATAAATATGTCCCATGCAGTGATGGGGTCATAGTTGTTGTTTATCTGAAATCCAAATTTAACTGGGTGTCCTGTATTTTTATTTGCTAACTCTGCTGATCCCAGTGTGGACTGGGCACCACTGTTTTTTTCTGTGAGGAACAACTGGAGGGGAAAATGCAGCCACCATGGAGCTGCTGGTGAAAAGATTTTGGAAACATCAGGGACCAAAAGAACATAATCAGAATAAATCTAGACAAGAGAAACGTGATTTATTTACTCCAAATTCTGTCAGAGACAAGGTTTCCTGGGGGATTTAATTACTATTAATTGTGTGTTAAAACTGAAGAAGATCAGAAATAAATTAAGAGCTATTTATTATGTGTTGCATCATGCTGGGTGCCACAGGGATCATAGGAGCAGAGTACAGTAAGATACTTATTCTCTTAGAACTTGATTTTCGAGTAAGAGGAGTATTTATGTACATGCAAAGGCAAAAGTCATGCAAGGCAGAAGAGAATCAATGTCAAGGAAGTTTTCAGTGACAAGTGTTAGAGTGGGAACTCAGAAGGAAATTCTAGTAAGAGAATGGATTAGTTGGGGTTAAAAATAACAGCATATTCTATTTTGGTTAGAATATGATAATGATCAGTACTCCTTGACTATATGGATATGCTTTAACTTGAGCAAATCTACAAATATAAGATGAATGAAATTTTAGGAATATAGTTAATTTCAGTGAAATAAAGAGTAGTCATATTTCAAGTGTTGGGGAACTAGAATTAAAAACATTCTCCCAACCCAGAGACACTGTCCATAAAGAAAAACAGTTTTATTATTGAATAAATGTTGAACTAGAATGTGACTCATATTGCAAAGACTTCTCACCAAGCAGACACAATTTATTACATAGTGTTTTCAAGAAAAATAATATTGGTTCTCAAGCGATGGGACTCGAGAGCACCACTTATAGCACATAGTTTATTATAAACTCACCAGGTAGTTAACTGGTTGTCTCCAATGAAAAATAAATGTCTTATCTTGATGACAGGAGAAAGTTTTTAACTAAACAAAGATAAGGAAAACATCTCTCTTAATGGTTGCATTTCAAAGAGACAGTGTCCAAGTTCTTGAGAAAGACACTCCTTTGTCATTATGATGGTAAGATGACTATAAGTTTTTTTAAAAGACCTAAATAAATTTCAAGGACACACAGAGAGAAGTTAAAATTAAAAATTTTCTCAATTAAATGCTTTAAGAAAAGGGAGTAATCTCTTATTTTTAACAGAGAGAATTAAGCCTCACTCTTCCTTAAATTATTTTTTCTTAAACAAGCCATCCTCATAAAATGATCAATTTTATATTTTAATCAACTAACATTTTTTACTCCATTATAAAATAAACCCATGCTGGGGGTAGAGCAGTATTTGGAGCTGGAGATGACAGCACCCTGGGGACCAGGCACTGGACCCACAGTCCTGAGTGGTCAGACAAGTCTAGATCAGACTTTTCAGCTGTTCTCACCCATACCTCCCTTAGGTATGATCTGAATTAGGACCTAATCCTTAATTTGCTTCCATGCTCTTAGATTTGAATAGAATTTAAATAGGACCAATAGTAGGTTAAAGAAATATAAAGTCAGAGAAATGTTGGGTGGCTGCATATGTTACAATATATACAAACCCCCTACAAACCAAAAATATCAGAACATAGCCTAAGCCTACTCGTTTGGGGGAGAGGTGAGGGGAGAGAAGACTAATACTCTCAAGACCAGGAAATACGGTGATGGGGCTTATAGTGGAAGTGAGGTTTAGGTCAGAGAATGTCAGAAAACAGAGAAGTAGAGAGAGGTGCTTCACAGGAGTAGAACATAGATAGCATCAACTAGGTTTCACTGCAGAAGACCAGCGCTTCACCCTGAATGGAAAATACTAGAAAAAAATATAGAAATAAAGGTAAAAGAAAAATACATAAATGTTACATGTTTGACCAAGTTAAACTATAACATTAATAAATAGGTGGTAGATAGATAAATAAATACATAGATGACAGGAATAAGAAGGAAGATGAAATAAGCTTATTGATTAGATAACAGGTAGGAGTGAAATTATTTAAAGCTTTTGATTAAATAAGAGAAGCTTAAGTTTATTAAAGAGTAAAAAGGAATTACCATTAAGAAAGAAAATATTTAAATTGGAAAATACAGAAGAGGAAGAGGAGAAGAGAAGAAATTAAGGGTTAATTTAATTGCTACTCACAGAGAAGCAATAGAAACTAGAGAAATGAAAACTGTGCAGATACAAATGGAATTATGTAAAAACATTACTATAAAAACATAATCTTTCTAACAATCAAAACAGAAATAAAAAACAAAAAAATCAATTTAAGAGTTTGATTAGCAAGAAACAAATGGTTGAATTTAGGATCCAACGATAATTTTTAATAATTTCCATTAATTTTTAGTGAGTTTCTTCAAAATTAGAAGATTCATTAATATAGTTCATTATACTAACAGAGCTAAGAATAAAAATAACTAGTTATCTCTACAGAAGCTAAAGGGGTAACCTCTGTAACCTCAGTTTTCTTATCTGCAAAGGTGGGCAATATAATCTATGACATGGGTTTGTAATGAGGATTCAATGAAATAATGAATAAATGTATGTCAAAGCACATTTTTGAAATATATGGCCCTGGCCGGTTGGCTCAGCGGTAGAGCGTCGGCCTGGCGTGCGGGGGACCCGGGTTCGATTCCCGGCCAGGGCACATAGGAGAAGCGCCCATTTGCTTCTCCACCCCCACCCCCCGCCTCCTTCCTCTCTGTCTCTCTCTTCCCCTCCCGCAGCCGAGGCTCCATTGGAGCAAAGATGGCCCGGGCGCTGGGGATGGCTCCTTGGCCTCTGCCCCAGGCGCTAGAGTGGCTCTGGTCGTGGCAGAGCGATGCCCCGGAGGGGCAGAGCATCGCCCCTGGTGGGCGTGCTGGATGGATCCTGGTCGGGCGCATGCGGGAGTCTGTCTGACTGTCTCTCTCCGTTTCCAGCTTCAGAAAAATACAATATATATATGGAGTAATAATTATCAATATTGAAAAATGGACATTTCTGTAATCTTCAGTTGGAAGTTAATTTGACAGAATTGGTTATCTCATAGTTAAGAAATTCTGTGAATGAGCTCTTTCTATTTTTTCCTTTAAAACAGGTGTACCTGGGACATCAGCTGGTATAACCAGTGGAGGTAAAAGTACACTTGAGTCACCCAGCAGTGGGACAAGTTCTTCAAATAAGCTAGGTGAGATAATTGAACAAGAAAAGTCACAAAATCTGAGTTGAAACTTGTTTATAAGAGTCTATCCAATAAAATATTTATTTAGTATTAGAAAATTTTTGTGGTTCTTTAGTATTAGGAAATGTCATGGTTTAAAATATTAACATAGTTTTCATAAATTCTTAATTGAACAAAAAATGATCTAGAACCTTGATAAACAGCTTTTTCCATGTCTGAGAATAATTTAATAAATAATATTGGCTTCTGAATTGCCTAAAAATTTAGGAAAGAGTTTGTTTTCTAACCTCTCTACACATTGGTTTATAAACATCTACTTTATTAGAATTTGCAAAAAGACATGACAATACCTCATTTGCTGAAAGCTCATCTATAAGTGAAATATGTGAGCCATGCAATGATGTTACCACCCCAAACTAAACAATGTCTGTGCCTCATAATACTTAAATATTTCAAAGGACTAAAGATACAGACTAAAAATAAATAAATAAATGAATATGGAAATAAATAGGATCAGCAAATATTTCTCACAAACAGACAAAAATACATACTTGAAAATGTAATTGATAGAATAAAATAGTTACTGTACCTTAGTTTTTACTATATATATTGAGTACAATTTAATTGATAAAATAAAGATAGGTATGAGGCAGTCATTAACCCTTGTATAATACTTGTGAGTCATCTTAATCCATTTTAGTAAAAATAAAAAATGATAACCAGAAAAAAGTACACTAAGTATAAAATGAAAAAATGTTTTTACATGTAATTACCTACTTGAACCACATCACCACTCTGTGCAATTGGCAGTATATTAGTGATCACTCAAATTCTAAATATGAAAATTCAATGTGTTTACTCCAGTCACAGGATGAGTATGTGGTAGAGCCAGAACAGGGTCTAGATTGTTGATTCTTTACACAGTCATCTTGATTACTACACAGGCCACTGACATGGCATATTTTATCAATTTGTATCAACTATAGCAATGTCTTACCACTTTGCCTGTTTTAGTTTACAATGAATGGCATTTCCACTGCCTACCTTAGTACCTGACTTGATAAATATCTGGTGGGTATTTGGTGAATAACAATTCAAGAAAATGAATAGGAGCACCTAGTCTGGTAAAGGATCAAAATGCATTATTCTTATCAATGAGATAAAACAATAACAGGTCATGTGAAAGAAAACCTTTTGAAAGGATTGGAAATATAGGAGAAAGTAGGCTATTTGCTGCTAAACCCATGTAGTGGAGCTTTTTGGAAACATGAAGTCATGCACACAACATTTCCATCCTTCTCTGGTTTCTTAGTGGAATTCTTGATATTAGGATTTCAGATCTAGAGCATTCTGGGTTATGCTAGGTTGTTGCATAATTAGTCCCATTTGGTTAAGTCCTAAGGAGCATTTCATAAAAAACACTTAAGCATATAGAAGATTTTTAAAAATTATTGAATGTGGATTCCAGAGGACAGGATAGAAATACTAGTAATAGAGAATGAGCTGTGGACGAAGTAGAAGCTTAGAATAAAAGAGAAAAAGCCTGGTATGAAATTAGAATGTCACAGATGAGAGAGAAAGTCAAAATTTATGCTTTACTCAGTGCCAAAAGATGACAGGATATGAGGTGTGGTGGGCTTAATTGCTTCAAGAGTTCAAACAGAATATTAATTCAGTGAATTGAGTGAAAGTAAAATTGAAGTTTCAGAAGCAATCAGAGTATTAGCTGGTAGTTAGCAAACTAGTCTGTAGAATCTGACTTGGCTGAAGATATTCCCTTACATTGCGCTTATAGAGAAACTTCTGGTAATCAGAGACAAAACAAGCCAGGTAGGGGTGTTTGCGTAGGAAGTAGGTCAGGTATAAGAAACTTCTGAAGACATTTGAGATGTGAATTTTCAAATGTGTCTCCGTTCTTAGCTTCTCTGGAACTCTAGATTCACACTCAGTTACTAACTGGACATTTAAACTTGGATGTGGAATAGGCATCTCAGACTTAAAATGACCGAAACAGAATTAAAAAAAAAGTTTTTTAAATTTACTTTTATACCCACACCTGTTCTCCCACTCTTCTCCATTTCAATAAATGGTACCATTACTGACTCAGTTTATACAGGAAATAAATTTAGAGTTATCATTGGTGCCTCTCTTCATTTTATTTTTCACTTCTCAAATACAAACAAAGCCTGTTAATGCTGTTTCTAACACCTATCCTGACCCATCACTGTTCTCAATCTCCTTCATCGCTTCTCTAGCACAAAGCAGTCATGAATGGTCTGCTTTCTTGAAATCATCTCTTAATTGTTTCTCTACTTCTCTTTCTCACCATTTAACAAATATTCTCTATAGAGTAGAAAGAAGGATTTTAAATATATATAAATCTTTTACTCCCTTGCATAAAATTATATTTCATTGCATTTAGAAAATGTGCAATTTTCCTCCTGATTCACAATAACTTGCCCAATTCAATGTATACATCTTCACTATCTAATGTTTTCTCTCTAACTTCCTATGACACATATAAATTCATCATCTCGCTCTACTTCTCTAGTGTATGTAGCCCATTTCAACTTTATAGCTTTTGCAGTAGTTGTGAGCTCTGCTTATGATGATATCTCCGCAGAGTTATATGTAGCTGTCTGCCCCTTGTTGTCAGACTGCAAACTATAATGCATCATTTCAAAAGGTTTTCCAAGTGAGGCTCTCTAAAATACAATCCTAGGTACTAAATAAAACCTCTCTTTATATTTGTCTTTGAGGTTTCTTTGTTTGTGAATTTGGTTGATTTAATAGGGATTTATTTATTTATCTTTATATTTCCCACATCCACTAGGATTGTTTATGGGATCAAACAGCTATCTTCTTATTAGCATTACCTTACAAACTAAAAATAGAAAGTAATACTATAGTCATACGATTGTTCTGATGATAACATGAGGAAATACAACTTGCTAAGAATTTATATGATATAGAAAATATTCAAAAATGTTAAATGAATAAAGAGTTATAAAGAATTAACATGGTAAAATAATAAAAGATATAAAAAATGATGGTGCTATACAGGTGAAGAACCATAAACAATAATGTAGAATAAAAGCAGAATAAGCCCTTAGGTTAACAAGAAAATTTTTTTATTTAAAACAACATATTTTACTAAATGTTTTGATAGGAACAACTGGACAGTCAGCTGAAGGATCAGAGACCACAACACTACCAGCACCTACAGGGTCAGGAACAACTTCCGGAGCATCAACAGGAGCATCAGAAATAACAGCAACATCACCACAGAGACCAGGAAACACGGTGCCATCTGATACTGAGTTCAGAACAAATGAACCGTCATCAGTAGCATCAGGGACAAAAAGTTCATCAGCTGAAGTGTCAGGAGCCCCTACAGTAACCACTGAAGGATCAGGGACAACTGGATCAGAAGTTGCATTGCCAGGAACAACAGAATCGGGAGAAAAGGGATACACACCAAATGACTCATCAACTGAGAGTCCACGGGCAACTGGATCATTTACTAAAACATCAGGAATTCTGGGACCATCACCACAGAGAACAGAAACAACTGGATCATCTGATATTAAATTCAGGACAACTGGAACCTCAACTGTAACTTCAGAGACAGCACGTACATCAGCTGAATTTTCAGGACCCCCTGTAGTAACCTCTGAAAGATCAGGGACAACTGGTTCAGAAGTAGAATTTTCAGGAACAACAGGTTCAGCTGAAAGTGGATCCAGGTCATATGAACCATCAACTGAGGGACGAGGGCAAACTGGACCATTTACTGGAAAATCAGGAATAACAGAAACATCACCACAAAGACTAGATACAACAGGACAATCTGATATTGAGGTCAGGACAACTGGACCCTCATCGGTGGCATCAGGGACAACACCATCATCTGCTGAAGTGTCAGGGAACCCTGTAGTAACCTCTGGAGGGTCAGGAACTACTGGTTCAGAAGCTGGATTGCCAGAAACAACAGGTTCAGCTGAAAGTGGATCTAGACCATATGAACCATCAACTGAGGGACGAGGGACAACTGGACCATTTACTGGAGAATCAGGAATAACAGGAACATCACCACAAAGACCATGGACAAGAGGACCATCGGATATTGAGTTCAGGACTTCTGAACCCTCATCTGTAGTGTCAAGGACAACATCTTCATCCACTGCTGTGTCAGGGACCCCTGTAGTAACGTCTGGAGAATCAGAGACAACTGGTTCAGAAACTGGATTGCCCAGAACAACAAGATCAGGTGAAAAGGTATCCAGGCCATATGAACCATCAACTGAGGTACAAGGAAAATCTGGATCCTTTACTGGAGCATTGGAAATTACAGAAAAATCAGCACAAAGACCAGGGACAACTGGACCATCTGATATTGAGATCAGGACAACTGGACCCTCATCTGTAGCATCAGGGACAACATCTTCATCCATTTCGGTGTCAAGAAACCCTGTAGTAACCTCTGGAGAATCAGGGATTACTGGTTCAGAAGCTGGATTGCCAGGAACAACAGGATCAGTTGAAAGTGGATCCAGACCATATGAACCATCAACTGAGGTACAAGGAAAATCTGGATCCTTTACTGGAGCATTGGAAATTACAGAAAAATCAGCACAAAGACCAGGGACAACTGGACCATCTGATATTAAGTTCAGGACAACAGGTTCCTCATCTGTAGCTTCAGGGACAACACGTACATCAGCTGAATTGTCAGGAGCCCCTGTAGTGACCTCTGGAGAATCAGGGACTACTGATTCAGTAACTGGATTGCCAGGAACAACGGGTTCAGCTGAAAGTGGATCCAGACCATATGAACCATCAACTGAGGAACAAGGGACAACTGGACCATTTACTGGAGCATCAGGAATAACAGGAACATCAGCACAAGGACCAGGGACAACAAGACCATCTGATATTGAGTTCAGTACAACTGGACCCTCATCTGTAGCTTCAGGGGCAACAAGTACATCAGTTGATTTGTCAGGAGCCCCTGTAGTAACCTCTGGAGGATCTGGGATTACTGGTTCAGAAGCTGGATTGCCAGGAACAACGGGTTCAGCTGAAAGTGGATCCAGACCATATGAACCATCAACTGAGGGACGAGGGACAACTGGACCATTTACTGGAGCACCTGGAATAACAGGAACATCAGCACAAAGACCAGGGACAACTGGACCATCTGATATTGAGTTCAGGACAAGTGGACCCTCACCTGTAGCATCAGGGACAACACCTTCATCCGCTGAACTGGCAGGGGCTACGTCCATAAAAACTGAAGGATCAGGGACAACTGGTTCAGAACCTGGATTGCCAGGAACAACCGGATCAGTTGAAAGGGAATCTAAACCATATGAACCATCAACTGAGAGATCAGTGGCAACTGGGTCATTTACTGGAACGTCAGGAATAACGGGAACATTGCCACAGAGACCAGGGACAACCGGTCCATCTGATAATGTGTTCAGAACAACTGGACCCTCATCTGTGGCATTAGGGACAACACCTTCATCTGCTGAAGCGTCTGTGACCCCTGTAGTAACATCTGGAGAATCAGGGACTACTGGTTCAGAACCTGGATTGCCAGGAACAACGCGATTAGTTGAAACGGGATCCAGACCATATGAACCATCAACTGAGGGACGAGGGACAAGTGGACCATTTACTGGAGCATCAGGAATAACAGGAACATCAGTGCCAAGACCAGGGACAACTGGACGATCTGATACTGAGTTCAGGACAACTGGACCCTCATCTGTGGTGTCAGGGACTACTCCTTCATCTGCTGAAGCACCAGGGACCCCTGCTGTAATTTCTGGAAGACCAGGGACAACTAGTTCAGAAGCTGGATTTTCAGGAACAACAGGTTCAGCTGAAAGTGGATCCAGACCATATGAACCATCAACTGAGGGACGAGGGAAAACTGGATCATTTACTGGAGCATCAGGAATAACAGGAACATCAGCACCAAGACCAGGGACAACTGGAACATCTGATATTGAGTTCAGGACAACTGGACCCTCATCTGTAGCATCAGGGACCACATCTTCATCCACTTCTGTGTCAGGGAACCCTGTAGTAACCTCTGGAGGGTCAGGAACTACTGGTTCAGAAGCTGGATTGCCAGGAACAACGGGTTCAGCTGAAAGTGGATCCAGACCATATGAACCATCAACTGAGGGACGAGGGACAACTGGACCATTTACTGGAGCATCAGGAATAACAGGAACATCAGCACCAAGACCAGGGACAACTGGACCATCTGATATTAAGTTCAGGACAACTGGTCCCTCATCTGTAGCCACAGGGACAACACGTACATCAGCTGAATTGTCAGGAGCCCCTGTAGTGACGTCTGGAGAATCAGGGACTACTGGTTCAGTAACTGGATTATCAGGAACAACCAGATCAATTGAAACTGGATCCAGACCATATGAACCATCAACTGAGGGACGAGCGACAACTGGACCATTTACTGGAGCATCAGCAATAACAGGAACATCAGCACAAAGACCAGGGACAACAAGACCATCTGATATTGAGTTCAGTACAACTGGACCCTCATCTGTAGCTTCAGGGGCAACAAGTACATCAGTTGATTTTTCAGGAGCCCCTGTAGTAACCTCTGGAGGATCTGTGATTACTGGTTCAGAAGCTGGATTGCCAGGAACAACGGGTTCAGCTGAAAGTGGATCCAGACCATATGAACCATCAACTGAGGGACGAGGGACAAGTGGACCATTTACTGGAGCATCAGGAATAACAGGAACATCAGCACCAAGACCAGGGACAACTGGAACATCTGATATTGAGTTCAGGACAACTGGACCCTCATCTGTAGCATCAGGGACCACATCTTCATCCACTTCTGTGTCCGGGAACCCTGCAGTAACCTCTGGAGAATCAGGAACTACTGGTTCAGAAGCTGGATTGCCAGGAACAACGGGTTCAGCTGAAACTGGATCCAGACCATATGAACCATCAACTGAGGGACGAGGGACAACTGGACCATTTACTGGAGCATCTGGAATAGCAGGAACATCAGCACAAAGACCAGGGACAACTAGACCATCTGATATTAAGTTCAGGACAACTGGTCCCTCATTTGTAGCCACAGGGACTACACGTACATCAGCTGAATTGTCAGGAGCCCCTGTAGTGACGTCTGGAGAATCAGGGACTACTGGTTCAGTAACTGGATTGCCAGGAACAACGGGTTCAGCTGAAAGTGGATCCAGACCATATGAACCATCAACTGAGGGACGAGGGACAACTGGACCATTTACTGTAGCATCAAAAATAACAGGAACATCAGCACCAACACCAGGGACAACTGGACCATCTGATATTAAGTTCGGGACAACTGGTCCCTCATCTGTAGCCACAGGGACAACACATACATCAGCTGAATTGTCAGGAGCCCCTGTAGTGACCTCTGGAGAATCAGGGACTACTGGTTCAGTAACTGGATTGCCAGGAACAACGGGTTCAGCTGAAAGTGGATCCAGACCATATGAACCATCAACTGAGGGACGAGGGACAACTGGACCATTTACTGGAGCACCTGGAATAACAGGAACATCAGCGCCAAGACCAGGGACAACAGGACCATCTGATATTGAGTTCAGGACAACTGGACCCTCATCTGTAGCTTCAGGGGCAACAAGTACATCAGCTGAATTGTCGGGAGCCCCTGTAGTAACCTCTGGAGGATCAGGGACTACTGGTTCAGAAGCTGGATTGCCAGGAACAACGGGTTCAGCTGAAAGTGGATCCAGACCATATGAACCATCAACTGAAGGACAAGGAGCACCTGGAATAACAGGAACATCAGCGCCAAGACCAGGGACAACTGGACCATCTGATATTGAGTTCAGGACAAGTGGACCCTCACCTGTAGCATCAGGGACAACACCTTCATCCGCTGAACTGGCAGGGGCTACGTCCATAAAAACTGAAGGATCAGGGACAACTGGTTCAGAACCTGGATTGCCAGGAACAACCGGATCAGTTGAAAGGGAATCTAAACCATATGAACCATCAACTGAGAGATCAGTGGCAACTGGGTCATTTACTGGAACGTCAGGAATAACGGGAACATTGCCACAGAGACCAGGGACAACAGGTCCATCTGATATTGTGTTCAGAACAACTGGACCCTCATCTGTGGCATTAGGGACAACACCTTCATCTGCTGAAGCGTCTGTGACCCCTGTAGTAACATCTGGAGAATCAGGGACTACTGGTTCAGAACCTGGATTGCCAGGAACAACGCGATTAGTTGAAACGGGATCCAGACCATATGAACCATCAACTGAGGGACGAGGGACAAGAGGACCATTTACTGGAGCATCAGGAATAACAGGAACATCAGCGCCAAGACCAGGGACAACTGGACGATCTGATATTGAGTTCAGGACAACTGGACCCTCATCTGTGGTGTCAGGGACTACTCCTTTATCTGCTGAAGCACCAGGGACCCCTGCTGTAATTTCTGGAAGACCAGGGACAACTAGTTCAGAAGCTGGATTTTCAGGAACAACAGGTTCAGCTGAAAGTGGATCCAGACCATATGAACCATCAACTGAGGGACGAGCGACAACTGGATCATTTACTGGAGCATCAGGAATAACAGGAACATCAGCACCAAGACCAGGGACAACTGGAACATCTGATATTGAGTTCAGGACAACTGGACCCTCATCTGTAGCATCAGGGACCACATCTTCATCCACTTCTGTGTCCGGGAACCCTGTAGTAACCTCTGGAGGGTCAGGAACTACTGGTTCAGAAGCTGGATTGCCAGGAACAACGGGTTCAGCTGAAAGTGGATCCAGACCATATGAACCATCAACTGAGGGACGAGGGACAACTGGACCATTTACTGGAGCATCAGGAATAACAGGAACATCAGCACCAAGACCAGGGACAACTGGACCATCTGATATTAAGTTCAGGACAACTGGTCCCTCATCTGTAGCCACAGGGACAACACGTACATCAGCTGAATTGTCAGGAGCCCCTGTAGTGACCTCTGGAGAATCAGGGACTACTGGTTCAGTAACTGGATTGCCAGGAACAACGGGTTCAGCTGAAAGTGGATCCAGACCATATGAACCATCAACTGAGGGACGAGCGACAACTGGACCATTTACTGGAGCACCTGGAATAACAGGAACATCAGCGCCAAGACCAGGGACAACTGGACCATCTGATATTGAGTTCAGGACAAGTGGACCCTCACCTGTAGCATCAGGGACAACACCTTCATCCGCTGAACTGGCAGGGGCTACGTCCATAAAAACTGAAGGATCAGGGACAACTGGTTCAGAACCTGGATTGCCAGGAACAACCGGATCAGTTGAAAGGGAATCTAAACCATATGAACCATCAACTGAGAGATCAGTGGCAACTGGGTCATTTACTGGAATGTCAGGAATAACGGAAACATTGTCACAGAGACCAGGGACAACAGGTCCATCTGATATTGTGTTCAGGACAACTGGACCCTCATCTGTGGCATCAGGGACAACACTTTCATCTGCTGAAGCGTCTGTGACCCCTGTAGTAACATCTGGAGTATCGGGGACTACTGGTTCAGAACCTGGATTGCCAGGAACAACCAGATCAGTTGAAAGGGAATCTAGACCATATGAACCATCAACTGAGGGACAAGGGACAACTGGACCATTTACTGGAGCATCAGGAATAACAGGAACATCAGCCCCAACACCAGGGACAACTGGACGATCTGATATTGAGTTCAGGACAACTGGATCCCCATCTGTAGCGTCAGGGACAACATCTTCATCTACTTCGGTGTCAAGGAACCCTGTAGTAACCTCTGGAGAATCAGGGACTACTGGTTCAGAAACTGGATTGCCAGGAACAACGGGTTCAGCTGAAAGTGGATCCAGAGCATATGAACCATCAACTGAGGGACGAGGGACAACCGTACCATCTGATATTAAGTTCAGGACAACTGGTCCCTCATCTGTAGCTTCAGGGACAACACGTACATCAGCTGAATTGTCAGGAGCCCCTGTAGTGACCTCTGGAGAATCAGGGACTACTGGTTCAGAGGCTGGATTGCCAGGAACAACCAGATCAATTGAAAGGGGATCCAGACCATATGAACCATCAACTGAGGGACGAGGGACAACTGCACCATTTACTGGAGCATCAGGAATAACGGGAGCTTCAGTACAAAGACCAGGGACAACAGGACCATCTGATATTGAGTTCAGGACAAGTGAACCCTCATCTGTAGCATCAGGGACAACACCTTCATCTGCTGAAGTGGCAGGGGCTACTTCTGTAATACCTCTAGGATCAGGGACAACTGGTTCACCAGTTGGTTTTTCAGAATCAACTCATGGAGTATCTGCAGTTTATGAATTATCTACTGAAACTCCAGGTCTCACTGATACATTCAGTTCAGAGAGAACTGAATCATTAACTGGAATATCTGGTACAACGGAAACATCAGTGGAAGGATCAGAGACCACTGGAACATCAAGTGGCAGATCAAGCACAACTGGATTTTCACCTTTGATTATCACTAAAGCAGAAAGAACGGGTAAGGTTGAAAGTGGAATTACCACACCTGGAGGCAATTTATGTTGATTAAAAGTAGTCCTATTGGTATTATCAATATTAGTTTGGCTTCATTTTCTAATTCTAAGCTGTCTCTATAAATTTATCATAAGTAGACTATTTACAACTCAGATTGTTGAAAAAATAGGAAATTGAAGAAATTTTATTTTAAATTTAAATTCAATATTTTTTAAATTTTATATTTTTCTCCCTATTCTTTTTTTTTTTTTTTTTTAACCTGGTACATATATAGGGTCTGTAGGAACTACCACAGGCACAAACAGAGAAATTCCAGCTGAAACTGGAGCCTCTGGGACCCCTTCTGCTGGAATTGAATCAGGCAAGTCTCACCTGGTTGATTAGCACAAGTGTAGTTGTGCCCCACGTTATGATGATGAGTTTAAGTTAATTACTAAGGACTGAGTTTTTAGAGAAATGAGTAGAATATGTTCTATGTGTTTGTTAAAATTTAAAGTTGACATTTACTTAAATAAACATGTTTATTATTTTTAATATAATAAATCCTATATAAAGATAATAATCACTTATCCCTTCAATCAGGCACAACCAAAGAACCATATGGAGAAACTACCGAAGAAGGCAAGAGCACAACCAGATTGAGCACCCCTGGTAAATCAGAAGTGTGGGAAGGGAAGCTATTGGGTCAGGTTGTAACTCAATGTAAGGTTTTCTGACAAATCTAATAATGGTTATCAGTGTATTATAAATGTAAAAATCAGAAAATTAGATCCAAATCATCTAGTATTTATTTTTTTTTTTTTTTTTTTTTTTTTTTTGTTTTGTTTTGTTTTCATTTTTTCTGAAGCTGGAAACAGGGAGAGACAGTCAGACAGACTCCCGCATGCGCCCGACCGGGATCCACCCGGCACGCCCACCATGGGGCGGCGCTCTGCCCACCAGGGGGCGATGCTCTGCCCATCCTGGGCGTCGCCATATTGCGACCAGAGCCACTCTAGCGCCTGGGGCAGAGGCCGAGGAGCCATCCCCAGCGCCCGGGCCATCTTTGCTCCAATGGAGCCTTGGCTGCGGGAGGGGAAGAGAGAGACAGAGAGGAAAGCGCGGCGGAGGGGTGGAGAAGCAAATGGGCGCTTCTCCTGTGTGCCCTGGCCGGGAATCGAACCCGGGTCCTCCGCACGCTAGGCCGACGCTCTACCGCTGAGCCAACCGGCCAGGGCCATCTAGTATTTATTAACTTATATTTTGTTAGGTACTTTCACACCAGTACTGAAACTATATAACACTAGAACTCCAAGTAGTTATATGAATAATGTTCAGGTAGTATCCCCCCAAAATGAAAATATTGCTCATGACTTTCCACTTCTAGTCTCAGGTGCCGGAGGAAGCGCCTCTGGCTCAACAATTGCATCAGGAGTTTTCACTACTGGTAAGGAACTAGGGGATGTTGGATGTATTTTTTGACTTGTTTCATGCTTATTGGTTATATAAAAATGGTAAAATAATAACACAGATTAAATAATTACATTGTTCTTAAATATTTTATTTCATTTAATTACTTGAGTAAGTATTATTATCTCATTTTAATCATGAGGAACTTAAAAAAACATTACCTATGTTGGTTTAGGTTCTACAGCAATTAAATAGTGGAGCCCACATTTTTATCCATTGTTTATTGACTCCAGAGACTGTGTTCTTCACTACAGTGTCATCCTCTAATATACCTGATCTTTAATGACTCATTAATAAAAAGGTTGCTTTTGATATGTACAAAACTTAAATTTTTCCTATTTCTAATTATTATAACTGCAGTGGAAGGTAATAAAAAGAGGTTTAACAATTTATGTTCAAGACAAACAGTGGCATTTATTGTGAAACAGCAAGATTTGGTGCAATTATTTGATAAAACTATAATTCTGTTGCTTTATAAATAAAAATATTTATCACTTTCTTTCTCTTTACAACTATTTCAACCTGACATGAAATTTACAAATACTTACAGGGCAATTTTTTTTTCATAACAATGCATGGGATAAATTATTTATTCAAGGCTATATCTTATTATTTAAGTTTCTGGACTAGTAATGTATCATAGCACTTTAGAAAGAAATTATTTCTCAATTTGCAGGTTATCTAATAGAACCTAAACTTCAGTGACTAATTTGTCCATTATCTAAGAAACAGATTGCTTCAAATTTTTTTCCGGCCAACATTTCTGCTACATCTATTCTAACTGCTATTAAAAACTCTAGTTATGTACATTTCTTTTACAAGCTAGCCACCAGCAAATAATTAATTTATGAATTTGATTCTGACTGTATTTATGATTATTCTTTTATGTTATGTATTGAACACCATGATCCTTTTATAAATTAATGCCATCACTAATATGATATGTGACTATTGGGGTACATTATGTATTTTATCTTCTTTGAGATATTTTTTTTTACAGTTTTCCAAGTTTAAGATTTTAGTTTTTAATTTAATGGAACCAAACAAGAGTTACTGTGTGTAAATACTTTGCTTGTGAAAAAGGGAGTGGTTTTGTTTTCAGTTTGATAAGTCGTAACTCATAAATGAATCCCTACAGGAGTACTTTACACTTTCTCTCCCAAGAGATCTCTCATCCAGACTTGAATGTTTTAGTTAAACCTCTATGGAAATAACATACTTTTTTTTTTTTTTAATAAAAAATCTGTATATGTAATGGCAGTTGAAGCACTGAATTGAATTTTTAAAGTAAAATTCAAGAAGTATACTTTTTAATTGAAACATGAATTTACTTTTTCCTTTGTTAGGCTTAAACAACATAATTCCACCAGAACTCATTGTAGGTAAGTTGAAAATAAAATGACAAAAATATATTTCTCCACAGTGTAATTTGAAATAATATTTTTATCTTTTCCATTTGAACACTGAATAATAACTAAGGAACTGTAATATTCTTTCTAAATTATAATTCAATACAAATTAATCTTTATGAGTTGAGATAAATAAAAGTATACACTTATGTATATGTGTTCTTAATTTTAGTGCCATCAAAAGAGCCTAAAATAACAGGTGAGAAAATATAAGATTATACATGTACACTTAAGAAATTATGTTACAGTAATTAGAATATAAAATATTATTAGTAGAAGTTATAATTTATCAGATTAATAAAACATGAACTTCAAATTAGTTTTTGGTAGCACGGGGCTTTTGTTTTTTCTATTCTTATGCCTTCTTAAATCATAACAAGGGTGTATTAAATTCCTCACATATGAAATTTTACATTGCTTCTGTACAGACATACAAAATCAAATAAATAAAAATAATTACAGAAATATCCCCCCATTAAAAAAGAAAGTGCTATATTTCTCAGCATATTAGTTTTGTCACACATCATTTTTATAAAAATTTTTAGCTTTTATTGCGTCTGATGTCTCTTTTGAAGTTTAACAATTTTAAAAGAGAAACACAAAAAAGTTTGTTCTAAGGAACATTTCATTTTTTCTTAATTGTTCCCCTTCTGCATTCTTTTAGCATTTATATTCAAATACGAGCTTCATGAAAACAAATATTTATGTCTTATTTTGTTTACTGATATAAAACCCCTTCCTGGTCCTTATGAGATGAGGTGTTTGATTTCAACACTTGTCCACCTGATTCACTAGATTCTCTTGCATGGGGACCATTCAACATGCGTCACTCAGTGCTTAACCTAAACGGGAGAACTAGGAGATCTGTTAAAACAGGTATTTCCAACACGGACTGAGTTGAAATGATTAGAAAACCATTCCTATGGACATGATGGAAATGAAGTTTTTGTAAGCTTGCTGTGATAAAATAATACAAAATACCTCTTTCCAGCCTCTCAAACACCCACAGCTCCCTCTTCTGTTTTCTCCCTCAGAGGCCACAACTTCCACAGAAGGTGCTCACACCACTAGAGATGGATTCAGAACAGGTGAGGAGAAGCAGCCTTGCCATCTGTTACTACTAATTGTGATGCTTATAGGAGAGCCAAGAAAGAGATTCTGAAGTACAGTTCATACTTCCTTTACTAATACTGCATATTGGGCCAACTAATCCTTTTTAAGTTTTGAACTTTCATCCTGCAAAGCTGTTAATCACAGACTTCAGAATTATAGCTGTAATCCCTGAACATGGCATGAATGTCCTAAGAATTCTGAGTAACTTCTCCTGAGGAGAGCCATGGCTTCTCACCTCATCAGGAATTAGTGAAAGAGTTCTTTGGTAAAGCATAGATACACCTAGAGTCCTCCTTGAGACAGACCTTCAGGAGACATGTTGAATATCTCAGGCCCTTTGTGTTTAGGGACCACTGGGGTAGCCCCTGGCACAACTGTTGCCCCTGGAAATTCCAACACTGATGAGTCAACAGGTTGGCATAGAATCTTCCACTGCCCTCTTGTAAGTTAGTAGTTACCTCTGGTATAGTCCATTGCAAGGGAACCGCTGTATTATTTTCCACGGTCCTGAAATATTCTCCAATTACCTCTGTCCACATTCTCAGCCTCAGAAGCCACCACTTCCCTTGGAGAAAGTGAAACAACCAGGGTTGGCACAGGCAAAGGTGAGCACTCTAAGCCAATACTTGTGCTTCATAGTAATGTCGTAAAGCAGTCTTCTGAAAATATATCTACTCTATTTAAATATAAGATCTACCGGAAAGTTCTGTTTGTTTCTATCACAACAAGTTTCAACACGTAAGCACATGTTTATGTGGCGCATGTGTGCATCTCTATTTTTATCACTTAGTTATACATACTGACGTAGCAAATTAACTAAAACAAAGTTGATTCACATTAGTCTTATGTGTGAAGCCATAGTGTACCCATGGCTACTGATAAAGTTCATTTACGCCACTGTAATTTTTACGAATTTCAACAAGGAAGAAATGCTATAGAAGCATGTCTGTCGCATCCACCATATTCCTGGACTTAGCACCCTCCGACGATCACTTGTTTTTGTCCTTACAAAATTTTTTGAAGGGCAAAAAATTTAAAAATAAAGAAGATATTAAACGAGCACTGGTTCAATTTTTCTCATCAAAACATAAAACATTTTTCAAAAATGGGACATACAAATATCCTTCACGCTGGCAAGAAATCATTAATAATAATGACAATTATATAATTTAATAAAGTTTATTGACGGTAAGAAAAATTTGTATTTTGTTTTATTCCAAAAATGGACAGAACTTTCCAGTAGACCTTATATATTCTATCAAGCAAATTTGTATAAAATAGAAGATATACCAGTTGTTACATAGCCTACTTATTGCCTAGGTTTACAGGAGTCTTTACTAGACCATCATGAAGTCAAACTAATGACTGGTAAATACTATAGTAATGTTGGGAGAAATTTATATCTTTCCTCCAAAGTAAGAGACATGATAGTTGAGAACTGAGAAAAAGAGTTATAGAAAAAAATTTACAAGGGGCACAATGAATGGCTTTTTTAAGCTGAAAGTGAAAGGGTTGCCTTGCTGGTGGCTCAGTGGATAGAGTTTCGGCGCAGCATATGGACGTCCTGGGTTTGATTCCTGGTCAGGGCACACAGAAGAAGTGACCATCTGCTTCTCTACCCTTCCCTCTCCCCTTTCTCTCCCTTTTCTCCTCCCACAGCCAGTGGCTTGATTGGTTAGAGCATGGCCCTGGGTACTGAGGATAGCTTGGATGGTCCTAGTGCAATAGCCTTGGGCACTAAAACTATCTCGGCACTAGAGCATCAGCCCCAGACGGGGTTGCCAGGTGGATCCTGGTTGGGGTGCATGCGGGAGTCTGCCTCACTATCTCCCCTCCTCTCATCTAAAAAAGAAAAGGCAAAGGGTTATTATTTGCTGTTACAGGAGGACTTTATATTCTTGTTTAAACCACTTGGTGGACAAGCAATTTATGTAGTGACTACTAACCCTTTCTTGTTAAAGGTACTACTGGTACTATCTCTGGAAAAACTCAGGAACCTGGAAGTTATGTCACAGGGAAGTCAGAAAACTCACACAAAATCTGGTCAGGGGCACTTTAGGTGATATATCCTGAAAAGGGAGATTATGCCTTGCATTACCACAACCTAGTCTATTATCCTTCTATAACTTCCAAAGAGGACATGGGACCACATAAGCAGAACTTTTAGAAGCTGGATGTTTTAGTATGAGACTTGGGGGATTTTATTGAATCCCCGTGTGTGTGCCTAGAGTGAACACATGAGTGGCAATGAGGGCTGAGAAAATGAACCTTCATTTCTTCTGGGAACACAGTAAGCCGGAGTCCCATACTTGGGTCAGCCTAAAAATCCCATGCACTCACATGTTCCCCTCATTAGTTCCTAATGCCCAGCTTGCAGAGCCTCCGGATGGCAGGGATGGGACTCCCCTGAGGGCCAGCCCCGCCTGATAAGGCCCCGATCCTTATATACAGTTTCGCGTTTCATCATAGCACTTACTAATGTCCGTCTCATTGACTTATTTATCATGTTTGTTGCTTACTGCTTGACTCGAGCTGCTAAAATGTAGCCACATTGGGGCAGGGACCTATGAATATTCTGCTCATCCCAAGGCCAAAAGCAAAATTACACAGAAGGCTTGCTTAATAAGTATCAATGGAATCATGAAATATGTATTTTTTTTTCTTGAAGCTTCACTCCGTTTGTGTTCATAGGTAGCACCACGCTTTCCCCTGGAGCCAGCAGCAGTTCGCAGAAAAGCACACCAGGTAGGCTCACTAAATAAATTCGCTGTTGGCGAGTATTTGAGTAAGAGTTCTGTTTTCCACATCAGAATATAAAATGGCCTCAATTAATTGATGAGTAACAGTTAGAAAGGTGAACCCATCATCTCCCTTTTCCTCCATTAGGTGCCGCTGTCACCCCAGGGAGCCCGGGGTCTGAAAGTGAAACAGGTGAGGATGACCCAGGCTTCCTTCCACATTCAGTGGGATCTGTGGAAAAGGAACTCCAGTGGAAACAGTGATCCCTAGCTGGAGAGGACACCATGGAAAGTCAATGATGACTCATGTTTTTTAAAACGGAGGCCCTAAAGTGGCCTTTAGTCGTCAAGGCCACATAGCATAGGTACCTCAGTTTGAAGGGGGAGCTAATGCTGTGTTGACACTTTCATCTTTTTCTTTTTTTGGGAATGACAGGGGAATTCTCTGGAACAACCATTACACCTGGGAGTTTCCACACAGGTAAGGGAACAGGAAGAAATCTGCATATTTAAACTCATAATATAGTTAGGATTTTTGTTCTGAACATATGTGAATATAATTATTTCCCAGTATCCACACCTTCAGTCCTCACCATTCCCCATGTCCTTCCCTCAGAGGCCACAACACTGACAGAAGGCGGTGGAGCTCCTGGGACAGGATCCAGACTCGGTAAGGACGTATGCCTCACAGTTGTGGTTTGGCATGAATTATGACTCAGAGGCTCGTCCACTTTGGGGTGTGCTTTATGTAGACTAATTTGAATTTTCTTTCAGCATTTTCTTAGCTTTAACATGTATGGAAATCTTTCAACTCGATTCTAGATTCACAGCTACACTTTATTTTATTTTATTTGTTGACTGTAGAGCGAATAGAGAGCAGGGTGTGGAACAGAAAACATCAACTCCTAGTATGTAGTTCACAGCTAAACTTTCTAAAGAACTGCTTAGAATGAAATCAATAGGAGAAGTTACCACTGTGGTGGCATACCAATCACTAAGATGTCAGGAGGAACTGAGAAATATATCTAAGAAGAAGAGAAAGTAATGTGAACTTTTAAACAGGCTTATCCTAAACAAATGTTTTCTTGCTCAAAAGAACAATAATAATTTTTAATATTTTCTTTGGCACATTCAAATAGTTTTATCGGTTTTCCTCCCACAGTAGGCAGCACGGTGGTACCACAAGGCCAACCTACTGGGAGTGTGACAGGTAAGTCAGAGACAACGTCACATTTTTTCTATCTCAAAATGAATGGAATGTCTTGAGATGGTGTCCTATGCTGGGAATATTATTGTTGTTGCTTTGTTAATGATATGGGTCCTAGAAACCACTTAGATTTTCATTTCATCTTAAATAGTAAAAGGGTCCTTTGGTGTAACAAAGATACACCTAGAGCCCTTGTAGAATCAGGCATTCAAGAGGTAAATGCATGCCACCTTGAAGCTCTCAGACCCTGTGTGTTTCAGGCACCACTGGGGCAGCCCCTGGTACAACCATTGCATCTGGGAGTTCCAACACAGGCGAGTCAGTTGATTAACACAGAATGTTTCACAATCCTGCAAATTAGATGTCACCTCTGGGATTATTCATTGCAGGGGTACCATCTTATATTCTCCACGAGCTTTAAATATTCTCCAGTTATCTTTTTCACCTCTCTCCCTCAGGGGCCATGACATTCCTAGGGGAAAGTGGCCCAACTGGAGTTGGAATAGACACAGGGGAGCGCTGCTAAGTTAACACCTGCACTTCATTATAACTTAAAACAGCCTTCAGAAAATATTCTACACTATTTATATGTTACATTGGAAAATTTCAGATTAAAAAGAAAAACAAGTCTATCCTCCCATTGCTTCCTTATTGCCTGAGTTACAGGATTCTTCACTAGACCATTATGAAGTCAAATGAATGATAGATAAATAGGAATGGTAGAAAATGGATAGAGAAATTTCCTATCTCCCCCTAAAGAAAGAGACATGGTAGTTGAGAACTCAGTTAAGTTATTGTAGAAAGACATGTACATGGGGCTCGTAGGGAAGGCTTCTAGGCTCTAAAAGTCGCAGGGGTATAGCTTGCTGCTCCATAGAGATGGATTTAAATCATGCGGTGAACAGCAGTGGAAATAAGGACACTGCCTCTTTCTTGTTGTAGGTACTACTGGTATAGTCCCTGGGGACACCCTGGAGCCTGGCCGTTACAGCACAGGTATGTCTAAAAATACAGGAGAAACAATGACACTGGCATCTTGGATGATGTATTCAGTCAATGTCTGCGTTCTCACCAGTTAGTCTTCACTGCTTCCTGTCTGTTCTCTATCAGAGGCCACACCTTCCATGGGAGGACGTGGGACCACCCACGCCAGACTTCCCGACGGTGAGTGTTTTTAGGCTGAGGCTTTAGATTTTTTAAAATCAAATCCCTGTTTGTGTGGCTTCAGTGGAAACATGAGTGGGAAGGCGAACTTAGGAAATGAGCTTGCATTTCCTCTGGGAATGCAGCATGCCAGAATTAAAAAGCAGAGTCAGTCTGGAATGTCAGAGGTTCAAGCTTGCCAAGCCAGTCGTTGGGAGGCAGGGGTGAGTTTTACCTGCAGGCCAGACCCTGCCTGCCGAGGCCCACGTTCTCCTCTCTTCGATGGCTGCCATTTCCCCGTAGTCCTCACTAACAGCTATCATTTTGACTTAATTATCATCTTTATTGTTCACGGCTGGTCTCCAGCTAATAGAATGTAAGTCGCATTAGGGGAGATATCTTGAAATATTCTGCTCACTGACACACTCAAAGGCCAAAAACACTATTGTGCCAAACACCTGCCTAATAAATATTTATGGAGTCATAAACTGTGTATTTATTTTGAAGCTTTATTCTACTTGTGATAATAGGTAGCACCATGCTTTCCCCAGGAACCAGCAGCAGTTCACAGAAAACCATGCCAGGTAGGATACACTAAATAAACTCACCGTATCAGAGCATTAGAGTAAAAGAGTTCTCCTTTGAACATCAGAATATCAAAATACCTCAAGGAATTTGCGAATAACATTTAGAAAAGTGAATCCATCATCTGCCTTTTTCCTCCTTTAGATGCCACTGTCACACCAGGGAGCCTGAGGACCGGGAAGGAAATGGGTGAGGGTGACACAGGCTTCCTGGCACATTCAGTGGGATCTGTGGAAAAGGAACTCCAGTGGAAACAGTGATCCCTAGGTGGAGAAGGACCCTGTGGAAAGTCAATGAAAACTCATATTTTTTTCTTTCCAGAAACGTGGCCCTAGGAAATGGCTGTTAGTCATCAAGGCCACATAGTTACTTCAGTTTGAAGGGGGAGCTAGTGCTGTGTTGACACCTTCATCTTTCTCTTTTTTAGGAGCTACAGAGGAATTCTCTAGAACAACCACTACACCTGGGAGTTCCCACACAGGTAGGTGAACAGGAAGAAATATGCATTTTTAAACTCATAGTTTAGTTAGTATTCTTGTTCTGATTAAAGATGAACATAATTATTTCCCTAATATCCCAAATCCTCAGTCCTCACCATTCCCTATTTTCTTCCTTCAGAGGCCACAACACTGACAGAAGGCAGCGGCACTCCTGGGACTGGATCCAGGACTGGTGAGAAGGAGTTCCTGCAGTGTGGGGTTCACCATTAATAATGACTCATCACAGGCTCGACAGCTAGGAGCTGTGCTTTCCTGCAGGATGGTTTGCATTTGCTGCCAGGTTTTTTTTTAGATTTAACATGTTTTGGAAAAGCTCTCAATACTGGCTTCTGGCCTTTCATCTGTAACATTCTGAAGAGGGGCTGGTGGTGAAATGAGAATGAGAGGTTGACCTGTGATGACATACACATCACTCTGATGTTGGGGAGAGGGGAGCTGAGAAACATTTTGTGTCCGGGAAAAAGGCAAAGCAATATGAAGTCTTAAACAGGCATATCTCATGCAAAGGCATTCATGCTCAGAAGGACAAAAAATTGTGTTCAGTATTTTCTTGGAGCATTCACTTCTTTTCTTGGTTTTCCTCCCGCAGAAACCACCGCAGTACCACGAGACCAAGCCACTGGGAGTGCGACAGGTGGACCTGGGGGAAAGCCAGCTTTATCAACCTTTGAATGAATGGGATTTCTGGGAGGGTTCCTCATGCTGAGACTATTGTTGATTTTTTTGCTTTCTTAATGGTATGGGTTACGGAAGAGGCCTAAATTCTCCAGTCATCATGTGGTATTGGAAGGGACCTTTGATGTAACAATAATGTACCTAGACTCCTCCCTGAGGCAGGCCTTCAGGAGGCAAACAGGAGTCACACTGAAGATCTCAGACCCTTCTTGTTTCAGGCACCACTGGTGTAGCCCCTGGCACAGCTGCTGGCCCTGGCACATCCAACACAGGAGAGTTAACAGGTTGACATAGATTTTCTTCTTGTGCTTTCTAAAATTAGATGACTTCAGTGTTGCTATTTTTTTTTAGCAGTACCACCATATCTTTACCATCATCCTTAAATATTGTCCAATCAGCTCTTTTCCACATTCTCTCCCTCAGAGGCCACAACCTTCCTAGAAGAAAGTGGAATAACCCAAGCTGGGATAAACACAGGTGAGTGCTCTAAGCTAATAACTGTACTTCATAAAATTCTTAAATCTTCTGAAAGTATATTTACACTACTTATGTAGGTTATATTGAGCAAGTTCAGATGAAAAAGAAAAGGGGAGCAGGCCAATTCTTATATTGACTGCTTATTGCCCAATATCTCAAGGGCATTTGTTAGACCCTTATGAAGTCAGACAAATGACAGATGAATTCTAATGTAGAGAGAAATTTTTAACTCCCCTGCAATAAAGAGATGCAATTGTTGCCTGACCAGGCAGTGGCACAGTGGATAGAGCATTGGACTGGGATGCAGAGGACCCAGGTTCGAGACCCCGAGGTCGCCAGCTTGAGCGCGGGCTCATCTGGTTTGAGCAGAGCTCACCAGCTTGGACCCAAGGTCGCTGGCTTAAGCAAGGGGTTACTCGGTCTGCTGAAGGTCCATGGTCAAGGCACATATGAGAAAGCAATCAATGAACAACTAAGGTGCATGATTGATGCTTCTCATCGCTCTCCGTTCCTGTCTGTCTGTCCCTATCTATCCCTCTCTCTGACTCTCTCCCTGTCTTTGTAAAAAAAAAAAAGATGCAATTGTTGAGAATTCAGTACAATTCTTTTAGAAAGAAATGTGACACAGGGCACATATGGATGATTTCTTGGCACTAAAACTCACAGGGATATAGTTTGCTGCTATTTGGGGACTTTAGGTTTCTATTTCAATCACAGAATACATACAAAATCAAGTTAGGAACCGTGGCCCCTTTCTTGTTGTAGGTACCACAGGCATAATCTCTGGAAGAACTGTGCAACCTGGAAGTTACATCACAGGTATATCTGAAAATACATGTAAAAATTGGGCTTTGGCGTCTTGGATGATACATTCTGACAATAGCACAGTGTGTACTTTCCCACCACCTAGTCTTCACTCCTCTTTTCTCTTTCGGGGGCACCCATGCAGAAGTTTTAGAAGCTAAACTTTTTAGCCTGCAGTTTTGGGGTTTTTATGAACTCCCTGTTTGTGTGGCTAGGATGAACACAAGAGTGGCAAGGTGGGCTGAGGAAATGGATATGCATTTCCTGAGGGATCATGGCATTCCAGAGTAGCAAACAAAGCTGGGTCATCCAGGCATTCCATTGCCTCACGGGTTCTTATTATTTCTGGAGGGCAAGGCTCCCAGAGTTGTTTGTCTAGAGTAGAGATGAGGCCGACCTGCAGACCAGCCCCTGCCTGCCAAGGCCACAATACTTACATACGGTTTGACATTTTCCCACATAACTTACTGAGGTCTATCTCACTGACCTAGTTAACATGTTTATTGTTTGCCGCTGGACTCCAGCTGCTCAAATGTAAGCCACATTAAAGTAGGGATCTTAGAATATTCTGCTCCTTGATACAACCAAAGGCCTAAAAGAACATTGATTGCACAGTGGAATCATGAAATTTGCATTTGTTTTTTGAAGCTTTGCTCTACTTGCATTAATAGGTAGCAAGCACCATGCTTTTGCCTGGATTCATGCCAGCAGCAGTACACAGAAAACCAAGCCAGATAGGATACACTAAATAAATACACCATACAAGAGTATCAGAGTCACAGTGTTCTATTAAACATCGGAATAACAAAATATCTCAAGTAATCGATGAGTACTGTTCACAGTTGTATCAATTACATGCATCCCCCCCCCCCCCCCGTAGGCACCTCTGGCTCAGCAGGGAGCCCAGGGACTGGAAGTGAAACAGGTGAGGGTGGCACAAGGTCTGTTTTCACTTTGAGTAGGGCCTGGGGGAAAGGGAGCTCCAGTAGCAACAATGATCACAAGTGGGGTCAGCCAGCGCACCTGTGGGAAGTCATTGACGGTTCCTTTCATTTAGAAACAGAGATCTTCAGGAAATGTCTCCGTCACTGCAGGAGGCAGAGGGAGTGATGCTGTGTTGATATTTTATCTTTGTTGTTGTTAGGAGCTACCCAGGAATTCTCTAGGATGACCATTACAGCTGGGGGTTCCTACACAGGTAGGTCAACTAGAAGAAATCTCCATATTTGACCTCATAATATAGTTGGTACATCTGCTCTGATAAAATACCAACATTATTCTTTCCTTAAATCTCAAATTCTCAGTCATCACCATTCACCATTTTCTTCCTTCAGAGGCCACAGCACTGACAGAAGGCAGCGGCACTCCTGGGACTGGATCCAGACCTGGTGAGAAGGAGTGCCTCGCAGTTATGTTTAAGTGTGAATTGTGACTGTATTGGCTCACTGACTGGTGTAACAACTGGGAGTAAAACACGTGAACCTTGGTTAAAGCCACCTTGTTTTAACTAACCTAGAATGAAAGGATTGCTTAGATGGGAGCTGCATGTTGGGGACACTACTATACTTGTTGATGAGTTAATCACATGGGTCAAGAAGAGGCTTAGCTTCTCCTTTCATCTTGAATCACTGTAAGCACGTTTTGATATAACAAAGATGCATGTGGGGTCCTTCTGAGGCAGGCACTGAGGAGGCAAACACCGGCCACCATGAAGCTCTCTGACCCTTTGCGTTTCAGGCACCACTGGGGTGGCCCCTGGGACAACTGGTGCTCCTGGCAGTTCCAACCCAGGTGAGTCAGCAAATGGACGTAAAATCTTCCAAGTGTGTTCCAGCAAATTAGATGTCAACAGTTCTAATAGCAGGGGTCCCACCATACCTTTTCCATAATCATTAAATATTGCACAATCACCTCTTTTCCCTTTCTTACCCTCAGAGGCTGCAACATTGCTAGGAGAAAGTAGCACACCCAGAGTTGGAATAGACACAGGGGAGCGCAGCTATGCTAATATTTGCACTTCATAATAACTTCTCAAAACAGTCTTGCAGAAATATTCTACACTGTTTCAATATGTAATACTGGCAAAGTTCAGATTAAAATAAAGACAAGGCAGTTATTATATTGCCTCATGATATCCTGTGCTTACAAAAGTTTACTAGACCATCACAAAGTCAAACAAATGACAGATAAACAGTAATGTGGAGAGAAATTTTATGTCTCCCCTCTAAAGAAAGAGAAATAGTAGTTGAGATCTCAGTAAACTTGCTCTACAAAGAAATGTTACCTGGGGCTCATAGGGATGACATCTTAGCACTAACAGTCACAGAGTATACTTTGTTGCTTCAAGGAGAGGTTAGATTCTTTTTAAATCACATGGTAAACAATCAATAGCACTAGGGATATTGTGGCTTTCTTGTTGTATGTACCGCTGCTATCATCTCTGGAGAAACCCTGGAAACTAGAAAATACACAACAGATGAACCTGAAAAACATGTGAAAACCAGACGTTGGAGTCTTAGATGATCTATTCTGACAATAGCACAATGAGTACTTTCTCCCAGCCTAGTCTTACTCTGATTCTTCTATCAGAAGCCACAGCTTCTGTGGGAGAAAGTAAAACCACACAAGCAGAATTTCCAGGCGGTAAATTCTTTATTTAGGATTAAAAAAAATATATCTATGTCAGTGTGGCTGCAGTGAATATGTGAAATGGGGAAGTGGGTTGAAAAAATGGATTGGCATTGTCCTTGGGAAAGACCATGCCAGATTCAGAAACCAGGTCTGCCTGGGAATGTTCTGTTTTTGTACATTGAAGCAGAGCTCCTGGTTGGATGGCAGGAATGATCTACCTATGGCCAGCCCTGACCCTCGCTGACCTCATTCTTAAATATGGCTTGCCATTTCCTATACCACTTATTGACATACATCAACTTAACTTATTTAACATAGTTGCTGTTCATGTCCAATCTCTGCTCCTAGGTTTAACAACTTTAGGGAAGGATCTTTGAATATTGTGCTCATTGATACATCCAAAGTCCTAAAACAAAATTTAACAAATTTGCTTAATTCATATCAGCAAAAGGATCAAACAGGTGGTTATTTCAGGCCTCTCAAGAGTTGTGTTTATAGGCAGCATTATGGTTTCACCTGGAGCCAGCAGCAGTTCACAGAAAGGCAAGCCGGGTGGGGAACACTCAACAAATTCATCAATGGTAATATTAGAGGCACAGCGTTCTACTTCACACCTCAAAGTATCAGAATATCTCCAGTAATGGATGAAAACATTTTAGAAAGTTGTATGCGTCATCTGCCTTTTTCTTCCCTTAGGCACCTCTTTCACATCAGGGAATCCAGGGACTGGAAGAGAAACAGGTGAGGGTGACACAGGTCTCCACTCAGTCCCACTGGATCAGTGGACAAGGGAACTCCAGTAACGACAAGGAGCACTAGGTTGTTCAGGATAGGAAATTGTGGAAAGTCATTGATGGCTCAGATTTTCAGAAATAGAGGTCTCAGGTACATTCTTCCAAGGGTTCAAGGACACAGACTTTGAAGGAGGGAACTTAGGCTGTGTAGACACGTTTCTTTTTCTCCCTTCCAGGTGCCACAGGAGAAGTCTCTAGGACAACCATTACACTGGGGAGTGCCCGCACAGGTAAGAGAACAAGTAGAAAACTCCATACTTAAATCATAATGTAATTAGTTGACATGCTCTGATGAAATACTAATGTGATTCTTGCCCTAATATCACAAATCCTCAGTCCTCACCATTCCCCATTTCCTCACTTCAGAGGCCACAACACTGACCGAAGGCGGGGGCACTCCTGGATCCAGACCCGGTGAGAACGAGTGCCACCATATTGGGGTTCACCGGAAATTATGACCCCACATGGGGCCTTGCTGGGAAGTGAGAGATCTGCATTTGCTATTAGTTTTGTTTAGATTTAACATATAATTTAAAATAACTTTTAATACTGGCATTGAGCCTCATAGTTCTAACTTTCTCTAAAAGCTGGTGGTGGAACTAAGAAAAGAGGTTTCTCCTGTGCTGCTGTTACCCTGAAAGAGATGTCAGGGGGACCTGAGAAAATTAGACATTTTGGAAGAAGGCAAAGCAAAGTGACCTCTAAAAGAAGCCTAGCCTAATAAAGGATTTCAGCTCAAAAGAGCAATAATGATATTCAGTGTTTTTCTAGAAACATTCAAATATTTTTCTGATATTTCTCCATGGTAGGCACCACTAAAGTACCAGGAGGCCAAGTAATAACTGGGAGTGTGGCAGGTAAACCAGGGTGTAGGCCATCTTTTACTTTTTCCCCCCTGAATTTGTTGAATGGAGTGCCTGAAAGTGGTACCTTATGCTAGAAACATACTATCTTCATCGCCATTTTAGTAATCTGAGTTATAGGAAAGTCAGAGCTTCGCACCTCATCAGGAAGCAGTGATTGGTCCCCAGTTATAACAAGATAAGCTAGAGTCCTTCTAGAGTCAGGTCTTCAGGACACAAAGGTGAGTCATTGTCAAGAACTCAGACCCTTTGTGTTTTAGGCACCACTGGCATAGCCCCTGGCACAACCATTGCTCCAGGAAGTTCCAACACAGGTGAGCCAACATGTTGACATAGTATCTTCAGCATGTTCACCCACAACTAGATGTCTTCTCTGATACTATACAGTGCAGGGAAACCACAACCTCTCCACCAGGATCCTTAGATAGTCTCTCATTGCCTCTTTTCTCCTTCACTTTCTCAGAGGCCACAACTATCCTGGGACAAAGAGCAACAACCAGACTTGGAATAAACACAGGTGAGCGCTGCTAAGCCAATACCTACACTTCATACTAAGAGTCTTCTGATAATATGTCTGCTCCGCTCATATGTTATAGAAAGCCATTTATATTAAAAAAGTAAAAAGGCCAATCCTTACATAATACCTTTATTGCTCCAGCAAGAGCTGCAAACGTGAGACATCTATTCCTACATAAATCATTGTGGACAAGCTTTTGAACTGGTGACCACTGTCTCTTTCTGGCTTTAGGTACCACTGGCACGGCCTCTGGAGAAACCCTGAAACCTGGAAGTTACAACACAGGTAAGTCTGACAGTACATGTGAAACCTGGACATAGGCACCTTGGATGATATATTCTGACAAAAGCAAAGTGTGTACTTTCTCCCAACCTATTCTTATTCCTTTTCTTTTTCTATCTCTCAGAGGCTACAACTTCCATGGGAGGAAGTGGAACCAGCCAGACCAGATTTCCAGAAGGTGAGCTCTTTTAGGCTGAGGCTTTGGGGTTATTTTTCAAAGTTTTGCGTGGCAGTAGTGAACACAAGCGTGAGAAGGTGAGTTGAAGAAATGCATCGGCCTTTCCTATTGTAACACGGAGGTCAGAGTCCCAATGTTGGGTTGGCCTCGGGACTCCTTGGCCTCACATATCCCCGTCTGGATATCTAGAAGCCCAGTTTGCAGAGCTAGTTGTTGGGTGGCAGGGATGAGGCCAACCTGCTCACAGCCTCCACTGCCAAGGCCCCAGTGCTACGAGTATGGGGATTTTTCACAGCACACTGACTGATTTACCATGTTTACAGTTCACTGTTTCTCTCAAGTTGCTAGAGTGTAAGTCACATTAGGAGTGGGATCTTTGAACATCTGGTTACTGATACATCTAAAAGCCAAAAAAATTGTACACAAGTACTCTCTTAGTAAATTTCAGAGGAACGATAAAAGACATCCTTATGTTGGGATGTAACTCTATTTGTGTTAATAGGTAGCATCATGCTTTCCCCTGGAGCCAGCTGCAGTTCACACATTTACAAGCCTGTGAGATACACTAAATAAATTCACTATACAAGACTATTAGAGTTATATAAAATTTTGGAACATCAAAATATCTCAAGAAATTAATGAACAACATTTAAAAACATGAATCCATTATCTGCATTGTTCTTTTCCAGGCACTTCTGTCCTACCAGGGAGGGGGACTGTGAGTGGAACAGGTGAAGGTGACACAATTGACTGTTATTCAGTGGGATCTATTCAAGAGAGTACTCCGTTAGCAGCAGTAATTAGAACATTGGAGAAAATAAAAATTATGGAAAGTTATGAATAGCTTATTCTTTCAGAAATAGATGTCTCAGGTAATGTGTTCTAGGAATTCAGGGCCACACAGGTGCTTCAGGTGAGGGTGAGCTAGCCCTGGATTGACATCTTCATCTTCTCACATTTAGGAGCTACCGGGGAGTTCTCCAGGACGACCATTACACCTGGGAGTTCCCAGACAGGTAGGTGAACAAGATGACATTTCCATATTTAAAGTTAATAGAATTAGTAGACGGGCTCTGATATCATAGCAACAGAATTCTTCTGCTAATATTCCAAATCTGACCTTAATATTCATCATTATGTTCTGTCAGAGACCACGACTTTAAGAGAAGGCAGCGGCACTACGGGGACTGGATTGAGACCTGGTGAGAAAATGTTCCTGGAGTTTGGGGTTTCCCATGAGTGGTGATTCTTTTTCACCTTGCCTGTGGGGAAATGGCTTTTATGCAGTGGTTTCCATTTGCATCTAGTGTTTCTTATATTTAACATACTTTACAGAACCTCTTACTATTGACTCTAGTCTTACAATTATTAACTTTGTAATGAAAGGCTGTTGGTGAAGTTACCCTGTGAGGACCTGCAAATTATTAAGTCAGGGAGACCTCAGAAATATTGCATGTCTGGGAAAGTGTAAAACATGTGAATACCAAAACAAAGGAAAGAACAGCTTGACCAGGCAGTGGTGCAGTGGATAGAATGTTGGAATGGGATGCAGAGGACCCAGATTCAAGACCCTGAGGTCGCCAGCTTGAGCGCGGGCTCATCTGGTTTGAGCAAAGCTCACCAGCTTGGACCCAAGGTTGCTGGCTTGAGCAAGGGATCACTAACTCTGCTGTAGCCCCAGGTCAAGGCATATGTGAGAAAGCAATCAATGAACAACTAAGGTGCTGCAACGAGGAACTTATTCTCATATCTCTCCCTTACTCTCTTTCTGTCCTCTCTCTCTTTTTCTGTCTATGTCACACACACACAAACATTCACATTCAAATATTTCTCTGATTTTTCTTCCATGATAGGCACAACTGTACAACCAGGACAACAAGCAACCGGGAGTGTGACAGGTAATGCTGAGAGCCGTTCTCTTTCTCCATCTCCTGTAATAGATGTGGTCGAATGACTTGGAAGGGTGCCTCATGCTGGGAACATAAGTATTTTATTGCTTTCTCAATGATGTGGACCTAGATTTTCTCTTCATCTTGATTTAGCAAAAGTGCCCTTTCATTAAACAAAGACACACTGAAACCCTTCTAGAAGCAGGTCAGCTGACAAAACCCTGAAGCTCTCTGACCCTTTGTGTTTCAGGCACCACTGGGGTGGCCCCTGGGACAACAGGTGCTCCTGGCAGTTCCAACCCAGGTGAGTCAAGGGATTGTTGGAGTCTTTTGTATCTCTTCCAGCAAATTAGATGTCACTTTTGGTATTATTTATTTCAGGAGTATCGCCATATTGTATTCCTACTTAAACTAACCCCTAATTATCCTTTCTTACCTTCCTTCCCTCAGAGGCCACTACATTGTCTGGGGAAGGTGGAATAACCAGAGGTGGAACAGACACAGGTGAGCATTGCTAAGCTAATACCTGCACCTCAGAATAACTTATTTAAACAGTGTTTTGAAAATATCCTATTCTCATTACACATGTTATGCTGAGAAAGTTTAGATTACAAAAGGACAAGCCAGTCATTATCTTGCATCCCTGTTACCTGACTTTATAAGACTCTGCACTAGACCATCATGAAATAAAAAAAGATAAATAAATAGTAATGTAGAGAGAAATTTTATATCTCCCCTCTAAATAAAGAGACATGGCAGTTTAATAATTTGTAAACTTGTCGTACAAAGAAATGTGACATGGTGCTCATATGGATGACATCTTGGTACTAAAAATAACAGGACTATACTTTGTTGCTTCAAAAGGACTTTAGATTCTTTTTAAATCATGTGGTGAACAAGCAATGGAAATAAGGACCTGAGGTGTTCTTGTTTTAGGTACCACTGGTGTAGTCTCTGGAAGAACCATGGAACCGGGAAGATACACAACAGGTTAGCCTCAAAATATATGTAAAAACCACACATTGGCAGCTTGGATGATATCTGCTGGCAAAAACACAATGTGTACTTCTCTCAACCGAGTCTTACTCCTTTTCTTCCTTTCTCTGTCAGAGGCCACAACTTCTACTGGAGGAAGTGGGACCACCCAAACAGGACTTCCAGGAGGTGAGCTCTTATAGTCTGAGGCTTTGGGGTTTATTCATTAACGTTTTATATGGTGGCAGTGAGCGTGTGTTGAAAGGTGAGCTGAGGAAATGGGACACACTCTCTCTGGGAGCAGAGCATGCCAGAGTCACAAACCTGAGTTTGCCTAGAGATTTCTGGTGTCACCTGTTTTCCTCTGAATTTGTATATCTTATCAGAGCTCTTGATTGGATGGCAAGGTTGACCTAACCTATGGGCCAGCCCCCTCCTAATTTCACCCAATTCTTATAGATTGTTTGCCATTTTCCATAGCACTTATTAACATATATCAAAATAACTTATTTTTCATGTTTACTGTTCACAACTGGTTACTGGTGTTGGAATGCAAGCCATGTTAAAGAAATTATTTGAATATTATGTTTAGTGATATAACTAGAGTCCTAAAACAAAATTGCACAGATTTACTTAATCAATATCAGTGACAGAATTAAGCAGATAGCTATTTTGAAGCTTCTCAACAGTTGTGTTAATAGTTTCCACCACACATTCACCTGGAGCTGTAGCAGTTCCCAGAATGGCAAGCAAGCCATGTATGATACAATAACTAAAATCACCATAAGAGGGTATTAGAAGAATCGCATTCTACTGTAAACCTCAGAGCATCCAAATATCTCATCAGAATATCTAAATGAATAACATTTAGACCCGCCATCTAAGTTTTTCCACCTGTAGGCACTTCTGTCTCAGCAGGGAGTCCTGGGACTGGAAGTGAAGCAGGTGAGGGTAGCATAAGTTTCTTTTCAATTTGCTGGGATATGTGGACAAGTGAACCCAGTAACAACAACGAGCATTAGGTTGTTCAGGATAGAAACCTGGAAAGTCATTGATGGCCCATATTTTCAGATATGCGGGTGGCAGATAAAGTCTTCAAGGCCACAGAGTTTTAAGGAGGCGGACATTGCAGTGTTAATGTCTCCTTCTTTCTCACATTTAGAAGCTGCAGGGAAATTGTTTAGAACAACTATTACACCTGGGAGTTCCCACACAGGTAGTAATAACAAGAAGAAATGTATATATTTAAATTCAAGAGAGTTAGTCTACCTGCTTTCATAGAATATCCACATAATTCTCCCATATATCCCAAATCCTTAGTCCTCACCATTCCCCATTTCCTTCCGTCAGAGGCCACAGCACTAACAGAACCGAACAGCACTCCTGGATCCAGACCGGGTAAAGAACGAGTACCATCATTTTGGGGGCTTACTGTATATTATGACCCCACATGGAGCACCTGCTCTGATGTGTGATCTTCCACTGTGTGTTTTGCATTTGCTACTAGTTTTATGTAGATTTAACATATTATAAAGAGCGCTCTAAATGCTGGCTTTTAGCCTCATAGTTCTAACTTTCTAAATAGGCTGCTGGTGAATCCAGTAAAACAGGTTTTCCTGTGATGCCATAACTCACAGTGAGATGTCTGGGGCACTTGAGACATATTTCATATCTTGGAGGAAGGGAAAATGATGTGACCTTTTAAAGAAGTTTATCCTAACACAGGTTTTCTGCTCAAAAGTGCAATAATGATATTCTGGATTTTTCTTGATACCTTAAAATATTTTTCTGGTATTCCTCCATGACAGGCACCACTAATGTACCAGGAGGAGAAGCAACTGCGAGTGTGACAGGTAAACCTGGGTCTTTTTTTCCCCCTCAATTTGTTGCATGAAGTGCCTGAAAATAGTGCCTCATGCTGGGAACATACTATCTTCATTGCCATCTTAATGATCTGGGTTATAAGAAAGTCAGAGCTTCCCACCTCATCAGGAAGCAGTGATTGGCCCTCAGTTATAACAAAGATAATCTAGAGTCCGTCTAGAGTCAGGTCTTCAGGACACAACAGTGAGTCACTGTGAAGACCTCAAACCCTTTGTGTTTCAGGCACCACTGGCATAGCTCCTGGCACAACCCTTGCCACAGGAAGTTCCAACACAGGTGAGCCAACATGTTGACATAGTATCTTCAGCATGTCCACCCACAACTAGATGTCTTCTCTGATACTATATTGTGCAAGGAAACCACCATGTCTCTTCCAGAATCCTTAGATAGTCTCTCATTGCCTCTTTTCTCCTTCACTTTCTCAGAGGCCACGACTATCCCAGGACAAAGAGCAACAACCAGACTTGGAATAAACACAGGTGAGCGCTGCTAAGCTAATACCTGCACTTTATACTAAATTTTTAAAAGTCTTCTGCAAATAGAACTACTCTGCTCGTGTATGTTACATAAGGCCAGTTTATATTAAAAAAGAAAACAGACAAGCCAGTTCTTACACGAATACCTTTATTGCCCTGGCTTATAAGAATTGGTATGTGGAGATGCCGATTTCTATTTAAGTCACATTGTGGACAAGCTTTTGAACTGGTGACCACTGTCTCTTTCTGGCTTTAGGTACCACTGGCACGGCCTCTGGAGAAGCCCTGGAACCTGGAAGATACAACACAGGTAAGTCTGAAAGTACATTGCAAATCAGGCGTTGACACTGTGGATGATATATTCTGGGAAAAAAAAAACCACACTGTGTACTTTATCCCAACCTATTCTTACACTTTTTCTTCCTCTATCAGAGGCCACAACTTCCATGGGAGAAAGTGGGACCACCCAGGCCAGATTTCCAGCAGGTGAGCTCTTTTGGTCTGAGGCTTAGGGGTTATTTATCCATGTTTTGTATGGTGGCAGTGAGCACACATGGCCAGGTGAACTGATAAATAAGTCTGCCTTCGCTGGAAATAGTTAAGCCAGAATCTCAACACTGGGTTGGCCTCAGGATTCCTAGAACTTCCATATCCCTGTCTGGATTCCCAGGGCCCAGACTCGCAGAGCTAGCTGTTGGGTGGTAGGGGTGAGACCAACAAGCCTACAGCCTCCGCTGCCAAGACCCCAGTGCTATCTGTTTGGCATCATAGCACACTGACTGATTTACCATGTTTATTGTTCAACACTGGTCTCCAGCAGCTAGACTGTGGGCACATCAGGGAAGAGATCACTGAGTATTGGTTACTGATATATCTAAAGGCCAAAAACAATATTGCCCCAAAAAATCATTTAATAAAATTCTAGGGAATTTTAGAATAGGGATGAAAGACATCCTTATGTTGGGACGTCACTCTACTTGTGTTAATAGGTAGCCCCATTCTTTCCACTGGAGGCAGCAGCAGTTCACACATTTACAAATATTGAGATATACACTAAATAAATTCACCATACAAGAATATTAGAGACAGAGTGTTCTATTAAAATTTGTTTTATCAATATACCTCAAGTAATTAATAAATAACATTTAAAAACATAAACCCATTCAAGATGAACCCATTCCTCCATAGGCACTTCTGTCCCACCAGGGAGTCCAGGGACTGGGAGTGGAACAGGTGAGAGTGACAAGATTGACTTTGTGTTCAGTGGGATCTGTGCAAAAGGGTGCTCCTGTAGCATCCGTGATTACAGTGTTGGTCAAAATAGGAAAGTATGGAAAGTTATTGATGACTCATTCTTTTAGAAATCAAGGTCTCAGGTAATGTGTTCTAGGAATTCAGGGCCACACCGGCACTTCAGGTGAGGCTGAGCTAGCCCTGGATTGACATCTTCATCTTCTCACATTTAGGAGCTACCGGGGAGTTCTCCAGGACGACCATTACACCTGGGAGTTCCCAGACAGGTAGGTTAACAAGAGGACGTTTCCGTATTTAAGGTCAATAGAGTTAGTAGATCTGCTCTGATACATAGCAACAGAATTCTTTTCCTGATATTCCAAATCTGACCTCAATATTCATCATTTTCTTCCGTCAGAGGCCACGACTTTACGAGAAGGCAGCGGCACTACGGGGACTGGAATGAGAGCTGGTGAGAAAATGCTCCTGCAGTTTGGGGTTTCCCATGAGTGGAGGCTGTTCTCAGCCTCGCCTGTGGGGAGGTGTGCTTCCTGCAGTGTTTCCACTTCTTTCCATTTTTCTTAGATTTACCTTGTGTTGCTCTCTAGCCTCACTGATGTCAGCTTTGTAAAGAAAGGCTGTTGGTGAACTCAGTGTGAGAGTTTTACCCTGTGCAGATACTCAGATCACTAAGTCAGAGGGAGCTGAGTAATATTGCATATCAGGGAGATAGTAAAACAATGTGAAATCTTAAACAGGTATCTTCTTTAGAAATGTTCTTCTTGCTCAGAAGACCAATAATGATATTTAATATTTAGCTGCCATATTAAAACATTTATTCTGGTTTTCCTCCCACAGCAGGCACAGCTACAGAACCAGGACAACAAGCAGCCGGTAGTGTGACAGGTAATGCTGAGAGACAGCTACCTTTTCCTCTGAATCCCTTGTCAATGGAATGACTTGGATGGGTGCTTCATGCTGGGAACATTAATATTTTATTGCTGCTTTAATGATATGGGCCAAAGCAAAGGCCTAGACTTTCACTTCATCTTGAATTAGCAAAAAGGGTCCTTTCACTTAGCAAGGACACACAGTGGCCCTTCTAGAAGCAGGTCAGCAGACAAAACCCTGCAGCTTCTGACCCTTTGTGTTTCAGGCACCACTGGGGTGGCCCCTGGGACAACTGTTGCTCCTGGCAGTTCCAACCCAGGTGAGTCCAGAATTTGTTGGAGTCTTTTATATCTCTTCCAGCAAATTAGATGTCACTACTGGTGTTATTCATTGCAGGGGTATCAGTATATCTTATTTATAACATTTATTCTCTAATTACCCCTTTTCTTCTCTCTCTTTATATTTCTCTCTCTCTCTCTCTCTCTCTCTCTCTCTCTATATATATATATATATATATATATATATATATATATATATATATATATAATTTTACTTTATTTTTTTTCCAAAGTTAGAAGTGGGGAGGCAGTTAGAGTGACACCTGCATGTACTGGACTGGGATGCACCTGGCATACCCACCAGAGGGTGATAGGGTGATGCTCTGCCCATCTGAGTCACCGTTCAGTTGTGGCCAGAGACATTCTGGTGCCTGAGGCAGAGGCCGTGGAGCCATCCTCAGCGCCCGGGCCAACTTTGCTCTAATGGAGCCTTGGCTGCAAGAGGGGAAGAGAAAGATAGAGAGGAAGGAGATGGAGAAGGGTGGAGAAGCAGATGGGTGCTTCTCCTGTGTGCCCTGGCTGGGAATTGAATCCAGAACTTCCAGACACTGGGCCGAGCTCTTCTGCTGAGCCAACCAGCCAGGAATCCCCTAGTTACCCTCTTTTACCTTCCTCCCCCCAGAGGCCTCTACATTCTCTGGAGAAAGTGGAATAACCAGAGGTGGAACAGACACAGGTGAGCATTGCTAAGCTAATACCTGCTTCTCAAAATAATTTCTTCAAACAGTGTTCTGAAAATATCCTACTCCTTTCAAATATATTATATTGTGAAAGTTTATATTACAATAGGACAAGCCACTCACTATCTTGCATCCTTGTTACCTGAGTTTATAAGACATTCATAGACCACAATGAAGTAAAAAAAGATAAGTAAATAGTAATATGGTGATTAATTTCATATCTCTCCTCTAAATAGACGACATGGCAGTTGAGAACTGAGTAAACTTATTGTACAAAGAAATGTTACACGGGGCTCATATGGGTGACTTCTTGGTACTAAAAGTAACAGGACTATACTTTGTTGCTTCAAAAAGAGTAGATTTAAAAAAAAAAAAATCACTCGATATACAAGCAATGGAACTAAGGACCTTACATGTTCTTGCTTTAGGTACCACTGGCGTAGTCTCTGGAGAAACAGTAGAACCGGGAAGATACACAACAGGTTAGCCTCAAAATATATGTAAAAAATGCACATTGGCACCTTGGGTGATATATTATGACAATAACTCAATGTGTACTTCTCTCAACCCTGTCCTACTCCATTCTTCCTTTCTCTATCAGAGGCCACAACTTCCATGGGAGGAAGTGGGACCACCGAAGCAGGACTTCCAGGAGGTGAGCATTTTTAGTCTGAGGCTTTGGAGTTATGTATCAATGTTTTATATGGTGGCAGTGTGCATGTGAGGGCAGGTGAATTGAGGAAATGGGATGCACTTTCTCTGGGAGCAGAGCATGCCAGAGTCACAAACCCGGGGTTCAAAGGAATTTCTGTCATCACATGTCTTGCTCTGAATTTGTACATCTAATCAGATCTCCTGATTGAATGGCAAGAAGACCTCCCTATGAGTGAGACCATGCCCACACTGACCAAATTCTTATATATGGTTTGTCATTTTCTCATAACACTTATTAACATACAACAAATTGACTTACTTTTTATGTATACTGTTCATGGCTCGTTTTTGGTTACTGAAATGTAAGCCATGTTAAGGAAAATCTTTGAATATTGGGTTCAGTGAAACATCCAAAGTCCTAAAACAAAATTTCACATAAGACTTGTGGGGTAAATATCAGTGACAGGATTAAGCAGATATTAATTTTGAAGCTTCCCAGTAATTGCGTTAATAGGTTCCACAACACATTCATCTGTAGCTGCAGCAGTTCCAGAATAGCAAGCAATGTAGAAGACACTAAATAATTTTGCCATAGGATGGTATTAGGAGAATAACGTACCCTTGTAATCCTCAGAACATCAAACACCTCAAGAGTTAGAAGAATAACGTTTAGAAACTTGAACCATTATCTACCTTTCTCCTCCTGTAGGCACTTCTGTCTCAGCAGGGAGTCCGGGAACTGGAAGTGAAGCAGGTGAGGTTGTTATAGGTCTGCTTTCAATTTGCTGAGATATGTGGACAAGGGAACTCCTGTAACAGCAATGAGCATTAGGTTGTTCAGGATAGAAACCTGGAAAGTTATTGATAGCCCATATTTTCAGAAATAAAGGTGGCAGGTAATGTCTTCAAGGCCACAGAGTTTAAAGGAAGGGACTAATGCTGTGTTAATGTCTCCATCTTTCTCACATTTAGGAACTACAGGAAAATTCTTTAGAACAACCATTGCACCTGAGAGTTCTCACATAGGTAGGTGAACAAGACAAAATCTGTGTATTTAAACTCAAAGTTAGTATGGCCACTCTGATAAAATATTTACATAATTTTTCCATTTATTCCAAATCCTCAGTCCTCACCATTCCCCATTTTCTTCCCTCAGAGGCCACAACACTAACAGAAGGCAGTGGCACTCCTGGGACAGGATCCAGACCTGGTGAGAACAAGTACCATTATTGACATCTGCTGTAAATTATGATCCTATGTATGGCTACCTGCATGGAAGTGTACTTTCCCACTGAGAAGTTTGCATTTTCTACTAGCTTTGTTTAGATTTAATATTATTAAAAAAGCTTTCAATACTGGCTTTTAGCCTCATAATTCTAACTTTCTAAATAAACTGGTGGTGAAACTGGTAGAGAGATTTCTCCTGGGCTGCCATATCCCACAGTGAGAGGTCATGGGGCTGCAGAGAGGTGAACTGGAGAGGTGTTGCATATCTTGGAAGAAGGAAAAAGCAATGTGACTTCTTAAAGAAGCCTATCCTATATAAAGGTTTTATGCTCAAAAAGCAATACTGATATCCAGTATTTCTCTTGAAACATTCAAATATATTTGTTTTTATTTCCCTTGATAGGCACCACTGAAGTACCAGGAGGGCAACCAACAGGGAGTGTGACAGGTAAGCCATCCTGAAAGCCACCTGTTTGTTCACCTTGAATGGAGTGCCTGGGTGTGGTGCCTCATGCTGGGAACATATTATTTTTTTCTTGTCTTAGTGATGTTAGTTATATGAATGTCCTGGATTCCTACCTCATCAGGAAGTATAGAATGGGTCTTTAGCTAATAAACATCAGCTAAGAGTCCCTCTAGAGTCAGGTCTTCAGGACACAAAAGTGAGTCACTGTGAAGATCTCAGACCCTTTGTGTTTCAGGCACCACTGGCATAGCCCCTGGCACAACTGTTGCCCCAGGAAATTCCAACACAGGTGAGCCAACATGGTGACCTGGTATTTTCAGTATGTTCTCCCACAAATTATGTCTTTTCTAATATTATACTGTGCAGGGAAACCACCATGTCTCTTCCAGGATCCTTAAGTCATCTCTTATTTTCTCTTTCTCCTTCATTTTCTCAGTGGCCACAACAATCCTGGGACAGAGAGGAACAACCAGACTTGGAATAAACACAGGTGAGCGCTGCTAATCTAATACCTGCACTTCAGAGTAACTTTTTAAAGTCTACTGAAAATATATGTACTCTGCTCATGTATGCTATATAAGGCCTGTTTATATTTAAAAAGATAAAGGCAAGCCAGTTCTTAGATGAATACCTTTATTGCCTTAGCTTATAAGAGGTGCTAAGTGAGAAATTGATTCCTCTTTAAAACACATTAAGTACAATTAATTGAACTAGTAACCACTGTGTCTTTCGGGCTTTGTGAAAAACTCTGGAACCAGGAAGTTACAACACAGGTAAGTCTGGAAATACATATGAAAACTGAATTTTGGCCCCTTGGATGATACAATCTGACAAAATCACAGTATGTGCTTTCTTCCAACCTATTCTTACTCCTTCTATCAGAAGCTCCAATTTCCAAGGTAGGACGTGAGTCCACCCAGCTGGATTTTCAGGTGGTAAATTTTTTATTCTGAGGATTTTTTTTTTCAGAGACAGAGAGAGAGTCAGAAAGATGGAGAGACAGGGACAGATAAACAGGAACGGAGAGATGAGAAGCATCAATCATTAGTTTTTTGTTGCACGATGAGACACCTTATTTGTTCATTGATTGCTTTCTCATATGTGCCTTGACTGCGGGCCTTCAGCAGACTGAGTAACCCCTTGCTCGAGCCAGCAACCTTAGGTCCAAGCTGGTGAGCTTTGCTCAAACCAGATGAGCCTGCACCCATGCTGGCGACCTTGGTGTCTCGAACCTGGGTCCTCCGTATCACAATCCGATTCTCTATCCACTGCACCACAGCCTGGTCTGGCGCATTTTTATTTTTTTAATTAAATTTCTGTATATTTGACTATAGTGAAGATGTGAGTGGGAAGGTGGGCTAAAGAAATGGACCTGTATTCTCTTTGGGAACAGTGTGTGCCAGGGTCACAAACCTAGTCTACTTAGGATTTTTCTGGTTTTGTGCATTCAAACAGAGCTCCTGGTGGGATGGCAGGAATGATTTACCTATGGGCCAGTAACTGCCCACATTGACCCAAGTCCAAAATATGGCTTGCCCTTTACCATGCCATTTAGTAATATACATCAACTTAACTTATTTAACATAGTTGCTGTTCATGTCCAATCTCCACTGCTAGATTTAGACACTTTAGGGAATAATCTTTGAATTTTGTGCTCAGTAACACATCCAAAGTCCTAAATCAAAATTTCACAGAAGATTTGCTTAATACATATCAGTGAAAGGATCAAACAGGTGGTTATTTTGAAGCTTCTTAAGAGTTGTGTTTATCGGAAGCAGCATGGTTTCACCTGGAGCCAGCAGCAGTTCACAGAAAGGCAAGCCGGGTGGGGAACACTCAACAAATTCACCCATGAGAATATTAGAGGCACAGAGTTCTACTTTACATTGGAAAGTATCAAAATATCTCAAGTAATGGATGAATACCATTTAGAAAGTAGTATCCATCCTCTGGCCTTTTTCCTTCTTTAGGCACCTCTATCACATCAGGGAGCCCAGGAACTGGAAGAGAAACAGGTGAGACTGACACAGGTTCCTTGCAATTTCATTGGGATCTGTGGACAAGGGAACTCCAGTAGCAACAATGAGCTTCAAGTCATTTAAAGTAGGAAATTGTGGAAAGCCTAGGATGGCTCAGATTTTCAGAAATAGAGGTCTCAGGTACATTCTTCCAAGGGTTCAAGGACACAGAAATTGAAGGAGGGAGCTAATGCTGTTTTGACACGTTTATCTTTCTCCCTTTCTGATGCCACAGGAGAATTCTCTAGGACAACCATTATACCTGGAAGTTCCCACACAGGTAGGAGAACAATAAGAAATATTCATATTTAAATGCAATAGAGTTAGTATGTTTGCTTTCATAGAGAAATATTCACATAATCCTTGCCTTAATATCCCAAATCCTCAGTCCTCACCATTCCCCATTTCCTCACTTCAGAGGCCACAACACTGACAGAAGGCGGCGACACTCCTGGATCCAGACCCGGTAAGAACGAGTGCCACCATATTGGGTTTACTGTAAATTATGACCCTACGTATGGATATCTGCATGGAAGTGTGCTTTTTGATTGAGAGGTTTGCATTTACTACTAGTTTTGTTTAGATTTAGCATTATTAAAAAAGCTCTCAATACTGGCTTTTAGTCTCATAGTTATAACTTTCTAAAAAACCTGTTAGATAGGTTACTCCTTTCTGTTGAAACCCGTTAGATAGGTTACTCCTCTGATGCCACATACCGTACTGAGAAATTGTGGGGTTGGGGTGGGGGTCTGAGGAGTATTACACATTTGAAGAAGGGAAAGCAATGTGACATCTTACAGAAGCCTATCCTGATAAAAAGAATTCTGCTCAAATGAGCAATAATGTTATTCAGGATTTTTCTTGATACATTCAAGTATATTTCTGTTTTTTTTCCCCTCATGATAGGCACCACTACAGTACCAGGACGCCAGGAAACAGGGAGTGAGACAGGTGAACCTGGTGGCGGCCTCCTCTTATTTTTCACTTTGAATGAACGGAGTGCCTGGGAATGGTGCCTGATGCAGGGAACATAAAATTTCCATTGCCATCTGAATGACTTGAGTTATAAGAAAGTGACAGCTTCTCACCTAGTGAGGAAGCAATGAATGGGACTTTAGCAATTAAAGATAAGGTAGAGCTCTCGGTTCCTGCTGTCACCATTGCAGGGGCCTCCCTGATCTCTTGCCCTCCATGGAAAAAACAGGCTTTCTGCTTTTCCCTTGGCTTCTCTTCTGGCTTGCCTGTCTTGGTGAGACGCCAATAAACAGAATGGCCCACTGGAAAAAAAAAAAGTTAAGGTAGAGTCCTTGTAGAGTCAGGTCTTCAGGACACAATCCTGAGTCACAGTGGAGATCTCAGACCCTTTGTGTTTCAGGCACCACTGGCATAGCCCCTGGCACAACTGTTGCCCCAGGAAGTTCCAACACAGGTGAGCCAGCATGTTGACATAGTATTTTCTGCATAATCACCCACATATTAGATGTCATCTCTGATAGTGTACTGTGTAGAAAAACCAACATATTTTTCCCAGGTCCCTTAAGTAGTCTCCAATTCACTCTTTTCTCCTTCACTTTCTCAGAGACTACAACTATTTCAGGACAAAGAGCAACAACCAGAGTTGGAATAAACACAGGTGAGCACTGCTAAGCCAATACCTGCACTTCATACTAAGAGTATTCTGATAATATGTCTGCTCTGCTCATATGTTATAGGAAGCTATTTATTTTTAAAAAATGTCAAGCCATTTCTTACATGAATACTATACGGCCTTAACTTATCAGAGCTGCAACGTGAGACATTGATTCCTATTTAAGTCTATTGTGGACAAGTAATTGAACTAGTGACCACTGTCTCTTTCTGGCTTTAGGTACTACTGGCACGGCCTCTGGTGAAACCTTGAGACCTGGAAGTTACAACACAGGTAAGTCTGAAAGTACATGTGAAACCTGGACAATTGGCAACTTGAGCGATATATTCTGACAAAAGCACAGGATGCACTTTCTGCCAACTTATTCTTACTACTTTTCTTCTTATATCCATCAGAGGCCACAACTTCCATGGTAGGAAGTGGGACCACACAAGCCAGATTTCCAGGAGGTGAGCTCTTTTAGTGTGAGGCACTTGGGTTATTTTTCAAAGTTTTGAGTGGCAGCAGGGAATACATGCTTGGGAAGGTGAGCTGAAGTAATTATTGTACCTTCCTCTGGGAATACGGAGTTAGAGTCCTAGCCTGGTATTGGCCTTGGGATTCCTTGGACTCACATATCAATGTCTGGATTTCTAGAAGCCAAATTTGCATAGCTAGTCGGTGGGTGGCAGGGATAAGGCCGTTTTATAGCTTTTGCTGCTCAGACCGAGTGCTATGGGTTTGACATTTTCTCATAGCACACTGACTTATTTATCATGTTTACTGTTCAGTGCTGGTCTCCAGCAGCTAGAATGTGGCATATCATAGAAAGGATCTTGGAATGTTGGTTACTAATACATATACAGGCCAGAAACAATATTGCCCAAAACACTCATTTAATAAATTTCCAGGAAACGATGAAAGACATCCTTATGTTGGGGCGTCACTCTACTTTTGTTAATAGGGAGCACCAGGATTCCCCTGGAGACAGCAGCAAGCAGTTCACACATTTATAAGCCTGTGAGATACACTAAATAAATTCACCATAGGAGACTATTAGAGTCACAGACTAGTATAAAATGTTGGAATATCTAAATACCTCAAGTAATAAATGAACAACATTTAAATACATGAATCCAATATTTGCATTTTTCTTTTTCAGGTACTTCTGTCCCACCAGGGAGTCCAGGGACTGGGAGTGGAACAGGTGAGGGTGACAAGATCGACTTTTATTCAGAGGGATCTATGCAACAGGGTACTCTGGTAAAAGCAATGATTAAAATGTTAATTGGTCAAAATAGAATTATGAAAAGCTATTGATGACTCATTCTTTCAGAAATCGAGGTCTCAGGTAATGTGTTCTAGGAATTCAGGGCCACACAGGTGCTTCAGGTGTGGCTGAGCTAGCCCTGGATTGACATCTTCATCTTCTCATATCTAGGAGCTACTGGGGAGTTCTTTAGGACAACCATTGTATCTGGGAGTTCCCAGACAGGTAGTTTAACAAGACGACGTTTCCATATTTAAAGTCAATAGAGTTAGTGGAACTACTCTGATACAATAGCAAAGAAATTCTTTTCCAAATATTGCAAATCTGACCTCGACATTCATCATTTTCTTCCTTCAGAGGCCACGGCGTTAAGAGAAGACAGCAGCACTACGGGAACTGGATTGAAAACTGGTGAGAAAACATTCCTGCAGTCTGGGGTTTTCCCTGAATTGTCTCTTCTTAGCCTCGCATGTTGGGAGGTGTGCTTCAGTACAGTGGCTTCCATTTGCATCTAGTGTTCCTCATATTTAACATAGTTTAAAGATACTCTCACTACTGACTGTTGCCTCATAATTGTTAAACTTTATAAGTAAAGGCAGTTGGTGAAGTTACTCTGAGAAGGTCTGCAAATTATTAAGTCAAGGAGAGCTCAGAAATATCGCATGTTTTGGAAAGGGTGAAAGCAAAGTGAATAACTAAACAGGCATACCCTAAGAAAACATATTTTTTGTAAAGAGGAATAATGATCCTATTTAATATTTTCCTGTTACATACAAATATTTCTCTGATTTTCTTCCATGACAGGCACAACTGCAAAACCAGGACAACAAGCAACCGAGACTGTGACAGGTGATTCTTACAGCCGTATTCTTTCTCCATCTCATGTAACAGATGCCGTGGATTGACTTGGAAGGGAAGGGTGTCTCACACTGGCAACATCACTATTTTATTGAGTTCTCAATGGTGTGGGCCATAGCAAAGGCCTAGACTGTCTCTTCATCTTGAATTGTTGAAAATGGTCCTTTCATTTAGCAAAAACACAACAAGGCATTTCTAGAAGCAGGTCAGCAGACAAAACCCTGCAGCTTCCAACCCTTTGTGTTTCAGGCACCACTGGGGTGGCCCCTGGGACAACAGGTGCTCCTGGCAGTTCCAACCCAGGTGAGTCAAGAGGTTGTCAGATCTTTTGTATCTCTTCCAGACTTCTGGTCTTATACATTGCAGAGATATCAGCATACATTCTCTCTAACATTTATTTTATTATTACCTTTCTTCTCCTTCTTTCCCTCAGAGGCCACTACGTTCTTGGGAGAAAGTAGAATAACTGGAGTCGAAACAGACACAGGGCAGCATTGCTAAGCTAACACCTCCATCTCAGAATAACTTCTGAGTTATTCTAACAGTGTTCTGAAAAGACCCTACTGTCTTTACATGTTAAACTGGGAAAGTTTAGATTAAAAAGGCCAAGCCATTATTCCCTTGTCTCCTTATTGCCAAGTTTATATGTCCCTTCACTAGACCATTGTAAAATTAAAAGTGATAAGTATATAGTAATAGGAACAGAAATTTCATATCTCCCCTCTGAATAAAGACATGGCAGCTGAGAAGTTGAGAACTGAGTCAGGTTGTTGTACAAAGAAATGTTACATGAGTCTCATATGGGTAACCTCTTGGTACTAAAAGTAAGAGGGTTGTACTTTGTTGCTTCAAGGAGAATCTAGATTCTTTTTAAATCACGTGATGAACAGGCAATGGAACTAAAGACCTTGACCTGTTCTTGTTTTAGGTACCACTCGTATAGTCTCTGGAGGAACCATGGAACCGGGAAGAGACACAACAGGTTAGCCTGGAAATATATGTAAAAACGGCACATAGGCAGCTTCCGTGATATATTATGACAATAACTCAATGTGTACTTTTCTCAACCCTGTCTTATTCCTTTTTTCCTTTCTCTATCAGAGGCCACAACTTCTGTGGGAGGAAGTGGGACCACCCAAGCAGGACTTCCAGGAGGTGAGCATTGTTAGTGTAAGGAGTTGGAGTTATTTCTCCATGTTTTATATGGTGGCAGTGACCATGTGAGGAAAGGTAAATTGATGAAATGGGACGCACTTTCTCTGGGAGCAGAGCATGCCAGATCACAGACCTGGGTTGAAAAGGAATTTCTGTCATCACATGTCCTGCTCTGAATTTGTACATCTAATCAGAGCTCCAGGTTAGATAGCAAGGAAGACCAGGCTTATAGGCCAAACCCTGGCCAGTTCTGCTCAAATCTTTCATAGAGTTTGCCAATTACCCATAGCACTTAATAACATACAAAAAAATTGACTCATTTGTCAAAAAATCCAGTTTGCAGCTGGCCTTCAATTGTTGCAAAGTAAGCCAAATCAAAAAAATAATCTTTGCATACTGTCTTTAGTGATATAACCAAAGTCCTAAAACAAAATTGCACAGGAGATGTACATGATCAATATAAGTGATAAGGTTACATAGATATTCATTATGAAGCTTCTCAACAGTTGCGTTAATAGGTTCTACCACGCATTCACCTGGAGCTGCAGCAGTTCCCAGAATGGCAAGCAATGTACAAAACAGTATAAATTCACCATTGGAGAGTAATCTATTAGAAGAATAACGTTCCACTGTATTTCTCAGAACATCAAACATCTCCAGAGTTAGAAGAATGACATTTAAAAAGTTGAACCATCATCTACCTTTTTCCTCCTGTAGGCACTTCGGTTTACTGTTCAGTCTGGTCTCCAGCAGCTAGAATGTGGTTCATCACAAAAGAATCTTGAAATGTTGGTTACAGATACATCTAAAGGCCTAAAACAATATTGCGCAAAACACTCATTTAATAAATTTACAGCTTGACCTGGCAGTGGCACAGTGAATAGAACATCAGATTGGGATGTAGAGGACCCAGGTTTGAGGCCCCAAGGTTGCCAGATTGAGCAAGGGCTCGTCTGGTTTGAACAAGGCTCACCAGCTTGAACCCAAGGTTGCTGACTCGAACAAGGGGTCATTGGCTCTGCTGTAGTACCCTGGCCAAGGCACATATGAGAAAGCAATCAATGAACAACTAAGGTGCCAGAATTAAGAACTGATTCTCCTTATCTGTCTCCCTTTCTGTCTCTCTGTCCCTATTTGTCTCTCTCTCTATCTCTGATCTCTCTGTCTCTGTCACAAAAATTAAAAAAAATAGAAAAAAATTTTCCAGGGAATGATGAAAGTTATCCTTATGCTGGGACGTCACTCTACTTGTGTTAATAGGTAGCACCAGGATTCCCCTGGAAACTGCAGCAAGAAGTTCACACATTTACAAGCCTGTGAGATACACTAAATAAATTAATCATAGGAGACTATTAGATTCACCAAGTTATATAAAAATTTGGAATATGAAAATACCTCAAGTAATAAATGAACAACATTTAAATACATGATTCTATATTCATGTGTTTTTTTTCCAGGCACTTCTGTCTCACCAGGGAGTTCAGGGACAGGGAGTAGAACAGGTGAGGGTGACAAGATTGACTTTATTTCAGAGGGATCTATGCAACTGGGTACTCTGGTAGAAGCAATGATTAAAATGTTAATTGGTCAAAATAGGATTATGAAAAGTTATTGATGACTCATTCTTTCAGAAATCAAGGTCTCAGGTAATGTGTTCTAGGAATTCAGGGCCACACAGGTGCTTCAGGTGAGGCTGAGCTAGCCCTGGATTGACATCTTCATCTTCTCACATCTAGGAGCTACCGGGGAGTTCTATACGACAACCATTGTATTTGGGAGTTCCCAGACAGGTAAGTGAACAAGACGACGTTTCCATATTTAAAGTCAATAAAGTTAGTAGACCTACTCTGATACAACAGCAAAAAAACTCTTTTCCTAATATTCCAAATCTGAACTCGACAACATCATTTTCTTTCATCAGAGGCCACGACTTTAAGAGAAGGCAGCAGCACTACAGGGACTGGAATGAGAGCTGGTGAGAAAACGCTCCTGCAGTTTGGGTTTTCCCTGAAATGTGACTTTTCTTAGCCTCCCATGTTGGGAGGTTTGCTTTCCTGCAATAGTTTCCATTTACATCTAGTGTTTCTAATATTTAACATAGTTTGCAGATACTCTCACTACTGATTCTAGCCTCATAATTGTAAACTTTGTAAGTAAAGGCTGTTGGTGAAGTTACCCTGTGAAGATCTGCAAATTATTAAGTCAGAGAAAGCTCAAAAATATCGCATGTCTGGAAAAGGGTGAAAGCAATGTGAATAACTAAACAGGCATACTCTAAGAAAATGTATTTCTTATAAAGAGGAATAATGATCCTATTTAATATTTTCCTTTCACATTCAAATATTATTCTGATTTCCATCCATGATAGGCACAACTGCAAAACCAGGACAACGAGCAACTGAGACTGTGACAGGTGATTCTTACAGCTGTTATATTTCTCCTTCTCAAGTAACAAATGCCGTGGATTGACTTGGAAGGGAAGGGTGTCTCACACTGGCAACATCACTATTTTATTGCATTCTCAATGGTATGGGCCATAGCAAAGGCTTAGACTTTCTCTTCATCTTAATTAGTGAAAAGGGTCGTTTCATTTAACAAAAACACACTGAGGCATTTCTAGAAGCAGGTCAGCAGACAGATCCCTGCAGCTTCCAACCCTTTGTGTTTCAGGCACCACTGGGGTGGCCCCTGGGACAACAGGTGCTCCTGGCAGTTCCAACCCAGGTGAGTCAAGAGGTTGTCACAGCCTTTCGTATCTCTTCTGGCAAATTAGAAGTCACTTCTGGTCTTATACGTTGCAGAAATATCAGCATACATTCTTCCTAACTTTTATTTCCTAATTACCTTTCTTCTCCTTTCTCTCAGAGGCCACTACATTCTCGGGAGAAAGCAGAATAACCGAAGGTGGAACAGACACAGGGCAGCATTGCTAAGCTAACACCTCCACCTCAGAATAACTTCTGAGTTATTCTAACAGTGTTCTGAGAATGTCCTACTCTCTTTACACATATTATAGGGACAGTTAAGATTACAGAAGGACAAGCCATCATTTGTCTCCTTATTACTAAGTTTATATGTCCCTTCACTAGACCATTTTGAAATTAAAAGTGATAAGTACATAGTAATAGGAACAGAAATTTCATATCTTCCCTCTGAATAAAGACATGGCAGCTGAGAAATTGAAAACTGAGTCAGGTTGTTGTACAAAGAAATGTTACATGGGTCTCATATGGGTGACTTCTTAGTACTAAAGTAAGAGGGTTGTACTTTGTTGCTTCAAGGAGAATTTAGATTCTTTTTAAATCACGTGATGAACAGGCAATGGAACTAAGGACCTTGACCTGTTCTTGCTTTAGGTACCACTCGTATAGTCTCTGGAGGAACCATGGAACCGGGAAGAGACACAACAGGTTAGCCTGGAAATATATGTAAAAACGGCACATAGGCAGCTTCCGTGATATATTATGACAATAACTCAATGTGTACTTCTCTCAACCCTGTCTTATTCATTTTTTCCTTTCTCTATCAGAGGCCACAACTTCCGTGGGAGGAAGTGGGACCACCCAAGCAGGACTTCCAGGAGGTGAGCATTGTTAGTGTAAGAAATTGGAGTTATTTCTCGATGTTTTATATGGTGGCAGTGACCATGTGAGGGAAGGTAAATTGATGAAATGGGATGCACTTTCTCTGGGAGCAGAACATGCCAGATCACAGACCTAGGTTGAAAAGGAATTTCTGTCATCACATGTCTTGCTCTGAATTTGTACATCTAATCAGAGCTCCTGGTTAGATAGCAAGGATGACCAAGCTTATGGGCCAAACCCTGGCCAATTAGGCCCAATTCATTCATACAGTTTGCCATTTTCTCATAGCACTTAATAACATACAAAAAATTGACTCATTTGTCACAAATCCAGTTTGCAGCTGGTCTTCAATTGTTGCAAAGTAAGCCATGTTAAAAAATAATCTTTGAGTAATGTCTTTATTGATATAACCGAAGTCGTAAAACAAAATTGCACATAAGCTGTGCATGATCAATATAAGTGATAAGATTATGTAGATAGCTATTTGTAAGTTTCTCAACAGTTGTGTTAATAGATATGTACCACCACATTTTTACCTGGAGCTGCAGCAGTTCCCAGAATGGCAAGCAATGTGGGAAACACTATAAATTCACCATTGGAGAATACTGTTTTGGAAGTATAAAGTTCCATTGTAATCCTCAGAACATCAAACATCTCAAGAGTTAGAAGAATAATATTTAGAAAGTTGAACCATCATCTACCTTTTTCCTCCTGTAGGCACTTCGGCCTCAGCATGGAGTCCGGGGACTGGAAGTGAAGCAGGTGAGGTTGTTATAGGTCTGCTTTCAATTTGCTGGGATATGTGGACAAGGGAACTCCTGTAACAGCAATGAGCATTAGGTTGTTCAGAAATAAAGGTGGCAGGTAATGTCTTCAAGGCCACAGAATTTAAAGGGGGGGACTAATGCTGTGTTATGTCCCCATCTTTCTCACATTTAGGAGCCACAAGGGAATTCTTTAGAACAACCATTACACCTGGGAGTTCCCACACAGGTAAGAAAAAAAGACAAAATCTGTGTATTTAAACTCAAAGTTAGCATGGCCACTCTGATGAAATACCCACATAAATCTCCCATATATCCGAGAAGCTCAGTCCTCACCATTCCCTATTTTCTTGTGTCAGAAGGAACAACACTAATTGAAGGAGGCGGCACTCCTGGGACTGGATCCAGACCTGGTGAGAATGAGTACTGTCATTGAAGTGTTTTCATAAAGCATGTCCCCACACGGGCCCCTACTGGGTCTCGTCCCTTCCCGCTGAGGGGTTGCATTTGCTACTAGCTTTGTATAGATTTAACATTTCATAAATAAAAACTCTAAATGTTGGCTTTAGCCTCATAATTGTAACTTTCTAAATAAGCTGGTGTTGAAACCAGAAGAGATTTCTCCTGGGCTGCCATATCCTACAGTGAGCAGTCGTGGGGCTGGGGGAGGGGAACTGGGGAGGTGTTGCATATCTTGGAAGAAGGAAAAGCAATGTGACATCTTAAAGAAGCCTATCCTATAATAAGGTTTTCTACCAAAAGAGCAATAATGATATTCAGTATTTTTCTTGGAACATTTATCTATTATTCTGTTTTGTTTTGTTTTGTTTTTCCTTTGATAGGCACCACTGAAGTACCAGGAGGGCGACCAACTGGGAGTGTGTCAGGTAAGCCATCAGAAAAGCCACCTCTGTTTTTTATCTTTGAATGGAGGGCCCCTGGGTATGGTGTCTCATGCTGGGAACATATTTTTCTTTTTACTTGTCGTAGTGATGTTAGTTATATGAATGTCCTGGTTTCCCACCTCATCAGGAAGTATAGAATGGGTCTTTAGCTAATAAACATAAGCTAGAGTCCTTCTAGAGTCAGGTCTTCAGGACACAACAGTGAGTCACTGTGAAGAACTCAGACCCTTAATGTTTCAGGCACCAGTGGCATAGCCCCTGACACAACCAAATTAACTTGTTCAAACAGTGTTCTGAAAATATTTCACTCTCCTTAAATATGTTAACCTGGGAAAGTTTAGGTTACAAAAGAACAAGCCATCATTCCCTTGTCTCCTTGTTACCTGAGTTTATATGTCTCTTCACTATACAATCCTGAAATCAAAAGTGATAAGTAAATTGTAATGTGAAGAGAAATTTCATATCACCCCACTAAAGATAGAGACGTAGCAGTTGAGAACTGAGTACACTTGTTGTATAAAGAAATGTTACATGGGTCTCATATGCTCAACTTCTTGGTGCTAAAAGTAACAGAGATATACTTTGTTGCTTCACAAGGAATTTAGATTCTTTTAAATCACCTGGTAAACAAGCATTGGAACTGGCACCTTGACCTGTCTTCTTTTAGGTACTACAGGTATAGTCTCTGGAGGAACTATGGAACCGGGAAGATACACAACAGGTTAGCCTGAAAATATATGTAAAAACACACATTGGCAGCTTCAGGATATATTATAACAAAAACTCAATGTATGCTTCTCTCAGCCCTGTCTTACTTTTTTTTCCCTTTCTCTATCAGAGGCCACAACTTCCATGGGAGGAAGTGGGACCACCCGTGCAGGACTTCCAGGAGGTGAGCATTTTCAGTCTGAGGCTTTGGAGTTATGTATCCATGTATTGTATGGTGCAGTGAGCATGCGAGGGCAGGTGAATTGAGGAAATGGATGTACTTTCTCTGGGAGCAGAGCATGCCAGAGTCACAAACCCGGGGTTTCAAAGGAATTTCTGTCATCACATGTCTTGCTCTGAATTTGTACATCTAATCAGAGCTCCTGGTTGGATAGAAAGGATGACTTAACTTATGGGCCAGACTCTGCCCAAATTGAGCCAATTCTTATATATGGTTTGCCATTCTTCCATAGCACTTATGACTAAACAGCCAATTGACTTATTTGTCATAAATATATTTCACAGCTTGTCTCCAATTGGTGGAATGTAAGTCACCTTAAAACAATCTTTGAGTGATGTATTCAGTTTTACAAACAAAGTCCTAAAAGAAAATTGCACAGAAGATTTTCATAATAAATAACAGTGACAGGATTAACCACATAGATTACTTGAAGCTTTCAGCAGTTGTGTTAATAGTTTCCACTACACATTCACCTGGAGCTACAGCAGTTTCCAGAATGGCAATCAATGTAGGAAACACTGTATAAATTCACCATCAGAGAGTAATCTATTAGAAGAATAATGTTCCCCTGTAATCCTCAGAACATCTAACACCTCAAGAGTTAGAAGAATATGATTTAGAAAGTTGAACCATCATCTACCTTTTTCCTCCTGTAGGCACTTCGGTCTCAGCAGGGAGTCCGGGAACTGGAAGTGAAGCAGGTGAGGTTGTTATAGGTCTGCTTTCAATTTGCTGGGATATGTGGACAAGGGAACTCCTGTAACAACAACGAGCATTAGGTTGTTCAGTATGGAAACCTGGAAAGTCATTGATGGCCCATATTTTCAGAAATAAAGGTTGCAGGAATATCTTCAAGGCGACAGAGTTTAAAGGAGGGGATTAATGCTGTGTAATGTCACCATCTTTCTCACATTTAGGAGCTACAGGGAAATTTTTTACAACAGCATTTACACGTGAGAGTTCTCATACAGGTAGGAGAACAGGAAGAAATATGCATATTAACACTGATAGTATAGTTAGTATTCTTGTTCTCATCAAATATGAACATAATTCTTCTCTCACGTCCCAAATTCTCAGTTGTCACCATTCCCCATTTCCTTCCATCAGAGGCCACAACACTGACCAAAGGCGTCCGCACTCCTGGAACTGAATCCAGACCTGGTGAGAACAAGTACCACTATTTTGGGGTTTTCTGTAAATTATAACCCTATGTATGGTTAGTTGCATGGGAGTGTGCCTTTCCACTGGTTGGCATTTTCTACTACTTTTGTTAAGATTTTACGGTATTTTAAAAAATTCTCGATACTGGCTTTCAGTCTCATAGTTCTAACTTTCTAATAAAACTGGTGGTGAAACCGTTAGATAGGTTACTCCTGTGATTCCACATACTGCACTGAGAAGTCCTGTGGCCGGGGTGGGGGTCTGCGGAGTATTACACATTGAAAAAGGGAAAGCAATGTGACATCTTACAGAAGCCTATACTGATAAAATATTTCTGCTCAAAAGAGCAATAATGTTATTCACTATTTTTCTTGATACATTCAAGTATATTTCTGTTTTTCTTCCTCTCATGATAGGCACCACTACAATACCAGGACGCCAGGAAACAGGGAGTGAGACAGGTGAACCTGGTGGCGGCCTCTTCTTATTTTTACTTTGAATGAATGAAGTGCCTGGGAATGGTGCCTCATGCAGGGAACATAAAATTTCCATTGCCATCTGAATGACTTGAGTTATAAGAAAGTGACAGCTTCTCACCTAGTGAGGAAGCAATGAATGGGACTTTTAATATAAATAATAATTTTGAGTCCTTGTAGTGTCAGTTCTTCAGGACACAAAAGTGAGTCACAGTGAAGAACTCAGACCCTTTGTGTTTCAGGCACCACTGGCATAGCTCCTGGCACAACCGTTGCCCCAGGAAGTTTCAACACAGGTGAGCCATCATGGTGACCGAATATCTTCAGCATGTCCACCCACAACTAGGTGTCTTCTATGATACTATACTGTTTCAGGAAACCAAAATCTCTCCATCAGGATCCTTAGATAGTCTCTCATTGCCTCTTTTCTCCTTCACTTTCTCAGAGGCCACAACTATCCTGGGACAAAGAGCAACAACCAGAGTTGGAAAAAACACAGGTGAGCGCTGCTAAGCCAATACCTGCACTTCATACTGAGTCTTCTGATAACATGTCTGCTCTGCTCATATGTTATAGGAAGAAGCCATTTATATTAAAAAAGTAAAAGGCCAGTCCATATATAATACCTTTATTGCTCTAGCTTATAAGAGCTGCAAACGTGAGACATCTATTTCTACTTAAATCATTGTGGACAAGCTTTTGAACTGGTGACCATTGTCTCTGTCTGGCTTTAGGTACCACTGGCATGGCCTCTGGAGAAACCCAGAAACCTGGAAGTTACAACACAGGTAAGTCTGAAAGTACATTGAAAATCAGACATTAACACTGTGGATGGTATATTCTGAAAAAAACACACTGGTACTTGATCCCAACCTATTCTTATGCCTTTTATTCTTCTATCAATCAGAGGCCACAACTTCCATGGGAGAAAGTGGGACCACCCAGGCCAGATTTCCAGCAGGTGAGCTCTTTTGGTCTGAGGCTTTGGGGTGATTTATCCATGTTTTGTATGGTGGCAGTGAGCACACATGGCCAGGGGAGCTGATAAATAAGTCTGCCTTCGCTGGAAATAGTTAAGCCAGAATCTCAACACTGGGTTGGCCTCAGGATTCCTAGAACTTCCATATCCCTGTCTGGATTCCCAGGGCCCAGACTCACAGAGCTAGCTGTTGGGTGGTAGGGGTGAGACCAACCTGCTCATAGCCTCCGCTGCCAAGGCCCCATGCTATCTGTTTGGGCATTTTTCATAGCACACTGACTGATTTACCATGTTTACTATTCACTGCTAGTCTCCAGCAGCTAGACTGTGGGCACATCAGGTAAGAGATCACTGAGTATTGGTCACTGATATATCTAAAGGTAAAAAACAATATTGTACTAAAGACTCATTTATTAAAATTTCAAGGAATGATGAAAGACATCCTTATGTTGGGATGTCACTCTACTTGTAGTAATAACTTCTTTCCACTGGAGCCCGCAACAGTTCACACATTACAAGTATTGAGATATACACTAAATTAATTCACCATACAAGAATATTATAGACAGAGTGTTCTATTAAATTTTGTTTTATCAATATACCTCAAGTAATTAATGAACAACATTTAAAAACATAAACCCAACCTCAATGATCTTTCTCCTTAGGCACTTCTGTCCCACCAGGGAGTCCAGGGACTGGGAGTGGAACAGGTGAGGGTGACAAGATTGACTCTGTGTTCAGTGGGATCTGTGCAAAAGGGTGCTCCTGTAGCATCCGTGATTACAGTGTTGGAAAGTTATTGATGACTCATTCTTTCAGAAATCGAGGTCTCATGTAATGACTTCTAGGAATTCAGGGCCACACAGGTGCTTCAGGTGAGGCTGAGCTAGCCCTGGATTGACATCTTCATCTTCTCACATTTAGGAGCTACCGGGGAGTTCTCCAGGACGACCATTACACCTGGGAGTTCCCAGACAGGTAGGTGAACAAGAAGACGTTTCTGTATTTAAGGTCAATAGAGTTAGTAGATCTGCTCTGATACATAGCAACAGAATTCTTTTCCTGATATTCCAAATCTGACCTCAATATTCATCATTTTCTTCCGTCAGAGGCCATGACGTTAAGAGAAGGCAGCGGCACTACAGGGACTGGAATGAGAGCTGGTGAGAAAACGCTCCTGCAGTTTGGGGTTTCCCATGAGTGGAGGCTGTTCTCAGCCTCGCCTGTGGGGAGGTGTGCTTCCTGCAGTGTTTCCACTTCTTTCCATTTTTCTTAGATTTACCTTGTATTGCTCTCTAGCCTCACTGATGTCACCTTTGTAAAGAAAGGCTGCTGGTGAACTCAGTGTGAGAGTTTTACCCTGTGCAGATACTCAGATCACTAAGTCAGAGGGAGCTGAGTAATATTGCATATCAGGGAGATAATAAAACAATGTGAAATCTTAAACAGGTATCTCCATTAGAAATGTTCTTCTTGCTCAGAAGACCAATAATGATATTTAATATTTATCTGCCACATTAAAACACTTATTCTGGTTGTCCTCCCACAGTAGGCACAGCTACAGAACCAGGACAGCAAGCAGCCGGTAGTGTGACAGGTAATGCTGAGAGACAGCTACCTTTTCCTCTGAATCCTTTGTCAATGGAATGACTTGGATGGGTGCCTCATGCTGGGAACATTAATATAAATATTTTAATGCTTTTTTAATGATATGCCCCAAAGCAAAGGCATAGAGCAGGGGTAGTCAACCTTTTTATACTTACTGCCAACTTTTGTATCTGTATTAGTAGTAAAATTTTTGAACCACCCACCGATTCAACAGTAATGGTCATTTATAAAGTAGAGAAGTAACTTTACTTTATAAAATTTATAAAGCAGAGTCACAGCAAGTTAAAGCAAATAATAATAATTACTTACCAAGTACATTATGTCAGATTTTCGCTAAGTTTGGGAGAATAAATCTTTATAAAACAACTTACTGTAGTTAAATCTATCTTTTTATTTATACTTTGGTTGCTCTGCTACCACCCACCATGAAAGCTGGAATGCCCACTAGTGAGTAGTAGGACAACCACTGGCCTAGACTTTCACTTCATCTTGAATTAACAAAAAGGGTCCTTTCACTTATCAGGACACACAGGGGCCCTTCTAGAAGCAATTCAGCAGACAAAACCCTTAAGCTTCTGACCCTTTGTGTTTCAGGCACCACTGGGATGGCCCCTGGGACAACTGGTGCTCCTGGCAATTCCAACCCAGGTAAGTCAATAGGTTGTTGGAGTCTTTTGTATCTCTTCCAGCAAATTAGATATTACTTCTGGTGTTATTCATTGTAGGCTTATCAGTATATCTTATTTAAAACTTTTATTGTCTAATTACCCTTTTTCTTCTCTTTCTCTCCCTCCCCCCTTTCTCTCTTTCCATATATATATATATATATATATATATATATATATATATATATATAATTTTCCCCCCCGAAGTTAGAAGCGTGGAGGCAGACTCCCAAATGTGCCTGACCAAGATCCACCCGGGATGTCCACCAGGGGGCAATGCTCTGCCCATTTGGATCACTGCTCAGTTGTGACCGGAGCCATTCTAGCACCTGTGGCAGAGGCCATGGAGCCATCTTCAGTGCCCAGGCCAACTTTGCTCCAATGAAGCCTTGGCTGTGGGAGGAGAAGAGAGAGATAGAGAGTAAGGGAGAGAGGGAAATGTGGAGAACAGATGAGTGCTTCTTCTATGTGCACTGACAGGGAATCAAACTTTGGATTTCTAGACACCGGCTGACACTCTACCACTGAGCCAACTGGCCAGGGCCCCCTAATTAACCTTTTTCGCCTTCTTTTTCTCAGAGGCCACTACATTCTCACGAGAAAGTGGAATAACCAGAGGTGGAACATACACAGGTGAGCATTGCTAAGCTAATTCCTGCATCTCAAAATAACTTCTTCAAACAGTGTTCTGAAAATATTCTACTCTATTTAAATATGTTATACTGGGAAAGTTTAGATTACAAAAGGACAAGCCATTATTACATTGTCTCCTTGTTACCTGAGTTTATATGTCCCTTCACTAGACAATCCTGAAATCAAAAGTGATAAGTAAATAATAATGTGAAGATAAATTTCATATCACCCTTCTAAAGATAGAGACATAGCAGTTGAGAACTGAGTACACTTGTTGTATAAAGAAGTGTTACATGGGTCTCCTATGCTCAACTTCTTGGTGCTAAAAGTAACAGAGATATACTTTGTTGCTTCACAAGGAGTTTAGATTCTTTTTAAATCACGCGGTAAACAAGCATTGGAACTAGCACCTTGACCTATTCTTTTTTAGGTACTACAGGTATAGTCTCTGGAGGAACTATGGAACCGGGAAGATACACAACAGGTTAGCCTGAAAATATATGTAAAAACACACATTGGCAGCTTCAGTGATATATTATGACAATAACTCAATGTGCACTTCTCTCAACTGAGTCTTACTCCTTTTTTCCTTTCTCTATCAGAGGCCACAACTTCCATGGGAGGAATTGGGACCACCCGTGCAGGACTTCCAGGAGGTGAGCATTTTTAGTCTGAGGCTTTGGAATCATTTATCGATAATTTATATGGTGGCAGTGAGCATGCGTGGGAAAGTGAATTGGAAATGGGACGCACTTTCTCTGCGAGCAGAGCATGCCAGAGTCACAAAGCTGTGTTACCAAGGAATTTCTGTCATCATATCTCTTGCTCTGAATTTGTACATCTAATCAGAGCTCCTGATTGAATGGCAAGAAGACCTCCCTATGAGCCAGACAATATCCACACTGACCAAATTCTTATATATGGTTTGTCATTTTCTCATAACACTTGTTAACATACAACAAATTGATTTACTTTTTATGTATTCTGTTCATGGCTAGTTTCCAGTTACTGGAAGGTAAGCCATGTTAAGAAAAACCTTCGAATAATTTGTTCAGTGATACATCTAAAGTCCTAAACAAAATTTCACGTAAGACTTGCTGGATAAATATCAGTGACAGGATTAAGCAGATATTAATTTTGAAGCTTCTCAGCAATTGCATTAATAGTTTCCACCATGCATTCACCTGGAGCTGCAGCAGTTCCCAGAATGGCAAGCAATGTAGGAAACACTATAAATTCATCACCGGAGAGTACTCTATTAGAAGAATAATGTTCCACTGTAATCCTCAGAACATCAAACACCTCAAGAGTTTGAAGAATAACATTTAGAAAGTTGAACCATCATCTACCTTTTTCTTCCTGTAGGCACTTCTGTCTCAGCAGGGAGTCCGGGAACTGGAAGTGAAGCAGGTGAGGTTGTTATAGGTCTGCTTTCAATTTGCTGGGATATGTGGACAAGGGAATTCCTGTAACAGCAATGAGCATTAGGTTGTTCAGGATGGAAACCTGGAAAGTCATTGATAGCCCATATTTTCAGAAATAAAGGTGGCTGGTATTGTCTTCAAGGCCACAGAGTTTGAAGGATGGAGCTAATACTGTGTAATGTCTCCATCTTTCTCACATTTAGGAGTTACAAGGGAATTCTTTAGAACAGGTGTCCCCAAACTACGGCCCGTGGGCCACATGCGGCCCCCTGAGGCCATTTATCCGGCCTCCGCCACACTTCCGGAAGGGGCACCTCTTTCATTGGTGGTCAGTGAGAGGAGCACTGTATGTGGAGGCCGTCCAATGGTCTGAGGGACAGTGAACTGGTCCCCTGTGTAAAAAGTCTGGGGACCCCTGCTTTAGAACAACCATTACATCTGGGAGTTCCCACAGAGGTAGGAGAACAACACAAAATATGTTATTTAAACTCAAAGTTAGTAGGGCCACTCTGATGAAATATTCACATAATTCTTCCATTTATCCCAAATCCTCAGTCCTCACCATTCCCCATTTGTTTCCATCAGAGGCCACAACACTAACAGAAGGCAATGGCACTCCTGGGACAGGATCCAGACCTGGTGAGAACAAGTACCATTATTGACATTTGCTGTAAATTATGATCCTATGTATGGCTACCTGCATGGAAGTGTATTTTTCCACTGAGAAGTTTGCATTTTCTACTAGCTTTGTTTAGACTTAACATTATTTAAAAAGCTTTCAATACTGGCTTTTAACCTCATTATTCTAACCTTTTAAGTAAACTGGTGGTGAAACCAGTAAAAGAGATTTCTCCTTTGATGCCGTATCCCTCAGCGAGAAGTCATGGGACTGGGGAGAGGGGAACTGGAGAAATATTACATAGCTTGGAAGAAGGAAAAAGCAATGTGACTTCTTAAAGAAGCCTATCCTATATAAAGGTTTTATGCTCAAAAGAGCAATAATGATATCCTGTTTTTCTCTTGAAAATCCAAATATTTTTGTGTTTTTTCCCCCTTGATAGGCACCACTGAAGTACCAGGAGGGCAACCAACAGGGAGTGTGACAGGTAAGCCATCCTGAAAGCCACCTCTGTTTGTTCACCTTGAATGGAGTGCCTGGGTGTGGTGCCTCATGCTGGCAACATATGATTTTTTCCACCCCGTCTAAGTGATCTGAGTTATAAGAATGTCCTGGCTTCCCACCTCATCAGGAAGTTCTCATTGATTGCTCCTCAGTTATAATAAAGATAAGCGTTCTTCTAGAGTCAGGTCTTCAGGACACAAAAGTGAGTCACTGTGAATATCTCAATCCCTTTGTGTTTCAGGCACCACTGGCATAGCCCCTGGCACAACTGTTGCCCCAGGAAGTTCCAACACAGGTGAGCCAACATGGTGACCTAGTATCTTCAGTATGTTCTCCCACAAATTATATGTCTTTTCTAATATTATACTGTGCAGGGAAACCACCATGTCTCTCCCAGGATCCTTAAGTCATCTCCCATTTTCTCTTTCTCCTTCACTTTCTCAGAGGCCACAACTATCCTGGGACAGAGAGGAACAACCAGACTTGGAATAAACACAGGTGAGCGCTGCTAATCTAATACCTGCACTTCAGAGTAACTTTTTAAAGTCTACTGAAAATATATGTACTCTGCTCATGTATGTTATATGACGCCAATTTATATTTAAAATGATAAAAGACAAACCAGTTTTTACATGAATACCTTTATTGCCTTAGCTTATAAGAGGTGCTACATGAGAAATCGATTCCTATTTAAAATACATTAAGTACAAGTAGTTGAACCAGTGACCACTATCTTTGTCTGGCTTTAGGAACCACTGGCACGGCCTCAGGAGAAACCCTGGAACCTGGAAGTTACAGCACAGGTAAGTCTGAAAGTACATGTGAAACCTGGACAATTGGCAGCTTGAGCGATATATTCTGACAAAAGCACAGGATGTACTTTCTTCCAACCTATTTTATTCCTTTTCTCCTTCTATGTATTAGAGGCCACAACTTCCATGGGAGGAAGTGGGACCACCCAATCCAGATTTCCAGGAGGTGAGCTCTTTTAGTGTGAGGCTTGGTGGTTATTATCGATGTTTTGAGGGCACTGAACATGCGTGGGAGTTGAGCTGAGGAAATGGTGTGCCTTTCCTATTGGAACATGCAGTTAGAGATCCATCCTGGGCTTGGCCTTGGGACTCCTTGGGCTCATAAATCCCTGTCTGGTTTCTAGAAGCCCAATTTGCAGAGCTAGTTGGTGGGTGGCAGGGATAAGGTGAACATTTTACAGCCTCCGTTGCTCAGACCCAGTGCCTTGTGTTTTGACATTTCTTTCATAGCACACTGACTTCTTTATCATGTTTACTCTTCAGTGCTGGTCTCCAGCAGCTAGAATGTGGTTCATCACAGAAAGGATATTGGAATGTTGGTTACTGATACATGTAAAGGCCAAAACCATATTGCGCAAAACACTCATTTAATAAATTTCCAGGGAACGATGAAAGACATCCTTATGTTGGGGCGTCACTCTAGTTGTGTTAATACGTAGTACCAGGCTTTCCCCTTGGGCCAGCAACAAGCAGTTCACACATGTACAACCCTGTGCGATACACTAAATAAATTCACCATACGAGACTATTAGAGTCACAGAGTTGTATCAAAATCTTGAATATCAAAATACCTCAAGTAATAAATGAACAACATTTAAATACATGAATCCAGTATTTGCATTTTTCTTTTTCAGGCACTTCTGTCCCACCAGGGAGTCCAGGGACTGGGAGTGGAACAGGTGAGGGTGACAAGATTGACTTTATTTCAGAGGGATCTATGCAGCTGGGTACTCTGGTAGCAGTAATGATTAAAACATTAATTGGTCAAAACAGGATTATAAAAAGTTATTGATGACTCATTCTTTCAGAAATCGAAGTCTCAGGTAATGTGTTCTAGGAATTCAGGGCCACACAGGTGCTTCAGGTGAGGGTGAGCTAGCCCTGGATTGACATCTTCATCTTCTCACATTTAGGAGCTACCGGGGAGTTCTCCAGGACGACCATTACACCTGGGAGTTCCCAGACAGGTAGGTGAACAAGACGACGTTTCTGTAGTTAAAGTCAATAGAGTTAGTAGACCTACTCTGATATCATAGCAACAGAATTCTTTTCCTGATATTCCAAATCTGAACTCAACATTCATCATTTTCTTCCATCAGAGGCCACGACGTTAAGAGAAGGCAGCGGCACTACGGGGACTGGATTGAGAGCTGGTGAGAAAATGTTCCTGCAGTTTGGGGTTTCCCATGAGTGGTGGCTGTTCTCAGCCTCGCCTATGGGAAGGCGTGCTTCCTGCAGTGGTTTCCATTTGTGTCTAGTGTTTCTTATATTTATCATAGTTTTCCAGCCCTCTCACTATTGACTCTAGCCTCACAAATGTTAATTTTATAAGTAATGGCTGTTGGTGAAGTTACCCTGTGAGGACCTGCATATTATAAAGTCAGGGAAAGCTCAGATATATTGCATGTCTGGGAAAGTGTAAACACTTTGAATATCAAAACAGGTACATCTTAGGAAAATGTAAAATGTATTTCTTGTAAAATAAATAGTAATCATATTTAATATTTTTCTGTCATTCAAATATTTCTCTGATTTTCTTCTATGACAGGCACAACTGTAGAACCAGGACAACTAGCAACCGGGAGTGTGACAGGTGATGCTGACCGCCGTGTTCTTTCTCCATCTCCTGTAATAGATGTGGTCGAATGACTTGGAAGGGTGCCTCATGCTGAGAATATCACTATTTTATTGCGTTCTTAATGGTGTGGGCCATAGCAAAGGCCTAGACTGTCTCTTCATCTTAATTAGTGAAAAGGGTCCTTTCATTTAACAAACACACACTGAGGCATTTCTAGAAGCAGGTCAGCAGACAAAACCCTGCAGCTTCCTTCTGACCCTTTGTGTTTCAGGCACCACTGGGGTGGCCCCTGGGACAACTGGTGCTCCTGGCAGTTCCAACCCAGGTGAGTCAGGAGGTTGCCAGGGTCTATTGTATCTCTTTCAGCAAATTAGATGTCACTTTTGGTCTTATACATTGCAGGAAAATCAGCATATCTTCTTTATACTTTTTATTGCCTAATTACCCCTTTTCTCCTTCTTTCCCTCAGAGGCCCCTACATTCTCTGGGGAAAGTGGAATAACCAGAGGTGGAACAGACACAGGTGAGCATTGCTAAGCTCATACCTTCACCTCAGAACAACTAATTCAAAGTGTTTTGAAAATATCCTTCTCTATTTATACATGTTGTATGAGGAAAGGTTAGATTACAATAGGACAAGCCATCATTACCTTGTCTTCTTATTGCCTGAGTTTATATGTCCCTTTACTAGACCATCATGAAGTCAAGAGATAAGTAAATAGTAATGGGAAGAGAAATGTTATATCACCCCTGTAAAGATAGAGACATGGCAGTTGAGAACAGAGTCAGGTTGTTGTACAAAGAAATGTTACATGAGGCTCATATGGGTGACTGCTTGGTACTAAAAGTAACAGAGTTTTACTTTGTTGCTTCAAGGAGAGGTTAGACACTTTAAATCACATAATGAACAGGCAATGAAACTAAGAACTTGACCTGTTCTTGTTTTAGGTAACACTCATATAGTTTCAGAAGGAACCACGGAACCGGGAAGATACACAACAGGTTAGCCTGAAAATATATGTAAAGATGGCACATTTTCAGCTTGGGTGATATTTTCTGACAATAACTCAATGTGTACTTCTCTCAACCCTGTCTTATTCCTTTTTTCCTTACTCTATCAGAGGCCACAACTTCCATGGGAGGAAGTGGGACCACCCAAACAGGACTTCCAGGGGGTGAGCATTTTTAGTCTGAGGCTTTGGGGTTATGTATCAATGTTTTGCATGGTGGCAGTGAGCATGCTTGGGAAGGTGAGTTGAGGAAATGGACGCACTCTCTCTGGGAGCAGAGCAGGCCAGAGTCACAAAGCTATGTTGCCAAGAAATTTCTGTCATTACATGTCTTGCTCTATATTTGTACATCTAATCAGAGCTTCTGGTTGGATGGTAAGGATAACCTAATTTATGGGCCAGACCCAGCCCAGTTTTACCCCATTCTACACTTTTTGTGTGTGTGTGACAGAGAGACAGAGAGAGGGACATGGAGATTCAAAGGGAGAGAGATGAGAAGCTTCAACTCTTTGTTGCAGAATTTTAGTTGTTTGCTGATTGCTTTCTCATATGTGTCTTGACATGGGGAAATATAGCAGAGCATGTAATCTCTTCTTCAAGCCAACAACCTTGAACTCAAGTTGGTGAGCCTTGCTCAAACCAGAAAAGCCCGCGCTCAAGTCAGCAACCTAGGGGTTTCAAAGCTGTGCCCACTGTGTCCCAATCTGACACTCTATCTACTGTGCCCCCACTTGGTCAGGCTTCATGTAATTTTTATATATGGTTTGCCATTTTCCTATAGCACTTATTATCATACAGCCAATTGACTTATTTGTCATAAATACAGTTTGTGGCTGGTCTCTAATTGTTGGAATATAAGCCACATTAAAAAAAATAAATCTTTGAGTAATGTGTTCAGTGTTACAACCAAAGTTCTGAATCAAAATTGCACACTAGATTTGCATTATAAATATCAGTGATAGGATTAAGCAGATAGTTATTATAGGACTTCTCAAAAGTTGCCTCAGAATGGCAAGCAATGTAGGGTAAACTGTATAAACTCACCATCTGAGAGTATTAGAAGTACAATGTTCCATTGTAATCCTCAGAATATCAAACATCTCAAGAGTTAGAAGAATAGGCCCTGGCCAGTTGGCTCAGCGGTAGAGCGTAGGCCTGGCGTGCGGGGACCCAGGTTCGATTCCCGGCCAGGGCATATAGGAGAAGCGCCCATTTGCTTCTGCACCCCCCCTCCCCTCCTCCTTCCTCTCTGTCTCTCTCTTCCCCTCCCGCAGCCAAGGCTCCATTGGAGCAAAGATGGCCCGGGCGCTGGGGATGGCTCCTTGGCCTCTGCCCCAGGCGCTAGAGTGGCACTGGTTGCGGGAGAGTGATGCCCCGGAGGGGCAGAGCATCGCCCCCTGGTGGGCAGAGTGTCACCCCTGGTGGGCGTGCAGGGTGGATCCCGGTCGGGCGCATGCAGGAGTCTGTCTGACTGTCTCTCCCCATTTCCAGCTTCAGAAAAAAAAAAAAAATACAAAAAAAAAAAAAAAAAAGAGTTAGAAGAATAACATTTAGAAAGTTGAACCATCATCTACCTTTTTCCTCCTGTAGGCACTTCGGTCTCAGCAGGGAGTCCGGGAACTGGAAGTGAAGCAGGTGAGGTTGTTATAGGTCTGCTTTCAATTTGCTGGGATATGTGGACAAGGAAACTCCTGATACAACAACGAGCATTAGATTGTTCAGGAAAGAATCCTGGAAAGTCATTGATGGCCCATATTTTCAAAAATACAGGTGGCAGGTCTTGTATTCAAGGCCACAGAGTTTAAAGGAGGGGACTAAGGTTGTGTTAATGTCTCACATTTAGGAGCTACAAGGGAATTCTTGTTTAGAACAACCATTACACCTGAGAGTTCCCATATAGGTCGGAGAACAAGAAGAAATCTGCATATTTAAACTCATAGTTTTGTCAGTATTCCTATTCTGGTCCTTAATGAACAAAATTCTTCCCTCACATCCCAAATCCTCAGTCTCACCATTCCCCATTTCCTCACTTCAGAGGCTACAACGCTGACAGAAGGCGTCGGCACTCCTGAGACTGGACTCAGACCTGGTGAGAACAAGTAGCACCATTTTGGGGTTTACTGTAAATTATGACCCCACATAGGGCCTTGCTGGGAAGTGTGTTTTTGTACTGAGTGCTTTGCATTTTTCTATTAGGTTTGTGCATATTTAGTATTATTAAAATACTCTCAAACTGGCTTTTATCCTCATAGTTTTTACCTTCTCAATAAACTGGTGTTGGACCCTAAAGAAGAGGTTTCTGCTGTGGAACGTGTACCTCACTGAGGTGTTACGGGGCTGAGGAGTATTACACATTTGAAGAAGGGAGAGCAATGTGACCTCTTAAAGAATGCTTTCCTAGTAAAGGCTGTCAGCTCAAAAGTGCAATGATAATGTTCAGGATTTTTCTTGATACATTCAAATATATTTCTGGTTTTCCTCTCATGGTAGGCACCACTAAAGTCCCAGGAGGCCAAGCTACTGGAAGTGTGACAGGTAAACGTGGGTGAATGTCCCCTACCTTTTTCACCTTGAAGGGAGTGCCTGGGAATGGTTCCCTCATGCTGAGAACATACGATTTTATTTCCATCTAAGTGATCTGAGTTATAAGAATGTCCTGGCTTCCCACCTCATCAGGAAGCAGTGATTGGTCCTCAGTTATAACAAGATAAGCTAGAGTCCATCTAGAGTCAGGTCTTCAGGACACAACAGTGAGTCACAGTGAAGAACTCAGACCCTTTGTGTTTCAGGCACCACTGGCATAGCCCCTGGCACAACCATTGCCCCAGGAAGTTCCAACACAGGTGAGCCATCCTGTTGACCGAGTATCTTCAGCATGTCCACCCACAACTAGATGTCTTCTCTGATACTATACAGTGCAGGGAAACCACAATCTCTCCACCAGGATCCTTAGATAGTCTCTCATTGCCTCTTTTCTCCTTCACTTTCTCAGAGGCCACGACTGTCCTGGGACAAAGAGCAACAACCAGACTTGGAATAAACACAGGTGAGCGCTGCTAAGCCAATACCTGCACTTCATAGTAACTTTTTTAAAAGAGTCTTCTCAAAATGTATCTACTCTACTCATATGTTATAAGAAGTCATTTATATTAGAAAAAAAAGCTGTGAAACAAGCCAGTTCTTACATGATTACCTTATTGCCTTAGCTTATAAGAGCTGCGATGTGAAACAGTGATTCCTATTTAAGTCATATTGTGGTCAAGTAATTGAACTAGTGACCACTATCTCTTTCTGGCTTTAGGTACCATTGGCACAGCCTCTGGAGAAACCCTGGAACCTGGCAGTTACAACACAGGTAAGTGAGAATTCAGGCAAAAACTGGACATAGGCACCTTAGGTGATATATTTTGACAACAGCACAATGTGTACTTTCTCTTAACCTAGTCTTACTTCTTTTTTTTCCCTCTCTCTATCAGAGGCTACAACTTCCATGGGAGGAAGAGGAAGCACCCAATCCAGCTTTCCCGGAGGTGAGTTCTTTTAGTCCAAGGCTCTGGGATGATTTATCGATTTTTGTGTGGCAGCAGTGAACACATGCGTGGAAAGGGAGCTGAGGAAATGGGCTTCCTGTCTGGACTACCAGAGGCCCTAGCTCACAGAGCTAGTTGTTGGCAGGGGTGAGACCAACCTGCTCAATGACTCTGTTGCCAAGACCCTAATCCTATGGGTTCTGACATTTTTCAGAGCACATTGACTTATTTATCATGTTTACTCTTAACTGCTGGTCTCCAGCAGCTAGAATGTGGGCATGTCAGGGAACACTTCTTTGAATCTTGGTTACTGATACATGTAAAGGCCAAAAATACTCTAGAGTAGTCCCTCGCCTATTCTGGATTTAGGTTCCAGAATCCCCTGCAGTAGGTGAAAATCCACAAAGTAGTAATCTTATATTTATTTTATTATATATATATATAATATATTATATATATTATATATATATATATAATATATATATATATTAAGGCTTTATAAACCCTCCCCACACTCTTATAAACCTTTCCCACACTGTTATTAACCTTTCCCACACTTATTTTTCTTATTTTACTGCAAAAGTAATTAAAATAATATATAAAAATACCTATATACCACAAAATCCTGCAATATAGCAAAAAATCCACAATACACTATTCGATATACACAATTTAAAAATCCGCACTAGAATGAGACAGCGAAAAGTTAACCGCGACATGGCGAGGGACGACTGTACTTCCTTTGATAGGTAGCACCATGCTTTCCCCTGGAGCCAGCAGCAGTTCATGAAATGACAATCCTTCTGGATACACTATATAAATTCACCATATGAGAGTATTCCAGTCACAGAGTCCTATTAAAATTTGGACTATTAAGATACTTCAAATAAGGCCTGACCAGGCAAGCGGTGGCGCAGTGGATAGAGTGTCGGACTGGGATGCGGAGGACCTAAGTTCAAGACCGCGAGGTTGCCAGCTTGAGCGTGGACTCATCTGGCTTGAGCAAAAAGCTCACCAGCTTGGACCCAAGGTCGCTGGCTTGAGCAAGGAGTTACTCGGTCTGCTGAAGGCCCGCAGTCAAGTCACATATGAGAAAGCAATCAATGAACAACTAAGGAGTCGCAACAAAAAACTGATGATTGATGCTTCTCATCTCTCTCCGTTACTGTCTGTCTGTCCCTATCCATCCCTCTCTCTGTCCCTGTAAAATAAACAAACAAACAAACAAACAAAACAATAATAGAAATTAGCTTATACTAGTGGTTGAAAAGCACTGGATTATATCACAGTTCTAACTTTTGTAGAACTGCTTAATGTACTAGTATTTATAGAACTAAATAAAGTGACTAAAAAAAAAAAGGATACTTCAAGTAAGTGATGAGTAACATTTTAAAAGTTAAACTCATCATCTGCCTTTTTTATTTTTATATATGTATTTATTTATTTAGGCACTTTTGTCCCACCAGGGAGTTCAGGGACTGGAAGAGAAATAGGTGAGGGTGACATAAGATTTTCTTCCACATTTAGTGGAAAAGGTACTCTAATAGCAGCAATGATTAGATGGTCGGTCAGTGTAGGAAATATGAACAGCTACTGATGGCTCATTTCTCTCAGAAGTAGAGGTCTCAGGTTAAATCTCTTAGTAATCAAAGCCACCTTGGTGCTTCAGGTTGAGGTGGAGCTGTGTTGTGTTGATGTCTTTATGTTTCTCATTTTTAGGTGCTACACAGGATTTCTCTAGGACAACCATTATACCTGGAAGTTTCCAGACAGGTAGGGTAATAAGAAGAAAACTGCACAGTTAAACGCAGCATTATTAGATTTCCTCTGACAAAAACCCAACTGAATTCTTTTTATAATACTGCAAATCTGACCTCGACATTCATCACTTTCTTCCTTCAGAGGCCACGACTTTCAGAGAAGGTAGCGGGACTCCTGGGACTGGACTGAGAACTGGTGAGAAAACATTCCTGCATTTGGGGTTTACCGTGAATTGTGCCTCTTCTTAGCCTCGCCTGTTGGGAGGAGTGCTTTCATGCAGTGGTTTCCATTTGCATCTAGTGTTCCTTATATTTAACGTACTTTGCAAAAACTCTCACTACTGACTCTAGTGTCACAATTGTTAACTTTGTAACAAAAGGGTGTTGGTGAAGTTACCCTGTGAAGACGTGCAAATAATAACGTAAGGGAGAGCTCAGAAACATCGCATGTCTGGGAAGGGGTGACAGCAATGTGAAAACCTAAACAGGCATACCCTAAGAAAATGTTTTTCCTGTATAAAGAACAATAGTAATATTTATATATTTTCTGTCACATTCAAATATTTTTCTGATTTTCGTTCCACAATAGGCACCACTACAGAACTAGGACAACAAGCAACCGGGAGTGTGACAGGTGATGCTGACCGCCGTGTTCTTTCTCCATCTCCTGTAATAGATGTGGTCGAATGACTTGGAAGGGTGCCTCATGCTGAGAACATCACTATTTTATTGCTTTCTCAATGGTGTGGGCCACAGCAAAGACCTAGACTGTCTCTTCATCTTGAATTAGCGAAAGGGCCCTTTCATTTAACAAACACACACTGAGGCCCTTCTAGAAGCAATTCAGCAGACAAATCCCTGCAGCTTCTGACCCTTTGTGTTTCAGGCACCACTGGGGTGGCCCCTAGGACAACTGGTGCTCCTGGCAGTTCCAACCCAGGTGAGTCAGGAGGTTGCCAGGGTCTATTGTATCTCTTTCAGCAAATTAGATGTCACTTTTGGTCTTATACATTGCAGAGATATCAGCATATCTTCTTTATACCTTTTATTCCCTAATTACCCCTTTTCACCTTCTTTCCCTCAGAGGCCACTACATTCTCTGGTGATAGTGGAATAACCAGAGGTGGAACAGACACAGGTGAGCATTGCTAAGCTAAAACCTGCATCTTAGAACAACTAATTCAAAATGTTTTGAAAATATCCTCTCTATTTATACATGTTGTATGAGGAAAGGTTAGATTACAATAGGACAAGCCATCATTACCTTGTCTTCTTATTGCCTGAGTTTATATGTCCCTTTACTAGACCATCATGAAGTCAAGAGATAAGTAAATAGTAATGGGAAGAGAAATGTTATATCACCCCTGTAAAGATAGAGACATGGCAGTTGAGAACAGAGTCAGGTTGTTGTACAAAGAAATGTTATATGAGGCTCATATGGGTGACTGCTTGGTACTAAAAGTAACAGGGTTTTACTTTGTTGCTTCAAGGAGAGTTTAGACACTTTAAATCACATAATGAACAGGAAATGAAACTAAGGACTTTGACCTGTTCTTGCTTTAGGTACCGCTCGTATAGTTTCAGAAGGAACCGTGGAACCAGGAAGATACACAACAGGTTAGCCTGAAAATATATGTAAAGATGGCACATTTTCAGCTTGGGTGATATTTTCTGACAATAACTCAATGTGTACTTTTCTCAACCCTGTCTTATTCCTTTTTTCCTTTCTCTATCAGAGGCCACAACTTCCATGGGAGGAAGTGGGACCACCCAAGCAGGACTTCCAGGAGGTGAGCATTGTTAGTCTGAGGCTTTGGGGTTATTTATCGATGTTTTGCATGGTGGCAGTGAGCATGCGTGGGAAGGTGAGTTGAGGAAATGGGACGCACTCTCTCTGGAAGCAGAGCAGGACAGAGTCACAAAGCTGTGTTGCCAAGAAATTTCTGTCATCACATGTCTTGCTCTGAATTTGTACATCTAATCAGAGCTCCTGGTTGGATGGTAAGGATAACCTAATTTATGGGCCAGACCCAGTCCAGTTTTACCCCATTCTTACACTTTTTGTGTGTGTGTGACAGAGAGACAGAGAGAGGGACATGGAGATTCAAAGGGAGAGAGATGAGAAGCTTCAATTCTTTGTTGCGGAATCTCAGTTGTTTGCTTATTGCTTTCTCATTTGTGTCTTGACATGGGGAAATATAGCAGAGCATGTAATCTCTTCTTCAAGCCAGCAACCTTGAACTCAAATTGATGAGACTTGCACAAACCAGAAGAGCCCGCGCTCAAGTCAGCAACCTAGGGGTTTCAAACCTGTGCCCACTGTGTCCCAATCTGACACTCTGTATACTGCGCCCCCACGTGGTCAGGCTTCATGTAATTTTTATATATGGTTTGCCATTTTTTCATGGCACTTATTATCATACAGCCAATTGACTTATTTGTTATAAATACAGTTTGTGGCTGGTCCCTAATTATTGGGATATAAGCCACATTAAAAAAAAAAATCTTTGAGTAATGTGTTCAGTGTTACAACCAAAGTTCTAAATCAAAATTGCACACTAGATTTGCATTATAAATATCAGTGATAGGATTAAGCAGATAGTTATTATAGAACTTCTCAAAAGTTGCCTTAATAGGTGTCACAATACATTCACCTGGAGCTGCAGACGTTCCCAGAATGGCAAGCAATGTAGGGCACACTGTATAAATTCACCATCTGAGAGTATTAGAAGTACAATGTTCCACTGTAATCCTCAGAACATCAAACATCTCAAGAGTTAGAAGAATAACATTTAGAAAGTTGAACCATCATCTACCTTTCTTCTCCTGTAGGCACTTCTGTCTCAGCAGGGAGTCCGGGAACTGGAAGTGAAGCAGGTGAGGTTGTTATAGGTCTGCTTTCAATTTGCTGGGATATGTGGACAAGGAAACTCCTGATACAACAACGAGCATTAGATTGTTCAGGATAGAATCCTGGAAAGTCATTGATGGCCCATATTTTCAAAAATACAGGTGGCAGGTCTTGTATTCAAGGCCACAGAGTTTAAAGGAGGGGACTAAGGTTGTGTTAATGTCTCACATTTAGGAGCTACAAGGGAATTCTTGTTTAGAACAACCATTACACCTGAGAGTTCCCATATAGGTAGGAGAACAAGAAGAAATCTGCATATTTAAACTCATAGTTTTGTCAGTATTCCTATTCTGGTCCTTAATGAACAAAATTCTTCCCTCACATCCCAAATCCTCAGTCTCACCATTCCCCATTTCCTCACTTCAGAGGCTACAACGCTGACAGAAGGCGTCGGCACTCCTGAGACTGGACTCAGACCTGGTGAGAACAAGTAGCACCATTTTGGGGTTTACTATAAATCATGACCCCACATAGGGCCTTGCTGGGAAGTGTGTTTTTGTACTGAGTGGTTTGCATTTTTCTATTAGGTTTGTGTATATTTAGCATTATTAAAATACTCTCAAACTGGCTTTTATCCTCATAGTTTTTACCTTCTCAATAAACTGGTATTGGACCCTCAAGAAGAGGTTTCTGCTGTGGAACATGTACCACACTGAGGTGTTACGGGGCTGAGGAGTATTACACATTTGAAGAAGGGAGAGCAATGTGACCTCTTAAAGAATGCTTTCCTAGTAAAGGCTGTCAGCTCAAAAGTGCAATGATAATGTTCAGGATTTTTCTTGGTACATTCAAATATATTTCTGGTTTTTCTCTCATGGTAGGCACCACTAAAGTCCCAGGAGGCCAAGCTACTGGAAGTGTGACAGGTAAACGTGGGTGAATGTCCCCTACCTTTTTCACTTTGAAGGGAGTGCCTGGGAATGGTTCCCTCATGCTGGGAACATACGATTTTATTTCCATCTAAGTGATCTGAGTTATAAGAATGTCCTGGCTTCCCACCTCATCAGGAAGCAGTGATTGGTCCTCAGTTATAACAAGATAAGCTAGAGTCCTTCTAGAGTCAGGTCTTTAGGACACAACAGTGAGTCACAGTGAAGAACTCAGACCCTTTGTGTTTCAGGCACCACTGGCATAGCCCCTGGCACAACCATTGCCCCAGGAAGTTCCAACACAGGTGAGCCAACATGTTGACCGAGTATCTTCAGCATGTCCACCCACAACTAGATGTCTTCTCTGATACTATACAGTGCAGGGAAACCACAATCTCTCCACCAGGATCCTTAGAAAGTCTCTCATTGCCTCTTTTCTCCTTCGCTTTCTCAGAGACCACGACTGTCCCGGGACAAAGAGCAACAACCAGACTTGGAATAAACACAGGTGAATGCTGCTAAGCCAATACCTTCACTTCATAGTAACTTTTTTAAAAGAGTCTTCTCAAAATGTATCTACTCTACTCATATGTTATAAGAAGTCATTTATATTAGAAAAAAAAATGCTGTGAAACAAGCCAGTTCTTACATGATTACCTTATTGCCTTAGCTTATAAGAGCTGCGATGTGAAACAGTGATTCCTATTTAAGTCATATTGTGGACAAGTAATTGAACTAGTGACTACTGTGTCTTTCTGGCTTTAGGTACCACTGGCACAGCCTCTGGAGAAACCCTGGAACCTGGAAGTTACAACACAGGTAAGTGAGAATTCAGGCAAAAACTGGACATAGGCACCTTAGGTGATATATTTTGACAACAGCACAATGTGTACTTTCTCTTAACCTAGTCTTACTTCTTTTTCCCCTCTCTCTATCAGAGGCTACAACTTCCATGGGAGGAAGAGGAAGCACCCAATCCAGCTTTCCCGGAGGTGAGTTCTTTTAGTCCAAGGCTCTGGGATGATTTATCGATTTTTGTGTGGCAGCAGTGAACACATGTGTGGAAAGGGAGCTGAGGAAATGGGCTTCCTGTCTGGACTACCAGAGGCCCTAGCTCGCAGAGCTAGTTGTTGGCAGGGGTGAGACCAACCTGCTCAATGACTCTGTTGCCAAGACCCTAATCCTATGGGTTCTGACATTTTTCAGAGCACATTGACTTATTTATCATGTTTACTCTTAACTGCTGGTCTCCAGCAGCTAGAATGTGGGCACATCAGGGAACACATCTATGAATCTTGGTTACTGATACATCTTTAGGCCAAAAATACTCTAGAGTAATCCCTTGTCCATTGTGGGATTTAGGTTCCAGAATCCCCTGCGGTAGGTGAAAATCCGCAAAGTAGTGATCTTATATTTATTTTATTATTTATATTTATATATTAAGGCTTTATAAACCCTCCCCACACTCTTATAAACCTTTCCCACACTGTTATTAACCTTTCCCACACTTATTTTGCTTATTTTACTGCAAAAGTAATTAAAATAACATATAGAAATACCTATATACCACAAAATCCCGCATTATAGCGAAAATTCCACAATACAATATTCGATATACACAATTTAAAAATCCGCACTACAGTGAGACAGCGAAAGTTAACCGCGACATGGCGAGGGACGACTGTACTTGCATTGATAGGTAGCACCATGCTTTCCCCTGGAGCCAGCAGCAGTTCATGAAATGACAATCCTTGTAGGATACACTATATAAATTCACCATATGAGAGTATTACAGTCACAGAGTCCTATTAAAATTTGGACTATTAGGATACTTCAAGTAAGACCTGACCAGGCGGTGGTATAGTGGATAGAGCGTCAGACTGGGATGCGGAGGACCCAGGTTCAAGACCCCGAGGTTGCCAGCTTGAGCGTGGACTCATCTGGCTTGAGCAAAAAGCTCACCAGCTTGGACCCAAGGTCGCTGGCTTGAGCAAGGAGTTACTCGGTCTGCTGAAGGCCCGCAGTCAAGTCACATATGAGAAAGCAATCAATGAACAACTAAGGAGTCGCAACAAAAAACTGATGATTGATGCTTCTCATCTCTCTCCGTTCCTGTCTGTCTGTCCCTATCCATCCCTCTCTCTGTCCCTGTAAAATAAACAAACAAACAAACAAACAAAACAATAATAGAAATTAGCTTATACTAGTGGTTGAAAAGCACTGGATTATATCACAGTTCTAACCTTTGTAGAACTGCTTAATGTACTAGTATTTATAGAACTAAATAAAGTGACTAAAAAAAAAAAGGATACTTCAAGTAAGTGATGAGTAACATTTTAAAAGTTAAACTCATCATCTGCCTTTTTTATTTTTATATATGTATTTATTTATTTAGGCACTTTTGTCCCACCAGGGAGTTCAGGGACTGGAAGAGAAATAGGTGAGGGTGACATAAGATTTTCTTCCACATTTAGTGGAAAAGGTACTCTAATAGCAGCAATGATTAGATGGTCGGTCAGTGTAGGAAATATGAACAGCTACTGATGGCTCATTTCTCTCAGAAGTAGAGGTCTCAGGTTAAATCTCTTAGTAATCAAAGCCACCTTGGTGCTTCAGGTTGGGGTGGAGCTGTGTTGTTTTGATGTCTTTATGTTTCTCATTTTTAGGTGCTACACAGGATTTCTCTAGGACAACCATTATACCTGGAAGTTTCCAGACAGGTAGGGTAATAAGAAGAAAACTGCACAGTTAAACGCAGCATTATTAGATTTCCTCTGACAAAAACCCAACTGAATTCTTTTTATAATACTGCAAATCTGACCTCGACATTCATCACTTTCTTCCTTCAGAGGCCACGACTTTCAGAGAAGGTAGCGGGACTCCTGGGACTGGACTGAGAACTGGTGAGAAAACGTTCCTGCATTTGGGGTTTACTGTGATTTGTGCCTCTTCTTAGCCTCACCTGTTGGGAGGAGTGCTTTCATGCAGTGGTTTCCATTTGCATCTAGTGTTCCTTATATTTAACATACTTTGCAGAAACTCTCACTACTGACTCTAGTGTCACAATTGTTAACTTTGTAACAAAAGGGAGTTGGTGAAGTTACCCTGTGAAGACGTGCAAATAATAATGTAAGGGAGAGCTCAGAAACATCGCATGTCTGGGAAGGGGTGACAGCAATGTGAAAACCTAAACAGGCATACCCTAAGAAAATGTTTTTCCTGTATAAAGAACAATAGTAATATTTATATATTTTCTGTCACATTCAAATATTTTTCTGATTTTCATTCCACAATAGGCACCACTACAGAACCAGGACAACAAGCTACCGGGAGTGTGACAGGTGATGCTGACCGCCGTGTTCTTTCTCCATCTCCTGTAATAGATGTGGTCGAATGACTTGGAAGGGTGCCTCATGCTGAGAACATCACTATTTTATTGCTTTCTCAATGATGTGGGCCATAGCAAAGACCTAGACTGTCTCTTCAACTTGAATTAGTGAAAGGGCCCTTTCATTTAACAAACACACACTGAGGCCCTTCTAGAAGCAATTCAGCAGACAAATCCCTGCAGCTTCTGACCCTTTGTGTTTCAGGCACCACTGGGGTGGCCCCTGGGACAACTGGTGCTCCTGGCAGTTCCAACCCAGGTGAGTCAGGAGGATGTCAGGGTCTATTGCAGGGGTTCCCAAACTATGGCCCACGGGCCACATGCGGCCCCCTGAAGTCATTTATCTGGCCCCCACTGCACTTCTGGAAGGGTACCTCTTTCATTGGTGGTCAGTGAGAGGAGCATAGTTCCCATTGAAATATTGGTCAGTTAGTTGATTTAAATTTACTTGTTCTTTATTTTAAATATTGTATTTGTTCCCGTTTTGTTTTTTTACTTTAAAATAAGATATGTGCAGTGTGCATAGGAATTTGTTCATAGTTTCTTTTATAGTCCGGCCCTCCAACGGTCTGAGGGACAGTGAACTGGCCCCCTGTGTAAAAAGTTTGGGGACCCCTGGCCTATTGTATCTCTTTCAGCAAATTAGATGTCACTTTTGGTATTATTCATTGCAGGGATATCAGCATATCTTCTTTATACCTTTTATTCCCTAATTACCCCTTTTCACCTTCTTTCCCTCAGAGGCCACTACATTCTCTGGAGAAAGTGGAATAACCAGAGGTGGAACAGACACAGGTGAGCATTGCTAAGCTAATACCTGCACCTCAGAATAACTAATTCAAACTGTCTTCTGAAAATATCCTCTTTATTTATACATGTTGTATGAGGAAAGTTTAGATTACAATAGCACAAGCCATCATTACCTTGTCTTCTTATTGTCTGAGTTTATATGTCTCTTTACTAGACCATCATGAAGTCAAGAGATAAGTAAATAGTAATGTGAAGAGAAATGTTATATCACCCCTGTAAAGATAGAGACATGGCAGTTGAGAACGGAGTCAGGTTGTTGTACAAAGAAATGTTATATGAGGCTCATATGGGTGACTGATTGGTACTAAAAGTAACAGGGTTTTACTTTGTTGATTCAAGGAGAGGTTAGACACTTTAAATCACATGATGAACAGGCAATGGAACTAAGGACTTTGACCTGTTCTTGTTTTAGGTACCGCTCGTATAGTTTCAGAAGGAACCGTGAAACCGGGAAGATACACAACAGGTTAGCCTGAAAATATATGTAAAGATGGCACATTTTCAGATTGGGTGATATTTTCTGACAATAACTCAATGTGTACTTCTCTCAACCCTGTCTTATTCCTTTTTTCCTTTCTCCATCAGAGGCCGCAACTTCCATGGGAGGAAGTGGGACCACCCAAGCAGGACTTCCAGGAGGTGAGCATTGTTAGTCTGAGGCTTTGGGGTTATTTATCGATGTTTTGCATGGTGGCAGTGAGCATGTGTGGGAAGGTGAGTTGAGGAAATGGACACACTCTCTCTGGGAGCAGAGCAGGCCAGAGTCACAAAGCTATGTTGCCAAGAAATTTCTGTCATTACATGTCTTGCTCTGAATTTGTACATCTAATCAGAGCTCCTGGTTGGATGGTAAGGATAACCTAATTTATGGGCCAGACCCAGCCCAGTTTTACCCCATTCTTACACTTTTTGTGTGTGTGTGACAGAGAGACAGAGAGAGGGACATGGAGATTCAAAGGGAGAGAGATGAGAAGCTTCTACTCTTTGTTGTGGAATCTTAGTTGTTTGCTGATTGCTTTCTCATATGTGTCTTGACATGGGGGATACAGCAGAGCATGTAATCTCTTCTTCAAGCCAGCAACCTTGAACTCAAGTTGGTGAGCCTTCCTCAAACCAGAGGAGCCCGCGCTCAAGCCAGCAACCTTGGGGTTTCAAAGCTGTGCCCACTGTGTCCCAATCTGGCACTCTGTCTACTGCGCCCCCACGTGGTCAGGCTTCATGTAATTTTTATATATGGTTTGCCATTTTCCTATAGCACTTATTATCATACAGCCAATTGACTTATTTGTCATAAATACAGTTTGTGGCTGGTCTCTAATTGTTGGAATATAAGCCACATTAAAAAAAATAAATCTTTGAGAAATGTGTTCAGTGTTACAACCAAAGTTCTAAAACAAAATTGCACAGTAGATTTGCATTATAAATATCATTGGCAGGATTAAGCAGATAGTTATTATAGAACTTCTCAAAAGTTGCCTTAATAGGTTTCACGATACATTCACCTGAAGCTGCAGACGTTCCCACAATGGCAAGCAATGTAGGGAACACTGTATAAATTCACCATCTGAGAATATTAGAAGTACAATGTTCCACTGTAATCCTCAGAACATCAAACATCTCAAGAGTTAGAAGAATAAAATTTAGAAAGTTGAACTATCATCCACCTTTTTCCTCCTGTAGGCACTTCTGTCTCAGCAGGGAGTCCGGGAACTGGAAGTGAAGCAGGTGAGGTTGTTATAGGTCTCCTCTCAATTTGCTGGGATATGTGGACAGGGAAACTCCTGATACAACAACGAGCATTAGGTTGTTCAGGATAGAATCCTGGAAAGTGATTGATAGCCCATATTTTCAAAAATACAGGTGGCAGGTATTGTCTTCAAGGCCACAGAGTTTAAAGGAGGGGACTAAGGTTGTGTTAATGTCTCACATTTAGGAGCTACAAGGGAATTCTTGTTTAGAACAACCATTACACCTGAGAGTTCCCATATAGGTAGGAGAACAAGAAGAAATCTGCATATTTAAACTCATAGTTTTGTCAGTATTCCTATTCTGGTCATTAGTGAACAAAATTCTTCCTTCACATCCCAAATCCTCAGTCTCACCATTCCCCATTTCCTCACTTCAGAGGCTACAACGCTGACAGAAGGCGTCGGCACTCCTGAGACTGGACTCAGACCTGGTGAGAACAAGTAGCACCATTTTGGGGTTTACTGTAAATTATGACCCCACATAGGGCCTTGCTGCGAAGTGTGTTTTTGTGCTGAGTAGTTTGCATTTTTCTATTAGGTTTGTGCATATTTAGTATTATTAAAATACTCTCAAACTGGCTTTTATCCTCATAGCTTTTACCTTCTCAATAAACTGGTGTTGGACCCTCAAGAAGAGGTTTCTGCTGTGGAACATGTACCACACTGAGGTGTTACGGGGCTGAGGAGTATTACACATTTGAAGAAGGGAGAGCAATGTGACCTCTTAAAGAATGCTTTCCTAGTAAAGGCTGTCAGCTCAAAAGTGCAATGATATGTTCAGGATTTTTCTTGATACATTCAAATATATTTCTGGTTTTTCTCTCATGGTAGGCACCACTGAAGTCCCAGGAGGCCAAGCTACTGGAAGTGTGACAGGTAAACGTGGGTGAATGTCCCATACCTTTTTCACATTGAATGAAGTGCCTGGGAATGGTTCCCTATTGCTGGGAACATACGATTTTATTTCCATCTAAGTGATCTGAGTTATAAGAATGTCCTGGCTTCCCACCTCATCAGGAAGCAGTGATTGGTCCTCAGTTATAACAAGATAAGCTAGAGTCCTTCTAGAGTCAGGTCTTCAGGACACAACAGTGAGTCACAGTGAAGAACTCAGACCCTTTGTGTTTCAGGCACCACTGGCATAGCCCCTGGCACAACCATTGCCCCAGGAAGTTCCAACACAGGTGAGCCAGCCTGTTGACTGAGTATCTTCAGCATGTCCACCCACAACTAGATGTCTTCTCTGATACTATACAGTGCAGAGAAACCACAATCTCTCCATCAGGGATCCTTAGATAGTCTCTCATTTGCCTCTTTTCTCCTTCGCTTTCTCAGAAGCCACGACTATCCCGGGACAAAGAGCAACCACCAGACTTGGAATAAACACAGGTGAGCGCTGCTAAGCCAATACCTGCACTTCATAGTAACTTTTTAAAAGAGTCTTCTCAAAATGTATCTACTCTACTCATATGTTATAAGAAGTCATTTATATTAGAAAAAAAATGCTGTGAAACAAGCCAGTTCTTACCTGATTACCTTATTGCCTTAGCTTATAAGAGCTGCACCGTGAGACAGTGATTCCTATTTAAGTCATATTGTGCACAAGTAATTGAACTAGTGACCACTGTCTCTTTCTGGCTTTAGGTACCACTGGCACGGCCTCTGGAGAAACCCTGGAACCTGGAAGTTACAACACAGGTAAGTGAGAATTCAGGCAAAAACTGGACATAGGCACCTTAGGTGATATATTTTGACAACAGCACAATGTGTACTTTCTCTTAACCTAGTCTTACTTCTTTTTTCCCCTCTCTCTATCAGAGGCTACAACTTCCATGAGAGGAAGAGGAAGCACCCAATCCAGCTTTCCCGGAGGTGAGTTCTTTTAGTCCAAGGCTCTGGGATGATTTATCGATTTTTGTGTAGCAGCAGTGAACACACGCGTGGAAAGGGAGCTGAGGAAATGGGCTTCCTGTCTGGACTACCAGAGGCCCTAGCTCGCAGAGCTAGTTGTTGGCAGGGGTGAGACCAACCTGCTCAATGACTCTGTTGCCAAGACCCTAATCCTATGGGTTCTGACATTTTTCAGAGCACACTGACTTATTTATCATGTTTACTCTTAACTGCTGGTCTCCAGCAGCTAGAATGTGGGCACATCAGGGAACACTTCTTTGAATCTTGGTTACTGATACATGTAAAGGCCAAAAATACTCTAGAGTAGTCCCTCGTCTATTGTGGGATTTAGGTTCCAGAATCCCCTGCGGTAGGTGAAAATCCGCAAAGTAATAATCTTATATTTATTTTATTATTTATATATATATATATATATTAAGGCTTTATAAACCCTCCCCACACTCTTATAAACCTTTCCCATACTGTTATTAACCTTTCCCACACTTATTTTGCTTATTTTACTGCAAAAGTAATTAAAATAACATATAGAAATACCTATATACCACAAAATCCGGCAATATAGCGAAAAATCCACAATACAATATTTGATATACACAATTTAAAAATCCGCACTACAATGAGACAGCGAAAAGTTAACCGCGACATGGCGAGGGACGACTGTACTTGCATTGATATGTAGCACCATGCTTTCCCCTGGAGCCAGCAGCAGTTCATGAAATGGCAATCCTTGTAGGATACACTATATAAATTCACCATATGAGAGTATTACAGTCACAGAGTCCTATTAAAATTTGGACTATTAAGATACTTCAAGTAAGGCCTGAGCAGGCAGGCGGTGGTGCAGTGCATAGAGCGTCGGACTGGGATGCGGAGGACCCAGGTTCAAGACCCCGAGGTTGCCAGCTTGAGCATGGACTCATCTGGCTTGAGCAAAAAGCTCACCAGCTTGGATCCAAGGTCGCTGACTTGAGCAAGGAGTTACTCAGTCTGCTGAAGGCCTGCAGTCAAGTCACACATGAGAAAGCAATCAATGAACAACTAAGGTGTCACAACGAAAAACTGTTGATTGATGCTTCTCATCCCTCTCCGTTCCTGTTTGTCTGTCCTTATCTATCCCTCTCTCTGTCCCTGTAAAATAAACAAACAAACAAACAAACAAAACAATAATAGAAATTAGCTTATACTAGTGGTTGAAAAGCACTGGATTATATCACAGTTCTAACCTTTGTAGAACTGCTTAATGTACTAGTATTTATAGAACTAAATAAAGTGACTAAAAAAAAAGGGTACTTCAAGTAAGTGATGAGTAACATTTTAAAAGTTAAACTCATCATCTGCCTTTTTTATTTTTATTTATTTATTTATTTATTTAGGCACTTTTGTCCCACCAGGGAGTTCAGGGACTGGAAGAGAAATAGGTGAGGGTGACATAAGATTTTCTTCCACATTTAGTGGAAAAGGTACTCTAATAGCAGCAATGATTAGATGGTCGGTCAGTGTAGGAAATATGAACAGCTACTGATGGCTCATTTCTCTCAGAAGTAGAGGTCTCAGGTTAAATCTCTTAGAAATCAAAGCCACCTAGGTGCTCCAGGTTGAGGTGGAGCTGTGTTGTTTTGATGTCTTTATGTTTCTCATTTTTAGGTGCTACACAGGATTTCCCTAGGACAACCATTATACCTGGAAGTTTCCAGACAGGTAGGGTAATAAGAAGAAAACTGCACAGTTAAACGCAGCATTATTAGATTTCCTCTGACAAAAACCCAACTGAATTCTTTTTATAATACTGCAAATCTCACCTCGACATTCATCACTTTCTTGCTTCAGAGGCCACAACTTTAAGAGAAGGCAGCGGCACTCCTGGGACTGGACTGAGAACTGGTGAGAACATGTTCCTGCATTTGGGGTTTACTGTGATTTGTGCCTCTTCTTAGCCTCACCTGTTGGGAGGAGTGCTTTCGTGCAGTGGTTTCCATTTGCATCTAGTGTTCCTTATATTTAACATACTTTGCAGAAACTCTCACTACTGACTCTAGTGTCACAATTGTTAACTTTGTAACAAAAGGGTGTTGGTGAAGTTACCCTGTGAAGACGTGCAAATAATAATGTAAGGGAGAGCTCAGAAATATCGCATGTCTGGGAAGGGGTGACAGCAATGTGAAAACCTAAACAGGCATACCCTAAGAAAATGTTTTTCCTGTATAAAGAACAATAGTAATATTTATATATTTTCTGTCACATTCAAATATTTTTCTGATTTTTGTTCCACAATAGGCACCACTACAGAACCAGGACAACAAGCTACCGGGAGTGTGACAGGTGATGCTGACCACCATGTTCTTTCTCCATCTCCTGTGATAGATGTGGTCGAATGACTTGGAAGGGTGTCTCATGCTGAGAACATCACTATTTTATTGCTTTCTCAATGGTGTGGGCCATAGCAAAGACCTAGACTGTCTCTTCATCTTGAATTAGTGAAAGGGCCCTTTCATTTAACAAACACACACTGAGGCCCTTCTAGAAGCAATTCAGCAGACAAATCCCTGCAGCTTCTGACCCTTTGTGTTTCAGGCACCACTGGGGTGGCCCCTGGGACAACTGGTGCTCCTGGCAGTTCCAACCCAGGTGAGTCAGGAGGATGTCAGGGTCTATTGCAGGGGTTCCCAAACTATGGCCCGCGGGCCACATGCGGCCCCCTGAAGTAATTTATCCGGCCCCCACTGCACTTCTGGAAGGGTACCTCTTTCATTGGTGGTCAGTGAGAGGAGCATAGTTCCCATTGAAATATTGGTCAGTTAGTTGATTTAAATTTACTTGTTCTTTATTTTAAATATTGTATTTGTTCCCGTTTTGTTTTTTTACTTTAAAATAAGATATGTGCAGTGTGCATAGGAATTTGTTCATAGTTTCTTTTATAGTCCGGCCCTCCAACGGTCTGAGGGACAGTGAACTGGCCCCCTGTGTAAAAAGTTTGGGGACCCCTGGCCTATTGTATCTCTTTCAGCAAATTAGATGTCACTTTTGGTATTATTCATTGCAGGGATATCAGCATATCTTCTTTATACCTTTTATTCCCTAATTACCCCTTTTCACCTTCTTTCCCTCAGAGGCCACTACATTCTCTGGAGAAAGTGGAATAACCAGAGGTGGAACAGACACAGGTGAGCATTGCTAAGCTAATACCTGCACCTCAGAATAACTAATTCAAACTGTCTTCTGAAAATATCCTCTTTATTTATATATGTTGTATGAGGAAAGTTTAGATTACAATAGCACAAGCCATCATTACCTTGTCTTCTTATTGCCTGATTTTATATGTCTCTTTACTAGACCATCATGAAGTCAAGAGATAAGTAAATAGTAATGTGAAGAGAAATGTTATATCACCCCTGTAAAGATAGAGACATGGCAGTTGAGAACGGAGTCAGGTTGTTGAACAAAGAAATGTTATATGAGGCTCATATGGGTGACTGATTGGTACTAAAAGTAACAGGGTTTTACTTTGTTGATTCAAGGAGAGGTTAGACACTTTAAATCACATGATGAACAGGCAATGGAACTAAGGACTTTGACCTGTTCTTGTTTTAGGTACCGCTCGTATAGTTTCAGAAGGAACCGTGAAACCGGGAAGATACACAACAGGTTAGCCTGAAAATATATGTAAAGATGGCACATTTTCAGCTTAGGTGATATTTTCTGACAATAACTCAATGTGTACTTCTCTCAACCCTGTCTTATTCCTTTTTTCCTTTCTCCATCAGAGGCCACAACTTCCATGGGAGGAAGTGGGACCACCCAAGCAGGACTTCCAGGAGGTGAGCATTTTTAGTCTGAGGCTTTGGGGTTATGTATCGATGTTTTGCATGGTGGCAGTGAGCATGCGTGGGAAGGTGAGTTGAGAAATGGACACACTCTCTCTGGGAGCAGAGCAGGCCAGAGTCACAAAGCTGTGTTGCCAAGAAATTTCTGTCATTACATGTCTTGCTCTATATTTGTACATCTAATCAGAGCTCCTGGTTGGATAGTAAGGATAACCTAATTTATGGGCCAGACCCAGCCCAGTTTTACCCCATTCTTACACTTTTTGTGTGTGTGTGACAAAGAGACAGAGAGAGGGACATGGAGATTCAAAGGGAGAGAGATGAGAAGCTTCTACTCTTTGTTGCGGAATCTTAGTTGTTTGCTGATTGCTTTCTCATATGTGTCTTGACATGGGGGATACAGCAGAGCATGTAATCTCTTCTTCAAGCCAGCAACCTTGAACTCAAGTTGGTGAGCCTTGCTCAAACCAGAAGAGCCCGCGCTCAAGCCAGCAACCTAGGGGTTTCAAACCTGTGCCCACTGTGTCCCAATCTGACACTCTGTCTACTGCGCCCCCACGTGGTCAGGCTTCATGTAATTTTTATATATGGTTTGCCATTTTCCTATAGCACTTATTATCATACAGCCAATTGACTTATTTGTCATAAATACAGTTTGTGGCTGGTCTCTAATTGTTGGAATATAAGCCACATTAAAAAAAATAAATCTTTGAGTAATGTGTTCAGTGTTACAACCAAAGTTCTAAAACAAAATTGCACAGTAGATTTGCATTATAAATATCAGTGACAGGATTAAGCAGATAATTATTTTAGAACTTCTCAAAAGTTGCCTTAATAGGTGTCACGATACATTCACTTGGAGCTGCAGACGTTCCCAGAATGGCAAGCAATGTAGGGCACACTGTATAAATTCACCATCTGAGAGTATTAGAAGTATAATGTTCCACTGTAATCCTCAGAACATCAAACATCTCAAGATTTAGAAGAATAACATTTAGAAAGTTGAACCATCATCTACCTTTTTCCTCCTGTAGGCACTTCTGTCTCAGCAGGGAGTTCGGGGACTGGAAGTGAAGCAGGTGAGGTTGTTATAGGTCTCCTTTCAATTTGCTGGGATATGTGGACAAGGGAACTCCTGATACAACAACGAGCATTAGGTTGTTCAGGATAGAATCCTGGAAAGTCATTGATAGCCCATATTTTCAAAAATACAGGTGGCAGGTATTGTCTTCAAGGCCACAGAGTTTAAAGGAGGGGACTAAGGTTGTGTTAATGTCTCACATTTAGGATCTACAAGGGAATTCTTGTTTAGAACAACCATTACACCTGAGAGTTCCCATATAGGTAGGAGAACAAGAAGAAATCTGCATATTTAAACTCATAGTTTTGTCAGTATTCCTATTCTGGTCATTAATGAACAAAATTCTTCCCTCACATCCCAAATCCTCAGTCCTCACCATTCCCCATTTCCTCACTTCAGAGGCTACAACGCTGACAGAAGGCGTCAGCACTCCTGAGACTGGACTCAGACCTGGTGAGAACAAGTAGCACCATTTTGGGGTTTACTGTAAATTATGATGACCCCACATTGGGCCTTGCTGGGAAGTGTGTTTTTGTACTGAGTGGTTTGCATTTTTCTATTAGGTTTGTGTATATTTAGCATTATTAAAATACTCTCAAACTGGCTTTTATCCTCATAGTTTTTACCTTCTCAATAAACTGGTGTTGGACCCTCAAGAAGAGGTTTCTGCTGTGGAACATGTACCTCACTGAGGTGTTACGGGGCTGAGGAGTATTACACATTTGAAGAAGGGAGAGCAATGTGGCCTCTTAAAGAATGCTTTCCCAGTAAAGGCTGTCTGCTCAAAAGTGCAATGATAATGTTCAGGATTTTTCTTGATACATTCAAATATATTTCTGGTTTTCCTTTAGGCACCACTAAAGTCCCAGGAGGCCAAGCTACTGGAAGTGTGACAGGTAAACATGGGTGAATATCCCGTACATTTTTCACTTTGAATAGAGTTCCTGCAAATGGTTCCCTCATGCTGGAAACATACGATTTTATTTCCATCTAAGTGATCTGAGTTATAAGAATGTCCTGGCTTCCCACCTCATCAGGAAGCAGTGATTGGTCCTCAGTTATAACAAGATAAGCTAGAGTCCTTCTAGAGTCAGGTCTTCAGGACACAACAGTGAGTCACTGTGAAGAACTCAGACCCTTTGTGTTTCAGGCACCACTACTATAGCCCCTGGCACAACCATTGCCCCAGGTAGTTCCAACACAGGTGAGCCAGCCTGTTGACCGAGTATCTTCAGCATGTCCACCCACAACTAGATGTCTTCTCTGATACTATACAGTGCAGGGAATCCACAATCTCTCCATCAGGATCCTTAGATAGTCTTTCATTTGCCTCTTTTCTCTTTCGCTTTCTCAGAGGCCACGACTATCCCGGGACAAAGAGCAACCACCAGACTTGGAATAAACACAGGTGAGCGCTGCTATGCCAATACCTGCACTTCACAGTAACTTTTTAAAAGAGTCTTCTCAAAATGTATCTACTCTACTCATATGTTATAAGAAGTCATTTATATTAGAAAAAAAAATGCTGTGAAACAAGCCAGTTCTTACATGATTATCTTATTGCCTTAGCTTATAAGAGCTGCACCGTGAGACAGTGATTCCTATTTAAGTCATATTGTGCACAAGTAATTGAACTAGTGACCACTGTCTCTTTCTGGCTTTAGGTACCACTGGCACGGCCTCTGGAGAAACCCTGGAACCTGGAAGTTACAACACAGGTAAGTGAGAATTCAGGCAAAAACTGGACATAGGCACCTTAGGTGATATATTTTGACAACAGCACAATGTGTACTTTCTCTTAACCTAGTCTTACTTCTTTTTTCCCCTCTCTCTATCAGAGGCTACAACTTCCATGAGAGGAAGAGGAAGCACCCAATCCAGCTTTCCCGGAGGTGAGTTCTTTTAGTCCAAGGCTCTGGGATGATTTATCGATTTTTGTGTGGCAGCAGTGAACACACGCGTGGAAAGGGAGCTGAGGAAATGGGCTTCCTGTCTGGACTACCAGAGGCCCTAGCTCGCAGAGCTAGTTGTTGGCAGGGGTGAGACCAACCTGCTCAATGACTCTGTTGCCAAGACCCTAATCCTATGGGTTCTGACATTTTTCAGAGCACACTGACTTATTTATCATGTTTACTCTTTACTGCTGGTCTCCAGCAGCTAGAATGTGGGCACATCAGAGAACACTTCTTTGAATCTTGGTTACTGAGACATCTAAAGGCCAAAAATACTCTAGAGTAATCCCTTGGCTATTGTGGGATTTAGGTTCCAGAATCCCCTGCGGTAAGTGAAAATCTGCAAAGTAGTGATCTTATATTTATTTTATTATTTATATTTATATATTAAGGCTTTATAAACCCTCCCCACACTCTTATAAACCTTTTCCACACTGTTATTAACCTTTCCCACACTTATTTTGCTTATTTTACTGCAAAAGTAATTAAAATAATATATAGAAATACCTATATACCACAAAATCCCGCAATATAGCAAAAAATCCACAATACAATATTCGATATACACAATTTAAAAATCCGTACTACAAGGAGACAGCAAAAAGTTAACTGCGACATGGCGAGGGACGACTGTACTTGCATTGATAGGTAGCACCATGCTTTCCCCTGGAGCCAGCAGCAGTTCATGAAATGACAATCCTTGTAGGATACACTATATAAATTCACCATATGAGAGTATTACAGTCACAGAGTCCTATTAAAATTTGGACTATTAGGATACTTCAAGTAAGGCCTGACCAGGCGGTGGTGCAGTGGATAGAGCGTCAGACTGGGATGCGGAGGACCCAGGTTCAAGACCCCGAGGTTGCCAGCTTGAGCGTGGACTCATCTGGCTTGAGCAAAAAGCTCACCAGCTTGGACCCAAGGTCGCTGGCTTGAGCAAGGAGTTACTCAGTCTGCTGAAGGCCTGCAGTCAAGTCACACATGAGAAAGCAATCAATGAACAACTAAGGTGTCGCAACGAAGAACTGTTGATTGATGCTTCTCATCCCTCGCCGTTCCTGTTTGTCCTTATCTATCCCTCTCTCTGTCCCTGTAAAACAAACAAACAAACAAACAAACAAAACAATAATAGAAATTAGCTTATACTAGTGGTTGAAAAGCACTGGATTATATCACAGTTCTAACCTTTGTAGAACTGCTTAATGTACTAGTATTTATAGAACTAAATAAAGTGACTAAAAAAAAAAGGATACTTCAAGTAAGTGATGAGTAACATTTTAAAAGTTAAACTCATCATCTGCCTTTTTTATTTTTATTTATTTATTTAGGCACTTTTGTCCCACTAGGGAGTTCAGGGACTGGAAGAGAAATAGGTGAGGGTGACATAAGATTTTCTTCCACATTTAGTGGAAAAGGTACTCTAATAGCAACAATGTTTAGATGGTCCGTCAGTGTAGGAAATATAAACAGCTACTGATGGTTCATTTCTCTCAGAAGTAGAGGTCTCAGGTTAAATCTCTTAGTAATCAAAGCCACCTTGGTGCTTCAGGTTGAGGTGGAGCTGTGTTGTTTTGATGTCTTTATGTTTCTCATTTTTAGGTGCTACACAGGATTTCCCTAGGACAACCATTATACCTGGAAGTTTCCAGACAGGTAGGGTAATAAGAAGAAAACTGCACAGTTAAACGCAGCATTATTAGATTTCCTCTGACAAAAACCCAACTGAATTCTTTTTATAATACTGCAAATCTCACCTCGACATTCATCACTTTCTTGCTTCAGAGGCCACGACTTTCAGAGAAGGCAGCGGGACTCCTGGGACTGGACTGAGAACTGGTGAGAAAACGTTCCTGCATTTGGGGTTTACCGTGAATTGTGCCTCTTCTTAGCCTCACCTGTTGGGAGGAGTGCTTTCGTGCAGTGGTTTCCATTTGCATCTAGTATTCCTTATATTTAACATACTTTGCAGAAACTCTCACTACTGACTCTAGTGTCACAATTGTTAACTTTGTAACAAAAGGGTGTTGGTGAAGTTACCCTGTGAAGACGTGCAAATAATAACGTAAGGGAGAGCTCAGAAATATCGCATGTCTGGGAAGGGGTGACAGCAATGTGAAAACCTACACAGGCATACCCTAAGAAAATGTTTTTCCTGTATAAAGAACAATAGTAATATTTATATATTTTCTGTCACATTCAAATATTTTTCTGATTTTCGTTCCACAATAGGCACCACTACAGAACCAGGACAACAAGCTACCGGGAGTGTGACAGGTGATGCTGACCGCGTGTTCTTTCTCCATCTCCTGTAATAGATGTGGTCGAATGACTTGGAAGGGTGCCTCATGCTGAGAACATCACTATTTTATTGCTTTCTCAATGGTGTGGGCCACAGCAAAGACCTAGATTGTCTCTTCATCTTGAATTAGCGAAAGGACCCTTTCATTTAACAAACACACACTGAGGCCCTTCTAGAAGCAATTCAGCAGACAGATCCCTGCAGCTTCTGACCCTTTGTGTTTCAGGCACCACTGGGGTGGCCCCTGGGACAACTGGTGCTCCTGGCAGTTCCAACCCAGGTGAGTCAGGAGGTTGCCAGGGTCTACTGTATCTCTTCCAGCAAATTAGATGTCACTTTTGGTCTTATACATTGCAGAGATATCAGCATATCTTCTTTATACCTTTTATTCCCTAATTACCCCTTTTCACCTTCTTTCCCTCAGAGGCCACTACATTCTCTGGAGAAAGTGGAATAACCAGAGGTGGAACAGACACAGGTGAGCATTGCTAAGCTAATACCTGCACCTCAAAATAACTAATTCAAACTGTCTTCTGAAAGTATTCTACATCTATTTATACATGGTATATTGGATTAAAAAAGACAAGCCGGCCCTGGCCGGTTGGCTCAGTGGTAGAGCGTCGGCCTGGTGTGCAGAAGTCCCGGGTTCGATTCCCGGCCAGGGCACACAGGAGAAGCGCCCATCTGCTTCTCCACCCCCCCCCTTCGTCTCTGTCTCTCTTCCCCTCCCGCAGCCGAGGCTCCATTGGAGCAAAGATGGCCTGGGCGCTGGGGATGGCTCCTTGGCCTCTGCCTCAGGCGCTGGAGTGGCTCTGGTCTCGACAAAGCGATGCCCCAGATGGGCAGAGCATCGCCCCCTGGTGGGTGTGCCAGGTGGATCCCGGTCTGGCGCATGTGGGAGTCTGTTTGTCTCTCCTGGTTTCTAGCTTCAGAAAAATACAAAAAAAAAAAAAAAAAAAAAAAAAAAAAAGATAAGCCATCATTATCTTCTCTCCTTATACCCAAGTTTATAAGACTCTTCACTAGAATATCATGAAGTCAAAGAGAAATGTAAATAGTAATACAAAGAGAAATTTCATTGCTCTCATCAAAAGAATGAGACATGATAGTTGGGATCTCAGTAAACTTGTTGTACAATAAGTGTTACATAGGGCACAGATAGATGACTTCTTGGCATTCCAAGTCACAAGGTTATGGTTTGTTGCTACATCGAGATTTAGATTCCTATTTAAAGCATGTGGTGAACATGCAGTGGAACTAGGGACCATTGTTCCTTTCTTCTTGTAGGCACTACTGGTATTGTATCTGGAAAAACTCTGGAACCTGGGTCTTACATCACAGGTTAGTCTAAAAATACACATAAAACCTGGACATTGGCACCTTAGATGATATATTCTGAATAGCACTGTGTGGACTTTCCTATGAGCTAGTCTTTACTCCTTTTCTTTCTTTCACTATCAGAGGCCACAACTTCCATGGCAGGACCTGGGACCACCCAAGCAGGACTTCCAGGCGGTGAGCTTTTTTGACCTGATTAATTTGTTTGTGGCTAGAATGGACATGGGTGGAAAGGTAGGCAGAGGAAACCTGCCTTCATTAGTTTGGGAATACAGTATGCCAGAGTGATACACCATAGTCGGCCTAGGAATTCTATGGCCTCGCATATACCTATCTATATTTTCAGAGGCCCAAGCTTGCAAAGGTAGGTGCTGGATGGCAGGGATGAGGTGAACCTTTGGGCCAGTCCTTGCCTATAAATGCACCATCCTCATATATGGTTTGCCATTTTCCCATAGCACTTAACTACATCTGCCTTGTTGACTTATTATGTTTATTGTTTATTGCTATACTTTACCTGCTAGAATATAAGCCATTTTGGGGGTTGTGGGTGTCTTTGATTATTGTACTCACTGCTATATCCAAAGGCTTAAAACAATATTTCACAGAAGACTCGCTTAATAATTGTCAGTGGAGTGATGAAACATGTACTTAGGTTGGAGCTTCACTCCGCTTGTGTTACTAGGTGGCACCGTGCTTCCCCCTGGAGCCAGCAGCAGTTCACAGAGTTCCAAGCCAGGTAGGATAACTAAATCAATTCACTTTGAGTGTATAAGAGTCAGTTTTTCTTTAAACCTGGGAGTGTCGAAATTCCTCAAGTAATTGATGAATTTGTTTTACAACGAAGGATCCATCACCTGCCCTTTTCCCTCCTTTAGGCACCTCTGTCACAACAGGGAGTCCAGGGAGTGGAAGTGAAACAGGTGAGGGTGGCACATGGTCTGCTTTTACTCTCGCTGGGATCTGTAGACAGGGAACTCCAGTAGCAACAATGATCAATACATGACCAGGAAATGACACTGTGGAGAGTCGTTGACAGTTCATTTCCTTCTGAAACGTGAATCCTCAGGAAAGATCTTCTAGACATTTAAAGACACAGAGCTATTTCAGCTTAAGGAGAGAGCTAATACTGTGTTGACACCTTCATCTTCCCACTTTTTAGGAGCTACAGGAGAATTCTCCAGGACAACCATTCCACCTGGGAGTTCCCGCACAGGTAGTATTACAACAACTAAGCTCCATATTTAACATAATCATGTTAGCATTCCTGTTCTGATCAAATTTGGACATAGTTTTTTCCCTAACATCCCAAGTCCTCAGACTTCACCATTCCCCATTTCCTTCCATCAGAGGCCACAACACTGACAGAAGGCAACAACACTCCGGGAACTGGACCCAGACCTGGTGAGAACAGTGGGCTTTCCCATTGAGTATCACTCTACACCAGCTCCCACTTTGATGGTGTGCGGGGTGTGCCTCCCCGCAGAGTTGTTTGCATTTATTCAATATTTTCTTTGATTTAGCATATTATTGATAAACAGTCAACATCTGCTCAAGTCTCATAGCTGTAACTTTCTTAGGAAGGGCTGCTGGTGAAGTCCCTTTGAGAGGTTTCCTCTTTGATGGCATACTGACTAAGATGTCAGAGGAGCTGAGAAATATGATATACCTGGGTGGAAGAGAAAGCAATGAACTCTTAAACAGGCTTATGTTCTATATAAGTTCTCTTGCTCAAAAGAGCACATTTAAATAGTTTTCTGGTTTTACTCCCATTTTAGGTACCACTGAAGTACCGCGAGGCCAAGCCACTGACAGTGTGACAGGTGAACCTGGGAAAAACTTACATTTCTTCTCCATTTTAAGTGAATGGAATGTCTTTGGAGGGTGCCTTACATTTGGAATATAACTATGTTTACTACTTCTTTAATGGTATGAGTCATAGGAAAAGTGTGTGATTGTCACCTCATCAGGAAATAGTGAAAAGGCCCTTGGGTATAACATAGCTACACCTAGAATCTTCTAGAGCAGGGGTCCCCAAACTTTTTACACAGGGGGCCAGTTCACCGTCCCTCAGACCATTGGAGGGCCGGACTACAAAAAAAACTATGAACAAATCCCTATGCACACTGCACATATCTTATTTTAAAGTAAAAAAACAAAACGGGAAGAAATACAATATTTAAAATAACAAACAAGTAAATTTAAATCAACAAACTGACCAGTATTTCAATGGGAACTATGGTCCTCCACTGACCATCTATGAAAGAGGTGCCCCTTCCAGAAGTGCGGCGGGGGCCAGATATATGGCCTCAGGGGGCCGCATGTGGCCCGCGGGCCATAGTTTGGGGACCCCTGTTCTAGAGGCAGATCATTAAGAGACATATATGAGTAACCATGAAGATCTTGACTCTGTGTTTCAGGCACCTCTGGGGTAGCCCTTGGCACAACTGTTGCCCCTGGGAGTTCCAACACAGGTGAGTCAATAAAGTAGCAGGGACACTTTGATGGGTCTGTTGTGATGAGATTCCTCTTCAGCTGTTACCTTGTTGAAGAGAACTACCCTACCCTTTCATAGTCCTTAAATAGTTTTCAACTATCTCTATCTCGTTTTTCTCTTTTAGGGGCTACCACTTCTGTAGAAGATGGTGCAACAGCAAGAGTTGGAGTGACCACAGGTGAGCTCTGTTAAGGCACTACTTATAGCTTATAATAACATCATATTAATTTTTTTGTGTGAAATACATCAAACCTCTTTGAATTTTTCATATTCTGAATATTGGGCAAAAAATTAGCAGATGTTTAATATTTGACATCAATGAATTCAGTTCAGATAATATAACTTTTCATCCTTGTCCTGTGATTTAAGAACACTTTATTAGGGCATCGTGGGACCCATTCCCTGATGGTTTCATAGGTAATTTTCATGCAGATCCATCTCCCTCTAACTAACCTTAAAAGAAAGATCCAGTGGTGGTGGACTTTTCTCTGCAGTTTTGCTGAGGGATGAAATGTTTCATGGGCAATCTATGGGTGGAGTCAAAACTAGAAAGTTTAGAGAAGCAGATTTACTTTGGGAGGAACAAAGGTTTTTGTTTGTTTGGTTTTTGTTTTGTTTGTTTTTCTTAAAGCTCATGCCCATTTTTTGATGGGCAAAGAATTGATGTGGTCACCATAATTCTTATTTTAGGCACGACTGAGGCTAACTCTGGCACAACTCTGAAACCTGGAAGTACCAACACAGGTATGGAACTCTTAAGACGTCCCCTCAAGAGGTATTAGCCAATCAGAGCCCTAGTTTCTCCTCTCTTGAACTCTAATCTTTACTCCTTTTTATTTTATTTTTTCTTCTCTTATAAGCCACAACTTACCCAGCAAGCAGTGAGACTACCCAAGGAGGATTGCCAGGAGGTAAACCGTTTAGTCTGAAGCCTAAGCTCTAATCATTTGTCCATTTGAGTTGCTTCAGAGAACAAATGAACAGGAAGGAATTTGAAGGAGGAACCTGCTTTTCCTCTGAGGCCATATTGTATGATATCAACTGAATAGTTATTCTGCTTGGGAATTCCAAGACCTCAAATGCCTCAGCCTGGCTGTCCTCAGTATTCTGGCTTACAGACATGTTCTTTCTTTTCTTTTTTCCTTTCTCTTTTTTTAATTTTCCAGAAAAAATAGTATAAATATATATTGCCTATATCTCAACCACCCTGTACTTCCAAACCTCCTTACCCAGTTTACCTTCCTTAAATAGCCTGCCACTTTCTATTATCTTTCTCATCTACTCACACACATTTATTATCATATTTTTATTTCTTCTTACTAGAAAGCTTTATGAAGATAACTGATTATCAAAATGCTCTAAGTTAGAGCAGAGAGTCTTCCTTGCAACGATTAATACCATGCTTTGCTTCCTGCCTTAGGCTCCTCTGGCACACCTGGTGGATCATTCCCTGGAACTGATACAGGTAAGGGACATCGAAAGACCTGCTTCCCTCTTGTTACATAGTCAAAGGGAGACCTGGGAAATGGCATGCCGTGAGGTCCATTTTCTTCAGAGCGGAGTGCCTTCACAAAAGGGCTTCCAGTGTTTTAGAGCCATGTCGATGCTGCCAAGATGGACCTGGGGAGGAAGTACTTGATTGTTCCACTAACTTTTTGCATTTTAGGTACTACTGGAGAGTTTCCTGGAACGGCTGTTACACCTGCAAGTTTTAACACAGGTACGTTAACAGGAAGGAATGTTTCCTTATTTAATCTCAGAAGAGATAATCTCTTTTTTAGGGTTGCTCTAATAAAATCATACTGCAAAATCTTTTCAAATTACCAGACATTATCATTCTCGTATTTCTTTCCTCAGAGGCCACAACTTCCAAAGAAGAGACTGGACCTGAAGTCCCAACAGGTAAGAATGAAGAGCCCCTTATTTGGGGTTATTGGGTTTAAGATTCTCTAGGCTTTCCTTGAGAGAGTTTGTATTCAATCTGGGGATGCTACAAGTAAGTCAAATTTGATTTGCTATTAGAGAGAAAATATTTTTTCAAATATGCTAAATTCTTTTTTTTTTTTTTTTTGTATTTTTCTGAAGCTGGAAACAGGGAGAGACAGTCAGACAGACTCCCGCATGTGCCCGACCGGGATCCACCCGGCACGCCCACCAGGGGGCGACGCTCTGCCCACCAGGGGGCGATGCTCCGCTCCTCCGGGGCGTCACTCTGCCGAGACCAGAGCCACTCTAGCGCCTGGGGCAGAGGCCAAGGAGCCATCCCCAGCACCCGGGCCATCTTTGCTCCAATGGAGCCTTGGTTGCAGGAGGGGAAGAGAGAGACAGAGAGGAAGGAGGGGGGGGGGTGGAGAAGCAAATGGACACTTCTCCTATGTGCCCTGGCCGGGAATTGAACCCAGGTCCCCCGCACGCCAGGCCGACGCTCTACCGCTGAGCCAACCGGCCAGAGCCAAAATATGCTAAATTCTAGAACTTAGCCTTCCTGCTCCAAGTCTGGAGATGGGATGGGATTTTTCCGTGAGTATTACAAATATCACCAGCATATTAGCCAAAATCCAGAAAGTTTTTCTTTTGTGTGTGTGTGAAATCCTCCTAGCAATTTGAATTGGCTAAATACAGAGTGATATCTGCTTTATAGAAATCTGTCTGAGCCTCCAAATTTCAGAGATTAATGCTTTACCCAGACATTCACGTTTACACGCAGCAGAATGTTCTCTCTCTTTTTTCCTCTTCAGTAGCCCAGACTACTGTACCAAGAGGCCAGGTCTCAAGCAATCACATAAGTGAGCATGACAAAGTATAAATAGCTCCCTAATATTTACCAATATGCAGAATAGAAAGATTCCTAATGAGAAAACATAGTTTTGCTTAAAAAAAAAATAAAAGAAAAAGAGATGCACTTGTGAAAAGATATACAAGGAACTATAGAATAAGCTTTCTATGACTTAAACTGATGACATCTTTTTTCTTGGCCTTTCCTTTAATGTAAAGCCAATGACATAACCATCCTTTCCCCTTTGTGATTCCAGGAAACAGTGGAGTAGTCCTTGGCACAACTCTTGCACCTGGAAGTTTTAGCACTGGTAAGTGAATATATTCAAAGGTGATCACCTTGGTCTAATCTCAAGGAGAAATACATATCTTCAAACATGCATTCCATTTTCCTCATTTCCTCTCCCAGAGGCCAGCGCTCCTGTGATGAAATCAGTTAAGAGCTAGGAGTCCCTAGCCTTTGTCATTGAGGACCATCATGAGTTTGCCTCTGGATTGGAAAGATTGTTGTAGAGAAAGGACATACCCTTCAGCCCGTACCCCACACCTGTCACGCTATTGATTCACACCCCTCCACTGGTTTCTAGACCAGCTTTTTCAGAAGCTTGGTCTTGTGGTGTAGATTTCTGAAAAGAGTAGTAGGAATAGTAATTCCGTGGAAGACTAAGCTAAGCCACTGGACAGTATAGGTATTACTGCAGAATCAGCAGGAGTCAACACTCCCAGAAGGTTCTATCTCAGGGAAGTAGATCACCAAAATGAACTTAGAAATATTTTGCCTCCCACTTGACTTTTTATCTTGAGCTTTAACTACCAACTTGCTTAATGGCTGTCTTGATTGGTTACTGGTCATGACACAGTCAGAACCTTTTTCTCTCTTTCAAACATCAGACAGTCAAGTCACTGAAAGTAAAACAGGTAAATGTGGTAAAAAAATTTTTTTCTTCCCCCAGTTGAAGATCTTATGTTATATTTGCTATAGGCTTCTTTAAAAATAGGCTTCTTGAGGGGGAAAAATAAAATTGTTCATTCATTTTTTTTCACTGATGAATCACTAATACTCAGCAAGGCTTAATAAATATAGTTTGAGTGAATGAAATAATTGATACATGGGAATAATGTAGGAGAAGGCCAGTGAAAGGGCCCTCTGATGGGGCTGCACAAAGTCGCCTCAGTGGTACACTCTGGAGGTGTCCTGCACCACTGAAAGATGTGGCCCTGGGAATATGCATTTATTTTATACTCAGGTTGCCTCTGTGCAGAAGATTCACCATGATGACCTCATGACATTCTCATTTCAGGTACCACTGGTGTGGTCTCAAGTACAACAGTTGCACCTGGAAGTTTCAATACAGGTAGGTTAACAAACTGAAAAGAAAATGCCCTTTCTGGAAATAAGGTGACAGAAATTTCTTTCACGTTCATCTTTTCCTGTGGGAGCATCTCAGTATGTTTTCTCTTCTTCCTAAATCTCTATCCTTTATTGCTTTATTTTTTCTTCCAGAAGCCACAACTTCCCCAGGAGTCAGTAGACTACTGTACTGAAACAAAAAACAAATGAGAATTATTGTTTGTGTGTGTGTGTGTGTGTGTGTGTGTGTGTGTGTGTCTGTGAACGAGAGAGAGAGATGAATAGGGAGGAAGACAGACTTTTGGATGTTGATAATTCACCTTTGTTTCTTAGTAAGATAGATATCTGGGGAGGAGTTTTTAGGAACTCTCATCTCAGATCAACAGTGTTTTCTTTTGTTACTTGATGTTCCAATCCTTCTATTTTTGTGGTCCAGCCTCACATAGGTAGATCCTGCAAATGGAAGTAAAAATGATCATTGTTTAGCAAGTTTTCTTGTTTCATTTGTCATTTTAGGTAGCACCACAATATTACCTGCTGGAAGGACAGTCCAAGAAAATTCTATTTCAGGTAAACAGAAGGCCACATGGATAACAGAAAAGCTATTTTAATTCATTAGACTTTCCATAAACACAAGTGACTGAAACTTATCCCACTAATTTATCTTTCTACTTAAAAATTTTCCTGGTTTCATTCTCTTAGGAGCTACCACTCGAGCATCAGTAAATGAAGGCATTGGAAGCACATTAGGTGACTGGGGCGGGGGGAGGCAGAAGGACAAGGGACAAAGCATGGATAACCTCTGTTTTAGTACCATTAAATCCAAGAAAGAAGCGGGCTCGTGTGTTGAGGATTTTCCATCTTTATTGATTTTAGAATATAACTATTCATAAAAGAGCACAAATAATTTGCCATCAGTTGAAAAAGCCCCCAAATAAGCGGATCTTCTCCCACCCCAATGGGAAGAAAAGTCACCACTTCTTTTCTTGTGGCAGGTACCACTAGGGTAGCTTCTGGCACTTCACTTGGACCTGGGAGTTCAAACACAGGTGAGCAAGCCAGATGGAGAGAATCCTCCACAGTGCTGCCACTGAGGAAACTACACCTTTAACTTTCCTCACAACTCTAAATGCTCTTCATATAGTCTACCTTTCCTCTCTCCTAGAAGCGACAGCGCCCTCTAGAGGCAGTGGAACCACCAGCATGAATACAGGTGAGCTCACAGGCTTCCCAACTTCTCTACTATGCAATGACATCATAGCTAAAACTTTCGAGCACTAACTATTCTACCTACACCCTTCTCATTATTATTTCTCTGACCCCTCACTCCAAACAGTGCAGAAAGCACTATTCTTTTTACAGATAAGGAAATCTGTGGCTTAGAAATATTTCCCAAGGTCACACAGCAAATGATCAGCAGATTTTAACTCAGGCAGTCTGGCTCCAGAGTCCATTCTCAACAATGATATTATATGAGCATTACACAGTATCACCAGGTTTCTTTGTTACCTGTCTGATATTTTCTAGAACATTAAAATTTCTACAGTCAATGCATTACCCAAATAAAAATTCAACAAGCAGTCAATCCTGCTTTATATCTTTTTGTTAGGGGATCTAGTAGCCTAGTCACTGGCATTTGAACAGGTGAATAGAGGAAAATACCTTTGTCTGGCCAACATTGATCGCAGAGAAAGGCAGGTTGTCTCTGAGAGTCCCCACCACCACTCCACATTGCACCCTCTCCCCAACAAATTATATTCAGAATGATACATTACCTCAGAAAATGCATAAAACATCTCCAGAGAAAGCTATTCCTGCAAACGATCTTTTTCTATTTATAAAGAATTCTGCAGTTTCCTCATCCTATTCTAGAATGTATCGTCTTCTAATGGGAATAATATGACGTGATGTTGCCGTTCAATTTTGTTTTCAGGTTCTACTGGAGTGGCCCCTGGTGTCAGTACCGTCTCACCTGGACGTTCCAGCACAGGTGGGTCAGCGAGGAGATTGTGCCATCATTTCTTTCCTGGGGCTAGCTCTCGAAGAGTAGCATGTGACCGCTTTTCTTTATGTTTCCATTGGCCCTCACTGCTTTCTTTGTTTTCACTCTCAGAAGCTACAATTTCCATAGAAGGAAGCCTAATCAATGAAAGTAGAATTGGCAACTCTTAAATTCTTGCTAATTCATACTCTGCCTTTGTCTCTTCATGGGACATTTGTTAGAAGAAGCTTATACTTATGAAAATCATAGGTCCTTTAGGCAAAACTTACACTGTAATTCTTTACAGGGGTGTCCAGAAAGGTTTCCCCTTCTGACATTCAAGCTATTACTCTGGTGTTGGATGGAAGCAATATAGTCCATATAGTTCTATATGTATATTTAGGGAAACAAAGATAATGAAAGTAACTCTGGAAGTTTAGGTCTATCAATTTGGGATTTCAGATACTATGAACTTATTCTTCTAACACAATTAAATGCATTTACACAAATATTGTGTCTATTTCTTGGTATTAGGAGCCACCACTGGCACACCTGAAGGGCCAAGTCCTGGACGTAAAACAGGTAAACATGGGAAAGACCCAGAAACCTGTGATATTTAACCCTAGGGAAACAATTTATCAAGACTGGACCAAGAGCCAATGTGTATATTGTGGCCCTGAATTTAAAAATGAGGACTGTACTTCATTTTGACAGGATAACCCTTAAAAGGTCTTATGCTTTTGAGTCACACAGTTTTTTTTTTGTTGGTCATGCTCTCCTCAGGATGCAATTTCTTTTTCTCTCTTCTGCTTTAGGCACCACTGGTGTGATCTCTGGCACAACAGTTGCATCTGGAAGTTCCAGCGCAGGTAAATCAATCATCCAACAGGGGATGTAAGGAGCTTCAGGAATGAGTTCCTCCCCACCCCTGCCCCCTAAGTCCTCCACAAAAACATACACATTTCCATCTGTACCTGGGACACCAGCAAACTCTTCTTAGTCATATGACTTACTTATCTTCTCCTTTATTTCTCTTAGGAGCTACAACATCTTCGGAAAGCAGTAGAATCACTGAGGGTGGAATTAAACTAGGTAAGCACCAGCAGCCAGCTCATTGTTTTTCCCTTCATCTTAAAGTAAAGCGCATTGGCTATAATGGACTTAGGGGGGATTCTGCTTTACCTAAATCTCTCTTTGAGCACAAATTGTCAGAATGTTAAGGATTTTCCTTCATGTAAATTCCCCTTTACTTTGTATATTTGTCATAAAATGTCATAATAGAAACCGTACATGATATATCACATATGGCAAGAAAGTTCCTGATACAAACCGTTAATTCATTAAAAAACTCTTTAATTTGTTCTAAATTAAATCTGAGTTTTAAGCCAAAGGGAATTCACAAATTGATTCTCTCCTTTTGTGATTTCAGTTACCACTGGAGTGACTACTGGCACAACCATTGCACCTGGGAGTTCCAACACAAGTGAGTGATGAAAAAGTTGATCTATATCATCTTTAGAAACCTGATGTCTGCCATAGGAATTTTACATAAGTAACCCAGTTACATATTCTTCCCAAATTTCTGTATCCATTCCGTACCACTCTCTCTTATTTCTTAGAGTCTACAACTTTTACAGAAGTTGGAACTACCACTGGAGTTGGAATAATAACTGGTAAGTGGTTTGCTCTTTCAGCCTTTTGGATTCTCAATAATTTTATGTTTGAGTTTGTGGCAATGATAAATGAATAAGAAGACGGCTGAAACAGGGTTCTATATTCTATCTGAAGTAACAATATGTCAGGTCAGTCAGACTTGGGTCTGGTTCTTTAGACTTCTCTCTTCTTCCCATACACCAGCATTTTAGATGTGATTTTATGAAGCTACAAATGGTGTATTACTCTCCATCTTTTATCTATCTTGCCTCTGCAGGTACTACTTTGAGGTCTACTGGAGTTTCCAGGGGCCCAGAAAATGCCCGTCCTGGTTAGTAGATATGTTTAATTCATTCATCTTGGGCTTCTCTTAAATAGAAAACCCATTCTCATGTGTTTCTTTTTACAAGTAATGTCCCAACATATTAAAAAATGTTTTAAAATTGCACCCTCCACCCCATGTACACACACACACACACACACACACACACACACACACACACACCCAAGGAGTCTCCATTGAAGCATCAAAAAGCCAAGTCATAGGAAGTAAACCAAGTGAAAAAAGAAAAATCACCTTTTTGGGGGTCAAACCATTAAACCACAGAAAAAGGGCTCCAGAATATGACTTTTGCCAAATATTGGTTTGGAAAAATGAAAGTTTGTGGTGCAACATGGTGTTTATTATTCTCTGTTTAAAGAAGCCCCTCCCCCTTACTGCTTAGAAACATGTCAATTTATTTAAGTCCATAATATTTTCAGAGCAAAAAAAAAAAAAAGTCATTATATCATCTCTCTCTCTCTCTCTCTCTCAATTTTACAATCTCCCTCAATCTTAGTTTAATTTCCATTTCAAGTTTTACTTGCACAGCTTCTTCTCTCACCATATTTGTTTTCCTGGAGATTTCAACACAGGATAGTCAAAGTTACTGACATGTACTCTCTTTTATAATCTCAGGCAAAAAGCAGTCTTCTTTGGGAATATATCTTCTACTATCACAATACATAATAGCATCCAGATTATAGAATTGCTTAAAATTACCTTAATTTTTTTTTTCTCCAAGGGACCACCATTTCAGGCAGTAATACCACTGGGAATGGAATACAAAGAGGTCAGTCATAGCATTATAGAATTGTTGAGTTTAATTGATTACTACTGGATTTTCCTATTGGTGGGAGATAAAAGCCTTCTCATTTGAACATCCATGTCTATCTTAAGGCACTTAAATTTCCTGGTCTAAAGATTTTATCAGCTGCATCTTTATTAAGACATACTTCCCAGCATAGACACCTTAATGGGGACAAAAATATATTTTTTGGTAAAGTATCTCCCTACTTTTCTTCATAGGTACTACTATCATATCAGGTGATGTCACCAGCTACCAAGAAGTTTCTAGTCCAGGTAAATGAAGATGACTTAAACGTAGGATGGTCTCACATTAAAAGTTTTTGTTTACTCAAGAAATTTATTAGGGAAATATTTTCTCTATTATATAAAGAGTAGGGGTGTAAAATAACCCAGGAAATTCTAAAAATCTGGTATGCTTGTGGAATACAACCCATGTGTTAGGCGAGCACAGCAAAGGCAGGTGCTTGGAGCCTCTACATAACAATATTATTATAAAAATTATCTGAAGTGAGGAAGTAAAGCTCACCCATCAAGTTTGTATTCCATAACAGTATTGTAACATAGGGCTAGGTTGTAACACAAAAAATATTGAAACAGTCTGACCAGGCGGTGGCACAGTGAATAGAGCGTCAGACTGGGATACAGAGGACCCAGGTTCGAGACCCCGAGGTCTCTAGCTTGAGTGCAGGCTCATCTGGTTTGAGCAAAGCTCACCAGCTTGGACCCAAGGTCGCTGGCTCGAGCAAGGGGTTACTCGGTCTGCTGAAGGCCTACGGTCAAGGTACATATGAGAAAGCAATCAATGAACAACTAAGGTGTCGCAACGAAAAAATTAAGATTGATGCTTCTCGTCTCTCTCCGTTCCTGTCTGTCTGTCCCTGTCTATCCCTCTCTCTGACTCTCTGTCTCTCTCTAAAAAAAAAAAAAATGTATCTTGTAAAAAAAAATAATAAAAAGAATATTGAAACAAATTCCAATGGCAATAAGGAGCAATTTAAATGTTTTTGGTAGATTGATGACCATACACAGATTTGCATTTTTGGAAGATTAACTAAACAAGCTGGAGGATTGATTTGAAAGAGAGTAAGAGTAGAGATATGTCATCCAGTTTGAAACTGTTTAAAATGAGACATGATTAGAGACTAAAAAAGGGAGTGATGTGAGGAAAGAGAGGACAGAAGGATGTGCAGTGTGTTGACAAGTTAGAATCCAGTAGAGTGTGGTGTTGGAAGATGAACAATAGGAAGAAGTTTACGTGAATTTTAGTCCATGGTTTGGTTGCCTGGGTGAATAAATGATAGTATCATCCACAAAATTTAGGAATACACCGAAGGAGGGGAAAACATGGTAACTGATAGGAATAAAAAGTGAATCACAGTTTGAGTTTGAGTTTAAATCCTGCGAGGTATCCTGAGGTAGCCAGGTAGCATGCCGAGCTGGAATGAGAAGCACAACTAGATGCAGAAGAGAGGCCTGCACTGGAGAGAGAAATCTGTCAGTCATTTGCTCACAAACGGAACTTGAAATGCTGAATACTGGAGAGTTTGTTTAGGGTGAACATAGAAAGTGAGATGAGAAGACAAAAAAGTTAAAACATGATTCTTTGGGTTTTAAGGAATAGTCAAAGGCAAAGGAGCCTAAAAAGAGAAAGAATTTAGGCTCAAAATTTGGCAATATAAATTAAGTCAAACCCATAAAACAGAGTGTTGGAGTTCTGACATGTAACCCAGGAGACTGCATTGGTTCTAAATTTAGGGATTCAGGATCTCAAATCAACCAGAAACAACCAGAATTTTCAGGGGACGTGTATGCTTGTGTATAAGATTCTTTTTTCAGAGGGCCAAGCTTTATAGTTAGAAAACTTTGAAATTAGAGAGGAGAACTGTTTTTCTGATATAATTAATTAAAATTTTAAGATTCTTAATCTTCTCCATTTTTCCATTTTTATTTTTTTTTATTTTTCAGGAGCCACCAACATAATTCCAGGGAGCCAACCTACTGGAAGTAAAACAGGTAAGCATAGGGACGTAAAAACGTACAAGCATTGTCTAATTTAGTAATTAGGTTCTAGATGATTCTAGATTTAGAGAAATAAGATCTATGAGGCAATTGGGAATTTCTCCTACCCCCTATTTTCTTTGAACACGCAAGCATTAGAAAGTGCATTGAACAATATTTCTGGCTAATATTTTAGTATAAGAAAAATTATTAAATGCTTTTCCTTGCTTTGGAGGAACAGGAACACTCACCAATACCACACTCTTCTTAGGAAGAGAAAGCCTTTGGAAGGCTCATTCTTCCTTTTTATTACAGGTATCACTGGGATAGCCTTTGGTACGACAGTTATTTCTGGAAGTTCCAATACAGGCAAGTAAATATTTAGTACGTAATTGGCTTTTAATAGCTAAGCCTAGGAAAGTAAGAGCCCTTCTCTGGAATTGACTGTCTGTTGTAGCATCAGCACAGCAGTCCTGACTCCGTTCTTGTTTGCCTCTCTTAGGGGCTACCACTGGAACTGGAATGCCAACACGTAAGTGTCAATGGTACAGACCTGTTACCTTCTTGTTAATGATTCCCATGCCTTGTACTTAACAGAAGGGGATATTGAGGGTAAAGATAAAAGGCCCAGGAAATATGGCAGAAGCTTAGTGGGATTGTGTTTTTCCAGACATCGAAGGTTCTCTTCTTGCTCTGAGTTTTTTTTTAGCTCAGTCCAGAGTTCCCAGGTAAGTTTTAAAGGTAAACATGGACACCTGCTAAACAAAGGAGTAGAGGCTAAAATCTAGCCAACATCCTTCCAACAAGGTGTAAATCCATGAGGCCTTATCTGTCCAAGAATGTAGTTTTTTGTGATTCACGAAGGTACCCTTTGGGTTAGCTGCAGCTGTTGGCCCAGACTTTCATCTGATTTACTTTCTCTTTTTATTGATCTTTGAAAATAGTGATAAGAGGTGCATCTGAAATGAAGTGTTCTTCATTTGCCTTTGCAGGTACTACTGTGGTATCAAGTGAGATTACTGGCGTCCCGGAAAGTTCCAGCCCAGGTAATGGAAATGACAGCCTGAAATGAAGTTTACATGCTAAACATTCTTCTCCCTTTAACACCCAAGTATTACAGATAACCAATACTTAGCTCTTTGAATGAATATCCAACTTAAACTGTAAAAGGAAAATCGCACCAGATGGACTTTAATACACAAGAAAGACTTTAAGATTATTGCATTAGGTGTCAAAACCATTGCAATAAGGGTAAGATTTTGAATTCAACTCTGCTGAAACAAAAGGCAGGGGAGTTTTAAGAGCTGGGTGAACTAGTGGAAAAGTACTGGAGGGCAGGCCTTGAGGAGAGGTTGGTCTAAGTCAGTGGTGGTCAGTCTGGTCCCTATTGCCCACTAGTGGGCGTTCCAGCTTTCATGGTGGGCGGTAGCAGAGCAACCAAAGTATAAATAAAAAGATAGATTTAACTACAGTAAGTTGTTTTATAAAGATTTATTCTGCCAAACTTACCAAAAACCCAACATAAAGTACTTGGTAAATAATTATTATTATTATGTGCTTTAACTTGCTGTAACTCTGCTTTATAAATTTTATAAAGTAAACTTAATTCCCTACTTTATAAATCACCATTACTGTGAAACCGGTGGGCGGTTAGAAAATTTTACTACTAACAGAGGTACAAAAGCGATAGGTATAAAAAGGTTGACTACCCCTGGTCTAAGTGATTAGGCCATCTATGTTTGCTAATTGGTGCTTATAGAATGAAATTAGGCTCCTACCTTTCATGAAGACTGGGAGATAAGGGTGCTATTATTCTTGATGATCACATGTCAAAGGGGTGGCTCCTAGGTCTTTGAAAAAAAAATTCCTGGATTATAAAACCAGCTAGAGACTTTGCATCTCAAAGAGGCAGAGGAAAAAAATTTACAATTGCAGATTTTCTAAAGTATATGCTCTAGGAAAGGGAGTCCAAGGATCTATAGTTAGGACAAAACAAGCCTAAAATTTAATCAGGCTGAAGAGGATGTTAAGGCCATCTTCATCAACAGAGATGTTTTCTCATTTTATCTCACTCTGTCCCCCCAAAGCTGATGATACAGGATAACCAAGAAATCAAGTTATAAGGAGTAAAAGAAAAGTGTGGAAAGAGGTCTTGTCATTTAGAGAAGGGAACTTATAAGTGAGACATTTGCCAGGGTCATAAAAAAATATTTTATTCATTTCTGTGAGCAAGAAGCTGCTAAGATAGAGACCTCTTGTGTTTCTGTGGCAGAAGCCTTGATAGATGCCTGAATATACTCTAAGTGCTTTGAGACATTTGTTCAATGTAGAGATGTCTTAGTATATTCTTTTGAGACCAGAAAAAGTTCATTGCTCTTCTGCTACTCATTTTAGATACCTTCACAGAAACATCTGAAACAACCATTGCTCCTGGAATTTCTTCCACAGGTAAGTAAAATAATAATAAATAAATTTTGCCTGGTGGCATCTCAGAAGACATGATAGCTTTCAGAAGTTAAACTCAAGCTTCTTCAGTTCCTTATACCCCGTACTTTTGTTCCTCCCTAAATTGTCACTGCTTCCACAGAGACAAGGAAACCTCTGGACCTGGAATGCAAACATATGAATGACAGTGATACAAACTCTTTGATGAAGTATGCCTGTGGTTATGTATGAGGAGTTGAGTTTAGAGGAGAGAAATGGTGGAAAAGAAACAGGACAGAAAAGCCAGGAGGATTATGTTAAATTTCCTTGGGGAACTTTGAAGTTCAGCTATGAATTTTTTTTTTTTTTCTCAGACATTTTTGGGTCAGGCTTTCACCAGAATGCTTCTCCAGAACTCTTAATTATAAAGTTCTTAGTTTGAAATCTCTGAGTATGAGAGTGTGAAATGTACTATTCCTGAATTTTTAAAATATTTCCTTCCACAGGTTTTACCTCAGTGTCAAGGGGAATAAAAACAAGCTCCAAAGTGTCCTACCCAGGTAAAATGAAATATCCAAATGTTGGGATAAATTGTCTATTCCACAACTTATTCAAGCTTTCCTTGGGCATAAATTTGTGTGATCATTTGTACACTCACATACACAGACTTAATATGCATATAGATGTTATTCAAATAATAAAACAACATCATCCTTTTATTTTCACTCAGAAACCACTGTAGTAGCAACAGAAAATCAAGAAACTGAAAATAAAACAGGTCAGTATGGAAAAAGTCCTCATTTCTTTGCTACTTATTCAACGAATATTCCTTAAATACCTTATATGTGTTGGACACTAGAACCAACACTAATGGCAAAAATATCAATAAAATATAGCCCTTGCCATTTTATTATTTTAGGTGTGTTAGGGGATTATTATAGGCACAGAAACTGACTTTACAGAGTATATGATGCTAACCTTTAAACAATTATGCACAATTATGGTCCCAGGGGTGCGTCAAGAGGAGAGTATTCATTTCTGCCTGTTAGTTGGTACTATTGAGTGAAAGCATCAGAAAAGATAGGATTGAGTTTAATATTGGCTGGAGTGAGAAGGGAAGCCTACCAAACAGCCCTTGAAAAGACAGAGACATGAATGAATTCAGGAAGCAACCAGATTATAGTGATGACTGTATGAGGTTTAGGGAAGAAATGAAATTGGAAAGGTAAGTAGAGGAAAGTTCATGAAGAATCTTATTTCCAAACTTACATGAGACACTAAATGGGATCCCTTTAAGAATTTTTGTTAAGAGAATAATATACTGCTCACAAAAATTGGGGGATATTTCAAAATGAATATGAAGCTATAAAATATCCCCTAAGTTTTGTGAGCAGTTATATAATCAGGTGTTTGAGAGAAATTGCTCAGATGATTATGTGGAGATTAGGGATTGTTCTTTATGGTTCTTCTCACAAATATCTTCAATGAGCTCTTGGAATTCTGGCCAGGGAAGATTTTTCTGCTGTTTTTATGCCAAATAAATTATTTCTCTCTCTCCTGCTGCTGCTTTCTTAATTAGGAATTAGCCTAGCCTCCCTGAGTAAAGAGGAATTTGATACCTCAAACACCCACATCTTTTATTTCTTTTCTGTGTTCTGTACCTATTACTTGTCAGCATCTCTTTACCTAAACATGCAAAAATTTTAAGTTCATCTCAAATAGCCTGTTGCTTCTAGGACAGAGTTTTGCTTAGTTGGTAGAATAAAAGTATTAAGCTTATTTTTAGCTGTTTGAAAATGTAATGTGGAATATATCAATAAATTGTTGAATTGACCAAAACACATGATGTGTGAAAGCTCAAAAAGGAACATATGGCCAAATTAAGCAGTGGGTGGGGGTGAGGATAGAACAAAATTGAAATAGTTCAAGAAGTTCAAGAAGACAAAAATAAGATTAAAATTTTGAAACAACTAAAAGTAAGAAACTAAAAATACTTATATTTTTTCTATATATTCTTTTCTTATTTTGATTTTATATTTTATTGTCCTGTTCACTAGAATTGTCTTCCAAGAAAATTTGAAGAGAAGTTTACCTTGATGTTTTCCCATTTCTCCTTCAGACACTCATATACCCCTCCCATTAAACTATGAGATCCAAAAGGAACACTTTCTAATGGTGGAACTTCAAAGGCCATTAGGAGAAAAAGGGACGTTAAATAAAATGTGTCTGTTTGGAAGACTAGCAGTATAGCCAGTTTTTTCAGTAATGATATTACTATATTTACCCCAAACTTTTCTAAGAGCTTTAGAGGCTAACCTGAGCTGTCTCTATTTACACAGGATGTCCAGCATCACTTCCACCACCTCCAGGTAAGAATACCTGCACTTGAAAAGTGATCATTCAGCCCTAGCCCATTGGCTCAGTGTTCGAGCATCAGCCCTGATATGTGGATGTCCTGGGTTTGAATCCTGGTCAGGGCACACAAGAGAAGCTACCATCTGCTTCTCCATCCCCCCCTTGCCTTCTCTCTCCCTCTCCCTCTCCCTCTCTTTCTTCTCCTATCTCCTTCTCTTTCTCTCCTCCTCCCATGGCCATTGCTTGATTGATCCTAGCAAGCTGGCCCTGGATGCTGAGGAAGGCTCTGGTGGCCTCTGCCTCAAACTCTAAAAATAAGTTGATTGCCAAACAATGGAGCAATGCCTCAGATGGGCAAATCATCACCCTATAGGGAGCTTGCCGGATAAATCCTGATTGGGGCACATACAGGAATCTGTCTCTGCCTCCCCTTCTCTCACTGAAAGAAAGAAAGAAAGAAAGAAAGAAAGAAAGAAAGAAAGAAAGAAAGAAAGAAAGAAAGAAAGAAAGGGAAAAGAAAGGAAAGGCAATTCATTTTGCATTAGTGAGTCTTATAAAACAGATTTCAGAGGTCATGCAAATAAAAGTCACTAGCTATGAAAATGTTATAGGATATAAAAACTTAAAGTGGGCGATGTTAGCTTTTCTTCACCAGATAAATAGTGAGTGGCAGTCTGTTTTCTACCACGCAAATTAATAAGACCAAACCAGACAGATGTTATCAACTTAAATAAGGTTTACCAACTAAATAAAGTGTTTCATGTAATTATTTAATATCTTAATGAAAATATTGTCACTTGATAATATATTTTAAACTAGATAATTCCAGCTTTTCTGAGGACTGAATTATAGTGATAAAAATTAAGGTTAAACAGAGTTCCATGATTTTAGAGGGTTTTGAGTTCCTGCTTTCTCAAGCCAAGGTGATGTGCTTTGTAGAAAGTGACAAAAGTTACCAAAAATGATTCTCTGATCTTAGATTATAGTAGGAGATGGGATGTTTTCAAAGAAACATAGGCAGTTTTCATATAAGGTTGAAAATAGATTTTATATTTTAAAATATAAAACATAGAGAGTATATGTCATGTCACAATGTTGCCTATATTGTATACTTTGGACAGATTGTCTGGTATTTTATTACAGAATTGTAATTTGAGAACAATTATATTGACTACTTCAGGGTATGTAAGTGAAAAAAGTGAGACAAGGTTGAGATTGGAGTCATATTATGGCAACCTCGGAAGCTAGAATGCTAGAAGAAAGTATTTATTTTATAGGACTGTAAGGGGACAGAAAAGAGGTCTGAATCATAGTAACCCCTGAAAAAGCCCGAGTATGCTACGTCAATGATAAGGAGTAGTATTATAACAAGTAGAACCAGGGAAAGAAGGAATTAAATAAGGATGAAGATAACAAGATTTTGATCTATATTGGATATTAAGTAAAGAAAGGAAGGAATCAAAATGACACAAAGTTTTAAGCTTAAATGATTGAGAGAATGGTTTGGTCCTTCACAGGAGGAAACCAGTTTAGATGAGCAAGATAATACAATCTGTACTGTGGACAGTGAGTTTGAAGTTCTTACAGATTGACCGGCATTTCTTAGGCTGAGTGAGATCTGGGTCCTTCGCTCACATGAGATGTCTGTACTGGAGCTAAAGAGTCATCCAATTGATATTACAGTGGACATATATTATACTGAGGGAGAGTACGAGGGGAAGACTAGAGACAAACTAAGAGGAAAGAGGAAGAGCTGATAATAAAGGAATTTCAGAATGTTGACTCTGAAGGAAAGAGAACATTTTCAAGATGAGAGTTGCAAATGTCAGCTTTTATAAGGGAACTTGAAAAACTGAGAAGGCCCTTGAGACTGGTGATTGTAAAGTCTTGGTGACTTATAGGGTTATGGAGGCAAAGGTCAGACTGTAAAACAGTAGCCAGTAGATTTAATGACACTGCTAGGAGAAATGAAGAATTCTCATATGCTGGTGTGTGTGTGTGTCCGTCTTACGGTACCATACATTCCTCCATAATTCTGTGTCTTTGAAGTCCTAGTGTTAATTACAGCATTGGCCACCTGGTATTTATCTATAAATAACAGATGGTTGTATTTTGCCAAATTTAATCAGCATTTATCATTTCATGTTAACAGTTTGCCATGGTCCATTGGGAGAAGAGAAATCTGTAAGTACATAGTTTTTCTCTACTTTCATGCAAATTTGCTGTCATTCCAAGTATTTCAATAGAAGTCTAAACTTTGTTTCTGTAGCCTGGAGACGTATGGACTGCTAATTGCCACAAATGCACCTGTACTGATGCAAATGCTGTAGACTGTACACCTAAGGAGTGCCCTTCTCCACCCACATGCAGAACTGGAGAGAGGCTTATAAAGTTCAAAGATAACGATACCTGCTGTGAAATTGGACACTGTGGTGTGTATTCATAATGCATTATTTGAATTGAATTGTTTCTTTACTCACATATTTTAGAGATATTTATTGAGTTATTAATATGTGTCAAACACTATACTAAATGGGTGTGATAAATAAAACAATCAATATTTGTCCTCTTAAAATTACTATTTTGAAGTGAAGGAAACCCAGAATTAACAGTTATGAATATGATCAGATTAAAGGCATATAGTGGTATTATAGGAAGAACATTATAATTGACTAATTAATACAATCACATTTACAATTCTTGATTTGTAAATAAAAAAAATTAAAATATTTTTTGGATAAAATGATGTATTTATTTTTCAGAACCAAGAACATGTTTATTTAATAATACTGACTATAAGGTAAGGTTGTTTCTACTTGACCGTATTTTTATTATTATAATAACGAATAAAGCAGGCTCTTTCAGCTTATGACATGAAAATTTCATAGATAATGATGGGCAGAATTTGCTCATTCTCCCCCCCCATATTCAATTTTTAAAGGAATGTCAAATCTAACACTCAGCATGGCTTACTTCAAAGGGAAAAAATATACTTGATCATTAACTACCAAGCAATGGAGGTTCTGAATAATTCCCACGGGTCTCGCCAGATGGAAAAGACACACTTTGTAGCCTTCAAATCAATGAACAGAGTTAAACAGTAATTATAACCTGAAAGATCAGATGGCTAAACTGTCAGAGATCAAATAAGAAAACCCCAAAGACTAGAACCCCATTGTGAGACTATAGCAATACAGTATATTCAGCGGTGGGTTTTGACAATTGATTTGGCATTTTAAATAGTAATTTAATTTCTTAGCAAAAGTATCAGGGAGCTATAAAAAACAGATGATTCTCAAATTGACTTCAGTATATTGAACTGGCAATACTAAATATTTTTAATGATCCGCAATAAAATATATGTGGTGTGCTAAGAAATACATAGAAACAAAGCCTATGAGAGTTTTAATTTGGTAACTCATTTATCATACTCAATTTTTAGTTTCTTAATTTTTAGTTTCCAAAGGTGACCTGGCTTGAGAATCTATGACAGTTTTTAAACATAAAATGTAATAATGTTTAAAGAACAAAGGAAATGTTTTACTGCCAATGATTTATATGCAAAATAATTGAAATAATCAAATTCCAGTTTAAAAGAAAGTTCATTTTGTGGTGGAGGCCCTGAAAGAAATACAGTTTTCCAAACTGGTGCTTAAATTTTGAACATTAATTATAAAGCAATCTGGGGGGCTTTAAAAGTTCATGTACCCGAAACTTTTATAATTTTGCTGACCAATGTCACCCCAACAAATTCATTTAAAAAAATTTTTTAAAAAAGTATAGAAACTCAGCAAAGATAGAAGATGTGACTTTTGATCTGTGATAAACCTATTTTATGACATTTTTTCTCCATTTGGATTTCTTCTCCCCCCCCCCCTTAAACATAGAGTATAAAGATTGGTCAATGACTACTCCAAATAAAATAACTTTTCTGGGAAATACTTAAAATGTGTTCTCAGGTAACTGTATGTGGATCTTAGTTGAGTCTTGACACACTCTGTGCTCTCAGAGGGGAACTCTGACTTATTCATGGAAGTAGAAGGCTTTCATTCCACGTTTCCCTTACATTTTAACCTAATGGCTGAAAGTGCTTTTGGAAATTCACTAAACATCATGAATCTGATTTTTTTAGTAGGTTTTATTATCAACCTCAATAATAAGTCAAGGTGGATGATTGCTTTACTCTCTCCTCTCCATATCTCCCAGATTGGTGCTTCATTTGACGACCCCAACAACCCTTGTGTCTCCTACTCCTGCCACAATACTGGTTTCACTGCAACAGTCCAAGACTGCCCGAAGCAGACATGGTGTGCAGAAGTGAGTCATCTTCTCAAGTAACAAACAACAAGATTCACTTCTCATATTCAAAGCAAACACAAACTGTCTTTTTTTGTCATTTGGAAAAGTTTGTGTCTGGCCAGTAGACCTCATGTAGATTTCATTCTAGATTATGTCATTTACCTTTTATTGTGAAGTATATTTTCAATATCAAAGATACATTTGAATGCTCTGTCAAACTTAATCTACTGCTATTCTAGAAGTAAGTTACTGTAGAAAGCATGTTATTATTTTTAAACAAACAATCCTGGTTTGCTCTCAAGACTTGTGGAGTCAGATTAATAATTTTCCATAAAAATACAAAATTTTCATTTAATTCCATATGTTTACTTTTCAGATTTTTCTTTGTACCAGTCTTTATTTTTATCCCTCCCAAATATGGTGAAGGATTTGTATTAATAAATGCTTATATTTAAGTTATTAAGGAAGGTTTAAGCTTAACTTATTTTTCTTTCTGAAGATATAATTGATAATATAATTTAAAGCTTTATTTTATAACTCCAGTATTGGATTTCAACATGTATTGTGCTTTTACTCTGAGACATTGATAAGTTTAAGAGTATAATAATATGTAAAGTAAAAATTTCTGCCTGTGATAAACTTGATGTATTAAAGTATTTTTCAATTAAAACAAATAAGAACTAATTTTTTATTCCTTTGCATTTTATTTAAAAAATATTAGTTTAAATATTTTTTCCCCTTTCAAGCCACTGTTGCAAAAATTAGTGTAAATACTCAGTCTCATTTTTACTGCTACTCTGTGCTTACTGAATCTAAGATTAGCATGTTTATCTGTCCATTTCCCCCTCCTTTGTGATACTCTTTCAATAAGTTAAGACATTATATTATTTATAGAAAAATATAGAAAAATTTCAGTCTTTTTTTTTCTTTTTCTCTCACCCATATAGGAAGACAGAGTCTATGATTCAAAAAAATGTTGCTATACATGTAAGTAAAATTAAGCTCCATGTGTAGAGGAAATGTAAACTGCTTAAAAAAATTGCTTCTTTAAAACAAAATGGCATATCACTAAGAGAAAGTCTCCTGTGTTTTTAGCACAATAGGTATTCTAATCTTATGCATATACTAACAATTGTTATTTGCACATAATAGACTATCGTTATTTGTGTTGGTTACAACATTCTTCCTAGTAAAAAAACCAGTAATACTTACAAGGAAGAAAATTTAATTTTCATGGGGAAAAAAGTTAACTCTCTCTCTTAACATCCACTGGTTATACTATAAATTGGTATATTAGGTCATAAAAATGACCAGCAATAAGAAAATGGGTCTCAAAAGCTACCATGCCCCTCTTTCTTTCCTTCTCTCCCTCTTCTTTATTCCTTCCTTCTCCCTGTTTCTTTTTTCCTCCTTTCCTCTTCTTCTATGGTAATAATAATAGCAATAATAATATAACATTTGCTTAGTATTAAACAGATACTTTGTGCTGGTTGCTAAAATAGTTAATCCTATCAATAATATTGTGGAGTAGTTATTATCCTCTAATTATGGTTCAGAATACTGAGACTTAGTAATTGTTGATGTTAATTAAACCTTTCTGACTCTGGTCCATTTTGTTTTAGGTAATACCAATTGCAGATCTTCAACCGTTAATGTGACTGTTCGGTACAATGGTTGCAAGAAAAGACTCGAGATGGCAAGATGCGTAGGAGAATGCAAGAAAAGCATCAGGTGAGCTGTTTTGTTTTGTTTATTGAATGTGTACTGCATGTTAATTTTGTAACATTACGGAGGCAATAAAGCTTTCAAAATGTTATGTGGAAAACTTAGCATATGAAAGCTAATGATCAGGACCTTAATATCTCAAATATTAAGATATGACAAGTAGACATTTTTTGAAGGAATGAATCATTTTGAAGTAGCTTTCTCTATATATCAAACATAATACATTTATAGCAAATGTATTTATAGTCATACAGTGATTACAAGGAGTTCCTTAAGCAAATACTCTTGTTAAAAGTATATATTTTAGATATATAACATATTACATTTTTCTTTTCTTTTTTTTTTTTTTTTTCTTTTCATTTTTCTGAAGCTGGAAACAGGGAGAGACAGTCAGACAGACTCCCGCATGCGCCTGACCGGGATCCACCCGGCACGCCCACCAGGGGGCGATGCTCTGCCCATCCTGGGCGTCGCCACGTTGCGACCAGAGCCACTCCAGCGCCTGAGGCAGAGGCCACAGAGCCATCCCCAGCGCCCGGGCCATCTTTGCTCCAATGGAGCCTTGGCTGCGGGAGGGGAAGAGAGAGACAGAGAGGAAAGCGCGGCGGAGGGGTGGAGAAGCAAATGGGCGCTTCTCCTGTGTGCCCTGGCCGGGAATCGAACCCGGGTCCTCCGCACGCTAGGCCGACGAACATATTACATTTTTATGTACACTTTTCACATATAAATTAATTTATGGAAAATAACATGTCATTAAGTTGTATATTTAAAAATCTGTTCTATTATTTTTTTGCACCATAATGCCCTAATTATGGGATCATAAATCTCCATTTGAATTTGTTTTCCTCTTCCTTTTGATCTTAACCACTTATCACTGATCTACATCAGAAATTTATAGTGAGGGGAAATGCAATACAAAGTGTAGGAAAAAAATAAACTGGTTGGGTGCCTTGGTAAATCACATAGACAATTAAAAGTTGAGCATTGATGCTAATGTATTTCATGAGACATTCCAAAAATAATTATTATGGAATATTTTCTTTTAGGTACAATTATGATATCTTTCAGTTGGAAAATTCCTGCCTTTGCTGCCGAGAAGAAAAGTACGAGTTTAGAGACATCGTCCTTGACTGCCCTAATGGCAGTACGATGCCTTACAGATACAGGCACATCACAGCATGCTCTTGCTTAGACAAGTGCCATCAGTCTGCATCCTCAGCGGCCAAATAGTGCTAGCATTACTCCTCCAGCTGTAACCGGCAGGTATTTACTAGATAAGCGGAGAAGAAGAATCACTCTGCTAAGAGAATGGCTAAATGTTTATATCTCCATCAGAAAGTGAGTTCTAATTGTGAGGTGTTTTGTCCTTTTGTTGACTGGATTTAGAAAAATAAATACAATTTTGCAAACAATTAGTGAGTACATGTATTTATTTGATAGCAATAAGACAAGTCATATCATGGCTCTCCAACATAGTCTTATTCTAGTCTTCATCTCACAAGGCCATTATCCTGTTTTGTTCCTTCCCTTCCCAGTTAAACTTACTAAAAATGTGCTCTTTGTTCTCTCTCCTCATTTTTCTACACAGGTTACATCACCCTTTTTATTCTTCTACAATCCCTCTGCCTAAGACACATTCGACCTTCTTGTCATTCTTTCTATAAGGTCTGATATCATCTTCAGTCTTCTTTTCTTCAATCATTTTCCTTGGTGTTTTTGTTACATCACTTTTAACTGATGCTCCTACATTTTGTGAACATGTCACTTACATGTCCTTTTACTCTCAGTTCTCCAGAATTCCACCCTGTTCCTCTTCTCGATTTACTCAGGTTCTGTAGATGATTTCATCAACACTGGTGGATCTCTGCACACTGAGTATTTCCAGTCTGCACATCCAGTTCCAGCCTCTTCTCTGAATTATAGACATTGATATAACTCGAAGAGAGGGGAGTGAAATTCAACTAATCAGAGAAGTGAAAGAAAAAAGAATGAAAAAGGGGTAAAAATAGCTTGAGGGACTTAGGTAACAATGCTATGAGAACCAATGTACACATTATAGAGGTCCCAGAAGGAGAAGAGAGAGGGGAAGGGGCAGAAAGTTTATTCAAAAAATAATGGCTGGAAACCTCCCCAACAGGAGGAAAGAAATAGATATCCAGAACCAGGAAACCCAGGGATTTCCAAATAAGAGGTATTCAAAGAGACCCCTACTGACACACATTATAATAAAATTGTCAAAACTAAAGAGGCGAGAATCTCAAAAGCAGCAAGAGAAAAGCAACTTCTCTCTTAGATTCTATTTGCTAACACATTTCTCCTCTTCTATTCATTGTCTGCCTTGGTTTCCAAATACATTTGCCTCAGTTAGATAATTTTGTTGAAGTAATATGTGGCTCAGGTATCACTAGCCCCCAAGAGTATTTCTGTAGGCCCTAATTCCCATATTCAGGAGATTTCTTAGCTGTATATATTATTCAGAGACATTGAATAAGTTGTTCACCCATATTCCTCGATTTGCATGGATTCAGGAGTTTTATGACAAAGACCATGAGCCTTCCATGAGGGCTTCAGTCAGAAATAGACTTGTTTTTCTATGCAAGTTAGGGTTAAATTCAATTGTATTAGAGATGGAGCTCTTAATGATGCCAGAATCCTCATAAAGCACCAGCCACTACTTCTTATGATGGTTATAAGAGAGCAATATGCTTTGGGAACAATGAGTAGAGGTATAAAGCTGCCCTTATAGTGTAAGTCAGTGTTGACCTGCTGGTGTATGTGAAATAGCCCCTCCTTTTTGGATGGTGTGGGGCAGCTGTGTTAGGCTTGCTAGCGGGTTTACCAGCTGCCAGCACTTTACTTGATTAGTACATGAGCACTTGGCAGAGGCACGTGTGCATGGCCTATATAAAGCTGTGGGTGCTTGCCCTGGGCGGTGATTCTCCCAGATTGCTCCTGCACCACTGTGGGTTGCGGTTTTCCTTGCTCCCTCACCCTTACTGCGAATAGCAGATTTTCCTTTGTTTATCAGCTCTTTCCATTTTGTTGCTGATTTGCTCACCTGTCTTTGGGAGCCTCCAATAAATGGGTATAGCCCGACACTTTCTGGCTTTGCAGTTTCTCTACCATCTGCCTGAATCCAGTATGAACATGCCTGGCCTCGGCCACCAGCATTACAGATGGAAATAGAGGTCAGGTAAGGAAGTGGTGCTTTCATGTCTTCTCAATTATCTTTTTTTGTGTGTTGGTTCAGAGGTCTTAATACCAAGTCTTTGCTCAGTTAGGTTGTGGCTGTCTCAGAAAAGAAAATAAATAAATGGAAGTACTGCTGGTATATTTATATAGCTATTCCCCAAAGTTTTGATCTGTGCCCGTTTTTAACAATTAAAAAAAAGCATTTTATTTGTCATTTTCACAAACTTCTCTCATTGAAAATATCAACATATATCATTAAGTTACTATTATGGTCTTCCAATACCTTTGGCTGAGAATTTGCCTGTTGGGTTTTGCTTTGCAAATTGTGTGCAGCTGTATAACCCAATCTGGTGTACAGGAGAGTGCTCTGCAATACACACCACATTGATTCCTTCAGCAAATATTTACCAAACAGTTGCTATTCTAAGTTCTGGAAATACAAAAATACATAAGCAGGTAAAATTCCTTACGTAGAGTTTATATTCTAGTTGAGTGGGAGTGTAACGGGAAATAAATATTGTTAGAAGCTATGAGAAAAGTCAGATTGTGAAGACAGAGAATGAGAGCAGTATGAAAAAGCTACTATCACTATGTTCTTAGTGTGTCAGGAGAGGCTAGGATATGCTGTAATCAATTAAGTCCAAAACTGTGATGCTTTATAACAAAGTTTATTTCTCATTCAGAAAAATACCTGGGTTTATAAACTCTCTAAGACTGTAATCCTTCTTGTAGTGACTCAGCCAATCCAAGCGACTTTAATCTTGTGGTTGCATTTTCAACATGAGGCTTTCCAATGGCAACAGTAAGGGAAGAAGAGAGATTGGACTATTGAGCAGAGCACTTCCCACTGACTCAACCTAGAAATGACACATTTTATTTTTGCTTATGATCCGCTAACCAGAACTGGTCAAATATCCTTACCATGTTATAAGGGAGTTTGGAAATATAAACTTTCATATGTGTCCAAAAAAGAGGTATGTATTAGTGATGTTTACCACACCTGGGATGATCTCACTCAGACCTGAAACAAGAAAAAGCCAGCTATTTGAAGCTAAATGTGAGAAACATCCCAAAGTAGGAACAGAAAGAAGACAGGTGTGAGGTTACATCAGAGGATGTCAAGGACTGGTCACCTAGGGTACAAAGAGCAAATAGTTTGGCTTTATTATAAAAAAAAGATTAAAAAATCTTTGAAGGTGTTTAGAAAAAGGAATGGCAGCAGACTGACTGATATAGAGCATGAAAGCAGAAGTGGAAATGGTATTATTGCAAGCCCTCACATAAGAAGTATCAATAGTAGTGGTGTCGCCTTGTGTGGTGTGGTAGATTGCAAAATGGCCACAAATTCCCTCATTCTCTTACACACAACCTTGCCACATGGATTTACCTTTCTTTCCACCAAAAAGTGGAGTCTGTTTCTATAGTCCTTAAATCTAGGTTTGGCTTGGTAACATGTTTTGGAGACACAAGCAGAGGCTTGAGAAAAGAATTCGCATGTTGCAGTTCTGCCATTCTGACCCTGGAAATCTTTACTATCGCATGAACAGGTCTCACACTGGCATCACAGAAGATGAATGACCATGAGAACAGAGGTTGCAGGCATCTAAACCACCCCAGCCACCTCATGTAAAACCTCAAATGTGTAAGCAAGATGGTTTAAAATCAACCAGTCCTACCTGGGCCAGCCCACAACAGAGGAATCACCCATGCAACCCACATAATTGTGAAAATTAGTAAATGCTCAGTGTCTGAAACTTCTAAATTTTGGGCTGTTTCGTTATGTAGCAAAAGTTAAATAACCATTGGCAGCTGGGAGCAACAGTGGGAGTAGCAGTTGTAGTGACAATGAAAAAAAGTAATTGATTTAGAATACATTCTAGTGATAAAGCTCATAGGATTTACTCACAGTTTAGAAACAGAGAGAGAAAGGAATCAAAGTTTAGTTATTAGGTTTTAGTATCATTTATTAAGGTGAATGAATCATTCATTGATAAGGAAGAAGTAGACCACTTAACAAAATTACCCACAATACCAACAGTATGAAATGTTCTGAATTTCCACAATATTTACTCCTTCCTATGATTATGTGTTCAATGAAAACCATGTATCTCATAACAAAATTAAGATCTAGGGTTACAAGGTGTGCAATATAAATATAAAATCAAATAATTAGGCAAAACTCCTATATTTTTATTCATTTTAATTAGAAGGGTCAGTGTGAGCTCAGAATATTTTTCTTTCTCAAAATATGTATATTTCTTAGCTTTGTCTATTGTCTAGAAGGAATAACAACTAGTAGAAACAAACACCCATTGTGCACAGATTTTCATTTTCTAACATTTTCCAGTAAAAAATCCCCAGGTTTCCTTACAGATATGCCTGATTTATCATCTGGGCAGTAAATGTAGAAGATGAATCTGAGATATCTTGTCAACTTCAAAATCAAGAAAACTATAAAAACTCTTGACATCATGTCAAAAAGACACAGAAGCCAGTTTGAAAGGGCTCACAAAGGCTACAAATAAATCATTTGAACATTAAAATAATGATTATTTAAATTCATAGAAACATCAAATATGTTAAAATTCATGTGTTTATAATGTTACTAAAAAGAAAAAAACCCTCTTTAGTTACTTTAGGATAGTTACTAGATATCAATTATTTTTTTATGGAAATTGATAACAGTAAAGAATCAGCAATTGGCCCTGGCTGGTTGGCTCAGTGGTAGAGCATCAGCTGGCATGTGGATGTCCCGGGTTCTATTCCTGGTCAGGGCACATAGGAGAAGTGACCATCTGCTTTTTTACCCCTTTCTCTCCCCTTCTCTCTCTTTCTATCTCTCTCTCTTTTCTTCCTGCAACTATGGTTCTATTGGCTTGAGTGAGTTGGCCCCTGGCTCTGAGGATGGCTTAGTGGAACCTCTGCCTCAGGTACAAAAAATAGTTCAGTTGCCGAGCAATGGCCCTGGATGGGCAGAGCATCACCAGTAGGGGGCTTGCTGGGTGGATCCCAGTCAAAACACATATGGGAGTCTGTCTCTCTGTCTCCCCTACTCTCACTTAAAAAGAAAAAAAAAAGGATAAACTATTAATGCAACCACTGCTATGTATATACATAACCAAATAGTTGATGAAAGATATTTCTTCTTTATAGAAACATATGTGTAATGTATATATCTTATATGTATTGACATGATAATATGCATATTCAATTCATATATATAGAAAAAAAATACAACCTGCACATAGAATTTAAGGCATAAAATACGAGCACCATATTGTCACAGTATTATACCTGTTTTTGTTGATATTACCAATAAGAGAGTTATTTACATATCATTGAAACCCCTCCGCCCTTCATTGAGCTTTTGAAGAAAAATGATCCATATGACATGGTTGAAGCTCAAACAATTCCTTTGGAATCTATTTCTTTTAACATTCATAATACTTTGAAAATTTATGCCCTATGGTACTACAAAATAATTATGTAAGCATTTTGTGTTGAGGAAGTGATTAAGTCTTTGGTTAAATCACATTGAATTACTAGTTTTTTTTGGTCAATATTGTCAAATAACTATAATTCCATATGGTTCCATATGATAGTTAAACCTATACCTTTATATTGAAGAGACTTCTTTGTCAGTTACTTCATATATTTTTTGGAGAAAAGCCTAAGTCACTGTTGTTGTACCTGAAGGCTTTAGTAAATAATTCTTTTGTTTTTATTACTTTAACCTTATCACCATCTTTTTTCAATAAAATTATTTACAAAAGCTTCCAATAAAACACTAGATACCTTATGTTATGGTTTCGACAAGTTCCTGGTAGATGTGGGAAAGGGAGGAAAAGGGATGGAGCCAATTCCAAGTCCACAAGTAACCAACTGTAGCAAGCACTATGGGTATACTGAAGGTCTAACATGGAGAGAATCCAGTCAGAGCCAAAGTTAAAATGTGGGAGGTCATTATCCCTACTCCAGTCATTCATAATTGTACCTGAAACTAATACAAAATAATATTACATGTAAACTGTAACTGGAAAAAAAAATAGTTTGTCACAGAACTTTGGAGGATTAGGAAATAAAATTACTGTTGAAAGTAAACAATGAAATAAAATAAAAGCCATAATCAGGATCTGGTGTGATGTGATTTGTAATAAGAAACATGTATATTTGGTTTTGAACACCTTGCCTGACTCAGACCTCCCGAGACCTAGGTGAGGAGAAAGATAAAGGTGTGTAAAGCCAGTATCCAGGGCCACCATCACAGCCACCCGGCCCATGTAGCTTTGCATTGGATTTGGACAGTCAGTAAAGAAACAACGGATCCAAGAACTGGTAGATGATCATCTTTAATCCTAGCTTGCACCCAGTGAGCAACTAAAAACACACACTGGGCTCCAAAACCCACTCATTCAGTGCTCAAAAAGCTACTGACTTATCCGAGTTTCCTAGAATCAAAGGTGTCTACCTCACCAGCCTCATTCTCCTTTGTTCCTCATCTCCTTCTCTCTGCACAAACTCTGCACTAACTGGCTTCTCCTTCAGCACTCCACCATCTTGGCTGCCTCTCTCTTCTCCTCCATGTGGTCTTTCTCTGCTCTCTTCTCTAATGCTAATCTCAGGAACCAAGAGAGCAAGCTCCCGGTCTGCCCCACTTTATGGTGCAGAAATCAAAACCTTTAATACAGTACACAAAATAGGGAAGCCTCTAATACAAAGTCACTTATCTGAGGCATGATGGGATTGTACCACCCCGCATTAAAAAGGGTAGGAAAGGCTTAGTTCTAAAACCAAGCCCCAGGCTACAAGAATTTTGCCTGCCCACAGCCCGCCCCCAACACACATTAATATCACCTGGGTGATGGGCTTCCACATGGGCAGCACCATCTTTAACAAAGTGAGCATAATATATTTTATCTGCCCAACAAGGTGTCTTTTGTTATTAATGAGGTGACTTGGAAATCACAGAAGGGTGGGGGCCATCATTAAGAAAACCAGCTTTTGTAATTAGAGAGTTGGAACTTTTTGTCACACCATCCCCTCCACTGACTTAACCCCTAGGGAAGAGAAGGAACTGGAGATTGAGTTCAATCACCAATGACCAATGATTTAATCAAGCTTGCCTATCTAATAAAACCTTCATTAAAAAAAAAAAACAAAAAAAAAACCCCAGTCCTGCCTATGTAATAAAACCACCATAAAAAACCTAAAAGAAGAGGCTGTAGAAAACTTCTGGGTTGGTGAACATGAGATTTGGGGAAAGTTAGTACGCTAGGAAAGGACTTGGAAGCTCCGTATACCTTCTCTTATACTTGGCCTCATGTCTCTCTTCCATCTGGCTGTTCTGAGTTATATTCTTTTATTATTGATTGGTAATCTAGTAAGTCAAATATTTCTTTTGAGTTCTGTGAGCTGCCCTAGCAAATTAAGTCCAAGGAGAAGATCGTGGGAACCCCCAATCTATAGCTGGTTGGTCAGAAACACAGGATGTAGTCAGGAGAGGGAAGTAGTCTTGTGGGACTAAACTCTTACTTAACCTGTGGGATCTGAGCCCATCTCCAGGTAAATAGCATGAGTATTGAGTTAAATCATGGGGCACTTGATTAGTGTCTGAAAATTGCTTGGTAGTGTGGGAAAAGAATGTCCACACACTGTAATTGGTGAGCAGAATTTTAGGTGTAGAGACTACCGTAGCAGTAAATACCCAAAATACACAAGAGGAAAGAAATGTAGCAGAGAAAAATTATACCAGAGTTCACATCTGAGCTTCTCAACTATCTCATCAAAAGAAGAAAATAAATTTTATAGTTCTAATCATCTTACATGAAATTGAATAGAACATGAGAATACATAAACTTTGTCCTAGTTCTGAACTATGAAGAGAGTTTTTCACTAGATTAATCAAGTTGTTTTTAAATCATTTTGAAAATAAATAGGTGTGGAGAATGTAACTATTGTGAAAAAAATTATGGACAAAAAACTGTACTCATTTAAATAAGTTGTTCTGATGTACAGTGAGCATATATGCATCTCAAGAAAGGAGAATTCTTCTTTTATTCACGCTTCTTTATAATTACTATTTGTTCTTTCATTCACTAATTCAATAAATTTTGTCTGAGCATCTACTGTGTTCCCTGCTCTGTAAATGTGCCATGAAAATTTTCTCGCTCATGAATGGTTAACAGATGTGATTACAAAGGAAAGAAAAAGGATCTTTAAAAATGGCACCACGGGAGGCCTCTGTGAGATGAGATTTGAAATGAGACTTGAAAGATGAGGACATGCTGGCCATGTCAAGAAAATCAAGAAGACCGTGATGGGCAGAAGAAACAGCATACAACATACGAGAAGTTTGGTGTCTTCCAAACACAGAAACTAGCTTGTGTTGCTTAGTTTACTGAGGCAGAGTGTCTCCTGGGATGAGACCAGAGAACAAGTGGGTCCCAGATATATATGGCCTTAGGTCAAGTATGGCTTTTGTCATTCATTCTAATGATAATTTTATTTCTTTATTTAATTGAACTTGGCTACTATCTGGAGAATTTATCTCAATATTCAAATAGAGATTGGAAAAAGGGGCAGGAGAAGGAACAATTAAATGCTAAACCTACTATTTAGGTAATATGTATTCCTAAGGAAAAAAATTATGGCAGATACAGCCTTTGGTTTACAGATGTGTGTTTTTCAAATTGCTACTCAAAGTGTTTCTGAATCAGATTGCAACTGAATTGTGGTTGCTTGCAGATAAATTTGTGAACTCCAAAATATCTAAATATGTTTATGTCTTCTCTAAACTCCCAATTTGCATTTATTCATGTTCAAGTCTGCAGTGCAACTGATGAGTTGATCATAAGGCAACCAGACACAGTCAATACGGAGTAGTGATCTCTGACAGAGAAATGTGGAGTAAGATCAGTGGGGCATGAAGTCTAACATTTCCCCAAGGAAAATTATTGTAAATGCCTATAACTCAAAACAAAATTCTTTAGATTTTCCTAGTTCTATATTTGCAGGAATCATTTAATTATATGACTGACCCAATTATAATACAAACATACTGACAAGATTGTTTAATATCTTATGCTGACAATTGGACTAAGAATTAATTTTCTAAGTTAGACTAACTGAAAAGGGAGAAAATATTTGCATAATAAAACAATTAAAATAATCGAAGCTCAGAAATATTTGCTAAAGAGGCTGGATTTCAAGGGCTAATTGAACATATTAATCATAGACTCTAGTGTAAAGTAGGATCCAAGCTCATCCCAGATCTCAATTCTGAGTGATTAGTAATCAAATTTAGTGATGTGGACAATCAAAACATGACAGCAGAAATTCATTCTTTGTTGGAGTAATATGATAGTTAATATTTCTCAGTGCTTTAACTTAAATTTATATATTTTTAATCTTCAAATTAAGCAACTTATAAGAAAATGAATCCTTTGATGACATTCAATTTTATAAAAGGATAAAAGACCAGCAAAGTACATTTGAAGGACTTTAAAATTATTTTATCTACTGACTCAGAAAGCTAAAAAAATCTCTAGAGCAAGAGTGTGGCAGGTTGATTTATTTTACATTGACCTGGCAACAAATGTAAGCAATATTACTGCAAACATTGTCTATTGCCATAGTAGGGTAAAGAGGAGTTCCCCTGTGGTTTGTACCTTCAGAACGTTTCCAACATTCTCTGAAGTATTTGACATGTATTTCTGCAAAGGTCTTCTCTCTTGTTGCCAGCAACCTATTCTGTTTAATTAAAAACTAGCAAAACATTGACACTAATAGCAAATTTGCAAGCACCAGAGCTAATTTATAATTTAGTGTTAAATTTAGCCACAACAGAAAGAAAACACCTCTAAGAACAACACATTTGGCATTTCAAGAGCAGAATTAGTAGGTAGTTGTCATAAACCACATGCAAAAAATTGAAAAGTTGGTTTAAGGTATGGTAACAATTTCCTACTCAATGTTATGTTTTATACCATCTTTTTTTTTTTTTTTTTTTTTTTTAGTGCAAATTTATTGACCTAATTCTTTTGGTGCATGCCAATTCATGAAGAATTACTTCATGTTAGATATTCTTCTCTAGTCATAATATGTGAAGGGTTAAACCAGTATTTTTTCTTTAGTCTTTTCATATCTATTTTCTGGTTACCCTAAATATTTAGGCACTCTGTTCCAAATAACCATAGTTAAGTGCTTGCATTTCTTGAACATAAACTTTCTATGTTATCTCTGTGTTGTCATCACTTATTTTTTCTTTCCTACTCCGTCTATGTAAGAAATACAAACTTGCCTACTATAGCCTGCCTAATCATAACCCCTTCTTATGAGAATGCATGATTCCTAGAAAAGAAAAGTTCTATATATCTAAAGATCGTGGCTCGGCGTGCGGGGGACCCGGGTTCGATTCCTGGCCAGGGCACATAGGAGAAGCGCCCATTTGCTTCTCCACCCCCCCCCTTCCTCTCTGTCTCTCTCTTCCCCTCCCGCAGCCAAGGCTCCATTGGAGCAAAGATGGCCTGGGCGCTGGGGATGGCTCCTTGACCTCTGCCCCAGGCGCTAGAGTGGCTCTGGTCACGGCAGAGTGACGCCCCCAGAGGGGCAGAGCATCACCCCCTGGTGGGCAGAGTGTCACCCCTGGTGGGCGGGCCGGGTGGATCCCAGTGGGGCTCATGCGGGAGTCTGACTGTCTCTCCCCGTTTCCAGCTTCAGAAAAATACAAAAAAATAAAATAAAAAAAAATAAAGATCGTGCTCCATCTGAATACAGAAGACTGTTTCAGGATTGATGATGAATGTAACTAGCATTAGTGGATTGTCTTTTCCAGGAATTTAGATTTGGTTTACTGAGAATCTACACAAATCAGCCTTAGGTTATGCAATAAAAGTTACTGAGAGGGGCAAAACTTGTAGTGGTCATGGGAATTGAAACATCATATAAAAGTGAATATATGACAACAAGCCAGTTATATGAAAAGTGAAATAATGGCAAAGCAGAAACGAAGACTCTTGAAGAAGAGAAGTAAGAATGTATCCCATCCCAGCCTTCTTTTAACATTGTTCCTGTAAATGATTAGCTGTTAACTAATATGTGACTGCAGATAAGTAGCCTGTTTGCTTAAGAATTCTAGGAACTCAAAAGAAGCAGGCTCTAAACATGGAGGTTTATGGCAGCATTGTTCACAATAGTGAAGATCTGGAAACAGCCCAAGTGTCCGTCAGAGGACGAGTGGATTAAAAAGCTTTGGTACATATATACTATGGAATACTACTCAGCCATAAGAAATGATGACATCGGATCATTTACAATAACATGGATGAACCTTGATAACATTATACAGAGTGAAATAAGTAAATCAGAAAAAAAAACTAAGAACTATATGAATCCATACATAGAAGGGACATAAAAATGAGACTCAGAGACATGAACAAGAATGTGGTGGCAACAAGGGTGGGGGGTGGGGGGAGGGGGGATGGGGTGAAGAAGGAGAGAGGGGTTGGGGGAGGGGAGGAGCACAAAGAAAACCAGATAGAAGGTGACAGAAGACAATTTAGCTTTGGGGGAGGGGTATACAGCACAATCAAATGTCAAAATAATCTAGAGATGTTTTCTCTCAACATATGTACCCTGATTTATCAATGTCACTGCATTAAATTTAATAAATAAATTTAAAAAGAAAAAGAAAAAAAAGAAGCAGGCTCTGATCTTCAGACATTCTAGCTGCAGGAGATTTACTGACCTTTAACCAGTTATCTGAACAAACCATGTTGGCTTGCACACAGAACCCTTAATGGAAAACTTTGAACTCCTACTTTTTGATTACTTTGTTCTGTTTTTCTTTCCTTTTTAAATTCCTCTTCCCTCTTTACAAAAACCTTTGTCTAAGTCCAATTGTTAAGATGGTCTTTGTGACAAGAGTCTCCCATTTTCCCAGGCTGTTAGCTCTTGAAGAAAATGATTTTTCCTTCCACTAGTCCCTGTCTTTTGGTTATTGGCTTTCGAGGAGTAGGCAGCTGGACCTGGGTTCGGTATCAAGAAGAATGCAAAGAGGTCAGCTTGAGAAATTTATTGTTCTAGAGAAAGAGTCAGAGAGAGAACAAATGCACAAATGTGTCTTTCTTTAATAGCTAAGTCCCGAGAGAGAGAGAGAGAGAGAGAAAGAGCGATACTTGGAGTGGGTTTCTGTACTTCTTAACCAAAAGTTGTTTTCATTAAATTTTTGTGTGTGTGTGGTGAAAACACTTAACATGAGATCTACTGTCATAACAAAATTTTAAGTGTACAGTACAGTATTGTTGACTATAGACACAATGTTGGACAGCTGATCTCTAGGTCTTATTTATCTTGCTTAACTGAAACTTTATGCCCATTGATTAATTTTGATCTTTTTACATTTACCTCATTTTATCCTCCTAGCTCCACAGTCTCATGTCTTTCCCAGAACACCTCTCTTTTCCGTTCCTTCTGCAGCAGGGTCCCTCTGTGCTCGGATGCCTCTGACGTCCCGTACAAGCTTTTCCACATCCCCTCTGCTGGATGCACTGCTGGTGTCTGTCTCCCCCACCCCCGCCATGCTGGATTAGGTGGTAAACTTAAGAGTTGGGTTCTTTCTTTTTTTTTTGAGATTGTATACCTGGTACCTAGTACTGTACAAAACACAAAATTAAGTACTTAATAACTATTTATGGAATAAATAAGTGAAAGAATAAATTTTAAATTTTATTGTAAAATATACTGCTCACAAAAATTAGAGGATATTTCAAAATGAATATGAAGACATAAAATATCCCCTAATATTTGTGATCAGTATAATTTTAAAATAAAATAGTAAATATTATACAAGTAAATCTATAATAAAATAAAATCTAACTGTATATTCCTTAAAGTTATCTTTTTATCATTCTTTTTTTTTCTTCTTGAGGTTTTTAATCTAGACTATATCAGTGCTTTCTAAATTCCAGTCCACAATAATGTTCTCACTGGGTTGCCCAATAATAGGAGTGGCAAAACATTCAAATTAGTGTGATTATCGTAGGAACTGCACATTTGTGTTTTTAAGCATGACTGGGGACTCATGGTTTTAGATATTATGACTTCAACTGCTTCCACTGTAGAAAAACTACAAATTTTGCTGCTATAAAATTTATATTAAATAAAAAACAATCTCTATAGAAAATTGAAACACATAGAAAATGTTAAAGGAACTGAAACTATTAGTATTTTGCATATTTGCTAACATATTTTATGCACAAATATACTATCTGTACTTCTGTAATTCCAAAAGTTCAAAAACCAATTATTTTCATTGCACACTGACAACAAAATTCTGACCTCAGCTGAACTCATTTAGTGACAAACCTTGACCTCAACTGACATGAGGTTATTTATAGTCTTTATTTATCTCTCTTAGAAAAATATTCACACATTTCTTGCAGACAAATTAGTATGCTTGAATATGAGATGATGCCACAGAATACATCTGGTCCTAAGTGAATATTTGGCTCTATGAACTTTCTTCTGAATGTTTTAAGAGTTTTATTCTTATTTTCAGAAAATTCAGAGAAGGCATACAGATGAAGTCTGACAACACATGGATTTATTATGGCTTTATAAATTGTGGAAAACTAAATTAAATTTCAGCCCACCAAAGATATCCACACCTTAATCCCATAATCTGTGAATATGTTAGGTAACATGGCAAAGGAGAGTCAAGGTAGTAGAAGGATTAAGGCTGTTAATCATTTGACCTTTAGAGGAAAGAATTATCTTGAATTTTCTAAGTGGAACAATATAATCACAAATGTCCTTAGAAGTGGAAGAACAGGCAGAGAAGAGAAAACCAGAGAGATGGGAGTGTGAGAAGGACTTTGCTCAATATCGTTTACTTTGAGGATGGAGGAAGACCATGAGGCAAGAAGAGGGAAAAGCCACTAGAAGCTAGGAAATGCAAGTAAACAGATACTTTCAAGAGTCTCCAAAAAGATAGCCTTATCAACACCATGATTTTAGCCCAGTGAGACCTATTTTGAACCTTTGACTTCCAGAACTGTAAGATCATACATTTTTGTTGTTTTAAGCCACTGTTTGTGGTACTCTTTTACAAGCAGTAGTAAGAAAACATGAGTATATACATGTTTATACCATAAAATTTATACACATATGCACATTGTTGGTCAAATAAGTTTTTAAATGTGATATATATGTTTGCTTGCTTATAGTTTGTATTGGTTGTGGGGGACAGGCTGTAAGCAGGCTGGGTCATTATAGTCTAAGGCTTAGTTTTAAGACTAAGCTTTTCCCCACACCCTTGACTGTTGCATGATGTGGGGTGGTGCACTCTCATGAGAAATCCAATTATCCCTCAGATAAGTGACTTTGTATCAGAGACTTCCTTATTTGTATATTGGATTAAAGGTTTTGATTTCTACACTATAAAATGAGGGCAGACCTGGAACTTGCTCTCTCTGGGTTCCTGAGATTAGCATTAGAGGGGAGAGCAGAGAAAGGCCACATGGAGGAGGCCAGGAGAAGCAGCCAAGATGGTGGAGTGCTAAAGGAAAAGCCAGTTTGTGCCGAGTTTGTGCAGAGAGAAGGAGATGGGGAACAGAGGTGAATAAGGCTTTTACTTGCCCGCCGGGTGCAAGCTAGGATTAAAGATGATGGCCCATCAGCTTTTGGCTCCGTTGTTTCTTTACCGACTGTCCGAATCTAATGTGAACCTGCATGGGCCAGGTGGCTGTGATGGTGGCCGTGTATAGTAGCTTCACACACACATAAATAAATAAGATATGCATCAATATATGCAACTGATATGTATGTTTACATGCATTTAAACCAATATCTGAATTATGCTGTGATGTGCATCGAGTAGAAAAAACACGATAATTTAAAATATATGAAAGAAGGAAAGAACTGAATGAATAAATATTACATGTATAGATGAGCATGCAAAGTACTTGATAGTGAAAAGGAATGGGCTCTTGGCCTGTGTAATTGTCAGTTATTAATGAATAATAATTCAAAACTTCCCTAGAAAACAGTAATAATTGTTCTTTCAAGCACATAAATTTGCCGATTGGCTGTAGTAGTTTAGCTTCACATTTGATGTCAGATGAGGGTCTTTGCTCAATGTGTCTCTCAGCATCCATCCATGGTAATAGCAGAAGCATGGTGATGGGTTCCCACCCATCTAAGCACATAATCTGCATCAAGTCTGTTGATTCACTAACCAAAGTAGATTATACAGCCAACTTCAAACTCAAGGGACAGGAATAAATTCATCTTCTGTGGGAGAAATTTCAGTTACATCAAAAAAGCATAATACAGAGAGTCACAAAGAACTGAGTACAAAATTTTATTTTATTATAACTTCTCTTACTTTTTATCAAAAACCACTACTGAAGCCAGATATAGATTTTGGGGTATATATACCAAACTGCAGAACACCTCAAAGACACAAAAGAAAGTTATGCTGTTATGTAAGAAAGAGCATATGCGTAGGATGCAAATCATCAAGGAAGTAAATTTGCATCTGATTAGCAAACAATTAACCAAGAGTGAGGCAATGTTTTAAAATAGCAATTTATGAACATCAGGAGAATCATTCCTGTTTACCCCTATTTAAATGGACTATTTCTTATGGTGATTAGAGGTTCATAGCATTTCAATAGATCCCCTGCCAACCCTCCCTCCCCAAGCCTTCCCCACAATCAACATCATGCACCAGAGTAGTACATTCGATAAATGGATTATAACCCACATTGACATACCATTATTACCCAAAGTCCATAGTTTTTATTAGGTTGACTCTTTGAATCTTGGTGTTGTATATTCTAAAGATTTGGACAGTGTTGGTCAAATAAGTGTGTAAATATGATGTATATGTTTGCTCGCTTATAGTTTGCATTAGTGTAGGGGACAGGCTATAAACTGGCAAAGTCCATATAGCCTAAGGCTTGGTTTTAAGACTAAGCCTGTCCCACCCTTTTAATACTAAGATCTTTTCAACATCCTTCTAATACTAAGATCTTCTCAAAGCTAAGCTTTTCCCCATACCCTTAACTGTTGCATGACGTGAGGTGGTGCACTCTTATGAGGGATCCCATTTATACAAAGTCACTCAGATAAGTGACTTTGTATCAGAAACTTCTTTATTTGTATATTGGCTTAAAGGCTTTAATTTCTACACTATAAAATGAGGTAGACTGGGGGCACTCTTGCTCAGATCCTGCCATCAGCATTGCAGAGGAGAGGCAGCCAAGATGGCAGAGTGCTGAAGGAGAAGCCAGTTTGTGCAGAGTTTGTGCAGAGAGAAGGAGATGGGGAACAGAGGTGAATAAGGCTGATGAGGCCTTTGATTCTAGGAATACTAGGATAAGTCAGTGGCTTTGGGAGCCCCGAATGGAAAGGGAAGTATTTTCCCACTGTGTATTTCTTGCCTGCTGGGTGCAAGCTAGGATTGAAGGTAATGGCCCACCAGTTCTTGGCTCCATTGTTTTATTACTGTCTGTCCGAATCAAATGCAAACCTGCACGGGCCAGGTGGCTGTGATGGTGGCAATGGCTGCCTGCTTTACAGACAGCTATCTTTTATTTTATTATCTACAGAATAATTTCACTGCCCTGAGAATCCTGTACTCCACTTATTCATCCCTCCTTCTCCACGACCCCCTGGCAACCACTAATCTTTTTACTGTCTCCATAGTTTTGCCTTTTCCAGAATATTATGTATTTGGAATCATACACTGTGTAGCTTTGTCATGTTTTTTCATAACTTCATAGCTTATTTCTTTTTTAGCATTAAATAATATTCATGGTCTAGTTCTACCACCATCTATTTATTTATTCACCTACTAAAGGGCATCTTGGTTGCTTCTAAGTTTCAGCAATTATGAATATAGCTATAAAGATCTGTGCAGGGTTTTTTTGTTTTGTTTTGTTTTTGTTTTTTTCTGTTTGTTTTTGGTTGATAAAAATTTTCAACTCCTTTGGGTAAAGACCAAGTAGAATGCTGGATTTCTTGGTGAGGGGGTGCTCAGTTTCATAAGATACTGCTGAACTGTCTTCCAAAGTGGTAATATCTGTTTGCATATCCACCAGCAATGAGTAAGAGTTCTTGTTGATTTCTGTCATCAGCATTTGGTGTTGCCTGTGTTCTGATACTGGCCACTCTAAGAGGAGTGTAATGATATCTCATCGTTTTAATTTACAATTCCCTGATGCCATATAATATGGAGTACCCTTTCATAAGCTTATTTATCATCTGTAAATAATTTTTTTGTTGTTGGTGGTGGTGTTGTTAATTTAGAAATCAATAACTTCATTGGAAGAAATGGCCAAACTTGAAAAAATAACTTAAGTAAATGTTTTGCAAAGGCAATATTGTAACATGCATGCTTGGCATGGTGACCAGAGGAAGTCATTCGTTTCTATGGGGAAGGCAGTCTGAGCTTATTTCTTCTTGTTGCTATTGCCCAGGGTGAGCTTGTCAAAGAGGTACTGCACCAGGCAGGCTTCTGGGACTCCCATCTTGCTCAGGTTAGTGATATGGTCCCCCAACTCTTTGATGAATTTCACCTGCTCATGTAGGCAGTGGCACAGGTGAGCATCCTTCTTTTCTGTGGCCAGCTGGTGCAGATAGAGCAGGCTCTGGTTCACGCTCACCTCCAGGTACAAGGCACAGTCCATGGCCTGTAAGCCCTTCTCCCAGTAGTTGAGGACAGGCCTGCTGATATCACACAGGCGCCTGAGACTTCCATGCTGGGTCTGCAGACACAGCTCTCAGGGCGAGCTCCTTCTTGCTCCACTGCCTCAGGAAAAACTGAACCCAGTGGTTCTAGGCCATGTCTTCATAGTCAAAAGAGATGGCTATGAACAGTATACACAGGAGGCCAGAGCTCCAGGTGGTCTGGTTGTTGATGGAGGGCTCGCAGTGGGGGTGGTAGCTCTCTGGCACATGCTGGAGGCACAGGCCAGCAGAGATGAAGGGCTAGGCCTTGAGCACGTGGGGGGTGTGGGAGGGCCGCAGCGCAGACTGAGGTGACCCTGCCAGAGGCGGGCCTTGGAGGTCCAGGGGTAGGTGGCCAGGACAGTGAGGGGAGGCTGAGTGTGGCATGGAGGCGGTGGGGATCTCAGAGCACTCCCAGGATGGAAGAGAAGGATGCCTTCTGGTCGCTTTAGGGCCAGGCTTATCTGGGTATCTTCTTGATAAGGTGTCCAGATCTTTTGCTCATTTAAAATATTGGATTGTTTGTTTTCTTGTTAAGTTTATACCAGTGGTGGGATTCAAATAGTAATTTAACAAGTGGTTCTCTGCCCTATGACCGTTTTAAGTATAAAAAACAATGTAGCAAAAGGTAGTTTATTATTTCCTACATTTAATACTTAAATAAGAGCAATAAAAGTACACAAAACTAGATTATAAGAGTTTTAAAATATTAGTAAAAAATATTAAATAATACCTGACCAAAAAAAAAAAAAAAGACTGTTATTTAATGTATTTCCATATTGCTTCTTGATTGGCGTCCTCACTTGTGATTTTCTTTGCTTTTATCTGAGCATCATAGGCTGTGTGATTTATTCTTAACCATCTTTTCACTGTAGGAGTGGTATCCCATTCCTCTAGAGGCAGTCCGATTAGACTAATACTATGTTTGATTTATTAGAAACAGAAGACTTCTCTTCTCTGATCATAAACGTTCATCTCTGAACCCCCCCCCCCCCCCCCCTTAGAGAGAACCTTGATTACAAGTGCCATTTTAGCAACCGGTTCACTGAACTCAACAAAACGTTAGATGTCGGTTCTGTCAAACTGGTGTGAACTGGCTGAATCCCACCACTGGTTTATACCTTTCTTAGGGTAAAAATATTTTATCAGATGTGTCTTTTGCCAACATTTTATCCCAGTTTGTGAACTGTCTTTTCATTTTTTAGACATTGCCTTCCATAGAAAACATGTTTTTAATCATAGTGAAGTGCAGTTTATCAATTTTATTTTCCGTAGATTTTGCCTTTGGTGTTATATCTGAAAAATTATCACCATAACCAAAATCATCTAGATTTTCTTCTATGTTATCTTCCAGAAGTTTTATATTAACATTATAAATTTAGGTTGATGATCTATTTTAATTTAGTTTTTTGTAAAGGATGTAATGTCTGTGTCAATGTTTAGTTTATTACATGTGGGTGTCCAGTTATTACAGGCCCATTTGTTGAAAAGTCTATTCTTTCTCCATTATTTTGCCTTGGCTCTTTTGTCAATGATCAGTTGACTATATTTTTGTGAATCTATTTCTGAGTTCTCTATTCTGTTTCATAATTAAGCAAGCAAAAATTATGATTTAATATTAAGTTGAGTGACGTCAAAGAAATGGTGCCATGAGGAGCACTCTCGATACCTCTCCCCAATATTTCAACAAGTTCTACAACTAGAGACAGAAAAATCTATCCCTGGAGCATCTGGAAGTCCCACACACTGAACAAGAAGGTATGACTGGGTGAAAAGTTGGCTAAATATTGATATATAATCAACCCTGAAGGAAATAAGATGGAGAACAGAACACTCCACCTTCCTCACTAACCTGAGCAAGGCTGCTTTCACTTGGAACTGAGAGAGAGTGGGGGCTGGGGGCGTGGAGGGAGCCAGTCTGGGGCACAGACGTTCAAGCCAAGGAAAGAGTGTACCCACGGCAACTCAGTTTATGCGAGCTAACGCTGGCGCTGGACCCCCGGCAAAGGCGGGCAAACGGCGGCCGCCATTACCCCCGATATCCTGGTCGGTGAGCATGGACAGTATGCGAGAGGTTCCTCCTAGCGTCCCAGGGGTGGGCACCCATGTTCCTGGAAAAAGGGGCAGGGTCATAGGCTTCTGTGTGGGCTGCGACCAGAGTCTCGGTGTGGTCCCTGCTCCCCCAGCAACAGTGAGCGTGGGAGTGTGCGAAAGCAAACATCCCTACCCCCAAACTTCTTTGGGTGGGTGGGGTGCCTCCACCAGCCATATAGGCTAACATCCCGGGGAAGAAAAAATACAGCAATGCTAGGGGGAGGGGCACTCAGGCAACTTGCAGACTGTCTCTGGAGCAGATCTGTGGACCCAATCGCTGAAATTAGCTTAACCCACAGTCTGCTCACCACCCAACTGGCTTACATGGCTCTAATTGACAAGGTCTCTCTCAGATCAGTGATCTAAGACAAGACGTGATATTTTTTAGTGCCTCTTGCTCTGCACGTAGGGGCGGGGGAAGCTTCCTTTCAGTCAATACATGATGAAAAACACATTCCTATGGAACAAATCTCAGAGAACACTGCAGAAGTTAGACAGTCAAGGCTGTAGGCTTTTTAACAAGGAAGAAGTCTACAGAAAGCAATCCCATGGAATGCTAAAGCAAATTTAACTAGATATACCTGGGGAACTGAACTTCTAGAAGTCAACACGCTCCTCTACCTGCTTAAGCTGGTGGCTCTGATTGGCAGAGCTTTCATACTCAGGGCTATGCACTAAAAAGAGGGATTTGGCAGCTTTTAAGACCTCCTTTTCTGCAGGCAGTGACTAGGGCATCTTCTTCCCAGCCAATACAGGTTACAAAATGCAAAAAGCCTGAGGAGAGTGGTCCCACAGAGTGCTGAGGCATACTGGACACGCCTGGAGGCACATAGAAAGACACCTTGAGAGCAATTGGCTCCCAGTCCTGCCTGATTATGCTGGCAGCTCTGACTGACAGAGCCTTACCCAGAACCCTGTGCTGAGTGGGGATAGAGTGGGGATCTGCCCGCTCTTTGAGCCTCTTAATCTCCAGGCAGTGGCAGCGGCAACCTCATAGCTGGATCATCAGGCTGCTAATTAAGGAAGGAGAGACTAGGAGAGAGGCTCCGGGAAAATGGACTCTCCCATTAGAACCCGCAAATGCTAACAAGCCCCAACTACCAACGAGACTGAGGCCTAGTATTTGACATTGCCATAGAGACATATCAACTGCAAATCTCTACCTAAGCATGCCACAGGGGCAGAGCCTAGGGTACAGAGCCACTGACCAGGAAGAGGAAGAGGAAAGAAAAAGGAAAAAGAGAACCTCTCAAAATCAAGAAAAATCCACAGTCCTTATAACTTTTTCCACTTTTATTTTGTTTTTTTTCATCTTCTTATCTCTATTTTTTTTTTCTTCCACCTTGGTCCTTTTATTCTCTGCTCATCTTATTCTTTTCTCTTCATATTGAACTACATTACCCATGTGTTACATTTCCCATTTTTTTTCTTTTCTTTTTTCTTTCTCTCTATGAGGGTTACACTCCAAAACCCTCAACTCTCTCCTTTTTTTTCCTTTTCCCTTTTCACCTTTTTATTTTTTCTCCATCTCTCTTAGTTTCTTCTTTTCTCCTTTACTTTTCCTCTCATTTGATCCTCACTCACAAACAAATTATTTTATTTTGGATTCAAATTTTTTCTTTGTGGCATTTTGTGTGCTTTTTACTTCGCTTTATAACTCATTAGCATTCCCCCCAACCCTAGCTCTCCATCCTATGTAGTTTTAGTTTCACTTAATAAAATAATATTTTCTTTCTTTCTCTTGTTTTCTTCGTATCCCTTTCACTATATCTCTCAGTTGATCATCATTTACAAGCAAATTATTTTATTCTTGATCCAAATTTTTTCCTTTTTTGCATTGTGTGGGTCCCTATCTCCTTTTTGCCCCTTTATCACTTCTCCCAAACTCAGGCCCTCCGTTATAGGTAGTTTTTGTTCCATTTAGCACAATATAATTCTCAGTTTTTTATGGTATTTTCTCAAAGAAGAAAAGAAAAAAGGGAAAAAATATTTTTTAAATTATTTTTATATTGTCTATTTCTTTACTTTTTATTTGTTATTAATTCTCATTAGTGGTATTAACAAGACCACCTTCAGATGCCATTAAGGAAAAGGAAATCAAATATCATGGATACAAAAGACAGAGATGTAGCACAGATAGATGAGAAAAAATCTATAAAAAAATGTAATAGATTGGAAACCTTGGATTTAAATGACAGAGAATTTAAAATAGAAATCCTAAAAATACTCAGAGATATACAAGAAAATACAGAAAGGTAATTTAGGGAGCTCAAAAAACAATTCAACAAACACAAAGAATATATTACCAAGAAAATTGAAACTATGAAAACAAATCAAACAGAGATGACAAAATCAATTTATAAACTGAAAAAACGAGGTAACAAGCTTAGATAATAGAACAGGCCAGATAGAAGAGAGGATTAGAGACATAGAAGACAGACAACTTGAGGCACAACAGAGAGAAGAAGAGAGAGACTCAAGAATAAAAAAAAAGAGAGAAAGCCCTACAGGAATTGTCTGACTCCATCAAAAAGACTAACATAAGAATAATAGGTATATCAGAAGGATAAGAGAGAGAAAATAAAATGGAGAACATATTCAAACAAATAATAGATGAGAACTTCCCAAGCCTGTAGAAAGAACTAAAGCCTCAAATTCAAAAAGCAAACAGAACACTGAGTTATCTTAACCCCAACAAACCTACTCCAAGGCACATCATAATAAAATTGGCACAAACCAACAACAAAGAAAAAATTCTCAAGGTAGCTAGGGAAAAGAAGAATACAACATATAAAGGAAGGCCTATTAGATTATCATCAGATTTCTCAGCAGAAACTCTACACGCTAGAAGAGAGTGGACCCCAATATTTAAAGTTCTGAAAGAGAGGAACTTCCAACCAAGAATACTATACCCATCAAAGCTGTCCTTCAAATACAAAGGAGAAATAAAAGCATTCACAGATACAGAAAAGATGAGGGAATTTATCATCAGAAAACCCCCACTTTAAGAAATACTAAAGGGGATTTTCCAACCAGATACAAAGAACAAAACAAAACAAAACCACAGGTAAAAGCTCCACCAAGAACACAATAAAACCAAATTTAAACTGTGACAACAAAAACAAAAAAGGGGAGAGGACGGAGATTAACAGTAGCAAAGGACGATGGAGTGCAGAAACACTCATAAGATAGGGTACTACAATGAATATGGTAGGTACCCTTTTCATTACTTAATGGTAACCACCCATGAAAAAACCACCACAGAAGAACATGACTTAAAAAAGGTAGCAACAGAGGAAAGAAGTATGGAAAACAAACAAACAAAAACAAATGATAGAAAAACAAAAGAGAAGAATCAAACAAGATACAAAATAACAGAAAGCAATTTATAAAATGACAATAGGGAACCTACAATGCCAATAATTACACTAAATGTAAATGGATTAAACTCACCAATAAAAAGACACAGAGTAGCAGAATGGATTAAAAAAGAAAATCCAACTGTATGCTGCCTACAAGAAACACATCTAAGCAACAAGGATAAAAACAAATTCAAAGGGAAAGGCTGGAAAACAATACTCCAAGCAAATAACATCCCAAAAAAGGCAGATGTAGCAATACTCATATAATAATGCTGACTACAAGACAGCAAAAATACTCAGAGACTAAAATGGTCATTTCATAATGATTAAGGGGACACTGAATCAAGAAGACATAATAATCCTGAATATATATGCACCAAACAAAGGAGCACCAAAATATATAAGAGAGCTACTTATTGACCTAAAAACAAAAACTGACAAAAATACAATCATACTTGGAGAGCTCAATATACCGCTGATGGCTCTAGATCGTTCATCCAAACAGAAAATCAATAAAGATATATTGGCCTTAAAGGAAACACTTGAGCATCTGGATATGATAGACATCTACAGGACACTTCATCTCAAAGCGGCAGAGTATACATTTTTTTCTAGTGTACATGGAACATTCTCAAGAATTGACCATATGTTGGGCCACAAAAATAACATCAGCAAATTCAGAAAAATTGAAATTGTACCAAGCATATTTTCTGATCATAAAGCCTTGAAACTAGAATTCAACTGCAAAAAAGAGGGAAAAACCCCACAAAAATGTGGAAACTAAACAACATACTTTTAAAAAATGAATGAGTCAAAGAAGAAATAAGGGCAGAGGTCAAAAGATATATACAGACAAATGAAAATGACAATACGACATATCAGAATCTCTGGGATGCAGCAAAAGCAGTGATAAGAGGGAAGTTCATATCACTTCAGGCCTATATGAACAAACAAGAGAGAGCCCAAGTAAACCACTTAACTTCACACCTTAAGGAATTAGAAAAAGAAGAACAAAGACAACCCAAAACCAGCCAAATAAAGGAATTAACAAAAATCAGAGCAGAAATAAATGAAATAGAGAACAGAAAAACTATAGAAAAAATTAATAAAACAGGAGCTGGTTTTTTGAAAAGATCAACAAAATTGACAAACCTTTGGCAAGACTCACCAAGGAAAAAAGAGAAAGGACTCATATAAACAAAATCCAGAATGAAAGAAGAGAAATCACCACAGATATCAAAGATATACAAAAAATTATTATAGAATACTATGAAAAACTATATGCCACCAAATTCAACAATCTAGAAGAAATGGATAAATTCCTAGAATAGTACAACCTTCCTAGACTGAGTCATGAAGAAGCAGAAAGCCTAAACAGACCAATTAGCAGGGAGGAAATAAAAAAAACTATTAAAAACCTCCCCCAAAATAAGAGTCTTGGCCCAGACGGCTATACTAGTGAATTCTATCAAACATTCAAAGAAGACTTTGTTCCTATTCTACTCAAAGTCTTCCAAAAAGTTGAAGAAGAAGCAATACTTCCAAACACATTTTTATGAGGCCAACATAACCCTCATATGTTGGGTTGCAAAACCTGGCAAGGATGGCACAAAAAAGAAAACTACAAACCAATATCTCTAATGAATACAGATGCTAAAATACTAAACAAAATACAAAATACTAGCAAATTGAATACAACAACATGTTAAAAAAATACATCATGATCAAGTGGGATTCATCCCAGAATCTGAAGGATGGTTCAACATACGTAAAACAGTTAACGTAATACACCATATCAACAAAACAACAAAAACACATGATTCTATCAATAGATGCAGAAAAGGCATTCGATAAAATATAACACAATTTTATGTTTAAAACACTCAACAAAATGGGTATAGAAGGAAAATATCTCAACACGATAAAGGCCATTTATGATAAACCATCAGCTAACATCATATTAAATGGCATAAAACTGAGGACTTTCCCCCTTAAATCAGTAACAAGACAGGGTTGTCCACTCCACTCTTATTTAACGTGATGCTAGAAGTTCTAGCCTGAGCAATCAGACAAGATAAAGAAATAAAAGGCATCCATATCAGAAAAGAAGAATTAAAGGTTTCACTTTTTGCAGATGATATGATCCTGTACATTGAAAACCCCAAAGACTCCACAAAAAGATTACTAGAAACAATAAACCAATACAGTAAGGTCGCAGGATACAAAATTGATATACAAAAGTCCATAGCCTTTCTATATGCCAATAACAAAACATTAGAAAATGAACTCAAAAAAATAATCCCCTTCACTGTTGCAACAAAAAATAAAATAAAATACCTAGGAATAAACATAACAAACAATGTAAAGGACCTATATAATGAAAACTACACAACATTGTTAAGGGAAATAAAAAAAGATACAGTGAAATGGAAAACTATTTCTTGTTCTTGGATAGGAAGAATAAATATAATCAAAATGACCATATTACCCAAAGCAATATACAAATTTAATGCAATTCCCATCAAAATTTCAATGACATTTTTTAAAGAAATGTAACAAAAAATCATCAGATTTATATGGAACTATAAAAAACCCCGAATAGCCAAAACAATTCTAAATAAAAAGAATGAAGCTGGGGGCATTACAATACCTGACTTCAAAATATATTATAGAGCCACAACAATTAAAACAGTATGGTATTGGCAGAAAAATAAACACTCAAACCAATGGAACAGAATAGAAAGTCCAGAAATAAAACCACATATATATGGTCAAATAATTTTCGATAAAGGGGCCAGGAACACACAATGGAGAACAGAAAGCCTCTTCAACAAATGGTGCTGGGAAAACTGGAAAGCCACATGCAAAAGAATGAAACTCGACTACAGTTTGTCCTCTTGTACTAAAATTGATTCAAAATGGATGAAAAACCTAAATATAAGACCTGAAACAATAAAGTACATAGAAAACATAGGTACTAAACTCATGGACCTTGGTTTTAAAGAGCATTTTATGAATTTGATTCCAAAGGCAAAAGAAGTGAAGGCAAAGATAAATGAACGGGACCACATCAGACTGAGAAGTTTTTGCTCAGCAAGAGAAACTGACAACAAAATAGACAGCCAACTAAATGGGAGATGATATTTCAAACAACAGCTCAGATAAGGACCTCATATCCAAAATATACCAAGAACACATAAAACTCAACAACAAACAAACAAACAATCCAATAAAAAAATGGGAAGAGGACATGAACAGACACTTCTCCCAGGAAGAAATACAAATGGCCAACAGATATATGAAAAGATGCGCATCATCATTAGTTATTAGAGAAATGCAAATCAAAACTACAATGAGATACCACTTCACACCTGTTAGATTAGCTATTATCAACAAGACAGGTAATAGCAAGTGTTGGAGAGGCTGTGTAGAAAAAGGAACCCTCATTCACTGTTGGTGGGAATGTAAAGTAGTACAACCATTATGGAAGAAAGTATGGTTGTTTCTCAAAAAAACTAAAAATAGAACTACCAAATGACCCAGCAATCCCTCTACTTGGTAAATACCCCCAAAACTCAAAAACATTGGTATGTAAAGACACATGTAGCCCCATGTTCATTGCAGCATTGTTCACAGTAGCCAAGACATGGAAACAACCACAAAGCCCTTTAATAGATGAATGGATAAAGAAGATATGGTACATATATACTATGGAATACTACTCAACCATAAGAAATGATGACATTGGATCATTTACAACAAAATGGATGGATCTTGATAACATTATATGGAGTGAGATAAGTAAATCAGAAAAAACTAAGAACTGCATGATTCCATACATAGGTGGAACATAAAAATGAGACTAAGAGACATGGACAAGAGTATGGTGGTAACCGGGGGTGGGGGAGGGCAGGGAGGAGAGGGAGGGGGAGGGGGGAGGGGAGGAGCACAAAGAAAACCAGATAGAGGATGACGGAGGACAATTTGACTTTGGGTGATGGGTATGCAACATAATTGAATGACAAGATAAACTGGAGATGTTTTCTTTGAACATATGTACCCTGATTTATTAATGTCACCCCATTAAAATGAATAAAAATTTATAAAAATATTAAGTTGTATTATAAGCAATAAATAAAAATTATGAGGTTGATAGAGCTGTGAAGATGTGGGAAAGGACTTTTTAAAATTAGGCTTTGAAGGAAGCCTGTCTTACAACCTCATTATTGAATCTAAACATGTGAAAAATGAGGAGACATGCCTATAAACATCTAGGGAGAAAGTATCCAGGCAATGAAATTTTGAGGTCAAAAGCAGTGAGTTGAGAGTATGGTTGATGTTTCTCAAAGTGGTGAGAATAGCAGGAAGAGTGAATGAGAGCAAAATGGAAGCAAATCAGATCATATAGCGCTTTTGGGAAGACTTAGATTTTTTTTTTAAGTGTTATGAAAAACTAAGGAGGATTGAGATCAGGAGTTGACATGCCAGATTTAAATTTTAAAAGGATTTCTAGTAATCCTTATAGTGTGGTTTATAGTGTGAGGACTACAATGGAGAAAGCAAGGTGGCTGATCATTTGAATTTTTCAGTGAATCATGTAAAAGATGGTATTGGCTAAATGGGCTGTGACAGTGAGAAAGCAAGAAGTGGAAAGGGTGGGACAGAGAAAATATAATAAAATTTTGATCATTAATAATTGGGTGATGCTTGGTTTCTGAGATGGGATAATACTGGGAGAGAAAGAATTTGGAAGGAAGAGTTTTATGTATGTAAACTTTAAGATGCCTGTTTAACAACCAAGTAGAGATGGCATAGAGAGAGTTGAGTATCTTACACTGAAGTTCGGGGGATGCTTTCTACTTGAAATGCACATTAGGGAGTCTTCTGTGCACTGTAGATAATTTCTGGAACCATGGTACTAGACAAGGTCACCTATGGATTGAATCTAACTTGAGAAGAATTGAGGTTGGATTCCTAGAGCACTCCAACCAGCAGAGGGAGAGGACAAAGAAGTGTGAAGGAGAAGGAAAACTTGAATTTCTGCCCTGTGTCTGCTAACTTGCTAATCTAATTACTGGAATGAGGCTTGATCACTACTTCTCTAAATATCACTAATTAAGAACCAATGTTTATAACAATAGTTATTAATGTAATATTTTAATGAAAAAATCTTTGAGATATCAATTTTCCCATCACCCTCTTCACAAAATAACTTTAAATACATAATGAGTGTGATTTTTTCAGAAGTGCACTCCCACCAAAATTCTAAATTTAAATTGGAAAAAAAAGAAACCCTAACCAAAAAAATCTTGTTACGTATTAAATATGCATAACCTTCACTCAGTTGGAATTAAAGATAACAAACTACAGACACTCCAAACAAGATTTATGATTTATTTGGGGATTCACTCATGGTACACTGTACCAAGCAATTAGTATACAAACATATAACCTGTCATGCCTGGTATTGTATGATAATTTGATACCATGTACTGATAATCTATGTGCAACTTGGACAAAGTGGTAAGGAAGTCTAACTGTGACTGAGATTATTCAAAAAGTGCATAGCTGAATGGTGGATAATCTCAATTTTATTTGATTTTTATTTCTCTTTAAAATTATTTTACCTTTGTTCTGTCTCTGGAATTTCCAACAGAGTTAACAGATTTGGTTTAAAGAATTATTATTAGAAGTAAACATTTAAAATACAGAAAAAGCTGAAAGAAATTATAAAAGGTTAATTATATACTAAAATTGAGGCTAATTCTTTTTTAAAATGTGTGATTTTGTCAACTCCCCTTTAAGAGATTAAAAAATAAGTTTAATTCAGTCCATTAGAGAAAACTGATTTTTTTACTAGAAGGAAGTATCTGAGAAAGGAATGAATTAGTCATAAGGGCCATTAAATCTCTTAAAATGAGCAAAGGATTCCACAGGAAATTATATAAATATTAATAAAAGTATTAATTTTACTGACAAGTTGTCATTTGCTTTATTAAAAATCACCTAATCTGAGGAAAGTATCCCCAGAGAAATATAAGAACACAAGGAGGTAAGAATATGAAATATGATAAATTTTTAACATCTTCATCCTCCTCTTTAATTCTCCTTATTTTTCTTTTTATAGCAAATAAATTGCCTAAAATTTAAAAAAATTACTGTAATGTGTCCTGCTGTAACTTTTGGTGTGATGGCTAATTGGTGATGGAAGAATGCTATGCTCTCTAGAAATTAGCTTGCCTCACATACAGAGAAATTAGGATCCCTGAATTCTATTTTCAAGTCACTTAGGGGATTGTAAAGCAAAGCTAAATTTGGTCTATTCACTCTGGATGATTTTAGATGGCTACTTTGGTTTTTAGTCATGTAACCTGAAACTAAGTTGTTGGCTCCAGTTGTAGCAATTGTCTATAATAGAGTTGGACAAAACTTTCTTAATTAAACAACAGTTTAAAAATCATCACAGCTATGTGAACATTCTTTTTCCATTATGAATCTATGTTTCTCTAGAAAAATTTTTGGGCTCAGCCTTAAGGATGTGACGTTTTTAAAATTGCATACAAGGACCTTTTGCACCCACTCGCCACCCCTCAAGCTCCAGCAGTTGAGCCGCATGGTGCTTGCTCCCAGCTCCAGGGCTCTTGCTAGGCAGCACACCACCACTGTCATCTTCTTCCCGCCACCGTCATGATCATATATCAGGATCTCGTCAGCTATTATAAGATGTACTCTGAAATCTATAAAATCCGGAAGATGAAAGATGGGCTGTGCCTGGAGGTAGAGATGAAGTTGGTCGGTAGGACAGAGGGTAACACTGATGACTTGCGTATTGGTGAAAATGCCTCCGCTGAAGGCAGGAGGACGAAGGTACAAAAGCCGCAGTAATCACTGGTGTTGATATTGTCATGAAACACCATCTGCAAGAAACCAGCTTCACAAAAGAAACCTACAAGAAGTACATCAAAGATTATGTGAAATTAATCAAAGGGAAACTTTGAAGAACAGAGACCAGAAAGAGTAAAGCCTTTTATGACAGGGGCTGCAGAACCAACCAAGCACATCCTTACTAATTTCAAAAACTACCAGGTCTGTATTGGTGAAAACATGAATCCAGACGTCATAGTTGCTCTGCTGGACTACATGAGGATGTTGTGACATCGTATATGATCCTCGTTAAGGGTAGTTTAGAAATGTTAACAATCTGGCCATTTGGAGCTATTACCTGTCCTCATAAATGGCTGCTACTTTTCGTACACACACCAGGACTAAAACAGACGGGACTGATGTTATCTTAAGCTCTTTATTTATTTTGACCTTGAATTATTTGGAATGGAGGCATTGTTTTTAAGAAAAAATAAAGGTCATTTAGGTTGTCTAAAAATAACATGCATTTAAACTTGTAAAATTAAATAGCATGACAAAAGGCAAAAATGTTTTCTTCTCAAAACTATAACTCTCACTGTAATTTCTTTTATCCTAGTTTGAACTCTCTGCCACTATATTATTTCTTCATTTGGATACAAAATGTCAGACATTAGGAAATTATTAGAATTATCCTACTTTATTAAAAGATGTATTTATGTAGAAGACCCAAAATCTAATTTACACATGTGTTTCCAAAGCAGAATATCTATTCTTTTATACTGACAATTTTGAACATGCTCAAGTTGTGTTAATCTTTGAGTCACATTCAATTCATGTTTTTTTTTCCTTATTAATGTTAAAATTTTATATTATTTTCTGTTCTTTTGTTAGTGGCAGAAAATAGCACCAGGCCTTAACCTCAGTTCAGCAACCTTAGTTCTTGAGTTCTGGCTAAGACAAGAATTCAGAGCCTTGACTCCCAATTATAAGAGAAAGTTTATGTAGAAGGTCACAGAGGTAGAAGTGAGCGGCTGTGGAAGAAATGGGCTCGGGAAACAAATTACAGCAAAAGAAGGGCCCTTTGGAGAGGAAGAGAGAGAGAGGGAGAAAGATACGTGCTTTGAGAACAAACCGGAGATAGGTTTGGGCAGCATGCCCTGGGGAGAGAGAGGGTGCGCCCTGGGGACAGAAGGGGGTGGGAAAAGGCACATTCTTCATGGAGAGAGCCCTGCTGGGTACACTGCTCTGAGGGTTTCTACCTGAGGTCTCCAGAAGGATCTCAGTAGAATACTCATTGGCTTTCCGGGTATGTCTACTCAGGGTCATAGCCTCCACTGATTGGTCCATGCCAAAGGAGGGGATCGTTAGTTATTATAGCTATTCCTGATGTCAGCCATGGCATCACTGGGCAGGTTTCAGCTGCTTTTTTGGGTCTGGAGCTGAAATATAGCTGAGACCTATGTGTCATTTCTAGGAGTTAATGTTTAAGAGAGTGGTCATGCAAGGACTTGTAGTCTTGCCCATTACTAGGCACCTATGGCTGTCCGCCCTGTAAGCCTCTGCACCTGGCCCATCATTCCTGCTCTGCTCATGCCTACTACACTTTTAGTGGACTCTTGGTTAGGAGTGCTATGACAAAGTATCATGGACTGGGTGGCTTAAACAACAGACATTAATATCTCTCAGTCTGGAAGCTATGAAGTCCAATATCAAGGTGCCAGCAGATGTAATATTTAGTAAGGACAGCCTTCCTGGTTTACAGACAGCTATCTACATACAGTGTGTCCGTAAAGTCATGGTACACTTTTTACCGGTCACAAGAAAGCAACAAAAGACATTAGAAATGTTAAATCTGCACCAAATAAAAGGAAAACTCTCCCAGTTTCATACCTATTCAGTGCAGTTCGATGTGGGCTCACGCACAGATTTTTTAGGGCTCCTTAGGTAGCTATCCCATATAGCCTCTACAGACTCGTCACTGACTGATGGCCTACCAGAATGGGGTTTTTCCACCAAACTGCCAGTTTCCTTCAACTGCTTATCCCACCGAGTAATGTTATTCCTATGTGGTGGCATTTCATTATAAATGCACTGATATTCACGTTGCACTTTGGTCACAGATTCAAATTTAGCGAGCCACAGAACACACTGAACTTTCCTTTGTACCGTCCACATGTCGACTGGCATGGCCGTGGGCTGCTCCTCTGTATACACGGTGTTATGTCATCATCTGTGAATGCGCACATGCTGCCACATTATCCTACAGAAACTGGGAGGGTTTTCCTTTTATTTGGTGCAGATTTCACATTTCTCTCATCTTTTGTTGCTTTCCTGTGACCGGTCAAAAGTGCACCATGACGTTACGGACACACTGTATTTGCTATATCTTCACATTGTAGAGAGAGTCCTCTAGTGTCTTGCTCTTCTTAAAAGCACTGATCCCATCATGGAGGCTCTACCTTCATAACCTTATCTAACCTAATTATTTTCTGAAGGGCCTGCCTCCAAACATTATCACAGTGGAGGTCAAGGCTTCAATATATAACTTTTGATGGAACAGAAATATTCAATTTATAGCAGTCTCTTTCTAAGCTCAGTCTCTTTCTAACCAACAGTAATGCCAATAACAATACCTCTCATTTGTGGAGCACTTTCTCTGAACCAAGCAATGCTCCAAGGATAGACATATTAGCTCACATAATCCTCACCAGAGCTAAATACTGTTACTACCTCCATTTTACAGATGGGAAAACAGAGAGAGTGATACTAAGTAGCTTGCTTAGGGTCGCTTAGCTGGGAAGTGGCATAACTGATTTGATTTGATTCCAGAGCCACTCGGTTAACCAGCATGCTACAGACATTATTTCTTTCCTACTTTGATTTTGTCCAGCTTATTGGTAATTAAAAAAAAAAAAAGAGTAAGTACATAAAAGTAAGCAAACTCTGGTTGTTGCTTAAACTGGTCATTTGCTGTAGTGATTCTTACACATATAACTCCTTCAACAATCAGGGCTAACCTGCATTCCTCAGTGGATGTGTTTCAAAATCCAGTACAGTTACTGATTTGATTACTGCTGAGTTGTGATAACATGCTGGTCTCTGTGAACAGTGCCTAAGTACTTGAATTTAAGAAACTTGTTTAGCCCTGTCCCAATAGCTCAGTTGATTAGAGCATCGTCCCAAAGCACAAAGGTTGCCGTGATCAATTCCCGGGCAGGACACATACAGGAACAGAATGGTGTTCTTGTCTCTCTCTCTTCCTTCCTCTCACTCTCCCTTCCTCTCTCTCTAAAATCAATAATCATTAAAAAAGAAAGAAAGAAACATATTTAGCCCTAGTGGAAACTCAGAACAGCATCCCCATACACCAAAGTTGCAGGTTCAATTCCCCAGTCAGAGCACATACAAGGATCAACCAATGAATACATAAATATATGGAACAACAAGTTGATGTTTCTCTCTCTCTCTATAGTTAATCAATAAAAAATTAAAAAAATATGTTTAATGTAAACAATGGGAGAATTAAGACAGGGGTGGGCACCACATTAGGGACAGCCTGGGTAGAACAGATATGGGTTTGGAAATGCTTTTTATTAGCAGTAAAATCTGATTAAATTTAGCAATTTTTTAACTTTAAAGCTTAATAAAGGAGTTTTTATTGTGAATTAAATATAGTTTTATGTAATTATGGGTTTCTGAAAATAGCCTAACAGTAATTAGGAGCAATAATTTCATTAAATTCACTCATATCAAAACATAAAAAATATTTTTATGTCCCTATTATGTCCTGTTTTTATCCCACAATCATTTTGATTATTCATCCATCAGTATTTTTAAAAAGTCCTTAAGCAATCTTTTATACTATTCATTTTCAACTACCCATAATAGTGTTTTTTTGCTAGTTGTCAAAGAGCTTTTCAACAAAATATTGTTACATTAAAGAAAGTGGCAGGCATCTCCAACCACATCATACAGACAATCACTCCTGAGGCACAGACATGTAATGCTCTAGCTGATACTATGAAGCAAATTCGTTTCGGAGCTAGACTGATGATCTAATCTGTTATCCACGACATAATATGATCAAAAAAGTTTCAATCTTTGTGAAATAAGAATAAAATCATAAAAATATCTGTGGTAGAGCATGGAATTTGAGTACATATAAACGCATATTTATAGAATTCTCAAGCGGAAAGGGACATTAGGGGACAATTTTGCCCGATATTCTGATAATTTATAGGTAAGGATAGATTGCGTGTTTTACTCATAGCCACACAATCTTCTCATGATAGAGAAAGTACTAGAATGTCATTTTATTTTCTACAGTTATGGAGAAGATACTGCGTGCCATTTTCTTCTGTGTGGCAGGAATTTAAAGACGACTAGTTTGCTAGGCCTGATTGAAGGGGAGGAAAAGGAGGTAAAAGAATAATTGTAATAGAGCATGATTATTTCTAGGATGTCCCCACTCCCATCCCCTAAAATTACCTGGCCCCATATCATTGCATCCTCATAGTCTAAGTCAGGAAAACAAATAGACTATTGTTAAAGTAATTAATTTTTGTTTGGAAATTACACTTATAATTATACTTCCAAATTAAAATCTAGAAGAATCATTATCATAGTTGGCAAAGTGCTTTGTCAAATTTGTCAAATATTATCTTTCTAGAGCGATCATCCAGTAAGTTTATACATAAAAATATATATATAAATATAAATGTGCGTGTTTATTAAATTTATTAAGTTTATTAAAGTTTAAATGGCAGATATCTATTTCTACTTATTAGGTATTCCTGTCTGAGTTTTGTGTCCTAATCAAATAATCACAAATGTAACCCTATTTCCCCTGGAGCTTACAATTTATTATCACTGAACTATAGATGTACATATCATCCAGAAGAGAAAACAATAAATAGATGAGAAAGTTCAATAATTAACTTAAATTATTTATTTTAATTTGGGGTTTTGGAAATGCTTATGGATTTCATAGCTGGAGAAGGTCAGCATGAAAATGGTGAAATGGAGGAAATCATTGCTGAAATTCACCTCCAGGATTTCTGGAGGAATTGTGGCAGCAGTGAGAACCAGTATAATCCAATCCACAAAGGAGTATAAATTAGATTGGTTGTCTTAAATGCTAAAAGCATCTGGATACATTATATTTTCCAGAATAGTCTGGTACTCAAGATATTTTTATCTGCATATTCCCTTAGCACACACTATTTTTTAAGTTCAAACTAAATTCATACTTTTCAGGATAAAATAATAGCTTAGAATTTCTTATAATCCCACATTGTATTTATCATAATTGCTCCCCTTTGAGCATATTAGTACCATTTTTTAATATCTGATCATATGCCTCATCCTAAGCATACCAAGAATAGCATATCATTTCCACAGATGTTAAATTGATAAAATTAGTTCTTCCAGAAACATCTCTAACATGAAAGGACTAGTTCTCACAAAGAGGGCTGCCACTGGTTTTCTGAACAGCCTTAAGTATGTCACTGAACACCTCCATGGTTAATGCTTTTCTCTCTTTTGGGACTCGTGTATTAGATATGATAAGATATGAGGGCTTAAAACAGTCTTTTTCTGTGGCAGAGACAGAGTCAGAGAGAGAGGGACAGATGGGGACAGACAGACAGGAAGGGAGAGAGATGAGAAACATCAACTCTTTATTGTGGCACCTTAGTTGTTCACTGATTGCTTTCTCATATGTGCCTTGACCAGGGGGCTACAGCAGACTGAGTGACCCCTTGCTCAGGCCAGCGACCTTGGGTCCAAGCTGGTGAGCTTTGCTCAAACCCGACAAGCCCGCACTCAAGCTAGCGACCTTAGGGTCTTGAACCCGGGTTCTCCGCTTTCTAGTCTGACACTCTATCCACTGCATCACCACCTGGTCAGGCAAAACAGTCATTTCTGAGAAGAAGGTGTACTTAAGAATGTTCTTTTTTGTGTTTGTGACAGATAAGGGGGGGAGGGGGAGAGACAGAGTCAGAGAGGGACAGACAGGAAGGGAGGGAAATGAGAAGCATCAATTTTTTTTTTTTTTCCAAAGTGAGAAGCAGCGGTGGGGGTGGGGAGCGAGGAGAGGTGGCAGACAGACTCCCGCATGTGCCTCACTGGGATCCATCTGGCATGCCCACCAGGGGGCGATGCTCTGCTCATCTGGAGCATTGATCCGCTGCAACCAGAGCCATTGTAGCGCCTGAGGCAGAGGCTATGGAGCCATCCTCAGTGCCCAGGCCAACTTTGCTCCAATGGAGCCTTGGCTGCAGGAGGTGAAGAGAGAGACAGAGAGGAAGGAGAGGGGGAGGGGTGGAGAAGCAGATGGGCATGTCTCCTGTGTGCCCTGGCCGGGAATTGAACCTGGGACTTCCACATGACAGGCCAATGCTCTACCACTGAGCCAACCAGCCAGGGCCAAGAAGAATCAGTTCTTTCTTTGCAGCACCTTAGTTGTTCACTGATTGCTTTCTCATATGTTCCTTGACTGAGGGGCTACAGCAGACCAAGTGACCCCTTGCTCAAGCCAACGACCTTGGGCTCAAGCTGGTGAGCCTTGCTCAAACCAGATGAGCCCGCGCTCAAGCTGGCGACCTTGGGGTTTTGAACCTGGGTCTTCCGCATCCCAGTCCGATGCTCTATCCACTGTGCCACCTTCTGGTCAGGTGAAGAGACTTTTCTTAATATCAGCATGTGAATAAGGAAGTGTGATAGACTGGAGAGCATGAAGAAAAGCAGTGGAGAAAGTGGAGCTGGAGAGATGAAAGGAGACCACCGAGGTTCACAGGGTGTAATTTTCTGTTTGTTGTTTAGTCTTATAATTCCTCTTTGTCAGTATTGTCCCTGTCTTAGCATTTCTATGTGGACATAAATGTCTAAACTCCCTTTTTATCCTAACAGATGCTATTACCCACAAAAAGCTGTTAAACTATCAAAAGGCAAGCCAAAAATGCAAATGTTTTGATTAAGAGAATCAATGTGATTAAAAAAAAAAAAAAAAAAGCCAAGCAGAGGTTTTGTTTTTAGAAAGGACTAGTTACTGTTATCAGGATTTAAATCAGTTTTCAATATATCAAAATTAAAAATGAAATTGCCTAACATTTCTCATACCTTCAAGTTCTATTTATAAATCCCATTATGATATTAATAAATATAGTAAAATGAGATTAAAAATTTTTTTTTCCTGGATTAGTGTTTAATTAATTTAAATTGAACAGAATAAATTCCCTTAAACAAGCAGTCTGACTTACTGATTCAACTTTAGTAAATCTCCTGGTGGATTCGACACTGCTTTTATAAATACAACATATTTGAACTCTAAAACATTGCTGAAAGAAACTAGAAAATATTGTTGAAAAGTATTAAAATATTTAAATAAATGAAGAGATAGTTCATATTCATGGATCAAAAGGTTCAACATTATGAAAGTAGCGATTCTCCTCATATTGCTATACACATAATATAAAGCCTATCATAATCTTAACTCTTTTTTTGCTAAAATTTACAAGCCAATCCTAAAATGTATATGGAATAGTAAATTATTCTTGAAAGAACAAAACTAGAGGTGACTTAAGCACCTCCAAAGGCCCCACTTTCTAATACCAGCACCTTGAAGGTTTACATTTCAACATATGAGTATTGGGAAACACAAATATTCAGCCCATAGCAAATATATTAAGTGGGGGAAAAAAGCAATAGCTGAGAAATATATACACTTTGCATATTTATTTATTTATTTATTTTTTATCTTATTTATTTAAGAGAGAGTGAGAAAAGATAGTGAGACAGACTCCTGCATGCGCCCTGACCAGGATATACCCAGCAACTCCCATCTGGGGCTGATGCTCTCCCCAATTTGGGGCATGCTCACAACTGAGCTATTTTTAGCACCTGAGGCAGAGGCATGGAGCCATTCTCAGCACCTGGGCCATTGCACTCTAGCCAATCTAGCTATGGCTGTGTGTGTGTGTGTGCGGGGGGGGTGTGGGAGGAGAAAAGAGTGAGAGAAAAAGAAGGGGGAGGGGGACGGGAAGAGGAACAGATGGTCACTTTTCCTGTGTACCCTTCCCTGGGGATTTAACCCGGGACATCCACATGCCAGATTGACACTCTACCGCTGAGCCAAACGGTTAGGGCTGCACCTTTATTTTTATAATATTATTTTAGAAGAGTGTATACATGTTTGTACAAAACTCTAAAAGATTATTCAACAAGAGATTGGTTATCTATATACATTGAACTCTAGATGAATCTCTTTTTTTCCATATCTCTATTTCTATAGCTATCATTGTTTTCACAATGCAAATATAAAATAAAAGTTATTTTAAAGCGGGAAATTTAGCTTTACCCAAAGCCTAACAAAATGCACTTTTGTTTATAGAACATTAGCCTGAATGGGATTGCCTGGTCACTCTAAACTGCCAAAGAACACAGGTATGCAATTATTTCTGCCCTAAATAAAATTGGGGTTTGGATAGTAAACAGGACAAGTGGGGAAAATGTATATTGGGTAGATGAAAGGCAGCATCCACTATAGATATAATCAATGTATTTTGAACTTCACATTTAATGATTTTTCAGGTGTAGTTTGTGTAAATTACTGATTTATAAATAAGTCTATATATCTAATTGTTATAAGTTAGTTTATGATAAATGAGGACAGTCATGACATAGTAGAAAAAGCATGGCTGAATTCAGCCGTAAGTTCTAATCCCATCTCTATACATCTCATTTGCTATTTTGAAAAGAGTGAAAATAATACCTGTGTTTGTCTCTTAGTTTTGGTGATGCTTAAAAAAGAATAAGGCTATGAAATGTGACCTATGGAAAGAGACAAATCAAGAGTTGAAATTACCAACAAGGCTATACTGTTTAACCAATCACAGGGAGCTTACTCTGATTCTGTCTATATTATGTTAGGTACATTTGAGTTCCAAAGGTGATACTCTCATATTTTTAAGTAAGAAGTAAGTAATTCTATTTCTGGAGATATCTGGCTGTTGAAGTTTTTTCCTTTATTTTCTGAAATCTGAAGTTCCATTTTATAGCTAATGCTCTTACAAAGGTAAAACATCTCTTGGATTTTCAATGCACAGTGTGCTAAATAGATATTTTTTCTATTTGTAGTGTTGAATTGGGGTTTGTTGTTATTTCAATATGATATATGTTTGTTTCAAAGGCAAAATTATTCCTGATATGTTTTCCATTGCTATAATATCTCTCCTCAATGTTTATTACCAGTGTGGCTTCAGCAAATAGCTGCCTTTATACATTAACTTTGATGTAGACTAACTAATGAATATGAATGTGTCCAGTTTTTCCATTTCCTTTCAGGGGAAGTACATCTGGTACTCAGAAACACTGCTGCAATCTCACACAAAGAGGGTTAGTTGATGATGCTTCTTGAATATCCCACGTGCCAATGAATGCAACTTGGCTTCCTTTGAATACTCTATTTCATGCTTCAAATACTATGTGAGTGTCTAAAACTACACATGTCTTTCTAATAGTTTGTTGCTTCCCTGATACTCAAGCTGATATCTAAGGCATTTCTCTATCTTCTTGGTTCATTAACTGAATCCCAGGGTGTCTCCCAAGCTTTATGTTTTCATGAGACTGAAAGTCAATAGGCCCATCTGCCCCACCGGAAGTGGCTTTGCCATCTGGCTTTAGGAAATTGGGTCATGTCTTTCTGGTTCAAAGTGAGTTGGTAGTAAATCTTTCTTATGCTGCGGCACAAAACACAATCATGAAAAGACTGCTTTTGAAAGGTAGAGAAACACATCTTTGGAGTAATCTTCAGCTCATTTTACCCACATATACCTACCAGGAAATAATCAGTCTATTACCATTTATGGAACATCTATTACATGCCAGATGTTTTATATTCATTATCTATAATATTCACAAGAACCTCATGTAATTTTTATTTCCCCACTTAACAGATGTGTTCCTACAGTGAGAGAGATTAATGGAGATGCCCACAGATGTGCAGCTCAGCAGAAGTGCACCTTGTACCCAGACCTGCATTGGTAGTATAACTTCCATGCTGACCTGCTTCCCATGGCCTGACATCACCTCTCTGTGTCAGGCTTCCCATTTCATGCCATTCATTTAAACTGTGGTTAAAGGAAGTTAGTAGTATATTTTGTTATTTTTATTTATTACTTATGTGGTCCTTTTTTCCCAGAACTAATAAGCAAGTTTTAAATTTGATCAAAGCAAATAAAAGTATTTGAACTCTAATATGCTCCAAAGCCAGAAAGAAATTCCTGAAAGACTTCTACAAGTTTTCTTCCAGTACATGTTAGTAATTTTGACTTTCAGCTCTTTCTCAATTGTAAAGATTTGTTTGCTACTTGAAAACAAAATGTTTTATGACAACCTCTCAGTATTCATTTGGGCAAAAGGGAAAATTAAATAGCATGCAAATGTGATTTAAAGGGAAAAATTATTATCTTGTTAAAACTGCTTGATCATTTCAAAGGATAAGACTCAATCCAAAGAGAAAGAAGGATAAGGCCAGATGTGCCTCTATGCCAACCAGGGACTAGAGTGCCAGAAAAGAGCTGATTTTTTGTTTAAATTCACAATCTATAAAACTTTGAAGATAGCAAACTCAATGTATATTTAAACTTGACCCTCTCATCTCTATTGTTGACTGAACCAGATTTTCTTGGAGGAAAAGAGCAAGAAAATTTCTTTACAATTTCCAGTATCAATTATCCAGTGTCAAGTGAATACTTTAGAGCTCTTAGAATATTAATTTGAGAAGTCATTTTCTGTTGTTTACATAAAAATATTGTTTTTTATGTGGATTTTAGAACAAAAAACTTTCTGTAACTTTTCAAGTCATTCTAGTATTTTTTTTTTGTTTGTATTTTTCTGAAGTGAGAAGTGGGGAGGTAGAGAGACAGACTCCTGCATGCGCTTGACTGGGATCCACCCAGCATGCCCACTAGGAGGTGATGCTCTGCCCGTCTGGGTCATTGCTTCGATGTGACTAGAGCCATTCTAGCGCCTGGGGTGGAGGCCATGGAGCCATCCTCAGCTCCGAGGCCAACTGTGCTCCAATGGAGCCTTGGCTGTGGGATGGGAAGAAAGAGATAGAAAGGAGAAGGGGAAGAGTGGAGAAGTAGATGGGTGCTTCTCCTGTGTGCCCTGGTCGGGAATCGAACCCGGGATTTCCACATGCCAGGCCGATGCTCTACCACTGAGCCAACAGACCAGGGCTCAGATCATTTTAGTTTTAAGATGTAAAAATTGCATTTGCTTTCAAATTAAGATATTAATTGTTAGAGAATATATAGAGATATATACCAACATAGTAAAATGGCACAATCAGAAGCAATACAATTAAAGTCCAGAAATCACTAATTTCATGCAGTTATTTTCTTTTTACTAGCAAATTCTTACTTTTAAAAATGAATAGACTGCTAAGAATGGAACTTGAAAATTTTGACTTTTCATAAAATCTTCTCTTTATTAAAACCCCTAGGTCACCCAATCTCCTGGAGCAGACTTAAGTTTCACTGATCCCCGTCAGAGGCCAGTGGGGACAGTTACCCAGATTCAAGACTCTGTGTGCAAAAGCAATCAGCAACCAGGGCCCGCTAACAGAAAATCCAGTTCATCTGAACTGGTTACCGATAGGTCCTTCAAAGTAAGCTGGAGGTCAGATCTGGAAGATGAAATAGAGATTACAGTTTGCTATAGAGCTGAGGACTTAGAAATAAAATGAGTACAATACTGTACAGTCACAGTTAGTGGGCTGAGAGAGATAAACCAAAAGTCAAAGCCATGCAACAGGATATGAATCCCATAGACCTGTTTTGTCTTGTCTCCTTATGCTGTCTATATTTCCTAGATGACATTTTCAATTATCATGAGTTAATAGAACATCTTTATACTGGTTACTGCTGAATTTGTATTTCAAGTTCAGATCTTCCTTCTGAGCCACACTCTCCCAAACTGCCTACATGGTGTCTTCACTGGGCTATCTAAAAGTTATAGTCTCCAAAACAGAAATCTTACATTCGTTTCCCAGCTCATTTTTTTTCCTTTCTTTTCTTCATTTCAGTTCATGGCAACATCACTCTCTTGCCCACTGCTAACACATCGTCCCTTTTCTTTCCTCACCCAGGTAAGTCCAACTGACTTTTATTTCCAAAAGACTTCTTGAATTTCATTTTTCTGAAGGCCTATTGCCACCACAAAGTATAGGATACTATCACTTATTATCTAGATTATAGTATACGGTCTACTGGAAAGTTCTGTCTGTTTTTGGAATAAAACAAAATACAAATTTTTCTTACCGTTAATAAACTTTATTAAATAATATGATTGTCATTATTATTAATGATTTCTTGCCAGCGTGAGGGCAATTTGTATATCCCATTTTTGAAAAATGTTTTATCTTTTGATGTGAAAAATTGAACCAGTGCTTGTTTGATATCTTCTTCATGTTTGAATTTTTTGCCCTTCAAAAAATTTTGTAAGGACAAAAACAAGTGATAGTCAGAGGGTGTTAAGTCTGGGGAATATGGTGGATGTCCCAGAATTTCCCAGCCTAGTTCTGCAATTTTATTTATTTATTTATTTTTTCTATTTTTCTGAGGTTGGAAACAGGGAGGCAGTCAGACAGACTCCCGCATGCACCCGACCGGGATCCACCTGGCATGCCCACCAGGGGGCGACGCTCTGCCCATTTGTGGCGTCGCTCTGCTGCAATCAGAGCCATTCTAGCGCCTGAGGCAGAGGTCACAGAGCCATCCTCAGCGCTTGGGCAAACCTTGCTCCAATGGAGCCTTAGCTGCAGGAGGGGAAGAGAGAGACAGGAAGGAGAGGGGGAGGGGTGGAGAAGCAGATGGGCACCTCTCTTGTGTGCCCTGGCCGGGAATCGAACCCAGGACTCCCGCATGCCAGGCCGATGCTCTACCACTGAGCAAACCGGCCAGGGCACTAGTTCTGCAATTTTTTGACGAGCCCCCAAAGCAGCATGTGGCCTGGCATTATCATGATGCAGTATGATGTTCTTCCTATTGAACATTGCCAGCCTCTTTTCTTGGACTGCTGTCTTTAAATTATCCAGTTGCTGACAATACTTCTCCAAATTGAGCTTTTCGTTCAGTTTTAAAAGCTCATAATTTATTGGTCCTCGAATGTCACACCATATACACAACATTCTTTTATTCAGAGTCAAATTTGGTTTAGAGGTGGAAAGGCTAGGTTTTCCGGGTTCACAATATGCCCTTTTCTTTACGATGTTTTCGTAGGTAATCCACTTTTTATCCCCAGTTATTATCCAGTTCAAGAAGGGTTCGATTTTGTTCCGAGCAAGCAGAGATGTGCATATGACGACTCGATCATCCAAATTCTTCTGACTTAATTCATGTGGCACCCATCTTGAATATTTCCACACCAATCCTATCTTCTGAATATGGTCCGAAATGGTTTGCTGAGCTGAATTAAGCCTTTCTGCAATCTCCGATGTTGTCAGAAAAGGATCTTGCTCCAGCATGGTCTTAACAACATCGTCATTGATCAAAGATGGTCGCCCAGAATGTGGCTTATCAGAAAGGTTGAAATCACCTGTTTCAAATTTTTCGAACTATCTTCTGCATGTTCTATCAAAAACTGTACCTTCACCAAACACTTTCAATAAATTTCTACATGCTTCTGTAGCATTTCTTCCTTGTTGAAATTCGTAAAAATTACAGTGGCGTAAATGAACTTTATCAGTAGCCATGGGCACACTATGGCTTCACACATAAGACTAACGTGAATCAACTTTGTTTTAGTTAATTTGCTATGTCAGTATGTATACATTAAGTGATAAAAATAGAGAGGCACACATGCGCCAAATAAACATGTGCTTATGTGTCGAAACTTGTTGTGATAGAAACGGACAGAACTTTCCAGTAGACCTGATAGTAACCTCCTAATTTTCTATCCAGCAGTGAAAACCCTTAAATATAGATTTCAGCATGTAATTTTCTTGTTTAAAGCTTTCCAGTGTTGGCCCTGGCCAGTTGGCTCAGTGGTAGAGCATCAGCCTGGCATGTGGATGTACTAGGTTTGATTCCCAGCCAGGGTACACAGGAGAAGTGCATATCTGCTTCTTAACCCTTCCCCTTCTTCCTATTTATCTCTTCCCCTTCTGCAGCCATAGCTCCACTGGAGCAAGTTGGCCCGGGCACTGAGGATGGCACCATGGCCTTGCCTCAGGTGCTAAAATGGTTCTAGTTGCAATGGAGCAGCAGCCCCAGATGGGCAGAACATCCCCCCCAGTGGGCTTGACGGGTGGATCCTGGTCGAGCGCATGAGGAATTCTGTCTCTCTGCCTCCCTGCTTCTCACTTAAGAAAAATACAAAAAATAAAAATAAAAATAAATAAAAAATAAAAGTTTCCAGTTTTTTTTATTAACTCAAAATGAAATCCAAAATTCTTTCAGTGGCCTAAAGCTCCTATATCAGACTAGCTTCATCCTTCACTACTTTCCCCACTCTACCATACACATCTAACATCCTCTATGAACTCAGTGTTCCAAGATATGTCCTATCTCATGCTCTTACACATGCTATTCCCTATGTCTAGAATACACTTATCCCAAATTTCTACATTAGCTCATTCTCTTCAGGTCTCAACTTTAATGCTACATCCTCATGGGGTCTTCCCTGATCGCCCTTCCCAAAGTAGGTGCTCATCTGATAATCCACTGCACCCTTGTTTCCTTCAAAACTTTAATTACAATTTGCAATTGTTAATTTGTCTGTTTAAATTTTCTTTTCTGTCAGCCTTACTACAGTGTATAAACTCCCTGTCTTCCTTTTTAGTAAAATCTCTCAACCATTTATTAAATAAATTAGTTGTTCAATGGTAAAAAAAAAAAAAAAGCCTGGTTTCTTTGTACAAGGGAACCATTTGAGAAGATGGACCAAGAGAATTTTCCCTGGTTAGGGGCTGCTCTGGGTTGACAACATTCAGGAGCCCTTATTAGCTTTGCCTTTTCTGCTACATCTCATAGGTTAGTTAACTTACTGTGATTCCACCTGCTAGTTATTAAAAAAAAAGAAAAAGATGTTAAGCCATTGAACACCTTTTTTTAAAAATTATTTTTATTTTATTTATTCATTTCAGAGAAGAGAGAGAGAGAGAGAGAGAGAGAGAAGGTAGGGAGGAGCAGGAAGCATCAACTCCCATATGTGCCTTGACCAGGCAAGCCCAGGGTTTCAAACCAGCGACCTCAGCGTTCCAGGTCAAGGCTTTATCCACTGCGCCACCACAGGTCAGGCAAGCCATTGAACACTTTAAGAACTATGGAGGTCAGAGAAGCCTTATGTCAGATGGATCAAATTTTCTTGGGTCCTCCATAGACTGCTTATTGGTTAAGCTGGCCTGTTATCTTCCCTGGGCCTTGGAAGTGGGACCAGAAAAGGTGACGTGGTAGAAAAACTGGCCATCGGATGGCAGCAAAGAGTATTATTCTTGCATGACTACCTATTGATTTTGCCCCCATTGAAGGATATTAAAATGAGTCTTTCCCAGATATATTAAAGTATTATGGATTTTCCATTTGTTATTTATAGCTGTTTATTTCAAACAGTGTTAACTCCACTGCCAATTTGTGGAGTTAGTAAAAAAATTGCACATATAAAGGAATAGCTTAGAAAAGAAAAAACTCAAAGTTGCAAGTTTGTTGAGTTAAAAGAGAAAAGTTTTCTTTTTCTAGAAAGTTATTAGAATAAACAATATATGTAAGATGAATGTTGTAACATAAACCTTTTTATATGAAGATGAATTTATTCACTTAACACCAATTTGACTTAAAAGAAAATAAGATAAGGTATGTGTTGTATCAGGTGCTCTCAATGCAACACCCATTTAATTTTATTAATCATTATGTTCATTTTGCTCCTCTGTTAGAATTGAACTATATAAGGTGCTGTAAAAACCTAACACCCTGCACCTAAATTAACTTTATCAACAGTAGCTATAAACATTTTCATCTTCATCATCTATTCTAGACATGGAGAACTCAACATTCCCCAAACACTTCATTCATGTCAATGCTTTTTGCTCATGCAAGCCCGTTCTGGGAATAATTCACCAGCTCTTTCTAACTGACAAGTCCTACTTATATTTCAAGATCTATCTCAGATATAATTCCATGGAGAGCTTTTCTTCCTTTCACTCTCCTTCAGGCAAAAAGAACCTATACATATATATATATTTTTTCAATCAATCATTCATCTAGTAAATAATTATTTAATTAGCCATGCACTATACTGAGTCCCAAGAAATATAGTGATCACATTACTGCTGTCAGATTCTAGGAGAGTAAAGAGACATTATATGAACTATTAATAGTATGATTAAGGCTATGAAGACATATAAGAAAACATGTCTTTTACATATTAATATAGGTTTTTCTGGGAAATGAATCTAAGAACGTGTAGAATTTAGCTAGACAAAGAGACAAACAAGCATTCCAGAGGAAAAAGCATATGCAAAACCCCTTGGTTAGAAGATGGTATATATTTAAGTACCACTCGAAGTTCAGTACGCTACAGTACGGAGAATAAGGGGAAGAACAATGCTCAGATAAGGTAAATAGTTAAGCAAATGTGGTTTGTGAAGTTTCCTTGAAGCCCATTGAGGATATTGGAATTTACCCAACAGTAAGAAAAAATCACCAAAACTTTTAAGAAGAGGAACAAAACAATCAGAGGTGTTTTTGGTCTAAAATTCTAATTGCGAAATAGAGAACAGTTGGAGGAGAATATTATAGGTTTGGATAAATGTAGGGAGGTTATTGAAATAGTCTGGAGAAGTGATTTTGGTAGATTAGACTAAGGTCATAACCCTGGGGAAGGGGAGACGTAGAGTGATTTGAGTGTGATTTAAGAGGTAGATGGACAGGACTTGGTGACTGACTAGGAAGAGCAGTAGAGAACAAGGAATCAAGTGGGGCTTTAAAGTCACTAGCTTGAGTAGCTGGGTAAGGTGGCTGTGCTATTCCAGAGGTGAATAGATCTTATTACCAACTGATATTTAGAATTACATTGATACTCTCTGTTTTATTGTGGTCAAAAAAGTATATAATAAGAGCAAATGTAATGATACTTTAAATCTAGGATATGGAGTTTCTAAAATTCATATTAGAATTTCTGGGAGCCCAAAGACGTAAGAGTTGTAAATAATTTTGTTATGATAATAAACGGCCACATTGGACTGGGACAGCTGCAGTAATTCTTCCTGCTTCTGTCAAACTCATTCTGTGGCTGCTTCTGAAAGGAATCATTTGTGCCTCCCTCTCTTTATTTTCCTGTTCCTGGTAAGGTTCACACCCTTCTGCATTTTGCATACATAATACCTTAAAAATTAAGAATAGAGTCTCCAAGCTGCAGAGATTCTAACTGAACATTTTATTACCCTCCCCCCCCCCCCGTTTTTGTTAATCAACTTTCTAAAGCGTGAGCTATTTTTATCACCAGTTACACTTGTACCTCTGGGTCCAATTCTAATTCTCTTCACATCTCAGACGATCTCTCTGCAGCAGCATTCTTTCTGAACTCAATCAGTGCTTTCAGAAGAGAAAGTGATGCAGGGGAGGATGAGAACTGGGTCATGGCAAGCATTCTCCCTCACAAAATGTTGAATTCTTCTACTTCCAGGTGCAGAGACAGGGTGAAATGATTAACATTTACAGAGGCAAAAGGAATCATTTGAGTCACCCCTCCCCCCCAAAAGCTTACTTTAGTAAGGTTAATTCAGACGGGCTGCATTATTGTACTGTTACCAAAATTTTAACTTAATCAATAAACAACTTACTTTTAGTAAAATTGCTATTAAAAATATCTAGTGTTAAAATGATAAGCAGTGTCTAATGTAGCCTCCTCCAACCCACACTTCCAACTTAGAATCCTGGTAAGACTCAGAGAAGACCAGCACATGGTCTATTGCCTAACCGATCATTTGTTTCCAGGAACTTTAGAAATATTCATTAATTTTAACTTTGATGTGATTTGAAGTGAGGAAAATATAGTGGTTCTCATTTTTTTTTTTTTGAGAAAAAGAAAACAAACCCACTATCTGAATAAAAGTTGCAAGATCTTTCATTCTTCACCACTGTCGATCTTTTCATTCGCGCCTCAGATTCTTTATCAACTATGTAGAAAAAAAAAAAGAACATCATTCCTTTGCTATGCTCATCTTGATTCTGCAGAGCTCAGAAGGCTGTTTTTCCATCCTTTCTTACCCACCCTCAGTGCTCCAGTAAAGTGGGGCCGGTTAGGTTGAGGTAGACAAGAAGCTTAAGGAATCCAGGAAGAGATTTTAATTGTACGTACTATATTAATTCATATTAGAATACCAAGCAGGGATACAGAAGAATATTTCCACCTCATTAAAAAAGCTTACCAGAGAAATATGTGGGGATTAGTATAAAATTTGGAGCTATTTCTCCTAATTTTTCACACTGGTGTAATTCCATTTATCTACCTACTCACCCATCCATTGAAATAACTGTTTCTTATTGTCTTCAACCTTTCGATTGCCTCTGAAAAGGAAGGGCACTAAGAATGCTAGGGAAAAAATAAATTTTTTAATGAATTCTTAAGAAAGAACACACTAGAAAGAATGGTCTCAAAATATAAGAAACAGAAAAGTGATTTGATTTTCCAAAGTAACTTTATAAAAATAAAAATAGAAGCTTTGACCATCTCGAGACAAAACTTGAAGGAAGAAAATGTAATGTTGGACTAGAAAGTGAGTAGATAAGAAATTGATTTCTCATTCTCTCTGATACACATCTTTCATGGCAAAGAAGACAGAAGATAAAAGTCTTTTCTGGTCTATGGGAAAAAGTGGAGATTCAGAAAAGGAGAGCAAAAACATGTCCATGTGGACAACTGGGAAAGGTATCTTGCCTTTGTCCTTTTCAAGGCCAAAGTTTGGGTTGGGCTTGACAGAAACCTTTAAGTAGGTTTTACAGTTAGAGAGCAGGGACGTCCTGTGCCCAATCTCTATCTGGATTTTCAGGAGGGAAAGTTCATGCAGAACAACCCAGTCACCATAGAGTGAGAATGAATGCAGAGCAGTTCTAAAAAGAAAGAGACTATGCTCTTTTCCTCCTGCTCATCCTGAGCCCAGAGCCATGTGGATGAACCTCTGAATGACTTCTATGTCCTTGAAAATGATACAGAGAAAGTACAGGTGGCATTGCATATGCCTTGGAAATGGGATGAAGAATATGTGCGATGAGCTATAAATATATTATCCTGGCAATTAGGAAGCAAAGTTATATACCACGGATACCAGCAGCAGGTGGAAGAGAGAAGCATGATGATCATTACAGGCCAGTATGGATTATGTATCTTGGTGAAGGCCAAAGAGGGAAGAAAATGGCCATAAATAGACATCAACGTTTCTTTACAGCCTTAATCATACATAAGAATATTTTTCCCCTGGGAAGAAGAGATGAGATAGAAAGAGCAAATATTCTTGAATTAACAGAATTAAAATTCTGTTTAAATGCAATGTAGACTGAGTTTAATGAGAACTGGCAAGATTAAGATTTCTGTCTTTAGTAAAAACAAATGGAGGCTTGGATGCTAAGTTTAGTTCAGTTAATGATAAATCAAAAGTTCAATTTTTGCACATCTGAGTGTTGTGATTCTGAAAATTCTCTAGACACACTAGACATATATTATTGGGCATGCAGCTTACCTTCTGAGAAAGTGTTATTATAGTACTGCAATGAATGATGTTCTTAGCCAAAAATGATACGTGTATTCTGTCTTTGGCACCTGATGGGTCTTTAATAGACATACTGTATATAATAAACTCATGAATTTTATACTTTAAAAGAGTGAATTGTATGTTATATGAATTACATCTCAATCAAGTTGTTATTAAAAAGAAATGCCTGCAAAATTTGAAATAGGAAATGTAACTTTTGTGTTACTATAAAAAATTCATGGAATAGATGTCATAAATTGTAAAGTTTAGAATATTACTGATTCAGTTACAGAATATGAAAAATCACTTTTTATGAAGTTTTTTATTTTTTGGAGGCATTTACTTAAGATTTATGCATTTCATTGGATCTTGACAACTTGAAAAAGATAGACTTTATTTTGAATGATATGCAGCTAAACAGAAACAACAGGAGTAAGGTAAATTCAAAAAGGAGAAATGAATGGTTCTGGGAAGTGGATAAAAGGCCTCTATGAAGGGTCATCCCAGACACCAGTGACCATGATGAAGAGTATAGATTAGCTTTTGTGACATCTCTTCTTCTTCTCCTTCTTTCTTCTTTCTTCTCCTCGTCCTCCTCCTCCTCCTCCAACTTCTTCTTCTTTTTCTTTTTCTTCTTTTTTTTTCTCTTTTAAGTGAGAGGAAAGGAGATAGTGGGACAGACTCCCCATGTGCCCTGACCAGGGTTCACCTCACAACCCCTGTCTGGGGCTGATACTCGAATCTACGGAGATATCCTCAGTGCCTGGGCTGACACTTGGACCAATCATACCACTGGCTGTGGTAGGGGATGAGAGAGAGAAGGGGGAGAGGGAGAAAGAGAAAAGCAGGTGGTTGCTTCTCCTGTGTGCCTTGATCAGGAATTGAACTCTAGACATTCATACACTGGGCTAATCCTCTATCCACTGAGGCAACTGGCTAGAGCCACATATCTTCTTGTATCTGTTATAGGCTATTATTCCTTCAACAAGTAGCATGACCTCTTTTATTTCAGTTACTCCAAATGCTGCCAAAAGTAAAGTGTTGGTTTTTAACTACTTGATAGTCATTAATACAAGGAAAGAAATCTAGATCTTGCTGCCACAGCATTAAAAGTAGTAAAAGAGGTCTTTCTAAGTCAAAGTAAGAGAAATCCTAATAATGTTGTCATAATTGCTATTTATTACAGAGTAGCAGAGTCACCAATTTGGAAGCAAGTTCTTATGCATCAACAAGTTTAGCATTTATCAGTACTACTCAGAACCACAGGGTTTTTTTTTTTTAAATTTATTGATTTTTAGAGAGAAAAGAAGGCAGAAAGACAGAGATAGAGAGAGAAACATCAATTTTTGGACTTGTTGTTCTACTTTCTTTGTGCCATCATTGGTTGTGCCATGACCAGGGATTGAACCCCTAACCTTGGCATGCGGGAATGGTGCTCTCACCAACAGAAACACAGTCTTAACCATACTTCCTGTACTATTTTGTAACTTGCTGAGGAAAACAAAACAGTTTGCAATAGAGTATGTGGTGTATTAAATATGGTTGGCTTAAAGTATTGTGTTTGAATTTTTTAAAAGAAATTGTGAAGTACTGTAGACTTAATTTCAGAGTGCAGATATTGAGGCTGAGAAGTCCACATTTGAGATTTACAAATGAAAAGACCTAAACTCTCCAAGTTTGAAACTCAAGAACATAGCATTACAACTTGTAGTGTCTTGAGAGCTATGCTATAAACAGTGTAGTTTATATTTCCTAGGGTCTTCCTATGGTAGCAGCTCTTCAGATGGTGGAGAAAGATTGTTTTCCATTTCATTAGCCTGATTCCAATGTCTGAGAAACAGAAGCTCCTTTGTCTCCTAAGCTCAGTGAGTTGGCCTTTCTCTTCCTTTAAAACAAATGCTCAGCAACTTGCATCAGTTAACTAAAATTGGCAAATTGGTCTTATGATAATTGTGACATTGTAAGTTCGGTAAAGCAACAGATTTAATAAAATCACAAATGTAAGAACTTCAAGAAAAAAAACACATTAATGAGATTCATGCATGTTCATGTCAGCCCCTCTCCCCACCAGTCCAGTACTTAGCGAGAGGCTCGGGGACAAAATGGCCTTGGCGATATTAATGTGTCGGTTTCCCTTGCCAAGGCTCATCGGCTGGCCATACTCAAAAATGTCCCACTTGCTGAAACAAAGACTAATGCCGCATGTAATACATGGGCATGACCCAGAGGCACCACAAAACATCTGTGGTCAGGTTGATTACTTTGAATCACATCATAGTGATTTGTTCTGCCCAGAACAGACACTTAATCTTGGACTACTGAATGTTTTATTCACAATCTTAGGATTCTTCACGGTGTTGCTCACCAACGGACTGGTTTTCTTTAGAAAAAATTTGCTGAAGCCTGAGGAATTTATTGGTTGTACTGTGGCTTCTGTTTACCCCCCCCCCCCCATTTTTTTTTCTTTTCTTGAGAAAGAGAGAGAGAAAGAGAGACAGGGAGAGAGAGACAGAAACATTAAGCTGCTGTTGTATGTGCCCTGACCGGGGATTGAACTGACAAACTTCTTGCTTCAGGACAACACTCCAATCAACCAGGGCTTAATTTTTATTAATTTTTAGAGAGACAAAGAGAGGAAGGGAGAGAAAGGGGAGGGGGAAGGGAATCCAGCCAGAAAATATCTTTATAGAATAATGAAACAACATTTTAAAAATTCAGTTACAGCACTTTCTGAGGTTAAGCAGTTCTTTTGGAGAAGGCATTATATGATTTTAAGCAGGGATGCATACTCTAATTTGCCTTGATTGGAAGAAGCACTATTATTTTAAGTACTATTAAAATGGAAAGAAAACATTACTACCAAGTGAACTATGACTTAGAATCATTGTAAGAAGCAGGCCAATGTCAGGAACACAAGAACCAAAAATAAAAGACTTACAATAGGAGAAATATGGTAAATGGTACTTTCTTGTAGCTATAATATAAAAGTTAAAGAATCAAGGAGTGGAAATGAAAGGCATATTCTGACCTACAGTACCAATGTCACCTTCAAAAAAATGCCTGCCATTTTTAAAAAAACCTAATTTGTTGTGTGGACTTGTCAAAATTTCATTTCAAGGTTGTTCAAGGAAAGGGACATAAGCAGATCAATTCAGTTTTATTTCTTGCTAGTGATTTTTTTTTATAAATAAATTTTTATTAATTTTAATGGGGTAACTAACATAATAAATCAGGGTACATATATTCAAAGAAAATATGTCTAGGTTATCTTGTCATTCAATTCTGTTGCATACCCATCACCCAAAGTCAGATTGTCCTCCGTCACCCTCTATCTAGTTTTCTTTGTGCCCCTCCCCCTCCCCCTCCCCCTCTCCCTCTTTCCCTCCCCCCCGTAACCACCACACTTTTGTCCATGTCTCTTAGTCTCATTTTTATGTTCCACCTATGTATGGAATCATGCAGTTCTTGGTTTTTTCTGATTTACTTATTTCACTCTGTATAATGTTATCAAGATCCCACCATTTTGCTGTAAATGATCCGATGTAATCATTTCTTATGGCTGAGTAGTATAACATAGTGTATATGTGTCACATCTTCCTTATCCAGTCTTCTAATTTTTTTACAGTGATTAAAGCCTTTAAGCAAACTCTTGACCAATACAGCAAGAATCCATAAAAGAGTAGTGTCCTTAACATGTTCACCAAGTCCAAGTTGGCACCAACACCATTCCAAATCCCTGCAAATGCAACCCAACCCCAGTTCAGTCCGTTAGGAGCTGTCACAAGGAGCAGGAGTCCAGGAAAAGTCCACATCCAGGAAAAGACCACATGGCACTGGAATTGTCACAATTCTATACTTTGCAGCTCACGTCCAAGTCCCAATGACCGCTGCTTCTAGCTGGTAATGATTCAGGTAGACTGGAAAAGCCATCTGCAGCATGTGTGGAGATGGAGCTTCTGTTCTCCTCTGCCTGGAGAAATGAGACCAGGTTGCTTTTCCCTGGAGCTCTGCGACTGTGGCATGGTAAAGAGAACCTTGGGATACACTAAGCTGGGTGGCAAAGGTAAATTCATAATAGAAGTTGGCAAAAGGGGGAAAGAGAGCTCTAAATTAGGAGTAGGTCCCAGCCTGAAATATGAGTGGGGCATTGAGGTAGGAGGGATAAAGGAAACACTATATACTAAGCAAAGCAGCAGAAAATAGGACTATCAACACCCACAACAGAGATCTTCGAGGGAAGAATAAAAAACCTGACTATTCAGGCAATACATAGTTAAGTGGCCCTTGTGCAAGTGAGATCAGTTTACCTGCTTCTTGGAAGAAATACCCTAGGCTTGTCCACAGTGTCATAGATGGGGCCGACGGCCCTGGGCACCTTCAGCCTTCAGTGGCAAACCCCAGCTTTCTGGGCAAGGTTAGGTCATAGGTGGCTGGAGCAGGGCTGGAAGAGACTGAACCCTCCCTTAGAGGAGCGAGGGGAAAGCCTACCTTCCAGTGTCCCTGTTTCCTCACAGCAAAGGCATGTAAGCCGGGTAGGCTTTAGCTCAATGACCTTCCTATTCACTATTGAAGCAGGACCCAGATGGAATCCTATGAGACCCCTTTGGGGCGTTGGAACCTTTAAGGGTGTATCCTAAAAGCTGGTAGTTCCCCTGATCTCTATTGGGCTTTTTCTGCCTCTTGGTATCTTAAAGGCCATGCTCAGAAGATCTCGCTGAGGGGTTTGAGGATCCCCATCCACCTATATAAATCTTTTTTGTACATCTGGAGCTATTTGGAAAAAGACAAAACAGTGTTATTAGCTGGATCAAATAAAAGAAGGTAGAAGTTTGCAGGAGAAAAAGATTTGGTGTCTCCTGTTCATCAGCTTTCAAAAGAAATTTAAAAATTTTTAAGTAAAAAGTATGATATGGTAGACCCATAGGAGTTCCAAGATATGACTCTCCCCTTTTAAATTTTTTTTAAATTGACCTTAAAATATTTGCTGGGTACACTTTAATAATACCTTGACTTTAACGATTGTAAGAAATACCCATAATTCGAAAGGTTTGACAAAATACAGTAAATGCTTTTGCTACATATGCAGGAGCATTGTCAGTTTTAACCAGTTTAGGAAATCCAATAATAGAACAATGCATACAGACAATGAGCTATAACATGCTTAGCAGCCTCTCCTGTTCTGACAGAGGTTACCATAAATCTAGAATAGGTATCCACTGTAACGTGGACATAGGACTTGTCAAAATTTCATTTCAAGGTTGTTCAATGAAAGGGACCTAAGCAGATCAATTCAGTTTTATTTCTTGCTAGTGATATTTATAGAAAAAAAAGAGTTAAATAATCAAGAAAAGACTTTCTGATTAATGATCATTAGACTTTTCAGTGACAGCTGACAGTTAAATGTTGGGTGGGTGACGTTTTCTAGAACAGATCTTGGGCATTTTAAAGTTCATCAGACAAGTATGCAATGTTGCCTAAGCTACTTTATCAGAAATGATAATTCTTTTTTCTCAGAAGGAAGTTATGAAATCCATACCAAATGTGGTTTGGAGCAATATTTTCTTCCAATCATTGAAGGGAGAAATACTTCCACAGGGGACACAGTGATGCTGGCAGTTCGGATTTTCTTGTAACAAGCAAAATAAAACAGCATCAAATGGAGGGAATAGAACTACCATTTTTTTTCCAGTGACTTACCTAATTAGTAAATGAAAATAGGCCAACTGCTTCACATAGGAACAAAGAAACATACATCAAGAGTCAAGTGGTCTCTGAGGGGGCTCCTATACTGGCTTATCTAGTAGTAAAAGTTATTAGAAGATTATATTGACCAAGTGATATTTGGCAAGACCATGAACAAGCCAAACACCTCGGAATAAAGACTTGAATCAATCTACAGACCAAAACAAGTACGCCAGCCATCAAACAAAACAGACGAAACTAACCAGCTGAGTTAAAAGCAAGAGGATATAGCATAGGTCTCATGACTACTTAAAGAAATAAATAATTTCTGTTATGTATATATCTAAACTTGCTAATTAGTTTTTCTTCTCTTCGGTTACTCTTTTAGATAGGGTGTATCATTGATGTTCAATTTCTAATTGAATGTATGAATTTATACATATGAGAAAAATCTAAGCTGCTGTAGTGAGTTCAAAATAGAGTGACTGAAGATAAAAGTTTAATTCTTCATACGTTAGCCTGGATAGTGGTCTAAGACTGGCCATAGTTTGAGTCATTGCCAGGGATCAGAGCTACTTTCACTGTTCCCTCATCCATTCCTAGAGTGCTGTCCCTGCCCACCGTGCCTAAAACAAAGCTCAACTCTGCATTCATTTTTCAGCCTGGAGGAAAGAGAAGTGAAAAAAAAAGGAGGGCAACATGTTTAAGATGGTACTTGGCTAAACAGACAAGGCATGCGTATTACCCAAAGATGGATATGGAGGTTGATGAGTCTTTGTTCTCTCCTCTCGGGGAGACGGTGAATGCATTTATCTGTATGACTGTGGGTATTTTAGTTTGCCATTATTGTTAGAGGTTTAAATATACAGGCAAATGTATGTATAAATGTTGCTTATCAGAAAGATTGAATTTGGTGGATATAGTGAAATGGTGCTTACAGTCTCCTAAATGTGGCTATCTATACTGCAGATGTTGGAAAACAAATTCTATTCATAAAATTTTCTGGAAGCTGACAATTGGGTTCTGTCTATTCCATGAAACTGTGATATACAGGCAGATATCTCTCCATTTGTTTGGGTGTTGTTTCTGGCCAGCATCATTGTATATTTGTTTGCTTTTTCTAAACCACAGCCTTCTAACATAGAGGTTGGCATTGATTTTTTCTGTAAAGGGCCAGATATGATACATGGTACATTTTGTGGAATAAGAGGTCACACACAAGCTTTGTCAAAAATAACTCGACTCTGCTGTTGTAGTAAAAGTACTCATAAAAAAACCTCAAAAACCCAGACAGAGGTGTCTGGAGTCTGGCTATATTTTCTGACTGGACTCAGCCGGGAGACGCAGGTTGCCAGATGCTTTTCTCGTGGAGGGTTTCAAGAAGCAGCTGAAAGGAGCACTGGTGGTCCAACTTAACATTTGATCCTCTAGCCACCAACCTCACGGCTGTCAGGAGATAGCTGCGAAGGTACTGGCTTCTTATTCATTTGATCCCAGATGTTCTTTGGATCACAGCTTCAGAGACGGCCGCCTTGTTTCTCCATTTTTCTAATTGCAGTAAAGATTGTCACTCCCTGCTGGGTCAGTTCGATAGTATTGATCTGGAAGTCATGCCTGAAAGCCCCAGGTAAAGCATGCTTTTCTACTTCTTCAGTGATTTTTGTAAGCACCCAATTTCCTACATTTAAAAACAATATCTCCTTAAAATATATCGAGACTGGGTTCATTTCCTGCAACTGGAAACTGTTTCATCCAAGCTTATCTCTATATAACATTCCAAGACCATAACTCCCAATATCTCTATACATCATTCAGAGACCATTACTCCCTGTAGGCCACATGCTGGGAAAGAAGAGCAGAGGCTCAGTGCTTCTGAGATTTTTGGTGCCCTAAAGAAATGCTTTTCCTTTTTCTTTTCCTGAATAAAAAGCAGAAATAGCACTGTGAATAGTGCATGTTGGTAACTAGTCTGATCTTGGCAAGAAAAGTATAACATCTTACACTCAAGACTGGATTATGGTTAGATGTCCCAAACTGAACCCACGAAGCTTTCTTTCCATTTTCATAGAAAAGCTACCAGCCACCAAGTGGACAATAAATGGTTCAAGTGATATTCTACTTTGTCTTTTAGCAAATGCTAAGTCTAGGTTGGTGGTTGCCTATTCCAAATCAGTAAAGACGAAGTAATTCATAGAGGTGTTAAACGTGCTGATGACAAGGAGGTAGATATAGTTATGAACATTCATTTCCATTATAAACGGAACATTAGAAGTTGTTAAAAGACATCAATTTCAGTAGATATGAAATAGAATCCTAGAAGTGAGAAGTGAAGACAAGGATGCATAAGTAAATGGCAGAAGTAAAAATGGTATTTATAGGAATTTCAAGAGCAATCACACACACACACAAAAATCAATTCTAAAGGAGAAGAAAACCTAATAAACTTGCACAATATCAAATCAGTGATGTGGTGGAAGGACTTCAGTATTTCTTCACACACGGAGGAAATAGACATAGTTTTAAAGTAAATAAAACAATGACATCTACGAAGAAGAGAAAAGTAGAAATCCAACCAAAGAAATATATTTCCAAGGGAAACTAGACATAATTAACAATTACATCATAAAAACATTTTTCTGAGCTAAAGAAGAATCTACATTTGTTGGCCTGAATGTACTCACCAAATTTCAGGCTACAGTAATGAAACTCACAAAAAATGAAGACCTTTTCAAATATACATTTAAAAAAAGTAAAAAACAACCCTAAGAAGCTATTCAATGAATTTAGATTGCTTTAATATCTTGGCTCTTATAAACAATGTTGTAATGTAGATGTCCATCCACAGATTAATGGATAAAGAAGAGGTGGAATATAATGGAGTATACTTAGCTATAAAAAAAATGAATCTTGCTGTTTGTGACAACATGGATGGACCTAGAGAATGTTATGTTAAGTGAAATCATTCAGATAGAAAGACAAATACTATATGACTTCAGCTAGATGTGGAATCTAAAAAACAAAGCAAACAAAATAACGTAGAATTGGTGTAGAAATTGATCAACATAATGGATGTTGACACTGGTGTGGGATGGCCTTACTAGTAAATACTTACTGCTAAATTGATTATGACATAACTATGTTTTCATTTTTGTGTGAATTCAAGAAAGATATTTTTAAGTATGCAAGGTCTCAGAATATATATTGCTACTAAGACACTCTTACCAAGAAAACTAATTGAAAGTGTTCCCAACAAACAAACAATAAATTAAGATCAAAATTTGGTGAAATAGATTATATAGAGACATTTGCATAAAACTACTCTGTATATACAGTTATAAAATTAAATGCAAAACCAAGAACTATTTTCTTTTAATTAGGTTAAATATATGTATAATGAAGTACACAAAGTATAAGTTAATAACTTAATGTAAATATGTGCACATCTGAGTAGCCAGCAACCATATCAAGATATAGAATATTATCAGCACCCCCAAAGGCTCTTGTATGCTTCTACACATTCAGTAGAGCCCTCTCAAAGTCACCATTTTTATGATACTTATTTTTAGTTTTTCCTGTTTTTGACCTTTGCATCAATATTGTATCTGAAAGGTTCATTCATATTATGTATTACGTATACTAGTATAGTAGTTTGCTCTTTTTAATTTTTGTATAATATACCATTAAATGAATCTGTTACAAGTTAATTAGATTGGTACTACTGATGAGCACTTGAGATGTTTCTAGGTTTTTTTTTTTTCGTTTTTTTTCTGAAGCTGGAAACGGAGAGAGACAGTCAGACAGACTCCCGCATGCACCCGACCAGGATCCACCCGGCACGCCCACCAGGGGCGACGCTCTGCCCACCAGGGGGCGATGCTCTGCCCCTCCGGGGCGTCGCTCTGCCGAGACCAGAGCCACTCTAGCGCCTGGGACAGAGGCCAAGGAGCCATCCCCAGCACCCGGGCCATCTTTGCTCTAATGGAGCCTTGGCTGCGGGAGGGGAAGAGAGAGACAGAGAGGAAGGAGGGGGGGGGTGGAGAAGCAAATGGGCGCTTCTCCTATGTGCCCTGGCCGGGAATCGAACCCGGGTCCCCCGCACGCCAGGCCAACGCTCTACCGCTGAGCCAACCAGCTAGGGCCTGTTTCTAGGTTTTGACTAATTAAGTTCTTTTGGACATTCTTGTGTATGATTTTTGATGGATATAAATATTTATATTTGTTGGCTATATTCCAACAAACGAAATTGCTGCATCACTGAATATAGCTATGATCAACTTTTGTGGACATTGTCAAACAGTTTTCCATGGTTAGTTTCATGATGTATCAACTTGGCTAAAAATTAGCACATCCAGTTTTAAATCAAATACCAGTTTAGGTGTTGTTCTGAATGTTCTATATTTTGTAAAAATGGTTAACATTTACAATCAATTGACCTTAAGTAAAGGGGATTACCCTACATAACCTGGGTGAGGCTCCTCCATTCTTTGAAAATCCTTAAGAGCCTTTCAGAACTGTGGTTTCCTTGAGGGAGAAATTCTGCATGGACTGCAGCCTCAGCTCCCACCTGAGAGTTCACAGCTTACGGAACCCAGATATCTTCTTCTCATCTGGTACTTCACTGTTCACTCGCTGGTAGTGTCTTTTAATGACAGAATTTCCTAATTTAATGAAGGGTTATTTATTCATCTTTTCTGGTTTGTGTTTTATGTGCTGTTTAGAAATTTTTGTGTACCTCAGGTTATAAAATAATTTACCTATCTTCTAAAATTTTTTTATTTACCATATGTTTTACAATTAGGCTTATAGATTAATTATTGTTATGTAAAATGGGAGTTAATTGTCATTTTTTCATCTGGATATCCACTTGATCTACCACCAATTGTTGGAAAAAAATCATTTCTCTACTCATTGTCAGTGAACTTTTGGTTGTTTATTAGATTGATTGTTATATGCATATGTCTGTCTCTGAAATTTCTATTTCATTTTATTGGTCCTTACTGTGTAACTTTATAATAAGTCATGATATCTGGAATTGTACATCTCCTATGTATATTTTTCAAGACTGTCTTGTGTTTTTTTAAACTTCTTTTGCATTTTATATAAATTTTAGAATCAATTTTGTCAACTTCCACATAAAGACCTACATAAAATGGCTAATAATTTAATAGCACTTGATCTAGAAATCAATTTAAGAAATCTTTACATTATTGATCCTGTTACAAATACAACAATTGTGATTCTCAATAGATCTGTAATGAAAAGAGTTACAGTGGCTTATAGAAAATAAGGACTAACTTTAAGCTATCTTTTGAAGTTACTGAGATTCTTTTTTTTATTAGCTTCAAAGGCTATCTGGGGTACTTGAAAATCAAAAGCAGTAAGTTCTATCATACAGAACAAATATAACAGATAATACAGTGAAACTGTTGCTGGATATATGTGTGTGTGTGTGTGTGTGTGTGTGTGTGTGTGTGTGTGTGTGTGTGTGTGTAACAGAGACAGAGAGAGGGACATAGACATATAGGGACAGACAGGAAAGGAGAGAGATGAGAAGCATCAGTTATTCGTTGCAGCACCTTAGTTGTTCATTGATTACTTTCTCAAATGTGCCTTGACTAGGGGACTACAGCAGACCTAGTGACCCCTTGCTCATCAACGACCTTGGGCTCAAGCTGATGAGCCTTGCTCAAACCAGGTGAGCCCACGCTCAAGCTGGTGACCTTGGGCCCTCGAACCTGGGTCCTCAGTGTCCCAGTTCGACACTCTATCCACTGCACCACCACCTAGTCAGGCACTGGATATGTATTTTTTTTCCCAAAGAACCTGGTACTAGTAACATTCTAGGTAATTATACTGATTTATGGACAGCTACTGGTAGCAAATGCTTACATAAAGCTTTCTACTTTAACTATAGCTTTCTATGTGTTAATTTCTGCTATGGTTAATGAAATTTCCACAGTGATATTAATGAAAGTTATTTGGTACACTTTCCCCCCAAAATAAACAATGTCAAACAAAGATAATTTTCTCTTGACTGAGAGGATGAGATAAAATTAAAATATTCATGTGTAAATGACACAAACAAGGTTTGTAAACAAATGTCCTATCACTGGAGAGGGTGATTAGTGGAAGAAACAATCTGTTTTAAATAAAAAAATAATTAAACTTTTATTAATGCCTTGATCAAAATAAAATAACATTAGAGATTATCTATCTCAGGCTGACCCCAACTCCCATTTTGTATTGAAAAGATTGCTGATGGAAACTGTCAAGTTGAAGAATGTTATTTTCTTATTTTTGACTCCCATGTACATTTTATTTGATTATCATTCTATAATTTATCTATCTATCATTTCAAATTCCACAGTGATACTTACATCCAGTGGTGGGATTCAAATAATTTAACAACCGATTCTCTGCCCTAATGACCATTTTAAGTATAAAAAAAACAATATACCAAAAGGTAGTTTATTATTTCATGCATTTATTACTTAAATAAGAACAATAAAAAAGGTACACGAAACTAGGTTATGTTAGAAGAGTTTTAAAATATTAACGAAGCCTTGGCTGGATACCTCAGTTGGTTCAGAGCATCGCCCTGAAGCACAGAGACTGCGGGTTGGACCCCCAGTCAGGGCACACACAGGAACAGACTGATGTTCCTGTCTCTCTTTCTTTCTCTCTCTCTCTTTCTCTCTCTCTCTTTCTCTCGCTCTCTCCCTGACTTTCTCACTAAAATAAATAAATAAAATATTAATGGAAAGTATTAAATAATACCTGACAAAAGCAATAAAACTGTTATTTAAGATATTTCCATATTGCTTCTTGATTGACATCTTCACTTGCATTTTTTCACCTATGGATGGAATGAACATTACTATGGACACTTAGAATATGCTGTTGCACAGATGAACATTAAAAAAGAGTAAGGCATGTAAATTTGTGGTTTTCACATTGGGTGGCTGCCCTGACGCCCACCTTAGAGAGAACCCTGATCACAAGTGCCATTTTAACAACTGGTTCACCAAACTCAACAAAAAATTAGGAATTGATTCTGTTGAACCCATGCTGACCAGCTGAGTCCCTCCACTGCTTACATCCTGGCACATGGCGTTTAACAGAGTCAGGTCCTAAGATTGCTGTTAAGTAAGTAGTGGTGTATCCTTACATCAGACTTTTCTGCACCCTTTCCTCCTCCCCACTCACTCTCACCCCTCCATTCCCTCAGAAACTTGCATACTGATACTGTCAGTCTATCAGAGAAGTCACTGCTTCTCAGAGATTGGTAGTAGTTTGTAATATCCATGTTTGCTTCTGCTTCCCACTGACACTGCTACATTACATCTTCTAGCTTCTTTTTGCCATTGCAGCACTGAGACTGGGTTCAGCAAAGTGCAACATTTACAAGGCTAGCCCCTAAAATCTCCTTCGATCGCCCTTTTCATGCTCTTTCCTTTTCTGTTAGCCAGATGCAAAGCATTCAGTGGCAGACTTGAGGGCCAAGGTGATAGTCATTTGATTAAAGCGTGCCTGAAGGACTGTGTGGGACAGTGTGATCCCCTGCCCCCTGCTCCACCCTAGACAACCTCCCCATTGGACCTTGATGGGAGTCAAAGGAACTTATTATTGTGTTAAATCATGAGATTTGGGGGTTCTTTGTAACAAGAGTTTGAGTATTTTGACAAATATTGTGCACTAATTCCAGATTACTTGTCCACTCTGCTTACCCTTTAGGACAGGAGGCAGGAAATGATATTGCCCAAATCCAGTCATGGCCTGTCTTTTTACAGCCTATGATCTAAAAATGTGTTTAAAAATTTTTTTTAACTGTAGTTAAAAAAAAAAAGAAGAAGAGGGAGAGAAGGAGGAGGTTGGTGGTGGGGAGAAGAGACAATGCGGTAGAAAAAGAATATGGCATGAAAAGCAAAAAAAAAATTTTATTTTTATTTATTGATTTTAATGAGAGAGAGGAAGGGGGAGAGAAAGACTGGAACATCAATCTGTTATGGTATTCTCCCTGACCAGAATCGAACCAGCAACCTGTGAGCTTCCGGACAATGCTCCAACCAACAAAGCTATCCCGACAGGGTGAAAAGCAAGAATTTTTTTTACCATTATTCTTTTACAGGAGAAGTTGGCCAACCTCTGCTCCAGAATATTGAATTGACAATTCAAAATCCTTTGTAAAAGTTTCAGCTTGTCAGGACTGTTGTCCATCATAACACCACCAATATCAATGCCAAGAAGGCTGACTCTGTGCTATCTCAGCTTTCAGCATCCGGGTGGTGGAACAGGGCAGTGCTCTCTACAGAGATACAAGCTCGGCATTGCCCTGTGCATTGTGATTCCACCCTGACCCTCACGTTTTCATTTAGGCCCCCTAGTCAGCTCTTTGTGCTCAGATTCTCACAACTTCCCTTTAAGCAGGGTTATAAGCTTTGGTCTTAAGTCTCCACGGGCTGAAAAACAGTCTCGTGTACCTACAGAAGAAACAAGTCCTCACTATCGCTTGCTCTCACAATTTTCATATTCTAGTTGCTATCCCAAACTTCTGTTTTCTGTCAGAGTAAATCTTGTCCCCACAAAATCGCTCATGGACATAAAGGCAAGGATGAAGACTAATTGATACCATTCTGTATGTAGGGAGGTATATCTTTGTGTGTTGTGTGTGTGTGTTATATGTAGGGTGTTGGCTATACTAGCAAGCAGCTGGTTAAAAATATCATTTTACAAGTGTTTTTATATAGGTCTGACCATTAAATAAAAATAGTGAAGATTACGAGTGGCCAATAAATAAGATATCTATGCCAGGCATTGTATTTTGAACCATGAGTTTCCTGCCCCTGAAATTATTAAAAATTGGTAATAGTTAGTCAAATATAGTTAAAACTACATAAAAGTAAAAATGAGGTCCTAGGGACTGGTTTTCTTTGGCTGAGAAGACGTGTACCTTGGTAGGTGGTTGGATTTTCTAAATGGCAGTATCTGGCCTGACCAGGTGGTAGTGCAGTGGATAGGGCGTCGGACTGGGATGAGGAGGACCCAGGTTCAAGACCCCAAGGTCGCCAACTTGAGCACGGGCTCATCTGGTTTGAGCAAAGCTCACCAGCATGGACCCAAGGTCACTGGATTGAGCCAGGGATTACTTGGTCTGCTGAAGGACCATGGTCAAGGCACATAAGAGAAAGCAATCAATGAACAACTAAGTTGTCACAATGAAAAGCAAATAATTGATGCTTCTCATCTCTCTTCGTTCCTGTCAGTCTGTCTCTATCTATCCCTTTCTCTGACTCTCTCTCTCTGTCTCTGAAAAAAAAAAGGCAGTATCTGACCCAAACTATCTTACCAAACATGACTAAATCCAGCAACTGAACTACAATAGAATAAAAAAGGCAATTTACAAACAATGTAGAACTTTAAAATGCCTTGGTATTGAAACTAATGTTGGACTATATCACGGTATCCTTCGAGTACAAATATTGATCGACTTACAACCTATGCAACTTACAACCATTTGACTTTACGACCACAATTGCTAGCCACGACTGCTCCACATCTGGCAGCACAAGTGTTGCCCAGCTGGGCATACGACAGTGCGGACCAGCTTCCGGCAGCACTACCATCTCTGCGTGCACCATTTCAACTGTTATCCCAGACTCAGTACAGCAATTTATGTTTTGTGTCTTGGATATTTTTCATCAAACCCTTCCCAAGATGTCTACCAAGAGGAAACTGTCTTTGCAAATATTAAACCAGTTGTACTGGTAATGCAGTGTTTTACTTAAACCTGCATTAAAGACGAATGTAAAAATAAGAAACAAAATGGTATAGAGATGATACAAATGGAATAAAATGAACAAAGAAAATTATGATATAGAACAATAATGAAAGAAAATTATGATAAAATATGACTTAAAGATTTTTGTAACATCATTTCATAGTACTGTACATATAGCCTACTCAACTTACGACCAAATCATGTTATGACTGGTCTGTCGGAACCAATTGTAATCGTAAGTCGAACACTAGCTGTAAATTTAAAGGCAAAAAGAAAATGTACAAAGAAATGGTCAAATGCCCAAGCAATCCAGACTCTATGACACCTGCTGACTATGCATTTATTTGGCCTTTGCAGTATTTTGCTGAAAAATAAAGCTTATTTCAAATATGTAATCATACCTAAGCAATTGGTGAACTTTTAATAAGGTTATGTTGGGAAAGGTTCCAAAAAGAACTAAGTTTTAAATCCTGGGTTTCAGAGAACATGCAAGGAGGCCAAATGTTATGATCTAAAGATATTTTAAGATCATACACCAAGATCTGAATAAATCACCAATTTCTCCAAAGTAAATGGACCACCAATGTGATGGTCAATGCTCGTACAGGTCTGAGAGAACTATGGCAGAGCTAGGGAGAATTTACACATGGAAGAACACATGGATGAAAGAAATCCTCTTGCCAGCCTCCCTCCTCTGACTTCCAGGGAATTAACACTGACAGGCTTCCTGATGTCCATCTCCCCCACCAGGCTTTTGATGCATTTTAATTCCCTGATGGACTGACTGGATGGTTGGCATCAAAAACAAATATTTCATGTGCTTTCAACAAATTTAACAACTTTGGCTTTTAAACAAGGTTTGTTTTCTCAGAGAATAAAATGTCAAAACGTTTTGTAAAATCCTACAACTATTCTTACTTGTTCAAAGTTATTTTAAATAATATGCTTGAAGATACAAAAATTGGCATAAATGGTCAGCTTTTAATGTTGTTGATGTAAATTAGAAGCAACATGGCGTATAAGATCTTTCTGTGTTTCTGGGGATAATGGCGATGTTTCTTAGCAGGTAAGAGTCTGGGATTTATGGAAAGATTTCTTTTTTATTTTTTATTTGATCTTCCCAAAGAAAAAACACTATTTTTTTTTTGTAGAGAACATATTTAAACATATTTTAATCATGCCAAGAATGACTGACTAATATAAACTTCAGTTCAGAGAAGGACTAAAGATGAACTGCTGAAAAGACTGGCATTGAAGACTACATCCTGGACAGAGATAATGTTTCTTGCACACAAACACAATCTAAAGCCAGACGTCTGGCTTCTATAGGAGGGTGGTTTGCCTGAATGAGCAGGTTTATATTCTTGGAATGACACACTATTACTAACTTACAAAGCATTCCCATCTTTGTCACAAAAGAAAGTAAGAAGAAATTTTCTTCTGGTATTTTATTTCCTTCTTTTTCCAACCACTTTCTTTTTCTTCCCTTCAACAACAGAACCCCTTCAATAGAGATCTTGAGGAAGATTACAGTGATTTCGTCCATTCAAAACTCTTATTTTGAAAACCTATAGTTTTGGACCTCATATTCTCTAGTGCTAATTCAGATTTAATCTTAAAACCATATTCCCTAGAATAAAGTTTAAGCTCTTTTCCTCCACAATGGTTTATATAGCCAACACATATCTACAACTACATTACAAAAGCTCATTTATCATGACTTAATGTTGTACTTTACTTTCCCCTGTGTTACTTCATAATGTATTTGAATAATTGATGGTTTCTCATAAAACTGAGTACAGATCTTTGAATTTTTGAAGTCTCTTTTCTTTTTTAGTAATTGTTGTACATAAGTTTACACATACATGATTTACACATATTGATGAGTTTGGACTTCTATGTACACATCTGTAATACCATCACTACAACAAAGGTACAGTCATGTGCACTTTTGACTGGTCACAGGAAAGCAACAAAAGATGATAGAAATGTGAAATCTGCACCAAATAAAAAGAAAACTCTCCTAGTTTCTGTAGGATGATGTGGCAGCATGTGCGCATGCACAGATGATGACATAACACCGTGTATACAGCGCAGCAGCCCACGGCCATGCCAGTCGAGATGTGGACGGTACAGAGGAAAGTTCAGTGTGTTCTGTGGCTCGCTAAATTCAAATCCATGACCAAATTGCAACGTGAATATCGGTGCATTTAAAACAAAGTGCCACCACATAGGAATAACATTACTCGGTGGGATAAGCAGTTGAAGGAAACCGGTAGTTTGATGGAGAAACCCCGTTCTGGTAGGCCATCAGTCAGTGACGAGTCTGTAGAGGCTATACGGAATAGCTACCTAAGGAGCCCTAAAAAATCTGTGCATGAGCCCACATCGAACTGTACTGAATAGGTATGAAACTGGGAGAGTTTTCCTTTTATTTGGTGCAGATTTTACATTTCTATCATCCTTTGTTGTTTTCCTGTGACCGGTCAAAAGTACACCATGCCTTTACGGACACACTGTATATCTATCACTTCCAAAAATTTCCTTGTGTATTGTGTGTGTGTGTGTGTGTGTGTGTGTGTTTTGTGACAATAAAAATTATCATGATATTTATCCTTAACATATTATCAAATACACAATACCATATTGTTAACTATAGGCATTATGTTGTACAGCAGACAGATCTCTAAAATGTGTGCATCTCACATAACTGAAATGTTATACCCACCGAGCAACAACTGCCCATTTCTCCCTCTCCCCATGTCTATTTTTCTATATTCTCTATTTTACCATGCCTTGGAAATATGGCTATAAAACCAACTCTTGATCAAAAAGTTATTTATAATATTCACCTTGATAAAATGTTACTTAAATAACATTTTATATTTTATATATAAAGTATTTTTTGCTCTATTGTAAAATAGCAGTGCATCATTTTTTTAGGAATGCCTGTGAAAGTGCAGAGCTGCATTTTACTCATGCCCAGAAGAAGACACAATTACCTAAAATATTTTGTTTCACATGTTGTAATGAAGATAACTAAATTGCCTACAGCACAGATAAGAACATTATAAAACACTTCATTAAGCCTGAAGTAGTTTGTAATCTTGAATATAATTATTTGAATCAAGCTAAATACAGACTATTGGAAGATTTTCAACAAAGAGAATTTGAAGATTTAGAACAGAATCAACAACAAAGGCCATTAATCATTACTGTGGCAAGAGATAATTTCACAACCTTGTGATGTCTCTGAGATGATGGAAGGCCAAGAAGATAAGAAAGCTGATGTAGCTGTTAAGAGTTCAAGAATTCTTTTGTCCAAGCAAAAATAACATATCATGTAGACAGGAAGAGAAGACTAAATATACCTTTATGGTAGTTGCTTAAAGACAGTTATTTCTTTTCCCCCATACTTCAGATATTTCGAGGTACTGAAGATCTTTAATTTATAAAGCAATATGCAAAAGTGAACTAAACATACCTACCTAAAAAGCTTCTGCTACCTTAAAAGAAAGTGCCTAACTGATTGAGAAAATGCATTCTCTCTTTATGCATCCTAAAATAGCATTCACAAAAACAAGGTAAATGGGGAACTTTCTGGGATGTCATACTAAATTTCAGCAGCAGAAATATGGCAAGATAAATGTAATTAAGAAATGTCAAATACAAGTCAAAATTAAAGCAATGGGATCCTGTAATAAATAGCAGACTATGTTTCCTATAAGTATATTGATTCAGACCTTTATCACACTTTCTACTGACAGATGGGGAGACAGGAAATAACATATATTTAAATAAAATATTCCCAGTAAACATCTCTTAGATATGAGATTTAGTACCTGAAAAAAAAAAGAAAAAATGAAGAGAATGGGGAAGAGTTTTTGAGGAGTAAACAAAAAGAAAAGCAAAGAAAAATAATTTTTTGAGGACTTATTATGTTTTAGGCATTGTGATAGATGCTTTTATATGTCACCTGATCTAATCTTGAAAATGCTTTTCTAGATAAATATTATTACCTCATTTACATAGATGAAGAAACCAAGACCTATGAAAAATTAACTCAAGTAAACAGAAGCCAGAATTTGTCTTAACTGTTGAACTCATTCATTTTCTATGCTCTCATAATTCATCCTTTAGAAGTCACAAAAATTAATCTTCTTGCATTTAAATGACTAATTATTGTTTGGTGAAGTGAATTTAAGTCCTAGAGATGCTCATTTTCCATTCAAAGTTTGAATCTCCAAAGGGAACTTAGTGTTTTGGCTCCAGACCATGTACAGGGTGTTTTAACTGGAATCTCTGATACGGGAATCAGGGGAAGCATTCCAAGGAGCCTTCAATGTTCATCACACAGAATGGACTGATGGAGAACTTCTGTGATGGTTGCTGCATCCTGAGTTAGGGATCTTCCTTTAAGATACAGAATAGTGTTGCTTCTGAGAGGAAAGAGTGTCAATGTAGAAAAATACTCTCCTTTATAGTTAACCTCTTGATTCCTGAAGCAGACATAGCTGGCGCTGTACTCCAGGATTTCGATGCGCTCCCATATTGCTCTTTCATTTTGTTCCCTATGCCCAGTTTTACTCCTCACAAGCTCCGCTCCTAGTTTCTAACCAGACTTTCTGTTTCACGTTCTTTTTCTCTGAGGTCACTGCTCTTGTCTTTTGCATCTTCCTATCATTCATTCCTCCCAGACTACTTATCTAGATTTGACTCTTGACTCATTTTATCTTATGCCCTGTTTTGTTTTCTGGTCTGGTCTATACTGCCCCACTCCAAATACTTTCAAACCAGGGTTAAGAAGCCGATGTGATTCCTTCGTTCTGCATTCATGCTAAATCGCTGGGGGCCTTTAAAGTTGGGACAGTGTGGACATGTGAACCTGGTGACTACACTAGAATAGATTAACAATTCCTGTGCATATTCTTGTTGCCTTTCCTTTTGCTCTTCTCAGTTACTGGTATTCTCAAGTGGGGCCCTCAGTGTCACCCTACATTTCCACCATGTTTCCTTAGTACATTTACTTTTCCTCTATCGTAGATGACTATTTTATAACTTCATTTGTCTCCTCCAACCACAGTACCTCCTTCTTCCTTTCAGATATCAATGGCCAGCCTTTCTTCCTCCATAGAAAATAGAAGAAACCAGATGGGGAAATTCTATATGTTCCCACCGTAACCCCTACAAACTCACTGGTAAATGGCCTTTACCCATCACTGTGCATGACATATAAACCATCCAACGTAGTGTCAGTCTCTTCATTAGAACACAGGATCCCAGCCTTTTATGTCAATTCGACAACATTAATTCAGCTGCTGTCTTCTCTTTATGGTGTCATCATTTCCCCCACTTTACCGGATCTTTCCCAACATCATACCAATGTGGTATAATATCTCTGACCTGTGCCTCTCTTGCTGTGGTCCCATTTTATAATCCTCTTCCCATAAAACATTTTTAAATATGTCATCTAGGTTTGCTGTCTCTATGGCTCTCTTCTAATCTTTTCCTGAATCTGTGCCAATCAGACTTTTCATTCGCTGAAACAGCCTTTGTCAAGTTCTCCGGTGACTAGTTCATTGCCAAGCACAGTGGTCAACTCTCTGTTCTCTTCAAATATTTAAAAGAGTTGAACATTTCCTCATTCTCATTGTCTTCTCTCTCTCTCTTTCTCTCTCTCTCTTCCCCCCTCCCCTCTCCCCACCCTTCTCAGTACCCTCCTTCCTTATTAATTACTCTCTCACAGTCTCCTTTGCTGGCTTCTACTCCCCTCTTCGGACTCTAAATTGGAAGACTTCATGACTCAGGCGTCTTTCATCACTCCCTAGGAGATCTCAGCAGCACGCCTGGCTTTCAACATGTTGTCAGTTTCAAATTTACACCTCTGACCCAGGTGTCTCTGCTGAACTCCAGACTCATTTACCCAGCTGTCTACTTGACATTTCCACTTGAATGTCTAATAGGCATCTCAAGTGTAATATGTCCAATCCAAAGACTAATTTTCCATATTCCAGCCCCAACCCACTCCTCTTGCAGGCCATCCCATCTCAGTACATGGCATTTTTTTATTCTATTGCTCAGGGCAGAACATTACCATTCCCTTTCTCTTCTACCATGTTCAATGTATTAACTAATCCTACTTAATCAGTGTTCAGAATATATCCAGAATCTTGGTACTTCTTATCAATTCTACCATCATTGTCACTGACCAAGCCATTATGATCTTGTTTGTATTAAACATTATTAACTAGTCTTTCTACTTCTGCACTTGTTTCAGTATTCAGTCTACTATACAGCAGCTAGAATGACCTTCTGAAAAATATAAGGTCAGTTCCTACTGTTTTTCTGACCAATACTGTCCAATGACTTCCCAACTCACTCAGAGTAACCCCAAAGTCTTTGTAGTGGCTATAAAGCCCTCCATCCCCTTCCCAGACTTTTAACCTTGTCTCTTTCCGTTCTTCCCTCACTAGTTATTCTGTTTCAGGCACACCAGCTTTGTTGTTCAGAGAAAAAGAAGCTTCAGGAGTTATGCACATAGAGTTTCTTTCAAATGAAATGTTCTTTCCCTGACAATCTCATGATTCCCTTCTTCATTCTTTTCAGGTCACTACACTCCTGTGTCCTCCATCAGAAAAGTTTTACTGACCCTGTGTTAAGAATCATCAACACATCACAAATATCTTTAGCATTTCTTTTTTTATTTATTTATGTATTTATTTATTTATTTCCTTCTTTCTATCTTTTTATTGTTGTTGTTGTTGTTATATAGATATCTCTTCTCTCTAGACCATAAACTCCATGAGGAATTGCCCTGTTCTTTGATTAATTCCTGGTGCCTAGAATAATAAATGTCTTAGACTAAATGTCAATAAATAGTGTTGAATAAGTTAATGGACATCATAATAAGATGAACTAATCTGAATTGTTTGGTGAGAAGGTATTTTTTGAATAAACAATAAACTTTAAATCTTAAAGGTCTTAGGCAAAAGAAAAAAAAACCCTCAAAATGTCCTGGTAATTTGCTTAGGTTGTGACAAAATAAAACCTTGTTTATTTATGTGGGAGTCAACAGAAATTCAGTGAGTTTTGCTTCTGCTATTTTGTTCTGTGAGGAATACTGTTGTCTCTTCAGACACAGTTGGAGTTGTTCATGATCTCTCATTACCTACTGTGGACTGGGGCCAGGCTCTGGAAACAGACTAGCCCATGAAATCAAGCAGCTATCAGGTATAGGTCCAACAGGGAGAAGATAGCATAAGACGAAAATCAATAAATAGGTCATCTATGTAACCAAGTGTTATAGGGGTCGGGATATTAGAATAAAGTAACAGGGTAATCCTAGCCCATGGATGGGGCGTAGATCAGTTTATTAGTCAGGAGTCCTTCCAGTGTGAATGACAGAAACCCAAATCAAAGTAGCTTTCTCACAAAAGAAAATATATAATTCATGTACCAAGAAGAATGAAAGCACTATTCCAGGCACAGCTAGACCCAGGGACTTAGAAGAGGATATTAGTACTTCATGTTGTTTTTCATTTTCTGAACAGGCTCAAGCTCCATGGTTGGTCCAAAGGTTTCATATTTCCGCAGCCTATCAACTCCAATAGGGTAGGTCTTTTCTGATAGCCCCAGAAGAAATATTCCAGAGAGGATTCTGCTGGGCCTGGCTTGGGTCTTGTACTTATTCCTGAACCAATCACAATGTCCAAGAACAATGTCCTCAAGTGATACGATTCAGGCCTGGATCATATTCCCTTCTCCGGGTTTCATGGAGAGTTATGAGACCTATATGACCACATAGAAATGAGTTCCCCAAAGGAAAGAGGAATTTTATTACAGAACAACAAGGAGGGGAAATTGCATAAGTAAAAACAATACATGTCTACTACACAGGCAATAAAAATTCAGAAAGACAGTCAGGTATTTGACATGAAGAAAACTTTTTCATGTGTAAAAAAAAAATTATTTCTGTGTGCCAGAGATGCCCAGAGAAGATGAAGATACCAGAGAAGAATTGATAGGATGCCATCATAACATTTATTTCCCCCCAGATTATATATCAGTAAAAAGCAACAATTGAAAATGTCAAATTTTAGGCCCTGGCCAGTTGGCTCAGTGGTAGAGCATCGGTCCTGCATATGGAAGTCCTGGGTTCAATTCCGGGTCAGGACACACAGGAGAAGCACCCATCTGCTTCTCCACCCTTCCCCCCTCTCCTTCCTCTCTCTCTTTTCCCCTCCTGCAGCCAAGGCTCCATTGGAGCAATGTTGGCCTGGGTGCTGTGGACGGCTCCATGGCCTTCACCTCAGGCGATAGAATGGCTCCGGTCACAACAGAGCAATGCCCCAGATGGGCAGAGCATCGCCCCCTGGTGGGCTTACCAGGTGGATCACATTTGGGCGCATGCGGGAGTCTGTCTGACTGCCTCTCTGCTTCTAACTTCAGAAAAATACAAAAAAAAGTCAAACTTAAAAAATGAAGTAACACTGTATTTTTTCCTCCTAGATGAGAGGCATGTAAAAATGTGCTCTCCAAAATGTAATATTAGTTTTAAAATAACTAACCTTAAGATGTTTAAAAATGTCAGTTAAGATTCTTCAGTAAAGTTAGTAAAAATATGAAGTATTTAATTGGTTAAATATAAAAATAAAAAATAAATGCTTTCTATTATTAAAAATGATTTCTATTTACCTATGGTCCAATTTTAAAGTTATAAATAAAGAATGGTCTGTATATATTTCCTATTGAATTCATCACAGTTTATATTATCTTTGACTATTTCTATTTTTGACTTTTTCTGTTTGACTATTTCTATTTTTACATATTGCCTTTTCCAGTTAAGGGATGTTTCTCTTTCAGTGTAGAAGGCAAAGGCAATCTGATGTTTAGAGATCAGATTTGGCATTATTACTGATTGTGTATGCTTGCTATTGAACTGCTGCTTCTGTCTAGCAAGAGTGAAAAAATATACTGGATACAGCATTAATACCTGTGGTTTGTTCCTGGAAGCCAAACTGAATTTCTCTGAGAAGGAAAAGAGAGGAAAGAGGGAAAGAGGGCAGAAAGGAGCAGGAAGCATCAACTCATAGTAGTTGCTTCTCCTATATGCCTTGACTAAGCAAGCCTGGGGTTTTGATTCAGCACCCTCAGCATTCCAGGTCACCGATTTATCTACTGTGCCACTGCAGGATCTTTTTGTTAATATCTGACCCTATTTCCCCCTCTTTTCCTGAGAGGAGGGGAGGCAGAGACACTCCCACATGCGCCTGGACCGGGACTGACCCAGCAAGCCCACTAGGGGGTGATGCTCTGCCCATCTGGGGCCCTTGCTCCATTGCTCAGCAACCAAGCTCTTCCTAGTGCCTGAGGCAGGGGCCATGGGGCCTTCCTCAGTGCACGGGCCAACTCACTCCAGTGGAGCCATGGTTACAGGAGGTAAAAACAGAGAGAGAGAGATAAAGAAGTGAGGGGGGAGTGGTAGGGAAGGAGATGGGCACTTCTTATGTGAGCTCTGACTGGGGATCAAAGCAGGGACATCCGCGTGGACACTCTACCACTGAGCAAACCTGGGCCAATATCTGACTCTTTAAAGAACTTAATGCCTCTACATTATACAGCCTTCATTGTCACTTCTCTCTTTAAAACCCAAATATCAGCAGTTTGCTTTTTTTTTTTTTTTCTTGGTTGATTTATAGGAAATATTTCTTTTACCAAGTTTTTCTACCCAAATATTTCTTGGTGACTCTCAGGAACATTTTCTTGTTTCACCAATGCTTCCAGCATATTACTTGGCATCTTCAATTTAGGCTATTTTTCTGGGCTTCTATATAGATTGCTGCTTGCCAGGTCAACATTACTCCTCCAGGGTATAGGAGCTCTCCTAAGCGTAAGAACACATCCATCTAATAATTCCTTCAAGTTTAATGCTTTACAAAGTTTTGCTTGAAGACTTGAGAACAGAAAGAGTTACAATACAGACTGAAGAAGAGAGGCATGGAAAACGCACCATCCCCCATCTTACCAGCTAGTGGACACAATAGTTTCTAGTATCCCTGTGCTGTACTCCTCCTCCAGGGATCTGCCATCATTGTACTAAGTCCTAGAACTGACGCTTGGCTGTGTTCCTGTCCATTAGGACCTCCCTACTCAAAGTCTAGACAAACAAACTCAAGAGATATTATGCAGAGAACTTAGTACTTCAATAAACAGAAAGTCTCCTTTCTGGAATAGAATTGACTTTACATTTGCATACCTAAAAAACCTCTTTAAATAATTTACCAGCTCAAACTCAATCACACTTACATATATGATACACACACTATCTTCAGAAAAAGATCAATTCTGTTTATATCTCAAAAGCAAAATGCAAGGTAGTAGGTACTCCTGACAGCACTATTTAAGAGAAGTCAGTAAATGTGTTTTAAGGTAGTGAATTGTGTTTTGGAAATGAAAGTATAAAATGTAAGCCTCTCTGGGGATTCAAGAGAGTGCAATGTACTCTCTCATTTTCATGAATACACCTTTGTTAGTCTCTAAGAATGAGCCTGACTTTCAAATATGCAAATGTCTCCCTGTGACTTTAGGGAGTAAATGACTGTTGCTGTGGCATCTCCAACCCATTCTATGCGCCATTTCTAAAATTGCTGTGATTTGGATGTTTCTGGAGCAAAAAGTCAGTTATAGGGGTCTGTGTTTTAAAAACTGTTGGCATAATTTGTAATAGTTCCACATTGATGTGGTTATGAAAATATTTGAAAATGAAGTTTCTCTTTTTGAAGGTTTGAATATCCACATTGTTAAAAGAATAGCACAGGCAGGAGGCAATGTCAGAAGATGGCACTGCTCCGTAAGAGAGAGGAGACTCTTTGGTCAGGCAGGTTTCTGCAGTCTGACTGGTAGATGACAAGCGGCAGGTGGAAAGATGATAGCTGATGTTTGGGTGATACAAATGAGACTGAAAAGTCTTCACGTGCAATCAGATTGATGGTTCTATGAAGAAATACAGTCTTTCACTCTTTTTATTCAGTGCACATTTATTGAACACTTGCCATTTGTAGGGGTCTGAAGGGTGGAGGATATAAATAAGAAATCATGCCTGTTCAAAATGGTGGGATCTTGATAACATGATACGAAGCGAAATAAGTAAATCAGAAAAAAACAGGAACTGTATTATTCCATACGTAGGTGGGACATAATAGTGAAACTAAGAGACATTTATAAGAGTGTGGTGGTTACGGGGGGGAGGGGGGAATGGGAGAGGGATAAGGGGTGGGGAGGGGCACAAAGAAAACAAGATAGAAGGTGACAGAGGACAATCTGACTTTGGGTGGTGGGTATGCAACATAATTGAACGACAAGATAACCTGGACTTGTTATCTTTGAATATATGTATCCTGATTTATTGATGTCACCCCATTAAAAAAATAAAATTATATAAATAAAAAAAAAAAAAAAAGAAATCATGCCTGTAAAAAGCTAACAGTTTATCAATGTTATATACATATACATAACATGAATGTACACAGGACTGTTAACTATGTGAATGTATGCATACAATAAGAAAAGATACCAAATGATTAGGCAGTTCAAAAGAAAGCCATTCTAGGCAGAGAATAAAGAGAAAATTAGGATAGCAAGAGGAATAATTTGTCTAGAAAAAAGAATACATGTAAATGAAAGATGGAATAGAAGATGGGAAGACAAGTTGACTCGAACTGAGGAGGCCTTCAAGTACCACACTCATATGCGTGTACGTTATTTCATAATAATGATATGCTACTAAAAGCTTTCAATCAGGGAGTAACATAATCAGAACTGTGCTATGAAAGTCAGTCTGTTTGGTGGTATGGGAGAAGGTAAAGTTAAGACAGAAGAGGAAAACAAAGTGGGAAAAAACTGACATACGGACATCTGGTTCTTGAAATTTGCCAGACAGATCTTATTCATGTATTTTGCACGAGGAAAAATAGTTTGACCTTTAATAGCCTACACTTCATGTTGATCCAGGCTCATGTAAATTATTAAGCTAAAAATCTTCCAGATGTTTACTAAAGTTTCTTCCTGAGAATTCTCGTATTTGCAAATATATCACAATAATGTCTTAAGTGCTTAGAAATGAAATAAAGAAATCTTCCCCTTACCACTCTTGTTGTGGCAAACGTATGGTTTATGACTAGATGGGGCAGAGTGGCTATAAGATTATGCTAAAGGCACAGAGCAGGCCTCACTTGGGCTGAGGCAGAGATATAGGAGAAGAGTTCACAGAGAGTTATTAGGAGCATATTTGCTATTTTCTTCTAAACCATTTTTATGTTGAACATTTTAACTGATCTAGCTTTTCGACAGTTGATTGTTAGGGAGATAAAAGTGAAGATACCTTGGGAGAATTCTTATAAAACAAACAATGTTGGGGCTAAAGGAATTTTTTTTTAATTATACTGTATTTGCTAACAAGAGTCGAAGGGAATGTTCATCGTTATCCTGTAATGAATCTTTTTTTTAAAAAAAATCTATTCCTCATTTATCTAGTGAAGGTTTATGAGTACCAACAACCATTACTCTTCTAAAGTCTGGGGAAAATATCAAGGACTCCAGTTTAGGGCACAATTAGCAGTACAACAGCTAAAAAGACATGGGAGCATGAAACAGCATGGTGTTTTCAGGAGTGGGAAGTGCCAGAGAGTGAGACTGATTAGAAGGCAGAAACCTGGTCCTGAGACAACTTACACAATTCATTCAAAAGTCTAGAATTTACTCTGTATCAACTGTGATTCTTCTGCATTGCCATTTCAAAACCCGAAGTATATAAACGACATACTTACACACAAAGTCTGTTCTGGTAGACCATCCTTTAGGTCCTCTGTGGAATTATTATGACTCAATATTGACACAATACAGAAAGATCGTTGCTAGAGCTAGAACTATCTGATCTGCCAGATGTTTGGGTGGCTGGGTGTGGCCCTCACTGTGAAGTTGGGCAAGTTGAATTACTTACAGTGGAGGACATATTGTGGTCAAAGCAGCAACATCTGAGAGTGAAATTTAGATGGGAAAATATGCAATTGGATGAGAGCTGAGAACACAATTAATTTGCTTAAGCAACTGAGTAAATTCATGTGAAGTGCTTGGAATAGTATTTGGCTCTCAGCACTGAACAAATATCAGTGACTAATTTAATAATATTCTAGAAAAATTAAAAGAAGGATGTTTATAAATGTGGACTAGGATTATTTACTTATTAACTCTCATGAAGATCTTCCAACTGGTACATTCAGCAAAACACTTACTAGCACATCCTCTGTGCCAGGCCTGAGGTCAGCTTTGAAAGCACAACGTGGATCAAAAGGAGACAGAAAGCCCTGTGTGTGGAGGTTTACCATGGGAGTTTGGTTTAGACTTCAGAGTCTAGACCAAGGGTCACATAATTGACCTCCAAATCAGTGGGTGCTACAATGGCTCATCCCACTTCTGCCTGCAAAGCCTGCTGTAAGAGGGTTTTGCTGAGGCATGGGATGGTTGCCAGATGGATGGCACCGACCCAGTGGCTCTCACCTGTGTGTAGGACTCACCGTTCTGGCTGCTGCTTCTGTGCCTGCTGGCCCAGTACCAAACCTACACCCCAGACCAACTTCTCCCTGTGCTGAGTGGCAGGCTCTTTGGTATATTTCTTTTGTGTAAGTGATTCCTTTCCTGTTAGGATGTTGCTCTTGCTGCATGGTGGGTACTAGTATAGTTGAGTTCGATTTTAACTGAATGCTAAGCAATTATCAAATCAATTATAACTTAGAAATTTTGAAGAATGTTCTTCCACGTAATCTGAACTAATCTATCATTACCGAACTGCTATTTTCCAGGAAAGAGAAAAAAAATTCCCTTTCCTTTTGTTTAAACTGTATTCAAAATGTGAGATTAAATGATGCCAATATAACACAGTTTTCTGCTCTAAAATACCTTTATTATTGTTTAAATTATATTTTCTATGTAAACCTAAACCCTAACTTGAAAACTTCTAAAAACTTCACACAAATATCTGTGGATGTTGTTAAATTGATTCTGCTTAGCAATGATTCTTTTAAATCATCTGTACAATGTCAGGCACTTGCTATAACACTGTTTGCTCTGCAGAGCCGTATAGTGCCTACTCCATCAGTCCACACACCTAAAAAATCTATATGATGTCTTCTCTTCTCACACATAGGAATGCAGGTTCATGTAGGTTCAATTATATTATTGATTCTGGAGTAGGTTTGTATTTATTTATTTATTTATTTTTAGTGAGAGGAGTAGAGGCAGAGAGACAGACTCCCACATGTGCCCCAACCAGAATCCACTAAGAAACCCACTAGGGGGTGATACTCTGTCCATCTGGGGCCATTGCTGTGTTGCTCAGCAACCAAACCATTTTTTAGCACCTGAGGCAGAAGCCACGGAGCCATCCTCACTGTGGAGGCCAACTTGCTTGAACCAATTGAGCCATGACTCTGGGAGGGACGGATAGAGAGAGAGAAAGGAGAGAGGGAAGGGTGGAGAAGCAGATTGTTGCTTCTCTTGTGTGCCCTGACCAAAAATCAAACCCAGGACATTCATACACTGGGCTGATGCTCTACCACTGAGCCAATCAGCCAGAATCTCTGGAGTAGTTTTTAAACCAGGAGATATACTAGGCTTTCAGGATTAAAGCATGGTGTCTTGAATGGTGTGAATAGATTCAAACAATTCTGTCTCATACATTCACACGTGCACACACATGGTCTGTCTTTGGCTAATAATGGAATTAGGCTGTATTAAGACATCCAGCAAAAAATAGAAAATTCATGACAACTGATTTGTGAAAACTTAGAATAAAAAGTGTTTACTTAGCAAATGGGTTCTTCTCAATGTAAATTAACCTGCATTATGCTCTTTTAAGGTCATAATATGTCTAGGATATTATGTGTAGTATGTGATGTAATGTTTTAATAGAAACATCTGCATAGAAGGGTATCACCAAAGAAATTAGAGAAATAGGGTAAAAGAATGGTAAGCATCTAGTGTGAGAAAGCATTGGAGAGGCTCAGAATGTTTAAACTGTGGAAGAGAGAATATGCAAGAGAAGTGCCAGCAGTATTCAAATATAGAAAGCAGCATTACGAAGAAGAGAAGTTAGATTTATTCTATATTGGCCAAGAAGACAAATCTCGAATCAGTTAATGAAATTATTAAGAGCTATTTGACTCAATATAAAGGCTTTTCTATTCTTTACAATTGTAATGGAAGAAAACTTAAGATGAAAATGTCCCTTACTACTGGAAATTTTCAACAAGAAATTAAACATGCATTCAAAGCAGTTGAAGAAAACTATACCTACACTGTGCAGAAATTTCAGTCTTGTACTAGTTCCATGATGGCGAACCTTTTTATAAAAACCACCAATTTTTGTAGTGCTGTCAACCTGGTCCTTCCTGCCCACTAGTGGGCATTCTAGCTTTCATGGTGGGTGGTAATGGAGCAACCTAAATGACGTGCAATTGGCCCACCAATCGCTTGAAAGTACCCCTAGCTTTCTGCCTCCTCTTGCCCCTCGGCCCTCATTTTGCCACTCATCAGGAGAAAGAATGATACTTTTACACTGTATATAGATGATGTCATCCTATATGTAAAAATCTACTAATAATTTTCCAGCTCTCAGAAAGAAAGAATAAATTTTTCCCACATCCTGAAAGACCATAAATTACCTGCCCCCTAGCCTACTTTAAGTGAATTCAAGAAGAGTTACACATGATTAGACAAAGGATGTAGGCAATAAAATGTTCCCAGAAAACAGTATTATAGAAGAAATTTGGGTTTTAATTTTTTTGTTTGTTTGTTTGTTTATTCCTCCGAAGCTGGAAACGGGGTGAGACAGTCAGACAGACTCCCGCATGCGCCCGACCAGGATCCACCCGGCACGCCCACCAGGGGCTACGCTCTGCCCACCAGGGAGCGATGCTCTGCCCCTTTGGGGTGTCGCTCTGCCGCGACCAGAGCCACTCCAGCGCCTGGGGCAGAGGCCAAGGAGCCATCCCCAGTGCCCGGGCCATCCCTGCTCCAATGGAGCTTCTGCTGCGGGAGGGGAAGAGAGAGACAGTGAGGAAGGAGGGGGGGGGTGGAGAAGCAAATGGGCGCCTCTCCTATGTGCCCTGGCCGGGAATCGAACCCAGGTCCCCCGCACGCCAGGCTGACGCTCCACCGCTGAGCCAACCGGCCAGGGCCTTGAGTTGTAATTTTTATAATAAATTTGACTAAGACTAGGAAGAAAAAGGAATGGATATATGTAAGTTTTTTTTTTGTTTTTTGACAGAGACAAAGAGAGACAGAGGAACAGATAGAAAGGGAAAGAGATGAGAAGCATCAATTATTTGTTGTGTCACCTTAGTTGTTCATTAATTGCTATCTCATATGTGCTTTGACCGGGGAGCTACAGCAGACCAAGTGACCCCTTGCTCAAGCCAGTGATCTGGGGCTCAAGCTGGTGAGCCTTGCTCAAGTCAGATGAACCTGAGCTCAAGTGGCAACCTCAGGGTCTTGAACCTGGGTCCTTCGCATCCCAGTCTGATGCTGTATCCACTGTAGTTTGTGCTAAAGTGGCAATTAGTAAGAGTGGTAAGGAACATTAGGATTTAGGATAGACTGTGTTTTAAAATGTATTTCTCATAAAGAATTTAACTGATGTGAGAGCATCTTTTGCTACATAAAAACTGGTATTTGGTTTCTGAAATTGTTATATTATGCCTCTCTCATTTGGTAATTATTTGAAAACTAGAGAGAGAATGATTTGTACTTGTTAGTCAACATTTTGCAATAGGGCTGAGAACTGCTCTTAATCATCAGTTTAGCTTCTCTTTGCTTCTTTTTCTTAGGAGAAAAGAGAAAATGAACTATTCAACACTAAAGAAGTCATAAAAGAAGATGAAATTATAAAAGCATGGTTCTTACGTGTGTTCATCTAGTTATATATTTCCTAGTACATATGCACAAAGAATAATCTACATTAGCCATACTGTTGAATAAGTAGGTGACTGACTTGGAAGTCACATATATTTTCCGAAAATGTAAACACTTTAGCGTACAAATAGAAAAGCTTTAATAAAACAGGACTACCTCACTATCACTAGTCTGCTTAGATATTATACAAAATTACTTGGCAGCAAGTCAGTATTCCTTTTCTCTTAGGTGTATGGTATATAATTTGTTGGTCTAAATGTTCTCAACTGAAAAACTCTACTGCAATTCTTCAAGCACTTGTTTTGTCCAAATATCTTAGCCTTTTATTTAAGATAATTGTATAGACAGCAGGGAGAATGGGTGAGTCTATTAAAGCAGCATTGTTCTTTTGTCTTGTCATAACCAATGGATACACAGAAACTTGAAGTTAACTTAGAGAAACTTCTCTATACTGACAATTCAACAGTTTTTTCACCTTTTAAGTGGAAGTGGATATCTGTCTTGTGTTCTTATAGTTTGGGAAACAATCCAAAATTTATGTAGCTGGAATGTTTCAAACAAAATGGCAAATTATTTGGCTACCATAGGGAATAGTTATAAATAATAGAAAAGTTTGTGAGTATGTGCTTATAAGGATTGAATGACCAATTCTTTTTTTTTTTTTTTTTTTAGTTTAAGCTGCAAGATTTCACTTGGCACTTTTCCTAGAATGTAACTGAAATTTAGCTAGAGGTGCCCTCCTTCTCACTTTCATTGAAATTGATGCCCGAGGCTTGATAGAATACAAATTCATGCTACTCCATCTTGTAAGAGGGGACATCTTGTTTATAAGGCACAATGCACATGTTATTGTCTTGATTTGATTATTTGCAGTAAGATGAGAGCAGGAAAGTCAGCACAACAAAAAAGGACAGAAAAAGGGATTGCTAACTTGCTGCACTTGAGTATTGTTGAACGTAGCTGTATGAAAGCAACATGGAATAATTGAGAGAATGGTGGAATTGGAGTCTAAATATCTGGATTTGAACCACAACCCTGACACTAATTAAATATATGACCTTAAGCAGGTCATTTCCTTTCTCTGAGCTTTAGTCACCTCATTTGTAAAAATGAGGATAATGATGCCCATCTTAAAGATTTGTGACAAAATCCTGTCTCAGAAAGAACCTGGCATATAGAGGCTGTCCCACAAAGACTGGTTGAATCTGAGAACTCATTGTTCCTTTATGCTAAATTGTTTGGCTTTGCTTTATTTTATTATCTTTCAAAGTTTTGGCTTAACTCTTTAACAAAGCAAGTCCAAGACCAAACAGCTTAAAAGGAAGAATATTGAATGAGCTATATAGAAAGATTTATTTTTTTTGGTTCTTTTTTTTAATATATATTTTTATTTTATATGTATAAAATATATATATTTATATATAAAATATATATATTTTATTATTTTTATTTATTCATTATAGAGAAGAGAGAGAGAGAGAGAGAGAGAAAAGAGATAGAACAGGGGGAGGAGCAGGACACGTCAACTCGCATATGTGCCTATGTGCCTTGTCCAGGCAAACCCAGGGTTTGTTTTTCTGTGTGTGTGTGCCCCTCCCCTCCCCAATCCCCTCCCTCTTCTCCCCCCCTCCCTGTAACCCCCACACTCTTGTCCATGTCTCTGAGTCTCATTTTTATGTCACACCTATATATGGAATCATATAGTTCTTAGTTTTTTCTGATTTACTTATTTTGCTCAGTATAATGTTATCAAGGTCCATCCATGTTGTTGCAAATGATCCGACATCATAATTTCTTATGGCTGAGTAGTATTCCATAGTATATATGTACCAAAGCTTTTTAATCCATTTGTCCACTGACGGACACTTGGGCTGTTTCCAGATCTTCGCTATTGTGAACAATGCTGCCATAAACATGGGGTGCATTTCTTCTTTTCAAACAGTGCTATGGTGTTCTTGGGGTATATTCCTAACAGTGGTATAGCTGGGTCAAAAGGCAGTTCGATTTTTAATTTCTTGAGGAATCTCCATACTGTTTTCCACAGTGGCTGCACCAGTCTGCATTCCCACCAGCAGTGCAGGAGGGTTCCCTTTTCTCCACATCCTCGCCAGCACTTATTCTGTGTTGTTTTGTTGATGAGTGCCATTCTGACTGGTGTGAGGTGATATCTCATTGTGGTTTTAATTTGCATTTCTCTAATCATTAGTAATATTGAGCATTTTTTCATATGCTTATTGGCCATCTGTATATCCTCTTTGGAGAAGTGTCTATTCATTTCTTTTTCCCATTTTTTGATTGGATTGTTTGTCTTCCTGGTATTGAGTTTTACAAGTTCTTTATAAATTTTGGTTATTAACCTCTTATCAGACGTATTGTCAAATATATTCTCCCATTGTGTAGTTTGTCTTTTTATTTTGTTCTTATTGTCTTTAGCTGTGCAGAAGCTTTTTAGTTTGACATAGTCCCATTTGTTTATCCTGTCTTTTATTTCACTTGCCCGTGGAAATAAATCGGCAAATATTATATATTGCTGCGAGAGTGTCAGGGCTTACTGACTATGTTTTCTTCTAAGATGCTTATGGTTTTATGGCTTACATTTAAGTCTTTTATCCATTTTGAGTTTATTTTTGTGAATGATGTAAGTTGGTGGTCTAGTTTCACTTTTTTGCAGGTAGCTGGCCAATTTTCCCAACACCGTTTGTTGAAGAGGCTGTCTTTACTCCATTGTATGCTCTTACCTCCTTTGTCAAATATCAGTTGTCCATAAAAGTGTGGGTTTATTTTTGGGTTCTCAGTTCTGTTCCATTGATCTATATGCCTGTTCTTATGCCAGTACCAGGCTGTTTTGAGTACAATGGCCTCGTAGTATAACTTGATATCTGGAAGTGTGATACCTCCCACTCTATTCTTCCTTTTCAAGATTGCTGAGGCTATTCGTGTTCTTTTTTGGTTCCATATAAATTTTTGGAATATGTGTTCTATATCTTAAAAGTAAGTCATTGGTATTTTAATTGGTATTGCATTGAATTTATAAATTGCTTTGGGTAATAGAGACATTTTAATGATGTTTATTCTTCCTAACCATGACCATGGTATATGCCTCCACTTGTTTGTGTCTTCCTTGATTTTTTTTTATCAATGTTTTATAATTTTCCAAGTACAAGTCTTTAATCTCCCTGGTTAAATTTATTCCTAGGTACTTTATTTTTTCGGTTGCATGGTAAAGGGGATTGCTTCCTTAATTTCTCTTTCTGACAGTTCATTGTTAGTGTATAAAAATGCCTCTGATTTCTGAGTATTAATTTTATATCCTGCCACCTTGCTGAATTCATTTATCAGGTCCAGTAGTTTTTTTACTGAGACTTTAGGGTTTTCTATATACAATATTATTTCATTGCAAATAATTATAGTTTTACTTCTTCTTTTCCAAATTGGATGCCTTTTATTTCTTCTTCTTGTCTGATTGCTGTGGCTAGGACTTCCAGAACTATGTTGAATAAGAGTGGTGAAAGGGGGCACCCCTGCCTTGTTCCTGATCTTAAGGGGATTGCTTTTAATTTTTGCTTATTGAGTATGATGTTGGCTGTGGGTTTGTCATAGATGGCCTTTATCATGTTGAGGTATGTTTTCTGTATTCCCACTTTGCTGAGAGTTTTGATCATGAATGAGTGCTGGATTTTATGAAATGCTTTTTCTGCATCTATTGAAATTATCATGTGGTTTTTCTCCTTCTTTTTGTTTATGTGATGAATCACATTGATTGATTTGCAAATATTGAACCAGCCTTGCCTCCCCAGAATAAATCCTACTTGATCATGGTGTATGATTTTTTTTCATGTATTGCTGGATCCGGTTTGCTAATATTTTGTTGAGAATTTTAGCATCTAAATTCATTAGGGATATTGACCTATAGTAATTTTTCTTTGTGTTGTCTTTGCCTTGTTTTGGAATCAGAATTATACTCGCCTCATAAAAGGAGCTTGGAAGTCTTCCTTCCTCTTGAATTTTTTGAAATAGCTTGAGAAGGATAGGAGTTAGTTCTTCTTTGAATATTTGGTAGATTCACTTGTGAAGCTATTAGGCCCAGGACTTTTCGTTGTTGGGAGTTTTTTGATAACTGTTTCAATCTCATTTGTTGTAATCGGTCTGTTTACGTTTTCTGATTCTTCCAGATTAATTTTTGGAAGATTATATGATTCAAGGAATTTGTCCATTTCATCTAAGTTGTCTAATTTTTTGGCATATAGTTCTTCATAGTATTTTCTTACAATATTTTGTATTTCTGTTGTGTCAGTTATTATTTCTCCATTCTCATTTCTTATTTTATTTATTTGAGTCCTCTCTCTTTTTTTCTTGGTGGGTCTGGTTAAAGGTTCATTGATGTTGTTTACCTTTTCAAAGAACCAACTCCTGGTTTCATTGATGCTCTCTATTGTTTCTTTAGCCTCTATGTCATTTATTTCTGCCCTGATCTTTATTATTTCCTTCCTTTTACTAGCTCTGGGCTATACTTGCTGTTCTTTTTCTAGTTCTTTTAGATGCAGGGTCAAGTTGTTTATTTGAGCTTTTTCTAGCTTTTCTAGCTTCTGTAATGCCATAAACTTCCCTGTCAGGACTGCTTTTGCTGTGTCCCATAAATTTTGAGTTGATATATACGCATTATTGTTCATTTCTAGGAATTTTTAATTTCTTCTGTGATCTCATTGTTAACCCATTCATTACTTAATAACATGCTACTTAGTTTTCAAGTGTTTGAGTATTTTTCAGTTTTTCTGTTGTGGTTGATTTCTAGTTTCATGCCATTGTGATCAGAGAAACTGCTCGATATAATTTCAATCTTCTTAAATTTGTTGAGATCACTTTTGTGCCTTAACATGTGGTCTATCCTAGAGAATGTACCATGAGCACTTGAAAAGAATGTATATTCTGCTGCTTTAGGGTGAAAGGTTCTGAAGATATCTATTAATTCGCGTTGATCTAGTATGTCCTTTAAGTCTGCTGTTTCTTTGTTAATTTTCTTTCTTGAGTATCTATCTAGTGATGTTAGTGGGGTATTGAAATCCCCTACTATTATAATATTGCTGTTGATCTCACCCTTTAAATCCATCAAAGTCTGCTTTATATATTTAGGTGCTCCTATATTAGGTGTGTAGATATTCATAACAGTTATATCTTCCTTTTGGATTGCTCCTTTTATCATTATGTAGTGACCTTCTTTATCTCTTACTATAGTCTTTGTTTTAAAGTCCATTTTAACTGATATAAGTATTGCTACCCCAGCTTTTTTTTCATTTCCATTTGCGTGAAATATTTCTTTTTCCTCCTTTTATCTTCAGACTATGTGCATCTTTTGTTTTAAGGTGTGTCTCTTGTAGACAGCATATGTATAGGTCCTGTTTTCTTTTTTTTCTTTTTGTATTTTTCTGAAGCTGGAAACGGGGAGAGACAGTCAGACAGACTCCTGCATGCACCTGACCAGGATCCACCCAGCACGCCCACCAGGGGTGACGCTCTGCCCACCAGGGGGCGATGCTCTGCCCCTCCGGGGCATCGCTCTGCCGTGACCAGAGCCACTCTAGCACCTGGGGCAGAGGCCAAGGAGCCATCCCCAGCGCCCGGGCCATCTTTGCTCCAATGGAGCCTTGGCTGTGGGAGGGGAAGAGAGAGACAGAGAGGAAGCAGGGGGTGGGGGTGGAGAAGCAAATGGGCGCTTCTCCTATGTGCCCTGGCTGGGAATCGAACCCGGGTCCCCCCCATGCCAGGCCGACGCTCTACCACTGAGCCAACCGGCCAGGGCCTAGGTCCTGTTTTCTTATCCACGCAGCTACCCTATGTCTTTTGATCGGATCATTTAATCCATTTACATTTAAGGTTATTATTGATATGTGATTATTTATTGCCATTTTATTCTTTAAAATTGTATTCCTCTTTTGCTATATTCTTTTTCTTTGATCTGTTTATAACAGGCCCCTTAGTATTTCTTGCAGCCTTGGTTTGGTTGTAGTGAATTCCTTGAGGTGTTTTTTGTTTGTTTGTTTGTTTTTTGTCTGGAAAGCTTTTTATTTATCCTTCAATTTTAAATGATAGCCTTGCTGGATAAAGTAGTCTTGGTTTTAGGCTCTTGTTCTGCATTACTTTGAATATTTCTTTCCATTCTGTTCTGGCCTCAAGTGTTTCTGTTGAGAAGTCAGAAGTCATCCTTATGGGGGCTTCTTTGTAGGTGATAGTTGTTTTTTCTCTAGCAGCTTTTAATATTTTCTCTTTATCACTTAACTTTGGTATTTTAATTATGATGTGTCTTGGTGTAGAGTTCTTTGGGTTTCTCTTTAATGGTGTTCTCTGTGCTTCTTGAACTTGTGAGATGTTTTCCTGCCTTAATTGAGGGAAGTTTTCAGCTATGATATGTTTGAATAAAGTCTCTATCCCTTGTTCTTCCTCTTCTTCTTCAGGAACCCCTATGATGTGAATGTTATTTCTCTTCATGTTGTCACAGAGCTCTCTTAAAGTTTTCTGAGACTTTTTTAGTCTCTTTTCATTTTCTGCTCTGCTTCCATGCCTTCATTTATCTTGTCCTCTAACTTGCTGATTCAATTCTCAGCTTCATCCATCCTGCTTTTTATTCTTTCCATTGTGTTCTTCATTTCTGATATTGCATTTGTCATTTCTGACTGATTCCTTTTTATTATTGCAATGTCCTTTTTTATATTTGCTATCTCTTTATTTAGGTGTTTGTAATGACCATCTATTGTTGTTCTTATATCTTTGAGAATCCTAAAAATTGTTATTTTAAACTCTGCATCTGGTAATTTGGTTATATCTGACTCATTCAGGTCCTTTTCTGGGGATTTCTCTTGATTCATTTGTGTTGCATTTCTCGGACTTCTCATTCTGTCTTTGTAAAAGAAGGTTTTGGCCACTGGAGTCCACTGGGTGTAGCCTCTGTGTTTGTTCCCTAGGTGAGGTCTGTCTGCACACCTGCCACTCCCTCTGCTGCTGCTGCCTAGGGCGTTCAGGTATGGGCATTGCCCATGCCTGCCCACTGGGGCTGTTGCTGTGATTTCCGCCTCTCCTTCACGGGGGTGGCTGTGGTCATATGCTTGGGTGTACAAGCCTTGGTGGCCTTGGCCTTCACCCTGCCCCCATGGGTGGCATTATGCTCGGCCCTGAGGGCAGGGGTGAGCACCTTTGCTCAGCTGCAGGTCTCCGCCTGTTTCCAGGCTTTCACCCTGCCCTTGCAGGAGGAGCCCGCTTGTGGGACGGCTGCAAGCCTTGGCTCCACAGTCCGGGCAGAACTGCTTGCCCATGCTCAGTAGCAGGATTCCACCTGTTCTGGGCTTTTGGCTCCACCCCCGCAGGAGGTGCCAGCTCCAAGTCAGGCCACAAGCCTCAGTTCCATGGGTGAGGCAAGGCTGTGCTCCTCTACCCTTGCTCAAGGGCCGGCTCTACCCCTTCAGGTCTCCTGCCCTTCCCCTGTAGGCTGGATTACAGGTGGCCCGCAGCTGGCTTGACCACTTTTGCACACCCCCTCCTCCCCAGCCGTGCAAGACCGAGCTCACACCTGGGCCTCAGTGGTGGCCAGCTGGCTCCGACAGACCGCGCTTATGTGTCCAACTGCCGCCCACCCTCAGGTGAGCCCTCAGCCGTGTGGGTGGGGGTGCTGCAGCTCAGACCCTAAGACTCACTACTGTAGTCCCGAAAGCTCCCTCCTTCTAAGCGACTCTACTCTGAGTGTCACGGGAGAGCTTGTTTGGCGGTGTCCTGCTTCCCTTTGCTAGTATTGCTGTTTCCAGGGGAAATATTCGCTTCAGATTTGGGGAGTGACTCGTCCCAGGGGTTAGGGTGGCTGTCTCTCAAAACGTTTCTCCCTGTGCCTCCTAGATTACACTCTCTTCCTGCTACTCTGGTCCTATCCTCTCTCCCTGTCCCCCAGAGCCCTGGGTGAGTGGTTGTGAGAGAGCTGTTCTGCATGATCCCTTTAAGAAGAATCCTGGGTCTGAGAAATCAGTCTCTTTCTCACAAACAGTATCCTGACTTGTTTCTAGCTAAATACTGTCCATATGCCTCTTCTAGGCTCTGGGGCTGCAGGCTGGGGTTTTGTTCCAGGGACTCAGGACCTTCCCTTCTCTGCTAAACTCACTTCCCACCACACGAGTCTCTCCCAGCTGCCATTCACTCTGGGAAGCTGTGCAGCCCTCTCCACATTTCTGCTTTTACTTCAAGTCTCAGTGTGGCTTCTTCAGTGTTCTTTGGTTGAAGAATCCTCTTAGTTTAGTTCAAAGTTGATTTTTCCATATGATGGTTCTTAAAATTAGTTTGTAATCCACTTTGTTTCTGGGAGGTGGAAGTTGGTATATCTGCCTACTCCATCGCCATCTTGTCTCTCTCTCTCTCTCTCTCTTTTTTTTTTTTTTTTACAGGGACAGAGAGAGAGAGTCAGAGAGAGGGATAGATAGGACAGACAGGAACAAAGAAAGATGAGAAGAATCAATCACCAGTTTTTCGTTGTGAAACCTTAGTCATTCACTGATTGCTTTCTCATATGTGCCTTGACCACCAGCCTTCAGCAGACCGAGTAACCCCTTGCTCAAGCCAGCAACCTTGGGTCCAAGCTGGTGAGCTTTTGCTCAAACCAGATGAGCCTGCGCTCAAGCTGGCGACCTCGAGGTCTTGAACCTGGGCCCTCCACATTTCAGTCAGATGCTCTATCCACTGCCTGACCACTGCCTGGTCAGGCAAGCCCATGGTTTTGAACCGACCTCAACATTCCAAGTTGATGCTTGACCCATTGCGCCACCACAGGTCAGGCCTTTTTGGTTCTTTTTTTGAAAGGCTGTCCTAAAGAAAGATTTTGACAGTATATATCTTGTTTTATTCTTTTGGTGGTTGCCTACACATGAAATTTGTCTTTCAGCGAATTTCAGTTAATTCTCAAGGTTAAAAGCTACTGAGTTCTGCTACTTTTATTGCTATTATTTGATGCTTCTGATTCAGATAGCTTTTGGTTTTCACTGTCAAGTATTTTACAACAGTTTTTCACCCAGCTTTAAAAAATTTATTACCCAAATAAATTTCTGAGGAGCATAAAATTTTTAATTAATTTTTTAAGATAAGTGGAATATTATGATTAAAAACAAAAATAATTATAAAATTGAAGATGCCTTTTCAAGTTATAATTATACTTTGATACTTACAATTTCTAGAGTTTCTAACATTGTGCATCTCAGGTGGTGTTGGAAGAGGTCACAGAGAAAACTTGACTGCCAGTTGACCCTTGAGCTGAACCCAGGCAATTGAAGGCCCCTCATCCCTGCCCTTGACCTTGGAATGTACATTCAGTCCACTTTGCTCAGGATAGGAGTCTCTTTCAAGGAAACATCTTCAAGAGAGTAAAGTGTTGAGACCATTTGACTCAACATTTGACTAGATCAGTTAAAGCCTTTATATAAATTGTTAAGATTATGGCATGTGCCAGCAGAGATCAGCTCATCTTGTGGTCACCCAGCACAAGCTTTGCATTGTACATTTTCTTGCTTAGTAAAGCTAACCCTACCATTCTGGAACAGGCTGCCTCTTTCTTCCATATCTCCTTGCCCTCTGTGTATGGAAGGCAGTGTTAGATTTTTACCTTGGAGGCTCCTGAGTATGCTTCCTAGCAACAAGTCATGTGAGGTTGCAAACCAAGTGATATTTTCCATCCTTCTACCACTTTTCCTGCCTGAAAGTTTCTATTTTAGCCATGACTTCTTTATGTTAATCCATTCTTATTGACCATCAGATGTGCATCTTTGTGATTTTTTGCCCTTAGAAAGATACATAAGTGGTATGCTTTATGAGACCTACATTTCTAAAATTATATTGTTTTTATCCTTGCAAATAAATACAATATTGGGTTATGCTATTATTTTTTTAAAGTTTATTTTATAGATTTTTAGAGAGAAAGGAAGGGAGAAAGAGAGAGACATGAACATAGATCTGCTCCTGTATATGCCCTGACCAGGGATCAAAACGGCAACCTCTGTGCTTCGGGGTGATGCTCTAACCAACCAAGCTATCTGGCCATGGCTGCTATGACTTTTATACCTGTTACATTATAGTTATTACCACTATATATCTTCTAAAAATCTTCAGCATTGTGCATTTCTGGTAGGACAAGAAGAGAGAGGACAAGGTTATAAATATTTTTTTTCATTGATTTGAGAGAGAGATAGAGAAGAAGGGGAAGAGAGAGAGGGAGAGGATGGGGGCAGGAAATGGCAGAGAAGAATCATCTTGTTCCACTTACTTGTTCCATTTTTTATTTGTGATAAATATGCTTCTCCATCAACAGTAATTAAGTCATAGCAAAGGAAGTGGGCTGGTAGACGGAAACCTGGGCATTAACAGAAAAAGGACAAGGGAATTACCTAGAGTATCATCCTAGGAAAGTATTTCTAGAATGTGGCCACCAGACTATTTTGTGATAGTCTCTAACCTAACTCCTCAAATATTTCACCATTTCAGAAACCATGTCCTAACGGGAATACAACCTTTAAAAAGGTTATATTACAAACCTTAGACAAATCTTCTTTGCTTGACCCTCTTTTCACTCTCAAAATCTGTTTCCTTGAGTAAAACACTTTTAGCTCATTTGATTACTTTTTCTGGTATTCATTCCTACAGTCATAAATTGTATGCTAATTCTACAAATCACTTATTGTCTGGATGTCATTTTCAAAACATCTAAAGATCAAAAGGTGAAGATTAAATGATTAGTTTCCACTTCCACTCTTTCCCTCTTCTCTTAAACTATTTATCCAAAATTATTAGAAATTATAAGCTTGTGTTCTGTGATGGCATTTCCTTAGCTGAATAACATTTTTCTTTCCCCCAGAATGAGTAGTTTATATAGTTTTGATACCTTTATATGGATACATTATATTTATAGGATATATATTTGTTATATTTGTATGATACCGTTTTTGAAAGTGTATTCATTCTGGAATACTCTGTTGCCTCACTTCAATCAGGACTTTGTACTACCTTGACAAATTATATAGCTGGCTTCCTTGTCCTTCTTTAGACTGACCCTAGAAATCCTCTATGTTTCTCTCCTATGTTTGAATCTTTGTTTTCTGTAGGCTTCATCTTGTCCTAGATTGCCACAGAAATGTCATTGCTTCTAGGATCAACAGACAGAAATCATAAATTTATAATGCTATTTCTAATTTCAATGCTGTAGTTGAAGGTTATTCTTTGCCTTTTACCATTTCCATATTTGCATTTCTTTCTTTCACGTTATAAACCCTGACTCCCAACAATATTATTCAATGTTTTTATTTGCTTAGTCTTACAATATATGTAGTACAGAATCAGAATTAATATAGTTATTAAAATACTGTATAAAATGTCTTTAAGATTTGTTTTTATTTCTTTTTTCCCATTAGATTGTGGATATGTAAAATATTATGTTTAAAAGTTATGTGGGAATGGTACTCAGATGGGAGGGGAGTTGGGGAAACAGATGACAAGATGAAAGGGATTAAGAAGTACAAATGGACAGTTATAAAAATAGTCATGGGGATATAAAGTATAGCATAGGAAAATAGTAATATTGAAATAACTATTATGATACCAGATGAATAGTAGACTTATCATAAGGTATATAAATATCTAATCACTATGTTGTACACCTGAAACTAATATTGTATGTCAACTGTAATTGAAAATTAAATTAAAAAAAAAAGGAAGGAAATTCTGTCTCAAGCCACAACATGAATGAAAATTGACATCATTATTCTCAGACAAATAAGCCACATGGTATAAAATTTCACTTTTTGAGGTTCCTATTGTAGTCAAGCTTATAGGGACAGAAAGAAGAATGATGACTGCTAGGAGATGGGGGAGGTGAGAAGGGGAGGGATTGTTTAATGGATGGATATGGAGTTTCTGTTTTCCAAAATGCAGAGAGTTCTGGAGATGGATGGTGGTGATGGTTGCACAACAATGTGAAGTATTTAATACCACTGAACTGTGCACTTAAAAAAGGAGTAACATAATTTTGTGTTATGTCCATTTTACCGCAATAGTTTTATTTTAAAAATAAATTGAAACTGTATGAGACAACATAGCAAAATCTCCATATTCAATGTCCTAGCAAGACAAGTCTCTCAGTCTACAGGCTTATATTCTCCTGAAAATGTCCATGTCTTTGTAGAAGAGCAATATTATTTTATTGTTGTAGAAAATTATCTTTCTCTGAATAAGTTTGTATGTTTCAAGAAATTTTTTTTCATAACTATATGCCAGGAATATATACAAATTAGTATCTCTGGGCTCAATCTTGTGATCCTCTGCTTAATCTGTTCAGTTTATGTTTAAACTGAATAGCTCTACAGCTCTATTTCCCTTCCCCAACATGAGTCTGCTGCTTACTCTAAATTTAGGGACATTTATTGTGTACAGGGGAGTGAAAGTTTGGGTACATAAGCCAAAATTATAATATTATTTCAATTATTTAAAGGAATCAATAAATGATCACTATTAGGGAAAAAAAGTACTAGGTTGTTTAATATAAACACATCAGAAAGCTTTTCCTAGATAGGCTGTCTGCATCAACAGAATGCTTACTGTCTTGAGCCCACCAACTGCCTAAAAAGTAAAACCGAGCAAGCTGCTCTGGAGAGTCCAGATGGGCAGCTCTATAGGATGGTAGATCCGGAGGGAGCTGTCAGTCGCTGACTGTGTGAGTGCTCTCCAACAGGGCTCACTCATTATTCTACTGCCCACCATGGATATTAAAAAGAAGGCATGTGTCATAATTATTTATTTATTCTAAAATATTCGTTGAGCAGGTAGGTACCATGTGCCATATGGTGTTCTAGAACCGGGGAGACAGAAGTGAATAAGAAAAAGTCCTTGTCCTCATGCAGCATCTATTCAGTAGGGCGAGAAATAAGGTGCACAAGTAAGCACTTAAATATCCACATGTTATTTCCTACAATAAAGTACTATGAGGGGAAAACTACGGTGATATAATAGAGAATCTGAGTTAAGGGATGTATTTTAGGACTATTATTGTGGAAGTCTTCTCCGAGAGATGACATTGAATATTAGACTTGGGAACTCATAGAGGGCCAATCATATGAGAAACCAGGAAAAGAAAGAGCCTTTTAGAAGAAAAAATAAAAATAAAGAACAGGGACTGAGTTTGGCACATTTGAGGAAGAGAATCAAGGCCAGAGAAAAACTGAATGGTTTGAGATGGTCAGAGAGGTCAGGAGGATCGAAATCATTTGTAATGGAAATGAGTTGAACTTCCCAACTGTAATGCAAGGTCATTAGAGAGTATTAATGGACAAGTGATCTAAATGGATTCTTGCTTCTAAAAGATTACAGGCTGATTTAGCACATAACTGGGAGTAGAAGGAAGGAAACCAATTAGCAGGTGGCTTACTAAAAATTAGTGGCAACTTTGATCAGAGCAGTAGCTGTGTGATACATTATATAATCTGGGGGAATGGTTAATAGGAATTATTAATGGAATAGATAAGTGAGAAAAAGGAAAGAATGGAAGATGAATTCTAGATTTTGGACTTGAGCATCTAATTCAACTTTGGGAAAATAATCCAACTTTGGCATTTAATGTTGCAGAAATTGTTGCCAATACACTTTAGTGTGATATCAAAGGGAAGGAGGAAAAATGAAAAAACTAAAAAGAAGACTGGTAGGAAGTTTCCATTTCTTTTGTTGCATTGGGTCAAAATGTATGGTTTAATTTCACAGTGTTATTGAGGTCTGCAGGGATTCGGCTGATGGTCCAAGAGCAGCTGCTTCTGCTGCAACCTGCCACAGCCTGTGCACCATGTTATCACATCGTCTTCTCTGAGAGGTGACACTTAAGATGAGACTTGAGAAATCATAGAATTCTAATCATGTAAAGAGCCAGTGAAGAATCTTTTAAAAAAACGGAACAGCAACTGAGCTTGGCATGTTTGAGGTACAGAACCAAGGCCAATGTGGCCAGTGCACATTTAGCAAAGAGCTGAGTGATTGGAAATAAGGTCAGAGAAGTAGGGAGGGGCCAGGCCGTTTGTAATAGAAAAGAGTTTGATGTTCAAACTGTAGCTCAAGTGTTACAGAGGGAGAAAGAATTCAGTAAAGAGACAAAGTGCATTAAGCAAAGAAAGGATTTATTAGCACTGCAGGAACAAAGAGAAAAAGGGACCTTGAAAACAGATTCAGGGGTTAGCCCTGAATGAACTGCCGCTGCTGACTGTTCCCCTGGTTGCAAGTCTGGTGGGGTCCCTTAGAGTTTAGAAGGAAGAGAGAGGTAAGGAAAACACTCCTGGGAGGGAAAGGAGGGAGGAGGGGGAAGAAAAAGGCGCAGACATGTTCCTGGAAGGGGGAGTGCCCTGGGACCTCAGTCCTAAGGGACTTTAAGGGTAGGGTTTTAGGGGAGATCCAAAGGGAGATCTCAGTAGAATCTCATCAGTTTTCCAGGTGTGTCTTTTACGGTTGTAATCATTACTGATTGCTTGGTGCCAAGGCAGCGGGTCATTAGTCAATGCAGCTGGTTCTGAAGTCAGCCATGACTTTCTTTTATCTGGTTTTGCTGCTTTTCTAGGCCTAAAGGGAAAACACAACTGAGACTTAGATGCTATCCCTAGAGGTTAATGCTTAAGCACTATTCTTCGACTTTCTTGTTTGTTCTTCCTCTAAGGGGGTCTAAAACCAGAGGACTAGTAACATGCAGGGGGGAGGGGGAGGAGATGGTTAGAGGAGGGTCTGAATCCCATGACCAGCAATATGAAATCAGGGGTTCTGAGCCACATGACCAGCTAAGGGAGGAAAGGTCACCCTGGGGGCGAGATCCTTGTTCTCCCAGCTTTCCCCCATTGCCAGGCACTCAAGGACTTAAATAGGAGGGGAGTCTCAGAGAAAGAGGGAACCCAGGTGGAGTAATCCTAGCTCCAACAACCCATATTGCCCATAAATTCTGTTGACCTCTACCAAACATCCTTTACAAAGAACTGAAACACACGAAAACTCTAGCCTCTCCTATCATTTTCAAGTACACAATTCCAATGAAGCACTGCAGTCTCCTTTTCCTTTTCTCACTGACCTGACCTATGTTCTATTTCTTTGAGTTCATACTAGACCTCTGTTATTCAACAAAGGCATTCTTGATAGTATAAGAACCACCTATTTAACCTTGAGTGTCTAAAAGAATTGTGAATAGCTATAGCAACATAGAAAAGACATTCAGGCATTTAGGTAAACTGGGAAGGTAAGATAAGCAGCTTTTAGCTTATCACAATTATGTGTATATGATTGACATATACATATATATCTATAATAAAATATATGACATATATGACATATTGATATAATAGGCAGTTAGACAGACATGAGTGGGATAGGAACAATAAGCCAGGTACAGAAAGTCACCAGGGCAGAGAGTCTTGGGTACCTATTAACTGGTAAAACTGGGCTGTGACCTTGGCTCCAGGGTGACCTTTAGTTCCTTAGCATATTGCAGGTCTTGTGGTTTAGGACCTCTGACCTTTTATATTACTGATCATGTGGTTCAGACCCTCTCCTGACCCTTTCTCCCTTGGCATGTCACTAGTCATGTGGTTGATCCCTTAGAAGAAGAATAAGGGAGCCAGACAATAGCTTCATAGGACTCCCATACAAGCCCTTGCATACCAACAATAAGCCCTAGAGACAACATCTAAGCCTCTGTTGTGTTTCAGCTCCAGGCCCAGAAAAGCAGCAAGACCAGGCTGGAAGACACCATGGCTGACATCAGAAACAGCTGTGATGACTAATGATGATCCCCTACCCTGGTACTGACCAATCAGTGGAGCTCATGACCATGAGAAAGATGGTGAATATTCTATTGAGATCTCCACTGAGACCTACAGATAAAAATCCTCAAGATGAAGGACCCAGGAAGTCTTTTTGTCTCTAGAGCATGCCTGTGCCTTTCCCCACCCACTGCTTTCCCCAACATGCTCTCTCTCTCTCTCTCTCTATATATATATATATATATTTCTCTCTCTCTCTCTATTTCTCTCTCTCTCTCATGTGCACACCTGAATCTTTCCCTCCCCTTCCTTCAAGTTGTGTACCTTTGCTTTCTCTCTCCTAAGCAACACAGGCCTTTCTTTTCCTTCTGTAAATTGTTTCCTGAGCCCACACAGCCCAGCTGGCTCCCTCCTTTCTGTCTCACCTCTGTACCTTTCTAAATAAACTTTTGCTTATATTTGAGTCTTGGCTCTGAATTCTTTTTTACCCAAAACTAAAGAACTGAGGTCTAACATATAGTACTGCTCCCCATGAACAATATTACTAAAATATATAAATCAACCCCCTGCCACCACTGCCATGTAGAAAACCAGTTGAAAAGGAGTGCTGGATTGGGCCAATTTTATCTCAGTAAAAATTGGTACACACTTTGGGGGAAAAATAATTATGTTCAAATGAAGGTTAAGGTAAATTTACTTTTAATCAGAGCTTAAAAGATAATTGGATGGTGGCTAAATGCTCACATTTACCAGCAGCAGATAATGCTACCTCTTAAACTATGCTTTGTATCGTCCTTGGGCGCTGAGGTCCTGCTCTATGTGTTCCTCCTATCATTACGGAATGCACAAAGGAAGGGCAGCAGAACAAATGGAATGACATTTACAACCTCATTTTCTTCTGAAGCAAGCAAGAATTCAGTGTCCCAAAATTTAAATTTTATACTTCTCTACTTATCTAGGTTGATTTATAATTTCCTGCACTTTTATCACCAACTTGCCATATTTTTTACAATTAACCTTTAAGTTAATAGCTCATTAAGATAAAAAGTGATAGGGATGTTCTTTCTATAGTAACTGTTAATGTTACCCCTCCAAAAATCTATGTTTTCCATTTAAAATATAAGCAAACTAAAAAATTATATTTCTTAATTATAAAACTGTATCTCTACTATTCCTTACCCTTTATCTAGTTAATTTCTATTTGTGTTTAAAAAGTTGATCAATATGTCACCTTTACTGTAGGTTTCTCAGATAGATAACATGTAACAGAAGAAGGTAGAGGGAAGTAGCTTGTTTTTTATGTCTTACCAGGATTCCCAATCAACAAAATATCACCCTTGTTTTCAAGTAGCTTTTTACTTGCAGTGAAGAGAGCTATACCAGAAAATGATTGCAATAAAATGTTACACCCACCCATGATAAATTTATGTGTAAAGGCTCTACAATTGGTTATGCCTCGTTTATTTGAGGAATAATGAGAAGGCTAATGCTGTTTCTAATCTATTTTTTTAATTTCTTTATGCTTATGCTTTAACATAATCAAATTATCTCAATACTTGACTGTGTCTTGCTATTTTACATTATATATATTTCACTTTTTTTTACAACTAGATTTTAGCTTAAATTTTTAGATACTCACAATTCTTCCTTTTACAGTTCACATAAACATATTTTCTTGTCCTCTCCCAGGCATATAGAAGTTCTATTTCATAATATTTCTTTGTAACTTGTATCAAGATAATTATTTAATTTTGGACATTTTGAGTTTGATATATTTTTTCATCAAAGTTGAAAAATTTACTAAAGAAATGGCTTTATGTGTCTGCAGTGCAGGGTAGATCCAAAATTGGAGAGAGAGGTGTAGAAAAAGTATCTACAGGAGGAAGCTGAAACCAGAAGAATATATAATATCACACAAGAGAAAAGATGAAGTGTTAATAGAGTCAAGAAACAGACTCAATATTCTTCATAAAATTGGTAGGGAGAGAGGGAGAGAGAGAAAGGACAGGGAAGGGAAGGGAACAGAAAGGAACAGAGGGAAGAGAATTTTGAGAAAGAGCTTTAGAGTTCTTAGAGACTTAGGAAGAAAACCAAGAAAGAAAGACATGTGGGGGTCACAGTGGAAAATTTTCAGTTTTCAGGGTTTTGTACTATAATTAAAAGAAAATTCAGGGTCAGACTAATTTTTTTATAAGCAATACTTGAACATATTTTTATAATAAAAGGAAGTATAAAAATGGATGTTAAAATGTGAAAGATATAAACCATAATTGCTGAGAAGAAGACAGGAGGAGAAGGGTGAAAAAAACGCTAATATTTTGGGTTATAACCTTCCATTGGAACATCCATGAAAATTCAGGGAGAATTTGTAATTGCAAAGCCTAATAAACTGATAACATCAAACAATAATTTGTCAATTTCTGGGTTGATTTATTTACAACTGTTATGTCTCCTAACTTTCATACTTTTATTTATTTATTTATTTATTTATTTATTTATTTATTTATTTATTTATTTATTTTCATTTTTCCGAAGCTGGAAACGGGGAGGCAGTCAGACAGACTCCCGCATGCGCCCGACCGGGATCCACCTGGCATGCCCACCAGGGGGCGATGTTCTGCCCCTCAGGGCGTCGCTCTGTTGCCTCCAGAGCCATTCTAGCCCTTGAGGCAGAGGCCACAGAGCCATCCCCAGCGCCTGGGCCATCTTTGCTCCAATGGAGCCTTGGCTGCGGGAGGGGAAGAGAGAGACAGAGAGGAAGGAGGGGGAGGGGTGGAGAAGCAGATGGGCGCTTCTCCTGTGTGCCCTGGCGGGGAATTGAACCTGAGACTCCTGCACGCCAGGCCGACGCTCTACCACTGAGCCAACTGGCCAGGGCCACTTTTATACTTTTTATAATGATCATGTATGACTTATTTCATTGCTTTGGGTTACCCAGGAAACAGATTCTAGAATGAAAGATTGTGTACAGAAAATGAGTGGGGAAAATATCCATTATAGACAAATTTTTTCTTTTTGCTCTTGAACATAGTTATAATAGCAGTTTAAAAATCCTTGTCTGCTAATTTCAGTATCTGCCTTTACTTTTAAGCATGAGTAACATTTTTGGAGGGTTTTTTTTCTTCTATTTTTTGAGAAGAGTGTCAGGAGGAGGCAGGTATGTCTACTGATTTTAAATTACATGCTTGACATTTCGATGAGATTGCAGAGATACTGGATTCTGTTGTGTATTTTGAAGAGTAGTTATATGTTTTACTTGTTCAGTGTAGAGAACAGTTAAGTTGGCTACACTCAAGTTCCAAACTCTGTCTCATATTTGGCAGGCAGCAGTTGAAATTTCTGCTAAGTTATTATATCAGGGGTCCTCAGGTTACGACAATCTCGACAGAGGATGGTTCAAGTTTACGACACTCATTCCCATGAAAACTTAAAAAAATTATAAGTGTGTTTCAGCTTATGCCATGTGTGCATTGTACTTATAGGCTACATGGACAGACTAGTTTGATTGCACATGGTGAAAGAATATACAATATTCTTTTTCTGTGGCTTCATTGTGTTTTTATGTTCTAGATTATGATTTTACAACTGTGTTAGAATAGGTAATTGACTTAGGCTAGGGTGTTTTTTGACATAAACAAAATTCAGGTAACATCACTGTCACAGGAATGAAACTGTGTCATAATCCCAGAACCCCCTGTACTAGTTTTCGATGGTTACTATAATGAATTGTCTCTACAACAAAACAACAAGAATAACAAAAAGAAATAATTGTGTTCTCACTTTTATCAACAAAATATCTTAAAGCAACAAAAATGTATTCTCTCATACTTCTGGAGTCCAGAATGTCCAAATCAATATCACTGGACCAAAATCAAAGAGTCAGCATGGCCACCCTACCTCCAGAAATTTAGGGAAAATTCTTGTTTTTTTGCTTCTTCCAGCTTCTGATGGTATAGGGATTCCTTGGCATATGGCTGCATTACTTCCATTTTTAAGGTCAATATCCTCAAATCTCTCTCTGTTCTGTCTTCACGTCACCTTCTGCTCTGTGTATAGTAAAATCTCATTCTGTCTTACTCTTAGAATACATGTGATTGCATTTAGGACCCAGCTGGATAATCCAGGATAATCTCCCCACATTAAGATCTTTAATCACTTTTGCAAAGACTTTGCCATATAAGGTAACGTCTACAGGTTTCAGAGGGTGAGGGCCATTAGCCTGATATAGTTCTTTTTTAGCCTTATCTGGCTGCTTGGATTGTGTGCTGCATATATGTGGTTCCGGAGATAGGTTAAGATTTGGGTAGAGTTTATACTCTGAATTGGGGTACTCTACCATTCTGAATCTCTCCTTTCCAGGATATCCCTGTCTCATTTTCTTTCTTCTGTTATTATCCAGAACTCTGTTCTTCAGTTCTTTAAACCAGGTAAATATTCAGCGAGGGGCAGAAGTAGGTTTACAGTTGTGAGTACGTGAAACACAGAGTTTATTTTTGTATTATTTATTAATTACTGTATTATTTATTTTCCATATGAACAACTATAAGCCTACTTTTGTCAACCCCTGAATATAAAGATCCATCTATTTTGTTTGGAACTTCCTGGGACCTTTTCTGAAGCCCAAAGCTGTATAAATTGGGTAGCTCACTGCCTGCCAGTCTCTTTTTTCCACACAAAGACAGCTCTTCAGGTTCTTTCTGCTCAGGGTTATTCTCCAGTGCTCTCATGTAGTTTTTGTCTTCCTCCCAAGGCTTATGGTTTGTATCTATGTACAGAGTAGATATTCAGTAGTACCTATTTCTCTATTACCAGAAGCTGATCTTCCATACTCTCTTTGAGTACAATGGGACATTTACTAAAAGTGCAAATGTTACATTATAAAAAAGCCTCAATAAAAAGTTGAAATTCTTTTAGAGTACTTTTTTGAAAACAATACAATTAAACTAACATTTTCAAACAAAAAGATAAATAGAAAGACCTGAAGTGACTATAAATTAAGCCATGTACTTTTAAGTTATCTTTGGATCAAAAAAGAAAGAAAGCAGACATTAGAGAATATTTGAACTGAATAACAATGAAGATAAGACATATTAAACTTGTCAGATATACTAAAGCACTACTTAAAGAAAATATTATAGCCTTAAAGCCAAATATTAAAAAAAGGAAGGCTGAAAAATCAATAACACATACTTCCATTTCAAGCATAGAGGAAGAAAACTAAGTAAGAGGAAGGAAACGATAACCATAAGAACACAAATCAATAAAACACAAAACAAACATACATTAGAGAAAAATACTAAAGTTAAAATTGATATTTAAAATGGATTAATAAAAATTTTAAACCATGGAAAATTGACAAGGGAAAACACACAATTTATCAATACTGAGAATAAAAATTGGATTGTCAGCACAGATCCAATAGGTATGAAACACATAAGAGGGGAATAGTATGAATAGCTTTAGGCGAATCTATTGGAAGGAAATGGACAAATTCTTTCCTTTGTTTCTTTTCTTTGCTTTTGTTTGTTTTGGGGGTAGGACCTATGCTTGGGTAGATGATCTTTATAAAGATTCTGACACCATGTTCTTAGCAAATAATTTTATATTATGTAACTTTGCCCCTCATTTTATAGCATAAGAAACTAAAGCTTCAAGTCCTGTTTCTCTTTTCTTAGCTACTTACTGGTGAAGAGTAGAACAAAGATCTAATGTCCCAACCTACAAGTACTCCAGATGCTGAAGTTATCCATCATTTCATGAACATCCTAAAGAAAATGGAATTTTCAGTATCTATAATGGCAGCTAGAATAGAAGAGAAAGGGCATCTTAATTAAGGTTGACAGTGAGAGTTCATAATAATACCTGACTGCCTCCTCTCCATGAGTAATAGAGACTTGAAACTTCAGTGTAACAATTGAAGATTGGCCTCTCTGTAGGAGTCCCATGAGTAGAAAGAATTTGGAGGACATATTGGCTAGGAAGTAAGGACTAACACACATTTTTATTATCTTGTATATTAAATATTAAAGAGAATTGGTGAACTCGATTGTGAAATGATGGAATCTGTATGATGATGGGTTTGCAGTATTAGCATGGGTTTTTTCTGCAAATCTGCCCCTTCAGTGCACAGCAGTCACTCACAAAACAAAAGCCATTCTAATCTCATCCTTAATCTCTGAAAAGATTGTGGTGGCCCTGAGTGAGGAGCAAGCTGCTGCTGCTGACTATATTTCCAGAATGTAGGGGTGTGTGTGCGCACACATGCATCTCTTTGCCTCTGTTCACAGTTGGCTTTGTAAGAGCTAGGTCAGTGGGCTGATGTGATGATCTCTAAGATGCTATAGTCTGGATTTAGCATGACTCCTTCAAACTGGTGGGCAGAGCCTCTCTTTTCTTTCTGCTGTGTTGAGTTGAGCTTGAAATTTTGATTGGAAAACACCCTTTTTCCTTATTCACTCCCTTCTTTACTATATCATGTTATGCCAGCAACTGTGCTGGGAAGCTCTGAAGTGAGAAACTTGTGGGCAGAGCAGAGGAGAAAGAAAAGATGTGCATGCTGTGGAAAGCTATACTGTCGCTGAGTTTCCTCTCCTCGCACTGAGATTTAATTACTGGTTGGAGGAAATTAGGATATTTCAAGAATGAAAGCCAAGGCACACTGTAAGAAGCAAGGGATGGCAGAAAAATGCAATAATAAGGCCAAAGGAAGCTTAACAAAGTAATGCCCAATATATTGTGCTAAGGAATTCTGAGCGATTGGTGAATCAGAACCATTCAGGGAACAATGCAAACTTTTTCTACTGTCTTTTGAAGGTTTGCAAATAAGTTCTAAGGCTGGCTGTTAGATAAGGGGGATCAGATTAATGTTTCTGCAGTCCTTTTCTTCTCATTTTAGGGACAATAGGTGTCTGAGGCAATCTGCCTAGCTGACCACCCATTTCCATTAGCTTTCTTTATACCTCAACACCAGCCTGGATTACTCTGATCCCAATCTCATGAGGCAAACCCCAAATTGACAAGTGAACTGAGTGTTGGCTACTGACTATGCTCTGCTTACTTTCTAGTTAAAGTGACATGCTTTCATGTATTTTGTAGATGCTAGAGGGTGAGTATGCCACCGTCGGTCCTTAAAACTTCAAGAGGCTAGGTGGTTCAGGAAGGAAAAATGGAAAGAACTCTGCTTATAAAGAGACACCAGAAGAAGGTATTGCACTTTATGGTGAAAAAATTAATAAATAAATTGCCCTAAGATCTGGGTTCTAGACTTAGCTTTGACCCTGACTAGGTATATGACCTTAGTCAAATTATAATGTCTGAATCTCTACTTCATAGTATAATGGGTAAAACTCAATGGTTTCTATAGTTTTTCAAACTCTCACATTTTATAAGCCATATATTCACCAATAAGTATGTACTGGATGTCTTCTATATAGCAAGCACTATATACACATTTATTTTTTATTACCTTTACATTTCTTTTCTTATTTAAATTTCCTCAGTTGTGAAATGGGGCTAATAATGAATCTCTTGCTTACTAAAGAGGGGGATTTGTTTCTGAAAGTGACTTGGAAATGTAAAATGCTCTACAGCACATATTTTGGTGTCTAATGATATACATAAGATATGCAGGTTTTCTCTCTAAGATAATAACCAATAACCTACAGAGACCCTATTTTAACTGAGCATATATGAGGTGCCTGATGACAAGATAGAAATTATCCAAATTATGTTCCAAAGTCATGTGTAATTATATCAGTAAATACACAAAGTATCATTGTTTGAAGAACAAAAAATGAATGTGCTCATAAGAGTCTGCCTATCTCATTCATCTCTGTTTGCTGAAGGAATGAATGAATTAAAGAATAAGAGAGTGAGTCTAGCAGAGATTTCTTTACAATTCTTTTGATTTTCTGTTTCCACTCCTGTGCTAACCTCAGTGCTCATTTATGTCCTCTGCATGGCATTCTTCCCTTTCTTCACTGCTTAAATCCAGAGGAGATCTGTGGAGTTCATTGTGTCAAATGTTTAGGTATCAAGAAATATTAGTGTTGAAAATATATATTATACATTCCCAGTTACAATGTTTTACTCTCTTAATTGCTTCCTGAGTCCCTCTTTAACACGCTGAATGTATTATTCTTGTTTAGAACCCTAGCATCTAACACTGGGTGTGGCATAGAATAAGTGCTCAGTAAATGCACTAAGTAATGACTTATTTGTCCAATTCAGTGGGATAATTGGTGTAGGTGCCTGAGGTAGAAATGCAAGACTAATGGCCATATTATGTAGAAACATGACTGATGGGATTTTGAAACTTGCCATTGCATTTTGGTTATTCCCATTCAGTGTTAAGAGGATTCCTGGCATAAGAATATATATATATATTGAGCACTGAAAATTCTCTGTAGGGTTCTCTTCCACTTCCAAAAACATTAATTTGTTTTTTACAGTTTTATAAAGAGAACACTTTAGGAAGACTCTGGCCTAATAGTAGTAACAATCATAGCACTAAAGTAGTAACAATCATAGCACTAAAGCTAAGAGCCTAAAGTGATTTAGCATTTAATAATAGTATCATATTCTCTAATAGGTCACTAGACACAAGCTCTTGAGAATGGGAGTTGTGTCTTATGCTCAGCATTAGTTAAGATAATTAATTAATGTGGATGAAAAATTTGGCTATTTGGCAGACAGAATACAGCCTGGAAGGGAGATTGTTTTTTATATGGCACTAAAATAAGACACTTCTTTACCCCCCACTTTACCTGTGATCTTTCTGTCACTTTCCCTGTTTAAGTAGTCCCTTGAATTTCACTGCTCCTAGACCAATGGCAAAGATGGAAGATGGTCACAAAGTTGTTTTGCCCTGAACCTAAAAGGCAGACTTGAGATCACGTAGGTGTGGATTGCCTTGTCCCTGCTCTGCAGCCTTGGGATTTAAGCACAAACGGATTGATGAGCTAATATCAGTAGAAAGGAAACAGACAGTCAGTCTGGTGGTATTTTAAGACTTTTGCTACCAAATGAACTGACCAAGGCAAGTCCTTTATGCAGTTTGGTCCTAATTTCCTTCACTTTTTCTTTAGAGGTTATTACGCAAACTTTCCTATTTGAAACACTGCTCCTATCAGGGGATATGTGGGAGTCTCTCTGTACTATAGAATAAGCAGTTTAACCTTGTCTTTACATGAAAAACTGACATGTTGCATTTAGACAAAAATGGGAACTTGAAACTAATAAGCAAAACTCTCATCTCTTTTTTTTCCCCCTTGTGATTTAGTTTTTACATAAGTATATGCATTTTCCTATTTTTCTCCATTCTTAACCGAGGATCTTGCTTCTCTATCAAGGCATTGCCCCTGATATTTTTGCCTGTCAAATCTCTTAGAGCAGATGGTCCCTTCAGGGAGGCTCTGGAAGTGTTGGGTGTCTGCTCATGTCTGGCCTCTCCTTCCCTCTTGGGGTCTCAGATGACAAGTCATCAAACCAGTTTCCCTCTTCTTAGGGGTCCTTGATCCAGTAGCAGCCGATTTTGGTTCCAAGCACTGCAGAGACCCTTTGCAGCTGGGTTTAGCAGCTACCTCGTCCGCAAAGCCCTGGTCCTGGGATGAGAGTGACATCCACTCTTTCCAATCAGAGACGCGGATTTCTCTTCGGTGTCCGCCCCACTTTCCCCGCGACGCCAATAACCGCTCTAAAAGGCCCGGCGTCTGCTGTCAAGTAGCTCTGGTGGGCTCGACCCAGGCGTGGAGGGGCGCCGGCTGGGGAGATGCGCTCTCAGGTGTTTGCAGCGGAAGTGGGAAACCTGTAGGTGATGGTCCAGCTGTGCCGCGCCGGGCGAGCAGGAGCAGGGAACAGGTAGGAGACAGGACTTTTCCTTCTTTGCAGATAGGGTAAAAAAAAATGCGTATTTTTACGCTACTGTTGCTTTCCCTTCCCCCAATCTTGCCCCGCCTTCGTCACCCCCAAATCTCCATGAGGTCGCTGCAGCTTTGGTCGTGAATGACTGGGGTGCAGGGAGTCTGGTGCTGGGAAGGAGGTGCGCAGGATGCTGCAGCCCCGGGTCACGGGCGGAGGGGGCGGCAGTGCCGGAGCAGAGGGGACGAGCCCCCATCTGTGTCTCCTCAACTTTCAGGCTTCTGCTCCCACCGCCGGTGACGCCGCGGAGACGTGCCTTGTCGGCCGGGTGGGGAGGGTCTGGGGGAGCAGACGTGTCGCCCCGGGAACTCGTGCGTCTTCTAGATCGGGAAGAGCTCTCCTCCCCGCGCCGTCCGTACCTACCCTTCTCCCTCTGCTACCTTGCCTCTAGACTCTAGCACATCCCAGAAAAAAAAATCGGGAATGACAGCGCTGAGTGGAAAAGGGGCTTGTTTGTTTCCTCTGCTAAAAGCTGGCTCCCTTCGAGAGTGGGGGCTGGGGGAAAATCCTGCAACTCGAGGGCTATGTTTGGATTAATTGCGCCTCTATTGAGAGGACATGGACCCTTCTCCCAGCTCTGCGGCAGACTGAGCAGGGGAGAGACAGCAAAGGCTTTGCCTCTTCTCTCCTAGCCTGGCGTTGTCTCCTGGGAACCACCTTCTCGCCTAGTTTCTGAAAGGTGGGTTTATCCACGGGGATTCCCCGAGTCGGGTAATTGTGCCCGGATGAGCTCGCGGTGGATGCGAGGCAGCCTCCCTGGGTGACCGCATCTGGGAGGTAGGTGTTGGCCCAGTGCCGGTTCCTGCCAGAGTCAGATTGCTGGAAGCAGTAGGCAGAAGAACTGCAGAGAAATTAGACCCTGCTGCATCACTTTCGGGAGCTGATGACACCTAGCTTTGAAAATGACTGAAAAATTGGGGTAATGGGAAAGAGAGATTGTGGAGAGCTGCAATCTTTTCTCATTTACGCATGCCAGATCCAGCATGGGCATCTGTGTGTGCACATCTCCAAGGTGGAGCTATATATAGCTCCTGCACACCCAGCCCTGTTCGCCTGCTGCCGAGCAGGCTGCCTTGGCCTTCTGAAGCAATCTGGAGGAACTGAGTGGGAGGGGCAAAAGGACTGAGATTCTCCGCCGGCCGAAAAAGCCGAAAAAGATAGGCTCAGTCTGAGGAAGCCCGGCATGAAACAATGTTTCTGCAGTGCACATGAAGATCAATAATTCCAAATATTGTTACGAATACATTCGTAGAGTGCTATTTGATATTCATCTATTTTCCTGCATTTTTCAGCTTCATGGTATACCTACGAACCTTACCAGCTTGAAATATAACATACATATAAAAAAAATACATGTCGTATCTGGGATACTTTATTAAACTCATTAGAGCATAATGGTTTGCTTATGCCTGTACCTTGATGTTCAGTAGTAAATTTATTTGGATGGTAACTTATAGCTATCAGCATTTAAGGATCTGGGGCAAAAGGATCCACCTGCTTTATAGGATGTAGGACTAAGGGACCCTTAGAATCTTTGGAGTAGTTTCAATATGTTTCTCTGTATAAATTTTACTTGTGGACCTGATATTTAAACTTGTACAGTACTGCTGTTTCACATCATATCAATTTGTGCTACATGGACTTTTTTTTTTTATAAATGTATGTGCATTTATTTTTTCCATTGACTGAAATTATTTAATTCTGTTAGTAACATTTCCATTTTCTTAGATGAGTAAACTAGGATTTAAAGGACACAGGTAATGTGCCTACAATCTTCCAAAAATCCATCATTTTAACCCTAATTTTCTAACAACCTAACTTGAATTATATTGTGTAGCAGTTTTTTTTCAAATAGAATATTTCAGCTTCTTACGGTTTTTGGTCCTGGTGACAAAATTTGGTCAATGTTAATACCAGTAATAATACAGGCCAATGTTATTCAGTTATTTAGACACAGTCTTATTTTGTTTCTTCAAGCTTATTGTAGTGTGACTTGTCTTCTAATTAGCTAGGAAGTCCTTTGGAAGACAAGACAATTACCATTGGATACAGTTCTAAGTAGGCTTAAAGATTCTTATCCAGGAAGCGTTATCATAAGGAGTTGTTTAGATAGATGCAGCAATTACTGGGAATAAATTATTAGTTGACAGAAGGCTATGTTTTGAGAACTACTTTTGGAAACTGCCTTTGGTTTCATTATTCTTTGCATGAGGAAAAGTGGATGACAGTAGTGTTTCTATATCCTTCCACAGAATGATTCAATTTTCCAATAAAGGTTATGACTTTGTACAGGTTATTCTATATATTCTCTCATATCTTGTGCCCCTTGAGGCCAACTAGAGATCAAGATGAAAGAAAGAAAACTCATATTTCTCTAGACAAAACATGCCATGTAATTGCCTTTTAAAAAATCAACAATGTCCATCCATTTTCATTTTCATTTCCCATTCATATTCATTTCTACATGTAAATTGGCCATGGTCTGTCCTATCACAGAATCCATCCTCCCTAACTTATCCATAAGCTCTGCTTCTTCATGTCAAATGTTTGTATTCTATTATTGATATATTGTTCATTTTCATCACTTCCAATCTGCCATTTTCCATATTGTTCCATCTTCTTGAAATTTTACTTGATACAACAATGATCTGGTATCATAATTTTTCTCTTACTTTTTCTACCATCCGTTCTTTGCATTCCTCCTTTCTCTTCTTCTTGCTTCTAGCTTTTTAATGACCCCCCCAAAGTAATGAAAATTTATTTTATTGGAAATAAAATTCTCCTTCTGCATTTCTTCTTCTAATCTCTTCTTTATTAGCCATTCCAAAATGCTATGCTAGTGGCTAAGAGCACAGGCTTTGGGTGGAAACCTACATATGTAAATATTTATGTATCATTATGCAGATAAGTGAATGTCAGTAAGTCAGATATAAAAACATTTACCTCAGTTTTTGTGGTTTATTTGGACATTAAGTGAGAAAATACATGTGTCATATTTAAGATAGGGCTTAGTCTATAGTAATTACTCATAAATAATAGCTATCAGTAGAAGTACTGTTTGCAGTAATGATAATGTACATAGTGAAAATAAGCTTTTGCTTTTTCCCTATCAATAATCATCACCCTTAAACTGGTTTTTAGCAAAGGTTTGTAATTAATTTTTTAAGACTTTCTCTCTCCTACATCAAAATGCCCACTATCTATTCAGTAACTAATTTATTTATTTTTTATTCTCAACTCCAGTTTGTATGTTTCTCTGGTTTTTTGTGTGTGTGATACCAGTTTCATCTGTTATTACACGCCTGAATTTGTGCTGTAGGCAATTTATCAAATGTATATGTCTCTCTGCTTTAATCTTTTCATCTTAATGCTGAATATTATTATTGATATAATATATTGTTAATTTATATTATTAGTTCTACTCTGCTTTGAAACTTTTGCTGTGCTTTACTTCGTATCTTAAAAAGTACTATCTTTGGATCAAGAATATTTGGGTTCAAATTCTGAGAATAGGATTAAGCAGTTGTGTGTCATTGAAAATATAGCAAGTGGATGGGACATTTCATTATGGTTGTATGAATGACCTATTGTGTAAAATTGTATTCAAAGGTATGTTAATTTAATATTACTTTAAAATAACATTTTTATAATTATGAGAAAATAATCTTTTAGGAAAAGTTGGAAATAAAAGAAAATTCTATGCAGAGAGATCTACTCTGCTGATGAAAATCTTTTGAAGGTCCTCTTGTTTTTTTTTATTATAAGATGCCTTGAGTCCTTTTCATTGTACCTGACATCCTTCATTAAATGTTCCCTGTTTACTTCTTTTCATGAATATTTATAAAAATTTACAGAATTGGGATTAGAGTGAATATTCACTACCTTTTTTCCTGTTTAACATCATACCCTGACCAGGCCATGGCACAGGGCATAGAGCATTGGCCTGGGATGTAGAAAACCCAGGTTTGAAACCCCGAGGTCACAGGCTTGAGTGTGGGCTCATCTGGCTTGAGCACGGGGTCGCTGACTTGAGCGTGGGATCATAGATATAACCCCATTGTTGCTGGCTTGAAGCCCAAGGTCACTGGCTTGAGCAAGGGTTCCCTAGCTCTACTGTAGCCCTCTGGTCAAGGCATATATGAGAAAGCAATCAATGAGTAACTAAACTGTTGCAATGAAAGATTTATGCTTTCACCTCTCTGCCTGTCTGTTCCTCTCTCTCTCGCTAAAAAATAAATAATCATAACATAAAAATTTATTTTTTTCAGTTAATGTTCCTAGGCATATTTTTATGGCTACTAAATATTTTTTTATATAGTCTTATGGTTGTATCTGGTCTTTCACCCTTATGAAAATAAATATAAGTATATATTAATCTTTGCATTTCTGATCATTTACTTACAATAACTTCTTACATATTATCTTGTCAAACACATAAATATATCCAGATACCTAATGCTTATTCCAGATAGCCCCAGAAAAAGGTTCATATACAAATTGATACTCAGTATAAACCAATATGGCAATATTCTTTCTTTTTTAAAAATTGATTTTAATAGCCCTGGCTGGTTGGCTCAATAGTATAGTATTGGCCCAGAGTGTGGAAGCCCTGGATTCTAATCCCCAGTTAGGGCACACAGGAGACGTGACCATCTACTTCTCCACCCCTCTCCCTTTCGCTTCTCTCTCTCTCTCTCTCTCCACTCTCTCTTCTTCTCCTGTAGCCATGGTTCGATTGAAGTGAGTTGGCCCTGAGAGCTGAAGGCCTCCACCTCAGGCACTAGGAAAGAGCTCAGTTGCTGAGCAATGGAGCAATGCCCCAGATGGGCAGAGCCACACCCCCTAGTGGGCTTGCTGGGTGGATCCTGGTCAGGGCACATGCGGGAGTCTCTCTGCCTCCCTTCCTCTCACTGAAAAAATTGATTTTAGAGAGAGGAAAAAAAAATAAACATCAACTTGTTCCAATTATACATTTGTTGATTCTTGTACATGCCCTAACTGGCAACCTTTGTATATCAGGAGGATGCTCCAACCAATGGAGCTACCCAGCCAGGGCCCAATATGGCTATATTCTTATTAACACTTGGAATTGTGCTTTAAAAAATTGACTATTTTGAGTAAAAATTGTATTTAGTTATTCTTTTAAGTTGTACTTCTATAATTTTGAATGAGTTCAAGAAATGTGTTCATGTTTATTGGTTCTGTGTATTTCTTAACTTGTGGATTATATTTGATTATTTCTTTATTGGAGTATTCATGTTTTCTTTAATAAAAAATCTATTATATATACTGTAAAAATTTTTCTCACCTTTTTTTTTCACCTTTTGTATTTTATGTTCTAGACATATAGAAATCTGTAACTTTATTGTAGTTTAACCTATGAATCTATTTGCAGTAGTATCTGTTATTGCTTTAAGGCTCAGAAAACTTTCTGCTACCTGATGTTAAATTGAATATAAAAACATACATGTAAGGGTGATATTGCTGAACTTCATTTCTTCTTTGAAGTGAGATTTAGCTTATGTATATATATCCCTTTGTGATGAAATGGCTCCTGGGGACATATAAAACGCACTTACAGTCTATTAAGATCCCATTATTATTTATGCAGCTCTCCCACGAAATGAATAGTACCTTAATTCTTTCTGAGCTACCACTGCCCATTTCAAAAATGCCACAGGGCAAACATACTATGGAAGTATTAATGATCAGGTTACTCAGCCAGAGCAGGCACATTGTTTGCACAATTATCTGAATGACTCAGGCACTAAATCTGCTTTTGCCAGGATTATCCAGATGGTCCTTAATTCACTAGATAATTGCTCACCACTGTAGTTGATTTTGTTGATGTAGACCTGACCATACCATTGCTTTTCCTGCACTGTTTGGCTACTATTCTCCAAATGCTTAGGGTTGGTTGCATTATAGCTTTTTTTTTTTTTTTTTTACGATAGGCAGTTTTCTTGGTTTGTAAGAGCATACCAGAGTTGTACAGAGCTTTGAGTGAAATTCAACTTTGCCAGTTATGATCTGTGTGATTTGGGGCAATTTATTTAATCTTTATGAGTCTTTGTTTTCTGTGTGGGAAATGATATTCAGAGTTCAGAGTCCCTATTTAAGTCCCCCTCTCTTGCAGTCTTCTTTTTTAGTATATTCTTCACACCATAGCCAGAGTTATCTTTCTAAAACCAAGCTCATCAAGTGCCTCCTCTGCTGAAAATCTTTTGAAGGTCCTCTTTTTATATATATATTTAATAATAAGATGCCTTGAGTCCTTTAATTGCACCTGACATTCTTTATTAAATGGTTCCTGTTTATTTCTTTAAGTTCATTTTCTCAATATCCGAAACTCTTTCGTCTCTAGTCTTTCACAATGCCAATCTTACTGACCTGTTCACACTTCCCCTGATGCATCATTGCTTTTCTCCCTTTTTCTAAATTCTTTTCTCCCTCCATAGTATATTCTCTGCTAGAAATAACCAGTCTCCTTGACTGCCCTTTAATTGATCTGCTAACCCATTTGAGGCTCATGTCAGCTGATACCTTCTCTAGGAGTCTTTCCTAAACTCCTGGGATGTTTTGAGCTTTTATTCAGTGCTTGCGTAACAACCTGTGGATACTTCAACCATAGCATTTACTACACTATAGTGCAGTGGTTCTCAAACTTTTTAAAGTCGGGGCACATTTAAAATCCTGCAAATAATTGTAGGTGCACTATATACAAATTTCTGAGAAATGTTATAATAATTAAGTCAAATATTAAAGGAAAAAATATAAAGTCCAAGCGTACTTTTATGGTAATTAAACAAAATAAATATGACAAAATTAAATTTATTCTGACATTAAAAAAACATTTTTATGTTACATTTTTTTGAGTTATGCTTTTTAGAATTTGTAAAAAAGAGGGGTTAAAAAATAAAAAAAGACAAAAATGTTATCTTTTTATATAAGGTCTACTGGAAAGTTCTGTCCATTTCTATCACAACAAGTTTCGACATGTAAGCACATGTTTATTTGGCTCATGTGTGCCTCTCTATTTTTATCACTTAATGTATACATACTGACATAGCAAATTAACTAAAACAAAGTTGATTCACGTTAGTCTTATGTGTGAAGCCATAGTGTACCCATGGCTACTGATAAAGTTCATTTACGCCACTGTAATTTTTATGAATTTCAACAAGGAAGAAATGCTACAGAAGCATGTCTGTCACATCCATCATATTCCCTGGACTTAGCACCCTCGTATCACTTGTTTTTGTCCTTACAAAATTTTTTGAAGGGCAAAAAATTCAAAAATGAAGAAGATATCAAACAAGTTCAATTTTTTGCATTAAAAGATAAAACATTTTTCAAAAATGGGATATACAACTTGCCCTCACGCTGGCAAGAAATCATTAATAATAATGGCAATTATATTATTTAATAAAGTTTATTGATGGTAAGAAAAATTTGTATTGTGTTTTATTCCAAAAACAGACAGAACTTTCCGGTAGACCTTAGTAAGATTTAGTAAATTCGGCAGGTCCTGGCATGAATGTGTTAAGTTTTTTCATTCTTGTGTTTATGAGAAACATGAGCCTGATGTGTCCTAGTGATTTCTTTAATGTTTGGGCATATATTTAAAAGGCAAACTCTCATTTCCTCATCAATACATTGAAGAATTCCTCTCTTTTTACTCTTGTGTTGAGTGCAGAAAACCCCCACCATACATATCATCTTAACTTTACACCAAACAAAAGATAGAAGAAACTTGCCTCCAGTCTTTCCGGGGAACATGAGGGGTAGTGTAAACAATCCAGCACCACAGTTTAACAGCCTTTTGCAACCTAATCAGGCAAGTGAGGTGGGGGGTTGGGCAGACTGTCAGTTTACAGCCAATTCCTCACACCTCTGTCCCCCCAAAATCTAAACTCCAAAAACCCTGTTGGTTTTTTGGTCCCCAACAGGCACATATTTCTCTGGAATACCATAAGGCGCACCTGGAAATCTTCCAGGGTGCACCAGTGCGTCCTGGTGCAACACTTTGAGAACCACTGCTATAGTGTAACTGTACTTGTCTATAACCCCCACTCAGTAAACCCTTGAGGATAGTGGCCATGCCTTATATTTCTTTGTGTCAAATGAAGGACCTGAAAATAGTTGATGCTCAACAAATATAAATAAATGAATTAAAGAAGATTAAGATTAAACTAATTTAATGATTTCAACAAATTAAGGATTTATATTTATACCTTGGAATAATAAATAAAAGCTAGAAGCTATGTCAATCTTCACCATTTTTCCAGAATTAACTTCCTGGTTTTGTTGACTTATACAACAAAATGGATTTAAAAAGAGCCCTTTGATAACTGATTTTATAATGAAGAGCCATACTTAGGACACTGCATAATTTCCAAATGTTAAATCAGTTTGAAAGTCTTCTAAATAATTTTGCATTTTAGAAGGAAGAAGAAATTTATAGTTACATGGCTAATATGGATACATAAATTTAGCTTGTTGAAGCTAAATATTGGCAAAGTTTATTCCCCTTCTCTTTATTTAAAAAAAAAAAGGTTTACCATGGTGTGGTGTCCAGCTGTTTACAAAGCGTAGTTACATGCATGACCTCATTTGATCCTTCAAAACAATTGTGAAAATTAGATAAAAAGATGTGATTATCTACATTTAACAGTAAAGAAACAAGCTCCGAGAAATAAGTAATTTGCCTAAGATAATATAATAGTGTCATAGCTTGAAAAGAAAGTTGCATGTTTGATGTATTATGCTTAGCCTAAACACCTCACTGAGAAATGCCAGCCATCTGCCACCATTCTTTCCAGGTAAAGAATATTGATCTTGATATTAACAATTCAGTGAGAGTCCTGAGCAATCCAGTAAAAATACACTGTACTAATACCAATTTATAGTTTCCCTTTTGTTTTTAATAATCCGAGATAAAACCCACTGATACAATTTTTGGTTTAAACATATTTTAAAATCTTGTATTTGTTTAATTGACCATTTAAACTACATGCACTTACACCCATATTAAATAACATATTTTTTTAAAACACAGAGTGCATTTCTTTTTTGTTTTTTGGTGACAAGTGCAATGTTCTTTTTCTCAGTTTAAATTAGAACTACTAAAATACTTTTTCTAAATATTCTTAATTGAGTAGATAATATTCAGCTTTTCACTTTGGTTGAGCATATATTCTGTACAATCTTAGAGGATCCAATGAATCAAGTATGATTTTCAGAAATAGTGCTACTGCTGAAAAAGAAATTTATGAAAAATTAGTTGGGTACTTACCTATTGCACTAATCTAGCCTAGTTTGAAAATTAAAAATACTAAGATAGAAGACTGATTTTCTTATTTGACTTGTGCAAATGATTTCTTGTCTATACCTGTGTCGCATGTGTTATCCCATAACTTCACCAGATGTAGTTAAGTGGATTTTATTTATATTTTCCAATTCACAAATGAGAACAATTAGGGAAATTAAAAAGCTAATGATTAGAGAAACTGGAATTCGAGTTCAGACTGTCTACTCTTAAGCCTAAATTAGTCATTGTGTCATTCTGCCTCTCCATAATATCTGGTTTTAGTATTTTGTGAGTTGCAGTTTAAATTTTCTGTTTTAGGTGATCAGTATTTATCCCTAGACTCTGAAATATACTTAGTTTCAACACAAGAGATTAAATCATTCTAAACTAATGCATGTTTTATTTATGGATATTTCCTAAGCAAATGGTCTTTCATTACAGTGATTTATATGGGGCAGTTTCTCAAACATGAATTAAAAAATTACAATGCGCTATTTGAAAATGACATTATTTTAACTTTGAATTAAATAAACATCAGAACTTTTTGTGCCTTTTTGCCCTAATTTTGCTTCCTAACATCACAAACCATAAACAGTAATTCTATCCCTAAAACATCTAATCTGAGACTATTTCATTGTCATGGTTATTGAAAGTACAGATATGCTAGATATATTAGGCAAGATTGCTGAGAATATTATAAAAAAATATTTATATATTCCAGTTGGACACTCACATTAATATAACAGAATTTCATATTAGATAAAATTTTCTACTGCATATTATTTTTATTCATTAAAGCAATATATAATATTTTTATTGAAAATTTTTTGAAATATCTGCAGGATTGATTTAATAAGGATTTCCTTCATTAATAACAAGTTGAACACCCTTTTATATGAGTTTTAGCCATTTGAATAGCTGTTCTGAAGTGCCTGTTCAAAAATTATGTCCATTTTACCATTGAGTTATTTGTCTTATTATTTCATAAGAAGTTCCTTATGTATTCTGAATTTGAGCCCTTAGAGAATATTTGCAATTGTTTTATCCCACTCTTTGATTTGCCTTAACACAGCCTTAATGTGATCTTTTATCAACAAATGTTATCAATTTTAAGTAGTCCACAGTATTTTTTTTATCTTACTTAATAAGACAAGTCATTTATTTATTGTAAGTCATGGAGATATTTTTCTGTATTGTATTCTAAGCATTATATTGTTTTACATTTTACCTGAGTCATATTTTATTATTTATATAAATATAAATTTGATCTTGAGCTAGTTTATTGGAAAGACTGTCTTTTTCCTATGGTTTGGTAATGCTACCTTTGTCAAAAATCAAGTTACCATGAATGAGTAGGTCTCTTTTCAGACTTTGTTCTGTTTCACTGATTTATTTATCTATTATTAAAACCATACACCCCATCTTAACTTCTAAAGATTTAAAATAGGTCTTAATATTTACTAGAGTAGATCTTCCAACTTGACTATTTTTTGTCTTTATTGGAATAACTGTATGAACTGGATCTTTGCTCTTTGGTATAAATTTTATAGTCAAATTGTTCATTTTTATTAAAATATTGTTGAAATTTGATTAAGATGACATTGAATCTACAAGTCAATTTAAGGATAATTAACATGGTAAAAAATAAGTTTTTGATTTATGGTTGTCTATATGTCACTTTCTTTAGGTCTTTTACATTTTTCTACATTATTAAAATTTTCATTTTGAAAATCTTGCCAGACTTTTGTTAGATTTATTCCTAGGTGTTTGATTTTATTATACTAATGCAAGTACTATAATTTCCAAACTCTAGTTTTTGTATGTTGATCTTTCATGAACTTGAAAAACTAATTTATCAATGTTAATTATTTATTGATTCTTTTTAATTTTGTAGGAACTCAGTTATTTAGAACGAGTTCATTTCTTCTTATACATTTCTTATAATTTTTAGAAATATTACCTTATTGCCCTATCTTGAATCTTTAGGGCAGTGTTGCATAGAAGTTGAGATAATTGACCTTTGTCTCATTCCTAATTATCATAAAATGTTGCTATTAAGCATTATGTTTCTTTTGTAGGTAATCTTTATCAGATTAAGAAAGTTTCCTCCTATATCTGTTTAAAATTTCTAAATTTTTGAATAATTTTTAAAATTATTAAGATGACCATTTTATTTTTCTATTAAGTTAATGCAATGAATTATACTAATTGATTTTCAAATGTTAAACCAGAATTCCTGGATTAATTTAACATGTTCAGGATGTACGTATTACCTATTACATACATTACTGGATTAGGTTTGATAAAGTTTTATATAGAATTATTTTAGCTCTGTTTTTTAATATTTTTGGTCAGATTTATGTTGGATAGACTCATGATACAAGTTGGAATATTAATTCCCTCTTTCTGTTCTAGTAAGTGCTTTATATAATCCATATTACTTCTTTTTATTAATATTTTTTATAACCTACTTGGGAAACCATTTGACTGTAGAAGTTTTTTTGTGTGTGAAAAAACTTTATATTAAAATTTTAATTACTTTATGAGTTATGTTTATTCATATTTCCTAATTATTATTTTATTTATTTTTGGTAAGTTTCATTTTTCTAGAAATTTCCCATCTAAATTTTTAGATATATTGGACAATTGTTTTTTAAAATAGTCTTATATTATCTTCTTAGTAGCTATAAGATCTCAAGGATGACCTTTTTCATTCATATAAATCCACTTATAGAGTTGAATGTGTTTGACATGGTATGTATATATATTTAAGATATTTTTGCATAGAAATAGTTTTAAGCATCACTTCTGTTTTTATCTTTGGCAACTATTTTTTCCACACATAGTGCTAACACATTCTTATAGCATTTGCGTACTATCTGTTTGCTGAGAACATGATTTATGTCCCATCTTTGCGTCCTTGGGTTATTTCCATGTCTTTTAAAAAGGAATGCCACAAGAACATTATCTTTTGTACATTTTTGGGAATATTTCTTTAAGATGCATTTTTAGACAAAGAGTTACATCTTTTACAGATTATCATATTTCCAAATTGTCCTTTAAAGAGATTGTAGTAATTTATAATCCTAGTAATATGAACCAGAATATTTGCTTTTGCATATCCTTCTTAGTACTGAGAAGTATCAATCTTTCAAAAACATTTAGAAGATTTTGTCTTTCCAAATAAAACTATTACTAAAGAAATAAGATAAATAAAGCATAATTGTGTACTGATGATATCATAAAACATAGCATTTGTGTTTCTCTATATATTTTATTTTATATATATAATCTTTTAATTTTTAATGAGATTGTGAAATATTTTAGTTAAAATGAATCCTAAGTTGTTTTTTTATAAAATTCAAGTGATAAAAACCTCCTTGCTTTTACTGTTTATGTTAGTGTCATAGACTTTCAATATAATATATGATTATGTTTAATATGTACTTGTGAAGGAAACATTATAATATACTTGTGAAGAAAACATTATAATACTAGCTGTTTGATAGCTATTAACATTTAAGTATCTATTCTTAAACTTAATATTCAATAGATATGTTTTCTTGGGGAAAATTTATTCAGCTCCTATTATTCTCATTGGCTTCATTTTCTAAACTGGGGAAAATAGTAAATTTGCTGTATTGTCTGCCATCTGATTGTTTTCCAGATTTCATTTGCGTGATTACACCAAAAAGAGATTAGGCAGAGGCCTCTTCTCTCCTACTTGCCTACTTCTGATTCCCTTAAAGCTACTTGGTCTTTAGTTTCCAGATTTGAACAAGAACCTATCTCCCATAAATATTTTGCAAGGTAGGTTCTTTGGCTAGAAATTAAAAGAATTAATATAAACACTTCTTCCTTTATTTATTGTATATAGTATTTGTACATGGAGAGAAAGGGAGACAGACAGACAGAGAGACAGACAGACAGAGAGATAGCATGCACAGAAACACAGATCTGTTGTGTTATTGGCATTGTATTGTTGCCTGGCAAGATGGTAATAATGAATAAGCCAGACTCTTTCCAGCATTCAGAAGGCTTCTAATGTAAGTGGAGAAACTAAATATAAATGGCTTATTAAAAAAAATAACTCAAAACTATGTAATGAATGCTCTAATGCAAAAAGAGTCAACATGTTAGATGAATATTCTATGTCAGGGATGTTTAGAAGAGTATGACTGATTCAAATAATTGAAAGAGACCTAATATACGATAGAGTATACATTATAAAGTAAGGAGATATGCAGCTAAAGAGCAGCAAAGAACAAATCAGGGAAGTTCTTTAAGGTGTTAAAGATTTTGTGTTTTACCCAGGGAGCAACTGTTCCAAGTAAGGCAGTGATTTAATCACATTTTTAAAAAAATGTTTTTTGAAGATTTAATAAAAAAAATATATTAGATATGAAAGCTCTCTGTAATTTTAAAAGTGTTAAGGAAATTAACTCTAGATTTGAAGCAGAATATCTAGATAATCTTGATAAGAAATCTTACTACAAAATTGGCAGGCTTCTACTCTCCAAATCATCTTTTCGTAAGCTCTAATATAATTTATATTTGACTTTATTTTGCTATTAGTATGTTAGGAAAACTCTCTTTGAGTAAGTAAGGAAAGAAAATTAAATAAATATACTGAGTCATATATTTTATCTTTATCTTTTTTATAGCTTCTTTGAGAGCCAGATTTTTGCTAAGACATTTATTGAATTTAATGGGGTGGCATTGTTAATATTGTAGAATTATATAAGTTTTAGGTGTACAATTCTGTAATACATCTTCTGTATATTATATAGTGTTTACCACCCCAAGTCATTTCCTCCCATCACCGTTTATATCTTTTTGGAAAAACAGAAAGAGAAAGTAGGGGCAGGGGAGAGAGAGAGAAACATTCATTTGTTGTTCCACTTCGTTGTGCCTTCTTTGCTCTCTTTCCATATGTGCCCTGACTGGGGATCAAACTTACAACCTTGGTGTTTTGGGACAATGTTCTAACTGATGCAACTAACCAGCCAGGACCTTTTATATACTGTTCACAAAAATTAGGGGATATTTTATTTTTTTTATTTTATTTTTATTTTTTTTTTCATTTTTCTGAAGCTGGAAACAGGGAGAGACAGACTCCCGCATGCGCCCGACCGGGATCCACCCGGCACGCCCACCATGGGGCAACGCTCTGCCCACCAGGTGGCGATGCTCTGCCCATCCTGGGCGTTGCCATGTTGCGACCAGAGCCACTCTAGCGCCTGAGGCAGAGGCCACAGAGCCATCCCCAGCGCCCGGGCCATCTTTGCTCCAATGGAGCCTTGGCTGCGGGAGGGGAAGAGAGAGACAGAGAGGAAAGCGCGGCAGAGGGGTGGAGAAGCAAATGGGCGCTTCTCCTGTGTGCCCTGGCCGGGAATCAAACCCGGGTCCTCCGCACGCTAGGCCGACGATCTACCGCTGAGCTGACCGGCCAGGGCTAGGGGATATTTTATTGCTTCATATTTATTTTGAAATATCCCCTAATTTTTGTGAGCAGTATATTTTTAAAAGCCATGGAGACTTACAGATGCTTTTGATTTTGGATTTTATCTCTAACCATGGCTGAGAACACCACCATGCTTATTTTTATAAACACATATGGTTTCCTATTTGCATTTGATCATTTTGTTATAGGAGTATATATAAAGTCATTTACAATGTGACTAAATCACTCAAAATAAGATGTCCCCAATACTGGAATATTTAAAGGGCATTTGAAACAGAATCTTTACAAAATATTCTTCCTTGAAGCTTCCTATGTCTAAAGAGGAAAAATTACCAGTACTATTAACCAAAATGATTTTATTAATCAAAGTAAAATATACTAAAAAAATTACTTCTTGGTATGTAAGAAACTTACACTTGGAAAAGAATTTCTGTATTTTTGATACTCTGCTGAAATTATATGATATATTAAGGAGTCACAAGAAATACCTGATATATAATGAGTGGCATCATTTCTTCTTTGTTTCTTTACTCTCTGTCTCTAATGCCATTGTTGTTCAGGAAAGTGCCCCACTGAGGTACGCAGACAATACTGGTTATTTCTCACATGCCTGAACACATTGGACTTTTTATTTATTAGAGAATTCAAATTTAAGTCTGCCTTTCCCCAAGAGAATTTTGTTTCATCCAGAGAATTTTTTCCTTCACAATTGCTTGTAATATATTTTGACTTGATATTACCATTTGAATCTTGATTCGTTATGTCTGCTTCTTTATTGCCCTGGACTGCGGCTCAGCGTATTGATGTTTATCTCCTTATCCACTCGGAACTATTTCATGTTTGGGATGGGCGGGGTCTGTAGATGATGAATCGTAATGGAGAATGATTTCATTTATACTAGATCATAGTTTTATTCGATATTTCTTTAGTAATGGACTTTAGATAATTCTGAGTAAAATTAACATCTGTTTTTGTAAGAATCTTTGAGGATTTAAGAAGAAAGTTTGGCTCTTGCTGGTGGCTCAGTGGATCGAGCATTGGCCTGGCGTATGACGTCTTGGGTTCAATTCCCTCACAGTCAACACTCCATATAATTTTTTTTTAGTAAACATAACATATTGGAAATTTTCTTTTTTCATATTTCATATTCTGAGGATGCCAGAAGGAAACCACCAACTTTTTAGCAGATGCACACACTACTTTCTCTATGTAGCTGGGTGCAATTATAATCATACTATTGTTCTATAACTGGTGTAATATAGGGTTATGGTTCTCTGACTTTATATTTCATAGGAATTACCTGAGACTTTCTTAAAAAAGAGGAATTCTGACCTCCGTCATTACAGATTCTGGTTCAGTAGATCTTGAATATGATACAGAAATGAGCATTTCTAACAGAATCTTTTTGCTCCTCTAATTGCATTTGAAAAAGAAAAAAATCAGTTAACCTAGTGAAGCTAATGCATGTTTTCCAATAATATATGCATATTAAATACACACACAACACACCAGACACACACACAGACACACCACACAGACACACACACAGACACACACACACACACACACACCTACTCTAAGCCTAAAGGATTGCTTTTAAATACCTAAGGATCACCATTACTACAGAGCCATTACTACTTTTCACTCTGTTCACTGCTTTTCTCCCCTTTTATTCCTATTGTCTTTTTGGTTTGTTGTCAAGAAACTTTTTATAGATATTACTAGCCAATAAGGACATTTCTTTTTTTCCTGTTAAATAATAACCTATTTCAGTCCATAAAATGATCTAGTCTTTGGTTCTTCCATTGTGCTTCGTGTTGGTCAAATAAGTTTGTAAAATATGATTTTTATGTTTGCTCACTTATAGTTTGCATTGGGGGCTGGGCAGCACCAGGTATATGTGGTCTGTGAAATTGCAAATTACCTTCCTGCTTGGGAAGGGCCATTGTTTTGCTAATGTTTGCTGGAGGAGAGGTTTTTGCACCAGAAAGGTTTGAAAAGAGAAGAGAAGGAGAGAGAGAAGCCATGTTTTGCAGGGAGAGAAGAGAGAATGAAGAGTGCTGAAGAAGAAGCCAGTTTGTGCAGACAGAGAGAAGGTGTGCAGATGGGGAACCAGAGCTGAGGGGCTTTTGCGAGCTCCACTGAGACTGGTGGGGCCTTTGATTCTAGGAGAAAATGGAGAAGATTCTCCTGGTTGTGGTACCAGAGAATGTGTCAATGGCTTTGGGAGCCTTGTGTGTTTGCTCATTGGCCAGTGTGAGACTTTAATAATGGAATGGTCCACCATTCTTTGGCTCCACTGTTTTGTTACCATCTATCTGAATTCAATGAGAACCTGCATTTGCATGGCCACAATGGTTGCGACTCCGGGCCCTAGACTTGGCCATAAACCTTTTTTGAGGACTAATCATGGGTGACTAATTTTTTCCCCAAAAAAGTATTTTATAGTGGAGGAGGAGGGAAATATAAAGAGGGAACAATATTTTTGAACCTTCAGTTTGCTGGGTGAGCTTTGAATGGATGGTTTCTGAAATGTTAAGAATAATAAAATCAGATGATTTAGCTTAATCAGATGTTCAGCCAAATTCTCATGATTGTTTGTAAAGTGAATAATTTATTTACAAAGTCAGAGCAAGAATCACTTGGTCTAATTTTTATGTAAATATTAACAAAATGGAAGCATTGTTTTCTAATATAATCTCCCCCAGTAACTTTTTTCCTGGGTATTTTTCTCCAATCTCAATTATATTATCTGCTAGAATTTTGAGTCTAATCTGAAGTTACATTTTTTCTTCTATGTATTTGGTTTTATATTTGAGAGGAATTTGGTATATTACTTGTTACTATGCTTTTATTTGTGGAAATAAAAATTATAGCATGAAAATTATTAACATTTTCACATTAATTATTGTTTTCTGACAATATGCTGAAAATGTTCCACTGAGTATTGTCTGACATAAAGTTGTAGATATGAGTGTAATGACTGCTAGTCAATTAAAATATTTCTTTTTTTTAAATTTTTTAAATTTATTTATTCATTTTATAGAGGAGAGGGAGAGACAGAAAGAGAGAAGGGGGGGGGGAGGAGCTGGAAGCATCAAATCCCATATGTGCCTTGACCAGGCAAACCCAGGGTTTTGAACCGGCGATCTCAGCATTTCCAGGTCGACTCTTTATCCACTGTGCCACCACAGGTCAGGCCAAAATATTTCTTTAGAATCAACTGAGAGACAATGTTACAAACTTTACCACAAAGGATTTATTCATACAGCCTGCCTTCTTTTTGAAAAAAGAATACTGCAAAACAAAGGACTTTCTTTTAGAGAATCTTGCTGGGCTCAGCAATTATTTTATTTATCATTATCCATATTTTAGTGTAATTTGCACATGACCTAGTTATTTATGTTTTTAAATTTTCAATGCAGTCTTTCTCCACAAATCTCCAGAAACTTTATTTTGGTAGATACCATTAATATTTCTGTTACTAACTAGAATGCCTTAATTAAGTTTGGCTTTGTCTCAACATATCTTTATCTCTACTTCTAACATTTAAACCTGTCAAAGAGAGGGATGTCTTCTTATTCTTCATTCCATTTCCTCTACTTTTATTCTGGGGCTCAGTTTTTCACAACATGAAAGAAAATTTGTTCTCATACTCAATATGCTTCTTCCCCAGAAATTCTGAAAATCTTTCCTTCTCAATAACCTAATTTTCCCCACCTTCAAACTTTTCAATTATGCTTCATACTAACTTTTCTGGCTACTTTTAGAATTGTATCTCTCTCTTTACCTTTTTCAGAATTACTAGTTTGTACGGGTAGTTTCAAAATTACAACCTAAGCTGAATCAACAACCTTCCATCCTTCATCTCATTCATCACAATGGAAGAGGAAAGGCAATTTCTAGGTCTGCTTCCTCTTTTCGAGTTCAGGATTGTATCCTCCCTTTTCAGTGTTTTCACTTGATCAATGATCACCTCCTCGGATCTTTATTAACCTTGATCTATCAGCTGGCTTTCTGATGTCAGCATTTAAGGATGCCTCATTATCTTTTCTCTTAACAACAATGCAGGCAAACTTAAACAGAAAGAGACCTTCATCTCACATCTTGCCCCTCACAAGCTACTGCAATCATATCTCCCTTTTCTCTTTGACAGCCAAATTGCTTTGAATACTCATCCATATTTAATTTACCATTATTTGCTTTCAATTTACTCTCTAACCTCTGGAACCTGGTTTATATACCATATGTTTTAATAAAACTGCACTTTACCAGGTATCTAAAATACCCTTTCATTCTTAAATCTTATGGGTAACTTTCAAATATTACCTTACTTGACCTTTTGGCAGAAATTACTCTGTAAATTTTCCTTCTTGGAAAGGTCTTTTATAGTTCGGATTTCTGGCTAAGCAAACGGTCTTTTATAGTTTGGATTTCTTGTTAAGCAAATATTCATTTCTCTCCCATTCCAGCTATTGGTAGAGCAAACTGCCATACCAACTGATGCTGGACTTGGTCATATGCCTTGCTTTGCCCAATGTAATAATAGTGGATGTGAACTAAATAGAAGTAGTGCATCTGCAGTTTGGCTTGGTTCTTACACCCTGTCACCTGGCATGAGAAACATGTGCTGGGAACTGTGAGTTATTTTTTCCCACAGAGGAAGAAGGAAGGGCATAGCCATGAAGTGTGAAACAGCAAAAGCTTTATGTAGTACAGCGCATTCTGCCTGACGAGGTTCTCTGGTCCCGGGGGACAGAGGCCAGGGAAGTCGCATGGGTTGATCTGCGTGGGGGATATGTAAAGGGTCTCATCTAGGGTGGTCGAGTTAATATGATGTTGTGAAATCTCACTGGCTGGCAGACAGTCACTCTTTTCCAAAGGGCTCCTGGGAAGGTTCTTTTGGTGTGCCTGAGTGTGGGCGGTTCCAGCCAAAGTTCCCGGGTCTGGTCCCTCACGTGACCTTCCCCCAATGCCCACCACCTTACATTCTGACCTTTTGTGTTAAATAGGGGTGCCACTATTCATCTGGCTACTTCCTGCTGGTTAGGGGCATCGTGGGGAGGGGAGATCGGAAGGTGGTGGCTTTGAGGGGAGTCGGAAGGAACATTTTTTGACTGTGACTTGAGAAACTTCATAGATGTGGTCCTGTAAGGATTTTTTAAAAAAGAGGAGCAATAGGAGTATTTGCAGGGTCTAGCCTTTTGGTGGGCAGGAGATGGGTAGGGCCCAGTGGTTCTGACTGCCAGTGGTCCTGCATGGGGGCAAGCTTGAGGCAAAACTGCATGTCAGGAGTGGCATATGAAGGGGAAAAGAAGGGATCCCATCCACTCCCATAACCGAGACCCGTGAGGGAACTAGAGGTCCAGAGTGTGATGGCAAAATAGAGAAGGCAGTTCCCATGTCCACAAGAAATGAGATGGACTTACCTGCTATTTGCAGCATTATCCTGGGTTTGGTGAGGATGATGGGAGGTCTCCAAGTCCAAGCCGTGTCAGTCGTCCATGAGGCTGAGGAGTTCGAGCGGTGGGCTGGCCTGGCCTCCCATTTGGGTGGCTTGTCCTCCACGTAGAGGTGCTGAGGATGAGCACCCAAAGGGGGCAATCACTCTGCCAGTGACTGGGCTGCTTGCAGTCAGGGCAGGGCTTAGTGGGCACTGCCAGGACCAGTGACCCTCCTTGCCACACTTAAAGCAAGCTCCTAGTGGGGATCCTCTTTGCGGCCTGGACCTGAGTTGGGCACCTCCTATGCCTTGCTTCTGTTGCTCTGCTGCCCTCAGGGTTGCCACAAGAGCCTGGGTTTGGGGAGTTACCTTCTGCTGCATGCAGGCCTGGTGAGTAGCCTTGGCCCGTTCCTACTGGCTGTGACCATTAAAAAACTTTAAATGCCATGTTCACAAGTCTCAGGTAGGGGTTTGAGGGTGAGAATAAGAGGAGGGGGCTCCTGGGGAGCCTGGCATCCAGATCCAGCCGGAAATGCTGGAGTCAGAGGCAGGACAGGGCCAATGGCTGGCAGAGGGTGGCCTGACAGGGGAGGGGCTTAAGAACACAGTGGAGAAGGGCGGGGCCTGTGGCCAGCGGTGAGGAGAAAGAGGGAATGGTATTTGCAGGTGAATGAGAAACAGGATTCTGCAAAGGGAGGGGAGGGGGCTCCTGGAGGAAAGAGGCCGGAGTGGAAGAGGTCCGCACAGGGACCAGAAAGGGGTCCCGAGAGAGGGGCGCCCCCGGGGGTCAGGCAGGAGGGGGAGAGGAGAGTTGGGGGTCCACAGAGAAGGAAAGATCAGGAATGTAGGGTTTAGGTGAGGTTTCTCTGGCCAAAAAGGGCCTGTGTGGTAGAACAGGTGGCACAGAGATGAAGACAGGAGCACTAATACTAGAAGCTCTGAATGTAAGGGGTTTCCAACTAGTTCCCAGTTCTTTTGGTAATAGTTAATTGGTGAGGGTGTTAAAACTGAAAGTCCCTTCAGGAGGCCACCTGGTCTGGTTATCCAGTGGGTTCTGTGGCCTGGCCACATCGGAGAAGAAGAACGGTTTCTTCTTCTTTAGGGAGGGAGAGATTTCTGATAAGGTACTCCAGGAGTGATTTTGGATTAGGTTTAGATTCCTGTGCCCCCACAGCCACCCTCAGTCCTTGGAGTGGTCAGAGATGAGAATTGGCATCCCAATACTCAAATTCTGTCCACCAGACGAATAGGTAAAGTGGATGTGCTCGGGACATCTCCATGGGCACACACGCACTTGGAACAGAAAAAAAGTCCCTGACACAGCTGCAGTTTCAGACAGGGAGTCATGGCAGAAAGAACTGAGGGGAGGCTGAAGGTAGGGGACTTACTGCACCGTATGCTGAAGTGGGTGGAAAGTGGGAGATCCTGGTTCTTTCTAGGAGGGAGCAGTCCCTTGTGGACTTCTAACTCCTCCCGGGTTTTGGCACCAAATGATAGAATCAATTGGAGTCTGAGAGACCATTGTAACAGGCTTTAATGAAAGGAAACCTGCTGGGCTGTCTCATAATTAAAGCCTGTTACACTGGTCTTTCGAACTCCGATTGATTCTATCAGGAACCTGCTGATACAAGTTAAATGTACAGATATGTGAGCAGATATATGAACTCAATATAAAACTTAGAGTTTAGCTCAGTCCACCCTGAAGCCTGAAGCACAGGTACAAGTGACCCAGTCAAACTGTGGACCCATGTGCAAAACACAAAACTAAACAAAAAACCTTGCGATAGTTTTGAGATGTTTTGCAATATTACTGGGGCAATATCTGATTGATACAACTCAATTCCCTGGGCTTTCATGAAATCATTTTTGGTTTTTCTTTTAAGTCTCAGAAACTTTTGTAATCTCCGTAGTCTTTTCTTCCTTTTTCTTTCTTTTAAGCATCAAGATTCCTGAGGCTTCTGCCCTAAACCCATAACCTCAATTTTAATATACTTACAGTGAGATCTTTTCCTAGTGATGATTTTGATTACTATCTATATGCTGATACTTTCTAAATCATTAACTTCAACTTTACCTGGTCCATGATCTCAAAGATGTGTTGGACCACTTGGGGGTTTCACAAGGACACTAAACTCCATTTCTTGAACACAGTGCTTCTGCTCCACAATCCATCTAATAACCACAAGAGGAAAAATAGGTAGACTATAAATATTCAGTGATTTCTATTTTTTATGCTAATAATCTTTTGACTATTTGACATATTTTATAAGCAAATTTTTGTATTTGTGAAATGGCATAACACATGCAAATTGTTAAATGTAGTTTCTCTCAGAGAAAGCAGTTGATAATGGAAATAATGGGAAGCCATGCTTTAAATATTACATTTTTAAAGTCCAGTTATGTTAAAAAAAATCAAGAAAGCATAGAAGAAGAAAGTCTATTTAAGAAGAATACTGAGACTCTCTCTATGTACATAGTAAAGTAAGTGAAAAAGTAAGTAAAATGCCCAACTGAAAACCCTTGGACTCTGTTACACGGAGAACCATTAAATAGTAAAGTTATATGTTTTTCCACATTTAGTACTTTGTTTAAATCTATTATTAAATGGCAGAATCAAAATCTTCCTGTCCCTGGTATTTTCAAATTACATTCTGCTCTATTTCTCACTGCTAAGAGAAACAATATGAGACCAAGTGTCCTCCCTGGGTAGTAAATGGGATTCTTGTGATCATTCCAAAGATCTTTCTCCTTGACTACCTAAGTGTTAAGAGATGAAATGATTAATTATGGCCTCATTCTATCGTTAGCATTGGAGTAATAACTAAAGAAATTTCAGGCTTGACCACATGTAATTATAGCTATGTAGTATAAAGTTAATATAAAAGCTTTAAAATTATCAGGGTTTTTTTTTTGATTATCCATATAATAGATCTTTAATTATAAGAATGAGGAATAACTTAAACATCTTATATGTTTAAAAATTCTTCACCAATAAACACATGAACATTTTCAGAATTTTAAGAACTACTGTATTTTGCTATGTATAAGAGGCTCCCATGTGTAAGACACACCTTCATTTTGAGACCTGAATTTTGAAAAAAAAAAAAGGTATTATGTAAAGTTATTGAACTCAAGTTTTATTAATCATAAAATTCATACAACTCCTCATCACTATCAAAACTCCCATCTATTAGTTTGTCCTTATCTGTGTCTGATGACAAATCACTGTCTGCAACAATGAGCTCAAAAACAAACGTGAAAAAGCGGGAAATGCAAGTAAAAAAAAAATCTACAGCCACTATATAAGACTCACCCAGTTTTTAGACCCCCAAATTTTCATGTTAAACGTTGGTTAACTCAAGGAAATCATGCAATTTGAGCAACTCATGAAAAGATGAAACAGACTTCCTGGAGTCATAGTATGGAGCATGTCTGGGCTTAGCAGGTTGGGGAGTAGCAATGTAAAATCTTACACAAAGGATCACATATTACTGAATGATAGCATTCCTTCATCTCTCCATTCCAGACATGATTAAAATGTTTATTGTTAATAAAGTTATATTATCTACCTTTATTAGAAAGTACAAAGATACAATAACATCTCTAATTGCTAATCCTTTATTATTGGTGTGCTCTCATCTCATTATTCTCAGAAACACATGCTGCTAGACAATATTATATCGATACATTATTTGTTTTAAAAAATGACAGTGAATTCGCTTTCTTGCTGACTTTTATTTATTCCATTCTGAACTGATTATCTTATAAGATGTGAGAGTTGTTAAGAACTCTATTTGATATGAATTCTTTTATAAACAGATATATAGACATTCACTATAAAGCAACCAAAATTCAAGATTTTATTTCAGTGAGCTAAAAGTGAATGTATCATGTTAACATTCTGCAGCCTTTGCAACTTTTGGACTTTATATGCCCCGGCTCCTAGGGGAATCTGATTCCTTCGAATCTGCTGAAACAGAATATAACTTTTATGTTAAACTCTATATTCTGTATGCGATCCACTCACTTAGAAATGGACTGCAAGTGTTTAATTTCTTACAAAAAGGTGAACATTGATCTTTTCAGATCAGAACCTCATCAGGTTCTCATGGTTATTTTGTAGCTGATTTAAGAAATTTACTCTGCATAAAAATTATTTTGTAAGCATTTTTGTGGAAAAAGGGAAAAAATGGGTGCACAAAGGAATAAGATAGGACTATATTAATATATAACACCGTGGATTACAAACCAAATTTTATATGCTTTAGAAATCCTCTAAGCCTGTGATTCTCGAGCATGAATATACACTAAGTATCTCTGGAATAGCTTGTTAAAATGGATGCTCTCAAAGATTCTGATTTAGTATTCTGGGGTAGGAGCCTCATCATTTAGTTTTAACAAGTTCTCAGGTGATGCTGATGCTGCCTTGTGAGAATACTCTTTGGGTAGCACAGCCCTATGTAACTGCTACCTATCCCTCTTTGTTAACTGCTAACACTTACCTTCAGAAAAGTGATGACTACACTGAGAGTATTAAGTCATGGAAGAAAATAAATGAACATAACTAATGGGGAAAAAAAGAACTAACAGCTTAGTTATTGCACACAATGGTGCTGCATTAGCAGAATTTATTTTTAAATTTTTGCCTTGATTTAACAATACTGACACATTTTTTTTCTTATAATCAAAAATGACACAAGCAGTCTTCCAGGTCTTCATTTGATTACCTTTGTGTTATAGAATATATTGACATTCCTGTTGATTTTAAGAAATAAAGCTGGGGAGATGACGTCAGAGTAATGGCGGGGTAGGAAGCGATTCCGATAAATCTCCCCCAAAACTCAACAAGATCTTCAACCAGAAACAGAAAAACCTATACTTGGAGCCTCCAGATGCTTCGCAATACACCCAAAGGTATGGTCGAGTGAAAAATTGGCTAAATATATAACCAAACCCTGAAGGAAATAGGGAGTAAGAAATGCTCCGCCTTCCTCACTAACCTAAACAGGGCGGCTTTCTCTGGTAACTGTGAATATAGAAACTGAGGCGGGCAAAGGGGGTGAATAGATTCAGGCCACGGCACAAACGGCTGAACCAGGCTGTGGCACGGAGATCCAAGCCGAGGAAAAACTGATCCTGTGGCAACCCGGGCAATACAAGCTAACACTCGCGCCAAACCCAAACAAAGAAAGACAAGCGGGGCGGCCATTTTACCCGGTCTCCTGGTTGGTGCGCAGTTAGTGGGCGAGAGATTTCTTTCTAGGCCCCGAGAGTGGGTGCCCGTGTTGCCCCACGGAGAGGCAGGGTCAGAGGCCTTTCTGTGGGCCGAGGGCAGAGTCTCTGGGCAGCCCCAGCGCCCTGGGAAAGCCACGCACGGGAGGGAGTGAGAACTAATTCCAATGGTGGAAATTTTCCGTGCTGCTGGGGGTTTCACTCAGAGGGAAACGCAGCCGGCCTCATATCCGGGTTTGCGCGGCGCAGATAGTAAATGAGAGATTCCTCCGAGTGCCTCGGCAGTGCGCGCCCGTGTTATCGCACAGAGGGGCAGAGTCAGGGGCCTTTCTGTGGGCCAAAGCGGAACCTCGGTCCGCCCCAGCGCCTTGCAAAAGCCACGCACGGGGACGGAGCGAGACTCAATTCCAACGCTGCAACTTTTCCCTGCGGTTGGGGGTTTCACTCAGAGCGTGAGACTGCTGGCCGGATATCCTGGTCTGCGCGTGCAGCCAGTGAGTGAGAGTTTCCTCCAAGCGCCCCGGAAGTGGGCGCCCGCCTGTGTTACCGGACAGAGTGGCAGACAGAACCAGAGGTCTTTGAGTGGGCGGAAAGCCCGCCTGATTATGCTAGCAGCTCTGACTGACTGAGCCTTACCCAGAGCCCTGTGCTGACTGGAAATAGAGTGGGGAGTTGCCAGCTCTTTGAGCCTCTTACTATCCAGGCAGAGGCAGCAGCAACCCCATAGCTGGATTATCAGGCTACTAATTGAGGAAGGAAAGACTAGGAGAAAGGCTCCAGGAACACGGACTCTCTCACTGTCGGAGCCTATAAATGCTAATAGCCTCGACTGCCAACGAGACTAAAGCACAATACATGACATTGCCATAGAGACTTATCAACTGCAAACCTCTACCTGAGCGTGCCAAAGGGGCAGAACCCGGGGTACAGAGTCACCGACCAGGAAGAGGGAGAGAAAAGAAAAAGCAAGAAGATAACCTCTCAAAATCAAGAATAATCTGCAGACTTTATAACCTATCCCATTTTATTATATTTGTTCGTTTGTTTCTCTTATCTTCATTCTTGATACTTTTTTTCCTCCTCCAATTTGGCCGATTAACTCTCAGCCGGTCTTACTCTCTCCTCTCCTTGAACTACACTACCCATAAGTGTTACATCTCCCATTATCTTTTCTCTTCTCTTCCTTTCTCTCTATGAGGGTTGCACTCCAAAACCCTTAACTCTCTCTCTCTCTCTCTCCTTTCTTTTTTCTTCTATTAGTGGTTCCCTCTTTTTTTCTCTCTCTCTCTTTTTTTTCTCCCTCTATATTAGTTTCTTCCTTTCTTCTTTACATCTCCTCTCATTCAAACCTAAATAACAAACAAATTATCTTATCTGGGACTCAAACTTATGTTTGTGGCACTTTGGGGGGGGTTTACTTCACCTTTTTAACTCACTAGCAGTGCTCCCATCCCTGGCTCTCCATTTTATCTAGTTCTTGTTCCACTAAATACAATAGTAATTTTTTAATTTGTCTCCCCATTTTTCCGTTTTCCTCTTATTCCTCTCATCATAACTCTTAGACAACCAACACCTAAAAGAAAATCATTTTATTCTTGACCCAAATTTTTTCCTTATTTGTTTTTTGTGGGTCCATACACCCCCCCTTTTTTTTTCTTTTTTTTTTTCTTTTTTTTGCCCCTTTATTACTTTTCCTCAATTCAGGCCCTCCATCACAGGCATTGTTTGTTATAATTCACAGTTCACCACAAGATTTTCTCAAGAAAGAGGGGAGAGGAGAGGAGAGGAAAAAAGGAGGGGGGAATAATTTCCTTATTTTAAAATTTTTATTTTATTTTATTTTTCTTTATTTCATTATTAATTTTTTTTAAAAAAAACAACTTTCCGATTTTTTATTTTTTTTATTATTTTTTTAACTTTTTATTCTTTATTAAATCTCATTAATACTATCAACAAAACCATCCTCAGATGCCATTAAGGAAGAGAAAATCGAATATCATGGATACAAAAGAAAGAGAGGTAACACAGCTAGATGAGGAAAAATCTATGGAGAAAAAATTTAATATATTGGAAACCTTGGAGCTAAATGACAGAGAATTCAAGATAGAAATCCTAAAAATCCTCCGAGATATACAAGAAAACACAGAAAGACAATTTAGGGAGCTCAGAAAACAACTCAATGAACACAAAGAATATATGTCCAAGGAAATTGAAACTATAAAAACAAATCAAACAGAGATGAAAAACTCAATTCACGAGCTGAAAAACGAAGTAACAAGCTTAGCTAATAGAACAGGTCAGATAGAAGAGAGGATTAGTGAAATAGAAGACAAGCAACTTGAGGCACAGCAGAGAGAAGAAGAAAGAGACTCAAAAATTAAAAAAAATGAGATAGCCCTACAAGAATTATCTGACTCCATCAAAAAGAATAACATAAGAATAATAGGTATAACAGAGGGAGAAGAGAGAGAAAATGGAATGGAGAACATACTCAAACAAATAATAGATGAGAACTTCCCAAGCCTGTGGAAAGAACTAAAGCCTCAAGTTCAAGAAGCAAACAGAACTCCGAGTTTTCTTAACCCCAACAAACCTACTCCAAGGCATATCATAATGAAATTGACACAAACTAACAGCAAAGAAAAAATTCTCAAGGCAGCCAGGGAAAAGAAGACTACAACATATAAAGGAAGGCCCATTAGATTATCATCAGATTTCTCAGCAGAAACTCTACAAGCTAGAAGAGAGTGGACCCCAATATTTAAAGTCCTGAAAGAGAGCAACTTTCAGCCACGAATACTATACCCATCAAAGCTATCCTTCAAATATGAAGGAGAAATAAAAACATTCACAGATACAGAAAAGATGAGGGAATTTATCATCAGAAAACCCCCAATCCAGGAATTACTAAAGGGGGTTCTCCAATCAGATACAAAGAACAAAAAAACCCAGAGCCACAAGTAAAAGCTCCAAGAAGAACACAATAAAACCAAATTTAAACTGTGACAACAACAAAAAGAAAGAGGGGGAGAAGATGGAGTTTAACAGTAGCAAAGGACGATAGAGTGCAAAAGTACTCACAAAATAGTTTGCTACAATGAACAGGGTAGGGACCCTTTTCATTACTCAAAGGTAACCACCATTGAAAAAACCACCACAGAAGCACATGAGATAAAAAAGATAGCAACAGAGGAAAGATGTATGGAATACAACCAAATAAAAACAAAAGATAGAAAAACAAAAGAGAAGGATCAAACAAGACACAAAACTAACAGAAAGCAAGATATAAAATGGCAATAGGGAACTCACAAGTATCAATAATTACACTAAATGTAAACGGATTAAACTCACCAATAAAAAGGCACAGAGTAGCAGAATGGATTAAAAAACAAAATCCAACTGTATGCTGCCTACAGGAAACTCATCTAAGTAACAAGGATAAAAACAAATTCAAAGTGAAAGGCTGGAAAACAATACTCCAAGCAAATAACATCCAAAAAAAAGCAGGTGTAGCAATACTCATATCGGATAATGCTGACTACAAGACAGGAAAAGTACTCAGAGACAAAAATGGCCATTTCATAATGGCTAAGGGGACACTGAATCAAGAAGACATAACAATTCTTAATATATATGCACCAAACCAAGGAGCACCAAAATATATAAGACAGCTACTTATTGATCTTAAAACAAAAACTGACAAAAACACAATCATACTTGGAGACCTCAATACACCGCTGACGGCTCTAGATTGGTCATCCAAACAGAGAATCCACAACGACATAGTGGCCTTAAACAAAACACTAGAGCACCTGGATATGATAGACATCTACAGGACATTTCATCCCAAAGTGACTGAGTATACATTTTTCTCCAGTGTACATGGATCATTCTCAAGAATTGACCATATGTTGGGCCACAAAAACAACATCAGCAAATTCAGAAAAATTGAAGTTGTACCAAGCATATTTTCTGATCATAAAGCCTTGAAACTAGAATTCAACTGCAAAAAAGAGGAAAAAAATCCCACAAAAATGTGGAAACTAAACAACATACTTTTAAAAAATGAATGGGTCAAAGAAGAAATAAGTGCAGAGATCAAAAGATATATACAGACTAATGAAAATGACAAGACGACATATCAGAATCTATGGGATGCAGCAAAAGCAGTGATAAGAGGGAAGTTCATATCACTTCAGGCATATATGAACAAACAAGAGAGAGCCCAAGTGAACCACTTAACTTCCCACCTTAAGGAACTAGAAAAAGAAGAACAAAGACAACCCAAAACCAGCCGAATAAAGGAGATAATAAAAATCAGAGCAGAAATAAATGAATTAGAGAACAGAAAAACTATAGAAAAAATTAATAGAACAAGGAGCTGGTTCTTTGAAAAGATCAACAAAATTGACAAACCCTTGGCAAGACTTACCAAGGAAAAAAGAGAAAGAACTCATATAAACAAAATCCAAAATGAAAGAGGAGAAATCACCACGGACACCGTAGATATACAAAGAATTATTGTAGAATACTATGAAAAACTTTATGCCACTAAATTCAACAACCTAGAAGAAATGGATAAATTCCTAGAACAAGAAATAAAGCTGGTAGGTTTTAAATTTTTTATTACAATCAAGACTGTGGAGAGCAAGTGGGTTCCCCCTGATGTTTTCTCATTAACAAGTGGTTCAAGTCTCTAAGTCGTGCAGTTAAAGAATATGCTGGTGAATGTAATTTGCCATGACAAATAACTAGTAAATATACCCTAAAGATTAAGGATTGAATTCCACAGATATTTCTCGAAACCTTAGGTAGATATTAAAACCACCTGGATAACTTTAGCAATACTGATGTCTGGGCCTTCTCATTCAGACATTCAGATTTAGTTAATTTGGGTCTGGTGTTGATAAAGGGGAATGGATAGAGGAGAACGATTAAGGGAAGTGCAGACAGGACGCCAACAACCATTTCTTGATATCATGTTTTCACATGTCAGGTACTACATTAGGTAGTTTATAAATATTGTTCCTCAACTTCACATAAAATCACAAGAGAACTATTACTTAAAATCCTTTTCTTTAAAGCTACGGAAAGAGACTTGAATGAAGGGATAAAATATCTGACACACGACAAGAGGTTGTTTAGTAAGTAGGGGACAGACCATGAGAATCAAGGTCATAGTGATTCCAGTACTCATCTTTCTCCATTTCTTGGCAAGGGTACTAGATGTTTTCCTTCCTGTCTTATATTTCTCTCTCTCTCTCTCTCTCTCTCTCTCTCTCTCATTCCTACCTTCCTTTCTTTTTTTTTTCTCCTACAAATCTAAATATCTTGGAATAAGAGACAAGCTCTAGTGAATGTTGAAAGACCGCTGCACCATATAAGAAGCAATATAGCCTGACCAGGTGGTGGCGCAGAGGATAGAGCATTGGACCGGGATGCGGAGGACCCAGGTTTGAGATTCCGAGGTCGCCAGCTTGAGCGCGGGCTCATCTGGCTTGAGCAAAAAGCTCACCAGTTTGGACCCAAGGTCGCTGGCTCAAGCAAGGGGTTACTCAGTCTGCTGAAGGCCCGTGGTCAAGGCACATTTGAGAAAGCAATCAATGAACAACTAAGGTGTTGCAACGAAAAACTGATGATTGATGCTTCTCATCTCTCTCTGTTCCTGTCTATCTGTCCCTATTTATCCCTCTCTCTGGCTCTCTCTCTCAGTTCCTGTAAAAAAAAAAAGAAAGCAATATATATATTCCTTTGAATATAGGCTCAATACACATGGTGAGTAAAAGACTTGCCTATAGAAGCTTGCTGCTGGATATGTACAAGTACAAATGTCTAGATAGGAATACTAGCTACGTTTCTCATGCATGTCTGGAATTTACAGGCTTATTCTTCAGTGAAAAGGGCACAAAAAATAGATGATTTAGATTCAGAATTAGGTAACAGTTATTATTATAATTATAGTTGAAAACCATGATCACTTAGTGTGGTTACAGGGACAATAAAATCAATAAAGAATATTTGTGTGACTAAAAAAAAAAATAAATTTAATAAACTAATCTAACATAGATATTGAGTTACTTTTCATATTAAGAGCCTTGACAATATCAGTTAACTAGTATGGTTATTATAATCTTTCTATATGTTTGCTTTCCAATTTAAATATTTCTTGCTTTAAGTTCTGTAGTAAACTCTTACTTTAACTTTAGCTAGTTATGTAAATTGGTATTTAATATGAGAGGATTTCTGCTCATCAACTTGGTGTCAGTCAGCATTAGCAAATATAAAATCATGTACAAATGTAGTTAATTCTTTTGTATGTCAAGTCAATTCTATTCTTTCCTTAAAGGAACATTATAACTGTATGAGGAAAATGGTTTCAGGGCTCTATAAAAATATGATTTTGTTCTCCTTGCATTGATTTAAGTAGAAACTTTAGCATTACAAGCACCATTGAATAAAACTACTCCTTTAAGCATGATGTACCTAGTAAATTACAGTATTATTTTTAGTGTTGCTTAAACAAAATAGGGGCCGCTTATAAGTAATTGTGCCTATAATTTCTTGTAAATTTAGCTTTGTTATATTTAAGTCTATATTATTCATACTTACTCAGCTTTAAGTAAAATGGGATTTTTTTTACTAGGATATATATTTTATCTTTTATGATGATTGAACCTAAATTTTTAATTGACTGACACAAGTGAAATAGAATAAGTTTTAATTTTATCTCAGTATTTTATTTGTTTTCTTGTGGAATTGGGATTTTATATTGTGTTTCTATTATCTCATCTGATGAATATCTCTTTTTAAAGCAATGTACATTCTAATTTGAAACCAGTAACATGCTGGATGGTTTTAAAGATACTCCTAAAAGTTATGATAATGTTATAATGCCTCTTTGTTAAGGACCCCAGGAGTCTTCCAGTCAACACTGAGTGTGGCTTCAGTGAATTGAGTCATGTCTGTCAAGCTTATCAGTTTATTATTGTCTCAATGGGCAAAAAAGAAGACTATCTGGACAATGGATGAAGCCCAACATGATGGAGCAGTGTAACTGAGTAGAGTATCCATGTGACCCTATGAGGAAGAAATTATTATTCCCTCTATACAGATGAGGAAACTGAGGCTGAGTGAGGTTACATATTTAGAATCATAAATTGTAGGCTTGGATTTGAAATCAGATTTGATAGACTTTGCATCTATCCCTCAATGTTTTCATAGTAGCTACTCTTATCTTTATTTGAACAGATAATTTTGTCCATTTTTCTTCCCTGTTTTTCAAGCTGTTGAAAATTTGGAATTTCTTTACATTAAAGCATATTTCCCAATGGTAGATAGATATCTTCATTGAATTTTATCTTCACTTAAAATGGTGTTAGGTGTTAAACGTTTTAAGAGAGGCTGTTAGAGATCATCACTGTTTGATTGTGTACATGTTATTATATCATAGTTCAAGACTTTTAAGCCACTGGACAACTAATTCAACAGTTATTGATATTTGTCCCTTAAGAGAAGACTGTTGTTCATTCAGTTTGAAATAATGTGCTCAAGATGGAAAAGTTTAACAGTTGCTGATTCATCACATGGAACAATGCATATTTATGAATATTCTTTTATAGTATTAGAACATTGTAAATAAATCAGTAATATGTAAATACAAGGGAAAAATAAAGTAATAGTCACCTTGATTTAAATTTGAGGATAGTTATATTTTCAGAATATAATATTTAGGGAAGATTTATATATAAGCCTCATCCTTTAGCCACTATAATTTTTTTTAGCCTTAGGATTTTCTAAATAACTTCTAAGCTATTGTATAAGCAAATTCTAAATAGGAGTCTTTCTTAATCTGATCATCTGGCATATAAAATGCAGTTGCTAAATATAGCAGCTGAAAGAAAGGAAGCAGTAGCTTTTATTGAAAAGAGCATTCACCTCCGTATCAGAACCAGAGCTCTGCTATGTTTCATGTAATACTGTGGAACTACCTTAACTCATTGTACTTTGAAATAAGTAGAATAAATCATTCTTATTTGCTTAATGTATTGTTGCATGGTTCAGAGGAAGTACATAATATACTTGCTATATCACTGCGGGAGCTCTTAGACAACAGACCAAGTATTTATTAAGTATTTATCATGTGTTAATACCATGCTGAAGTTAAAAGAGGAGAATATTGTTAAAAGGTCTACACTGCTGGTTTTAACACTTTGGCATTCAACAATTTGGCTTTCTTCTTAGACTAGTCTGCTTGTGAATCTGTTATATATATGTATATATTTTCACTCAAATTTATTTATAAAGTATGTCAAACTCAAAAAATAAGTTTAGAAGAGCATATTTTTTTCGCAGTAATTTGGTGAAAAGTTCTAGCTTTTTCCATAGACTTTCAAAGATTTTGTTCAGAGTATGCTTGTTTTATTGCTAAATACTATAAGTGAATGTCAGTCAAAGTAATAGTTACTACCCCAGTCTTGTTTGTGTGTGTATGTGTGTGTACCCACATGAGAATAGAGCAGTATAAAAATGATTAGGACACACAGCAAAATATCATTTAATTTGTGAGACTACTTGTTTTGTGTTTTTAAAAACTAAATTTTATTTGAAATGCAAAGGCAATATGTTTGCTGGATAATTGAATCCAACTATAAATCCCTTTGAAAAACTGGCTGTCACCCAAATAGGCTTTTGTATAATTCCACAATTTTTTAAAAATAACCTCGTGCGATTACTTAAGTTGTGTAAAATATACTGCTCACAAAAATGAGAGGATATTTCAAAATGAATATGAAGCAATACAATATCCTCTAAGCTTTGTAAGCAGTATATAAGCAAAAAACAAAAAAAAATACATCTTCCCCTTTGAGAATAATTTACTAGTTGATTCTCTCCTCTTCCGAATCCCAAGCACCACAGTTAGTCCAGGTATCCTCATCTACCAGTCGTGTCTGAGACAGTGAAGCTCATGGAGAGGGGGCAGGATTGTGTATCTCCTTCATAACAATGTCAGATGCTTGGCTTTTCACCTTTCCTATCACATTCCTTGCCCCAAAATGTCAATAAAATAAGCTGCACGAATGACAACTTTAAAAACACTCAGGACCAGCTTCTATTTTCTCTTTTATGTTGGATCTTCTTTCCTAAGTTTTAGAATTATGTATTTTACACAAAGAAGTCTAAAATATTACTTTCATTGCCAAAGAGAGGGGCTAATTGGAATTGGATTTTGATACTCAATCAGAACTTAAATTCATTTTGTAATTTATTGTCAAAGGGGGCATGAATTTGAGCTATGAGAAACAACAGACTTCTCTATTATCTAACAATTTCCTCATGATGGACGTCCACAGGGGACAAATGAGGTCAGGTCAACATTTCCTCTCATAATTTTGGAATTCAACAGAACTCTAAGCATATAGTCTTTGTGACTCATTTGGTGACAGAACTTGATCGTGACCTGAAGTCACTTGGCAAAACCTGTTCTGAACTGATCAGAGGCTACTTATAGTTTATTCTATTTGGTGTGAGTAGTCACAATTTTCTGCTAAAAAAAGTATTGATGTCTTTGATGGCATGTTGGTTATCCAGATAGGTCTATACTCTTCCAAAACTCCATAAATTTTAAAAAGCTTTATCATTTTTTTAGCTATCTCATCCAAAGCCTCTCTGGTACTACATGCTTTAGGAAAGTGATGATAGGTCTCTATTAGCTGTTGCCTTGCCCTCAAATAGCTTGTAGTTTATTGAGGCATGTGAAAGGAAATGCTACCCTCAAACAGTAGTCAAGTAATAGTTGCTGAATGTCTGCCAGTTGGCAGGTACACTCATGTTTACATATAGAGCTAAGAATTAATTATAGGACCTGGCCAGTTGGCTCAGCGATAAAGCATCACCCTGGCATGTGGAAGTCTCAGGTTTGATTCCTGGCCAGGGTACACAGGAGATCACTCATCTGCTTCTCCACCCTTCCCCCTCTCCTTTCTATCTCTCTCTCTCTTCCCCTCCCACATCCAAGGCTCCATTTGAGCAGAGTTGGCCCAGGCACTGAGGATGGCTGCATGGCCTCTGCCTCAGGTGCTAGAATGAATCTGGTTGCAACAGCGCAATGTCCCAGATGGGCAGAGCATCACCCCCTAGTGGTCATGCTGGGTGGATCCTGGTCGGGAGCATGTGGCAGTCTGTCTATCTGCCTCCCTGCTTCTCACTACAGAAAAATACAAAAAAAAAAAAAAGAATTAATTACACATAATCTTTTCTATACAATATATAAATCTTTATGTAGTATAAAACTATGTTTTATATATGATGTACAATATAATATTAATTTTGTAGTACTGTATAGGAGAAAATGATTATTTTAGAATAAGTCTAGTGATGAAAAAGTTTTCAGAAAGTAGTAGAACTTTTCTTAAACAACTTTGAATTTGTTTCTTGATGAAATAAAACAAATGCACAGTTAATAAGTAAACTTCTGCATGTACACTGAAGGGAAAAGAAAATAAGGCAGTACAATTCTGATGAATTTTCCAGCAAGTGTGTTTTTCTTCCCATGCAATAGAAAGCTGGTTTGAGGAGATATCTGTCTAGCATGTTTAACAAACTAAAGAGAATAGCTGGCTTTCACTTCTGCCCTTACTAGATATGACTTTAGGTAAGTTACTTAAAATCGCTAAGCCTGACTTATTATCTATAAAATATTAATAATAAAAACAGCTACCATACAGAGTTGTTAGAGAATGGCATTAGGCCATGTGTGTATTGAAGGATGTCTGGCACATAGGAGTATGTAGTAAATGCTGCTTATTACAAAGCTGTTTTCAACCAAACCCAGGGAAAAAGGATAGTCTTAGACCATGGGATTTTACATAATACTTCTTAGCTATTCAAGAGTTATTTTCATTGCATATTAGATTTCCCTTTGCTAAGATCAATTGTTCTGCACTTCTTTAAGATTTTATATCTAATAACGAAAGTAATTATCTTGTGAAGAAGACATCTTCAGATGCCTTCACATTTATTACTGGAAGCTTCTTGGCTGACTCATATGACACTTCTAGATTTAACTTCTATAATTTTTCTAGGAAGCAGAGAAAATTGGAACTGCAAAGTGTTTTATCTTATGAAACACTGGATGTATTATTTATGGAATACTTCTGGTGACTCCAAGTTTAATATCTACATCATTTAACAGACTCATAAGGTGATGACACCCATTCGTCCTTTAAGAATCTCACTGAATTAAGTACCAACATATCAAAACTGGAGAGAAGTATGGTGATGGATGATATTCACAACTAGAAAATGCTATCAGATTTCTGCTAGATATAGCAAAGTTATACAAAATAAAAGAACTACTAATGTGGCCAAGAATGTCTTTATGTGTTAAAAAGACTCATTTATAAAGGAAGCGGAATAGATGATGACAGGGTCACATTACGACTTTCATGGAACCTAGGCACTGCTACCTTTGTATGTCCCTTTAAAGATGAATATAATTCAGGCTGAATATAATCCAGGAACAACATACTTCACAGAATAAAATGGTGGGTAAGTTTTTAAGCTAAAAGCTAGAGAATGAAATTCTTAGAACCATCTTCTGTTCTACTTTAATTTTCATCAGCTTTTTGCTGGTTTATTTTGACAAGTCAGGTTTGATTGAATTCAACCTGCTTTGTTTACAAAATGAACCAGAGCCAGCAAGTTCTGGCCTGGCTAAATTGCACACCCACTGCCTTGGTCTCCTTCCCTTTAAACAAAAATCTGGAGTTTGTGATTTAGTTAGTTCAAATGATTTTGATGGTTAAAATCTACTTTCCACCCCTTGAGATTTTCACCAAAAGTATCCAATCTTTGTCTACTATACAAGGCAGAAACGGTCCTCCCCCATCAAATGCAAAACACGTCTCCTTAATCCCCAAGATTTCATATGCTAACAAAAAAAGTTAAGAATAAAAATCCACAGATGAGAGAAGGGGAAATTAGGATATATAAATCAATAGCTTTTGAAACCAAACTGGCCCATTCAAAGGAATAATATTATGACAGCAAAGCAAAGTGGTCATTGTTGATGATAGGATTGAGTCTTTTCAAGTTATCCTTGCTTGCCAATCAGGTAAACCAGTGTTTCTTAAATCAACCATCTTGGAAGCCCTATTCCTAAATCTCTTTCTACAGAAATTCTTATTTAAAAAGTCTACAATGCAATCTATATTTTCACTAAGTACCCTGAAATGGCTGTGGGGCCTACCGAAGTTTGGTATGACCTTTATGTACGTATGACATCGCCCTGCACAATCTCATTGATTCCTCCACCTTGAACTGGGAAGTCTTTTCTTATTTTAGGCTGTGAAACTGGTATGTTGCTCACCAGAAGCCTGGTTTTAGTGCTGCCTTATTGCTAAACTATTGACTATGGGCCACGCCCAGGGTGAGACTGCTTTTCCCAGTCTGGGGCCTTTTCCAGAGAAGAATACAGCTGTAAGCTGAAGACCATTTACCTTGACCAGTACAGGTGACCTGGGTTGGGAACTGACCACATGTACTATGGCCATGTTTTCTGTTAAGATTAATTTTGGCTTCAAGAAAGAAAGCATGATGAAAGTAGTTTGAAACAAAGTAAAGGCTTTATTTTTTTCATGAATCAAGAAGTCCAGAGACAGGCAGTTTAGACCTGTGCATCATCTTCAGGCTCTCCTTATGTATCTTGCTCCTCCTCCTATCCTGCTTTAATGTCCTAAAGGTACAGTTTCATCCTCATGTTCAAGGTGGCTGTGAAACCTCTGGGCATGTGACCACATTCCAGACAGGAACAGGCAGAGGAGCAGAGGACCAAAAGGACAAGCCAACCAGTGCAGTAAGCTCTGTAAGACCCTTAGAGAGCTCTGCTGGTAGTACTACCCTGCGACTTCTGCTAATACATCATCAGTTAGAAGTAGATCACACATTCACTCCCAGTTTCAAGGACGTATTGAGAATTTTAACTCTCCACCTTCTACAGCAGGGGTCCCCAAACTTTTTACACAGGGGGCCAGTTCACTGTCCCTCAGACTGTTGGAGGACCAGACTGTAAAAAACTATGAACAAATCCCTATGCACACTGCACATATCTTATTTTAAAGTAAAAAAACAAAACGGGAACAAATACAATATTTAAAATAAAGAACAAATAAATTTAAATCAACAAACTGACGAGTATTTCAATGGGAACTATGGGCCTGCTTTTGGCTAATGAGATGGTCAATGTCTGGTTCCATATTTGTCACTGCTAGCCGTAACAAGTGATATGACGTGCTTCTGGAGCCGTGATGTGTGCGTCCCGCGTCACCGGAAGTAGTACTGTACGTGAGCAACACCGTGCTTTGTGGCGCCGCCACATACAGTGCTCCTCTCACTGACCACCAATGAAAAAGGTGCCCCTTCCGGAAGTGTGGCGGGGCCAGATAAATGGCCTCAGGGTGCTGCATGCAGCCCGTAGTTTGGGGACCCCTGTTCTACAGGAAAGGAGGTCAGATGAGAAGGGGGATGTGGGATGTGACTCTAAACTTCAAGCCCATCAATTTGCATTGACATAAATGACTCTCTTAATTAACTCTTATAAAATTGGAGTTTCACTTCTGCAATTATATCATGCTTAGAAAATAACAGAGAAAAAAGTACATATAAAATTATGCAACAGGACTAAGTCATACTCAGAAGAAAATTATTTTACATACTGAAAATAAGTGAATTAAGTATTTAATTAAGTAAAAATTAGAAAAATAAACAAGAAAAATAAAGAAGAAAATATCACCAAAACCCAAAGATGAGCATTAAAAATTAGGGAGAAAAATGCCATTATTAAAGTAATATTTGTTTTTTGACAAGGTCAATAAAATAGACTACCTCTTAACATGATTTACAGGAAAACAAAGAAGAAAGGCAGTATATTACATTTGGAATAATGGAGGGGATGCAACAACATACCTTTTACTTTAAATGTAAAGAAAATACTATGACAATTATATGTTAAGAATAGGCAGAAATGTGGATAAGATGAATTTTTCAGTAATAAACAAATGAATAAAAATGATTCAGTAGAGAATAGGAAACCATGGGGAAAATGCATAAAAATCTTTAGTTTCAGAACAACATAAGTTAAGTGGAAATGAAACCAACAATTGAACAAAATATTTTCAGTACAATTTAGAAATAAATTTTAAAATAAAAAAAGTACATATCCTCTAAATTAGATGTTTTCTTCACCTAGATTTTTCTTCAGGGGAAAATGAGATACATATATAAGATTATGTGACCGAATGTGCAATATAGTGCTATTTATTAGCGCTACTTATTATACAAAAAGTGGACATTTATTTAAATATCCAGCTATAGAGGATTATGGTTTATATACCCAGTGAGATATATTAGATTAAATTGTATGACATGGCTGCTATTGACCATGTCTATTCTACAGAAACAGTGATTTTATATACTTTAGCCAAATAAATTTACCCAATCACCTATTATATCTACATACTCCAATACATACACAGATATAACTGCGGTTATAGCTGAGTGAGGGGATTATTAGTGATTTTAGTAGTCTAATTCTGACAAATGAATAAAATGAATATATAACATGCATTTATTGATTGGTAATATTCCAATTTAATATGTGCATTTGAGGCAATTGTTTTTGGTAATCATTAAATTCCTGGTGTAGATGGAGCTCTGCAAATGGTTATTGAATCAAAGATTGAAAAAATGTTGTACTATAAAATATAAAATTTTAAATTACAAATGAGGAGAGCTAGGGAAATTGCTTAGTAAGTTATTTGCCTCACAATGTAGAAGGATTAAAGCAATTTTAAACCTATCATGTTTAATTTAGGGATTGTTTTTCCTTAATGTATTCAGTAATTGTATATCTGATAAAATGTTATTATGAGATGTTATGTCAATGTTTTGTTTATTTTGAAAACATCCAATTAAGTTTCATAAATATAACTTGATGTGGGAAATAATGAGAACAGCAATGATAAATAAAGATATACAATCTTCAGAGAAGAATTTTTGCTTACAAGTCCAGGATTAAGTGGTAAAATATTATTTTAATCTGTCATAGTGGTACATGGAATTGCATCAAATATATTTTACTGATTCATTATCCAGATTCTCAAATTTCAAAAATGAAGTCCTGGAAGATGTCACATAGTTTTGTAGTCCAGGCTCATGGTATGCTGGGAAAACTGAATTTCAGCATTGAGTTATTTTCTTCTCTGCTATAAAGAGAGCACAAGAAAATACTGACTGTGATGGTCTTTAGTGGAAAAGAAGATTTAGTGGTAAGAATCCACCCCCCTCCTGCCACCCAAAGTTAAAATATACTTAGTAACAAAATTTGGCAGCAAAACCCAAGACTTATATTTTCCCATCATACCATCATTTTCAAAAGTGTTCAGGTAACTAAATTTTTTTTCCAAGAAGAAGACGTCCGAGCAGTTCATTTCACCATGAGACAAAGAAAGCCAACAAGCTTAAAAAAGAGCATTTAGGACTAGGTTGACTATAAAACAGTCTTTATTCCTAGTAGCATTTTTCAACATTGAACTAAGAAGAGATTACAGAAAATTTCCAATTTGATCAAATACTATGTAATACATTTAAAATATTTTATATTTAATAAGAATACATTTTCTTCTTTGTCCTGATATTTTGTATTCACCCTTAGTGCCACTGGATTTGGAACTAAATCCATTTAATTTGGGAAGTTTGTATTTGAAAGGCAAAGTACAATCTCTCCGTTGATCTCTGGGTTTGTGGAGAGCACTGATGATTAATATAATTGTGGCTCCAGCTGTTAAAGGAGTGTTCATTTCATGATCAAGTAGCCTCAAAACACTTTAAAGTGAATGCTTCTTTTATATTTAGTGTTTCTTTCAGTGCACTCCAGGGTCCCTCTTGCCTGGGCTTCCCCTGCAACTCTTCTTTTGACATTTCCATTAAATGGTAAAAATTTAGTGTTGACTGATGAACATCTCACTTTAAGAGCCTTGCTAAAAGCCATATTCATGAATCAAAAGCAGTGTGTACCACTGGTAATTAACCTGACAAAATTCTGCTTTCTAAGCTAATCATCCTTTGGCTGCTTTAGGTAATGGCTGTCAATTCAGGGCTACAAAACAACTAGAGTCCACTGAAAGGGGGGGGCATAAGGACTAGTGAGTAGGCCATGTTCTTCAGCTGGGAACATATTTTAATTAAAATTCTGAAGTATAATGAAGAAATGGAAACATTCAAAAATGTTGACTTGAGATTCCCACATTTATGATTATATACAAACAGCCTACTTAAGTTCAAATTGATGGTAGGTGTTAAATGGTGAGAGAGTCAATGTAATAAATATCCTAGGGTTTACCATGTGAAAGGTTCTGAGCAAGACTACATGAAGACAGTAGATCTTCTATGGCACCAAAGGTCACTGTGGTTAAGAATACTTCCTTTGCAATGAGATATGTTCAAATTCTTGCCTTGTGCAAACTGTAATTTTGAAAGACTATTCGATTTCATTCTACCCATGCTTTCTCATTATGAAAATAGAAAAAAATTATATATCTATATGTTAATTTTAAGCATTAAAGCAAATAGTGACCTTAACCCATTGTGTGAAATTTAGTAGCTGTTAAGTAATTATAACATATTATAATTCTAACTCTTAACATTATAATTTATCACTAAAGGAAAAGTCAAGTACACAAATTATTGTAATATAATAAGTGTGTTAAGAAATATAAAAATGAACTGCCCCTAGGAGTCAAAAATGGAGAACCAACATCTGGTCTAGGAGATCTTGAAGGAGGAAAAGAAGTTGATTTTGAGATGTTACTTAAGAAGATAGGTATAATTTATCAACAAAAGGTGAAAATATATATTCTAGTAAGAGTATAAGCAAAATTATGCATCAGGAAAAATATGATATATAATTGAGTAACAGCAAAACAATCTTCTTACTAAAGCATAAGATTCTGTAATATAGTAAGAGAACTATATTGCAAAGAAAACTTGGATAAATATTGTAGGTTAACATTATTTAAATCACCCATAAATTGTTGAATGTTTCACAGGACATTTTGTTCACTTTTTTTAAGACCAAAATATTCTAACATCAAGGAGTCCAACAAAACCAAAACGGACCTGACCTTTCTATAAAATGTGTTTACTTCTATTTAATAATTAAAACCAGTTATAAACTTTAGAGATAAAAAATGGTAGCTTTTATGGAAGTAATTTAGTGCTATTTTTTAGAAGTGGCAAGAATGTTGAAAATGTATAACAAGATGCTTGAAAATGTGCATTTAGTTCATATAAAGAAGTTAAAGGTAGCCTGACCTGTGTGGCGCAGTGGATAAAGCATCGACCTGGAAATGCTGAGGTTACCGGTTCAAAACCCTGGGCTTGCCTGGTCAAGGCACATATGGGAGTTGATGCTTCCAGCTCCTCCCCCCTTCTCTCTCTCTGTCTCTCTCTCTTCTCTCTCCCTCTCTATCTTCACTCTAAAAATGAATAAATAAATTAAAAAATTAAAAAAAAAGAAGTTAAAGGTAAGCAGAATCATTTAAATATTATTACAAACCTCTCTTTGGCTAAGGCGATGGGTCTCACTCCCACAGAAGAATCACCTGTGGAGTTTTGTCAGCTTACACAGCTTTTAGACCAACCCTTGCTGATTCTGATTCCTTTTGCTTAGAACGCTACTCAAGGTATCAATAATTTTCAAAGGCACAAGGGATTTCCAGGTGTGGGAAGGAAGAGCACAGGTGCTTCTTTACCTTTATCTTCCCTGAAATTATTGAAACAAAAATAACAAAAAAGTATAAACTATGATTTTGACAAAATTATTTGTAATCTTGAATCACAATTTAAAATGAAGCATTGTTAAATTCCTTGTCTATCAATCCAGAGGACATACACATTTGCATATCTCAGACAGGCAGCTAAACACAACCACTGTTCAAACCGTTGAAGTATGCTAAAGAGAAAAATCAAAGATCTATGTTTAAACCAATGGAAACACATTGGAACCGTTTACGTAAGTTTTGAAGACATGCAAAACAATGCTATGAAGTGTTTAAAAACACATAATGTGTAGCAGTAAAAGTTGAAATGTTAAGAATGCTAAAACAATTCAGGATATTTCTATACCTTGAGGGGGTCAGTTTGTCAGATTTAGTAAATAAAAATACATTCAAATTGCATATCACATGTGATATATTACAAATGGAATAATTCTTTATCTGAAAAAGTTTAACAAGGAATCTTGAATTATATGTGGAGGGAGTCTAGAAAGGTAAACAGAGGTTCCAATCATTTGTGTAACATTTGATTTTTAAATTTTTTTTTTAATTTTTTTATTTTATTTATTCATTTTAGAAAGGAGAGAGAGAAAGAGAGAAGAGAGAGACAGAGAGAGAGAGAGAAGGGGGGAGGAGCAGGAAGCATCAACTCCCATATGTGCCTTGACCAGGCAAGCCCAGGGTTTTGAACCAGCGACCTCAGCATTTCCAGGTCGACGCTTTATTCACTGCGCCACCACAGGTCAGGCCAACATTTGATTTTTTTAAAGAAAAAATTTGAAGCAAGTATGGTTAAATGCTGGAATTTGACAGAGCTTGATATTTAGTTGAGGGATATCCATTTTATAATATTATTTACATTGTAAAATAATTTAAAAATATATAATGAATAAACAGACCTCATTGGAAGTAATAACACAAAATAGGAGCTACCTTCACATAAACTTACCAATAAATGTTCAAGATCTATAGAAAGAAGCCATATTATCCTATATAAAGGAAGATATGCATAGATAGAAAGATACTCTAGTCTACTGTATATTTGTTTTTGGATAGGAAGACTTATGATGTAAAAGAAACATATGCCTTCTATGTTAATAAATTTAATGAGTTTCCTCCCCCAAACAACTCAACATAAATTTTTGTGTTCTAGATAACATAAATAAGTTTTCAAGAACTGCCAAATAAAGTCAAAGATGATGAATAATAAAGTGTAAAACCCAAGTTTGTAATAAAATATACTATAAATCTACTGTTGTTAAAATGAGTGGTATGTGAAAATATATCAAATACATTTGAGCTAAAGTTATGTCTTGTCTTAACACATTGAATGGCCATAGAAATAAAACTGAAAATTATTGCATAATGTGGATTTACGCACAATATATTTTTGTGTCTTTACTACCTTTCTTATCTTTTTGCCCCAGTCCTGTTTTCCATCACCTTTCATGTGTAAATTCTAATAGCTCTCTAACTGTTCTCCATACTTGCAGTATTGATCTAACTAACACACATAATATTAACTTCCTTGTATAAATTAGTTCTTTGCCTCTGCATTGCATATTAGGCAAATGTAATCATATTCGGATGGAATGAAGGACACTCTACATTGGAACTCAGCCTTGACTTCATCTCAGTCTGTTTTTAGGACTGAGATGAAGTTATTTGAGTCCTAAAGACTCAAATAACTCTTCATTGCTTTCCACACACCAGACCATTTCCCACTGCCTGGAATTTCCTTTCATCTTGCTTCACCTGGTCATTTATTTTTTCATCCTAAAAAACTAACACAGCTAACATATCTTGCCCTCCTTAGTGGGATGCTCTGCTGTGGTAGTCAACCTGGCCCCTACCACCCACTAGTGGGCGTTCCAGCTTTCATGGTGGGTGGTAGTGGAGCAACCAAAGTATAAATAAAAAGATAGATTTATAGTAAGTTGTTTTATAAAGATTTATTCTGCCAAACAGCAAAAATCCAACATAAAGAACTTGGTAAGTAATTGTTATTATATGCTTTAACTTGCTGTAACTCTGCTTTATAAATTTTATAAAGTAAAGTTACTTCCCTACTTTATAAATCACCATTACTGTGGAACCGGTGGGCAGTTAGAAAATTTTACTACTAACAGAGATACAAAAGTAGGCGGTAGGTATAAAAAGGTTGACTACCCCTGCAAAAGTGTACCTCCTCTGGGTATCTCTCCCTGTAAGTGTCTGTTTCACAGCTCATAAAATTATATAGCAATCTTCTCCACTATTCAGTGCACTCCTTGAGATAGAATTTCATTTCTTTCACACTTTGTTTCCAGCATGAAATATATATAATCAATGGTTAATAAAATGGAAGTGCCTTGTTGAATGTTGGTTAAGTTCTTTCAGTAAAATATCACAAAACACCCAGAAAATTGATATCTTGAATAGGTAAACAACAAACAAGCCATCAAGCACACTGAAATTTCTGGAATAGGAAGGGAGATGGCAGTAGTTCTAGTTTTGTTGGCTATATCCATTCACCTATTTGTCACTTCTCTTTAGATCAGCTATAATGATTCTGATTGCTGACTTCAATTAAACTTATAAATACATAAAATAAATCATAATTGATATTTATAATTTTTAAATGTGGTTCCAGGAAAACCTAAGAAACAAGGTTCTCACTTTTTTTTTTGTGGTCCAACCATTTTTCTTCCTATGTATTCTCTATAAACATCACATACTTTACCATAAAAAGATAGAAGAATGATGAACTGAAACAAAGGATTTAATTCAAAACAATCTGACCATTTAACTTTAACTAAGGACTATTGAGCAATCCCTTCAATGAGGAATTGAATTTGTCTAATATAGTTAATTTTTATTTTAGATGATATCTATTAATCACCTATTTGCAGCAGATATTTTAAATATCAACTAAATACTTGAAGTAACCTGTGCAGTGCATAATATTTTCATCTCACAAATGAGAAAATATGATATTGAGTGATTGAGTGCATTATTCAGTATAACATAGTAAATGCTAAATCTTAGAGAAACTAAGAAATGCATTTTACTTTAGTCTTATTTTTCTTGGTTCCAAGTATGGTTCTATTTACTTATTTTACTTATCTTTTGTGATAGATATTTATAAATATCTATTTTTAGATGAATTGAATTTTAATAAAAAAGAGTTTGAAAATTCTATAAGTGAATTTGTAATACATTATTGTTAATTAAATACCTTTTAACGTACTGTCTGCTTTTGATTTGCTTTGAGAGGCAGAGTTCTTTTCCTTTTTTCCCCCATTTATTTTATGGGGAAAAAATCTAGGTTTCTAACTATTCCTAGAGTTTTATGTATACTGTCAAGAAATGAAACAAAAATACTTCTACTTATAATAGGGCTTTCTCTCAAGTTGGACAAACTGGCCCAATAATATCACATTACAGTGGGAGTTTGGCCTAAAATGTTAAAATGTAACGCATGTAACCTAGCCACAACTGGAGGGAGCCAATAATGTTCTCCTACTGTTTGATGACAAAAAGGAACTTTAGCAAAGTTTCATTTATCCTGTTCTTTCACTGTGCAGCAAGGTGACTGCCAAGTTGAGTTTTACAATAGCTTAAATGGGGTAAAACTAAAAGCATTTGAGAGAGTGGTATTTTATCATCGTTGCTCCGTCAGTCAATAGCTGAACCAAGAATTCACACAAAGAAAAGAGAAAAAGTGCTTTGCCTTTGTTGCAGAGAATTTGATTCAGATTCACTTGCCTTTGATTATTACTATTACAGAAATAACAAAATTTTCAAGGGAGTAAAGTTTGTCTTTGCTGCTTTTCAACTCTTCTGTCATTTCTATATCTTATCCTGGTTTATGTCCTTTGCCTCCTTTCCCAAGAGATCTTTCAGGCTTTGCTAGTCATCCTCTTAAAATTCTCCCTGACCTTGAAAACTGGTCCAAAAATTATCCTTTCCATGAATATCTGATTTTTTTTTGATGAGGATACAGCAAGGTATTATTGTTTTTATTTAATAAATAAGAAAACAACAAAAAAAACCAGAGGGGTTAATAAGGTTAAGGTCACATGAAGGTTAGCTCTATTTTGTTTTTCATATTCCAGTGCTCATATTCTTTAACTAAAAAAATTGTAGCCTGAATTTGAATGTGATGCTCTAATAATTTTCTACATAACCATTTATCTAATGTGTACTATGTGCTAGGCACTGAGTTAAGCATGTAATAAATATACAACTGATATTACTGGATGAGAAAAATGACAATAATTAATAGGTCCCAATCCCTACTCTGGAAATTATCATTTAGTAAGGAGGCTAGATTAGCCAATAAATAAATTCTGTTACCCTACCATAGACAACATGTCATTTATGGATAGAGTGTTACAGCAGTGTAAAGAGCAGAAAAAGTTACTCTGCACACTGAGGACAGGGGGAGGGGAGCTTTATTGAAGGAGAAATCTTTGAGTCTTGTTATAAAGTATTTTTCAGGAGAGTGAATGGGGCTGACAGTTGAGGCATGCTCAAACAAAATGACAAAGTTGCAGAAAGACCCAACATGCCCTATGTCTTTCTGTTCAGACTGGCAGGAGCACAGGGTGTGGGGTAAGGAGTGTTGAGAGAGAAACTTGGACAGCTACACTTGCTCTAGACTTTCTAGAGCTTTCTTTGAGATACCACTGAGGTGGAATTATTGTGTGGGCAAAACCATATTTTAAAAAATAATTAGAAGCAGTGACAAAAGGCAAAATTATAGCAATAGTTAAAGATGTTAGCTCTATCACTTAGTAGTAGCTGTTATCAAATTTCTTATCATTTTTGTGCATCCAATCTGTCTATAAAATAATGTTAATACATTTGAGTGGTATAAAGATTCAATGAGGTAATATAGACTTAGAACTTAGAATGTGTGTTTGGAAAAAACCCAAAAGAACAGCAGATGAATTATAAATGGATTGAGAGTGGAGAAGGTGCACCAAATTGGAGAGGTTTCTGGAATGGAATGGGTTGTATTTGGTGACTTTTTTTGTTTTTGTTTTTGTTTTTTTTTGTTTTTTTTACAGAGACAGAGTAGTCAGAGAGAGGGATAGACAGGGACTGACAGACAGGAATGGAGAGATGAGAAGCATCAGTCATTAGTTTTTCATTGCGTGTTGCAACACCTTAGTTGTTCATTGATTGCTTTCTCATATGTGCCTTGACCGCAGGCCTTCAGCAGACCGAGTAACCCCTTGCTGGAACCAGCGACCTTGGGTTCAAGCTGGTGGGCTTTTTTTTTTTGCCTCAAACCAGATGAGCCTGCACTCAAACTGGCGACCTCGGGTTCTTGAACCTGGGTTCTCTGCATCCCAGTCCAACACTCTATCCACTGCGCCACTGCCTGTTCAGGCTGGTGACTGTATTTTTGATGAGAGGGTGAAAGATGTGAAGTTTGCCATTAAGGTTTCCAGCTTGGAAAAACAGGTATTGTAATATGAAGCCCTTCAAGAGGCCGGAGGTGATTAAAGGAATTCCTGTTAACATTTTTGTATAAGATATTTTCAAGAACACTCTGGAATATTCAGTTTCTGTTAGAATACATAGGAGTGGAACTTAGAATAGGGGTAGTGGTTGGGAGAGGCAGACTGGGGAGTTAGTGTAACCAAAGATGTTGAAGCCATTCAGGATGAATGTGTGAAATAACAGGCAGAAGGAATTCCTGGGGTTATCCAGTTTTGAAGGGTGAACAGAGGAGAAATTTCTAATGATAGATTCATAGATACATGGAAAGGGAGATATTTGAGTGAAAGGACTCCTGTGTGGAGGCATGGCATATATGCAACATCATGTAGTAGAGAAATAAAATCATTTTTATTTAGAGAACACTTAAGGAAATACTGTCTTTTTATTACAAAATGGTTATTATTCTATGTATTTATTTTTAGCCTTTTGTTTCCTAAACAATTTTTTTTTACATGTGTGTGAGTGGATTATTATAATTTATAGCATGCTTCATTCACTTAACATTTAATATGATCCAAATTTTCACATAATCTTCATAATTACCATGTTTAGCAGCTGTAATCTAGTCCATGTTGAATGGTACCATATTTATTTATTTCCTTATTGGGAGGTAAAATACAATTTTATTTATTTTCTGGAAAACATCTTCAGATTAGAAACCACCTTCTAAATTTCTCATTGTTTCTTAAGCAGTCCTATTTATAAGTCTGGAAACTGATCACAAAATGTCTATTTGACAGGATTTTTATTTACTTTTATAATAAAGCAACATATTTACCTTTCAACAAACATTTATATAACTTAATTACTGTTAGTATCTTCAATCCCCTCATTATTATAGTAATTTTCAATCAATATATGGATACTGGCAACAAATACTTCTAAAAAAGATCTAATGTTGGCCAGTTTACTATTGACAAATCACATTTAATTGATTAAATATTATAAAGTGTTAAAAATTCTTTTACAAATAATTTTGAATAGTTCTACATTTATTAAAGCACTTAGTTCTTTATTCATTATTTATTAAAGAACAAACTCTACAAGTCACTAATAATTGACAGTACTGATTTGATAGCATAGGTCAATATCCAAAACCCATTCTGTCTCTATAATTTATGTTTCTGTTGAACAAATAATATTTCCATATGTCTCACTTGTTATATCCTCTACAAATGAATTACCACACATTACATTTCTACCTCACTTTTTCAAATCCGTTGAATTTTCTGCATATTAAAATAACAGCTGTTTTATTGGGATTTTTATTGAATGCCGTTTAAATTATTTTACTTATTCATTTAAAAATTTCCACTAAATAATAACCATGTGCCAGTCATTTTGCTCACTTGACCTCATCTGCTTTGGAAAACATTTTCACTGTAAACTTTAGCATTGATGTTGAGTAAGAAGGAGAAAAAAGAAAGCTCAGGAAAATAGTTTGCTATTAGAAGATTTTGAAAATATTTTGGTATGAATTATTTTGGTTTCTTTTGAAGATTTAAGACAGTTGGTGTTTTTAGTGATTTATGCCGCCCATGTAAATTATCAAAATGAAAAATTTTGTGACACTAGGAAAAAAATGTTGATAGCCATTTTCTTAGTTTTAAAACTATGCACTTGATATAAAGTCCCTTTGCAGGCTTTGTGGGACCTGGAGTGGATAAATTCAATTCACTTAATATTTTAAAGCTTTGTGGTTTGTTTTAATTTTAATGGAGCTGAAATTATGTACAAAATAATTCTGCAGATGACTTTGCCAATAAAATTACATATAATAATTTTTCATGGCATATGAATGAGAAAATAACTATTCGATAAAGTGAGTAGAGATATATTTTTATTTTATGTTCCATTTTAGTCTTCACTTTGACAATTCTATTTGTTTCCAATTAGTTCTTAGCATATACTTTCCTTTAACCTATGATTCTGCTTGATCAAAACAAACAAACAAACAAAAAAAACCAGAAACAAATATTTAAGCACAAGCCATGGTCAAGCCATTCTACTAAATTCAAAAAGTTTAAGGCATTCAGAAAAGTCACTTTTCTTAAAGAATTTATATTCTAGTTAAGGAAAGAGATTATATGCTTTTCAACAGAAAGATTAATTTACTAATCAAACTACTGTTTACTGAGCATTTTCAACATACTAAGTTAGGGATACAGTTATAAAGAACATCTGTACTCTACAGATTTAACATTCCATCTGATGCTTAGTTAGTAGTTTGGCTCTGTGGTAGGGCATTGGCCTGGCATGTGGATGTTCAGGGTTCGATTTCTGGTCAGGGCACACAGGAAAAGTGACCATCTGCTTCTCCACCCCTCCTCTTTTTCTTTCTCTCTCTTCCCCTCCCACAGCCATGGCTCAATTGGTTTGAGCGAGTTCACCTCCGGTGCTGAGGATGGCTTTGTGGCCTTCACCTCAGACACTAAAAAAATGGCTCAGTTGTTGAGCAAAGAAGCAATGGCCCCAGATGGGCAGAGCATGGCCCCCTAGTGGGCTTGCTGGGTGGATCCTAGTTGGGGTGCATGTGGAAGTCTGTCTCCTGCCTCCCTTGCTCTCCATAAAATAAATAAAATAAAATAAGACAAAACATTCCATCTGAGGAGTTGGGAGTGTGGTAGCATCAGAAATTAATAATTTCAGATAATGATAAATTCTAAGAAGATAAAGCAGGAGAAAGGATAGAGAGTGATTATGTGTGCATGAGTATGAGTGTGTGTGTGTGTGTGTGTGTGGTGTGTGTGTGTGTGTGTGTTATTTGGTGACTATTTTAGAAAAAAAGTCAGAGAAATTTTCATCAGAGAAGTAAGCTCCATAAATATGGGAGTGGGGAGGATTAAGTGGACAAGGAAAAATAAATGTACTGGGTTCTAGGAGCGCAGTGAGCAAAGACATAGTGACAAACCTCAGAGCAGAAATGCAGAGGCAGGGCAGGAGGGTTCAGAGCAATGTGTAATGCTTTTATTTTTTTCTTCTAAGTATAGAAACTTAAAACTCATGAGAGGGTTTTAAGCAATGCCATGACCTGATGTGATTTGCATTTTAATAATATAAGTTTGGCTGCTATATGGATAAAGAATTGCATAAGGGAAAAGAAGAAATAGAGTGTAGTCAGGAGGTTATTGCTTTAAAATAATACCATGCATAACAATATAAAAGAGTTATAAGAAAAATAAATCACACCTAACATCATTGGACTTCAATATTATTTGCTATTAAAAAATGTGCCTTAATAATAAGCTAAGAAACAAAGAAGGGCAAGACCATTATAGGCAATTGAATACTGCAGTGTTAAAAGAGGTTAGTATTTGTACCTCTTTCTAGACAATGAGTATTCCAATGGGGATAAATGGAATGTTCTTAGAGAATATGAAATAATAAAGCCTTGTAGGCAAGAGACCAGATTATGGAGAGCTAAAATACAAGTTGAGGAGTTTGTGCTTTGTCCTGTAGGCAGATATTTAAAGAGGATTGTGGAATGTACATGCCTGAAGCACAACATGTTGACCTGAAGTGGTTGGTAGTATATTTTGAGAAGCCAAGACTTGACTCAAAAGGACCTAAGAGAGGGTCAAGTAAAAGCTGGGATGTGAAGTGAGCAGCTGGTCACAGGCCAGGTTTTGTATTAATGGTTAAGTGATAGATGTTGGAAAGCAAGACTCCATGTAATGGGTTGAAGGAGAAGGAGTAATAAAAGGTAGCTTCCAGTTTACATAAAAGAGACATATCATCTTTAAGCCCTGCAACAAACTGATGAGGTAGGTAATATTCTTACTTTACAGATGAAGAAACTGAGGTTCTCATAGCATAGTAGCTTGCCAAATTCTCTCAGCTAGTGGTTATCAGATGGGATTCTGAAACCCAGGTAAATTTTATAATACTATCCCCAAAATGTTCTAAAATAATCTAAACTTTCTAAAGATTGGTGGTTCATGCATGTTGTACTCTAGTCTTAAGACATTTATTTTCATGTTGGAATAGTTATAATTTAAAAACTGTTTTGTTCGTTTATAAATATTGCTGTTGAATGCCAGATTTTTAAAACACAAAACAAAAGTAAAACTGTGGCTAGGACTTCAGCTTTTATTTTCATCATTTCATTTAATGACAAAAATAACATTGGTATTTGTTTGTTTCTCTTGTTTGTTCATTTGTTACTTTCAGTTTTACATTCCATACGTGAATGAAATCATGTGGTTCTTGACTTTTTCTGATTTATTTCTCTTAGCATGATGTTCTCGAGATCTTATGGCTAAGTAGTCATTCATAGTATATATGTACCATATATTCTTTATCCAATCATTTATCAAAGGACATTTTAGTTGTTTCCATGTCCTGGCCACCATGAATAATGCTGCAATGAACACAGGGGTTTATATCTTTGCAAATAAATGTTTTCAAATTTTTCAAGTAGACACCTAGACAAGAGGTTGCTGGGTCATATGGTAACTCTATTCTTAATGTTTTGAGGAACATCCATACTGTTTCCATAGTGGCTATACCAGTTTACATTTCCACCTGCAAAGAACAAAGGGTCCTTTTTCTCCACAGCCTCTCTAGCACTTGTTATTACCTGTCTTGTTCATAATAGCTATTCTAACAGGTGTGAGATAATATCTCAAAGTAATTTTGCTTTTCATTTCCACATGGGAGGGTACTAAAAGATAAAGGGGGTCAAAGTGATGATGGGCACACAGTGAATATACAGATGATGTATCATAAAAGTGTACATTTGAAACATATGTAATTTTATTAACCAAATTCACCCCAATAAATTTAATTAAGAAATTATATTGATATACTGATTTAAAATGTCTTATATGTTGCATGTTTTACTACATCTGCTTCCTTACTGACTTAATCAATTCTTTATCTATTGACACGTCTAATTGGAGACCACCAAGCATAAAAGAAAATGGGATAAAATCAGAGGAATCAAGCTAAATAAACAATTTTGTAGACGAGGACATGCTTTTATAATAAGTAATATGCATAGTGTGATATGCATTTTTAATTATTTTTCCTTGACACGTTAAAAATAAAATGTTAGACTTAAGAACAGATAGAACACTCCTGAGGTTCTCATTAATGAATTATTTTAGTTTAATTCTTTTAGTTTTTATAGGAATGACTAAGTTGGTATCCTGATTCATTTGTACTATCTAAAGAGCACCAAAACTTTTTATCTATTTGGAAGTCTATTCCTTTTTGTAAAGTTTAGGGGCTGAGTTATATACCAATTGTACAGAGCTATCCTTTTTAAATATTTAAGGTATAGCACCATAAATTAATATTCATTGATTCCTCCCAGTGGTCCAAGAATTGTAGCATAGTAGAGTCATAGTATATATATATATATATATATATATATATATATATATATATTTATTTATTTATTTATTTTAAGATTTTATTTATTCATTATAAAGAGAGGAGAGAGAGAGAGAGAGAGAGAGAGAGAGAAGGGGGAAGGAGCAGGAAGCATCAACTCCCATATGTACCTTGACCAGGCAAGCCCAAGGTTTTGAACCGGCAACCTCAGCATTTCCAGGTTGACGCTTTATCCACTGCACCACCACAGGTCAGGCTGAGTCACAATATATTTAAAGTAGATAGCCTATACCTCCATTGTCTACTTTTCAGTTTTACCCACCATAACTCTGTAATATTTTTGACTAAAAAATATTTCTTTTGATGATTATGCTTAGTCCAATGCATGTATTTACAAATATTGTGAGGTACATTAATTCTACATCAAGTGAAGGAAACAAATCTTTTTTGGGGGGAACTAGGAACCAGCATAAAAGTTCAGTTCAATAAGTATTTTTATTAACAGCCTGGTAGGTGAGAGGTCCTAAGTAAGCAATGAGCTCATGATGAAAATAAATGTCTAAAAAAAAAAAAAAAAAGAAAGAAAAGGTCTGACCTGTGGTGGCACAATGGATGAAGCATTGACCTGCAAACACTGAGGTCACCAGTTTGAGGTCCTGGACCTGCCTGGTCAAGGCATATATGGGAGTTGATGCTTCCTGCTCCTTCCCCCCCCCCCTCTCTCTCTGTCTCTCTTTCTCTCTCTGCCTCTCTCTCTCCTCTCCAAAATGAATAAATAAATAAATAAATAAATAAATATAAATGTCTAAATAATAGCACTAAAAATTGTTACACACAGTAGTTCATTTAATTCTCCCAACAACCCTGGGTACCAACCAGCTTCTATTTATGATCAACCCATTTTCACAGGTTGTAAAAATGAAGTTTTGAGAGTTTAAATAACATGACCAAAGCCATGGGATAGTATAATCACAATTATAATCCAGGTATACATGACCTCAAGTTCTATAAAGTACTTCTAAGTACTATACTTTTAAATAGAGATTACGAGATATATTAATTGACTAAGGTAAATGATCAGTAAAATAAGACTCTTTCTGTACTTTGATCCAGTCATGAAAAATATTATATTTATTGTTTATTCTTAGCATGTTACCATTGTTGTAGATTTATTTACTGTATAATTTGTAAATTAGAATGACAATAGCATGAGAAGCAGATTTAAAGAGAAAAAAATGGAGATAGAAATATTCACTTGGTTGTCACATAATACAAGTCTGAGTCTGAAATTAAGTTCATTACTTAGGATAATAGTATGAATAATAAAAACGATATGTAGTGCTACGGTCAGAGACTGGATAATCACAAATCCCTTGCCTTTATAGAGCTTACATTTTATAAGAATAGATTTATGTCAGGTAGTGTAGGTGCTGTGCAGAACTTCAGTAAAGCGGCCGAGGAGGGATGGGAGTCAAGGAAAAGAGGAACATTGGGGCCTGGGATTCAGGGACAGGATTTTCACTATTTTGATTATGTGGTTAAGCAGGTATTGGATTCGTCTCAAGAGGGAAGGAGTGATATGCCTTGTCAAATACTCCTACTAGTTTCTAGAAAGTGATAACTGAGGCTCACCCACTAACTTGGTGGGCACTTGACAAGAGCTGTTGCACAGATTGGTAAGAACACGAGCCTGATTGAACTGAGTTCAAGAGAATGGGAGGAAAGGAAGTGGTGATATTATAATATTAACCGCTCTGTGGAGTCTGCTGTAAAGGACAGCAGAGAAATGGAATAGTGGCTGGGTGGGGACAGAGGGCAAGGGAGGTTTGTGGTCATTTTTAAAATGGAAATTTAAAAAAAGTCAGGTTTGCATGATGATGGGAATCATTTAATAGAGAGGAAAAAATCAAGGAAGCAGGGAAAAGGGGAAGAAATATTCTGGAGAATTGTCTTTTAGTAACTAAAATTGTTTCAAGTATATCATGAGCCCTAGGTTAAGTAGGGTACCTCATGTCAGTTAACAAGAGGAAAGATGTAATGTATGGACACAGATAAAAATAAGTTGGTGGATGTGGTGCAGGCAATATTTAGACATCTCCTTTTGCTCACATCTATTTTATTTTTTTCTTAAATAAATGGAGAACACAGACATAAGCTGACAATCAGAGATGGAGAAAAATGCTAGTGACGGAATGGAAGTGTGGGAAGTCAAGAGAAAACATTCGATGCAAGAGTAACATAAAGGAAGAAAATGTTTAGATGAAGATGTTATATTTGAGGTCCTGTAGGTCATTTAAGCAGAGAGGATATAAAACTCTTTAGTTCAGTCAGGAGATGAAGACTAGAAACAGATTTGGGTATTAGTGGCACAAATATAGTAATTTAAACCATGATGTGAAAGATATGTCCAGGGAGAACAAACCAAGTGAGTAGAGCAGGTCGAGGTCATAATTAAAGATTGTCATTATTTGTTTAAATAAGAGAAAATATGCCAGTTAAGGAGAAAGGAAGCTATGATAAAAATAGCAATAGCAGTAACTAGATGAACATTTACAAAAGAGAGTGTTAAATTTTTAAATGAGTTCTAATTAAGACCAAAGAAGACAATTACATTTTGAAAATTAGGAGGTTATTTATCATCTAATTGGGAATTGTTTTCAAAGAGTTGTAGGTCTCAAGTTATAATACTGTTGGCTAAAATTTTAAGATATTTGGCCATGACAGTGAGAGGAAACATCATGAGAAGTTAGTAGCTTTAAAGTGAAATGAAGGGAAGGGAAGTTTTATATTTTATAAAAGTTTGTTAAGTAACTTCTCTGTGCCAGACACTATTCCAGGTGATATCGAGCAGAGGACAGACATTGTGAACAAAACACAAAAACGTCAGTCCTCATGTATGTTCATTACATTCTAGTTCAGGTTGTTTCTCTCAGCCTGGGAAGCCTTGAGAAGTTTTAAATTTCAGGCCCTGGCCGGTTGGCTCAGTGGTAGAGCGTCGGCCTGGAGTGCAGAAGTCCTGGGTTCGATTCCCAGCCAGGGCACACAGGAGAAGTGCCCATCTGCTTCTCCACCCCTCCCCCTCTCCTTCCTCTCTGTCTCTCTCTTCCCCTCCCGCAGCGAGGCTCCATTGGAGCAAAGATGGCCAGGGTGCTAGGGATAGCTCCTTGGCCTCTGCCCCAGGCGCTAGAGTGGCTCTGGTCGCAACAGAGCGACGCCCCGGAGGGGCAGAGCATCGCCCCCTGGTGGGCAGAGTGTGGCCCCCGGGTGGGCGTGCCGGGTGGATCCCAGTCGGGCGCATGCGGGAGTCTGTCTGACTGTCTCTCCCCGTTTCCAGCTTCAGAAAGAAAAAAAAAAAAATTCATATCAGGAGAAAGAGTCAAAGGTGAGAGAGAAATAAAATGGGTTGCTCCAAGGTATGGCAGAGCTAAGGAAGTTCACCAAGTACATTGTGTCACTTGACATTGCAAGAGGAAGCCGTGGTAAAATACAAAACAGGCAATCTTGATTTTCAGTTTATTTACATGAGCAAGGATTTTGTAGAGAAATGCTATGGTTCAGTGAAAATAACAACAGAATAGTTTTCAGAAGACTGGTTCTACCTATGTGAGCAAAGGCAAGAGCCTTGTGGAGCCACAGCAGCTTCTTGTGTAAATCACCGTTATCTGTTTAATCATAAAAGGTTATTACATTGGTCAAATGAGATTATATGTTCTCTTAAAAGCCTAATAAATCAAAGGCTTTATTGACAGGGCACATCTGGAAAATCTTGTGAACTGTATTTTGTGGTTCTTAAATTAACATCCAAGTTTTTGTAGTTGTTATTTATTTTTATATATCTGAACATGATTGGAATGGAACTATTTTTATTTTATATTTTAATATTTTATTTAGTATTTGTAGAATAGAATTCTATTTATAAAGCTTTTGATTATAAACAAGCTAACCAAATAAGTTTAGAATATAGATATAATTCCCTTTGACAACTGTGGACCAACACAAGAACAACACCTTTATTATGCCTTGTGTGATCACATGCTGTAGTAGATGAACCTTGGCTTATAACCACTGCTCTTCTTGATGTTGATTAGCCCATGCCTTGGTGCAACTTGTCCTAAATTTACTGTTTCAGAGTTACAATGTGTGTAGCACATTCATTGTCCTTATGAATGATATTGTTGCTTGAATCAAGAGACTATAACCTTAGGACTTATAAGGTTCTTTCCTTATAGATTCTAAAAACTCCTGTTAAAATGCTGAAATATGTAAAGGAACTCAAATATTTCAAATAGTGGAAACTTTATCCTTATCTGATATAATTTTGAAAAATATCTGTTTATTAGTATGGGATTACCCCACATTTCCCCCTGGAGGCTAGTATTAATGAATGTGATCCAAGTATGGATTTTAATTTGTTATTATTTTATTTAGTTCCAAATAAGACAATCCCATGAGCCATTAAATTGTTTATAATTCTAATCTTTATTAGTGGGAGTTTCCAATAATATTAAAGTTTATTACTTAATATTTTAAGGTGGTATCACAAAAGTTAACAATAAAATATTTGAAGTGAAACATTTGAAACCCTAGAATGCTTTAGAATAATGTTTTGAAAATGCTTATTTTAGTGATTTTAGAGAGGGAGTAGGGGAAGAGAGAGTGAGACAGGAACATTGATCTGTTCCTGCATGTGCCTTGACTGGGGAACAAACCAGCAACCTTTGCACTTCAGGATGATGCTCTAACCCAGTGGTCCCCAATCATTTTTGGGCCACGGACCGGTTTAATGTCAGAAAATATTATATTTTCACAGACCAGCCTTTAGGGTGGGACACATAAATGTATCACGTGACCGAGACAAGTGTCAAGAATGAGTCTTAGACAGATGTAACAGAGGGAATCTGGTCATTTTTTAAAAATAAAACATTGTTCAGACTTAAATGTAAATAAAACGGAAATAATGTAAGTTATTTATTCTTTCTCTGCGGACCAGTACCAAATGGCCACGGACCGGTACCAGTACACAGGCTGGGGATTGGGGACCACTGCTCTAACCAACCGAGCTATCTGGTCAGTGCTAGTCATTTTTTTAAATACAAAGTATCTGATTTATGAAAGCAATGCTGTATTTCTTATTTTCTTCTACAGTGTGTCCATAAAGTCATGGTGCACTTTTGATGGGTCACAGGAAAGCAACAAAAGACAATAGAAATGTGAAATCTGCACCAAATAAAAGGAAAACCCTCCTAGTTTCTGTAGGATGATGTGGCAGCATGTGCGCATGCGCAGATGATGACGTAACACCGTGTATACAGCGGAGCAGCCCAGGGCGATGCCAGTCGAGATGTGGACGGTACAGAGGAAAGTTCAGTGTGCTCTGTGGCTCGCTAAATTCGAATCTGTGACCAAAGTGCAATGTGAATATCGGTGCATTTAAAACAAAGCACCACCACATAGGAATAACATTACTTGGTGGGATAAGCAGTTGAAGGAAACCGGCAGTTTGGTGGAGAAACCCCGTTCTGGTAGGCCATCAGTCAGTAACGAGTCTGTAGAGGCTATACGGCAGGGGTCCCCAAACTGCGGCCCCCTGAGGCCATTTATCCGGCCCCGCCGCACTTCCGGAAGGGGCACCTCTTTCATTGGTGGTCAGTGAGAGGAGCATAGTTCCCATTGAAATACTGGTCCGTTTGTTGATTTAAATTTACTTGTTCTTTATTTTAAATATTGTATTTGTTCCTGTTTTGTTTTTTTACTTTAAAATAAGATATGTGCAGTGTGCATAGGGATTTGTTCATAGTTTTTTTTTATACTCCGGCCCTCCAACGGTCTGAGGGACAGTGAACTGGCCCCCTGTGTAAAAAGTTTGGGGACCCCTGCTATATGGGATAGCTACCTAAGGAGCCCTAAAAAATCTGTGCACGAGCCCACATTGAACTGCACTGAATAGGTATGAAACTGGGAGAGTTTTCCTTTTATTTGGTGCAGAATTCACATTTCTGTTGTCTTTTGTTGCTTTCCTGTGACCAGTTAAAAGTGCACCATGACTTTACGGACACACTGTATATTATTAAGTAAAACGAATAAGTAATTAAGATACCTAGGTAAAGGGGATATCTTGTTCAATCCATTTATTTTATATTTAAAACTGAAGTTCAGATCTATTCTATGATTACCCAAGCTCAGTGCTTAGAATGTAGAGCTTAGAATCTCTACCTCACCACACTATATGTCATTGCCCTTTGGCTTTAATAATTAAATATATCAAAATGTAGTGGTGGAAGTGATGGTCAGAATAGAGTAGAATGTATCCTAACCCTGCAATAAGCTATTTCTTTGCATTGCTGGAGGCCCCAAACCATATAACTATCCAAAGAAACTAGTGATTATGGCCAATTTTCTCTAAAGGAGTTTAGAAAAGAAAATGTTATGCTCCCTTCAAACTTGCCTCCTTTCTTTACATTATTTTTTTCTTCAATATTTATTCCTTTCTTAATTTTCTGAATATACTATTATAAAAAGTGGAAAATAGTGACTTATAATTACCCATCTCTTTATAACTCAGAACAGCCAATATAAATACTGTGCTGTCTATTCTGTCATTTGTGTATATTATTTATAATGAATGTCTTAGAAAAAGAAGACCATATATTTTATACTATTTTGTAACATAATTTGTAGACTTGACTGTATGCCTGGTCCAACATCAGGTATCTCTATGCATTCTTCAAAATTATGATTTCTAACTCCTCTATCACATTTTAAAACAAGGATGTATTATAATTTATTCAATTCATCTCAACTGTTGGAAATACATTGTTTTTAAGTTTTTGCTATTTAAAATAATCACATTCTATAGAATTTTTTTATGTTGCCAAATTATCCTCAGGAGGTTATTAGTTGATATTACAAGTACTATAAGAATTTTCACTTTCTTGTACAGGGTAGGAAAAAAGTAGTTTTACTGTGTTCATATAGAAGGTAATATACTGTAATAATAAATAAATAAAAATATAATAAACTCTTTTGTGTACTAATAACTGTAAACCTACTTTTGTCACACTCTGTATGTTTCATAATATTGGATACATTATATTTGTTGATAGATAGACATATCAATATATGTGTGTTATATTGTATATATATGTATATACACATATATGATAATTTAAAATATCAAGTGGATAATATAAGCAATAATGGTATCTCATTTTTGTTTGTTTTATATTATATATTTGTAAAGTTGAATATTTTTGTATATTATGTCCATATATTCTTTTGAATTTTTTAATTATGTGCAATGTCCAATTTCTTATTTTGAGCAACACTTTTTAACGGTTATTTGTGTTTTAATGATACTTTCTTTTTATCTATTATTCATGTTCCAAATTTTTTCAGGTTGTCAACATGTTTATATATTTTTTTAATTGATTTTTTTTTTGTTTTCAAATGCTATAAATATCACATCTATTGTAGGTTTGTTTGTATACTTCTTGTCAATTAAAAAGAACTTTATTTCTACTTTTAGTATGATTTTAATATTGTTGCTTTATAATATATTCTAATACTTTTAATACAACATTTTTATAAATTTTGTAAGTTTTTGAAATTGTTTGATTATTTTTATTATTTATTTACATATTAATCCAGAAGAAAATATGTCACATTTATTTTCTTATTTCTTATTTATTTGTTCCTCTAGTGAAATCTTTCTGGGAAAAGAGAAATAACAATGTTTCTATGTTGATAAGAATTAACAATGGGTAGTGAAAAAATTGTTACTACAAGAAGAAAAGGGGAGACTTAATAGTGTGAAGCAAGCCAGCTAGAGGGATGGGATCTTGTTACAAATGGAAGTTTAGATTTTGTAGAATGATAACACTTAAATGGTGCTCAGTAAGGATGGAGCTGGGGGAAGACATGTTCACAGTTAAAGAGAGAAGAGTAAGGTATGAAATAGCAATCTCAGAGAATGAAAGAATGAATGGTCTTATTTGATAGCCCTTTTCAGGGGTGTAAGGTAAAAGCATTGTCTGATTGTATGGTATGATTTGATACCATACGTTATTATAGAAGTAAGCCATATTTAGATAGGCAGGTGCAGGAACAGGTGCAGGCACAGAATAAGTAAAATTGACTTTAACTAGGGTTAGATTTAGTCAAGAATAGAGTGAAGCGTAAAAAGGACAAGAGTGATAGAGTTTTATATAGTAGATTGATTTTAGTGATGTATCATGAAATTTATGACAAGTAAAGAAAGTAGTGAGGACATGGTTAGAAATGAAGGACAGAACACAAGTACATCCAAGGATTTTAGGTCCTGGTGGGGTAGGAGAATTGTTGGCATCAGGGTACAGTTTGTTAAATCACAAGGGGTTATTACATTGGTCATATGAAATCATATGTTTGCTAAAGAGCCTAATAAATCAAAGGCTTTAGTGACAGGGCACATCTGCAAAACCTTGTGACCTATATTTTGTAGTTCTTAAATTCACATCCAATATTTTATATCATTATTTATTTTTACTTATCTGAGCATGAGTGAGTGAACCTTCATCTGGAGGTGATGCTAGAAATTGAGATTATGGAGGGGTTGTTTTTATTGGTACAAGCAGATGAGCTGAGATAGTGTAAGTGACACAATCACGGAATCAGAGTGAGACAAGAAACCCAGAGGCCAGTGAGTTGATGTCATGTGTATAGACATTAAAAGCATCAAAAACTACAATAAGATTAGTGTTGGAAATTGTGTCAGTAAGCAAAGATTTTTGAGAAATGAGTAGATGACTATACCAAGAATGGGTATAGAATAGTGCAGTCTTATGTCATGAGATTCAAAGTGGAAGATTGTTAGAGAGGGTCTTTGTACTGGATGTGCCCTATGTCTAGGAAGCTTTTTCCCAGACCTCCCAATAGTGCAGGGGTTGGGAACCTATGGCTCACAAGCCAGATGTGGCTCTTTTGATGGCTGCATCCGGCTCACAGACAAATCTTTAATAAAAAAATAATAACATTAAAAATATAAAACATTCTCATGTATTACAATCCATTCATTTCCTACTGCTCATGTTCAGGGTTGAGGGTGGCTGGAGCCAATCACAGCTGTCCTCTGGGACAACATCAAATTTTTATTGGATAATGCTTAATGTACATGGGTCGTTGTATGGCTCTCATGGAATTACATTTTAAAATATGTGGCATTCATGGCTTTCTCAGCCAAAAAGGTTCCTGACCCCTGCAATAGTTAGTTCCTTCTCATTAGTAAGTCTTTGCTAAAATGTCACCACCTTCAAGGAGTTTTGCCCCATCATTCAATCCAAATTTGTCTCTCAAGTCACACTCTGTTTTGTATTGTATTTGTTTTATATTTTAATAGCATTTATAAGTGACTGAAAGAGTCTTTATTACTTGGTTTTATATACTGAATCTCAAAATATAAGTATTTTGGAAACAGTGATTTTGTTTATCTTTTTTGTGGCTGATTTCCCAGATCTAACAATTACTAGCACATAGGCAGCCAATCAACAATCAACAATTAGTTGTTTAATAAATGAATGAATATGTATAAGGTTATATATTGTCTTCTGCTTTCCTGTGACTTCTTCCAGATTCCAAATATGCTTTTTAAACAATTTTTCAACTCACTGCATTCATTCTTCTCTAAGAATTCCTATTCACAACTTTCTCCTCAAGAAAGGTGAATTAGAAAGAAAAGTAGGTGCTAAGTATCAAGGTAAAGATCTGTTTGCCTTGAGATAATTAAGTATTAAAGTTAACACTCAAATATGTTGATATTCATTACTTCAAGAAATTCTGATTAATGGAATAATAAACTTGAAGTATAGTTGTTACCTGATTTATTTGTTTCAACTGTCACTATTATACACAGTGATACTAGCTCATAGCAGCTATTAGCACACAGATTAGCACCCCACAACTATAAACTGATGCTCCTCTCAATATGATTGTACCCTTTGCTCACTTTTTTAGACCTAGATTAAAGATAAATTAAAAATCTTATTAGTTAGAAAAAAGAAAACCATTTATATATATTTAGTTATTTTTCTTTATATAAAAATTAAATATTTGTATATTTTTGTACTAAATACAAAGTATTAGAGATAAATTTATGATCTTATGGCAATAAGTAGAAATATTAGCTGATTGATTAACATAATATTGAGATTATACGTAGAAAACTAGAAGTAGTATGGTATAGTAGAATGAGCCCTTGGTGTCGTCAAGGATTAATTAAGATAACAAATGTAAATTTGTTTCCCTTTATTATTTCTTTAACAGACCAGATATGTGTTATTCATCTTTTTGCACAGAATAAAAGTATCCACCTTAATTTGATGCCCAAAGCAAGAATTTTTCCCCACATCCAGATGGTTATTATGTTGCATGATTCTAATTGTAGATGCCCTATTTTTGTAAAGTGTCACTCTGTAATCATATCAGTGACTTAATATTCATCATCATTTACATTTTAAGCCTCCAGTAGTATGAATATTTTACACAGTAGTTGATTTGGTTTGAATAATCAGAATATATCAAGTTAAAAATAAAGTATTCTTTTGGAGTTTGATAATTTTATAGGCAACTAAAATAAAAATCTGCTACCATTTTAAATTCTACTACCACTTATTGAACACCTACCAAGTGAAAGGCCCTGTATTAGTCAACTTAGGCTGGCCTAACAAAGTATCATACATTGTGTAGCTTAAACAAAAGAAATTTATTTTATCACAGTCTAGAGGCTAGAGATTCTAAGGTCATAGTAGGGCTCTCTTCCTCTCTTGCAGATGGCCACTTTCTCATTGTGTCCTCACATAGTCGAAAGGGAAGAGGACAAGCTTTCTGGTCTTTCTTCTTATGTGGGCACTAGTCCAATGAGAGCCTCACCTTCATAACTTCATCAAAAAGTAATTACCTCCCATGCCTGACCTGTGGTGGCGCAGTGAGTTAAAGCTTCGATCTGGAACACTGAGGTTGCCAGTTTGAAACCCTGGGCTTGCCTGGTCAAGGCATATATGGGAAGTTGATGCTTCCTGTTCCTCCTCTCTCTCTCTCTCTCTCTCTCTCTCTCTCTCTCTCTCCTCTCTGAAAATTGAATAAATAAAGTTTTTAAAAAATAAAAATTTAAATAAAAAAAAAGTAATTACCTCCCAAAGGCCCCATCTCCAAGTATTTTCAAATTGGAGGCAGAGTTTCAACATATGAATTTAGAGAAGACACAATTCAGTCCATAGCTGGTCCTGAGCTAAGATATACATACAACTTTTTTGACGTAAAAAATCAGTGAGACTATAATTGCAATAGGTTACTATCATTTAGATTTCCTGTTGGAAAGTAGCCCTTTATAGCTGCTTCAAAACGGTGGTTTTTATAGATTATGACACATGTATGGAGATTCTACATTGTATGATTTTATATTCAAACAGAATATGAATCCTGATTCTTTTTGTTTTGTTTGTGGTATAAAAATATCCTTATATGTAAAAAACTAGACAAAGAAATATAATTAGCCATGGCTGGTTGGCTCAGTGGATAGAACATCATCCCAGTGTGCAGAAGTCCTGAGTTCAGTCCTGATTAGAGCACACATGATAAGCTAACTTCTGCTTCTCTTCTTCTCCCTCTCACTCCTCTCTCTCTCTTTCTTTCTCTTAGCCAGTGGCTTGATGGTTCAAGGATTGGCTAGGGTGCTAAGTATAGCTTGGTGGGTTCCAGCATTGGCTCGGGTGCTGAGTATAGCTCAGCTGATTCAAGCATCAGTCCCATACAGGGGTTACTGAGTGGATCTGGTCCGGGCACATGTGGGAGTCTATCTCCCCTTCTCTCACTTAAAAAACTAAACAAAAGAAGAAGTATAACAAACCCTTATGCATTCACTACCCAGTTTCAATAATTACCAGCTCAAAGTTAATATGGCTTTTTCTATACCCCATCTACTTTTGCATAACTCACATCAGATTGGACATCAAACATTGCCTCTAAGTTCCATAACTCCTTTAGTATTTCAAGACTTCAATTTTTGTTCTAAGAGATCTTACTAACACTGGGATGATTATAGGGTTTTGGTTTATTGTTTTGATTGACAGAGTAGGAAAATATGTTTTGTTTTGATTTTGAACTTCAAATACATTATCAGTTCATACTGATTTCTCCAATTGAAATGAAGAATTCAGGATTTTAGTTAAGCACTTCTATTTTAACATATCTCCATGTTCCATGCAAAGAATTTCTGTGCCAGAAAAATTAGGGATGATAAAATTATATTATCACAAAAATCACACATTTATTTCATCCAACATTATACACACAACAGTTCCTACAGTGTGAACACTGTCACCAACATTGTTATTGCTGATAGCAAGCGATTTTATTACGTTGTTGTTGTTCTTTTTGCTCATAGAATAGCTTACTAAGAATCTTCAAATTACTGTGCATGTGTATTAAAATGAAACCTACCTTCTTAAGAATTTTTTTATGTGTACAATACATATTGTTAACTCTAGGGACAATGCCATGCAGTGGAACTCTAGAACGTATCTATCTTGCATAATTTAGACACTATGCCTATTGATTAGCATCATCTCATTGGGAGTCACCCCTCTCAGTGTGGTTATGTCACAGAATGGATACACATTTGAATCCATTGATTTCATTTCATCTTTGATTTGAAGTCTCCTTCATTAATTTTTTAAATAATTACCTAAATATTTACATGGTTTAATGACAAAAATAACAAAAATTTACATTAAAAAAAATAATTTGTAGTTCAGTGCTCTGTACTCTATTATCATCCATTTATTTATTGAAAGAAGTTTATACTTATATTATTTTTTAAAATATGTATGTATATATATTTTAGTAGATGAATTGTAGCATATTTTGTATATGTATATATATATATTTAAATATCTTTATATATGTAAAGAGGAGCTATTGAAAGGACAATCTGACTTTCTCTTCCATCAGTAAGTCACTTGGTTATTGTATGTGGATGACCAAAAGATTGTTTTCCTTTAAAGTATGATAATTTTACTAAGATATGTTCTAATGTGGGGTGGATTATTTTCCAAGGTAGATAGAATTTCAGAATACAATTTTAAATCTTTTTCTTTTTACAGGAAAAGAAATTTTTTTGAGAGATAAAAAGGGAGAAAGATAAGAAGCATCAACTTGTAGTTGCATTACTTTAGTTGATCACTGATTGCTTCTCTTACGTGCCTTGACCAGTGGGCTCCAGCCAAGCCAGTGACCCCTTGGTCAAGCCAGCAACCTTGGGCTCAAGCAGCAACCATAAGATCATGTGGATGGTCTCATGCTCTAGGTGGCAACCCACATTCAAGCTGGTGAGCCTGTGCTCAAACCAGCAAACTTGAAGTTTAGAACCTGGGACCTCAGTGTCCTAGGTTGATGCTCTATCCACTGCGCCACCACCAGTCAGGCAACAGGAAATGTTTTGAATTGTAATTTTGGAGATTTTTTCTGTTTTGTTTTTATTTTATAAGGATATAAATGAGCTCTAGTTTAAATTATTCTATTTGTAGTCATTGACATAATATATACCACATGGAGTCAGTTCTCACCTATATAGACAGAATCATACTATAGTAATTCAAATTAGCAATATGTTACACAGCATTTCCTCTTTGATATTAATATTAAAGTTTAGAAATATACTCTGTACCTGACTTAACCAAAATACTTAAGTGTTTCCTTAGAAAATGCTCTGGTAAATAAGTTTAGGAAAAAATCTGGATTAGTCAAATTAAACAGGTTTGTTAAAAATGTACATTATAAGCTTCAGAGAGGATTACGTGTAGTATTCTTGATTACATGTAGCATTTCACAGATATATTTGACAAGTAACCTTATTTGCAAATAAACACATTAATATCTCTAATTGAAATACATTTCATAAGATATTATTTACCCTGAACTGTCATCAACATATATCTAAACATGTGTAACTTTTAACAATTCTCATTTGTACCAATTTTTAGAAAACATACTTTATAAATAAGTGTTGTAACACTTTTATGTATTCAACACTTAATTTTCTCATAAAATATTATAGAATATCTTTTCAAAGAACTTTGACTCAGGAAATTATAATAAGGTTTGTTCGTTTCTCTATCCTCACTGGAGTACTTCTGTTCTTTAATTTGCAGTTGTCTTTTTTTCCCCCTTCTAAAGGTTTATTTAGTGAACTACTTCTCAATATATTATTCTATCAGTTTTGATTTGGCTCTTAATTTGACATTGAACATGTGACATTAGGACATATTTTGAGTTTTATGTTATTTCTTGGATGGATAAGTTTAAAATATTCTGAATAGTAGGTATTTTTTCAACTACTAGTATGTAGCAGTTGCAGATATAAGTATTTACTTTGTATTTATTTTGTTTTTACTATTTAAACTTACCTTTTCTAAAAAAAAAATTTTTCCTGTTTCATTTGGATTTTGGGAGCTCTTTGTTTTTTTCAATGAATAATCAATCATGAAAGAGCTCAGATTATAGAGAAATAAGAATGTTGTTCTGAATAGGCTAAATTTAGAACTTAATCAGGCATTAAAATTAACACCAGAATTCTGATTTAAGTTAAGAGGCAAGTCAGGATAATTAATTGATTTGTGTGTTTTGTTAGTATCAGTGTACAATGCATATTGACTAGCATAGAGATGACAAGGTTGTCTGACCTGTGGTGGCACAGTGTATAAAGCATCAATCTGGTACACTGAGGTCACTGGTTCAAAACCCTGGGCTTGCCCGGTCAAGGCACATATGAGAGTTGAAGCTTCCTGTTCCTCTTTCCCCTTCTCACTCTCTCCTCTTAAAAATAAGTAAGTGACCTGACCAGGCAGTCGCTCAGTGGATGGAGCATTGGATTGAGATGCAGAAGACCCAGGTTCGAAACCCTGAAGTCACCAGCTTGAGCACAGGCTCATCTCGTTTGAGCAAGGCTCACTAGCTTGAGCCCAAGGTCGCTGGCTTAAGCAAGGGGTCACTCAAGGCACGTATGAGAAAGCAGTCAATGAACAACTAGGGTGCCGCAACAAAGAGTTGATGTTTCTCATCTCTTTCCCTTCCTGTCTGTCTGTCCCTATCTTTCCCTCTCTCTGTCTCTGTCTCACACACAAACACACACACACACACACACAAATCAAATCTTTAAAAAAAGAAAAAAGAAAAAAGAAAGAAATGACACAGTCTTCATCTTCCAGATTGTATTCCTTTTTTCTCCCTCTCTAATTCACAAACAAGGCTTAAATATATTAACCTTTAGCTTACTAAAACTAGCATTTATTTAATTCAAGCTAGACTTTATTTTTCCTGAGTGAAATATTGAGTATATATACTATGGATACACTATTATAAATATGAAAAGGTCACTGATAAGGTAGCCATTTACAATTTCCAAAGAAGAGGAAATTGGCTTAAAATGCCACAAGAGAAATTTAGGGCAAACTCTTGACATTTTATGAAATATATTTATCAGTAATGGATGGCTAAGTACACTCTCTCACTTGGTGGGTAATAAGATGAGAGGGAAAAGAATTCATCCATGAGCACACAGTAGAGGTTATCACCTTGGAGGACAGATTAGAATTTAAAATTATCTTAAAAATTTAAAGAAATTATTAGAATTTATGCCAGAAAAATAGTCTACCTAGAAGAAAAATTGCCTATGAAATTGAGATAAGTATTTATATATATAATCACAAAAACTGAGCATGAATTCAAAATAAAACAAAGCAAAAAAAGTAATAATTCTCCTCTGATAACATTCAAAGATAAACACTCTACTACTTATATTGATAGTAGTGAAAAAAGGAATGGACTTGTGTTTAAGGAGCCAAGTTTGATTGTTCACTTGGCAAATATTTCCCTGATGGAGGAATTTAAATGGAGATTGAAGGTTTAGTAGAATTTTATTAAGTCAATGAGGAGAGGGAAGAGAGTCCTGTAATTAAGACTATTTTAAGATGGCTAGGTTCTTGAGAGTTTCCTGTCGAGTAGGGGATTTACATCTCAATGGGGTAAAGAAAGAATTTATAGTTGCAGTTTTTTTGTTTTTTTTGGTTTTTTTTTTTAAGGGAATGCGCTAAGAAAAAGGAGGTTAGGAGCCTATAGTCAGGAAAATACCTCTCTAAAGTTTAATGAAACCGAGGGGAACTTTAAGCCTATTTCAACCAGAAGAATAAACATGCAGTTAAAAGCATCTCAGAAATGTTCCTTATATTTCCTTCCTTTTGAAATGATACAATCCAGATATTGCTTATTTTTTTGAACCATGGGTTATTTAGCAGCAGGTTGCTTAATTTTCCATGATTTGGTAATTATCTTTTTGTTAATGATTTCCAGTTAAATTTCCACTGAGATTAGATAACACACTTTATTTGATTTCTGAGTCTTGCTTTGTGGTCCAGCATAAAAACAATATTTATAAATGTTTTTTAAGCATTTGAAAAGAATATGAACTTGCAATAATTAGATGCAATGTTTTATATTACATATTTTAGGTCATATATAATCTATAACATACACATATCATAGCTATTCTATATATATTTAGTAATTTATATCACATATATTAAGATATTATCTCAATTGATGATACTGCCGACAACACTTGGTAATAGATGGGATATGGGAAGAATAAAGAAAATAAGGGAATCAAGAATAACTCCAGATTCTTGTTTAATGGCTTGAGCTATAGTCTGAATGGCATAATATTTTCTGAGGAGCATAATCAAAAAGGAACTAGAAGAGAGTTTGTGTCAGTTTGGCATGCTTAGTTTAGATACGTATTTGACATCCACGTGGAGATGTCAGTTCAGCAGTAGGATGTAAGAGTTTGTAGCTTCGGAGAAAAGTTTGAAATAGATATATAGATTGAGGAGTCATAGAAATGGTACTTAGACTCATGGATTTGATCACCTGGAGAGTTTAGATAGTGCTTACATGGAGAAGAGTCCTAAAGTGCTCCAACAGAACAGAGAGGGAAGAATCGGCAAAGGAGAGCAAAGAGTGGTTAGCAAAGTGAAAGGAAATCTATAAGCATTTGGCTACTAGTTATGGTAAAAAAATTTTCAAGATGGAGTTAAGTGGTTAACTATTAAATGCTTCTAAGAGGTTAAGGAACATGAGAACAGAAAATGGCTATTGATTTTGAAAACTGGAGATATTTGGTAACATTGACAAAGACAGTTAAAGAAACCTTATATAACATTTATCCATTTTTTTTAAACAATAAAAACTTTAAAACATAATTTAATCATGAAAGAGTGAATGAATGCACTCACTTATCAATTTCCTACTATATTTGGCTCTCTAGAGATATAAAATTTATAGTTTATGCCTTGATGAAACTCATAGTCTTGAAAATAAGCAGACATGCAAAAGAAAATTAAAATAAAATTTTACCAGTCCTTTGCAAAGATGTATCCAGTGCTGTGGAAGATGGAAAAAAGCATGGCCAGTTTAGCTAAGGGAAGCTTTCAGAGAAGAAAACTTCCTGCAGGCTAAGGCTTCAGAAGTACCTGACAGTTTTCTGGGCAGACTTGGGAGGAAACAGCATTTCAAAGACACTGAAGGGTAGAGTTAAAGGCTCAGAGGCAGGGCACCGAATGAGCTATTGAGAGACCTGTAACATCACCCTCTGAGATATTCAGAAATGTGTGTGATGGGAGAAGTTGGTTGTACCAATGATTGTAGAGTACTACTAGCATTTAGTTGCAGGGCAGGGATAATAAATTTCCTTTAATCCTTGCTCAATTTATCCAAAAAACTCCACTGGGGTCTTTCTAAACAGAGAAACTCTATAGTAGAGTACAATACATGGGGCAGATGATGAAAAGAGAAGTTGGAGAGTAGAAATAAAATCCAATATTACAAACCTTTTGGAAGTAGTACCTATTTAATTCGGTGGCTGATGAGGTGAGTCTGAGGTCAGGCAAGGTCTTGACTGCCACATTTTAGACATGGGTCACTGTGTGGGTAGCAGTTCTTTTTTGTTAGGGACATAGGGGGAGAAGCAGAGGTCAATAGGAAGGAGATGTTGAATTTCTTTTAGAAGAGGTCTAAAGAGAAATTAAACAAGATAAAAAATAAAATTTAAGAATGATATATGTTTTATTCAAAATTCTTTGCTACACAAAGTATGTGTTTTATACCATCAATTTAAGGAAAGTACATGTAACAATTCAAGAACTGTACATTGTTAGTATACTCAATAAGAGTATTTGGAAATTTCTTATTTTATACAGTATCTACTCTGGTAATACTAGAGATCAAATAATATTATGATATAAAATGTTTATTCTTTAATTATTCCTTAATAATGAAATTTTCTAATTTTTAGTGTTTATTCTGCTTAAATACTAATTGGAAAGCTATCAAATTGAGAATTTTCCATTCACTTTCCTAATTTTTTTCTTTTTTTGTAAGTAAAAATACATTTAAAGTATTTTAAAAAATTTTTTAAATTTTTTTATTGACCTGAGACAGAAACATTGATTTGCTGTTCCACATATTTATGCATTCATTATTTGATTCTTGTATGTGCCCTGACTAGGAATCAAATGTGTGACCTTGGCATGTCAGGACAATTCTCATCCAACCCAACTATCTGGCCACAGCTTTGTATTCTTATTGTATTTTGTCATTTTGTACATTGCTTCATAACATTTGTGTAACAGTTCATAATTTACAAATTATTTATAGATGTCATGTTAATTTTTACCACAACTCTACGACGTGGATACTAGTAATCAGTTTTATGGAAAAGAACACTTCAAATCAGAAGTCAACATCATAAAGTTAATAAGGATAGAGAGCACACTTAAGTCAGTTCCTCTTCCTCTATGCCCAGAGTTCTTGGACCATACCTGAGTTACATTAAAGTAATATAAACTGGTTACAACACTTCCTCACACTATTTCTACAAATTCCCTGTGAGTATATACCAAGTTAGGAAATGATATCCTTTATAGGAATGGCTAGACACGACCGACTCCATCCTCTGCCCCCACTTTTTTATTTTACCTAAGTACAGGGGTCTCCTATGAGATTTCAAAAAGTACTACATTTTTGGGATTAGAACAAAGAAAGGTTATTTTCATCTGTAACAGTTCCTGGTTGATCACTGTTCCATCATACCACAGAAAGGCCTGAATAACGTCTTTAAAGAAAGAACCGAAGCCTAGAATTAGCATGCTTTCTGGCTGACCTGCACTTGCACACAGGTTGGACTCTCATTTTTGCTGTAGCATTTTCATTAGGTCAGCTGAAAGGCCTCTCCCTCTGCTCCAGTGTGAAACAAGAAATTAAGACAAGCAAGTGGAGCTTCAGCAAGGAATTGTCTCTATGGTACCTGCCTATTTTCTCAAGTTTTAAATATTTGAAAACTTTGTTTATGTGCAGTCTTAGGGCTATTTGTTTTGCTTTCATTGTACCTAAGCATCTATTATTTATATGTGACTATTCAAGCCCTGATGTATTTCCCAAGCAGTGTGGTGTGATGCTCAGTGTGAGCCCCCACCAAATGCAGGATCAAGAAAAGGTGAGAGGCTATAGATATCTTCTCATTCCATTATTATCAATTACAGACTCACATTTACCATAGTGCATCTGCATGGAAGTATAAAGAATTTATTATTGTTATATTCATTTGTGGACTCAAAATGCTTTAGAAAAAGCCTTTAAAAACCTGGTAAGCATGAATTTAATACTACTGAGGATTACAACCAATTACAATTCTTTGGGAAATAGCAGCAGAATAAAGAGTGCATCTCCCATTTGCCCATAATCAACAATTAAATTCCACCAATGAAGAAGGAGAAGCAATAAAGTTATAGATTTAGGACTGAGTGATATTTATTCTGACATTTGTGAGTTGAACTGTAGTTACTCCACAATTAACTAGTGTAAGAGAAAACAACTGCCTAGTGTGAGGGCTTGTTTGGAAAGATATAGTATGTAAGATGTTTTCTTTATTTAATTTTTATTATTTTGTTTATAAGGAATTTTTGCAATAATTTTTGGTGTTTCAGGATATTACATTAAGATATTACTTATTTTGATTACTAATTTTGGGTGGGGGGCATCCCTTCAATTTTGTACTTGGGTTAGTATAGGTATCTTGTTTTCACCATGGACTGTGTGTTTAGATATTTTAAGGCAATAATAAATTGTAATATTTGTAGACATATATCTGCAGATTTTATCCTTAGCCCATCATCTTAATTAGTTGTTTGTAAATATATCTTTGACATAGCAATACTAGGGAAAAAAGAACAGAAAACATATATAGGGCTGAAGATAAAAGTACTTCAAAACTATGTTGCAGAAAAATGAAAAGATAATTCTGCTAGGTTGTTTTGCACTCTAGAACAGTGTTTTTAGAGGTCATAATACTAAAACTATAACCCTATCAAGTTTGGAGAAACTCTGTCACCTTTGTTACTTTACACATCAAAGGATGCTACTGTGACCTGGAGAGAGGGTCCCTTGTGGGTTAAATCAGCAATCTCTGTAACCTGTTATTTTAGAGAGACTGATTCACCAAGCTGAACATCTGGAAAAAACAGCTTTTGGCTCAGAAATTTTCTATTTTAAAATTTTGCTTGATTACTGCCTTTAGATGTTATTAACTATATGTGTGTGTATTCAGAATTTTAACTACTGAAACTATGAAAATAATTTTTAAAGGGTATGTATATAGCTTCTACCAATTTGCCCTACGGTCCAAAGTGGAGTTTTGGGGAGACGTGCTGCCATAAGGAGTACAGAAGGCTTAAAAGATAACATATTACTAACAAAAATATGATCACAAAAATTTCCAAAATGTATTGTAAAATGGAATAATCAGAGACTGTGTAAGATGCTGAGACTGGTCTGAGTTGATTAATGCGTTTTCTATTACTTGAAATATATTGTGTAATCTAAAGCACATGCTACATGCAACAGTGAAATATGAAGCAATTAAATTCTACCAGTGGCAGTGAAATAAGCAGAAGCAAATGCATTATGAAACTAATGGTGTGGAAACTTCCTTATTAGGGTTTCAATTTTAATTAATTGTTTTCCAATCTTATTGTACTGTAACTTTAAAAAAATGAGACTTGTGAAAGCTTGTTGACTTAGAAACACAGACAGAACATATTAGTATCTGGGCTAAAACCACTTCTCATGGAATACAAACAAGAATTTTTTTTATCTTTCCCAGCCTGCCCTCCCTATAGTCTTTTCTTGAATGGTCAGTGTGCACATTTTCAAACACTAGCTTTAGGATAAAATGCTTAGCAGATGAATTTTCAACTAAACTAAAATCAATGTCTAGTGTTATATCTTTTATAATGTTATTTTTTATAAATATCCTGCTAGAGATGAAAAATTTTATATATTTAAGAGGACACATTTTAGTTTAGGCTGTTCAGAAATAGGAAATCTTAGAAAATTTAACTATGTTGCTCAGAAAGCCCTCAGTTCGGGATTAATTAATGATAGTGTTAATAATTGAGAAAGACATACCACTGTTTTTGTGAGCATCTGAGCTGCAGAGTTAACAAGTAGGATGGGCAACTAGAGAGAAGGTCGCTTAGATAGCACTCGCCTGGAAGAGAATGGTCAATTGTAAAGTCAAATTTGACTTAGAGTGAGTGGTATACTTCTAACGTAGGTGACTGCATATAAAATGAATAATCCATGGATATTTTTATATATAGCATAATATTGACTTTTTAATGTTAAATTTGTGTTGTTGTGAACAATAGGAAGCTACAGAGATTTTAAAAATCAAAACCAAACACAAGATGGAAATTTTCAAAAATGTTTTTGCTTTAGGATGGTGCTCAGCATTCATTACCTAAAAAAATAAATTTAAAGCTGATCTGTGATTTGTTCATGCTTCTACTTACATTGTGACAAGTGTTAGATGTGGCCATGTTCTTAAGAAGCAAATTGTACACAAAAGATAGAGCAAAATTCCAAACCAGGGTTCAGAAAACATTAGTTTACATGACTTGTATTTTATACATAATTGTTAGAAGCTTATGGTTAATATAGGACATAGGACTTCAGATATGGTGTAATCAGATACAGTCTTTATAGCATTTAACTTTTGTCTTCACACTTAGCTTGTCTCATCTCTAAAATTTGGGCACAATAGAAGCAAGGATGTATTTGACTTGTTCTTATTTATTGGCTATGCCTAGAAATATCAGGCACATAGAATGAGCGAAAGCCCAGCAAACTTTTGTTAGTAAAATTTATTATGTTAAACATAAGTTCCTAATTATGTGGTTACTAATGCAATTTTATTGCACATTTCTTTTTTACCTCAAAGTATTGACTCATATTCAGCAATATCATTCCAGATTTTCTGCTTTTGTTTGTTTTTTCTTGAGTATTTTTAAAGTTATGACTTTTCCATTGTATATAAATGTAATTTGAAATCAATAGTTGATACTGGTTTGTAGAGGCAGGCAAACTCTAATGAGCAAAATCATGGAATTGCACACCAAGAAGATCGTAAGGAAAGATAACTACTTGATTGAGGTAGATGGGCTGAATTGATTAGTGAAGAGAGATGGGAAAGATTAATTGGACATGGAACAATTTCTTTCATAATTAGGATTTAATAGTAGGGATAGTTGATGGAAAGAACGCCACATTTGAGAGTGGCTTAGAAGATTCCCAAGCAATATAGATTTTGTGTGGTTGGAGCAGCACTCTAAGAAGGCAGCAATGATTATAGTGTCAGGAGAATTTCAAAGACTGGAATTTATTTTTGGATGATTAAGGCAGGAAATAGATCTATCAGTAGTTATATCATCCATGAGAGGAAAATTTACAGTCTTACAAAACAACATATAGTTGAATAATGATAATAGAAAATGCATTTGTGCTGGTAATAGTCTCTTTCTGTGGCAGAAAAAAAATTTTGATTTTCAGCTTTGGTAAAAATTATAAGTAATAAATAAATTCAATGTGATAAAGTCTGTGGTTTGAAAAAGTACTTTACCTTTCCCACTCAGTCTAATTTCATAAACTCCTATAGAAATCACACATTTATTTACTTTTTTTTTTTTAGATTTTATTTATTCATTTTTATTAGAGAGAAAGGGGAGAAAGAGAGAGAGGGAGAGAGAGAGAGAGAACAGGGGGAGGAGCAGGAAGCATCAACTCCCATATGTGCCTTGACCAGGCAAGCCCAGGGTTTTGAACCAGCGACCTCAGCATTCCAGGTCGACGCTTTATCCACTGCGCCACCACAGGTCAGGCCAGAAATCACACATTTAACTCTCATCTCGTTATATAATTTAGTTATTATTTAATCTTTCATTATGATTAAAAATAATATTTAAATTATATTTATATTCTCCTACTTTTTAACTTTCTTTAGGTTTTTAAAAATCAAAGTTTACTGCTGACCAGGCAGTGATGCAGTGGATAGAGTGTCAGACTGGGATGGGGAGGGCCCAGGTTTGAGACCCCGTGGTTGCCAGCTTGAGCGTGGGCTCATCTGGTTTGAGCAAGGCTCACCAGCTTCAGCCCAAGGTCACTGGCTTGAGCCAGGGGTCACTCGCTCTGCTGTAGCCCCCCAGTCAAGGCACATATGAGAAAGCAATGAGTAACTAAGGTGCTGCAATGAAGAATTGATGCTTCTCATCTCTCTCCCTTCCTGTCTGTCCCTATTTGTCCCTCTCTCTTTCACAAAAACAAACAAACAAGGTTTACTAAAAATTTTGAAAAAGAAATTAAAGTAAGTCTTAAAATTTTTTTTCTTTCTAATATTTAGTGAAAAAGTAGTTATTTTTTTAATTTACTACAAGAAGGAGAGATTTGTTTAGATAACTTTACATACTGTATTTGAAGAAGAGCTAACTTATATTCAAAAGAAAAGTTCAACTAAATGGGTTTTTAGATATGAGGTATTGTTACCAGAGCAAACCAGGATTTGTGTTGTCTACTGCCCTTTCTTTGACAATTTCTCAAGAGACAATTGCCAAGTAGATAAAAAAGCATCTTTAATTCAAATTGCAGCAACTTGAGAAGGGAGGGGACTCCTATCCAAAATAACTGCCTTAACAGTCTTGGCTTACTGGCCAGGTTATACATCTTTTGGGAGGTTAGTAACTCATTATATAGACCATGCAGTTAGTCACCTAGCAGTGTGAGGGAGGCAGAAGTCTGGTCTGTAGGGATGTTTCCCTGGAATGTCCTTCTGCTGTCCTGATGTTGCTCTGGAATGGCCAATGTCTGGCACTTCTGGGAACTTTCTGAAAGATAACTCCCTCTATTTCTTAGTAACAAAGTAACGATTCAGATTTGTAAACTTATCCAGGCCAGAAAGCTCTGTTGGTTTGAGTGTTGGCCCAAAGCACAGAGGTTGCTGGTTCAGTCCCTGGTCAAGACACATACAGGAGCAGATCGATGTTCCTGTCTGTCTCTCCTCTCTTCCTTCCTTTCCTTCTCTCAAAAATCAATACACTAAACATTAAAAAAAAACTTAAAAAAAGATTTTTAAACTAAGCTTCTAATTAATCTACAGGATTTAACTTTTCACAGTAATCCTGTGGCTAGGCTTTCACAAACAACTATTGTGGTTTAAACCCCCCTAACTCTCAGGTCCCTCCCCAATGTAAGCTTTCCCTGACATTCCTACAAAAGTAAACTTTGCCCTGCATTCCAAAGTAAAGGCCAGTGAGTATTAAGAGAGAATAGCAAGCAGATTAATTATTTTCTAACCCTAACATATCTCCTATTTATTACAACTAAAAAGTTACTATTACCAAAACCAAACTTCTCATTTTTGTGCTCCTCTATCAGTATTACTGTCTAGAGGCTTTGGAAGTTTAGCCTTATCTGTGTAATTCTATTCTCCATTATATTTCTGACTGAAAACTAAGTATAGGTCTTTTCTTACATTCCTCTAAGTCTCATATCCTGTTGATGGGTAACATATGTAGGTATATTATGAATAGGCCAGGGTTTATTTTTATTTTATACTGTTTACTTTATTTGAAGAGCCTTTCCTTCCAATTCCACGGAAATCATGAATGTGCTACAAATCTAAGAATCATAACTCAGAAAACAAAGTGTGAAAGTATTTAAGTCCATGAATTTCATGAAAAACTACAGAAATAGTTACATGGTGTTTTGTTATTTGCTAAAAACCAGCAAGTTTTTACAACCCACGATGAGGTTAAATACTTGAAATGATACAAAATTGCCCTGGAGTGTGTGGCCAAATCCAAACAAGTGAATAGAAGGAAAAAAAAAACCTTAGAGGTCAAAATGAGGCCAAAGTGTACTACTGTAAGTGTCTGTTATTGCATCGGTACTTTATGAGTCAACTACAGATATAGACAGATTTTTAATGTTATAAAACAAAAGTTTACTTGACTCATTCAGTGTAGCTTTATTGTCTATTGTAAAAGCCACAAAAGGAATTATTTAGGGCATTTGCCTCATTCTACATGATGAGCTGTAAGGTTGTTGCAGCCCATAGCACTAATAACATGATTGGGTTCAGAGTTCCTAAATGTTCTAAGACAGATAAGAATAAGAGTTTTTATCATTATTTCAATTATTGAACATATAAAAGTAAAGCCTCTGTAAATATAGTCAAATTTATTTAATAGTACACTTTAAATGAGTTAGTTTTATGTTTTGTATATTATATCTCAAGGAGGCTGCTTAAAAGAAAACTGAACAAAACTAGGACAGGTTTTCATTTGAAGCCACTAATTTGTGACTTAGAATTCTTGGGACTTCTGTGAAATACAGGGGTGTTGATTAGTCATGCCCTAATTTTAGGTCTTAAATTGCTCCTTTCCTCCTGAATACTTTACCAACATCAAAATGTCCCAAGAGCTTTCATTCTTAAAAACAAATATAAAACTAAACAAAGTAAAGCTTTATTTATTCTTCCTTCTTCCTCTTCATGTTTTCCCCAAGTTTTAAATTAAAAGAAAAAAGTGTGTGCACTGTTTCTACATCTTTATCCCCTACCCTACCTGGCCCCTTCCGTTCCCATTAGATTGAGACTGACTTGATGGAGCTGACTAGTTCCTCCTGAATTGGCAGCTAGAGTAATTTCTGCACAGTTCTCATCTCCCTGGAACTCCCTGAAGTGGGGTGCATTCTTGAGAACCCCTTTTCATTAGCACGTTTTTTGTTTGTTTTCAGCTTCAGTGACTATTTTTAACTGTCACATCTTTCTCTGATCAGACTTTTACAGTACTATTTCTTTTTTTGGCCCAGTTTGTAGGTCCCACCTCTCCTAATCTTAGTTACTTATCACTTTATGTCCTCTAATTCCCTTGACATTAGCTCTCACACCTCTATAAAAATCACAAAAAAAAGTATCTAATTCTAGTCTTGACTGTGCCCTTAAATTTAGGTATATATATCAACTTTCTTTTTGATTTCATCATTATCTCTTACTAAACCTTAAACAAAGTCATCTTTTCTCTTTGCCAGTCTTAATTAATAACGTATCCATGCATCTAGTTATTTAGCAGAAATGTTGACTATCTTTAATTTCTATCTCCTTTTTTTTCCCCATACTCTATAACCATTCAGTTACCAAGTCCTGTCAACTCTATCTTGCCATTTCTTTCAACTATATAAAGTTTTTCTCTGTTTTCATAGGGAAAAATTCTTTCTAGGACTTAAAGGCAGGAAAGGGACTAATGTTACATATTGATATAAATAGAAACGGACCATTCCCTCAAACACTCCAGGTGCCATCCTGGCACAGAGTTCTGTATAATGTAATAATAGACCAAGGTCTTCAAGTCAGGCCAGGACTGGCACTACCATGTATAGCACATTGTTATAAATTAGAAAAAGTTTTCTTCTATAATACCCTTTAATATAAAAAATTGTTATAATACTGATTTTGTAATAAAAAAATTACTGCCCTCTGGGGGAAAATTTCAATAAATATTCAAATCTATTCCATCAGGGCTCTAATTTTAATGTTCTACTGCCTTAACACAAATCATTGTAAGATGTCAGATTGTGAAATTTTTTATACTAATATAAAGAGGAGATGAAAATGCTGTTGGTCTTAACAACTCACTATAGGTATTAAAAATATTGTCTTTAAGAATATTTTATTTGCCTGACCTGTAGTGGTTCAGTGTATGAAACGTTGACCTAGAATGCTGAGGTCACCAGTTCGAAACCTTGAGCTTGCCTGGTCAAGACACATATGGGAGTTGATGTTCCTGCTCCTCCTCCCCTTCTCTCTCTCTCTTATTTTAAAATAAATAAATAAATACAGTCTTTAATTTTTTTTAAAAAAAGAACATTTTATTTGAGGCATTCTAAAAGAATGAGAAGAAAGTCCTATTTTTTCAGTGATTACAGATGCAGTCCTTAACCTAACGTATATATCTGAATGTATTTGGACAAAATGATGAGGAGGCTTTTAACAGACTAAAAGAAAGTGTCACAGCTTAGTCATTTATACATTCTGATCATATTGTATTATTCTCTTATTTCAGGGTCACCTAACTACAGGCCATGGGCCATATCCAGCCCATATACTGTTTTTGTGAACAATGTTTTTATTAGGACATAGTCACTCACATTCTAGACAGCTTTGCCACTACCACGGTAGAGTTGAGTATTGTCACAGAGACTTTATGGCCCACCAAGCATAAAATATTTATTATCTGGCTCTTTATATAAAAAATTTGCTGATCCATGCCTTTTTAATCCCTTTAAAAATATTAATTCCCTTAAAATTTCATTTTGCTCAATTTTATGTGGAGAGAAAAATAATGACAGTATTAAGCAAAGTAGGGTGAGTCATACCCATAGTTTTTCTTCCAAAATACATTTTATAGATGAACAGTGAAATTTAGCTGTAGCATGCTGCCTCAAAGGTGTGCAGTTACTTAGGCTTTGTTAAAAGCAGGACAATATAAATAAACAACAACAAAAAAACTAAAGTGGATCAACCTGTTCTTTTCTATCAGATTTTTATTGGCACTACCTAGAAAATGTGTTTAATAATAACTTATCTTTTCAACAGCTAACCTTTTTTCCTTTTCTGACTTTAAAAAGTTATAGTGGAGGAAAGTTCCTTTAGTAGTCAGAAGAGTTATGTATTTGATGAAAGTTCTCTGTTGGAAACAATTTTTTTATTAAAAATTGGGGAATTCTATGAGTGCCTATTTTGTTCATTAAAGCAAGTCATTGAAAAAATACTTTTCAAATGGAAAGTAATTTATATTTTGTGAGATTTTTTCTTATAATGTATCTTAAAAGCTTGATCAATAGTAGTTTATTAATTATTAGTAGCTATTTTTATTATAAGATTAAGTTTATTAAATAAAATATATTCAATTAATTCAATGTTTCCTTTAAAAGGCTAATATTCAGCTCCCCATCTGTTTCTTTTTAATTATTTAACAATTTCTTCTTTGTTATTTCTCATTACTTAAAATGAATATAAATGTAAACTTTCTCACCTTTTTTACCTGCCACTTAGAATACTACCAAGGAAACTTACAATTTAAAAGCTAGTGTTTGGTGTCATTTGGATGGGTAGCTACATATAAAAGTATAATTTATTAGTTACTAAGAAGAAGAAAAAAGAAAAGAAAAAGGAAAACAGCAAGCTTTAAAATTAATGTATTTGCTTTCATTCAGCTTTTCAAGGTCCAAAATATCAATGGTCAGGGTTTAGACCTTAATTACAAGTACATCCTCCAAGAAGTTTGCTTTTATTTAAAATATTTTTTGTTATATGTTTTAAAATCAAATCATGAAAGTTAAGGTTTCCTATTGTTATCTGTGACTCAGTAAAGAAAACTTTGGGACCCAATATAACAAATCCTCAAAGGACTTGAAATATTTGAGATGAAAAATCTAAATTGTTAGTCAAGAAATTATTTAGTTATAATACTAACTGTGATATGGTTTAGAATACCCAACATGTAAAATATAATTTGAGAATATTTTTATTTTATTTTTTTATTGGAAGGCTGCAGGAAATATCCTTTTTTATTTTTATTTTTTAAAATTTTATTTATTTTAATTTATTATGTTTATAAAGATTCAAGTGTCTCACCGAATATATATCTCCCCACACCCCCATCTTCCCCTCAACACCCCTTTGCCCCCTACCTCCAATGCCTTCCCCCCACTTCCCTCCAGGATTTGCTGTCCTGCTCTCTATAATGCTGTGTTATACATATATAATTTCACTAATCTCTTTCCCTTCTCTGATCCCATCCTCTCATCCCCTTTCTCTCTGGTCCCTTTGATCCTGCCTCTCATACTTCTTTTTGTCTCATATTTTTATACGGTATCTTTTTTGAGAAAAAAAATATAACCAAACTTCATTGTAAATATCATCTCAAATTCTATACATCAAAAAAGAAAGACTCTAAGGGGAGGTCAATGCACTCAACTGAAGCCTCCTGTTTTGGGTAAGAGGTTTAGGGCTCATTGAGTGGAAAAATATGGTGTGTTTCCTGGAACAACTGATTACACCAAAGGGTAAACTTTTCTTTCTTAAAGAATGTTATGCAAGGATGACAGAAATCTCTTTTCTTTAAGTTGGCATTATTATTAAATCAGGGATTGCCTTATGCTAGAAAACAATCACATTCTCATTAATAAGGATACTTCTGTTAGCAAAAGCTGTCTCATCCATAAACAGCTAAAAGTGGGAGCCACACACATGAAAATAAATTGGATATGAAACAAATTCAAATATTTGAAATGTAAGGGAGCAGCAAAAGGAATGATGATCTTGGAATATAAGAAATGACTGACCATATTAGACCTTCTAAACCATCCTTGAACAGATAGGTAATGTGCTAGGAACAGATGAACTCAAAGAATTATACGGGACAAAAGGCCTTAGATGAGACGAAGGGGTGAGGTCAGACATGGAGAGATTTCATTTAAGCCGTCAGAAGACTCACTACACTGCACTCTCACATTTAGGTGTCTATCTTCTTGTTCACCTGTCTTGAGCATTCAAAATAGAAAATTTAAATCTCCTTTTAGGTTTGGCCATTCAATATGGTCCAATCCTACCTTGAGGATGATGTGTGAGAGATCCCTGAAGAAACTTTGCTTTGCTTTTCCTAATGATTCTCTCAAACACAAATATCTCTCCTCCAGGTATTAGCAAGTTAAATGCAGTATAGATATTGTTATTTTAATATCTTATGTGGGATAAGAGGAGGGTGAGTCATTGTTATTTCTGCTTTCCCTAAATTAGTCACCAACATAAAGTACTGGAACAAGAGAACCCAAAGCAACTTTATTAGGTAAATATAGCAACATACAATCCCATACATTTAATTATCTGTGTACACTGTGTTTTCTCAATTGCACTCTCTTTTAGTCAAAATGGACTCTGATTGATTTATTTAATGCCTGTTTATATTTTGGTTTTGATATCTCATTTAATGTTTTTACTTTGGTAGGGTGGAGAAAAGCAAGCCTTTCTCTTTCCCTTGGGTAGCAATGAAAATGATCAATGTAACTGGAATTTGGAAATCAAATGCTATGATCTTCCTTTCCTATGATTTTGTGTTAGTCACCTTGTAAGATTAAGCATTCTTTAGAATGTTACTTGGATATAAATTTGTCCTGTCAGATAGGAGATTGTTTATCCTTGAAGTTCAACTTGTGACAAAACAGTATTTCAATTGATTCACTTTTCAAATCTTCTGTAATTGACAAGGTATGTCTAATTTTGAAGAAAAGCTCTATAATTCTCCTGTATGAAAATACTGAATAATAAAAACGTGTCTAGAAAACACTTCTTGTCCCCAACTCATCTCATAGTTTTTACCTTTCATTAAAAAAAAAAAAAGTTCTAAAATGCCAACTCTAGCACTGGCTGAACAGCTCAGTAGGTTAGAGTGGCTTCCCAATACACAAAGTTTGCAGGCTCCATCCCTGGTCAGGGCACATACTGGAACAGATTGGTGTTTCTGTCTGTCTGTCTCTCTTTCCCATTCCCCCTCTCTAAAATCAATCAATAAAATAATATGCCAACTCCTTTTTTTTAATGGCCCAGAAGAAATTAGTATCAGCTTCCTCTGTTTTATCTAATCCAGTGAATGTACTTCCTTCCTAGTCTGATATGCTCTCAGCAGCATCCTGCCCTCTTGTTCACTCAGGGCCCCTCCTTCCACAGATCCTTCTTGACCTCTGTCAAAGCACAGTCTCTTGGGTTTTCTTGTGTCTCTGTTTTTTTTAGTCTCCTCTGCTGGTTCATTTTCTTTTGTTCATTCTTCAGATGTCTGCGTTATCCAGTGCCCTCCTCTCACTTTCCCAGTCCTTGTATGGTATGCAGGATAGCTGAGTCTTTACAGCACAGGCTATGTAAGCTGACTACTTAAGTTTAATTATGTGCAATAGTTTTCAATTTCTCTGTAACAAATTACTATAAACTTAAACAATACTCATAATATCTTAAGAGTTCTGTAGGTCAAAAGTCTAGGTAGAGTACCTCTGGGTTCTTTGCTCAGGGTATTAACAAGCTGATATCAAGGTATTATCTTGGTCTCAGGGTTCATTTGAGGACTGAGGTTTTCTTCCAAGCTCATTACTGTTGGCAGAATTCTATTTCTTGTGGTTGTAGGGCTGAGGTCCCTATTTTGTTTATGGCTTTTGGCCAGGGGTTATACTCAGCTCTTACAAGCTACCTGTGAGCCTCTGCCATGTGACCCATTACATGAGTCTTCTCACACTTTCCATTTTGAGTATCAGAAAAAAACATTTCCTTTTAAAAGCATCACATTCCCTTCATCCTATCCCATTCATAGATTCTGTCCCACAAAGAAAAGGAACTTTCACAAAGTCTGTACACCAAGGGTTCAGAATGTTAGAGGCCATCTTAGAATTCTGTATACCAAACTCTATTGCTGCCTTTAATAGCTGTGTGAATTTGAGCAAGTTATATTATTTATCTGTGCTCTGATTTTACTCAGTTTTTAAAGTGAGATGAAAAGTAATATATTCTTGTCTGACCTGGTGGTTGTGCAGTGGATAGAGCATCGGCCTGGGATGTTGAGGACCCAGGTTCAAAGCCCCAAGGTTGCCAATTGAGCATAGGCTCATCCGGCTTGAGCACAGGGTCACTGGCTTGAGCAAGGGGTCATGAACTCTGCTGGAGCACTCCTGGTCAATGCACCTATGAGAAAGCAATCAATGAATAACTAAGGCACCACAATGGAGAATTGATGCTTCTCATCTCTCCCTTCCTGTCTTTCTGTCCCTGTCTGTTCCTCTCTCTGTCTCTTTCTCTCAGTGTGTTTGTAAAGGTATGATGCACTTTTGACTGGTCACAGGAAAGCAACAAAAGATAATAGAAATGTGAAATCTGCACCAAATAAAAGGAAAATCCTCCCAGTTTCTGTAGGATGATGTGGCAGCATGTGCACATGCACAGATGATGACGTAACACCGTGTGTACAGCGGAGCAGCCCACGGACATGCCAGTCAAGATGTGGATGGTACAGAGGAAAGTTCATTGTGTTCTGTGGCTCACTAAATTCGAATCCGTGACCAAAGTGCAATGTGAATATCAGCGCATTATAACGAAGCGCCACCACATAGGAATAACATTACTCGGTGGGATAAGCAGTTGAAGGAAACTGGCAGTTTGGTGGAGAAACCCTGTTCTGGTAGGCCATCAGTCAGTGACGAGTCTGTAGAGGCTATACAGGATAGCTACCTAAGGAGCCCTAAAAAATCTGTTCATGAGCCCACATCGAACTGCACTGAATAGGTATGAAACTGGGAGAGTTTTCCTTTTATTTGGGGAAGATTTCACATTTCTATCATCTTTTGTTGCTTTCCTGTGACTGGTCAAAAGTGCACCATGACTTTATGGACACACTGTATATACCTGTATCTCCCCATGTATAAGATGCACCTTAATTTTGGAGCTCAAAATTTGAAAAATAAATGTATTACATAAAGTTATTGAACTCAAGTTTTATTCATTATAAAATTCATACATTGGCTTAGCGGTAGAGTGTCAGCCTGGCATGTGGAAGTCCTGGGTTTGATTCCTGGTCATGGCACACAGGAGATCTCTCTCTTTCCTTCCCACAGCCAAGGTTCCATTGGAGCAAAGTTGGCCCAGGCACTGAGGATGGCTCCATGGCCTCTGCCTCAGGTGGTAGAATGGCTCCGGCCCCAAAGGAGCAATACCTCAGATGGGCAGAGCATTGTCCCCTGGTGGACATGCCACATGGATCCCAGTTAGGTGCATGCGGGAGTCTATTTGACTTGCCTCCCCACTTCTAACTTTGGAAAAATACAAAAAAGAAAAAAAAGAAAAAAAATTTATACAACTCCTCATCCATGTGAAAAAGCTGGAAATGCAAGTAAAAAAAAAAAATCTACAACCACTGTATAAGACGCACACAGCTTTTAGACCCCAAATTATTCAGTAAGGGTATGTATATCTTATATATGGGTAATAAGGTATATATTCTTTATGGGGTATTGTGAAAATTAATTGGATTGGTACATTTAAAACCGTAAAACAGTTCTTAATTCACAGTAAGAGCCTATAAATATTCAATTGTTAGTTCTTGATCTATTTTCTCTCATAGATATTGAATCCACTCCCATTGCTTCAATGTTACTGATATTCCTATGACTTACAAATTTCTGTCTCCATTCAAGACTTCTTCTCTGATCGTCAGACACTTAAACTTTCCTACCTCACATCTCCCCTTAAAGGTCTAATAGCAATCCAAGTAAAATTTGTCTAAATCTGATCCTTTCTAATGATTCTTATCACAGTAAATATACTGCTCACAAACATTAGGGGATATTTCAAAATGAATATGAAGTGATAAAATATCCCCTAATGTTTGTGAGCAGCATAGTACCCTTTCATGAAGTTCCTTATGCTTTCCAATTTTATCTTCCTTACCTACCATTCATTCATTAAAATATTTTTGAAGTATCTACTATGTGCAAGGCACTGTGGCAGAAAATATAAGGATCAGTAAAACATATACAGTCTTTGCCCTCATAGAGCTTACAATCAAGTTAGAGACACATGTGATACTCTGTTCCCCAAAAATCTACTAAAACAAAGCCATTTTCTCACTGGTGGTTTTCAATCTTTTTACACTTGGGGTCCAGTGAAAATAAGAGAATTATTTCAGCAACTGCTCAAGCAGAAATCACCCTGAGCATAACCAAATTTGACTAAGATAATTGGGTTTATCATCTTTATACAACATCAGGGTGATTAACTCTTTTGCAGACTGGCACAAAATTTCTGGCAGACAAGTCCGTAGACTGGAAGTTGAAAATCACAAGGCCACTGTTTCTCTTTCCTGAACTAGAGTAATAAGCCCTCACTGGGTTTCTACATTCACTCTTTCTCTTCTCCTCAACAGAGCTATCATCTTCAAGGAGCTCTTATTAGCCCACTCCTTTGCATAAATTCTTTCAATGGCTTTCTATAGTATGCAAGATAAAAAACAAACCTTCTTCATAGCCTGCCATGGCCCTACCTAACCTCTCTAGCTTTATGTGCCCCAAATCACCACCCCATTTCTGTCTTACCCCTGAGGGCCTTTCTGCTGCTCCTCAAAAGTACAGCGCTGCTTCATGCCTCAGCATAGTGCCCTGCCAGTCCTTCTAAAGTGGGCACTCTCTCTCGTTTTTTTGCTCTTTGCCTGGTAACCATCAGCTAAAATTTTATCTTCATGAAAGTCTCCCCTGACCCTTCGAGAGTAAACCAGGATCCTCACTATACTCAAAATGCTATATGAATCTTCTTCATGACAATTAATATGATATAAAGTTATGTATCAATTTGAGCCATTACTTGATTAATATCTGCCATTATTCTGGGGGAGCGACAAGCCTCAACCATATGAAAAGTAGATCTTGTAATTGTGTTTCATTTAAAAGGGAACAGGACATGTATTTAAATGTAAAGACTATTCTCAGAATGTACATTTGATGGGACAAGCTTGTTATGTAATTACCTCTGTGTAATTCAGATCATGCTTACCCTGATAATATTTGGAAAAGAACACTTTTATGGTCATGAGGGTTACTTAAGACCTGAGCAAGAACATGAAAAAGTGGTCTATAAATGATAAAACTGAAAACAGAATTTTTGTTGCCATTATTGCTGTTAATATCACCAGAAGCCTCCTGGGCATACCCAGGAGGGAAGCTCGCCTGCTATAAGGAAGTGACTTAGCGCCAAACACTTGAGCTAGGTTGAATCTGATCCATTTGATGGCCCCCAAATATGTGATTTCCTCTATCAAATGTTTCAGATCTACCTGTTTGTTTCTTGCATTTATATCTGCATGTGTATTACCATGCTGCCTATCTAGTAATATGTGTACAGACACATGGGATATACACACCTATACATACGATGCATGTGCAGTATATATGGTGTCTATTCCTGTTCAAAATAAATTCCAGTCTAAGGTTCAGTATCATGAAATGGGGCTAGTTCAGCAACGTTATTATTGTGAATTTACTTAATATGTTAATTTTCAATATAATTTAATAATGCTGAAAAATAATATTTGGAATATAGACCATTAATAGTCTTCGCAAACAATAAAAACGTCAAATCTCTTTAGCTTAAAAGTGTTGACTGATTGTATAAATGTATTTTGCTAATATGCCAAAACTTTACTGTGATGGTCAAAACTACAATTGCAAACTTCTAGTTGATTAAACTGTAACTAAGTTATTGTAGAAAATAATAAAAACCATTGCTAAAAGTGGAAACATCTTTATCTTTAGACTGACTGTAATTTCATTATTATTGATTTGTAGATAACCACTCTTGATCATTTCTGAAGCTGAATTCGGAACATTAAGGTAAGCTATTTATTTGGGGTGTAAGCATGTATGTGTGTGGGGGGTGTTGTAGTCTTAAGCAATAAAAATATGTGGCAAAGCTGTATGTAACAGAATATTCAAACATATTTCTTATTACTTAGCTCCTGGAAAATTTCTGGTTCATGATAAATACCCAATGATACTGGTTCCATTTTATCTTTCCATAATATTTTTAAATTATAAATATATCAAAACATATGATAAACTGTTTGACTACTACCTGTTAAATGTCCTCTCAGTATTCACTCTGAAGATATCCATACACATAAATCACTGTGCAAATATACAGAACAATTAAAAACCAATTAATACTGGATAGTGCAGTGCTCAATATTGCTGAATTAACAGAAACTGGGATAAAATTTGCAATGATGTGATGAAGACATCTCATTGTGTTAATGATAATAATAATGCCAACAGCAATAACATTGTTATACTTCAATAATGTTAATTCAGACAATATACTAAATACTTCATATTTATGCTCTATGTCATATAATTCTCCAAATTTCAATAAGCAAAGACATTATTGTCACTGTTATTATAAACTCATTTTATAATGAGAAAACTGAGGCTTGTCTAAACTTATATAGCTGGTAAATGGCATACCTACCAGCTACTGTCAATCTAACACCCACATTTTGGTTTTCTACCACTATATTATATTACCTGGAACAGATAAGTGTTATGCAGTATTTTGTGAATTTTGAATTAAGGAGATAATGATGAGGGAATTGTTTACTAATAAAGACCACTAACAGAAGCGTGAAAGATGAAATAGATAACACACTGCCCTAGAGTGACAGTGGAATGAAGAGCATTTGAGGAAAATTTAATGAAGATTGTATAGCCAGAGCAGATGGAGCTGCCAAGGTTACAGACATATTTTAGTGAATACAATTGATTGTTGTAGTTTTAGTACCAATGTCCTCTATCTGCTAACTACTAAGTTCAATTTTTACTCTTGTAGTTGAGTAGAAGAATTCACAATCTGGTCAGGGTATCAGTTTTTAAAAATTAACAAAAATATTCTAGGATTAGGAGGGATCATTGAAAAGTATTTGGTCCTGTCAAGGCATGAAATGACAGCCTGATCCTGATAAAAGCCATGGAAATAGAAACACATGCTATTGTCAGAAGACATGGAAGCAAGCAAATGGGACAGTCCTCTATTATGATAGACTGGGGAAAAGAAATAAAGGAAAGGAAGGGCAGAGACAGTTTTAAGTTGGCTACTCTTGTAAAAAGGACAAAAATCTTACAACTATTTTGTTAGAGAACAGAACGAGTTTTGTTTCTCTATTTTACATTGGAAATATTGATGGAGACTTACGTTCATATATACTATGGGACATAGAAAATTAAATGAAAAAAAAAGGTGAAGATTGGGTCATAATTCTATTAACTCTATTGATTAAAGACTTTAGAGTGGATGGTTTACTATGAAAGAATGAGTATAAAAACAGCAGTGCATGGGTCTAATATTTTAAGCACCATTTTCAGTTGGACATATTAAAAATAAAATATAGCTATATGATTGAAAATGTATATGATATAACCTATATAATAATTTTGCTTTTTATGCCTAGCTAAATTCTCAAAGATTTTGTTTGTTTGGGATTTATTAATTTATTTGTTTGGCAATATAATGTTGATTTTTTAAAAGTAAGTAAATGCAAATTACTTAAAACTCAAACTGACAGTGTCACGTCTCTTATCATAGGCATTTATTTTGCCATTGGGGATTATTATCTCATTAACAATGCTTCAGGTAAAATACTATTTAAAATAGATTTTATTTTAGAATCATAATATTCATTCATTGTGTAATAAAACACATGAATTAGAAGACAAACAGGGAGAGAAAGAAAGACAGGAAGCTCTACTTAATTTAAGTTGTAACTTCATAGAGTGATGTCTTTCGGTAATGCTGGCCTACATTACTACAATGTTTTTATAACACTATAACAATTTTTTTCCAATATTAGAAAAAATACAGGATGAAGTTATATGTGCTACAGAATTATAATCTTCCTCCATTTTACTAAACATCTGCACTCAGAGTAAATTCATCAAGTATTTACTCAGTAGTTAAATTCAGGCTAAATTCTGGCTCTACCATAATACTTTTAGTAGATATGACTTATATTTTCATTGTTCACAGTATAATAAAATATGTAAACAAATTATTGCAGCACAGTGTAATCCCTTGATATACAAGCACAAAGAATGGGGTTATTTCTGGTGGAGTGGATCCAGATTTACTTTTTATTTCTTGCAATTACGTTGACATACAATATTATATTAGTTCCAGGTGTACAACATAAGGATCCGACATTTATGTAACTTGTGAAATGATCACCCCGTTAGGTCTAGTACCCCGCTGATACCATACATAGTTATTTGAGTAGATCAATGCTGCTCATGAGAATCATCACGAAAATGTGATTCTTTAGTTTATAAACATAAGACAAGATACTCTTTCTAAATGTATATTTGAGCTTACTTTTTTATTGAAAATGTAAAGGCAGTACAAAGACTACAATGGTGGGCACTGAATTTCTCAGAATTTGATTCTCAGAGATGATTTTTATTTTGGCAAGGCTTTATACAGTGCTATCAGTATCTTTTTAGAAGACAGGGATTTAAAATGTGAAACATATTACCAATGGTCTGCTACTTACTTTTCTTGACACCAGTGTCATCAAGAATGGTACTTGTTAAATGCATTAGGTAGTTGAGTAGAAAAGCTGTTACTTTGGCAATAGTTTTACTTGAGATGTACAGTTCATGTTGTATAGGTAGTAAGATGTATTTCCTCAATTTTTAAGAATCAATTTGGGTAGGTTTTAAAATATGTGGACAATTCTTTTTCTGGCAGCTGTTAAATGACAAACTCTAAAACCATAAAACTTTTTGAAGTGCTTTTCTGAAATGGTAAGAAAGAATCCAAATAGGACAAAAACAAATTGAAAGTAGCAACCTTGAGAGTAAGCAAGGGTAAACCTGGGAACAGAAGATGAGGCCTGTGGCTAACCTAAGTTGGAGTCTAATAGATGAGTCTCTTAGATAAGCTGGATCCTTAATGACAACACTCTAAGAGGAGGGGTGTGTGAGAAATAATCTACCCCTGAGAAGGTGCATCAAAGAAACACGCCTACTAGATTTTGCCACTGAATAAAGGAACACAGATTTATCCTTATAATTCAGACCTATTTGGTGGCCTTCACTGAGGTTTGGTGGCAGAATTTACCTGTGTGATCAAACAAACTTCATTAATAATTTAAGTGGCTCCAGACTCTCAGTGAGTGAATGAAAGCAAAAAAAAAAAAAATTGTATGTTTCAAAGATAAATTTCTAAAGAAATGTTAACAATGTAAAAATTATAAAGCATAAAGAATAAAATAGACTTGAGAGAAAGCTGAAAAAAACATGGCCAAATGTACGTTCTTACAAAGATATATTGTAATGATCAGATTCATAAAAAATAAGTATGTTTAATGTACTATTTTCGATTGCTGCCATAACAAATTACCACATAATTAGTGTCATAAAAGAGCACAGATATATCATCTTACAGTTATGTAGGTCTGAAAGCCAATACAAGTATCACCAGATCAAAATAGAAGTATAGGCAAGATGCATTTTGTTCTGGAGCCTCTAGGGGAGAATTGAACTTATTTCTTGTGTATTTGGGTTGTTGGCAGAATTTAGTTCCTTATGGTTGTAGGACTGAGCTCCTGGTTTTGTTGCTGGCTCCAAACTGAGGGTTTTTTTCCCAGCTTCCAAATGCTGCCACATGCCTCGGCATACGGCTTCATTTTTATCTTGAAAACCAACAATGGCAGATGGAAACTGTCTTACATTGCACCTCCTCAATTCGTTTAGTCTAAGTTGGCAATGTCTCTACTTGTATAAAATTCTCAAGATCTCTGTTGGCCTTCCATGGATGTCAAAGTGATTCACTCCATCAGACAAGATTTTCAACAACTCTGTAGGTTCTTCTAAATGCTGTCGTTTACTTAGGAGTAGGCAATAACAATCAATAGTAATTAGCTTAGTGCTAAATATGTGCTCACTTTTCTGCTTGACGCTTTTGGGAATACTGGGAAAAATGTTACAGTCCCTCCTGTATTTTTCAATGTCCTTAAAGGCTATTCATTAGAGTAAATTTTGGCAGACTCTCCTTGTTATTTCCTTTGCGCAATTTAATTGTTTGGATGTTTAATAACTTGAGTTTCTCATAAATTATATTAGAGTGAATTAGAGAAATGATATTAAAAGCTGTTCCTTTATTTTTCAAGCATGACTAATATAAGAAAATCTCATGACTCTTTATTCCATTTCATCGGTACAAGAATTTCTTACTCAATGAAAGGAAATCCAAGAAGGCACAGGGGATTTAGTGCCTGTGATTCAATGAAGAATAAAATAAAATGATGCTAAATTTTAATAAAGCAAATATAAGCTTTATTTTTTTCAAGAATTACACAATGACATTCATCTAGAGTTTAAGAAAACATTTTACTAAATATTAGTGAATAATAATTTATTATGTTTTGCTAGATGTGTAATTTTATCTGAAGAATATATGAAGTGCTGTAACATTTCTTTTGTGAAGAATAGGTTAGTATCAAACAGAATTGGTTTGAATGACTAGTGACCCTTTAGACAAATTATATATTTTCTCTCGGCCTTCATCTCACCACAAAAAAAAAAATTCAAAACCAGAATTCAAATGCAGTCATATCTCCTGGCATGCCCATATTGGAGAACATCCATTGTCTACCTTTGAGGTCAACCTGGTTAAAAACCATGGATCTAGAAGAAACTCAACCATTGTTCCTCTGATGTCTACCATCATACAATGGCCAGGACAGGGAACTGTGCCAGCATGGACTTTCCTCAGGAACCTCAAGACCATGGTTCTGAGCATAAGTCAATGTCCATGCTCCCCCTTGCCTCACAGTGACCTCTTTAAGGCTCCTGATATTCTTTTTGCACAGCTTCAGTAAGGAACAGAAATCCTTCAGGAGATTCCAATAACATAAATTACAAAAGGATCGTTCTCCAACCCCAGGAAACCTCTTGAGAATATACTCAATGACCCGCTCTTAGGAAAGTGAGACATAAGTTATCATGTCATTAAAAAGTTCTACTACCTTACTAGGGAGAAATAAAATGACTTCAGAAAGTTCTTCCAGATGACTTAATAAATTCACTAGAAAAGCTTATTTTTACATTCTGCTTCATCAGATATGCCATACATCCTGTTGCTATTGGAATAAATGAGATGACACATATTAAGTGCCTATCAGTACCCACTACATGGTAGACATTTAATATATTTTAATTTCCTCCTTTGTCCCATTTTGTTAATTTCTAGTTTAAACCTTTATTGTTATTTTTTCACATATATACCTAACTAAAGTGAGATATAAACTTTGTAAGGGAAGAGAATTACAATTTGTATATCTTTCAAGACACTACAGATTATTCAGCATAATGCCTTATGAATAAATATTAATTGTTATATACTTATTTAGTGATTATTTTAAAATTGAGTTTTTCATACATAGATAATACAATCTGATTTTTAATTTTTTAATAACTTTTTTGCTATCATAGTAATGTTACTCTGTGAAGAAGTTTGGCAAAGAAAAGAGATAAAATTATAATGGCTGTATTTGCATTTTGATGACTGAATCACCTTTGTCAATAATACTTAAATAGCTTAGAAATTTTTATGAACACTTGAAATGATGGGTTTCTTCCTTCCTCATAAATGATGAGGCAGAATGCATTTTTATGTGTTTCAGTGAAAAAAACCTAGAAACTTAAATTTGACTTCAGGATCTCACTGACACATGTAAGAGTATATGCAAGCCATTTAATACTCCCGGTGTGGCAGAAAGGGGGAATGACGAAAAGTCATTATGACACTTAGAAAAAATAAGTATAGAAGTTCTCTATAACAGGAGCCCTTTAATTTTTAAAAAATGCACACTTCTTTTAAAAAAACATGGAAAAAAGTAACTTAAATCTCATAGAAAAGCTTTTATGTTAACATCCAGAGATATTTTGAAGCTGTGCATACATACATTTTGATATAATTTTTTTTTCACTTCAGCTTATATTTTGTTTCATTTTGAAAGACTCCATGCCACAGTTCTTCAAAAGCATTATTTTAATGTTATACCTCATATAATTTGACCATTTCTCATGGTTTCATAAATTTTTCTGTTCTACTTAAACATAATTTTATTGTTAACATCTTTGTAATAGTCTCATACTTACGTATATTTTGCTAGAAAATATGCTGTGAAATTTGTGAGGTTCTTACTTTTTATCATTAAACCGTTGATATTTGCTACTTGAACATTCCTTGATTCATCAAATCTTGAAGTACTGCCATACACTCATGACATGTAAGTCTGTTGTTTTGCTGAAGCTCTCATTTGAGTACTGCCTAGGGCTGTTAATAGTATACACTTCTTTACTGAGTAAGTCTAGTGGCTGCATGACCCTTAGTACTCAGCCTATGTGTTCTCTTTTTTTCTACAGTCTACATTAAATCTCTCTTTACTAGACAGTGCTATAATAAATCTACAGATTTCCTAACATCAAACTGCTCTTTCACCCAAAAGAGTATTCTTTTAGTTCATGTGGAACTAAATTTGCTAAGATTTTATTTATTATTTAGTACCTATGACCATATATATATATATACACACACATACACACACACACATTTACATACTTTTTTCTTTTTTTGTGCTTTGTTTGTTAAATTTGACATCAGAGCTATAGTTCTAGGTTTACACATTTAAAGTGGTAGCTTAAATCATATTTTATATAGCACAATGCAAACCTGGAAAAATTAAAGTTGAATATAATAACAAATAACCATTATATAACCCAGTAGCTAATATTTTCAATGACAGAATCAGTATCCAAGCTTATTTCAACAATTATAAAAATGAACTCAAACCAACAATATAAAATATTTGTCATAAATATAAAATTCCTCATTTAAATTTGAAAATATACTTGTATAAATATGGGATAATATGGATCTGACTTGACACCATTTTAAATAAATTAAGTAATTATACATTTAAGAAGATAAATATTATATTCACCCCAGAGCTTACCAACTACTGATGAAACTGGTGTCAAATTATATTGCATTCATAAAACAGAAAAAGGGTGACATTTTCCTCAGTATGTTTTTTGGATTCTTTCACAGTTGCATATTCTAGTATATGAATAACTTGTATGATATGTATGACTCCTGTTCTGAAGATCCACATCCCATTCGTCTTTGGCATGTGTCATATCCAACTGATGCCCTTTGCTGCCAATAAAGGGTAACACAGATGAACTTCCAGAGCCAGTGGGTCTCCTCTCTGTACAGTGTCCTGAGGTGGGCAAGCTTATGAATTGGACATCACATTCCCCACATCCCAAGTGAGCTGTTACCACCTCTGTGATAGTATCCTTTCATTCTGTCAGGATACCTCCTACAAGACTCCGATCCCTAGGTTAGAGCTTTGAATTCCAGTCTGGGGACTGACTGAACTAACAGGAAACTCACAGTTTTCCCTATGCATCACTTTGTCTCACAGGAAACCAGAATAAACTTTGCCTTCTTCTCCCTCTTTGTATTTATTGGCCATCTCACTATTTGACAAATTTAAAATTATTTGCACAGGTTGATGCATATGATATATATGTAGTTCGTCAATTAGTTCATTTTTACATTTTAATGATCACAAATAAAAAGGTGATCATTAAAATCTTTTGTATTGAGGTATAATTGGCATGCAAAAGGTTATCATTTAAAAGAATGGCATCAGTTGCTTTGATTTTGCTTAAATGCATGTCATTGTATTACCTCCAGAAATGGTTTATCACCTCATTCTAGCTTTCAGTATAGGCAGAGTTATTGCTAACTTCAATTATCTTTCAAAACATCTCAAATTCTATATAAGGGTGTGGAATTTCCAGTGTTTAATTTACCAGTGCTCTTTTTGACCACAGTTCAACTATTTTCCCTAGCAAGCCAGTAAAACTACATATAGGCACTGACTTTTTTCTTTTGAAAATTGAGCATTGATATATTCGCTTGGGTATAAATTTGGTAGGAACTAAGAAATACAAGTAGAATTTTAAAAAAATATTATAACTATATACCTATATTTAATTATCCTAAAGTCTGTTGCATTCATTTACATACATAATCATATTTAACCTTCACAGATGCCTGTTGTTTGTGCAGGGTGACAGCGTATACCTACTAGAATGACCAGCTAATGCAGATACTACTTTGATAAGATATACAAAAATTTATTGTAAAAATATGCTATGTTTCATAAAATAACCTGCCCTTGCTGGTGATGAATGATGATTAATCACTGGAGGAGAGGGAAGTAAGAGATAAAACTTCTGATGACGCAGCCTAATCAATTCATAGATATTTCAAGTACTTGTTATGTGATCAGCACAGTTTGGAATTTTATGGGTGAAGAGAAAGAAGATAAAATGTGGTTCTATCCATCAGAGATTACATTATCCACATAAGAGAATGAAGTTAAGTTAAAGAATTATTTTTAAAAAGTTAAGTGTTCAGGTATAGGGTGGTGAGTGTAGAAATTCAGAGAAAGGAGAGCCCAGTTAAGGATGGGGTCCCCAGAGGATGATTCTTAGAGAATATTGTGAGCTGAGCTTCAGGGAGAAAGGAGACAGAGCTGGGGTCAGCTTTCGGCTCCTACATTCTCTGCTTAGATTTTCTTGGAATATTCTATAACCTCTTTGAATCAGACATGGATCTCATGGTAAAACAAAGAAAGAAAAGCATTCAAGAAGACAGGGCAGGGAAAATATTGTAAACCACAGCAGTAAAAGAGGAAAAGGCAGAGTAGTTACAGAGAACATGAGGACACAGGCTTATCTGCAGAGTAGTGGAAACACATAGTCTTAATTTCCAAACACGTCCCCTACATTACTTTCTATCTTAATTTAAAATTAATAGTCATATTTCTTATTTAACTATGAGGTCTCTACTGCTTTAGTTTTGCTTTTTGCTTTTTTATTTTTTCGTATTATTCTGAAGTGAGAAGCAGGGGGATGGGGGAGAGGCAGACAGACAGACTCCCACTTAGGCCAGCCTGGCCCCTCTGGGGCGTTGCTCCACTGCAACCGGAGCCCTTCAAGCACCTAAGCGGAGGCCACAGAGCCATCCTCAGCGCCCGGGCCAACTTTGCTCCCATGGAGCCTTGGCTGCAGGAGGGGAAGAGAGAGAGAGAGAGATAAATGAGAAGGGGAAGTGTGGAGAAGGAGATGGGTGCTTCTCCTGTGTGCCCTGGTCGAGAATTGAACCCAGGACTTCCACACACTGGGCCAATGCTCTACCACTGAGCCAAACGGCTATTTTTTTAAAATTACAGTAGTTTGTTTTTATTTTTCATAAACCTTGGTAAAGTTCCTTACATTTAGACACTTAGGAAATATTATTCATTTGTGTATTTATTAAATCAATATTTATTCAATACTTACTGGGTGAGTAAATTTAGGTTGTATAGAAAATCTGAAACATGAAGCACATTGGGCTTGAATATTAAACTTTGAAGTTCATAGGATAGAAAATAATGCCTTGTAAACTAATACAAAATAATGTTGCATATAAACTGTAGTTGAAAAATAAAATTTAGAGATGACGTCAGAGTAATGGCGGGGTAAGAAGCGATACCGATAAATCTCCCCCAAAACTCAACAAGATCTTCAACCAGAAACAGAAAAACCTATACTTGGAGCCTCCAGATGCTTCGCAATACACCCGAAGGTATGGTCGAGTGAAAAATTGGCTAAATATATAACCAAACCCCGAAGGAATTAGGGAGTAAGAAATGCTCCACCTTCCTCACTAACCTAAACAGGGCGGCTTTCTCTGGTAACTGTGAATATAGAAACTGAGGCGGGCAAAGGGGGTGAATAGATCAAGGCCGCGGCACAAACGGCCGAACCAGGCTGTGGCACGGAGATCCAAGCTGAGGAAAAACTGATCCTTGGGCAATACAAGCTAACACTCGCGCCAAACCCAAACAAAGAAAGACAAGTGGGGCAGCCATTTTACCCGATCTCCTGGTCGGTGCGCGCAGCTACTGGGCGAGAGATTTCTTCCTAAGCCCCGGGAGTGGTGCCCGTGTTACCCCACAGAGAGGCAGAGTCAGGGGCCTTTCTGTGGGCCAAAAGCAGAATCTCTGGGCAGCCCCAGCGCCCTGGGAAAGCCGTGCATGGGAGGGAGCGAGAACTAATTCCAACGGTGGAAATTTTCCGTGCTGGTGGGGGTTTCACTCAGAGGGAAACGCGTCCGGCCTCATAACCTGGTTTGTGCACGCAGATAGTGAGTGAGAGATTCCTCCGAGTACCTCGGCAGTGCACGCCCGTGTTATCGCACAGAGGGGCAGAGTCAGGGGCCTTTGTGTGGGCCAAAGCGAATCTCGGGCCGCCCCAGCGCCTTGCAAAAGCCGCGCATGGGGACGGAGCAAAAGCCAATTCCAACGCTGCAACTTTTCCATGCGGTTGGGGGTTTCACTCAGAGCGTGAGACTGCTGGCCGGATATCCTGGTCTGCGCACACAGATACTGAACGAGAGTTTCCTCCAAGCGCCCCGGAAGTGGGCGCCTGCCTGTGTTACCAGAAAGAGTGGCAGAGCCAGAGGTCTTTGAGTGGGCGGAAAGCCCGCCTGATTATGCTAGCAGCTCTGACTGACTGAGCCTTACCCAGAGCCCTGTGCTGAGTGGAAATAGAGTGGGGAGTTGCCAGCTCTTTGAGCCTCTTACTATCCAGGCAGAGGCAGCAGCAACCCCATAGCTGGATTATCAGGCTACTAATTGAGGAAGGAAAGACTAGGAGAAAGGCTCCAGAAACACGGACTCTCTCACTGTCGGAGCCTATAAATGCTAATGAGCCTTGACTGCCAATGAGACTAAAGCACAATACATGACATTGCCATAGAGACTTATCAACTGTAAACCTCTACCTGAGTGTGCCAAAGGGGCAGAACCCGGGGTACAGAGTCACCAACCAGGAAGAGGGAGATAAAAGAAAAAACAAGAAGATAACCTCTCAAAATCAAGAATAATCTGCAGACTTTATAACCTATCCCATTTTATTATATTTGTTCGTCTGTTTCTCTTATCTTCATTCTTGATACTTTTTTTCCTCCTCCAATTTGGCCGATTAACTCTCTGCCGGTCTTACTCTCTCCTCTCCTTGAACTACACTACCCATAAGTGTTACATCTCCCATTATTTTTTTTCTCCTCTTCCTTTCTCTCTATGAGGGTTGCACTCCAAAACCTTTAACTCTCTCTCTCTCTCTCTCCTTTCTTTTTTCTTCTTTTAGTGGTTCCCTCTTTTTTTCTCTCTCTCTCTTTCTTTTCTCCCTCTATATTAGTTTCTTCCTTTCTCCTTTACATCTCCTCTCATTCAAACCTCAATTACAAACAAATTATCTTATCTGGGACTCAAACTTATGTTTGTGGCATTTTGGGGTTTTTTTTCTTCACCTTTTTAACTCACTAGCAGTGCTCCCATCCCTGGCTCTCCATTTTATCTAGTTCTTGTTCCACTAAATACAATAGTAATTTTTTAATTTGTCCCCCCATTTTTCTGTTTTCCTCTTATTCCTCTCATCATAACTCTTAGACAACCAACACCTAAAAGAAAATCATTTTATTCTTGACCCAAATATTTTCCTTATTTGGTTTTTGTGGGTCCATACCCCCCCTTTTATTTATTCTTTTTTTTTTTCTTTTTTTTGCCCCTTTATTACTTTTCCTCAATTCAGGCCCTCCATCACAGGCATTGTTTGTTATAATTCACAGTTCACCACAAGATTTTCTCAAGAAAGAGGGGAGAGGAGAGGAGAGGAAAAAAGGAGGGGGGGAATAATTTCCTTATTTTAAAATTTTTATTTTATTTTATTTTTCTTTATTTCATTATTAATTTTTTTTTAAAAAAAACAACTTTCCGATTTTTTATTTTTTTATTTTTTTTAACTTTTTATTCTTTATTAAATCTCATTAATATTATCAATAAAACCACCCTCAGATGCCATTAAGGAAGACAAAATCGAATATCATGGATACAAAAGAAAGAGAGGTAACACAGCTAGATGAGGAAAAATCTATGGAGAAAAAATTTAATATATTGGAAACCTTGGAGCTAAATGACAGAGAATTCAAGATAGAAATCCTAAAAATCCTCCGAGATATACAAGAAAACACAGAAAGACAATTTAGGGAGCTCAGAAAACAACTCAGTGAACACAAAGAATATATGTCCAAGGAAATTGAAACTATAAAAACAAATCAAACAGAGATGAAAAACTCAATTCACGAGCTGAAAAACGAAGTAACAAGCTTAGCTAATAGAACAGGTCAGATAGAAGAGAGGATTAGTGAAATAGAAGACAAGCAATTTGAGGCACAACAGAGAGAAGAAGAAAGAGACTCAAAAATAAAAAAAAAATGAGGTAGCCCTACAAGAATTATCTGACTCCATCAAAAAGAATAACATAAGAATAATAGATATATCAGAGGGAGAAGAGAGAGAAAATGGAATGGAGAACATACTCAAACAAATAATAGATGAGAACTTTCCAAGCCTGTGGAAAGAACTAAAGCCTCAAGTTCAAGAAGCAAACAGAACTCCGAGTTTTCTTAACCCCAACAAACCTACTCCAAGGCATATCATAATGAAATTGACACAAACCAACAGCAAAGAAAAAATTCTCAAGGCAGCCAGGGAAAAGAAGAATACAACATATAAAGGAAGGCCCATTAGATTATCATCAGATTTCTCAACAGAAACTCTACAAGCTAGAAGAGAGTGGACCCCAATATTTAAAGTCCTGAAAGAGAGGAACTTTCAGCCACGAATACTATACCCATCAAAGCTATCCTTCAAATATGAAGGAGAAATAAAAACATTCACAGATACAGAAAAGATGAGGGAATTTATCATCAGAAAACCCCCACTCCAGGAATTACTAAAGGGGGTTCTCCAATCAGATACAAAGAACAAAAAAAACCAGAGCCACAAGTAAAAGCTCCAAGAAGAACACAATAAAACCAAATTTAAACTGTGACAACAACAAAAAGAAAGAGGGGGAGAAGATGGAGTTTAACAGTAGCAAAGGACGATGGAGTGCAAAAGTACTCACAAAATAGTTCGCTACAATGAACAGGGTAGGGACCCTTTTCATTACTCAAAGGTAACCACCATTGAAAAAACCACCACAGGAGCACATGAGATAAAAAAGATAGCAACAGAGGAAAGATGTATGGAATACAACCAAATAAAAACAAAAGATAGAAAAATGAAAGAGAAGGATCAAACAAGACACAAAACTAACAGAAAGCAAGATAGAAAATGACAATAGGGAACTCACAAGTATCAATAATTACACTAAATGTAAACGGATTAAACTCACCAATAAAAAGGCACAGAGTAGCAGAATGGATTAAAAAAGAAAATCCAACTGTATGCTGCCTACAGGAAACTCATCTAAGTAACAAGGATAAAAACAAATTCAAAGTGAAAGGTTGGAAAACAATACTCCAAGCAAATAACATCCAAAACAAAGCAGGTGTAGCAATACTCATATCTGACAATGCTGACTACAAGACAGCAAAAGTACTCAGAGACAAAAATGGCCATTTCATAATGGCTAAGGGGACATTGAATCAAGAAGACATAACAATTCTTAATATATATGCACCAAACCAAGGAGCACCAAAATATATAAGACAGCTACTTATTGATCTTAAAACAAAAACTGACAAAAATACAATCATACTTGGAGACCTCAATACACCGCTGACGGCTCTAGATTGGTCATCCAAACAGAGAATCAACAAAGACATAGTGGCCTTAAACAAAACACTAGAGAACCTGGATATGATAGACATCTACAGGACATTTCATTCCAAAGTGACTGAGTATACATTTTTCTCCAGTGTACATGGATCATTCTCAAGAATTGACCATATGTTGGGCCACAAAAACAACATCAGAAAATTCAGAAAAATTGAAGTTGTACCAAGCATATTTTCTGATCATAAAGCCTTGAAACTAGAATTCAACCGCAAAAAAGAGGGAAAAAATCCCACAAAAATGTGGAAACTAAACAACATACTTTTAAAAAATGAATGGGTCAAAGAAGAAATAAGTGCAGAGATCAAAAGATATATACAGACTAATGAAAATGACAAGACGACATATCAGAATCTATGGGATGCAGCAAAAGCAGTGATAAGAGGGAAGTTCATATCACTTCAGGCATATATGAACAAACAAGAGAGAGCCCAAGTGAACCACTTAACTTCCCACCTTAAGGAACTAGAAAAAGAAGAACAAAGACAACCCAAAACCAGCCGAAGAAAGGAGATAATAAAAATCAGAGCAGAAATAAATGAATTAGAGAACAGAAAAACTATAGAAAAAATTAATAGAACAAGGAGCTGGTTCTTTGAAAAGATCAACAAAATTGACAAACCCTTAGCAAGACTTACCAAGGAAAAAAGAGAAAGAACTCATATAAACAAAATCCAAAATGAAAGAGGAGAAATCACCACGGACACCGTAGATATACAAAGAATTATTGTAGAATACTATGAAAAACTTTATGCCACTAAATTCAACAACCTAGAAGAAATGGATAAATTCCTAGAACAATACAACCTTCCTAGACTGAGTCAAGAAGAAGCAGAAAGCCTAAACAGACCTATCAGTAGAGAAGAAATAGAAAAAACCATTAAAATCCTGCCCCAAAATAAAAGTCCAGGCCCTGACGGCTATACCAGCGAATTTTATCAAACATTCAAAGAAGACTTGGTTCCTATTCTACTCAAAGTCTTCCAAAAAATTGAAGAAGAAGCAATACTTCCAAACACATTTTATGAGGCCAACATAACCCTCATACCAAAACCAGGCAAGGATGGCACAAAAAAAGAAAACTACAGACCAATATCTCTAATGAATACAGATGCTAAAATACTAAACAAAATACTAGCAAATCGAATACAACAACATATTAAAAAAATAATACATCATGATCAAGTGGGATTCATCCCAGAATCTCAAGGATGGTTCAACATACGTAAAACAGTTAATGTAATACACCATATCAACAAAACAAAGAAAAAAAACCACATGATCTTATCAATAGACGCAGAAAAGGCTTTCAATAAAATGCAACACAATTTTATGTTTAAGACTCTCAACAAAATGGGTATAGAAGGAAAATATCTCAACATGATAAAGGCCATATATGATAAACCATCAGCTAACATCATATTAAATGGCACTAAACTGAAGGCTTTTCCCCTTACATCAGGAACAAGACAGGGTTGTCCATTCTCTCCACTCTTATTTAATGTGGTACTAGAGGTTCTAGCCAGAGCAATCAGACAAGACAAAGAAATAAAAGGCATCCATATTGGAAAAGAAGAAGTAAAGGTATCACTTTTTGCAGATGATATGATCCTATACATCGAAAACCCCAAAGAATCCACAAAAAGACTACTAGAAACAATAAGTCAATACAGTAAGGTCGCAGGATACAAAATTAACATACAGAAGTCAATAGCCTTTCTATATGCCAACAATGAAACAATTGAGAACGAACTCAAAAGAATACTCCCCTTCATGATTGCAACAAAAAAAATAAAATACTTAGGAATAAACATAACAAAGAATGTAAAGGACTTATATAATGAAAACTATAAACCATTGTTAAGGGAAATTGAAAAAAATATAATGAGATGGAAGAATATACCTTGTTCTTGGCTAGGAAGAATAAATATAATCAAGATGGCTATATTACCCAAAGCAATATACAAATTTAATGCAATTCCCATCAAACTTCCAATGATGTTTTTTAAAGAAATAGAGCAAAAAATCATCAGATTTATATGGAAATATAAAAAACCCTGAATAGCCAAAGCAATCCTAAAGAAAAAGAATGAAGCTGGGGGCATTACAATACCTGACTTCAAACTATATTATAGGGCCACGACAATCAAAACAGCATGGTATTGGCAGAAAAATAGACACTCAGACCAATGGAACAGAATAGAAAGTCCAGAAACAAAACCACATATATATAGTCAAATAATTTTTGATAAAGGGGCCAACAACACACAATGGAGAAAAGAAAGCCTCTTCAATAAATGGTGCTGGGAAAACTGGAAAGCCACATGCAAAAGAATGAAACTGGACTACAGTCTGTCCCCCTGTACTAAAATTAACTCAAAATGGATCAAAGATCTAAACATAAGACCTGAAACAATTAAGTACATAGAAGAAGACATAGGTACTCAACTCTAGGACCTGGGTTTTAAAGAGCATTTTATGAATTTGACTCCACAGGCAAGAGAAGTGAAGGCAAAAATTAATGAATGGGACTACATCAGACTAAGAAGTTTCTGCTCAGCAAGAGAAACTGATAACAAAATAAACAGAAAACCAACTAAATGGGAAATGATATTTTCAAACAACAGCTCAGATAAGGACCTAATATCCAAAATATACAAAGAACTCATAAAACTCAACAACAAACAAACAACCAATCCAATAAAAAAATGGGAAGAGGATATGAACAGACACTTCTCCCAGGAAGAAATCCAAATGGCCAACAGATATATGAAAAGATGCTCATCTTCTTTAGCTATTAGAGAAATGCAAATCAAAACGGCAATGAGATACCACCTCATACCTGTTCGATTAGCTATTATTGACAAAACAGGTAAAAGCAAATGTTGGAGAGGCTGTGGAGAAAAAGGAACCCTCATACACTGTTGGTGGGAATGTAAAGTAGTACAACCATTATGGAAGAAAGTATGGTGGTTCCTCAAAAAACTGAAAATGGAACTACCTTATGACCCAGCAATCCCTCTACTGGGTATATACCCCAAAAACTCAGAAACATTGATACGTAAAGACACATGCAGCCCCATGTTTATTGCAGCATTATTCACAGTGGCCAGGACATGGAAACAACCAAAAATCCCATCAATAGATGACTGGATAAAGAAGATGTGGCACATATACACTATGGAATACTACTCAGCCATAAGAAATGATGACATCGGAACATTTACAGCAAAATGGTGGGATCTTGATAACATGATACGAAGCGAAATAAGTAAATCAGAAATAACCAGGAACTGCATTATTCCATACGTAGGTGGGACATAAAAGTGAAACTAAGAGACACTGATAAGAGTGTGGTGGTTACGGGGGGGGGGGGAGGGGGGAATGGGAGAGGGAAAGGGGGAGGGGGAGGAGCACAAAGAAAACAAGATAGAAGGTGACAGAGGACAATCTGACTTTGGGTGATGGGTATGCAACATAATTGAACGACAAGATAACCTGGACTTGTTATCTTTGAATATATGTATCCTGATTTATTGATGTCACCCCATTAAAAAAAATAAAATTATTAAAGAAAAAAAAAAGAAAAATAAAATTTAAATTAAAAATAATGAAGCTTAATTTAAAATTTAAAAAAGAAAATAAAGCCTTTCCTTCTTGTCCACTCTCCTTTATGCCTCATTCTCTACTGTTTTTTTTTTAAATTACAGTTTACATTCAATATTATTTATTGACTCAAGATTGCATTAGTGTCATGCTTTTAACTTAGTGTTTAGACAATTATGTACTTTACACAGTGGTCCCCCTGTTATTTCAAGCACTCACATGGCACTATACATAGTTATTACAATATCATTGACTATTTTCCCTATGCTGTGCTTTATATCTATTTGTCTATATTGTAACTACCCATTTGTACTTCTTAATACCTTTGCCATTTTCACCTAGTCCCCAATACTCCTCCTCTCTGGCGTAGATACAGAGATAGCCTCTGTATCTGTGAGTCTGTTTCAGTTTTATTTGTTTGTTTTGCTCTTTAGATTCTTCATATAAGTGAAATCATATGGTATTTATCTTTTTCTGACTGACTTATTAACTTAGCGTAATACCCTTTAGGTCCATCCATGCTGCTTCCTGTGATCAAGTCCTTATTTTTATCATGGCACCTATAACACATCGCTTTTTCTTTTGCTCATGTCTATCCCTATTAGATTAGAAATGTAAAAACTGGGTAGGGGAAGAGTAGAAGCAATCTCATAGGAATAAATTTAGATAATTATATATATATATGTATATATGTGTATATATATATACATATATATATAGATACATATATATATTAAATGTTCCACAGTTTAGACCTTTACCTAGATGTATGTAAAATGAGAAAATATTTACAATCTTGATTAAGTAGGATATTTAGTTTAATGTCCCTATCATTGTACAATGGGGTGACCAAGTAAGATAAACATGCTCTTTGAGCAACACTTTCCATGCACATTTTTAAACTGTGCCTGGTAAGAGACAGCAACATTATTTTTGTGTTGCTGAAGTGCTTTGAGAGTAATGCCCCAGTGACAGCATAAACTAAATACAAAGGCCAGTTTGTTTTTATATCTAAATAGTGGATTGTTGGTGCAGAGTTGTGCCAGCCAGTACAGAGTGCAATAGTGTTTCATTCCTCTCAAGATAGATGGATTACTGAATGGCCTGAGTTCCTGCTGTTTTATTGCCTGCCCCTTGAATTTGAAAACAAATGTGTTCTTTTATTCCTTGAATGGATGGTGAGAAAATATATCATTCAAATAAAACTTACCTCATAATATTATCATTAAAAATATGTCTACTTGGTTATTTACCCACATGATGTATTGATTAAAAATATTAAATATCATATTAAACATTGAAATTCTTAGTAAGTTATATTATTATTAAAACAAAGAATGGACAATTTGCCAATGTGTTACATTTTAAAACGTTATTCCTTCAAACAAAATAAACTAAGTGTTACATTATTAATAAAACCATTATTTAAAACCTTTTGCTAGTAGATAGTTTAATGCATTCAGCTAAAGTGTCTTGTGTGCCATGATGAAAAATCTCTGGAGAGGATAGAAATTTTAAAAAGCATCATCCCTGCAATCGAGGTATGTTCACTAAAAATTAGGACGGGTACAGAGAATGATAACAGGAGGGTGCAGGAGAGTTACAGTGACTATGAGCACAAACAAGGGAAAGCACTTCTGTGGAAGATGAATGATTGGAGAAGGCTTCACAAAATGATGGAAATTGAAAAGTGAGTCTCACCATTGAGGAGAGAAGAATTAGAAGAGAGAAGTTGAGTTGAATAATGGAGATCCTTAAGTACCAAGAGAAAATTTTATTTATTTATTTATTTATTTATTTATTTATTTATTTATTTATTTATTTATTTATTTGTATTTTTCTGAAGCTGGAAACAGGGAAAGACAGTCAGACAGACTCCTGCATGCGCCTGACCGGGATCCACCTGGCACCCCACCAGGGGGCGACGCTCTGTCCACCAGGGGCCGATGCTCTGCCCCTCCGGGGCGTGGCTCTGTTGCGACCAGAGCCACTCCAGCGCCTGGGGCAGAGGCCAAGGAGCCATCCCCAGTGCCCGGGCCATCTTTGCTCCAATGGAGCCTTGGCTGCTGGAGGGGAAGAGAGAGACAGAGAGGAAGGAGAGGGGGAGGGGTGGAGAAGCAGATGGGCGCTTCTCCTGTGTGCCCTGGCCAGGAATCGAACCCGGGACTTCTGCACGCCAGGCCGACGCTCTACCACTGAGCCAACTGGCCAGGGCCGAGAAAATTTGATTTTTGATCTGTGGGTATAAAGCAGTTGTGATAGTTAATTTTATGTAACACTTTGGCTAGGCCATGGTACCCAGTTATTTAATCTACCAGTAATCTAGGTGTCACCTAAAAGGTATTTTGTAGATGTGGCTAGCATTTAATATCAATTCACTTTAAGTAACATAAATTACACTCCACCAAGTAAGAGGGCCTCCTCCAATCACTTAGAGACCTTAAGAGAAAACACCAAAGTGTCTCAGAGAAGGCAAAATGGTGCTTTAAATCAGTAGCATCGACTCTGGCCTCCTTTTCAACCTTCTGGCTTGTCCTAAGGATTTCTTACTTGCCGGTCCCATATTCACAATCATATGAGCAGTTCCCTAAAATAAATCTCTTTAAATGTATTAACCTGTATATTAATATATATGGTTTATAAAATATATATTCTATATATTATACATATCTTTCCTATATAATATATGTACATTTTCTGTATAATATACCTACATACATATATATTTAGTCTCTTGGTTTTATTTTTTTTTTATGGAGCACCCTGACTGAATCAATAGTTATGAAAGATTGTAAACAAACTACATTTGTTACTTTTCTGGCAGACATTGTCTTAATTTTAAGCTTTTATTGATCACCAATTTTTGCAGGTGTATGCTGCATGCTGTGGAGGAAACAGAAGCATAGCACCAGTTTGTGTTTTTTTCTGCAACAAAAGTTTATAGGCTTTAGCACTCCTGTGTGGCACACAATGTGCTAAGGTTTTTCCAAATTATTTTACTTAACCAATCAATGCAACGTTATTATGACATGGATTTTATTAATGTAGCTATTATTATCTTTCAAATTCCACAGATGAATAAACTGAATTTATAACTTATAAATGTCTGACCCAGCACTAAACCCCAGAATACAGCACATGAATATTATGCATTTAACCACTAAAATGTAAATCTCCTAATGTTAAACAATTTCACTGTGATCAAATGACCAGTTAGCAGAATAAAATGACACTTTTAAATATATAAATAAAAGAGAGCATAAATAGCCATGTTAATTATAGAAAAGAGTGCCTAAGCTGAGGAAGCTTCATGGGTTGTAGAAGGAGGCTGATGGTTTAAACAATGAAAATAAGGGAAGTGGCTGATGTTGTGATGAACATATCTAAGAGAAGTGAGTATGATTACTGCATTTTCAAAACCTCAGACAGTCAGCTTACACCAGATCTTAACAAACTTGCATCAAACTCTTAAAATAATGCTATTTAAAATTATGATTCTAAGATTATCAACATCGGCATAGCCCAGGAGCTTGGTAGAAATACACATTTCAGGGCTACATCTCAAATGTTATATATCATAATTCCTTAGAGTAGCGCCTAGAACTCTGTGTTTTAAAGGAGGTTTCCAAGTGCTTTATGTCATGTAGAATTTGAAAAACAGTGCACCAAAACAACAGGGACCAGCAAAGAATAGTCTCACAAGGCTGAAATAAACTTCTCCAGGAAAACAGAATGAAGAAACCAAGCCTGAACTAACTAGAATTAATAATGGTTGATGAATGTTCTGTCTTAGACTGAGATATAACTTGGGAATCAGGGACAAAAATAAATTTAGGAGGGACAGAACTTAACTAGGGTCATGGAGAATATGACACTCTGTCACTTAAGTGAAGATGAGCTTGAACATAATGTCAAAACAGGTTACATAGTGTAAGTGAAAGAGGTCAAAGTGATATATGACACGGATCAAAGCAAAATTAAAGATGAAGGCAGATGTGGTAAGCCAAGGTAGCAAAAATCCTGGACAAAGGAATAGCTATTTTAGAGAGGAACTAAAGATATAGAATCCATAAGCAATGGTTTGAAGTTGAGTAGAAACTATTTGAAAGTCTGCAATGCAGGTCTGACCAGGCGGTGGTGCAGTAGATAGAGCATTGAACTGGGACTCAAAGGACCTATGTTCGAAACCCCAAGGTTTCCAGCTTGAGCGCAGGTTCATCTGGCTTGAGTGTAGGCTCACCAGCTTGAGCACAGGGTCGCTGGTTTGAGCTTGGGATTACAGACATGACCTCATGGTCACTGGATTGAGCCCAAAGATCATTGGCTTGAGCCAAAGGTCTCTGGCTTGAGCAAGAGTCACTCGCTCTCCTGTAGCACACCCCATTCAAGGCATATATGAGAAAGCAATCAATGAACAACTAAGGCGATGCAGTGAAGAATTGATGCTGTCATCTCTCTTCCTTTCTGTCTGTCTGTCTGTCCTTATCTGTCCCTCACTCTGTCTCTGTCACAAAAAAAGTCTGCAATGCAGAACTATTAGCCCAACCCTATTTGAATTGCTCATTATCCATCCTAAAGAGTCAAGCCCTATTAATAGCTAATAAAATCACAAATTGTACCATTGATTCATTCATCTGTGAATTTTAAAAAATTTGGTACCCACTATGTGCCAAATACACTGATAAATAATAGAGATGAGAAAGTAAGATAAATATAACCTCTGCCATCAGTTGAGTCAGGCATTAAATTAAAAATTATACAAATGCTACCCATAAAAATAAAAATATTGTGAGAGTGAGTCACATGACACCTAACCTCGCCTACAGGGAGGAAGGGGTAGGTGGACAATTAGGTACATTTCCCAAATAAAGTAAATTTTAAGCTACAACCTCAAAGATGAGATGAACTTAAGAAAAGAACTGCAGGAAAAGCATTCTAGGCCAAGAGAGGTGCTGTGCAAAATGTGTCAATTAGGAGAGAACAGGAGAGTGGCCAGGGTGACTGGAAGGTAGTGAATGAGTGGAGAATAGTATAAAATGATGGAGACCTGCTGTGCTCTGTTGAAAACAGAATTACATTCTAATCGTAGTCAGAAACACTGGTCAATTTTGATTATTAAATAATATAATGATAAGTACATTATATATATAATTATATCATATATTGTGTATGTATGTATATATATGTATATATGTGTATATATATCCTTCTAGGTGAAATGGTAGGGTATTTTATATGGATTACATAAGGAAAATTTTAGTAGGTTATTGTAATAGTTTAGGCAAGTGAAGCAATAGTGATGCCTATCGTAGGTTATTGGCAATGAGGAAAGAAAGAAGTAGACAGATTCAATACATATTTACCAAGTACAAACCAGTGAGCTAGTGGCCATAGAGAAAGAAGAAAATATGTCACATTTAAGTTTTTGATATAAGCAAATGTGTAGAGACTGATAATTAACTAGAATAGGAAGATTGGAGGAATTAAATTTTGGGAGAAACATCAAGAGTTCAGAAGTGGACTGCCTGAGTTTGAGGTTCCTGTTAGTTACCCAATTATAAATATAAAGTATATGAGTGGAGTGCATTGATGTATCTGGAGCTCAGAAAAAAATATTTCACTTGAATATAATGAATATTAGTATTCATTATACATGATCGGTCAAGTTATTAGAATGGATAAAAATACCTAAGAAGAAAAAATGTAAACAGAAGAGATTTACCTTTTAATCTTTTTTAAATTTTATTTAGAAAATTATATTAAATGGGATGATATTGATCACTAAGGGTACATAAGTTTCAGGTAAACATTTCTATAGTATTTCAGTTGTTGATTATGTTGTATACCCATTGCCCAAAGTCAAATCATTTTCTATCACCGTATATTTGTCTCTCTTTACTCCCCTCTCACACACCTTTTCTCATAATCCCCTTCTTCCAGTAACCACTTCACTTTTATCCATGTCCATGAGTCTCAATTTTATATCCCACCTATGATATTGGCTTTGTCTGATTCACCTATTTCACTCGGTATAATAAGGTCCATCTGTGTTGTCGTAAATGGAAATATGTCATCATTTCTTATGAATGAGTAGTATTCCATTGTATATATGTACCACATTTTCTTTATCCAGTCCTTTATTGAAGGACACTTTGGCTGTTTCCATATCTTGGTCACTGTGAATCATGCTGCAATGAACATGGGCTGCATATGTTTTTACACACCAGTGATTTTTAGTATTTTGGGTAGATACCCAGTAGAGGGATTTCTGAATCATATGGTAGTTCTATTCTTAATTTTTTGAGGAACCACCATACTTTTTTCCATAATGGTTTTACATGTTTACATTCCCACTAACAAGGAATGAGCATTTCTTTTTCTCCACAGCTTCTCCAACACTTGTTATTACCTGTCTTATTGATAATAGACAATCTAACAGGTATGAGTTGGTATCTCATTGTAGTTTTTATCTTTCCATCTTTAAAGGATGATCATAAAAATGTTACACTAGCAAAGTAGACTGAAAATGAATGGGTAGAGAATCAAGAGGCAAAGGAAATGACATGTGTCTACAAAACCAGTTTAGGAGATATTTAAGTAAGGAGTCAGCAAATGTGTGACAGAGACCCAAGGAATTAAAAGAAAAGAGATGAGGGCCCTGGCTGGTTGGCTCAGTGGTAGAGCATTGGCCCAGCATGTGGATGTCCCAGGTTTGATTCTCAGTAGGGCACATAGGAGAAGCAACCATCTGCCTTTCCACCTTTCTCCTTCTCTCTTCTCTGTGTCTCTCTCTTCCCTTCCTGCAGCCAATGCTTCACTGGAGCAAGTTGGGCTGGGCGCTGAGAATGGCACCTTGACCTCTGCCTCAGGTGCTAAATGGCTTTGGTTGCAATGGAGCAACAGCCCCAGATGGGCAGAGCATTGCCTCCTAGTGGGCTTGTAGGGTGGACCCCAGTTGGGTGCATGCAGGAGTCTGTCTCTCTGTCTCCTCACTTCTCACTTCAGAAAAATACAAAAAAAAAAATAAGGTGAATGAAATAGAATGATTTACTATATTTTCTTATACTTATTACACTTTCTTAGTCAATCTCAAATATTTATGCCCATGTCCACTGATTTTTTTTCAAGCCATGTTTCTGGCTTGAAAAAAGAATCTCCTCTCTAAACCCTGACATAAAATATGCATCTTTAAACAAGAGCATCTTTAAAGTACTGAAAGAAAAAGAAAAAAAAACCCTATCAATCTAGAATTCTATACCTAGTAAAAAACATCACTCAGAAATGCAGACTATATAAAAGCATTTTTTTAGGTAAACAAAAACTAAACAAACTTATTGCCATCAGACCTGTGCCATAACTAATGGCAAAGGAGATTCTTCAGGCAGAGGGAAAATGAAGCCAGGTGGCATTCCCTGGAGCTATGTGACATGAGGGCCCAGACTTTCAAAGCCCACAGTCCATTCACATTACTTTCAAGTCAGAAGCTGAAAGCAATATGACATAAACACAAATGTTATGCTAACTTATCTTTTAACTGTTTATATATTTACAAATGAACATCATTAAGTTTTAATATATAAAACTTTTAGGTTATTGGAACATTACTGAACAAAAAGAAAGCATTAGAAGGTTGTTTGCAGGATTTATTCAATTTGCTAATCCATATAAAGTACTTAGGAAAAGGCTGGCACAAATAAATTTCTAAATTTTTGAGCCCTAATTATTTGATAATGTATATAAAATAAAATTATTACCTATAATAAAATCTATTATTTGATGTTTTATACAAATGGATATTTGTAGGCACAGTAAATACTATTATTGAGTAGTTACTTAACAATGTGTACACAATAAAATATATTACTTCTTAGAGTTTATATGAAGTTTATCTGTTTCACCATGTCAGAATATAAAATGGGGTTATATTTTGTTCATTACTTAAATTACTTTAAATCTCTGGTAAATTTTCTTTCTTAGCCTTAAGGAGTGAATGAAAAATTTAAGTAAAAATCAGCAAACACTTGAAAAGTGTGTTGATGTCATTTTTGATAGAAAGTAAGGAATGGTTCTCCTAGTGGAAGATTAACATTAAGACATGACAAAATAACCTGACCGATGGTGGCACAGTGGATAGAGCATGGACTCGGGACACTGAGGTCCCAGGTTTGAAACACCAAGGTTGCCAGCTTGAGCAAAGTCTTGTAGGCTTGAGCATGGGATCATCAACATAGTCACTGGCTTAAGCCCAGCGTTCGCTGACTCGAGCAAGGGGTCACTGGCTTGGCTGGAGCAACCCCCCAACAAGGCACATATGAGAAGCAATCAATAAACAACTAAAGTGACACAACTACCAGTTGATGCTTCTCATTTCTCTCCCTTTCTGTCTGTCTCTCTCTCATACACACACACACACACACACACACACACACACACACACACACAAATAAAAAACTTATGCTCTCAACCATTAGATACCCTGCTTTTTTCTCTTTTTACAACTCATTGGGGAGGCAATGAAAATATATTTAAGAGAGGACAAGTTGTAGGAAAAAAATACTCTTTAAGTTTTTAAATAATATTCTTCACTGTTAAACAATATTTTGTAAAATTATTAAATTAAAAAAGTAATAACCTTATTCAGCAATTGAGGTTTTTCTAGTTCTTATGAAGAAAGAGTCAACTTAATCAGTAAGAGTACAGAAATAGATGATACCCTGGGAAGCCAGAAGTTAGGAAAGTTGAAGCCATCAAAGGTTTTTCAACATCTTTGGCAGCCATATCCACACCAGATTTGAAAACATCAGCCTTAACACTACTAGAAATTTAGGAGCCAGCTAAGAAAATTCTCCAGGGGCTGAGGAGAATCTCCCTGGAGAAACCAAGGTGAAAACAACAGCTAGAGTTATTAGAATTAATCACAGTTAATCAGTGTTCTGTTTGAGACTAAACCTAAGAGGAAATCTAAGACAACAGTTAATTCAAGTAGGTCAGGATATAGGTAGAGTCGTGGAGATAAGAAAACTTCCCCACTTAAGAATAAATGAGTTTGGAGACAAAATCAGAGCAGATTGTCCAGCTTGGGTGACAATAGGTCAGTCTCTTGACTCATACAGGTTTGATAATCTAAAGAAGCAAAATCCTGAAACAGAGACAAGTAGTGCAGATTTTTAGAGGAAAGCTTAATATGTAAGTATTTTTAAACAAAGATTTAAAATTAAAAATGGACCATTTATTCAAAGGCAAGAATCTCAGTTTTAGTTAATCAATTCTATCACAGAAATACTTTGCCATCAATCCATTTATCCATGCATTTGGCAATTAACTGATACCCTCTAAGTGGCAGTCATAAGTGATATACAACATACCTATGATAAATGAAACGAATATGGTCTTTGCTGTAGTGAAAATTACACTATAGTGAAAGATTTAGGCAGTGACTACCATGAGTGTGTGTTTTAATTACAATTCTAATCAGCTGTAAAGGAAAGGTACCAAGCATTATAAGAAAAAATTGCAGAAATAACTATCTTGGTTTGCAAAATAGAAGATGTATCCTGAAAGATGAGTCAGTTAGCCAACCATATATTTGGAGAAAAAAAAAAATCATTCCTGACGGTGAGAGAATAATGTCTTTTTTTTTAAAAAATAATTTTATTTTTTTAATGGGGCGACCAATAAATCAGGATACATATATTCAAAGATAACAAGTCCAGGTTATCTTGTCGTTCAATTATGTTGCATACCCATCACCCAAAGTCAGATTGTCCTCTGTCACCTTCTATCTAGTTTTCTTTGTGCCCCTCCCCCTCCCCCTTTCCCTCTCCCTTTCCCCCCTCCCCCCGTAACCACCACACTCTTATCAATGTCTCTTAGTTTCACTTTTATGTCCCACCTACGTATGGAATAATGCAGTTCCTGGTTTTTTCTGATTTACTTATTTCGCTTCGTATCATGTTATCAAGATCCCACCATTTTGCTGTAAATGATCCGATGTCATCATTTCTTATGGCTGAGTAGTATTCCATAGCGTATATGTGCCACATCTTCTTTATCCAGTCATCTATAGACGGGATTTTTGGTTGTTTCCATGTCCTGGCCACTGTGAACAATGCTGCAATAAACATGGGGCTGCATGTGTCTTTACATGTCAATGTTTCTGAGTTTTGGGGGTATATACCCAGTAGAGGGATTGCTGGGTCATAAGGTAGTTCCATTTTCAGTTTTTTGAGGAACCACCATACTTTCTTCCATAATGGTTGTACTACTTTACATTCCCACCAACAGTGTATGAGGGTTCCTGTTTCTCCACAGCCTCTCCAACATTTGCTATTACCTGTTTTGTCAATAATAGCTAATCGAACAGGTGTGAGGTGGTATCTCATTGCTGTTTTGATTTGCATTTCTCTAATAGCTAAAGAAGATGAGCATCTTTTCATATATCTGTTGGCCGTTTGTATTTCTTCCTGGGAGAAGTGTCTGTTCATGTCCTCTTCCCATTTTTTTATTGGATTGTTTGTTTGTTTTTGTTGAGTTTTATGAGTTCTTTGTATATTTTGGATATTAGGCCCTTATCTGAGCTGTTGTTTGAAAATATCATTTCCCATTTAGTTGACTTTCTGTTTATTTTGTTATCAGTTTCTCTTGCTGAGCAGAAACTTCTTAGTCTGATGTAGTCCCATTCATTAATTTTTGCCTTCACTTCTCTTGCCTGTGGAGTCAAATTCATAAAATGCTCTTTAAAACCCAGGTCCAAGAGTTGAGTACCTATGTCTTCTTCTATGTACTTAATTGTTTCAGGTCTTATGTTTAGATCTTTGATCCATTTTGAGTTAATTTTAGTACAGGGGGACAGACTGTAGTCCAGTTTCATTCTTTTGCATGTGGCTTTCCAGTTTTCCCAGCACCATTTATTGAAGAGGCTTTCTTTTCTCCATTGTGTGTTGTTGGCCCCTTTATCAAAAATTATTTGACTATATATATGTGGTTTTATTTCTGGACTTTCTATTCTGTTCCATTGGTCTGAGTGTCTATTTTTCTGCCAATACCATGCTGTTTTGATTGTCATGGCCCTATAATATAGTTTGAAGTCAGGTATTGTAATGCCCCCAGCTTCATTCTTTTTCTTTAGGATTGCTTTGGCTATTTGGGGTTTTTTATAGTTTCATATAAATCTGATGATTTTTTGCTCTATTTCTTTAAAAAATGTCATTGGAATTTTGATGGGAATTGCATTAAATTTGTATATTGCCAACCTAGAAGAAATGGATAAATTTCTAGAACAATACAACCTTCCTAGACTGAGTCAAGAAGAAGCAGAAAGCCTAAACAGACCTATCAGTAGAGAAGAAATAGAAAAAACCATTAAAAACCTCCCCAAAAATAAAAGTCCAGGCCCTGACGGCTATACCAGCGAATTTTATCAAACATTCAAAGAAGATTTGGTTCCTATTCTACTCAAAATCTTCCAAAAAATTGAAGAAGAAGCAATACTTCCAAACACATTTTATGAGGCCAACATAACCCTCATACCAAAACCAGGCAAGGATTGCACAAAAAAAGAAAATTACAGACCAATATCTCTAATGAATACAGATGCTAAAATACTAAACAAAATACTAGCAAATCGAATACAACAACATATTAAAAAAATAATACATCATGATCAAGTGGGATTCATCCCAGAATCTCAAGGATGGTTCAACATACGTAAAGCAGTTAACGTAATACACCATATCAACAAAACAAAGAACAAAAACCACATGATCTTATCAATAGACGCAGAAAAGGCTTTTGATAAAATACAACACAATTTTATGTTTAAGACTCTCAACAAAATGGGTATAGAAGGAAAATATCTCAACATGATAAAGGCCATATATGATAAACCATCAGCTAACATCATATTAAATGGCACTAAACTGAAGGCTTTCCCCCTTAAATCAGGAACAAGACAGGGTTGTCCACTCTCTCCACTCTTATTTAATGTGGTACTAGAGGTTCTCGCCAGAGCAATCAGACAAGACAAAGAAATAAAAGGCATCCATATTGGAAAAGAAGAAGTAAAGGTATCACTTTTTGCAGATGATATGATCCTATACATCGAAAACCCCAAAGAATCCACAAAAAGACTACTAGAAACAATAAGCCAATACAGTAAGGTCGCAGGATACAAAATTAACATACAGAAGTCAATAGCCTTTCTATATGCCAGCAATGAAACAATTGAGAACGAACTCAAAAGAATAATCCCCTTCACGATTGCAACAAAAAAAATAAAATACTTAGGAATAAACATAACAAAGAATGTAAAGGACTTATATAATGAAAACTATAAACCATTGTTAAGGGAAATAGAAGAAGATATAATGAGATGGAACAATATACCTTGTTCTTGGTTAGGAAGAATAAATATAATCAAGATGGCCATATTACCCAAAGAATAATGTCTTAAAACTGGGAAGAAACAGGGAGGTGGCAGAGGGGCTGGAATACAATGAAGAGAGGGGAAAGGAGAACACAGTAGGCTGGAGGATTGGATAGAAGCCAGCAAGACATTAGATGTTGTTTTGAAGATTTTGAATATTTAGTTGCAGACAACTTAACATTTTTTGCCAGTAAATAATATGCTGACATCCATATTTTTAAAAGATCACTTTTCTATCATCTCATGTGGTATTTGGTACAGATTAACCAGCAGCAGAGTGGATAGGGGAAGCTCATCTATTGAATATAAGGCTGTTTGAACAGTCTAAGAAAGAGATGATGATAACTGAAACTTGGTATTGACAATGAAAATAGAAGTAGATAGATTTAGGATGTAATTATGAGGTAGAAAATAAAACTAAAGCCATAAGCTTTAGGCATGAGCAGGGTGGTGTCATTTACAGGGATGGGAATGACTGCAGAAGACCACATTTGGGGAAAATGTTGAAACTTCATTTATCTCAAAGTGAGATATAACTAAGTAGAAATACAAAGTTGATGCGTCTGAATTTCAGAAAAGATATCTTGCCTAGAGACAAAGTTTGAGGTTATTAGCATATACATGATCTTTCAAGTATAAAAGATAATAGCTCAGTTTCTGGCATGAGCACATGCTGGTACCATTTCCTAGCATAGAGTGGAAAAGGAAAATCCAAACTGAGAGAACGGAAGCTGAATTCACTTGTGAACTGTCTGAATTTGAGATGCTTGTGAAATATATGAAAGTATAAACATCAATTATACAAAAGTGAACTGATGGATCTGGACTTCAAAGAAGACATGTTGGCTGGAAATTTTAGTTTGAATTTATTCTATATTCTCTTTCAAGTTATGGCAGTGAATGAGATAAAATTTTTATTGTTTAATTATTTAAAATGACTATGTTTGGTCGGGACAGATAGCTCAGTTAGAGTGTCGTTCTGATATGCCAATGTTGCATGTTCAATTTCCAGGCCAGGGCACATACAAGAATGAACTAATAAATGCATAAAGATGTACAATAACAAATTAATGTCTCACTCTCTCTCTCCCCCTTCCTTGCTCTCTGAAATCAATAAAAACTAATGACTATATTTAACAACTGTCTTGCATAATTTCTGAAAATTAAAATAGTCTCTAACAAGCTGGTATGGGAGGGCTCCAACAGACAACTGATTTTAGTCTTTGAAGATGAAGCTTATTAAATTCCTAGCACCGAGTTAGATTTTCATTTGCACTGTAAGAAAGACAGGTGTTCTTTGCCTTCACACCTGCATATCCCAAGCCAGTTTTTCTTTCTACTTCATTCAACAAACCTGCACTTTCTTTGTATCATCCATTTAGATTATTTTTCAAACATAAATATTGTTGAGTCATATACTACTAGCCAAGAGGTTTACATCTGATGATTTTTCACCAAGAAGGTTGTCTAGATCATATGTTATTCTTATGTAAATTAGGACTTTTAATTTCTACTTTAAAGCAGTTATTTATTTTAAATTTAAATCTTTATGTAGTTCAGTAAAGTATCATTTTGTTCAGAAAGATCTACACATCCGCTGCCTACAACTAAAATATGTTTTATTTTTAAGACACTCTTTTGACTGAGTTTATTTTATAGGCTACATGTCTATGATGAAATCTTTTCCAGGAAATTACAGTTGCTAGTTTACAGATAAAAACTTCTTATGAAGAAGCAAAGTTGATTGCCATGTGCAATAACTCCAGAAAAACAAGTATATTACAAAAAAACTTACTGGTACATTAATATCCTGCTGTGGGACCTATTTTTTTTTTTTTTTTGGTAGAAAAATAAAATGAGTTTTGAAGTATTTATTTCAAAAAGAACTTATACAAAATTGCCTTATTAAATGAAGCATAGCAGTTATATTTGACATTATGAACCTACAGGTAAATAAGAATGGAAAGAGTATGAATACAAAACTTTTGTCCAAACTTATTTTTGAAATGGTTCTATATCTGGAGAATCCTAAGGCACTAAAGGTTAGTTTTAAATACTTGCATAAAAATCCAGGTGAAACTGCAGTAGGATATTGGCATCAGTACAGTGGCTGTCTCTGAGGGTGATGGAGGGTAGAAGGGAGAACTCAGAGCCTCTGGCCAGTCATAATGTATTACTGATCTCAGTGGGGGTGGCATAGCTGTGTCAGTTTGCAAACATTCACCAAGTTGTTTAGTTATATTTTTACTAGTATACTAGTGTACTAGTGTAAAAATATAGTATACTTCCATACAAGTTTAAAATTTTATATTCCTATCCACATATATGCACACAGTATGCTCTTGTATACTATAATCATGATGTTATTATTTAAAAATAACTTTTTAGAACTTCTTGTTTAGAAGTTTTTATAGAAGTACCTTTTTAGTGATAACAAAGCTAAATCCTATATAAAGTCCATACAAGGAGTCTGTGTTTTTAATATTAATCAAATATTGTAGTGAATGTTTCCTCTATTTTGTTGTCATTTACTCATGAATTCATGTAATAAATCATTTTTCCAATAAACCTTAAAGAAGTTAGTTATGGGTAAAGTCATTTTTTTGACAGTTCATAAATTTTTAAAGCCCTAAGAGTATACAGACTTTTGTTTAATAAAATATATTTTTGCATAATGAGGTAGGTCTAATTATCTTGAAACTAGAAATATATTTAGACCAAACTACTTTGCAAGTATTTAATTTTTTTTAAAGAGAAGAGAAGCAGAATATAAGTTTTAAAATTCTGTAATGCCTCCAAGCTGTGTTGGTGAACCTCATGAGGTTGAAGTGTTATTTCTTCAACTAAAGTTAAACATGCCTCCCTGCAAGACCATTCAGTCACTTAAAAAAAACAAACACAAAAACAAAAAGTTTTCTTTAAAATAACTAATAGTAAATATAGTTAAATAGGAATTACTTGAATTATTTGGGAGTTTTTATACTTTCACAGACTTTTTAAAAAACTTTAATTAGCCTGACCAGGTGGTGGCGCAGTGGATAGAGTGTCAGACTGGAATGCCAAGGACCCAGGTTTGAGACCCCCAGGTCACCAGCTTGAGTGTGGGCTCTTCTGGTTTGAGCAAAAGCTCACCAGCTTGGACCCAAGGTCACTGGCTTGAGCAAGGGGTCACTCAGTCTGCTGAAGGCCCACAGTCAAGGCACATGAGAAAGCAATCAATGAACAACTAAGGTGTCACAATGCGCAACGAAAAACTAATGATTGATGCTTCTCATCTCTCCATTCCTGTCTGTCTGTCCCTGTTTATCCCTCTCTCTGACTCTCTCTCTGTCTCTATAAAAAAACAACAACAAAAAACAAAAAAAACAACAACAAACTTTAATTATATTTTTCAATTATTTATCTATAACCATAGCAGGATGCTTAGTAGATTCATTTTACATGGAGATTAAACTACAACTTTTTATGAAACCTGGGAATTCATTTGGTATGCCGATATCTGTAAACTAACTGAAATATTAAGAAAATGTTGGGTGTTTTAATAGAACTAGGAGTCCTTTAATGTTACATGGGCAATGCCCAAGTTTTCAAACTTTTGAGATATGTTAAGTTATCAATTCTTTATATCTATTCTCTTTCTCTCTTTTTTTAAACCAAATAAATTTATACTGTGTGAAGAGATGTTTTAAGTGGAGTTGGATGTTATTAGTAGTATTTATTTTTTATTTTTTGGTTTCCATCTTGGAAAGGGAAACCAAAGATAAGGGAATCCACCCCCAAAACCTCATGAGCTCTTTTTCTTAGTTCTCTCTAAATTTTAAAATTTATCATTAATATTTAAAATATTTAAATTGTATAGAAAAGCAATAAAAGATGTATGCCCACTACTAGCTTAATAATAAAAGTATAAACATATACAGTTCTCTATGTGATCCTCCCTAACCATACCTTCCTTCCTGTCCCCAGGAGTACCTACAATACAATTTGGTGTTTGCATACTTTTCAGACATTATTTTCACTTATCTGTGTATATCTCTAGACAATACATAATATTATCATAGTTCTTGTTTTAAATTTTTATATAATTTAAATTATGATATTTGGGTTCTGTACTTTAATTCATTTCTTAGTAAATTTTAAAAATATTGTATAGTACGATGTAATGAAATAAACATGGGCTTTGGTCATTTGAAACAAATTATATCTTCTTTTCTTTCTTTTTACAGAGACAGTGAGAGAGTCAGAGAGAGGGACAAATAAGGGGACGTAGAGACAGGAGGGAAGAGAGATGAGGAGCATCAGTTTTTCATTGTGACACCTTAGTTGTTCATTGATTGCTTTCTCATATGTGCCTTGACAGGAGTGGGGGTCTAGTGACCCCTTGCTCAAGCCAGTGACCTTGGGCTCTAGCCAGCGACCTTGGGCTTTAAGCCAGTGACCTTTGGGCTCAAGCCAGCAACCATGGGCTTATGTCTTTGACCCCACACTCAAGCCAGAGACCCTATGCTCAAGCTGGTGAACCCGTGCTCAAGCCAGGCGAGCTCGGGGTTTCAAACCTGGGTCTTCTGCATCCCAGTCTGATGCTCTATCCACTGCACCACTGACTAGTCAGGCAAATTATGTCTTATTCTTTGTATGTATGTACCCTTGGTAAATTTTCTGAAACTATTTCAACCTATTTTCTTCCCTATAGAATAGGATAATATCTTCTTTATAAATTAGTTCAGACAAAATGAACAAATGCACATTTGGCAATATGTAATTTATAAAATATATATTTGGAACAAGAATAAATGATTTTTTCATATTCTAATGTATTTTTTTCTATAATATTTAAAACTAGCATTGATTGACAGAGATACTTTTAATACAATACTGATGATTTGTTGGTCTTCTGGGACATTAAAAAAAAGGCAAGAGATGAAGAGATAACATTTCATTATGATTATGGTTCTGTAAGATGGGTCAGCATTTTGATGTCATGGAAGAGGTCTGAAATGTGAACGCAAATCTGGGTGTGCATTTAGGCTCACCTGTTCATTGGTCACATGACTTGGCCAAATTTCTTAACTTTTAACTTTCCTTCAAGTGGACTTCTCATTGATAAATGGAAATAAATGCTACTTAGCTCAGAAGGGCTTTGTCATGATCAAATTAAATCAGTTTATTAAAGTACTAAGCATTGTTCCTGCCTTATTGTGTATGTTTAATATATGTTAGCTATTTTCTCTTTTGTAATGCATTTATTAATGATGTCAAAATGTTAAGTTGACATAAGGCTTTTATGTACATTATTTTTATCTCTGGGTTTCAACCTCTACTTTATTTTTCATTGTTATTCTTTCAACATTGAATTATTTCTTTGATTTTCATAGTTAAAAAAAATTCTAGTCACTCCCCAACTTATTTAGTAAACAATAGCTTCATTATCCAGGTGTTGACTAAATTCTCTGAGTGTCCAATTCTTTAACAACTCTTTATTCTGTTTCCTAGTTTACCCATCCTTGGCTCTATTGATATTATTATCTCATTATCTTTTCATAATATCAGTTGTTATTTTATTTTTATTTGGACAAAAGGGGGGAGGAGAAGGTCACTGAGTTACCCAAATCACAACCATAAAAACCTTTCATGATTTTTCTTTTTTTAGCAAGAGACGAGAGAGAGAGAGAGAGAGAGAGAGAGAGAGAGAGAGACAGGAAGGGAGAGAGAAAAAAAAGCATCAACTTGTAGTTGTGGAACTTTAGTTGTTCATTAATTGTTTCTTATACATGCCTTGACTAGGGGGCTCCAAACGAGCCAGTGACCCCTTGCTCAGGCCAGTGACCATGGACTTAAGCCAGCAACCTTGGTCTTTAAGCCAGCAACCTTTGGTCTCAAGCCAGCGACCATGCGGTCATGTTTATGACCCTAAGCTCTAGCTGAAACCCATGCTCAAGCTGGTGAGGTCATACTCAAGCCAGTGACCCTGGGGTTTCGAACCTGGGTCCTCAGCATCCCAGGTCAGTGCTTTATCCACTGCACACTACCTGGTCAGGCTTTCATGAGTCTTCTTAATCTCATAATATTGCTTAGTCCTACTGATCTTAAACATCTCTAGTATATATATTTTTTATCTCCATATTCCTATATCTGCCTTGTTTAGGCCTTTATCACTTCTGATGGACTACAAATGGTATTCTATTAAATGTATTCCTTCCTTCTGGTTACTGCATCCAATCTATTTTCCCACCACAAAATCTAGTACATTGTTCTCACAGTGAAATTTAAATATATATATATATATATATATATATTTTTAGATTTTATTTATTCATTTTTAGAAAGAGAAGAAAGAGGAGAGAGAGAGAGAGAAGTGGGAGAGGAACAGGAAACATCAACTCCCATATGTGCCTTGACCAGGAAAGCCCAGGGTTTTGAACCTGTGACCTCAGCATTCCAGGTTGATGCTTTATCCACTGCACCACGACAGTCAGGCCTCACAGTGAAATTTTTAAAAATGTCTTTTTCTGCAGCATAGCTTCTTAACAGTGTTAAATGTTCTATATAATCTGCATTTGAAAAGAGTTTAAGAAAAGAATCCCTGTGGAAATCAGATTTTATATAACTTTGCCTTATCATCTGACAAAATGTCTATTGTATCCAAAATTCTCATAATTTAGCTGTTTCAGTTTCTTAAGCATATTGTGTAATGTCCTGCCTTCTTTCTACAAATAAATGTGTTATTTACTTTACTAGAAATGACTTTCCCTTCAAAACTTTTCTTCCAAAACCAGACTTTGGGGAAGAAATGAGTTACAAATGACAAAACATAGTTTGTCAGAAACTATGTTAAGTGACATAAAAATATTGCAATATTTGAATTTCCTAATAACTCTATGAGGTTGATATAAAATCCTCATTTTAAAGATTTGGAAACTGAGGCAAAATTTAAACTCTCATCTAGCTGACTACACTAACTGCATTTTTAACTAATGTGCTTTAAGTTATTTCATTCTCACAAAAAGTTAAGAAGCAGATATTTACCTTGATTTATATGCAATAAAACTGATGCTTATGCAGTATGAGTGGCATGTCCAAAGTCATGCAAATTTACAAATCCTGAAATTAAAATTTGTCAAACATTAAAGACTGTATTAATTCCATTGTATCACCCAGATTCTTTAAAAATCATCCCTTCCTTGAATCATTTCCTAATACACAGGTCCTCGGGTTATGACAGTCTTGACATGCAATGTTTCCAGTTTACGATGCTCACTCCCATAATAACTTAAAAAAAATTGAGTCGTGAGTGTTTTGGCTTATGTTATTAGCATCGTAATTACGGACTACATGGGCAGACTAGTTTGGTTTTATGCAGCAAATGAATACGCTGTAATGTGACACATGAGTGAAGGAGTTGGCGTCCCCCAGTACACCTACCTACACCATTTTGGACTGTTAAAAGTGCAAGTATTTCACTTGTGTTAGGCTTGGGTGTATTTCGATTTACACCAAAATTCAGGTTACATCACTGTCATAGGAATGGAACTGTGTCATAACCCAAGGACCTCCTGTACCTTACAGGCATTTGATAATACCAATTTTTTGTCTGCTGCTATGTCTCCTACAATGGAAGAAAAACCAGAAGAGTTAACACTTACCTAGATGTGATAGCATACAGACACAGTTCTATGTGCTTTGGTGATTATCTCATTTACATATCTAACATGTATCACAGTGGTTATATTAATCACTCCACATCTATGCCCTTACCTATTTTCCTCACTAAAGAATGAATGCCTTGCCTGACCTGTGGTCAGTGGATAAAGTGTCGACCTGGAACACTGAGGTCACCAGTTTGAAACACCAGGCTTACTTGATTGAGTAAGGCACATATGGGAGTTGATGCTTCCTGCTCTATGCCCCCTTCTTTCTCTCACTTTTCTCTCTCTCTTCTCTTTAAAATGAATAAATAAAATCTTTTTTAAAAAATGAATGAATACCTTGGAATCATCCAGTGACCTATAACTTTTTATTTTCTTAGCATCTGGCATAATCCCTTTTATGTAGAAGGTCCATAATTAATATTTTTAATTAAATAAATGAATTATGATTAAGGGATGATTATGTATTGACAGGACAGGGTGATAAAGGAAGAAAGAGTGTCTTAAATGTGTATTCTCAGAGAAAAAATGCAGTCTGCTCCCACAACCCTTGAAATTAGAAACTTTGATAGGCTGAATTATTTTTCTGACTCTATATGACATTATATCTTCTTATAATGGATATAAATTCTGCATTTTTCCAAATGATAATAGTCAGGCCAGTTAGTTATACATCTTAGTAGATATTGCAAATTTAGTAGACTAAATATTTTTTGATGTATTCAAAATTTTTTATTTCATTTTATTGACCCTATTATACATTAAGAGTTCACTTTGTATTTTATATGCGTTATAAATTCAAAATATTGGAAAGCCTCTTGATCTGAAAAGAGATCAGATTTATGTAAAGCAGCCATCTCTGTTTTCCATCCATTTCCAAAGATTGGTTAAGTGTGTTACTCAGGCATAGCCAGACTTCTGGAAAGTGGAAATGGGTTCTCTATTATAGCCTTGGGCTTTGTATTACCTGGGAGCACAACTGACTACTTTTCCCCAGTTGTTTTCATTTCAGGCTTATTTGCTTCCTTCCTTCTGATTTCTTTGGGACTTACTATTTCCATCGCTTTTCTCATGCTCTCCCCTTTGCTTCTCTGCAGGCTTCTGCAGGCTTCTGATCTTTCTCTATCCTAGGTTGATGGAGTGTTTGTGTATTTTTCATCTCTCTCTCCCTTTAAAATAGTTGAATTCGGAAATTCACCCAGTAGATGCAAAGTTGCTATCTTCATTTTTGATCAACCTCTTGGATATTTGTGAGAAAACACACTGACTTTCTTGCCCTCACTGTAGTAGAGACAGACTAAACTAATGTTCTTCCCATCCAGCTCAATGGGTACAATAGAGTCATGTCATTTCGGAGAGCTTAAATTTCCAACACTTTTGTAGTTATTTTAGATTATGTGAGCAATTTAGAGTTTCTAAATGATTGTACTCTATATACTCATATCTGATAACTTAAATGCCAAGGTTTTAAATTTTCTACTGTTTTTAGATGAGATATTATCTTCATACAAAATTGCTTCTGTAGATGATTAAATGGTAAAACTCTTCACAGGATATTAATCCTTAGGTGTAGCTTCTGTAATTTTTTAAATGTTTGAGGTCTTCTGTTTAAAGAATAAAGAATGTTATTCAGATAAATATTATAAAATTACATCTACTGTGTAGCATACTTGAATTTTATTAGGTTAAAGGCAATATATATAATATATATTATATATATATATATAGTGTGTGTGTGTATATATATATATATATATACACACACACACATACACACACACACACAAATGGATTCTACCTAGGGCAGAACAATATACTATGGAGTATAGAATAGGTAATATACATAGTTACTGGATGGTTAATTTCTCATTCTGTTGTGTAGAATATTTTAGCATACTCTGTATCAGTTAGGTGCCATTATTATCTCTGTGGCCTAGCAGGGATTATGCTCTTACACATATACTTGGAAGGAAGAGCTATCTTCATGAACATCCCTGAACTCCATCTCTATTGTCATCAGCACCACTACTACTACTACCCTTATGGGCTGGTATCAGTTGTTTTTAGTTTAGCAACCAAAAATCACTGTGATCATGCCTCCTCCAAGAATGAATTGCTTCCTGCAGTATAATGTTAGATGGAATACTTTAGTTATACTCTAACAGTTACTCTGTGCTCTAGCTCCAAACCATGAATTTGAAGTTTTTACTCTGGTTTTAACAAATAATCTTCTCCCAGGTATATGACACTGTATGCTGGCATGTTGTGCCTGTGTGTGTATGGAAAGAGGCTTTAGAAAGACGTGGTATTAGGCTTTTAAATTATCTTAATAACATCATATTCAGTCTTCTTTCAATGAAAAAACTAAAGTTTAATTAGTTTTTACATTGAATATACTTTGGAAAATAGAAAAATATTTTAGAATGTATTTGCATTTTTTCTATTTTACATGAATCTTCCACTTTAGTATTTTTGCAAATACTATTATGACTTTTCAAAATGTTACGTGTGTTTTCCCTTAGTGAACATTAGCATAATTAAGTGCATATTTTGTTTTAAAGCCTGCTCTTTGGAGGCAATAAAAGAAACTAATTGAAGCCATGAAGTGTTTTTAGAAGCTGAAATTCTAAGAAATAGGGCTTTCGGAAGTACCGGCACATCCCGGGAAAGGTCCTGACAGTCCAGAACAGTTAACAATGAGAAACACATGTGCACACTATAATAATTTTTTTAGAAAGATACTTCTTCCACATTATTGAAATGAGAAATTTATTATTTTTAAATTAAAGTTTTTTGAGAAGGGTTATTCAAATGAGCCCAGGTAAAATATCTCTGACTTATAGCCATACATCATTTTTTTAAAAAATTTTCAGTTTAGCCTTGTTAATTTTCCAGAAATGGTAGTGAAAACAAAACTCTGCAGATCTTACATATAATGTAAAATATTAAGCCCAAAACTGCAGAAAGTATGTCTTCTGAATAAAAGGAAACAGATGTGATAGCATTTTTTGCAGAAGAGAGTTCAGTTTAAACATTCAGCAGTATGTAAATGTCATCTCGTCTATGTGAGTGTTTTACCGGAGTACATGCTGCAGGGTTGGAGGCTTCTGCTTGTGATTTGGATTGTAATTTTATTCGTGGAAAGAAACCAATCACAGAGCTCCAAATGCCTTAGTAATGAGGTGATCAATAGCCCATTACTGGATAGAACAGTGGCTACAGGAAGTGCATTGAAGATTTTAATGCATGAATTATGCATGTGGTGCTCATTCTTTAGTCTCCGAACAGAATGACAGGGTTTGTGAAGTCACCTCAGATAGTTTTTTGCATTAAGTGACTGCAGTGAAATGCTTAATATTTTCAGGCATAGAAGCAACATTGACTCGGTCCAGCCAAATTTGGAAGATGTAAATCCCCCAGCTCCATGCACAGAATGCTTTATTTGAAAGTATTGCTATGTAGCGATCCAGCTTTACTGTCATCTAACCTGCTCTACTCAGAAGGTTGGCTGAAGGATGGGAGCGGCTGTGCCTGCCTCTGAGGTCACAGCTTGAAGTCCTTTTAACTTGCTTTCTGCTGCAGGAGGGAGGTGTCTGGTGCTATAACTGTCTCTGCACTTATGCAGATGGATAATTTGCAATAAATATTATGCCCAGAACAACAGATAACTCAGCATATGAGGTAAGTCCGAGGTTTTTGTTCAGGTTAGATCGCTGTAAACAAGAATGTGCTGAGTTAGGCTAACAGTGATGCAGTCTTAGGAAGGTTGACTCAGACCTCAGTATTGGGAAGCGGGTGTCTGGGCTCTCGATTCGTATGCTAATTAATGAGAGCTGACTTTATTTTAATTGTTGATGTTATGGTGCCATAAGGGATTTTATTTTATGTGCAAAAGCTTTTCAAGAAGGTACCAGAGTTCTGGTATCTGGGTCTTGGATAGAGAAGCGTGCAAATTGGGGAGAGGCAGCATAGAGTGTGAGCCGAATCAATAAGGAAATTACCTCCTTGTGGAGAAGTTTTAGCAGGGCTGTGGTATTCCCTTGGCTCAGATTATTTCCTTAATGTCAACATGTTCAAATTATGGTAAAAGATGCTGGTAGACACCCAAAATATTCAGTCTTCCCAGAAGTAAAGTGCTGAGGGACTCAAATACTGTGCTGCATACAACTTTGAACAGATGGAATTAAAATAATTTTGATTACCATGCCCTTGAAGGAAGACCTTGTCAGAAACAAAACCGTTCACTTCTACCTGTAGTGTTTTGTTTTTTCTCCTGTCTAGATTGCCTTGCTGTGAAACAAATAAGTAGATGGCTTAGTTTGAAATTCACCAAAAAGAAAGTTTTATTTTCTTCTTAGTATTTTAAAAATTAGGCTTACACAATAGTAGAACCCACTATATAAAAGTCAAATATAATTTACTACAACTCTGCAAAACTGAAACATATAGTTTTATGATATATTTGCCAGTCTTTTTGAGTTAAAGCTGCTTCCTTAAATATCATGACAAATAATTAATAGATATGAAAATAATGGATAGTATGATATGAATTCCTGAACACTTTTTAGGGTAGGAAGATAGCATGAACAAACATTCAGCAGGGAATGCTACAGATAGTAAGATTCCTTAAGGATTTTTTCCACAGTAAATTTATACTATTAGCATATGTATATATGCACATAGAAATATATGGACACATATGTATATATGCATATATATATACATTCTTTAATTTATAAGACATGCAATATCACATATATGTATATCTACTCCCTCAAGTATGTTAATTATGCTGTTTTAAAATTATGTTTGTTAAATAATGTACTAAGACACAGTAATAGATTAGGCCAAGAATGCTTTGTAAATCAAGCATCATTTATGTTTTTTTAAAAAAAGAGAAATATACAAGAATGATAATAAGAGGACATGAAAACTACATTTCACACATTTTACAGTGCATTTCAATTCTGTTATGGTGTTACTCTATTACTTGAGTTTCCTGTTAACTGCCTGGGGGTATAGTGGCACAGAACTCCCAGCATTGGACAAAAATTAAATATTTCAAGCTGATCTAGTTTAGGAACAGGAAAAAACTCACACATGCTCACACTTGGAGTGTTTCCTTAGGAGGGAGGCGTATCGTAACTGCCTGTTACAACTTAGAGGTCTCCTGGTGCTGAGTCATATTGTTCAGTTCTGCTCAAATGCCTCCTGGTCGAGGTGGCCCATGAACACCTAATAAAATGGAATCTAAAAGAAAATGGGAAATAGAGGAGGCAAAAATTTAAGGAGATATATTGCCTAATGACACACTACATTTTGAGTAATGAGTGTAATGGCAGTGCTACTGTTGGATCTGTTTGAGAAAAGCTCCCATGCTGGGTGACAAGATCATAGCAGTGAAATTAGTGGACTAACATGGAAAGATGGTATAAACAAAGGGGTCCATGTAACTGTCTGTACTTTTACTTGCTTAAATCTCTCTGTCATTGTTCTAGTCTCAAGCATAGCCATTTATCAATATCATTGAAAATACCTGATGGTTAGATAAAGAATATTTCCTGGAATATGTGAGGGAAATCTGAAACAAGATGTGCTCCATCCCCCATTCCCAAAGTAGTTATAATTAATTTTTATAGGTTATTAATTGGGAAAAACTATCAAGAAATTCACAAGAATATTTGAATATCAACCATAACATATAAGATGAAATACTACTATGAGTTTAGGGATTATTGTGGCAAAGTATAATCATATTAGATGCAGTTGAAAAAGATAGTGAAGATATAAAAAAGATATAATAAAAAGAGAAAAGGGGATATGAAGTGAAAACTGTAGTAGTGAAACATCAAATATATTTGAAAAAAAATGTAATTATCCTCATACAGTGGTACCTTGAGATATGAACGGACCAACATACAAATATTTTTAAGATACGAGCTGCAACTTGGTCTGTATTTTTGTTCGAGACCTGAGCGAAATTCCCGAGATACGAGTTGTGATTCGGGAAGCTGCCACTAGTTTGCGCGTTGGTGCATGGGTCCAGTATTGGCAGTTTGATATGTGAGTTGACTGACTTACGAGCTCGGTTACAGAACGAATTAAATTTGTATCTCAAGGTACCACTGTAGTTGGTATATGCTACTAATATATCTTAAAATCAATTTAAAGAATTCTGAAATATGATTTAGTAGTATAAGGTATCTAATTAATTTAAAATTAAAATTTCAAAGTGACATAGAGTGAGAAATAAGTGGAGAAGAATATTTAAAAATGATAAGCTCTCAATTTTCTAATAGAGTATAAGTGCTTATACCTAAAAGGGATCTTTTCACATATATTATAATAAACCTATGTAGAAAACTCTCTCTATATATCATCTATATCTTTGTGTGTTCTATATGCAACATTAACTATAAACTAGAATTACGGAAAAGTTATGAATCACACCGGGCTACTTTCTTCTTGCCTTAATCACCAGGGACAAGAATCAGAAAACTAGAGATAACTGCTATGTCCAGAGATCCCTGAGATTAACTAGCCAATCTTAAATCCACTTTTACCTTGCCTCCTTCCTGAAAGAACCGCAAGAAAGGCTCTTGCCCATAGTTCCCCCCTCTCCCTTGGTTTCCTGACATGGCATGCTCCCTTCTCTTGGGATCTGTGAGTATAACAAGTTATCTTTTCAATGGCAGTCCTCTCAAGTCTATTGACTTTACCATACCAAAATAATAATAAAACCTATATTAAAACCAAATGGAAAAGACTTAATATATAATTTAGCACCAATTAACATCAATAGAAATATTATATTCCCAGTTATAAAAAATGTCAGTCAATTGTTTTTTAAAATCATTATCCTTTTAATAAACTTCTATGTTATTTTGAATTTAAGGGTAAATTCTCAATGAACTTCTCATGAACATGTTTTACTCATTTCTAAGTTTTAGTTCAGAGGTCAGGAAACTTTTTGGCTGAGAGAGCCATGAATGCCACATATTTTAAAATGTAATTCCATGAGAGCCATACAATGACCGATGTACCTTACGCATTATCCAATAAAAGTTTGGTGTTGTCCCGGAGGACAGCTGTGATTGGCTCCAGCCACCCGCAACCATGAACATGAACGGTAGGAAATGAATGGATTATAATACATGAGAATGTTTTATATTTTTAATGTTATTATTATTTTTTATTAAAGATTTGTCTGCAAGCCAGATGCAGCCATCAAAAGAGCCACATCTGGCTCGCAAGCCATAGGTTCCCAACCCCCGTTTTAGTTGATACAGAGGTTATATCTTTCAGAAATATAAATGGACAATTAGAAGTTTTTAAGTTTTATGAAAAGCTATATAGGTCTAAAATTTAAATATTTTCCCAAGACTGCTTTAAATTATAGTATTTCATATCCACTATATGCAAACAAGCATCTAACTTGTCAAGGAACTAAATCAACAGGAAAGGAAAATGCTACCTTGTGCTACTTAAATATTAAATTCTGAATGTGTAATTACCAAGTGCTACTGTTGTTTACATGTCTTTGCTATCCAGTAGGTAACTAGAACATACATTCTAATTAAAAAACATTTCTGCTACATTAAGCCTAAAAGAATTGAATTGAACTGCCTTGGTAATGTGCTTGCTGCTCATCAGTGGATGGAAAACTTGGGAACAATGAACCAAGCAGTTAACCAGAAGACTAACAAGAATCGGGCCACACAGAAGTAGTTAGTGCTCTGAAGACTACATACCAAAGGACCTTAGCAGTGCCTTTCAGTGGTACACGCTCTTATTTCAAAACCTCATTACTGAAGAAAGTGGAGAAGTGTAAGTGACTTTAGAAGGTCTAGAAATCCAAACATTACATGCATATTTGAACTGTATGGCTTTTAACTTCCCTTTATCACTCCAAGATTATATAAGTAATTATTACAATCCCAATGACCCTTTAAGAGGTAAATTTTGATAAAGAAATTCAAATGGAATATTGGAGATGATTTAGATTGGGAATAGGTTAGAAAAGATACTAGTCATGCGAGCAGATGGAAGGGGCAGCAAGGTAGGTGGCTGGGAGGAAATCTGGAGGCAGAGCCGTGCCAGGGAGAGTGTAGGAATGTAGACAGATGGAAGATGAAATATTAGTTGGCAAGAAGAGAAGCAGGGTGACAAACAGGAGACTCTATTGAGAAACTGGGTGAGTAGGCAGCCAAGAGGTGAATTGGGTGGACCAGTCATAAACTAAATAGGGCAGTCTTAGGGCACCCAAGTTCAATAACAATTAGATAAACACAGAAAACAGCTACAATATTTTTCCTTGAACCTAGGAAAATGAATTTTATAATTTTAAGTGCATTGAAATCGTGATGAGCACTGTTTTTAATGGAGGAAAATTTTTAGTTAAAAGTTCCAAGATGCTTACCACTGAAGAAAATTATTCTGTAAAATTATTATAAGGATAAAATTTACTTTTTATTTTTTTGTTTTGTGTTTCCTATAATTTGAGCTCTGACTTTGGTTTGGTTAATGGAAAAGGGTTTGGCTGGAACATAATACTGAGAAGTAATAAAAGAATTAGAACTTTAAACCCTACTATAGAGAAAGTTTGTCAGACTGTGAAAATCTGAATATAATTTTATCCTTAGAAAAAAATTCCTTATGTGTTTTTGTCCATTAGGTGATAGTAGCACTGTTTCAATGAACATAAAGATGATTACAAGTTATCTGGTTTCTCTTCTATATTCAGACTTATCTACCCTTAATTACCATATTCTCTGACAGTTATTCAAGCTTACAAACAGTAACATTAAATGTGTTAAGCTCTTTTTAAATGACAGTTATTATGGATTAATATAAAAGTACCATGCACAATAATATTTGTAGGAGGAGCTTCGCTTAATCTGGCTATTCTAGTTGACCTTCTGATAGGTACATGGTTTCCAAGTGGAAGAATACTTCCATTTGCCATATATAAATTTAGAATTAACAACACTCTTTCCTTTTTTTTCCCTTCTAACCTAGAAGCTTATTTTTTTTATATTATCAACTATATTTCTCAGGCCATTCTATTACTCTCTATTTACTAGCAAAGCCCTTATGCTACCACATCTAAAACTTTGATGTTTTTAGCCAATGTGAACGTTTTAAAAATACCTGCTTTCCAATAATTTCATGTACAGAAGCAAGGATCATTTATCAAGGGCTGTCTGGGCTATATGACTATTCTTTTTAAGTAAGGCTTTTTGTTGTTACTCTAATCCCTTGAATTAGACTTGAAGCACAAGGCTATTGCACTATCTTCCCAAATTCTAAGTATCCGTTTTATATCTACATTTGCTGGAGCAATTCTCTTAAGCTGGGGAACCATATTTGGAAAACCTACATGTATGCCAGCTGCTACACCAGACTTCCAAGATATAAGGATGAATAAAACATGAACCTTTCCATTAGAGTTTATAATCTAGTGAAATAAGCGGGTTTATAAGTACCAGATAGTATGTTGTGATTTAATACATGAAATTATGTTCTGCTCATATGTAATAGATATGTATATTACCCTCCATAATCAAGACTCTCTTGAGGTCAGGGAACACACTAATTTATTAGTTCAGTGAATGTTTATTAAACCCTTTCTGTGTGCAATGGCTTTGCAAAGGGAAATACAGTATATTCTTTGTTGTTGTGGACAAAATAGTCTAGTGAAGAACAGTGAAGCAAACAAAGTTAATTGGACAAAAACAACTCTAATAAGGGTATAAACCAAGTAGTTAGTGAAAATAAATTGAGTTCTAACCAAACTTAAGGAAGGACATAAAAGATCACTTCTAAGATGAGTCAATCAAAGGATACTTAGAATAGTTTTAAAATATTTGTATAATGCATTATCTCTTTTAATCCTTTTTAGAAGACATTGAGATCACTTTTAAGATAGGAAAACTGATCAGAAGGTTATACTGTTACTAAAACTCTAGGGCAGGCATAGCCATCATACGGCCCATGGGCCGAATCTGGCCCATGTAATAAGTTTATGTGGCCCGCGATTAAATTTTTAATATTCTTCGCTACTTTAAAATCTCAGCTAATCAGAAGCAGAAACATCTTTGATTATTGGAAATCGAGATAGTTAAGAAGATAGTGATATGCGGAAAAGAATTCCACGTGTGACTAATCTAGGGTTAACTTCCAATAATTGGTCAAATGAATTCGTGATACTTATTTATTTTTTTAAAAAATTCCATTATAAAGATTTATAACTTTTGTACTAGTCTGTACTCAATATGAACTGTTTGACATTTAGTGGCAATGTGAAACCCACATTCTTTTAGGCGGAGTTTGCCAGCGTGCACCCAAAATCAAACAATTCGTTATTTTTGTGGTCAAGTGTGCTGAATCAAGTGGCATTGTAGCATAGACAATAGCTGCAGTTGATAACTGAAAACGTGTCCAGACTGTTTGTAAAACAAAATAATTGTTTTATTTGTGATATAAACCCTTCAAGCTCATTTTATTAATTAAATATTGTTTTCAATTGATTGCTATACAGTTTGGATATTTATATAGTATGTAATTATATTTTTATTAAAATAATATTGTATATTAAATTTTTTCACTCACTTACATTTATTCATAAACAAATTACATAATAAAATTTTGTTTACTTAAATAATTTTTGTATTTAACATTTTTTAATTTTAATATTTCGTCTGGCTATTGAAAAAAGTTTTCTTTCTAATCTGGCCCAGGAGCAAAAACTGTTAGCCACACCTGCTCTAGGGTCAGAATCAAAAGATTAATGTTTCTCTATATATCCCCATAATGTTTCTAAATTTCCTTGGTACTTTGCAGGAACCTTCAGATATAAATGCATATATAGAGTCAATGACATTTTGGACACCTATATTCATAAGTTTGCTTATCTTTCTTTCATTTTAACTAAATAGGACATAATAAAGCCAGTGCAAAGGTGCAAACAAATTTTTATGATATGTTTTTGTTTGTTTGTTTGTTTTTTGTATTTTTCTGAAGCTGGAAACGGGGGGAGACAGTCAGACAGACTCCCGCATGCGCCCGACCGGGATCCACCCGGCACGCCCACCAGGGGGCGACGCTCTGCCCATCGCTCTGTTGCGACCAGAGCTATCCCCAGGCCCGGGCCATCTTTGCTCCAATGGAGCCTCGCTGCGGGAGGGGAAGAGAGAGACAGAGAGGAAGGAGAGGGGGAGGGGTGGAGAAGCAGATGGGCGCTTCTCCTGTGTGCCCTGGCTGGGAATCGAACCCGGGACTTCTGCACGCCAGGCCGACGCTCTACCACTGAGCCAACTGGCCAGGGCTGGGTATGATATGTTTTTAATTAAAAGAAAGTCAAATGCAATTTAGAAGAAAAAAATCTGTAACATAATCTAAGTTTTAAAATAAAAAGTCACTTTTTGTGGCCAAATAGTATTTCATTATGGAAATGTACCACAGCTTTTTTATCCACTCATCTATTGACGGGCATGTGGGCTGCTTCTATAGATTGGCTACTGTAAATAACACTGCAGTGAACATACGGGTGCATATATTCTTTCAAATCAGTGTTTCAGGTTTCTTTGGATATATTCCCAGAAATGGAATCACTTGCTCATAAGGCAGTTCCATTTTTAATTTTTTGAAGTAACTGTATTGTTTTTCACAGTGGCTACACCAATTTCCCATCAATAGTGCATGAGGGTTCTTCATTTTCACATCCTGGCCAATACGTGTTGTTTGTTGATTTATTGATGGTAGCCATTCTGGCAAATAAGAGGTAAACTCTTATTGTGGTTTTAATTTGTATTTCTCAAAAGAAGGAAATCTTATCCTTTGTGACAGAACTGATGCACCTGGAGAGCATTATGCTAAGTGAGATAAGTCAGAGAAAGACAAGTAGCATATGATTTCACTCATGTGGAATCTAATGAACAAAATAAACTAATAAAATAAAAACTAACTCAGAGAATAGACTGACAACTGTCAGAGGGGAGGTGGGTTGGGGGTTGCAAGGCTAGGTGAAAAAAGGCAGAGGGATTAAGTAGAAAAAACCCCTTGTAGACACAGACAGCAGTATGGTGGTTACTAGAAAAAATGGGCAAGGGGGGAGGCCTTGAAGGGGGGAGGGGAGATAAATAATGATAAAAGGAGACTTGACTCGGGATGGTGAACACACAGTACAATATGTCGATGATGTATTATAGAATTGTACACCTGGAATCTGTGTAAATTTATTAACCAACGTCACCCCAACAAATTTAATAAAAAATAAATAAAATAAAATGTCAATTTGCTTAAGTATGGAAAATTTGATAAATAAATAAGGAGCAAAACACCACTTGATAAAACACATAAATTTAACAAATGTCCAATACATGTATTTAGCTTAAATATCACTGAGTAGATTGATAAATAATAGACCTTTAATAAATAAATTCATATAAATTATGTTCAGTAAATATGCATTGAATGAATAATCATATGAATTAATGTTATATTGTATTAATTCTAATATACTATTGTTTATCATACCAGCAAATAGACATTCATTATATTAAATGTGCATATAATATATAACATGAATCCTGTAACTTCAGAATTTTTTTTTAATGAGAAAAATCTATCTAAAGCTAGCTTAAGCAAGAGGGAAGGTTTGTTGGATATAGTTTCACATGAGAGAAGGCTGTACAAGTAGATGTTGGGAAGGATGAGGATGGGCTTTAGTGACCTGAAGTATTTCTGTAACTGAAGTTTTGAATGTCATGTCAACAATGTCAGCTTCTCCATGAGTGGAGGCTTCAATCTCAATGAAGACTACACCAGGGAACATGCCTGGCCACCAAGATTTATCTTTATATCTCCCTGTATTTTCTTTCCTCCAACCACCAGTGAGTGCATTTCCTGATAGTTCTCACAGGGATTATTTTGTAAATAGCAAGTTTAGGTGGTTGGAATGAGCAAGCATACAGTTTTTGTAGACGTATTAATTAGAAAATAAATGTAAAAACATTTGGGGATTTAAATATTGAACAATACAGAAGTATTGTGGATATTTTTTAAAAAGAGAAATTATTGAATCTTATACAGTTATGAGACAAGGACAAAATAATTAAAATATTTTAAAATATTTTATATAACATTCAACCTAGTTTTAGACTTTGTGGGAGCAATTATTGTTTTATGTCCAAATCCCTAGCATTTAGCATATAGCCTGTAAATATTGTAACCATTTGGTAAATATTTGTTGTTAATGTATTGCTGATAATGTTTTTACTCATGTAATAAAATCATAGTAGTTATAGTGAAATGGACTATAATGGGGCAATAAGAATATTAAGAAATATTAAAGAAAACAGTGAATATATTCCATATTGTGACATACTCATAGCTAAAGGTCAATTTATATAAAACAAATAGCTAGACATAAATGATCTGCAAGATAAGCAGAGATCTAGACACACAAAAATATGATTTGTTGGGTCTGGGATTGTGCCATGTTATTAAAATGGCTTGAAAAAGTACTTTTTCTTTTATAAATTATTGAAGATTTTAAACACATAGGAAATTCTTGAAGAGTAGAATTAGGTAGAAATAATAATAAAGCCAGGGGTAGTCAACCTTTTTATACTTACCACACACTTTTGTATCTCTGTTAGTAGTAAAATTTTCTAACCGCCCACTGGTTCCACAGGAATGGTGATTTATAAGGTAGGGAAGTAACTTTACTTTATAAAATTTATAAAGCAGAGTTACAGCAAGTTAAAGCATATAATAATAATTACTTACCAAGTACTTTATGTCGGATTTTCACTAAGTCTGGCAGAATAAATCTTTATAAAACAACTTACTATAGTTAAATCTATCTTTTTATTTATATACTTTGGTTGTTCTGCTACTGCCCACCATGAAAGCTGGAATGCCCACTAGTGGGCAGTAGGGACCAGGTTGACTACCACTGATAAAGCTATTGAGAGAAGTGGTTGTTTGTGGTAATATACTCATCTAGAAGAGAGAGAACAAGGTCAAATGTTTATTTGCATGAGACTTTTGCAGGAGAGCATAAATGCCAAATATATTTGGTTTTTTAACAAATGATCTATTTTAATCAATTTTGTGGGAGAAAAGAAACTTCTTTGGCACAGTGATTTTTTTTGAAGTTATTAAATGTAAGTAAGAAAAATCACAAGTATGGTTATTTTCTATGTTTTTTTACTCCAGTAGGATTAACCCTCACCTATGGAAATATTGGTGCCTTTTGGTGAAGACCTCCTTCATTTACATTAAACTTAAATAGATACTTACTTCATGCAGTCTTGATGAAAATGCTTTTGGTCATTTAAGAGGGAGATTATTTAGAATTAATCTCTCAAGTCCCTCATCAAGAATAAATTAGCATTGTAGAGTTTGAAGGAGCCAAATAAATATATATTTTTTATTTGACAGAGAGAGAGAGAGAGAGAGAGAGTAAGACAGACAGATAAGAAGCATCAACTTGTAGTTGCATCACATTAGGTGTTCCCTGATTGCTTCTCATACGTGCCTTGATGGACGGGACGTGTAGGGATGCCACTGGGCCAGTGACCCCTTGCTCAAGCCAGAAACCTTGGGCTTCAAATCAGCAACCTTTGGGCTCAAGTTGGTGACCACACACTCAAGCTAGTGAGCCTGCATTCAAGCTGCTGACCTTGGGGTTTCAAACCTGGGCCCTTAGCCTTCCAGGTCAACACTCTATCCATTGCACCTCCACAGGCCAGGCTAAAAAGTTCTTTATATTAAGTTGTGAAAACTGAGTTTCTGATGATTGAGACCCACTACCTAACAACTTACTTAAATACCTACATGGATATAGAAAAATAACTTTCAAAGCACATACAGTTAAAAATTTAATCATAATATCAAATTGTAAATTTTTCTTAATTGTAGAATTCTTGATTCAGATTTAATATTCTTCAGGTAACTAACTTTCAGTTTAAGGGAATATATTCTTCAATGAATTGCTTTTGCTTCTCTAAATTACTTATTTCGAGAAACATTCTTAAGAAAGGAAACTTCAATGAAAGAAAATTATTCCTCTGTGATTCAAAACACATAGCATTCTTAGATCTTAACCCCGGAAGTATAATGTTGGAAGAAATCACTCATGAGCATTGATTTGGAAATGGGCATCTGAAGAGACATGCTTGGTATCACCATAAACTTAGTTCTTCTTTAAAATACCTAGTCATGTGTCAATTGTTGTGCTGAAAATAAATGCTTTGGTTATATTATTAAAAACAAAATATCAGTGGCTTATAATTTAGAAAAAAAAACACGAGTAGTGTGTTAAAGTTGAAATGAAGACTGTATGAATCTCCTTTTCTATCTATATAGAAGACTTATTAGGATTAAATTAGCCCAGCAAAGTGTAGTCACATCAAAAATATTAAACACAGAAAAACTGTGAAGATTTTATTACCTAACAATTGAAGAAAATAAAAAGGGAGAACACAATTTAATTTGCCTGAGATGTTATCACATGTTTCATAGCAGTTTATATGTTTCATTGGCAGAATAAAGCACTATTGAACAGGAGGAATGGGTAGCCCAACATTTATTCATTTTGTACTTTGTGCTTGAAAGTATGATAAAGTGGTTTGAATACTTATTTAAATGCCATCACTGAGGTAACAATAAATATTTTTAAATGTGGTAAGAAAACAGTATTTTAATTTGGTTTAGTAAATATTTTTTTTGTTCGATATGCATCATATATATGTGAATAGCCAGTTAAAAATCATTTAGTATTTAGTCTTTATACACCATTAAATATATAATTGCATAAGACAAATTACAAAGAAATATAACCCCTATTCACTTAATATTTTGTTAAAGGATGGAGTGATTAAGTTTGAGCCAAAGAAGTATATCAAAATATATAAGTAGAATGGAAAGAAATTCTTCAGCTAGAATTTACAAATGATTATACATGAATTAAGTTACTTGGGGAAACTGAATTACATGATGACTTTTGAGCCTGATCTAAAATGAATTGAGCAACAAATTTATGGAAAATATTCAGTTTATAAGTAACAGAAGAAAGTGCTTTATCTGTGGTATTGTGTTGGATTAGGAAAGTGGAGGGATAGAGGAAAAAAAAGGATTATATGTATCTTATCCTCCCACAATAATTCTTCGGCTATTACTCAGGTTGGCATGAGAAGTATTTTTATTAGCATCTTATAGATGAGGCAACACATGCAGAGAAGTCAGTTTCATAAATATCACTAGGCTGAGCAGAAATGCTTATTTTTAATCCAGACTGGCTCTATTTGGCATCACAGCTCTTTATAATACATAATGTAATTGTGGCTTGGTTTTCAAACGTTTTACCAGGTTTCTTAGGTTTCCTTTTCCACATACAACAATTTTTCTTAGCATTTTATGAATCACATGCCTTTTTTAGCATTATATTTTTAAAATTCTAAATAGTACACTTTCCCCATTTCAATGTTAAGATGCCACAAAAATTAATATCACAGTGACATTTTTATAAAATATGAAATTAACTTGAAGAAGTGAATAAATTCAATAATTTAAACAAATGAATGGTAAATAAAGCTGAGAAGGCACAGTTTTTTTGTGTTTTGTCCCTTTGTTTAGGAAACATTTTTTTATGAATACCTATGTTTTTGAATTTCATTCTCCTGAAAATAAATATTTCTATTGTTATATGAGAACTTTAGATAAAGATTCAAATATTATTTCACTATTTCTATTTTTATAATTCCCATAAATGACTGGCAAATCTTTCTTAATTAATATTCATAATCTTCTAAATTTATATTTTTGAAGAAACTAAATTTCCTCTTAGAAGATAATTCTCAGTATATAATTTTTTCCTGAGAGAATTTGATCTAATATCTATCAGTTTTTCAATGACCTCACTAACTAGTTACTGAAATTTTTTAACAGCTTAATTTTTTGCAATGTCTTTTCTTCATTGTGCTAATATAAACATCACCCTGTCTTCCAACTAACCTATGTCTTATGATATCTCCATAATACTTTTATGGCTTCATGGTGAAAAATATATGTAAAAAAATAAGTTTAGACTTTCTCACTGGATTTTTTTTATCTTTGCCTTAACTTGTTCAGGCTTTGTTGCCATGAACAATAGGACTTGAGCAGAATGAAAGTCCGGATTGAAAAAAATGAAACTATCTGAACTAACCCTACGAGTAACAGGAAAACAGAAGTACAGTCATATGCCTCCTAACAGTGGGGGTACCTTCTGAGAAATGTATTCTTAAGGGGCTTTGCTGTTGTGCAAATATTTGGAGTGTACGTACTCAAACCTCAATGGTGTAGCCTACAGCTATAAATCGTGTGTGCTATACTTTTATATGACTAGCAACACAGTAGGTTTGTTTACACCAGCATCACCACAAACATATGGATAATGTGTTGTGCTGGCACATTATAACAGCTTCAATGTCACTAGGCAATAGGAAGTTTTCAGTTTCATTATACTCTTAGGGGATTACCATGGTATATGCAATCCATTGTTGACTGAAACATCAGTTTGCAGCATATGACTGTAAATCGCATTCCAAAGAATTATGGTCATTTAAGCATAAAGAATGGCTCCATTTTGGGTGGCAAATTAAAATGTACAGCAGGGAACTGAGGCTGGATCCTGCTGAATGGACCTAGCCATATTTTAAAGGTTAGTAAAAAATTCAATTAAGAGCTCAATGCAAGGCACATTTTGTATATGCTATATAACATCAAAACTGTATCCAACAAATAATGAAATAGAAGCAGATCATATTTTCATTCTCTTGGTCTGGTTTCATTTGTTAACTTAGCATCTATTTATATCAATAGAATACTCACTATGTGAGATACTATACTAGACAATGGAGCTTTAATGGTAACAATAATATACAGTCTTTTTTGCTACAGAGCTTGTCATTTAGGAATTACCCTCAGCCCATCTTCTCCTATTTTTAATTTACAAATTTGGTCTTTCTTTCTGTGACAGACAGAGAGAGAGAGAGAGAGAGAGAAAGCAACAGATAGGAACAGACAGACAGGAAGGGAGAGAGATGAGAAGCATCAGTTCTTTATTATAGCACCTTAGTTGTTCATTGATTGCTTTCTCATATGTGCCTTGACAGGGGGGCTACAGCAGAGCGAGTGACCCCTTGTTCAAGCCAGCGACCTTGGGTTCAGGATGGTGAGCTGTGCTCAAACCAGATGAGCCTGCGCTCAAGCCGGTGACCTCAGCGTTTCAAACATGGGTCCTCTGTGTCCCAGTCTGACGCTCTATCCACTGTGCCACCGCCAGGTCAGGCTGGTCTTATTTTTTGAAGAGGTAATTTTCTGTACGTATATATGTTGGTAAACCTGAATTAGAAATTAGCTGGAGAAGTAATGAAACAAAAGACTATCCATCATACAATCACCTAACCATTTAAAATACAAGGATTTGAGGAGCCCAAACACTATAAAGCGAGTAAAAGCTTTTGCTTTCATTATAATTTATGTTTTAAATTTGAAGTTATGTGCTTTGACAACAAAGTAAAGGGATTTCTAAATCATAATCAGAATATTTTCTAAAACGATTTCAGAATTAAAAACTGAGTGAGAATTAGGAGCTAATTAGAAGGGCTGATGGTGAAAGGAGAAGTAGAGGGAGGGGGTGAGGGTGAGTCAGGAAGGGACACAAACTCTAAGGAAGAGACAAACTTGAAGAAGAGCCTAGGAGCAGGAGGCTGGGAAGTCTTATAGTCTTGTTTTTATAGAGTGCAAGTGAAAGGACAGTGGTGGCAGCAGGTCACTGGAAAGGTACACAGAATGCAGAGAAACCATTGCATTGTTCCAAAGACTTTTACACTTAGGAAAGATCATTCTGGGTGCAGTTTTGAAAAATTTTTGAGTGGGACATGGCTGCCAAGCAGAAAGAACACTAGAAGGTATTGCAGTAAACTTGGTGAGAGATAACTAAGGTGTAAACTAGTGATTTTCAAATCTTTTTCCTTAAACACCTGTAAGAGACATTTGTATGCTTATATATCCTCTCATATACTTATGAATTGATATACAAATTCATCAGAAGTTTAAATAGTTGCAAAAGATGTTTTCAGCATATTATAAATTTTGACATTTTAAAATAAATCTATTATATCACTCTTAAATATATTCATTAGAGTCTGAATAATATTGATACTCGAAGCTCATTATCCACTTAAAATATTTTAATTAGCTTTTGTAGAATTTTAAACATTTTTATGTGGTTTGCTTTTCTTTTGAATTTATATTACAATTTCTATGGAAATTATCCTATTATTGCATATTTCATACTTGAAAGTATTTAACTCATTAACCTATCATATATATATTTTTTTTTTTTTCTGAAGCTGGAAACGGGGAGAGACAGTCAGACAGACTCCCGCATGCGCCCGACCGGGATCCACCCGGGGCACACCCACCAGGGGCAAGGCTCTGCTCACGGGGGGGGGGGGGGGGGGGGGGGGTGGGGGGGGGGGGGGGGGGGGGCGGCTCTGCCCCTCCTGCACCAGAGCCACTCTAGCACCTGGGGCAGAGGCCAAGGAGCCATCCCCAGTGCCCGGGCCATCTTTGCTCCAATGGAGCCTTGGCTGCGGGAAGGGAAGAGAGAGACAGAGAGGAAGGAGGGGGGTGTGGAGAGCAAATGGGCGCTTCTCCTATGTGCCCTGGCCGGAACCGAACCGGGTCCCCCGCACGCCAGGCCGACGCTCTACCACTGAGCCAACCGGCCAGGGCCAACCTGTCATATTTTTAATTATAAATATTGTAAAACCAGAGGCCATCACCATTGTGGCCATGCAGGTTTTCATTGAATTCGGGCAGATGTAAAGAAACAGTGGAGCAAAAAAAAAATAAAATAAATGGTGGGCTCCCTGTGGGAGCACAATTGTGCATAACAATAGCAATAATAGTTCTATTGACTGAGCTGGGCTTTCAACCTCCCAGGAGGCTCTTTTCCTCCATTAGCTCCTTGCGTCCCTAGCAGGTCTATGGTGCTGCGAGGTATGTTCCTATCTCCTAGGAATTTCAGAGGGGGAACTGACGCTCAGACAGCTGAGCTCACTTGCTCACAGTTGAGAAGTAGTCAGCTTTGTGCTCCTTACAGTACACTGATAAGCCTATCAAAGGACATTGCAGGAGCTTTCCTCTCATCACCTGTTGATGGATTATTCACTTTATTATTTACTGAGCACCACTGTGTCCCAAGAATACTAGACATGGGCAACAGTGGGAACAAGGCTCAGTACCTGGTCACAGATCTTTCCTTCAGGAAAAAGAAGCAGATGGTAACCAGAGGAAAACACAGAGTATGTAGATGCTAAAAAGAAACAAACAGGGCACTGAGGTAAAAGAATAACTGGATGTCAGGAAAGTCTCCAAGGAACAGAAAGTGCAAATGATAAGGTAGACACATAATATAAATGTAGTCAAAAAGCAACAAGAAGGTGATTGTAGCTGGACCAGCATGGAAGGCGTTAAAGGAAGAGCCTGAAGGGTAAAGGCTGTATCATATATTGCCTTAAGGGTCATGGTATGGATTTTGAATTTTATTGATTTTTTTCCCCTAAGCTATTGAAAGGTTTTAAACTAAAAGATGAAGCATTCAAATTAGTTTTAAAAGATTATATGGTGTCTAGAGAATAAAATGTGGGCAAGAAATAGTGGAAGTATGGAGAGCTATTAGGCTATTAGAATAATCCAGGTAAGAGGCTATTAATGATGCTTGAAGGAAAGAGATGGCAGTAAGGATGGAGAGAGTGTATGGATATTGTAGGGCCAGGAGCCGCCATCATGGCCATTCACATGCAGGTTCCCATTGGATTCGGGCAGACGATAAAGAAATGGCGGAGTCAGAGGATGGGGGGGCCATCCTATTTATTGGTGTCTCAACAAGACAGGCAAACCACAAAAGAAGACAAGGGAAAAGCAGAAGACCAGCTTTTCCCATGAAGGGCAAGGGATCAGGGAAGCCCCTGCAATCGTGATAGCAGGAACTGAGTGAGCCAGCTCCTGGTCTGTCCCACTTTATAGTGTAGAAAACCAAAATCCCTTAATCCAATATACAAACAAGGAAGTCTCTGATACAAAGTCACTTATCCAAGGCATAATTGGATTCCTCATGAGAGTGCACCACCCAGATCATACAATCAGTCAAGGGTGTGGGGAAAAGCTTAGTCCTAAAACCAAACCTTAGGCTACAACAACCTGGCCTGCTTATAGCCTGTCCCCCACACCCAATATAAGTCACAAGCGAGCAAACATATATATCATATTTACAAACTTATTTGACCAACAGATATAAAATGTGTTTTGGAAATGGAGTTGGAGGGTGTCCTGAGGACTACATGTAGAATGTGAGGATAAGAAACAAATCCAGGATAACCTCCAGGTGTTTGGTTTACATAGTTGGGTAGACCATTGTTGGGCAAATAAGTTTGTAAAATTTGTGTTATTTGATTTTGCTCAGTTTTATTGTTAAAAATGGCCACTGCCCATGTGAAACAGCTGATTACCTTCCTGCTTGGGAAGGGGCTTGGTTATGCTAATATGTGCTGGAGGAGGGGTTGTCATGCCAAAAAGTTTTAAAAGAAAAAGGCCCCATTTTTGCAGTGGAAAGGCAGCTAAGATGGTGGGGTGCTGAAGAGGAACAGAAGTGAGGGGCTTTGTGAGCTCCACTGAACTGGTAGGAGCCTTTGATTCTAGGAAAAACCAGAAAAGATTCTCCTGGTTGTGGAACTGGAGAACATGTGAGTGGGTTTTGGTGCTCAGTGTGTTTTTTACTTGCCAGCTGGTTGCAAGGCTACAATAAAAGGTATGGCCCCCCATTTCTTGGCTCCGTTGTTTCTCTTCCATCTGTCTGAATCTAATGTGAACCTGCCAGGCAGCGACGGCGGCTGTGATAGCGGCACCTACTGGTCATACAGTCATGGTGCCAGTCAGTGAATGAAAGACTTGATGGATATGAGGTTGAGGAATCCAGAGTTTTATCTAAGTTAATTTGAAGTTCTTGTGGCATATATCAAAGGATAAATTAAGTAAGTAACAGGATATTTTAGTGGAGACTTAGTTCGCAACCAAAGGTCTTCTTTTTGTTGGCCATACACTTATACTACACTACTGTTGGGTAAATGACTGTTTTTTAGGTTTGCTTGCTTATATTAGAGCAGCACCATGAGTGATAGTCTCTGGAAGGATGCAGTACTTGCCCTCAGGATGACAGATTGCAAATTGGGAATTGCCTGGCTCCATGGGCAGGGACAATTGTTTGCTATTGTTTGCCGGAGATGGGGTATTTCCACGTGGCCTCTTTTGCTGGGGAGTCATGAGGGGCTTTAAGGCCCTGCTGAAGCTGGTGGGGGGTGCTGTGAGTCCAAGAGAGTCTGGAGAGAGAAAGGAAAGTGGTCTTCCCTGCCTGTTTTTCCACCATTACGAAACTTTAATGAACAGAATGGCCCACCATTTTCTGGCTCCACTGCTTCTTTACCGTCTGCCTGATTCCAATGAAAACCTGCATGGCCACAGCAGTGGCCCCTGGCCTTATAACTACATTTCTCAGCCACCTTAAAGTAAGAGTGACCATGTGCTTATGCTTTCTCCAACGGAATGTGAGCCGAACAGATGTGGACACCTTCCAGGCCTGTCCTATTGTAAAGCCAGTGGCCACCACTGTCGTGGCCATGCAGGTTCTCATTGAGTTTGTGTGGATGGTAAAGAAACAGTGGGGTCAAAATATGGGGCCATTCCTTTATTAAAGTCTCACACCAACTGATGAGCAAACAGGCAGGGAAAACACTTCCCTCTCACTCTGGGCTTCCAAAGCCACTGACACATTCTCCAGTTCCACAACCAGGAGAATCTTCTCCAATTTCTCCTTGAATCAAAGGCCTCACCAATCTCAGCAGAGCTCACAAAACCCTTCACCTCTAGTTCCCCATCTGCACACCTTCTCTTTACCTGTCAACATGGCTTATTTCTTCAGCACTCTGCATTCTCTCTGCACTTACTCTACAAACATGGTTTATTTCTGCCTCTTCTCCTTCTCTTCTCACTCTTTTCAAAACTTTCTGGTGTGAAAACCTCTCCTCTAGCAAACCAATGGCCCTTTCCAAGCAGGAAGGTAATTTGCAATTTCACAGACCACATATATCTGGCGGTGCCCAGCCCCCAATGCAAACTGTAAGTGAGCAAACATAAAAATCATTTTACAAGCACTGGCCGGTTGGCTCAGTGGTAGAGCGTCAGCCTGGCGTGCAGAAGTTCCGGGTTCGATTCCCGGCCAGGGCACACAGGAGAAGCGCCCATCTGCTTCTCCACCCCTTCCTCTCTCCTTCCTCTCTGTCTCTCTCTTCCCCTCCCGCAGCCGAGGCTCCATTGGAGCAAAGATGGCCCGGGCGCTGGGGATGGCTCCTTGGCCTCTGCCCCAGGCGCTAGAGTGGCTCTGGTCACGGCAGAGCGACGCCCCGGAGGGGCAGAGCATCACCCCCTGGTGGGCAGAGCATCGCCCCCTGGTGGGCGTGCCGGGTGGATCCCAGTCGGGTGCATGCGGGAGTCTGTCTGTCTCTCCCGGTTTCCAGCTTCAGAAAAATACAAAAAAAAAAAAGTCATTTTACAACTTATTTGACTAACAGTGCCCTTCACAATGTCTCTCTGCCCAAAGCACAAAATGTCCTTGGAACTTCTCTCCAACTGGATGAAAAGCTTCCTGGTGCAGGAGGGCCTCCCCCAGAGCTGCACCCTCCCCCCATCAGGGTCTCTCATATTATCCAAAAGCCGCATGTCAATCCAACTAGGGAGCTGGTGCCCCCTCTGGTTGGAGTCCAAGAGTCAGTCCACGCACATGGGGTCTCAGGCCTCCTCCCTCATCCTTGCCATCATGGCAGCTCTGAATATGCTGCCACATGGAGAGGCACTCCAGAGAGCATGATGCCATCCACCCCTATGTCTCACAATCACAGTAAACCTACCAGGGGCTTAGTAGGTACTGTTTGCTGCTGGGCTTTCACCTTCTGGAGTCTACGAACAGCAGTTTCAGCCCAAGTCTCCTCATCCTCAGAAGAGGAGCTGGAAATGCTTGCTTCTGCTGACTCAGGGCCACTCTGCTGGCACAGCAACATCTTAGGTTCCAGTAGCTGCTGGCTTTTGTGAAGCTGAACCCACAGTTGTTCTTCCAACAACTGCTTCTGCCAATGTTCAACTTCCAGGGAAAACTGCAACTCACGAAACTGTGTGGCCTCCTTCTCCAGCACTCACTCCAGTTCCAGGATCTGCATCTCTTTCTCCTGTGGCCATTCCGACTCCTTCCTTTGCTGTTGCTTGGTTTGCAGGCCTCGAGCAGCCTCTTACATAGTGCTCTCGGTTTCCTCTCACAGGGCTGTAAGAAATAGCCAGCCTATGATCGCCAAAATGACAGCCATCGGGGAACCATAACAACAACCAGTCCTCTACCCACCCCTCAAGGGTGGCTGTGGCTTCACACCAATCTGATCTGAATTCTGCTACAAACTACGCCAGATATAATGCCAGTGGCCACCACCATCGTTGCCAGGCAGGTTCTCATTAGATTCAGGCAGACAATAAGGAAACAGTGGAGCCAAAAAATGGTGGACCATTCCTTTATTAAAGTCTCACACCAGCCAATGACACTCCCCTCTCATTCAGAGCTCTCAAAGTCCTGATACATTCTCCGGTTCCACAACTCAGAAAATCTTCTCCAGTTCCTCCTGGAATCAAAGGCCCCACAAACCTAAAAGGGCTCCCAAAGCCCCTCAGCTCTGGTTCCGTATCTGCACCCCTTCTTCTCTCTGTAAAACTGGCTTCTTCTTCAGCATTCTGCATTCTCTCCGCTCTCTATATAAAACTGCCTATCCCCACAAAGACCCCTCCTCCAGCAAACATTAGCAAAACGGTGGCCCCTCCCAAGCAGGAATGGAATCCTCAATTTGCAATCAACTGCCCTGCTCTGAGGGCAAGCACACACATGGCTGTCCAGCACCATTTTTTAACAAGAAAAGTGAATGAACTCCAAAAATACAAATTTTATAAACTCATTGGCCCAATACCTATTAAAAGCCATCAATAGATGTTCATCCTTGCTGTTATTTATTCTGACAGCTACAAGCAGATGATGACCTTGTCTGGAGAAAGCAAATTCTGGAAGATTTCTGCCTGGAGAATAACTCTGCCCCCTTGACTTAAACATATACCCAGGACTATTATATGAGAAAACAAAGCCTCTATTTCTGTTTTATTTTTAAGAATAAGGATGACAAAATAAAGAAGTAGCTCACTGAATTTTATGGAAAAGATGAAGTGAGTCTTCAAAAAGAGGAATATACGCTTCCAGCTGGAAGGCTTGCCAGAGAATGTCAAGGAAGGAAAGCGCTTGGGAACGAGCTCAGAGGCAGGAGGCCTGGGAAGTCCTGCGAGCGTGACTTGAAGGCAATGCATACCCAAGGATAGTTTGAGAATGCATAGCTCCTGAGAAAGAAAAGCCCCTCAAGACCAAGGAAAAGAAAGTAACCTGAGGGAATAACCATAATGATGCCTTATTTGATTCAGGGGACAAAATCATGGAACATGCTAAACTTTAATCTTTCCCCAAGGTTTTAAAAATATGTATTTAAAACAACTGTTGTAATACATAATACACTGAAAATTACAGTTTTTCAAAATATTTACACATATCTTTTTTTTTAATGGAGAGAGAGACACACACACAGAGACAGACATTAGAAGCATCAACTCGTACTTGTGACCCTAGTTGTTCACTGATAGCTTTCTTTATACATACCTTGTTGGGGGGGGGGGGGCTCCAGCCAGGCCTGTGACCCTTTCTTCAAACTAGTGACCTTTGGGTTCAAGCCAGTGACCATAGGGTCATGTCTGTGATCCTATGCTCAAGCTAGTGACCCTGTGCTCAAGCCAATTGAGCCCATACTCAAGCCTGCGACCTTGGGGTTTTGAACCTGGGTTCTCAGCATCCCAGGCTGATACTCCATCTACTGTACTACTGCCTGGTCAGGGTACACATATCTTGATAACAGTTTAGATATCAACATCTAATATGAAATGCACTGTATGAATTTTTCAAAATTATATTTAGGAAGTTATAGGCAAAACTTTAAGACTACTGGAATGAAGTACTGACAACAAGGTCCAGAGAGTTAGAGAGGATTATGTTTAATCTAGATACTATGTAATGTATGGTGTTATATCATTATGGTGGTCGTTTGAGAGACAAAAATTAACGATTAATGTATATAATTTTTCAAAGAATTAAAAAAATCACTAGTATCCCAAACATGTTCACCTAATGACTCATTCTAAGAGACTGGTTTAGCTGTCGAAAATAATGGAGGAAATACAGGAAGTGATATCCTGTTTAGTGGGAAAACACGGGATACATACCGTTTTATTATATGATGGCTTGGTGAGGTTTGTTCACGGTAGAAATGCCCTGTGAGTCCTTAGGGAAAGCTGATGGAGAAACAGGCCTGGGGCTAGAATTATTTATATCTTTAAATCATTCACAGAAAATTCATGACCTGAATATAGGCAGAACTATGGTATTGTTTCAACAGAAAAATGAAGTTGCTTACTGCAGAAAACATTAATTCTGGTCTCTGAAGCCTGAATGCTAAGTAATATAAAATTGATGAATAAAATTATGTCAAATGAGTAAATTCTGATGCATTTATTCAAGAAATGTCAATGTCAGTCACTGTTGAATTTCAAGCACAAAAGGCTGAGCTCTGTAGATACTAGACCAGGTGTGGCCAACAACTTTTGACCCCAGGCCAGATTATAAAACTTTTTTCACAGGCCGGATGAAATATTAAAATTAAAAATGTTAAATACAAAAACGATTCATTTAAGTAAACAAAATTTTATTATCTAATTTGTTTATGAATAAATGTGAATGAAAAAAATTTAATATACAATATTATTTTAATAAAAGTATATTTTAATAAAAATATAATTACATACCATATAAATATCTAAACTATATCACAATCAATTGAAACAATATTTAATTAATAGAATGAGCTTGAAGGGTGTATATCACAAATAAAACAATTATTTTGTTTTACAAACAGTCTGGACACGTTTTCAGTTATCAACTGCAGCTATTGTCTATGCTACAATGCCACTTGATTCAGCACACTTGACCACAAAAATAACGAATTGTTTGACCTTGGGTGCACACTGGCAAACTCCGCCTAAGAATGTGGGTTTCACATCGCCACTAAACGTCAAACAGTTCATATCGAGTACAGACAAGTACAAAAGTTGTAAATTTTTATAATGGAATTTTTTTAAAAAATGAAGTATTGTGAATCCATTCAACCAATTATTGGAAATTAACCCTAGAGTAGTCACACGTGGAATTCTTTTCTGTGTATCACTATCTTTTCAAATAGCTCGATTTCCAAGAATCAAAGATGCTTCCGCTTCTGAGTAGCTGAGATTTTAAAGTAGCGGAGAAAAATTTAATCGCGGGCCACATAAACTCATTACATGGTCCGGATCTGGCCCACGGGTCATATGTTGGCCATGCGTGTACTAGATAATAGATAGTTATCCAGTTCCTGAGATAACTCATAACAATAAATGATCTTGCTAGTCCCCCAGCTCCCTGGATTAATATGTTACCTCAATTATTTTTCTGTTCTGTTTTGCTGTCTTTTATGGTGGTGATAAGATATTACATTTCTGTTCTACAAACAAATCATCACAAATTTAGCATCTTACATACTTTATTTTGTGAGTCAGGAGTTATGGGCATATCTTAACTGGTTCTTTGGCTCAGTCTCATGAGGTGGCAGTCAAATTCAGCTAGCTCTGTTCTTTTCTAGAACTTGGGGGTTTTTTTTGCTTGCTGGTAGAATTCAGTTCTTTTTATTTGTAGGACGAAGGTCCCCATTTTCTTGCTGGCTATCAGCATATAGAGGCCACTCACTCCCCTCACACAGCCCTCGCTGACCTTCACAAGATTGCTTACTTCTTCAATTCTAGCAGAAGAATTTTTATTTTAGGAAGGTCCCAAGCCCTCTTTGAAGGACTGTCACCTGATTAGTCCAATGAAGGATAATTTAAAAAAAAAAATTAACTCAAAACCAACTGATTCACGACTAATTACATTCTTAGTATCTTTCCACCTTTACTGTATAAGGTAATCTATTGATAAGAGTGATAGCTCACCATTTTCCCAGCTTGCACCCACACTTAAGGGGATAGTATCCAAGACATTCACTAACTTGAAAACAATCTTTATGGATATCTACATGCCAATTTTTATCTATCAATTTCCTTAAAACATCACACCATTTTAAAAAGTATTTTAACTTCTTATTTTTGTATTATTTGCCCTAGAGTTTACAATACATATCTTTAATTAATCACAGTCTACTTCAAAATTAGTATGCATGGGATTTTTTTCCTTTTTATTGGATTTATCGGGGTGACACTGGTTAACATAATTATACAGGTTTCAGGTGCCCAATTCTACAACACATCTCTGTATACTGTTGTGTGTGACAATATTACAGTAATATAATTTTATAGTAATTAAATATATAGAAATACAAAAATATAAAATATGTATAGAAATAAATTAGGGTCAGAGGTGGAATTAACGGCTGGCGCACTGGGCACACACCTTGGGCCCCGACTTCTGAAGGGCCCCACAAAACCCTGACTTTACACTTTTTTCTAATGACACCAAGTTTGGTTTCATATGTGAAATTTTAACACTAATAATACATAGTATTTTTTATTTATTTAAAAATATGGTTAACATGTATTTTTATTTTCCCTGTCTCTTTCTTCTTTTGAAGGGGCTCAATATTTTCTTCTGCACCCAGGGCCTCAACTGACCTTAATCTGCCTCTGATTAGGATATAATATTAAAAGCCATTAAGGCAAGTGAATAAGGCTGCACCCTCTGGGTGGGAGCTAATCTAATGTGTAGGGATATGATAGGCAAGACCATGCCCTTTGCACTGGGCTCAGTCAGTATGTGTGTGAAATTATACAAAGATAATAAGAGCTCCCTGCGAGGAACTCCCTAAAATAATAGATTTAGAATCAGCTTGATGTGACAATTCTGTAGACTAACATAAAAATGTTTTATGTAGATTAACATAAAAGGGAGCTCCCTGCAAGGAACTTCCCAAAAAGGGCTTGATGTGATAATCTCATAGTTTAACACCTATTAGAAGGTGTAGGCCAGAAAGGATACTTAAATCAAGGGGCCCCCAGCTGCAGTCAGTCATCCAGACTCCAATGTTGAATGTGGACTGACTCCACGCCACTCTGACCAAGGACAGCCAAAAGGAGCATGCCAAAGGGGCCCCATTAAGCTGTACCCAGGCATGCCATAGGGATTCATGAGTACTGAACTGCCTTTGTGATTCTTGCAACTAACTTGTGTGTCAGTCGTGTCTTTCCTCCGGTGGCAGCTGGTCCCAGCACTGATAAGTAGAATCCTCATAGCCACCTCAAGAGTAGTCTCAAAGAGGCTGCCAGCCCTGATGTTAAGCAGGAGTGTCCCACTCCATGAGGAAATCGAACTGGGGATGCCTGATTGACATAGAACTTGGGCTCTACTGGGACAGACATGTTTGCTTTCATATGGCTGAAAACACCATTGGATTACATTTTAGCTTTGCACATTACTCAAAGGACGATTGTAATTTTTTACTTTGCCTTTATTAAAAACCTATTGACACAATTAGTTGCAGTGACAAATCAAAAGGTTTATTAAACAATAATTACACCTTAAAATTGTTTAAATTTTATTCTTTCTTGAGATGATGACTTCTTTTTCTTTATTTTTGTTTTTATTTCTAATGTAATTTCTTTCTCCCAGTACATAAGATCTTTATCACCATATATCAAAATAATTATTCCCATGGAAGAGCTTTTATTTATAAGAACTAAGTGACCATTTGAATGCTATTTCTTATATAGAAGCCATTAAGATTTTAAGATATATTTTTTAAAAATTTAATTATTGATTTGAGAGAGAAAGAGAGATGGTTGGGGGAGGAGCAGGAAGCATCAGCTTATAGTAATTGCTTCTCATATGTTCCTTGACCAGGCAAGCCCAGGGTTTAAACCAGAGACCTCAGCAATCTAGGTTGATGCTTTATCCATTGTGCCACAACAGGTTAGGCAAGATTTTAAGATATTTATAATTTGAAAGTAAAGTTTCAAAGCAGAGCTTATGATCCAGTTTGTTAAACAGGGTTACAGAGTGTATCTTATTATTGTCATTTGAGAGAACTTTAAAAGTTATCTACCCCAACTTTTTCTTAAAGTAATGTCTTATCTAGAATCCCCTGTTTATGCAAGGGTGCTTACTAAAGTAAATGTTTTTTAACAATATGATTGTGAGGGCACAGGCTTTAGCAACTATCATTGACATGCTGAAACATTAAAAGATTAATTGGAAAATTGTATTTTTTTTTGTTAAGGTAAATAAATTACATATGGAGAATTTAAGATATCTTTTCTAAACTTTTCCATTTCCTGTTTACGTGAGACAGGTTACCTGCTATACAATGTTTGTGCCATCCCAAAATTTATAAGGTGAAATATAATTTCCAATGTGATAGTATTTAGTGCTAAAATCTATCATCTTAATTCACCAAGTTAATAGGCCCAAGTGTGTACAAATAGCCCCAAATTTACCTGCATTAAAAAAATGATATTTTAAATCCAGTTTCTAAACTATATCAGGGCATAATTCAGAAAAAATGTGAAATGTTGTGTAAATGAAAATTAGAAAACCTGAGAACTGTGTAGCCAACTACATGAAATATGTAATTACTTTAGGTAGGATTTTTACAAAGTTAAAAAATTCAGAAATGTCAATGAAATGATAAATATACCCATGTGTTCTTACTGGTAAGAATTTTAGAATATCTTCTGGTTTCTATTATTTGTATCATGCTGCTTGGTTAACTTTCTTGTCGTGTGTTACCCCCTCCATCCCAGCACAATATATTTTTTTTTCTAAAGGAAACTCACTCTCTCCTTCACTTGCTGTAAAGATTAAGAAAGTTCATAATATGAAAAGTTTGGATCAGAGTGAGTGCTTATTATTATTAATAGTGAATTATTAATATCTATTAAGTGAATCATAAATTATTTTTTCTCAATTGAATTATGACATTGGCTGTTTATAATTGGTCCTGTTAATTTACTCTGCAAGTATCTTTGTGTAATGCATGGTGCTAGGTTCTATGGGGTCTACCCATATCGATATAGCCACATATGACCTAAAAATGTTTATGACCATGGCAACACAAAGAGGCAGTTATTTACTTAATAGATGGAGTTTTTATTTCCAGTTTTCGTGTCTCCCAGGTATCTTTCACTCTACCCAAATTTCATATTCACTGGCCCATTGCTCCTAGTTAGCTAATCTTCTTCTAAAACCTCTAATGATTAGAGTCTAATCAATCTTAAGATACGAATCAGAAATAATAGCCATTGAAGCCATCATGATCTGTTATCACCAGTGCACAGATGAGTTTGTTGACTAGCCCGTATCCCCACAAAGATCTGGAGAACTGAACATAAATTATTATGTTTCTATTAGAAGTGTGTATACAGGAAAGAGAAAAACAGTGACATAAATTCTTCCACAGTATGAAGGAAAGTTAAAGGCCCCTATAAGACAGAAGTTTTGCTTTTATTTATTTACTCCATAGCAAAGCTTGATTTTCATGTTAATTCTTGGATCTAGTTATTGCAATTATCTCTGGTACTGTCATGGCCACATCCTGTAGATTGGGAATTGCTGTCCCATTGGACAACACTATGGGGGATGGAAGCAGAGATTCAGGTTGAGTAAAAATTAAAAAAAAAAAAATCACAGACTGCCTGAGATATAATTGCCAGAACAATTTCTATAAAAGCTACAAAAGGGTAGCATAAACAAACCCTGATGTTGCCTTAGCATCTCTATTTTTAAATTCTAAGCCCTCTCACGCCTGTACTCTCCCCCTACCTCCTGAAACTACTTTTACTTCCCTAAAATGATGCGTGTTGCTCTCGCTCTGTTTTTATGCTGCCATTGATCCCGCTTCAGCACGTCCCTCCTTCAGCCTGAACACCTGTCCTTGTCATTTATGTGTCAGAACATCTCAGTAGACTGTAAATTCCACCTGGGTCAAGATCAGCTGTGTTTTCTTTTACCAGCAGCTGTAATCCCTATAAATCTCCAGCTACTAGTATATTCTGGAATACTAAAGAAAAGTTGTCAAATGAATAAAACTCCACCCAGTTCACAGTTTAGTTTCAGTTGTAGATCTTGAGGATAATTACTTCCTATTTAGATATTTTAAACACTATTTTATTTTTATTAATTTCAGACTTCTTCCAAAAATATTGGCAACTCATTGCCCCCAAACTAAATACCTATCAATACTTGTTCAGCTATTGGCTATTGACTATGTGTGGCCCCTTTACACACACTGCTTCTAATCTTCACAGTTGCTCAATTATAGAGATAAGATAGAAAAACTAGCATTCAGGGAGCTAAAATTGAAACCTGGACCTGTCTGATTTCAGTACTTTGAGTTCTTTCCACTAGAAAATGATGGTTGCCAGTAATTGTATCTTCCCATTTAGTGTCTGCCGTGTTTCAGGCATTCTACTACTCCAGCTGAATTCAAATCTTCGTTCTAGCACTTTCTCCTGATGTGTTTGTAGTCACATCACTTAAACTCTCTCAGCCTCAGTTTCCTCATCTATAAAATAGGATAAATAAGAGTACCTCATTGGGTTATAGGAAGAAGAATAAGGTGAATAATCTATTTTAAGAGCTTACTGCAGAGCCTAGTATATAAATAAATAATTAAATGTTGATTGTCATTTTTATTTTTATTATAAAATAGTACTACAGATAAAACAAATGCTATAGATATAATAAAATAAATGTAAAACACTCACAGTGACACTGATGTGATCTAGCAGTGTAAATACATTGAAACACACATGCACCTGTTCCTTATTCCATCTTCTGCAGATGTAGCTTAAAAAAAATTTAATATTTAATCTTCTTATGCACTTTTATTCATTCATTATAGGTATGCATACTGTTAATATACAGAAACATTTTCAAATTTTTAAATGAATGAGTCCAGCTTTCTTTTGTAACCTGCTTTTTATGATAAACATGGTTTTCAAAAGTTATCATAATTGATATATAAAGCTCTACATTTTTTCATTTCACTGCTAGTTTGTATTCTGTTTTATGAATGAAACCAGTTTCTTCATCCATTCTATTATTGTTGTATATTTGGGTTTATTTTGAATTTTTAATCTTTTTTTTTTCTTGTGGGAGAGACAGAGAGAGTAAGAGAGATGGAAAGATAGGGACAGACAGGAAGGGAGAAAGATGAGAAACATCAATTCTTTGCTGTGGTTCCTTAGTTGTTCATTGATTGCTTTCTCATATGTGCCTTGACTGTGGACCTTCAGCAGACCGAGTGGCTTTTTGCTCAAGCCAGCGACCTTGGGCTCAAACCGGTTGAGCCTTACTCAAACCAAATGAGCCCGCACTCAAGCTGGCGACATTGGGGTCTCGAACCTGGGTCTTCCACATCCCAGTCCGATGCTCTATCCACTGTACCACTGCCTGGTCAGGCTGAATTTTTACTCTTTAATAAACTGCTTTAGTAATAACAAAATGATCATAGAAGTTATATAAAACACATTTCCAGTTCTTATTGTTTTAGATACTCTTCTAAGTGACTTACATATATTAAGTATTTAGTTCCACAATAATTCATATTATGTACTATTTTTGCATATAATGTACAAATGAAATGAAGCCAACTTCACATATCCCATAGATGGTGTTGCTGGAAATCAAATGAAACAATCAGGCTCAGGAGTCAGTTCTCTTTATCACGTCTTCTTCAGCACACATGTCAGAACAACTCTATGACTGGTTTTCAATTCCTTCTGCAACTTAGACTCATCTAGGCAATTAAAAATGACTTTTGCCAAGGCGCTGGCCGGTTGGCTCAGTGGTAGAGCGTTGGCCTGGCATGCAGGAGTCCTGGGTTTGATTCCTGGCCAGGGCACACAAGAGAAGCGCCCATCTGCTTCTCCACCCCTCTCCCTCTCCTTCCTCTCTGTCTCTCTCTTCCCTTTCCGCAGCCGAGGCTCCATTGGAGCAAGGTTGGCCCAAGCGCTGAGGATGGCTCCATGGCTCCATTGGAGCAAGGTTGGCCCGGGCGCTGAGGATGGCTCCATGGCCTTTGCCTCAGGCACTAGAATGGCTCTGGTTGCGACAGAGCGACACCCTGGATGGGCAGAGCATCGCCCCCTGGTGGGCATGCCAGGTGGATCCTGGTCGGGCGCATGCGGGAGTCTGTCTGACTGCCTCCCCGTTTCCAACTTCAGAAAAATACAAAAAAAAAAAATGACTTTTGCCCAAATCAAACTCAAGATCTTGGGATAGGGCCAGTTCCTAAATGTTTTTTTATCTTATTTTTAATTAAACTTTTACCTAGTGATATAATCTTGTAAAACCATAGTACAATATCATAACCAAGGTTGACATTAATAGAATAAAGTTATAGAACCTGTCCATAACCACAAAGATCCCTCCTGTTTTCCTCTTATAAGCCACACCCATTTCCCCCTCCTTTCTTAAATCTAGGCAACCATTATCTGTTCCCTATTTCTATAATGTTGTCATTACAAGAATACTATTTAAATGGGATTATACAGTATGTAACCTTTTGGAATTGACTTTAACACTTAGCATAATTCTCTGAAAATTCATCCAGGTTGTTGCATGTATGAATAATTTGTTCTTTTTATTGCTGATGATATTTCATGGTATTGATATACCATGAGATAAATGGCCAGAAATTCAATTGTGTGATCTTGTAGTAGTTATATGTTTAGTTTTTAAACTTCCAAATGGCTCTGGTTTGAGTATTTAAAAAGTTTTTTTACAGATCAATTTTAGAGAGAGAGACAGAGAGAGGAACATAGATCTTTTCCCTTATTTGCCCTGACCAGGGATCTAACCAGCAACTTCTATACTTTGGGACTGCAATCTATCCAACCAAGCTATCTGGCCAGGGTAGATTTGATTATTTTTAAAGCTCCTCAGATTTTGGGTTTGAATCTGCTACAGTTTATACCTGGGAGTGGCATTTCTGGAACACAGTACCTATGTATTTTCAACTTTATTAGATTTTGACAAAACTGGTTTCTAAAATGAATGTGACCATTTATATTCCTGTAAGTTAGTCTGTCGCTTCTTTCTCACCATTACTTGGTATTTTCAAAATCTTAAAATGTTTGCAAATTAATGAATATTTAATGGATTTTATTATACTTTTATTTTGCATCACTTCAGTTACTAGTGAGATTAAGCATCTTTCTATACATTTATAGTCTTTGCAGCTTTTAACTTCTCTAAGGTGATTGTTCAAATTCCCCACTTTTCTAATTTTGTTCCCTTCTGCTGTCATGCGTGTGTGTGTGTGTGTGTGTGTGTGTGTGTGTGTGGTGTGTCAGACAGAGTCAGAGACAGGCACAGATAGGGACAGACAAGCAGAAATGGAGAGAGATGAGAAACATCAATTCTTCCTTGTGGCTCCTTTAGTTCATTGACTGCTTTCTTGTATGTGCCTTGACAGGGTGGAGGGGGGCTACAGCAGAATGAGTGACCCTTTGCTCAAGCCAGCGACCTTGGGCTCAAGCCAGCAACCTTTGGGCTCAAGCCAGTGACCATGGGGTCAGGTCTATGATCCCATGCCCAAGCCAACAATCCCACACTCAAGCCAGTTACCCCGTGCTCAAGCTGGTGAGCCTGCACTAAAGCCGGCGACCTCGGGGTTTTGAACCTGGGTCCTCCATGTCCCAGTCTGATGCTCTATCCACTGTGCCACCACTTGGTCAGGCCCTTCTGTCCTTTTCTTTATTGATTGGTATGGCTTTATCTAACATAATCTGGACATTAAACTTTTATGTGAATTGCAAGTAAGTTCCCCTGAGCTGGCTTATTGTTTTATATTGTTATGGTGTCTTTTGATGTGCAGAAGAGTTCATTTATATAATTAATTAATTAATTATTTTAAAAAATATAGCCAGATTTCTAAACCCTTCCCTTTGTGACTTATGCTTTTACCTTTTTAAAAAATTTATTTATTTATTTATTTTAGTGAGAGAGAGGGACAGACAAACAAGAAGGGAGATGAGAAGCATCAACTCACAGTTGTGGCACCTTAGTTGTTTATTGATTGCCCTCCCATATGTGCCTTGACCATATCGCTCCAGCTGAGCCAGTGACCCCCCCCCCACCCCTGCTCAAGCCAGCGACCAACCATGTGTCATGGCCGTGATACCACTCTCAAGCCAGTGACCTCATGGCATCAAACCTGGGTCCTCAGCATTCCAGGACATCACCACATCCACTGCACAATGCCTGGTCAGGCTATTTTTATCTTTTTCAAAGAAAGGCTTAATCATTATGAGGTCATAAATATAATTCTTTTTTTCTAAAAGCTTTGAAGTATTGTGCTACAAATTTATTTTATTTATTCAACTTAGAATTAATGTGAAAATTGGATCATCATGGTTCAATCATCAGTTGCCCCAGTGCCCAATTATTAAATGATCCTCCTTCTCTTCCGAGTTGCAAAGATGTTCCTAACATTATCAATTCTCTTTGCATGGTGGGTCTGTTTCTGTACATCCTATTTTGTGCCACTGCTTTATTATTCTACCTCTGCACTGTTATATACTGTCTTAATTATTATAACATTATAATAAATCATGTATCTGCTGAAGTAAGGCCCCACCTGTTCCTTTTTCAAAGTTATCTTGACTATTCTTGGTTATTTGCTGATCAACCTAACTTTTTAAAACTTCTTACTAAACTCCCTAGTATACTCTGTTGGTATTTTGACTGTAACTGTATGGAATTTATAGGTCAATTTGGGGGAAGATTGAAATCTTTAATATATTGAATTTTCCTATTCATGGATGTTTAGCAATATCTCTCCATTTGATTAAGTCTTCTTCAAAGCCTGTTAATAAAGCTTTGTGATTTTCTCCAAAGAGATTTTATACCACTTTTGTGAAATATTTTCTAAATGTCTGAGTTTATTGCTAATGTAAATATTCTTAACTGCATTCTAACTATTTGCTACTTGTATATAGGACTGCAACTACTTCTTTCTTTTGTTTTCTCCCTCTTATAACCTTGTCAACATCCCTCCACCCTCCTTCCCCTCTGGTAATCACCATACTGTTGTCTGTGTCAATGAGTTTTGTTTTTTTATTTTTTGTTTTCATTTTTATTTTTTGCTTAATCCTTTTATCATTTTCACCCAACCTCACTACCTGCTTCCCTCTGACAGCTGTCAGTCTGTTCTCCGTTTATGAGTATGTTTCTATTTTGTTTGTTAGATTCCAAATGAAGTGGAATCCTACGGTACTTGTCTTTCTCTGACTGGCTTATTTCACTTAGCATCATGCTCTCCAGGTCCATCGTGCTGTTTCAAAGGTTCAAGTTCCTTTGTTTTTATAGCTGGGTAGTCTTACATTATGTTACTGTACCACAGCTTTTTTTTATCATCTACTGATGGACACGTGGGCTGCTTCCAAATATTGGCTATTATAAATAAAGACTGCAACTAATTTTTATAATAAATCATATATAATAAAATTACTATACTAATAGTTATAATTTCTAAATTTGTTTTAAATTTTCTATGTAGACTATCATATTGTCTGTGTATAATAGCTTTTTTTTCATCTTTTATATTTATTTTTCTGATCCTAAGCTGAGGACTCAAGTATAATGTTGCATAGGTTTGGAAATAGGCATCCTAACTTACTCTTGATTTTTAAGGAAATTATGTTAATTTACTAACACCTCTCTCTTTGCTCACACTTGAAGGCAAAAGTCAGTGTCTATCTCAAGATAAAATTATTTCTTTTTTACTCTGCTGATTATTTTTATCACAAATATTTTTAACTTTGAGTATGGATATCATTTCTATGAACCTGGAAAACATAAAATAACCACAGGTTAAATATTGCTAACATTTTTTTAGTAAAAAACAGAACTTACTATTTAAGGTTTTCCAATATTTTATGTACCTACCCAGCACTATAAGTAGTTACTACAATATTATTGACTATATTCCTTATGCTGTACTTTACATCCCCATGACTACTTTGTAACTATCAATTTGTAGTTCTTAATTGCTTTGCATGTGTCTTTTTTTTGTCTAGAAATTTGACTGAGCCATATCTATTGCCACTTTCACCTTAATTTTTTTTTAAAGATACTACAGTGAACAAAAATACACCATAATGCTCTAATGTGGGCAATATTATCACAAAAAAATTCTATTATAGTTATTAAAATATGTAATGTCTATTTCTATACCACATTTCCTATTATAATATGTGTGTGTGTGTGTGTGTGTGTGTGTGTATTGAACATATTTCTGTTAGCTTTGCTTTTTCCCACCTCAGCAAACAGATATTTTTCTGCTTCAAGACAGAAGCATAAGGCACTGGCTGGATAGTTTGATTGGTTAGAGCAGGGGTCCCCAAACTTTTTACACAGAGGGCCAGTTCACTGTCCCTCAGACAGTTGGAGGGCCGGACTATAAAAAAAACCACTATGAACAAATCCCTAAGCACACTGCACATATCTTATTTTAAAGTAAAAAAACAAAACAGGAACAAATACAATATTTAAAATAAAGAACAAGTAAATTTAAATCAACAAACTGACCAGTATTTCAATGGGAACTATGCTCCTCTCACTGACCACCAATGAAAGAGGTGCCCCTTCTGGAAGTGCGGCGGGGGCCGGATAAATGGCCTCAGGGGGCCACATGTGGCCCTCGGGCCGTAGCTTGGGGACCCCTGGGTTAGAGCACTGTCAGGAAGAGCAGAGGTTGCCAGTTTGATCCCCGATCAGAGCATATACAGGAAGAAATTGATGTTCTCTCTCTCTTTCCCCCTTCCTCTTTCTCTAAAATCAGTAAAGTAAACATTAAGTAAAGGTTTTTTTAAAAAAAACAGAAGCATAATTGTATATACTTGTAGGCTTGTCTAATAAAATTCTAATTGAGGAGTTTTGTGATGGAATCATTTTCTAGAGTTAAATACATTTGATAAAGAAACTGATATATCTAATATGTTTGCCTCTGTACATTATTTTTTTCTAAAATTTAGCCTATTTGAACTATTTGTCTATATCTTTCAAAATCTAAAAATGCAAGGTGTATTTATATTCTAAAGCACTAACCACTTGGTTTTGAATTGCTCTAAAAAGTGAATTTCACCAAAATAATTGCAAATGTGAACACCCTTGTTTTGTGACTATGTCAGAACAATTTGACATATAAATATTTTCCCTTCACCAGACCTCACTGTCTTTCAGTGTGCCATCATAATAGCTAACTTAACATTTAAGTTTAATCCTCCTACATTGGGCTCAGGGGTCATATTTACTCAGTATTATTCACATGAAAGTTCAATTTCTTTGCTATTAGTACCGCACACTTGATAACTGTTCTAGATGAACACCCAAAGTGGAATGTTCAGTTAAACAGACTCATGGATAAATAACACATACACCCACAATGTCTTACAATAATTTTTAAAACTTTTTATTAATTTTAATAGAACATTAGTTTCCACTATAAAATTTTCTCTTGTGAAACAAAGTGAGAAAGCTAAACATACTTAAAAATGTTTTTATTTTCCCAAAGGAAGAGATTATCTTAGTCTTTAAAACAAGGTTGGCATGTTTAATGATCTTTTTATCTGTTAGTGAGATTTTCTTACACTATTTTGCTTCCTTTGTGACATTTTGGATTAATTCTTTTATATTCCATGTAAAGTTAAAAATTTTTCAAAAGCAAAATAAACATGACTGGGGAGTCTGAAGGGCAGTGAGGTCAGAACACCCAACCTTGGTTTATTCAGAGATTGTTAATAAATGAGCTGTGTATTGGAGTTGACTCGTGCAAGATGAAATTAATGTCACGGTTTTTCAAGTTGATATGTTGAAGCATTATGATGACCTTAATTATACATATTAAATCATTTATCAAATGCTAAACACAGGACATTTTGCTCTTTCCTTATAGAACATTCATCAGCATCTCTTTTGAAAGAATAATTAGCTAAGCAGTATTTTATTTACTATTTCTCCAAAAAATGTTCCTGTATCCCTCCTACAATAAAATAATGTCCACTTCTCTGATATATATATATTCTCTGGAATCTGTAAGCTTAGTAAAATATTCTGAGAAAATAACAAAGATCCTTCCTTCTGTTCAAAGAAATACCAGATATTAGACTCCCCAAAAATAAATAAATATAAGAATTTTATACTGCACCCAGAGTGGTTCTCTTGTCCTCTTTACCTTCTTTTCCTATTATTGAAAATGTGTCAAGATGGCATAGATTAGAAACAATAAGAAGAAGGTAGATAAGAAGCAAGAAGTTTGGAATTGAGGAAGGGACTAATGTTACCACCACAAAATAAAAAGATGTGTCAGCAAGTAGAGAAATTAAGAAACTAACTGAAGCCTGAAATAAGAAAATTCTCTCAGTCTTATCCTGATTTTCTATGTATGCCGGGAAAATACAGTTTCTGGAATGAGAGAGGATGTGTAATACGTATCATAGAGATATATAAATTTTTCATTGCAATCCTATATATATTGTGACTTTTACCTTGAGTGCAACTTTATTTTGTATATTATTCATTTGTTGGGCATTTACTGATTTGTAACAAGATAAAGAAAATATAGTTAACTCTTTTTTTATTTTTGTATTTTTCTGAAGTTGGAAACGGGGAGGCAGTCAGACAGATTCCCACATGTGCCTGACTGAGATCCACCTGGCATGCCCACCAAGGGGGCGATGCTCTGCCCATCTGGGGTGTCACTCCGTTGCAACCAGAGCCATTCTAGTGCCTGAGGCAGAGGCCACAGAGCCATCCTCAACACCTGGGTCAACTCTGCTCCAGTGGAGCCTTGGCTGTGGGAGGGAAAGAGAGAATCAGAGAAGAAGGAGAGGGGGTGGGGTGGAGAAGCAGATGGGCACTTCTCCTGTGTGCCCTGTCCAGGAATTGAACCCGGGACTCCTGCACACCAGGCCAATGCTCTACCACTGAGCCAATCGGCCAGGGCTATAGTTAACTCTTTAGAAGCAAGATATTCTTAGTGATAATTGTATGCTATATGAAAATAAATAACATTATCATCAAATAAGCTGATTATAGATTGTAAAAACATCTATAATGACACCTATAATCCAGGTAGTTTGCAGTTGATTGCTATAATGACTACAAGGTTGTGTAATGTAGTATTTTCTTTGAAGTAAATTTACTTGGGACAAAAACTATAAATAAAGTAAATATTATGAAATAGAGAGGTGCCTGATCTGGGGTGGTGCAGTATTTAAAGCATACCCCTGGAATACTGAGGTCGCTGGTTTGAAACCTTGGCTTGCTTGATAAAGGCACATGTCATCAAGTCATGTCTTCATCTATTTATCTATTGTGACCTTGATATTTTTTCACATCTGTTGCTGTGAGCTCCTTATAACAGTCTGTAATATTTTGATTCTTTGCCTCACTTTATATTTTGACTTTTAAATTTATTCATAAATTTTAATATATACAATTTAAAAGTTATTTTTTATATTTTCTTCTATTCAGGATTGGTATATTTATTCCTTCTTATGGTATTTTTTAAGTGGATTTGAATTATAAATAATAATATTAAAGACATAATTCAAGTCTGTTATCACTGATTGGCTACCTAAGGTTTTAAAAAAACATATAAATTGTGCATGTTTTATCACAGCAAAAAAAGAAATCTACTCCAATTCTCTGAATATATGTCCTCAGATGAAAAGTGGAGTCATGTTATCCATTTCAGTGTGTCATAGTATTAAGAGATAATTAAAATACAAAGTTTGGCCCTGGCCGGTTGGCTCAGCGGTAGAGCGTCGGCCTGGCATGCAGGGGACCCGGGTTCGATTCCCGGCCAGGGCACATAGGAGAAGCGCCCATTTGCTTCTCCACCCCCCACCCCCTCCTTCCTCTCTGTCTCTCTCTTCCCCTCCCGCAGCCAAGGCTCCATTGGAGCAAAGATGGCCCGGGTGCTGGGGATGGCTCCTTGGCCTCTGCCCCAGGCGCTAGAGTGGCTCTGGTCACGGCACAGCGACGCCCCGGAGGGGCAGAGCATCGCCCCCTGGTGGGCAGAGCGTCGCCCCCTGGTGGGCGTGCCGGGTGGATCCCGGTCGGGCGCATGCGGGTGTCTGTCTGACTGTCTCTCCCCGTTTCCAGCTTCAGAAAAATACAAAATAAATAAATAAATAAATAAATAAATAAATAAAGTTTGACAGAAACCCTGGCAGAGTCAAACCATTATACATATTCCGATGATGAAGAGAAGGAAGATGAGCATGGTGCTGGGAAGGGGACGGTCCAGGTGCCATCATTTATTATCAACGGCAAGGTGTTTAACTACACTGACCTTATTTTCTTGATTTGTTAATTGGGTTAATAACAGTTACCTGCAGGTTATTGTGAAGGTGAAAGATGTAAGTAAAACACCTGCCCAGTATCAGAAACATAGTAGGTGTTCGACAAATAAGTGATTTCTTTAACTGGACTGTTCTCCCTGGGATATTAAGTTCTAAAACTATACAAAAATTATTAATAAAAATCAAACACAAAGATATTAGTGATAAATTCTGAGAATAACAGAGATACTGGACTACTCCTAAGGTCATTTGTAAGCCAACTGGGAACATTAGCTTCTCTTGGAACTTCCCATTGCATTTTATTTCTCCCTATCTTTTTATTACTATAATTTGAATAGCTTTTTTTTTTTTGAGCAGTTTCTGGTTTGTTGCAAAACTGAGCAGAAAGTACAGAGTATTCCCATATACCAACTGCCTCCATATATGTATAGCCTTTTCCAGTATGAACATACCACACCAGAGTGGTATGTTTGTTAAAAATAGATGAATCTATAACGACACATCTTTATAACCCAAAGTCCACAGTTTACATTGGATTCACTATTAATGTTCTATATTCTATGGGTCTGGACAAATGTACAATAACAATTATCTATCATTCTAACATCACACAGAGTATTTTCACTGTCCTAAAAATATTCACAGTCTCTGCTTATTCATCTGTCCCCCAATGCCATGAGTGGCAGCCACTGAACTTTTTTTTTTTTGTATTTTTCTGAAGCTGGAAATGGGGAGAGACAGTCAGACAGACTCCCACATGCGTCCGACCGGGATCCACCCGGCACGCCCACCAGGGGGCGATGCTCTGCCCCTCTGAGGCGTCACTCTGTTGCGACCAGAGCCACTCCAGCGCCTGGGGCAGAGGCCAAGGAGCCATCCCCAGCGCCCGGGCCATCTTTGCTCCAATGGAGCCTCGCTGCGGGAGGGGAAGAGAGAGACAGAGAGGAAGGAGAGGGGGAGGGGTGGAGAAGCAGATGGGCGCTTCTCCCGTGTGCCCCAGCTGGAATCAAACCCGGGACCTCTGCATGCCAGGCCGATGCTCTACCACTGAGCCAACCGGCCAGGGCTGCCACTGAACATTTTACAGTCCATATAGTTGTGTGTTTCCAGAGTGTCGTAGAGTTGGAATCATGCAGCGAGTTTCCTTTTCAGATTGGCTTTTTTTTTTCACTTAGTAATATGTATTTAAGTTTCCTCCATGTACTTTCATGGTTTCTAGCTCATTTCTTTTTAGTACTGAACAATATTCCATTCTCTGGATGTACCATAGTTTATCCATATGCCTACTAAAGGGCATCTTGTTTGCTTCTAGGTTTTGGCAATTACGAAAAAAGTTGCAATAAACATCCACTACAGGTTTTTGTGTAGACTTTTCAACTCTGGGGTAAATACCAAGAAGCGTTGATTGTTGGATCTTATGGTAAAAGTATGTTTTATGTTTAGTTTTTGTAAGACACTGCCATACTGTCTTTTATTTTGTTCTCTAAGCAGCGATGATTGAGAATTTTTATTGCTCCTCACCAGCATTTGCTAATGTTAGTGTCCTGAATATGGGCCATTCTACTTGGTGTGTAGTGATATCTCCTTCTTGTTTTAATTTGTAATTCCCGCCTGACCTGTGGTGGCGCAGTGGATAAAGCGTCGACCTGGAAATGCTGAGGTCGCCCGTTAGAAACCCTAGGCTTGCCTGGTCAAGGCACATATGGGAGTTGATGCTTCCAGCTTCTCCCCCTTCTGTCTCTGTCTCTCTCTCCTCTCTCTCCCTCTCTGTCTCTCTCTCCCTCTCTCTCTCCTCTCTAAAAATGATTAAGTAAAATAAAATAAAAAATTTAATTTGTAATTCCCTATTGATGTAGAATACCGAGAATCTTCTCATATGCATATTTGTCGTCTTCATATATTTTTGGTGATATGTCTGTTCAGATATTTTATCCATTTTAAATCAGGTTGTTTTCTTGTTAGCTATAAGAATTATTTATTTATTTATTCATTCATTCATTTATTGTATTTTTCTGAAGTGAGAAGCAGGGAGGTAGAAAGTCAGACTCCTGCATGCGCCCTTCCAGGATCCACCTGGCATGCCCACATGGGGTGATGCTCTGCCCCTCTGGACCATTGCTTCATTGCAGTGGGAGCCATTCTACCATCTGAGGTGGAGGCCATGGAGCTGTTCTCAGCACCTGGGGCCAACTTTGCTCCAATGGAGCCTTGGCTGTGGAGGGGAAGAGAGAGATACAGAGAAAAAAGAGGAGGAAGGGTAGAATGGGCCCTTCAACTGTGTGCCCTGGCTGGGACTCGAACCTGGGACATCCACACACCAGGCTGATGCTCTACCATTGAGCCAACCGGCAAGGGCACTATTTGTTTATTTTAATGAGAGAGAGTGGGAGAGACAGGGACAAACAGACAGGGACAGACAGGAAGGGAGAGAGATGAGAAGCATCAACTCATAGTTGTGGCACCTTAGTTGTTCATTGATTGTGTTCTCATTAGTGCCTTGACCAGGGGCTCCATCCAAGCCAGTGACCCCTCACTCAAGACAGCAAGCTGGGGCTTCAAGCCAGTGACCTTTGGGCTCAAGCCAGCGACCATTGGGTTGTGTCTGTGATCCCATGCTTAAGCTGGGGACTCCGTGCTCAAGCCAGATGAGCCTGTGCTCAAGCCAGCTACCTCGAGGTTTTTGAACCTGGGTTCTTTGTGTCCCAGGCTGATCTGCTATCCCACTTGATCAGGCAAAGTTGTTTGTATTTTTTAGATAGCAGTTCTTTATCAGATGTGCATTTTGAAAATATTTTCTCCAATCTATGGCTTGTCATAACATTCTTTCAAATTGTCTTTTGTAGCACAGGAGATTTTTAATATTGATGAAGTACAGTTTATCAATTATTTGTTTCACATATTGAGCCTTTGGTGTTGTATCTAAAAAGTCATCACCTTGCCTAAGGTCACCTAAATTTTCTTCTATGTTATCTTCCAGAAGATTTATAGTTTTTCATTTTATGTTTAGGTCTGTGATCCATTTTGAGTCTTTTTTTTTTTTTTTTTTTGGTAAAGAATTTGAAGTCTATATTTAGATTCATTTTTGCATGCGGATATCCAGTTGTTGCAGCACCATTTGTTCAAAAGATTATTTTTGCTCCACTCTATGTTGCCTTTGCTCCTTTGTCAAAGATCAGTTGACCATATTTTTGTGGGTATATTTCTGATCTCTCTGTTCTATTCCATTGATCTAGCTGTCACTTCTTTCCCCAATATCACACCCTCTTGATAACTATACTTTATAGTAAGTCTTGAAGTCAGTAGTGACAGACTGCTGACTTTGTTCTTCTCTTTGAATATTATGTTGAAAATTCTGGGTCTTTTGCCTCTCCAACCAAACTTTTGAATCATTTTTCCAGTACACAAATAACAAAAAAAATCTTGCTGGTATTTTTATTGGTATTGTATTCAATCTACAGATCAAGTTGGAAAGAATGGACATCGTGACGACATTGAGTCTTCTTCCCTATCCTTTCATCTTTGCATGAAAGTTTGCTAAAATATTTGTTCAATGAAAGAATAAATTCAAATCTTCTAAAAAACAACCATATCTCAAGAATGTATTCTCCTTATGTAGCTTATTTCTGGACAGATAACCAGCTAGCTGGTAAGGCTAAACAGGGATCTACTGCTGAAAAGTTGCTTCTTTGCATTAGGCCTGTCTGATGGTGAAAACGCACAGATTACACACAATTAACAGCAAATGGCCGGAAGGACATAACTACAGCATAGCTGAGCATTTCTCAGGTTCAAAATCTTTGCAAATATGTATATCCCTAAAAATGTGATAAATAGACTTTTTCAGCTTTATAAAATAATATGTATACTCAAGATGAGTTAGGGGGAGTTTTCATTCTCAGTAAACTATTGTGTACCAGCCAAGGTAGAATTTTTCTGTGAAAAGTCATATTTAGTATTTACTCTAATAAAAAATAAACTATTAATTGCAAAAGAAAAAAATGGAATTCTTCCAAAGAAGGACACACACCAACAGATGACAGAATCATAACTAAATAATCAATACCATTGACATTTTTGAGGAAGACCTGAGGATGAGCATCTTTAATAATCGACAAGCCTCCCACGTGTATGTTAGGAATAATACCATTTAGTTCAGATATTGTTACTTGACAGAAATGCTAATTAGTTCAGATATTGTTACTTGACAGAAATGCTAATCACTTTAGAGACATAACTTATTCAACATCTGTATATTCTTAGTTTCTTAAATGCAAGTCCATTTCTATAAGGGCAAGAGATTTGCAACTTGAAAATTTTCACTTCTTAGAAGACCAGGCCGTGAGGCAAATTGCCAATATCTCATTATATAATGTGTTTTAAAAGCAATATAAAGGAAAACACATGGTGCTTCTTGACTCTGCTGTAAAACTGAGAGTCAAAGAAGTTTAGGTACATGAAATATAAATAACTACACAGTCTCTTTCCCAGAATTTCAAGACACACTAATCAAACAAATGGCAGTTAAAAATGGATACCATGGAAGGTGAATAAACAATGACATGATGGGGTCAAAAGCATAAACTGTCTCATGATAGAACAATATTAATTATTAAGAAATACTAAACAGTAATGTTCTGGTTATTATTATTAAAAATTTTATATCTCAATAAAATATAAATATAAACTGGATGGTTACTTAGACAATTCAAGTAAAAAATATTTTCTGGCCCTGGCCCGTTGGCTCAGTGGTAGAGCGTTGGCCTGGCGTGCAGGAGTCCCGGGTTTGATTCCCGGACAGGGCACACAGGAGAAGCGCCCATCTGCTTCTCCAACCCTCCCCCTCTTCTTCCTCTCTGTCTCTCTCTTCCCCTCCTGCAGCCGAGGCTCCATTGGAGCAAAGATGGCCCGGATGCTGAGGATGGCTCTGTGGCCTCTGCCTCAGGTGCTAGAATGGCTCTGGATGCAATAGAGCAATGCCCCAGAGGGGCAAAGCATCGCCCCCTGGTGGATCCTGGTTGGGTGCATGTGGGAGTCGGTCTGACTGCTTCCCCATTTCCAGCTTCAGAAAAATGCAAAAAAAAAAAAAAAAGAAAAAGAAAAAGAAATATTTCATTTTGTCTGAGGTTTTCTGGTTAATTTTAAAACCTTCCTTTTTACCTTCACTGGGAAGATCATTATATCATTCTACATAGTCATGAAAGGAGTATAATTTTCAAACTAAATAAAAATTATTTCATGTGTCAATGATAATTTAAGATTTGAAACCAGAAATACAGCCATATTAAACCCAACATTGACAGTTTATTGAATAAAACTAAAGGTTATTTAATAGCTGTAATAAACCTTATAAGAGAGTACCTTAAGAGAGTACAAATTTTTACATTCTAAAACTTATGAATTTCTGAGATCTTTAGTCTAAGAAACTGAAACTGTAGTCGTGATAGTTCTAAATCTTTAAAACACCAGGATATATTTTTTTAAAAAAAACCTTTTACATTAACAAGAACTTTTGAACAAGAGCCAAAGGTATTTCTTAACTCATAAAGAAAGTAAATAATTCTAGTCAGAAAGCACAGAGCCACAGGGCTCATGCCAATAGATACTACTTCCTTCCTTTGTTTAATTTTTTAGTTACTAAAAGTGCCATTGTGCGGGAAATAAAAATTATTTCAGGTTTACATTTCTGCTGTGTCTTTTATCTTCTCTACATTTCTCTGTTACATAAAACAGGCTAGAAGGTACCTATTACTGTGCTTCAAAGATTGTTTCTATGCAGATTACTTTAAATATAGTACCTATTCCCATCTCTTATGTTGCCTCCAAATGCAGGTCTCATTTATTCAAATGTCTACTTGATATCTCCACTTTGACATTCAATTGGAAACTAGCCTGACCAGGTGGTGGCGCAGTAGACAGAGCGTCAGAGTGGCACACAGGGGACCCAAGTTTGAAACTCCGAGATTGGAGGCTTGAGTGCAGACTCATCTGGCTTGAGCGTGGGCTCACCAGCTTGAGCATGGGGTAGCTGGCTTGAGTGTGGGATCACAGACATGCCTCCATGATTGCTGGTTTGAGCCCAAAGGTCACTGGCTTGAAGTCCAAGGTTGCTGGCTTGAGCCCAAGGTCACTGGCTTGAGCAAGGGGTCACTCACTCTGCTGGAGCCCCTGGTCAAGGAACACATGAGAAAACAATCCATGAACAACTAAGGAACTGCAACGAAGAATTGATGCATCTCATCTCTCTCCCTTCCTGTCTGTCTGTTCCTATTTGTCCCTCTCTCTGTCTCTTTCTCCGTCTCTGTCACACAAAAAAAGAAACTAAAATTTTACACATTCAAAATGAATTTCTTTATCAGCTCCTTTCCCACCAAAGCCCTGCCTGCCCTTTGACAAATGGCAGCTTCTTCCACCTCAGTGGGGAAGCCTATTGGTAAGAACACATACTTAAACTCCTCCCTTTTCTTCACCTCCTACTCCAGTTAGTGTTTTTTTCTTAAAGGTCCATACTCTTCTTGAAGCTGAGGACCATACATCCTGGATCTGTTGAATCTCTAGGACCCAATGTATTGTACATGATATGCATTTAAATAGTTTAAACAAATAAAATTACCCCTATAACTATATCTACATTTGCTCAGTAAATAAATGATTTTACATATTGGCACTGCAAATTGTATCAGCAGTTGCACTGCATTAGAGAACTCGTTAGTTCCTTTAAGAGAGATGGTTTCATATCATTCCTCCTAATTGTAGAAATGCATGGAATTATTCTCAAACCAATGTTAACTATTTATAGTGATTCTTGTGCTTTAAGAATTCTAAAAGGAGACAGTTGCATAGTGATTTATAGGTGTGGTGCTTAATTATCCCTTTTCTCCTGTGACATCTAAACCTTATGAGGCATTAAACATATACACATGCACACACATATATTTGTTGGTCATATGCTCTGTGCAAAGTATTTAAGCCTTAGTAGAAATATGAAGATATATGTAAGGCATGTTATTATTTTTTTATTTTAATGTTTTTAGTAACTTCCAATCATGTTAAGGATGAAAAAAACTCACATACATGTCTTGTGTATATTTTTCATATAATTCTCACAGTTACATATTATTATTTCCATTTGCAGATGCTGAAACAACATGCCCAAAATGAGCTAGCCATATGAATAAGATCTTACTTTATCCACGGTCTTGATAATAAAAAATTTGAAAGTGCTATTACCATATATCCAGGACAGTTTCAAAGTTAGATATTCTATTCTACTTATTATCTTCATAAGCCATTAAGACCTATCAAAAATACCAAAATTTGACAAAGAAACCACTACTTCAAAATACCATTTTCTCAACCTCTGAAATTGTCTTTAAATATGTTTTCTATTAAAATATTCCTACCTTGCCCTGGCCGGTTAGCTCAGTGGTAGAGCGTCGGCCTGGCGTGCAGGAGTCCCAGGTTCGATTCCCGGCCAGGGCACACAGGAGAAGCGCCCATCTGCTTCTCCACCCCTCCCCCTCTCCTTCCTCTCTGTCTCTCTCTTCCCCTCCCACAGCCGAGGCTCCATTGGAGCAAAGATGGGCCGCGCGCTGGGGATGGCTCCTTGACCTCTGCCCCAGGTGCTAGAGTGGCTCTGGTAGCAACAGAGCGATGCCCCCAAGGGGCAGAGCATCACCCCCTGGTGGGCAGAGCGTTGCCCCCTCGTGGGCGTGCTGGGTGGATCCCGGTCGGACGCATGCGGGAGTCTGTCTGACTGTCTCTTCCCATTTCCAGCTTCAGGAAAATAGAAAAAAAAAAAATATATATATATATATATATATATATATATATATATATATATATATATATATATATATTCCTACCTTTAGGCCTGACCTGTGGTGGTTCAGTGGATAAAGCATTTACCTGAAATGCCGAGGTCACCAGTTTGAAACCCTGGGCTTGCCTGGTCAAGGCACATATGGGAGTTGATGCTTCCTGCTTCTCCCCCTTTCTCTCCCTCTCTCTTGATTTCTCTTTCTCTCTCTAAAATGAATAAAGTCTTTGAAAATATTTTTTAAAAATAGCCTGACCAGGTGGTGGCACAGTGGATAGAGCGTCTGACTAGGATGTGGAGGACCCATGTTTGAAACCCCAAGGTTGCCAGCTTGAGCGTGGGCTCATCTGGTTTGAACAAGGCTCACTAGCTTGCACCCAAGGTCTCTGGCTTGAGCAAGGGGTCACTTAGTCAGCTGTAGTCCCCTGGTCAAGGCACATATGAGAGAGCAATTGGTGAACAACAAAGGTGCTGCAACAAAGAACTGATGCTTCTCATCTCTCTCCCTTCCTGTCTGTCTGTCCCTATCTGTCTCTCTCTCTGTCCCTGTCATACACCCCCACACACAAAAAATATATATATTTTTAATAAAATAAAATATCTCTACCTCAGTTAGGAGAGGCCTTGCATTTATTTGAAAGATAAGAAAGAACATTATAATGTATTAAGGAGTGAGTCAAACAGCTGCTCAAGATTTTAGACAAGAAAGAAAACCCCATGGGAGGAGATTGTCAGAGTTCAGCCTTTTTGTAAAGACAGAGCTTAATCTAAATCTTGAAATATGGGAGAGACTTTTGTTTTCTCATACATTAACTGAGGCAGAGATGGATTAAGTTTGGTTGAGGCCTCGGGCACAGAAGAAAATATTGGGCTCTTTAAAAAAAAGAGAGACAAGGAAAATAAAAATACATGTTAACTATATTTTTAAATAAATAAAAAATATTATGTACTATTAATGTTCAAATTGCACATATGAAACCAAACTAGGTATCATTAGAAAAAAGTGTAAAGTTGTGGTTTTGTGGGGCCCTTCCAAAGTCGGGGCCCTGGGCACACGCCAAGTGCACCTGCCGTTAAATCCACCTCTGACCTGAGGCTAATCATAGTAACTACATCACTGGTTCATATGAAGACCACAGTGTTAATACTTAAGCTTCTGGACAGAATCTGGTTTGTAAACTGAGAGAAGATGAAGCCTGTCTTAATTACTAAGCTAAGAACTTCTTAATTGACTTTTTTATTTCTGTAACCTGTAATAATATGTAACATAAAATAGATGCCCAATAGATATTTGTTGAATGAATTATGAAATGATAGTGTATCACTGATACATTTTGAGATAGAGAGTACAAGACAGTTAAATTATCTGAAGATAAAATTGAGATTTATATTAATCACTAAGCTTCAGATATTTGGATGTATGTTTAATAAAAGCAGAGGCAAGATCTCTTTTGGTAGTGAGGATTAAAGGTAGATCTATTGAGATTGCTCTGATGCTTGTTACCTAGACTCTAAGATTCTAAAGTTTGAGAATTTACTTCAGTTACCAACTGCAGCTTATCTGGGTCTTTCACAAAGTATTTGCTGATTGATAAGACTTGGACTCGATACAAAGAAAGAATTACATTAGAGGAAATAAAATGTATATTAACAGAAGCTACAAAATCCCTTCTTTAGGCGTCCCCAAACTACGGCCCGCGGGCCGCATGCAACCCCCTGAGGCCATTTATCCGGCCCCCCCACCGCACTTCCGGAAGGGCCACCTCTTTCATTGGTGGTCAGTGAGAGGAGCACTGTATGTGGCAGCCCTCCAACGGTCTGAGGGACAGTGAACTGGCCCTCTGTGTAAAAAGTTTGGGGACCCCTGGTTTGTTCTGTAATTTTATATAAATGGAGGGATGCATCCACTCTTGCCCTCTTGGAAATTTAATTAATATTTTAACAGATTTTAATAAAAGCTGATAAATCTCTTTGTACTGCCAAGACCACGTTATCACTATAAATCACATATCTTGATGCTATGCGGATAACAAGATGCAGAAGTTAGGGAGTATCCTGATATCTGTTCTTGTAATGAAGCTTTGAAAAGAGCCAGAGAATAGCACATTCATCAACTAAAGCACTTATGATTAAATAATGCAAAGATATTTTCTTGCAGAACAGTTTAGTAATGAAAATTCACTTATTACCAGTGTAAGAAACCAAAAGTTCAGTGCATGGCATTTAAGGTCCCATAATTTGATGAAAGCTTTCTGTCCACTCAACTTTGTCAAATGCTGTGTGCGTGTAGGCCCAGGCCATGTTCAACTCATCAAGGTTCTTGGAACTGACCTTTACTTATTTACTTTATGCTTCCTCTTTCGCCACTTCCTCCTTCATGCATGGATCTGCCTGTGAATCAGACTGGTGATTTGCTTTAGCAATTGCTCAGTACATTTGTTCCACAGATGCTCACTGGAAACCTTTAGTGTGTAAGTCACGATGCTTGGCAACATGGGATATAGAAAAACGAATGAGACAATTTGCTGCTAAAGAGCTTATAATCAAGAAACTCCCTCACTGAATACATGTATTTGATTTACTAGTACTTATGCTGCTGCTTAAGAAATGTCTTGAGTTGGTAGATACTTCATACATATGTATGGAATAAGGAATGAATAATTAAAAATTACCATCCATCTGAACTGAGGATGGATTTTATTTTATACTCTTAAAAGAATCAAATCATTTTATATGATTTTATTTTATACTCTTAAAAGAAAACAAAACACATTTTTTGGTCTTTGAACAACATGCAATACAAACTTATGTCTGATTAGATTGCACAAACATTCAATGATATCTTGTTATATGTGTTTCAAAAATAAATAACTTTTTAAATTGTTTTCATTGAATTGAAGTGCATTAACAATTAATTTTCTTATGCTGTTTCTAGGAATAAAGGGCTAAATTATTTGAGTGGGAATCACTCATCAGTTAACTATTAATACAATGGCGTACTGTCATGCACTCTTACTGTAAGGTCATTGTATCAGTGCAATGACTCAGTCTTCCCTGCTATTTAAAAATTAGAATGTGAAGAGTTACATCATGCTCTTTCAGGAGCAATGTGTCTTCTGATGAGTATCTCTCTTAATCTGAACAGCAGCTAAAAGAAGTTACAAGATCATCACCTTCGTTCCTTTCTCGTAGGTGGGTCTCTTGTTGAAAAACAGTAAGAAATTCTGTGTACCTTTAGACTGGTGAGGTAGAATAAATACCTATTCTTCTACCTGCAGGGCCAATAAATACTGTGGAGAAACCAGCAGCAGCTAATATCTGGGCTATTAGGGAGAATGACTTCGAGTGGAGAGTATCAATAATGACTTTCTACTAAACATGGCCATCTCCACAGAGGAATAGAGCCATACAAAAGGGAGATTATGACCCAGGAAGTTTTTACAATACCCAGTATCAATTGAATTCGAATTTCAAAATCTAGTATTATCTCTTCCCAGGTGTTGTCTTTTTGTGTGTTGGGGTGGCCAAGGTAGGGAGGGGTAGCAAAAGATAAAGAATTTAAAAGGTCTACTTGCTAGCATGGGAATTTTTTCCTGCTGTCAAAGACTTATTAAATCCCGCTTTGGATTTTTAGATATGATTCACAGGAAAGGTATCACAGAGCACATTCCTTTATAGTGGCCCTGCTATCTCAAATCATTTTGAACTGTAGTGGGGCGACTAAAGAAGTTAAAAGCACATTCAGTCATGTCATTATAATCCAACAAGAAAGTCTCATTTAAAAGTAGGAAACCTTCCAGGTATTAGTCAAAGCATTTTTATCAAAACACCTTGTTCATTGTGATATGGTAAAGTAAATCAGATGTAGACACAGGCAATATTTAAATCTCACTGAGACAAAATCCCACAACTAAGTGCAGTGCAGATGTAATTTTAAGAAGTAGGATATTAAATGTTGCATATCTTCTGATCTTTAAAGTGCAATGGCTAAATATGTGGCCTATTTAATTCAGAACACCTTTGCATGCTCTCTGTGAGTGGTGAATATATTCCAATCTTTATTTAACACAGTTTACAGAATAGCTCTTGGACTTTAGTATGCCTACAAATTACCTAGGAAGCTTGATTAAAATACAGATTCTTGGGCTATTCCCCTAGAGACTAATTATTTTTGGAAGTTGCTGAGACATCTATTGTAGTAACAAGCAACCAAATACTGTTAACGTAGGTGGCCCCGACATCATATTTTTGGGAAACTGACTTCACATATTGAAAAGTGAAAATATGTTAATCACTGAAGTTACAAAATATCCTTTCTTTTAATCTAGAGCAAGAACAGATTGTATCTTTTTTAAATTAAATAACAAAAAAAAATATGTAGTATTTAAATCTGTCTGAAATAGAAGGGTTCAAACCCTGGCTCTAGTAGGTCTCACAGAGTTTTGGCAGGATCAGATGAGATAGTGTATAGATTAGTAATTTGTAAAAGTTTTGGCACACTTGCATATTATTGCTTATCTGAGGTTACCCTGTTACCCTCAAGTCTCCCATTCATCACCTGCTTCCATTCATTTCCTTTTATCCTGATCCTTTTATATGAATCATTGACAGCACAGTGATGATCAGTTCTATTCCATATTACCTTTTACCAACTCCTACTAAAACTCCCCTGCAATGTTTTATTTTTCATTTTATATTCCTTCTGATATTTTGAGCAGCAGTTGGTTTTTTTTTTTTTGGTTTTTTTTTTTTGTCAAAGCCAGCACTAGATTCTGGTGATGCAAAGTAGTATAAAATATGACTTTCCCCTGAGCAATTAATTTATTCTTATTAATACACCTACAGGAAAGGGTTTGAATAGAATCCTGCAAATACATATTTGGTTCTAAATCTTACGTGACAAGAGCGTCTCTGTCTTGTTCATTGACTGGAAAATTAATTCTTGGAATTGCAAATAGTCAAGAAATCATATTGCCTGATTTGTTCATTATAACTATCTCCATTTTCCATTAATATCTTTATTTTGTATTTCAAGCAATATAATTGGGTAGGGTGGGCACCTTGTCAGTTCCTTGGAGGAAATAGTTTGGAGTCAGTATGATCTTTCCATATTTTCTCAAATTTCAAGAGATACTTAACCACACTATATATATATACATACTCCCACATTCTGAAACAAAATAGATGTAGGGCTTTTTATTTATCTTTCACCTAAAAGTCATGGTTTCCTCAAAGAATCCCAATGAATAAGCTTGACTGCATCAATTATAGTCTTGTGTGACACCATGGGCCTAAATTAGCCTATGAAAAGAAAGCATGTGCTATAAATATCACAAATGGGGTTCTACTATTTTTAAGTTTCTCTGTGTGCTGTTGTATCGTTTTAAAAATAAATGAATAATTAATTTAATCATAAATCCAATTATCTTAAAACGTGAGCTGTCAGTTGTTTAGAAAGGGCAGGCTGTGCTATCAGCACTCAATTAATATGCACATCTTCAAAACACTTCTGATTTTATTTTCCCTCAGCAGCTTCCAAGTCATTAAATTTCACAGGCTGGTGATGTTATATTTATTGAAATTCTTTTTATTCATACTTCATAGACATTAAAGTAGAAAGCTCCTTCAGGGGCTAAGCAGTTGAATCAAATTACACTCTACCTGCTAGTTGGACAGGACATGACTCTATTCTAGAACAGAAGGATACTATTTCTAATCGGGTTCCAAAAATTATTATTTTCCTTGGGTGTATGTATGGTTATTCCTTGGCTTAGAACAACACCTTCTTCAGAAGTTTTTACTGAAAATATTTGACCATAACAATAAGTTGAAAAAACATAAGTTGCAAAAAACATTGTTAATGACTACAGAAAAATTGTTAAAGCAAGACAATGATAACTTGATAAGAGAGGTTAAAGAAGTCCATATGAGGCTGGAGAATAAGACCATCTAAAGTATGCATTATTTATTGAGAGGGAATTGTGTCACCTTGGTTTAAATTATGTTAATAAACTAAAAATTAACTGGAAAGATATAGTATTGATACAGAAGTGCTGAGTGTGCATAGTATCCCCTTTATGAAGGATTAGCATTTTAAAATTCAAAGCTAATTTTATTTCTGGAATTTTCATTTATTCCACCTTACTATTTTGACTTCTAGTATATACAAAAGGCTTTACACTCATGCACCCATACAGCCATGTATTCATAACATTATGATTTTGTCCTCACATTAATTTTCTGAAAAAGAAACTTAATTTTCTGTTGCACAGACTGGGTGACTGACACCTCAGGAAAATGAAGTGACTTGTGCAGCAGAGGCAAATTTTAGAGTGAGTCTGAGGATAAAATGTCCCCTGCATTTACTATGCAGAGTAGGAGACATTGGTGTCTTTTCACCTAGACTAATATGTGCTTAACTGCAATAAGCATCCTCTAGTTTCTGGAAACAGAACTGTACAGCAAATGTTCTTCAGGACCCGAGCAGAGTGATGAGCACCGTAAGTAAAATATTAGGTTAAAAATTTTTTTTTAACTTGGCTTTCCATGAGCTATGTTGAGAATAGATCAGGATAGATTCATACCTTCCCCCAAAACTTTTTTTTCTTTCTAAAACAGAGATGTGACCATATATATATGATATATATTTTTCCCCTAAGATCTTGTTCTCTATCGATGTATATGATTATGTAATCATCAGTTCATTTAAATATTAGTTTATTAATCTTGATGGAACATCCTTTCATGAAATAATAGTACAAAATATTTTATAAAAATTGCCATGCTAAATGCTCACCAGGGTATTGTGAAGGACTTTTTCAGTAGTTTATTTGGGTTATCCCATGACAGAACAACAACAACAACAAAAGAACAGCTAGATGATTTCTGTCCAGCAGAAAAAATGCATATCTAGATATGATTCAAATTTCTCAAAGGAGAACTCCAGCATTGTCTAACATAAAGAAGGAAAAATAGGGAGGAAAACAAGTGTGGAAAGAAAGAAGAATGAAGGAAAAGTTGTGCCATACATGTTGCCATATCATATTTTTATTGTTTTCATGTATGAGTAAGAGATTTAATAAATGATGCTGGAGAAATGAAGTTGAATTCTCCTGAAAATTAATGTAGTGCCAATCCACATCAGGGACACACCAGTCACTAGACACCAACCTGCCGCTAGAGCTGTGGTGATTGGAGGAAGCAGCATCTCTAGTACCTGGTGTAAGCCCTAGGCTGAGAGAAGGAGAAGCCACAAGGCTCTGCAGGCCCGAGAAGTCAGGGAGCTGGCAAGCACAGTGCAGCCACAAGGATGGGAATGCATCCCCGGGTGCTATTTAGGTCATTCTGATATTTTGGTTACTGAGAAGAAAAATGTCTTCTCTTATAACCGGCATGTTATTGTCAACATTTTTCCTTCTTCTTCTTCTCCCTCTGCTACTCATTTGCCTCCAACAGTTTCAGGCCCTTGGAGGCTGGGGAGCTAGCTGTCAGGTACTAAATGAATGGTGTGTCCTTAAGGGAGAAGTGAGAAGAGCAGTTGCTCTGCATGAGCAGGAATGGTTCAGCCTCTCTCCTTCACTGCACTGCTCAGGGCATGTGATCAGGGAGTCACAAATGATGGGGTACCTGGTGACACAATAAAACAAATCACCAGCAGAAAACAAATTTGTGAACAATATGTCAAAGATGCTTTTATACCGTAAGAGCAAGAAACCCATTAAATGAAATAGATTATGTGCTGCCAGGGCTATGACTCACTGTCCTATTTATTGAAATAGGAAATATTTTGGAGTGAACGAAACAATAGTGTGATATGACACAGAGAAGCTCCAAATAATATATATATATATATTTTTTTTTCTTTTTACTAAAGTATACATATTCAAATTGAAATACTTTAAACAATACTCAGTCAAGTACATATTAAAATAGTTTAAGTATGAAAGCGATAATCTCTAACAAAGACCAAAGCCCCAAGAACAGATGTTTCTTATCACCTATTGTCACCCCTCCATTCTTTTTTAGGTTTTTTTTTTAAAATGTTGTTATTTTCTTTTTTAAGATTTTATTTATTCATTTTAGAGAGAGGGGACAGAGAGAGAGGCTGAGAAAGAGAAGGGGGGAGGAGCAGAAAGCATCAACTCCCATACGTGCCTTGACCAGGCAAGCCCAGGGTTTCAAACCGGCAACCTCAGCGTTCCAGGTCAACACTTTTACCCACTGCACTACTGCAGGTCAGGCACCCCCCCTATTCTTACTGTAAGGAATTAAAATTAAATTTCAGATTATTTATGGCAAGTGCTTGGGAACACTGTTATGGAATCCTACATTTATTCCTTCATTTCTTCAGTGAGGATACATCTGAGGACTTCTTTGCTCCCAGCAGGAGAGGCATAATTGATTAATAAGAAACATGTTCCTGGGCTCATGAACCTATGCCTGGTAGAATATAAGTTAATATATATTAAATACTTTCATAGTAAAACTTCTACATGTATTATCATGCAGCCCTTACAACAGTCTTATAGAATAGGCATTCCTTCCATATTTTGTACATTAGGCAAATTAGAATTAGAGATAAGTAACTTGCCCAAAGTCGCAAGCTAAAGCATGGTTAAGCCAAACTTGGGAAGTGACCCAACTTACTTCCCCTGATCTCTTTTGACTATCCCATGCCACTAATTCCCACATTCGAGAAAGAAGTGTTCACTAACATTCTTGACCTAGAAAATTCTTCCATAATTTATTTTTAATTTCTTGAAATCACTTTCTCTGTGTGGACACAGCTCATATTCCTTTAGATCCACTCTCCTCCTTTTCCAGACTGCCTGTAAGATTAGTACAATAAAAATATCAGAATCTTATTCATATAACTCATCAAAATTAAAAATGTGAAGAATACTCGCACAATAATTTTATTTCTTTTTTGCTTTGGGCAATGCTTCTTTCTCTATGCTCAAAACTACAACAGTACCCCTCACCTGTAAAATTGAATATATTTATTATTTAGAGTTATTATTTAGAATTATTTAGAGTTTTCAAATTGCAAGTTTATTAATTGGTAAATAACAATTATTTAAAATTTAATATGGCCACGTTGAACTTCATATGCTTTTAATCTGCAAAATGTTTGCAAATATATTACCTAAATTAATCTTTACAAGAATAATTGTTTGATTTAACACAACCATTTTGGAAATAATTTATGTGTTTGCTTTTTCTACCTTCTTCCTCATTAAACAAACTTATTCTAATTAGTGTGCATAGTCCAATGAAAAGAATTAGGAACTAACAGTCCAAAAAATAAATAAATGTACATTTTTTGAGGAAAACTTTAGAAGATATGAACAATGTATACAGGTTTCAATAATTTTCATTTAGGTTTCTATTTTAATACTAATGAAACAATGCATCATCAAAATAAAAAGCTAAAAATCCTTTCATAGATCATTACATTGATTTCTCTGCCTCCTGAAAAATAGTTCTTTATTTTTCACTTTTATTTACCTGTTATTTTCCTCTGATCAGCCCCATTTAATAAAAGAAATAAAATTAATTTAAAATTTAAAAGCCCAGACTTAATGTAATTTATACAGTGTATAGTTCTCACTTTCTCATATATGTCCAAGAGAAACAAATTGATCATAAATTAATTCTGGCATTTAAAAATCATGTGAATATATTTTCTCTTGCCAAGATATTTGAATTATATCCTATTGCTTATTTGACCAATTTTTCCTAAGAATTCAACTCAACTTCTTCTCAAAATAAATGACTTTTCACTTTAGAATAATACATACAACAAAAGAGAAAAATATGTTTGTCCTGGCTCATGTAGTACCTAAATATTTTAACCAGTCTCTGCAAATGCTAGGATTATAGCAAATTGGGGTAGAATGGTGGGTTGGGGTAAATATGGTCTTAAAAACCTATCACAATTTTTTTTTAAAGTAGATTTTTTCTTTAACATGTCATTTCAAGTAATTAGTACCATTTCATTTTTGCATTATAGGAGATATTTAAATATTATTATATACTGAACATTATAGCACTAGGTATTTTCTTTTCAGAATTACTTTCATGCTTGCTCTTAACTTATATTTTTTTGTCCAACTCTATGCCATAAGATTTTTCTAGGCCATTATATATTCCTTGAAATTATGAATTAATATCTTTTCAAATTGATGCTCCCATTATGTCTTAATTGAAGAGGTCTCTTTCTAAGGCCCTGAAACAAGTTGCTCTCAACAAATTCTAGTCCGAAAAAGCAGTTGGGTTCTACTGCCACCAAATGACTTAAATCTAAGATTGTAGTACCTTCACCAGCATGTCCGTCTATCATATACCTATGCCCACAGTGATGAATTTAACAATGTTTTCAATTAAAATGATGAACACACTTTCAAATTTAGTAGTATATAAATCCAAACAACCATCTCATTGAACTGAGTTACGTACACGTCTTCCCATTGATCTGTGAACTTCTTAAGGGTAAATAAACTATGTCTTTCTTTTTGATTCCTTTATCTATGTGCTTGTTCACAGAGGTGAGTTTACTACAAAGATGATGGAGCTTAAGTTTGTTGTGGGGTTCCTCACTTACATAAGACTTGTTGGGTAAATGAGTTTGTAAAATTTGTAATTTTTTTTAGTTTGTCCACTTTTTTTGTTAAAAAATGGCACTGGGCAGCCACGTGTGTGCTTGCCCTCAAAGCAGGGCAGTTGATTGCAAATTGCAGATTGTCCTGCTTGGGAGGGACCATTGTTTTGTTAATGTTTGCTGGTGGAGGGGTCTTTGTCGGACCAGCCAGTTTTGCAGGGAGAGCAGAGAGAATTCAGAGTGCTGAAGAAGAAGCCAGTTTTGCAGAGAGAGAAGGGGGGCAGATGGGGAGCCAGAGCTGAGGGGCTTTGGGAGCCCTACTAGGCTTGTAGGAGCCTTTGATTCCAGGAGGAACCGGAGAAATTTCTCCTGGTTGTGGAACCGGAGAACTGGTCAGGACTTTGGGAACCCTGATTTAAAGGAAGTGTTTTCCCTGTGCATTGCTCATCCGCCAGTGTGAGACTTAAAAGAATGGCCTACCATTTTTTGGCTCCACTGTTTTGTTTTGTTTTTACCGTCTGCCCGAATCCAATGAGAACCTGCATGGCCATGACGGCGGTGGCCGCTGGCCCTACAAGGCTATTCCAATGTCCTGGGTGGAACCTCATCAATGTAATCGTGGTCATAAGTTTTGGGGAAGTTTATAAAAGCAAGATATTCTAATTATACTACTGCATATTTTTTGTAGCTTAGGAAAATTATTAGTAATTTTTTCTTGGTCTTAAAGATGGCTCTCCAACTTTTAATGATATGACTTCACAAATCCTAGATTCTCTCTTGCTGACATATGATGAGTAATTATTTACTTCTTGTGGAAAGAATAAGTAAAAGAAAGAGAACAACTGTATTATTAATCAATATATTTTAACATTTAAAAATTAGCATTTCTGGCCCTGGCCGGTTGGCTCAGTGGTAGAGCGTCGGCCTGGCGTGCAGAGGTCCCAGGTTCGATTCCCGGCCAGGGCACACAGGAGAGGCGCCCATCTGCTTCTCCACCCCTCCCCCTCTCCTTCCTCTCTGTCTCTCTCTTCCCCTCCCACAGCGAGGCTCCATTGGAGCAAAGATGGCCCGGGCACTGGGGATGGCTCCTTGGCCTCTGCCCCAGGCGCTAGAGTGGCTCTGGTCGCAACAGAGCGACGCCCCAGAGGGGCAGAGCATCGCCCCCTTGGTGGGCAGAGCATCGCCCTTGGTGGGCGTGCCGGGTGGATCCCGGTCGGGCACATGCGGGAGTCTGTCTGACTGTCTCTCCCCGTTTCCAGCTTCAGAAAAATACAAAAAAAAATTAAAAAAAATAGCATTTCTGGCAAAAGTTTTTTACATGTCAACAAGTAATGCCAATGTGTAATGTCTCAGTTTGTGAAAGCTCTTATACAACAAATCTTTAATTGAATCCCCTTCAGATAAATTCAATTTTTCAATCCAAATGATGATATTTGAATGTTTACATCTGTGCAATTTGTAGAAAAGATAATATTACACTCAATTGTTAAACTGTTCAAAACTAAAACACACCACCTGATTGACTTGCTCATGGTCCTGCCGTGTCAGTACAAGGAAGCAGCTGAAGTCCCGACATGGAATCTACTTTCAGTTACAACATGGGACTTACAAGTGTATTTAAATAAATTAAAACATAGTCTACAAAAAAGGAATAGAATATAAAATAAAATAAAATTGATAGTGTTGTTGACCCCAAATGACATGTTTCCTTTTTTCTTTTTTTTTTCTTTCCTTCCATCTTTCCTTTTCTTTGTCCTTTTCCTTTCTTGATGCAGGTGTTTAATATTATTCAACTGCCATAAAGGTAAAGTTTTTTTTGAAAACTGAACCTAACCTCTACTAAACACAAGATGAAAATGTGGCTGCTGGTTAGTCACCTTGTGATAATACCTTTTACAGTCTGTCTATCAGGTAAGAAATATCCTTTGCATATTCTCCATAAGTTATGTCAAAATAATCAATGTTGTCTGTCTACTTCATTAAATCTGGTGTAAAAAGTTAGAATTAATATTTTCTTTTGACAGTTGAGTCAGACAAATAAATTAATATATATAAAAGTTGACCTTATTTTTAAAATTGACATTCAATTAAAATTTCACAAGAGTTAGTCTGTGTAGTGGTGTACTGATAAATGTTTATAATCTGTATCTCTAGGAGGGGGGAAATCCCTGGTGTGTAGCATTTGTCAGTTCCTGGGGGGGAGCCAATTTCAATTTGAAGTCATTTAATGTGATTTGGAAAAGATAGTTAATGCTTCACCGCTGTATAGTAGTTTCACTATACAGAGACAATTGACTTTAATAACCTCGTTAGCATAAACGAAAGTAAAATGCAATAAAAATACTTAATACTTGGTTTTAAGCTTTTGTTACCTTTGTTCTTTATTTATTTATTTGTAAGTTAATATTTAATTTTTATTACTGGCTGGTCTGTTTTATGAAAAACAATTTCAAAATAATTTACAAAGATTAAGGAACATTAAGAATAACAAAGCAGTTTTAAGAATGCTGTACTTTTAGAATAAGCAAATACTATATTTCTGTCTTTCAAAGACAAGTATGAAGGATTCAGAAATCTTTCCTATAAGGAGATTTACATAATATTTCTCTCAAAAGCAGTATATTTTCTAACAATCAGTCTTTTAATACCTTCATTTCAATTACCTTAACTCTGAGTATTTGTTGAGTTTAAGAAATAGAATTTATCACTTACTTATCAGTCATCATTTGATGCTTAATGATGAATTTATGGATATCTTATTGTCTCTTATTTATTATTAAGAAAATAAAAAATGCTATTTTATTTTATTTTAATTATTATGATGATGACTTAAGGATCCAAAAAAATAATTTCTTTAATATTTAAGTATTTTAATAACATTAATATAACTACAGAAATTACACACACACATATACATATAATTATATGCATATATACATATATTATGCAAATATAATAATGAACATTTTTGTGGTAAGATTATTGTGGCTAAGACTTATTTTTGTGAATGAAATAGAACAAAAATAATTTTATTATATTAAATATTCCTACTAATTTTGTTGACCATAAAGTTTAGCACCACAGCTATAAAATGCAAAGACAAATATCTGCGAAGATATGATGATACTATAACCTGAATAGTAAAGGCCTAATAATCTCATTCCATTAATTAGTATCTCAGTATTTGATCAATGTTTAAAAAACCACAACTCAAAGAGCAGCTTTGGGATTAAGTTATTTTTTCTTTAATTTTAGAGTTTACGTGGCACAGAAGGTATGGTCATGGAGGTAAGTTGATGAAAGGGAAATTTTAAAAATAAGTTTCCTCAAGTGAACCATATTTCACCTCTGCTTTAAGTTACTAACTCTATAAACTTAAAGGCAAATGGTTAAATGTTAGATCACTTGGAAATTTTGTAAGATGTTTTATCTGGACTCATTAAGACGTTTGAAAGCCAAAATTAATGAATGGATACAACACAAACAAGTATCTTATTAAAGCAATGATTTTCAACTTTTTCCATCTTGTGGTACACATAAACTATTTACTACAATTCTGGGGCACATCAAGAAATATACTTTTATCTGAACTCACAAAATAAGTACAATTTTGATTCATTCTCTAAAAATTCTTGGGGAACACTGGTGTGCGCACTGTGGCATGTGGTTGAAAACTGCTGTCTTAGAGGTCTGTAGCAGATGCAAAATTTTCAGTACGACCCGTTGAATTTCCTTTATTTTTTGTAACAATTCTATGCTACTAAATTTCAAAACAATATTTTAAATATTGTAAAAGCCTAAATTATTTTTGAATGGTCATTGCTCTGCTGTGAGAGAAATACGGGTAATGAACTGGGAACCTTAAGATTCAGTTTAATTAGTGTCCAAGATGTTGCAAAATTTATTGTTTGTTACTATTCTCTTATTTTATTTATTTATTTATTTATTTATTTATTTATTTTTGTATTTTTCTGAAGCTGGAAACGGGGAGAGACAGTCAGACAGACTCCCACATGCACCCGACCGGGATCCACCCGGCACGCCCACCAGGGGCGATGCTCTGCCCACCAGGGGACGATGCTCTGCCCCTCCGGGGCGTCGCTCTGCCGCGACCAGAGCCACTCTAGCACCTGGGGCAGAGGCCAAGGAGCCATCCCCAGCGCCCGGGCCATCTTTGCTCCAATGGAGCCTCGGCTGCGGGAGGGGAAGAGAGAGACAGAGAGGAAGGAGGGGGTGGGGTGGAGAAGCAGATGGGCACTTCTCCTGTGTGCCCTGGCCGGGAATCGAACCCGGGACTTCTGCACACCAGGCCAACGCTCTACCACTGAGCCAACTGGCCAGGGCCTTGTTTGTTACTATTGACTGCAATTAGCAACTCTGTTTAGACTCTACTTCAACCACTGAACAATTCTAGCCAGAAATAGAAGTCGTATGACATAGTGGAAAAAAACACTGCCTAGGGTAGGGCCATACTGGATTTGCATTTTCAGTTTGGTAGTTACTCACTATGTTAGCTTGTACAAGTTATTCATCTTCTATGAACCTCAGCGTTCCAGTATATAAATGTCACAGGATTCTTGTGAGTACTTAAAAACTAAAATAGAATATGACAATAGCTTCTAGCACAGTGACTGCATAATAGGTGCTCAATAAACATAATAAAACGGGTAATTTATACAGTCATTGCTTAGTGATAGGAGAATGAATACCCAGGAGGACTCATTGGATAACCTCTGCTACTGCCTACATGATATAGCTGGGATGTTCACGCGCCAGAGTGAGCCGGGGAACTTCCACTGTATATGGCTATAAGGATCAAGCAAAAGGAAAGACTTCGCCTAAATTCCACCAAAGCTATTTTTGTTTCTACCTCGTGAGTTGAAAATCACTACCAGTATCCTATATGAAGATCAGTCAGCTATGTTACCTGACTTAAAGAACCTTAGCATATAATAGGGAATAAGAAAAGTTAAGTAATAAGTTGTAAGAAAAGCATAATAAGTACTTTAAGTAACTACAGTGGTACCTTAAGACATGAATTTAATTCATTCTGTAACCAAGCTTGTAAGTCTAGTCAACTTGTATATCAAACTGCCAATACTGGACCTGTGAGCCAGTGTGCCAACTAGCGGCAGCTTCCCAAATCACGACTTGTATCTCAGAATTTCGCTCGGATCTCAAACGAAAATACGGACCGAGTTGCAGCTCATGTCTTAAAAAATTAATATGTTGGTCTGTTTGTATCTCAAGGTACCACTGTACTTTGAGTTAATTAAGGAATATTTAATAATGGTGGTAGTAGGTAAGCATTTCAAATGTTAGAAGTGGAGCTAATCTGAGCAGAAGTGGCATAAATAAAAGTACAGAGGTGGGTAAATATGCCTGTATGAGGTCAGCATTTTAAAGAACACTTGTGCCTGACCTGTGGAGGCACAGTGGATAAAGCATCATCCTGGAACGCTGAGTTCGCTGGTTCAAAGCCCTGGGCTTGCCAGGTCAATGAACATATGAGAGTTATAATCTAATGAGATATATTTTATTATTATCCCCATTTTACGGAGGGTAATATTAAGGCTTTGAGAGGCACTGTTAAACACTTACTAAGGCAAGATTTAAATGGTAAATTAAGGAAAACTGGAGCAAAGCTCTCATCCTCAAGGTTGATGTTAGAGCAGACAAAATGTCTCTATGACATTTTCCTTAAACTCTCTTAAAAATAAAGTGGAGAAATGAACCATAGTTTTGACCTAGCAAAGATATTACAGTGACCCCATGTAAGAATATTCCTGCTTTCTAGCTGTACATTAATTCTTTTGGACATAGAACTCTTAGCTATGTTCTGTAAATGCTGCCACATTGATGGCACAGAGTGAGTCTCATCTCCTCATCTGGCTGTGAGGTGTCACTTTTCCTGTCTAGAGAGGGTATACTGTGAGTACTGTAAGTGGAAATAGGGTTCTTCCGTGGAGTCACAAGAAAAGCATTTCAAGGCCCATGCATAAGAGGATGAGGTGTAGTGATAAGTGGTAAGAATTATTGGAGCAAAAACAAAAGATGCCCCTATGTGCCTAGTGTTTCATCCATGATCAGATGGCCCAGCTTTGTCTCCATCTCTGGGGCCAGAAGCCAGCACTTGCCCTCACTAGCCCCAGAGGACCAGGGCCAAGAGGTGCAGCACTTCCCTGCGTCTCATTTCCCCATCTGCACATTCACTGCCAAGGCTGTACATGGACTGTGACCCATGCGGCACTTGGACCCCTGTTTGTGTTCATGTGGCTGCTACAGAGAGAGCATGTGAAAGAGCAAACCTTGGGCTTTTGTTAAGCTTTGATCTCATCATCTCGGGCTTGGGAAAGAATGTGCATTCTTTCAAACTAACCAACCACTTTCCTGGCTCTTTGCAGGCTGTGCTGGGCCCTACTCTTATCCAGTCCCTTTCCTGGACCTTTTGGGGTTCTGTATTCCTTAACTAATCTGATCCTCTCCCCAGGGTAGACAGCTCCCCTGTGTTGTCACCATCTTAGCTTCTACTGCACATGCCTCAGAGGGAAAATTTCCCCTACTATCTTATTCCACCCCACACAACCCTCCCGGCACCACCCCTATTGTGTTGTCCAGAAGAACAGGCTGGTTATCCCCTGGGGACATGGAAAGCTGGCCCTTCCTCCCTACTGCAGATTAGTGCCCATTTGGCAAAGGATGTGTCCTTCGTCTGGGGTATCTGAAGCTGTAACTTCCAGACTTAATCAGTTTCACTTTAGTCAGTTTTGTTCCCTTCTTTTTTGTTGATATCTAGCTATCTATGCTAACACCAGGAATAACTTTCTCAACATGTATATTTCTGTGATGGATTTTAAACCAGTTGCCATATTCATGTAAATTTTTTTTTTCTTTTTCTGAAGTTGGAAACGGGAGGCAGTCAGACAGACTCCCGCATGCGCCCGACCGGGATCTACCCGGCACGCCCACCAGGGGGCGATGCTCTGCCTATCTTGGGGCGTCGCTCTGCCGCAATCAGAGCCATTCTAGAGCCTGAGGCAGAGGCCACAGAGCCATCCCCAGCGCCCGGGCAAACTTTGCTCCAATGGAGCCTTGGCTGCAGGAGGAGAAGAGAGAGACAGAGAGGAAGGAGAGGGGGAGGGGTGGAGAAGCAGATGGGCGCTTCTCCTGTGTGCCCTGGCTGAGAATCGAACCCGGGACTTCTGCACGCCAGGCCGACACTCTACCTCTGAGCCAACTGGCGGGCAAACTTTGCTCCAATGGAACCTTGGCTGCAGGAGGGGAAGAGAGAGACAGAGAGGAAGGAGAGGGGGAGGGGTGGAGAAGCAGATGGGCACTTCTCCTGTGTGCCCTGGCTGAGAATCGAACCGGGACTCCAGCATGCCAGGCAGACACTCTACCACTGAGCCAACTGGCCAGGTCCCCATATTCATGTAAATTTATTGATTGTTTTAAATGTTGCTAAGTACCAGAGCTGGTCACATGTTTAGGGGAAAAATGGCCCAGGAAAAGAACTAATTTCCCCAGAGGATCTAGAAATCCATTCATTTTGCTGTTCAAAACTTGTTGAGCACCTATTTTCTTGCAAACTGCTAGAACAGCTCGTTAAGAAGAGTATTATACCAAAATTACAGAGATAGCCACCTGTCCCCAAACATTTACAATTTAATGAAATACAAAATTATATTAATAATTACACAGGCCCTGGCCAGTTGGCTCAGCGATAGAGCATCGGCCTGGCGTGTGGGGGACCCGGGTTCGATTCCCGGCCAGGGCACATAGGAGAAGCACCCATTTGCTTCTCCACCCCACCCCCTCCTTCCTCTCTGTCTCTCTCTTCCCCTCCCGCAGCCAAGGCTCCATTGGAGCAAAGATGGCCCGGGTGCTGGGGATGGCTCCTTGGCCTCTGCCCCAGGCACTAGAGTGGCTCTGGTCGCAGCAGAGCGACGCCCTGGAGGGGCAGAGTATCGCCCCTTGGTGGGCAGAGCGTCACCCCTGGTGGGCGTGCCGGGTGGATCCTGGTCGGGCACATGCGGGAGTCTGTCTGACTGTCTCTCCCCGTTTCCAGCTTCAGAAAAATACAAAAAAAAAAAAAAAAAAAAAAAAAGAATTACACAACAGCCTGACCAGGTGGTGGCACAGTGGATAAAATGTCAGACTGGATCGTAGAGGACCCAGGTTCGAAACCCTGATGTTGCCAGCTTGAGCGTGGGCTCACCAGCTTTAGTACGGGGTCACTGACTTGAGCCCAAAGGTCCCTGGCTTGAAGCTCAAGGTCACTGATTTGAACCAGGGTCACTGGCTTGAACAAGGGATTCACTGGCTCTGCTATAGCCCCAGGTCAAGGCACATATGAGAAAGCAATCAATGAATATCTAAGGTGCTGCAACAAAGAATTGATGCTTCTCATCTCTCTCCCTTCCTGTCTGTCTGTCCCTATCTGTCTATCTGTCTCTCTCTCTGATTCTCTTTGTCTCTGTCGAAAAAAAAAATCACACAATAGTTGTGTTAAAATCATAAACTGGATAGAGAGTTATGAAAACACATTATGATGACCTACTGAAGCTAGGATGGGTAAGATATGGCTTCTTGAAGGACCAAACTCTATGACTAAGTCACAAAGGATTGTACAAATATTGATAGGTGGAGAAAGTGAGATGGTGGTTCCAGAAAGAAGAAAATCATGTGCAAAGGCTCAGAGTCATGCAAATGTGACTTGACTGAAGAGCTGTCTGTAGTTAAGCATGGCAACAGAGTGCTTTGGGAGAAATGGCGAGAGATGGGCAGAAAGTATTTTAGAGATGGGCAAAACATTTTTTTGAATAAAATTCTAAATGTTTTCCTTAGGATTACAGCAGCAAAATCTTTAGTTTGAATAAAAATGGATATTCTGTGTTTCTGACATTATTTTCTAAAAATTCTTTTTAATGCTTCTAATTTTTTTTACTTATAAACCAGCACAGTGTAAAATAGTTTTGTTTTTCTTATAGTTTCTGAAGAAGACAAAGGATTTGGACCAATTTTTGAAGAGCAACCAATTAATACCATTTATCCCGAGGAGTCACCAGAAGGAAAAGTTTCACTGAACTGTAGGGCACGAGCAAGCCCATTCCCAGTGTACAAGTAAATGTACTTCACTTCCTTTTTCAGAATAGAGAGGTGAACTAAAGATTACAGATCAGCACCTATGACCCTGTACTGACAAGAAAGCCATAATATCAGGCTTTCTACAAAGTCCAGGGACATTAACAAAAATATTGCCATACTAGTTAGTTTTAAAAGCTGTTTAAGGCCCAGAGGGTAATTTTCTTAAATATATGCAAATAATTTCCTATTTCCTGCAAAGATAATGCCAGTGCCATTTGAAATGATCAATTTAAAAATTGTGTGATAGAGATCATGCTACACGTGCAAAAGGTATCTGGAGATCAGACACGTTTGAGGACAGAATATTCTTGTATGTATTAGCCTGGGTAATATACCTCCAGATGGTGGGTCATAGTCCTATATTAACCACAATTTAAAGTGTTTGCATAAATAATTCTAGAAGCAACACTTTTTTCAATAGTCTCAAATCTATATTTCAGACAACACAGCAAATTTATTAAATGTCTCCACCTACTGGAAAATCAATATAAACATTTCTTTCTGTTTTTCTGGGGTACCTATTAATATTAATAATATCAAAGATAACTTTTTAAAAAGTAACAGTGGGTTTTACTGTTTCAGAGGGCTCAGAAACATATACTTACAGTTTCTAGTCTAACGCAAAGGGTAAGATTCAAAAATTAGCCAAATGCCTATAGATTTGAATTTCCCCTATGAAATGGTTCCGTGAAGACAAAGCAAGGGACTGATAGAGAAATCGGGCTCTTGTATGTTAATGTCACCTCACTCAACTGAAGGTTGTCATTCAACAAGGTTAATTTTAATAGTATATTTTTTTCTAGGTATAAAAATGACTTTCTATTGTTATAAAAAGTTGTTATCAAAGAGAATACTACTTTCCCCCAGTTAATTCTAATTGAACTCACTTTCTCTTGCCTCTGGCTATAATCACAAAGCTATTCTTAAAACAAAATATGAAATTAGGAACAACATCACTATCCTTTTGAAGTTTTTTTTGTTTTGGGGTTTTTTTTGTATTTTTCTGAAGCTGGAAACGGGGAGGCAGTCAGACAGACTCCCGCATGCGCCCGACCAGGATCCACCCAGCATGCCCACCAGGGGGCGATGCTCTGCCCATCCCGGGTGTTGCTCTGTGCGACCAGAGCCAATCCAGCGCCTGGGGCAGAGGCCGAGGAGCCATCCCCAATGCCCGGGCCATCTTTGCTCCAATGGAGCTTCGGCTGCGGGAGGGGAAGTGAGAGACAGCGAGGAAGTAGAGGGAGAGGGGTGGAGAAGCAGACGGGCGCCTCTCCTGTGTTCCCTGCCGGGAATCAAACCTGGGACCTCTGCACGCCAGGCCGACGCTCTACCACTGAGCCAACCGGCCAGGGCCTGAAGTTATTTTTATTGTTTCAATTTCATGCAAGGGAGTGCAAGGTAAGTAGATATTTTATAAATTATCAACAAATTTGTTTTGAATATATTTGATTGGTTAGACTTAATTTCTACCATTAAGCCATACATAATAGGAGTTTATGAACATGGAAAAGTATAACCAATAGGGGCTGCAGAAGAGATCTAATCTAAGCACATCCTTTTACAGGAGAGGAAGCTGAGCCCTGAATCAGTAAACTGACTTTCTTCAGAGTGAGCGAATCACATACCCAGGATGGAAACACAGGTTTTAAAACTTCAGAGAAACATGTGATTTTTTAGTATGCATCTTTCTAGATAGGTTGATAGAGTCTCAAAAGCTATTTTTGTAGTGCTTATTCTGTGACAGTCTGTCCTTGACATTCGTACATGGAACCTTGACCAATCAGCCTCCAGGCTGAAAAGGAAGCAGCAAAACAGAAGAACTGTTACAAACAGGGTTCTAGAAACATGTGCTTCTCCTTGTCACCCTCACTGCTACCCCTTAATACACAGAGGCAGTTAGATGCTAAACTGCATAACTACAATCTTATACATGTGGATTAGCAACTCCAATACTCCCCCTCCCTCCAGTTTCATTAAGTGTCCTTAGCAAAATTTAAAAAATAAAAGAGAAGCAAAACTTTACTTGGCAAATAGATCTCTATGCAGGTCGTACAGCACGGAAGGGGTGAGGGTGAGTGTGGCTGACTCTCCACACACTTATGGAGAGAGCTAGAAGGGAGAAGTAGATGTTTAATTTTGGTATGAAGGTGTTTGCCTTTATAAGAAAAAAAATAGCTAAGGATTCAATTTGTCTGATGGAAAAGAACACTTGATGTTTTAAAAATTTACTTAATATTCAGGGCAAGCCATACTAACCTTGGTACTCATGCAGTTTGTCATTCACATAGTAGTTTTATATTCATAGCATGTTCTGTGATACTTTGTTATTCATGGAAACATTCTGAAAGGTACAGCAGGAAACTTTACCTCCCACTTATCAGCCTAAAGCAGGGGTAGTCAACCTTTTTATACCTACTGCCCACTTTTGTATCTCTGTTTGTAGTAAAGTTTTCTAATCTCCCACAGTTTCCACAGTAATGGTGATTTATAAAGTAGGGAAGTAACTTTACTTTATAAAATTTATAAAGCAGAGTTACAGCAAATTAAAGCATATAATAATAATTACTTACCAAGTACTTTATGTCAGATTTTCATTAAGTTTGGCAGAATAAATCATTATAAAACAACTTACTATAGTTAAATCTATCTTTTTATTTATACTTTGGTTGCTCCACGACCGCCCACCATGAAAGCTGGAATGTCCACTAGTGGGCGGTAGGGACCAGGTTGACTACCACTGACCTAAAGGCTTTTGTTATCTTTTCTTGTCCTCCCCACATTAACAAAGACCCCAATAAGATTGCATTTAGTGCTGTGTGAAAGAGATTACAACAATGTCATAGATGTTACTGAAAAGTAAATCAACCAATGAATTTACCTAAACACAGCAAAACACAATCATATGACATCAAAGGCAGATTCAGATCCACTGGGAGGAAGTTGAGGCAATAAACAAATATTTTAGTCAACATATTTGGGAGAAAAAAACCCAAACATAACAACTGGAACTGCTGAACAGGAAAACCCATTGCCTTGGCAAATGCTAAGCAACTTGTTAGTGGATGGTTCAAACAGAGACAATATTGCCATCAATTGGGATGGGGGCGGGGAGAATTTCACTGGGGTGGAATTTGATAGGTTTTTCAAAATGCAAAGCAAGGTTTTCCTCATTTGCTTTGAAATCACTTCCTACCTTGTAAAAATATTAAAATTGTTCCAAATGTTTGATTTATTAAGAGATAGTCTAAAATCATTAGGACTTTTTGGCAAGATTCTGACCCTATTCAGAAATGTGCCAAGCCATAAACACTGCCACCACAGAACACTATTTGACCATAGATAGCTCTTGCCTTATGACCTTGTGTAATACATGAAATCTTAAGGATCAACCTTGATACAGAATGATTATAAAATTATGCAGGTGGTTAGCTTAATTCTTTTTTTTTTTTTTTTTTTACAGAAACAGAGAGAGAGTCAGAGAAAGGGATAGATAGGGACAGACAGACAGGAACGGAGAGAGATGAGAAGCATCAATCATCAGTTTTTTGTTGTAACACCTTAGTTGTTCATTGATTGCTTTCTCATATGTGCCTTGACCATGGGCCTTCAGCAGACTGAGTAACCCCTTGCTCAAGCCAGCGACCTTGGGTCCAAGCTGGTGAGCTTTGCTCAAACTAGATGAGCCCACATTCAAGCTGGCGACCTCGGGGTTTCGAACCTGGGTCCTCGGCATCCTAGTCCAACACTCTATCCACTGCACCACTACCCAGTCAGGCAGTCAGCTTAATTGAAAACTACTTTCCACATGCATTTTAAAAATCATCTCTCCAAGACAGTTGGATTCCTGTTTCTAGTAAATTTACTTATAATGTAATCTTCATAAACATATCTGTAATATTGTATTTGTGACTTGGAAACCAAAACTCAATTGACTTTATCATTTTCAAATTGTGTGGTTGACCTCTATGGTCAGAATATGACATTTATTGAGAAAACCCTGATTTCATTCAGTTTCTTTTATTGAGAAATTACTTTGAAATTGAAATAAATATAGATATATTATTTTATATTTTATTTCGGTTAGAGTAATGCTTTTGATATTTTAGATACCGTTCCTATGTATGTAAGAATCAAACGAGTGCATAGATGGGTATCATTTATAAACCATATATATCAGCTAAGAAACCAATTTATCTAGAAAATTCAATAAAATATTTGTCTTTGGGATGCTTCATGAAAAAAAGAGGAAATATTTCATGCACTTGAATGTTTACCTTTCTGTGCCTGAGTGAAATTATAAATCATGAGCCCAGAATATGCAATTATAGGATGTGAAGAAGTACCACACTGAGTCATTTATTTAATCACCTGAGTGCACAGTGAGCTCTCCCTATATTATTTTAGAATAACAATAGCCAAGTACAAAGGCCACTGTGACCTTTGAGTGACATTTACTTCTTTTTCTCATAGATGGAGAATGAATAATGGGGATATTGATCTGACAAGTGATCGGTACAGTATGGTTGGAGGAAACCTTGTTATCAACAACCCTGACAAACAGAAAGATGCTGGAGTATATTATTGTTTAGCCTCAAATAACTATGGGATGGTCAGAAGCATGGAAGCAACCCTGAGCTTTGGATGTAAGTACTTGTAACTTTGAAAAGCGCAAGTATGTTTAGGTGAAATGAAACTTAGATGTCATCATAGGAGCTCAGCAAGAAAAGAAATAAGAAGGAAGTGAAAGGGAGGGAAAGTCTTCTAGAGGAAGTGTGTCTTACTTGATTCGTAGACCTTCATTATGTTAAGAAGTAAACATTTTGGGAGAACAAAGCATCATGAGAGGTATTATAAGTACAATTGAAATAGTGAAAGATAACGTTGGAAAAGAAACTAAGGATATGTCTTGAAAGATCTTGAAAAAGTTTCTAAAAATTAGCATCAATGGAAACGTATTCTCAGTGTGGGTGATATCACTCTGAAGGGAGTAAAAGTTGGTTCTTGGGGGACAAAACATCTTATATATTACGGCATAATGGTTTGTGGCTCTCCAAAACGCAACCCTACCTGACAAAAATCTCACCCCTTAGTATGTAATATCTTTTACTGAGAATGAATTTATAATTTAATTAAATCATTTATTTTAAGTTTAAATTAAATAAAATGTTTCCTTTTGGGGGCAACTATAAAAATATTTTGAGAAACACTGTGCAAAACTAAAAGTTTGAAGTTGTTCTGAAGGACTATTGTGCATCAAGAGAGGAGCTAGACTGGATGTTCTGCAGTGTGGGATTTTATAAGTCAGCATTTAAGTCTTTTGCAAAATTGATTATAGGATGAAAATGATGTTTTAAGAGGACCCATGTGGTAGCGATTACCAGGAGGCAGGGAAACCGGGTCAGGAAGCACACTCAGAGTAAATCGGTGTGACTGTGATTAATAAACAGTCCTTGAAGAACTAATGAACCAATTGCATTGTGCTGAGGGAAAGAAAACCTTAACTAAGTATATATATTTTTGAAGAAGTCTAGTCAAAGGGCAGAAACATTCTGTTCTCCTTAAAAATGGGATGGGGGCAAATACAACCAATTTCAAGGGTGGTTGGAAGTATATATTATATATGGTTGCTTCACGTGCAGAGGTTATGGGAGCATAAGTTACCCACATTGAAATGTCAGCTGAGTGTTTGAGGACAGAAATGCCATTCAGTAAGGCATCAGGATTAGAAATGTAGATGCTAAGTGTTCTCTGGAGAAAAAAAATAACAGTTAGGATGTTTACTTTTCAGGGTTATAAATGTATTGAGAAAAACAACAGATTTTATAATTTGAGTACCGATGACAGCTAAGGAATGAGAGGTGAGGCAGGACAGAAGCAGAATGAGCCCCAGTAAAACAAATGAAGAATCAAAGAGCAGAGTATCAGAAACCAAGCAAAATGTGAGTTCCAAATTCACAGGAAATGGTAAAAAGAAGTGAGAGTTGAGGAAAAACCCAGAATCTGAAAAAGACCAAGAGAGTGGTGACCTTCACATTCCTCAGCTAGGATCCTGCCTTCCTCCCTAATTCCTTTTCCACATTGGAATCCTCCCTCAGGACAGGAAATACACCTTTCCAAAGAATCTGCTTGTCTAAGTTCTTCCTCTTCACTTATTTTCTCTGGTAGATTCCTCGGTTTGTTTGTGCCCTTTGTATTTCCAGATATTCTTATTTAGATTCTTCCTAAATGTGAAGAAAATTTTAGGATATCTTCTTCAGGGTTCTCAGAAGAGTTCTGTAGGTGTTACCAATATTCATAGGCTGAAGTTACCAACCAAATACTCCTGTAGTGTATGTAAGTACAGCATGTAAACATGGAAAATTGACTCTGATAGACTCCACCCAACCAGCTAAGGAAAAGCAGATCCTAAGAGAGTTAGTAGCTGAAAGGTCAACTTTAATGAGTATATCTTTCTATTGACCAGTCAGTGAATGCTTCCTTCTTTCTCTCATAATTAGATCTTGATCCTTTTCCGCCTGAGGAACGTCCCGAGGTCAGAGTGAAAGAAGGAAAAGGAATGGTGCTTCTCTGTGATCCTCCATACCATTTCCCAGGTAATCTTATTTTCTCTATAACTGTAAGTATCTATGAAATGAAATGAAATGGGCAAGTTTTATCTTCTTACCAAGCATGGTACCTCTGTAATTAAATTAGACTTAATATTTGCATAACCTTAAAATGTATCATGTACTAGTGGTTATAGATGCTTTCTTCCTTGGCTCTAATCACTTGGCCTTAATTGCAAACATCTATGATCATTTCTATTTATAAACAATATATACTGCTCACAAAAATTAGGGAATATTTTATCATTTCATATTTATTTTGAAGTATCCCCTTATTTTTGTGAGCAGTATATATGTTGGCTTATGTTTCCATTAATATTTCTGCCACATTGGAGAAAACATGATAGATTTTTCTACAAATTATTTCTGAAATAGAATGGTCCTGAGGAATGATATATAGTCAATCATTTTATTAAGAATTTAACATCTACAATATACTGGAAACTGTAATTAAACATAAGAAAGGATTAAAGACATAATAAATATTAATTTCATCAGGAGCACCAATCCGTAAGATTAATTATCCAATTTAGAAAGGGGATAAATTAAGTGTCATCTGTTACAAGAATTAACTTTTGAATACAGTAATTTTCAGTAATTTGATATGGCTAAAATAGAAAAAAATGAAATGCTAGCAAAAAAATGAACACTTTGTATAGCTTTGTAAAGCCAGCAGCCAGGGCCGGAGCCACTATCAAAGCAGCCTGGACCATGCAGGTTCGCATTGGATTCGGACAGTCGGTAAAGAAACAACGGAGTCAAAAGCTGATGGGCTGTCATCTTTAATTCTAGCTTGCACCCGGTGGGCAAGTAAAAAACACACACTGGGCTCCAAAACCCACTCACATTCAGTGCTCACAAAGCTACTGACTTATCCGAATTTCCTAGAATCAAAGGTTTCTAGCTCACCAGACTTATTCACCTCTGTTCCCCATCTCCTTTCTTCTCCAGCATCAAACTGCACAAACTGGCCTCTCACTCAATACTCCGCCATCTTGGCTGCTTCTCCTGGCCACATGGCCTCTTTCTGCTCTCTGCTCTGCTCCCTCTGCTCTCTCATGCTAATCATCCCAGGAACCAAGAGAGCAAGCTCCGTTCTGCCCCTATTTTATAGTGTAGAAATCCAAACCTTTAATCCAATATACAAAATAGGGAAGTCTCTAATACAAAGTCACTTCTCTGAGGCATGATTGGATTTTACCGCCCCACATCAAAAAGGTGGGACAGGCTTAATCCCAAAACCAAGCCCCAGGCTACAAGGATTCTCCCTGCCTTTAGCCCACCCCCAACACACATTAATATCACCTGGGCAACGGCCTTCACATGGGCAGCGTATCTTTAACAAAGTGAGCATAATATATTTTATCTGCCCAACAAGCTTCAATAATCTTCATTTGTTTTACTTATCAAATATCTGGAAATAATATATAAATACCACTTTTGTACACTGAAAAACTATTTTGTATTTTTTGTATTCTTATAGTCTAAGAGTATGTCATAAATTTCACTAAATATTTTCATAGAGAATTAATAATAGGCTATTATAAATAATTTTGTGTGTAATATGTTAATCTGGTATATATATATATAATTCCAATTATACATAAATTCTGATTCTTTATATATAAAATATTGGTATTTGTCTCCTATTAGCTATAAGAAAGACTATTTTTTTTCTTTTTTCTTTTTTTTTTCTTCATTTTTCTGAAGCTGGAAACAGGGAGAGACAGTCAGACAGACTCCCGCATGCGCCCGACTGGGATCCACCCGGCACGCTCACCAGGGGCGACGCTCTGCCCACCAGGGGGTGATGCTCTGCCCATCCTGGATGTCGCCATGTTGCGACCAGAGCCACTCTAGCGCCTGAGGCAGAGGCCACAGAGCCATCCCCAGCGCCCGGGCTATCTTTGCTCCAATGGAGCCTTGGCTGTGGGAGGGGAAGAGAGAGACAGAGAGGAAAGCGCGGCGGAGGGGTGGAGAAGCAAATGGGCGCTTCTCCTGTGTGCCTTGGCCGGGAATCAAACCCGGGTCCTCCGCACGCTAGGCCGACGCTCTACCGCTGAGCCAACCGGCCAGGGCCAAAGAAAGACTATTAACTGCTAAATCTAGGAGGAATGTATAGGTTCAAAATGTTATTACCATTTTCAATGACAGATAGATTAGTTCTTTTCTTTAAAGAATTACCAAAACTATGAAAAAAAATTCCTCATCTTTATAGTCTTTTCTACAGAGTAAATGAGCATAAGCATAAATAGCCAATGACTGTATTTGACCATGTTCAACACTAAATGGATAGACTTCATTCAATTATTTATTTACTCAACAAATCTCATATGAGCACTTGTTATGTATCAGGAACTGTTCATAGTATATCAGCAGTTTATAAATAAGCTCTAGGGAGAAAAGATTATGTAGGGAATGGTGGAGAAGAAGTGTTGAAGAAATAGCTGAATTTTTAAAGAGGATATTACTGAGAAGATAACTTTGAATAAAGACCTGAAGGAAATGAAGAAGGTAACAGGGCAGATGTATGAGAGGAGGCCGTGCCAGGCGTGTGCCACAGCACAGACAAAGAACTGTGGAGGAAGAACAGGTAAGGCAAGATGGCTGAAACAAAGTGATTGAGATAGTGGATAGTAAGAAATAAAGTCAGAGAGATGCAAGAGCTATATCACATAGAATCTCATAATTCATAGACATTATATCAGCTTTTACTGTGAGATTTGTATTGGAGAACTTTGAGCAGAGGAGTTACAAGATATTAAGTTATAGAAAGATGAGTCTGGCTGCTGTTTTAAGAAAAGACTCAGGGTGAAACCAGACCTGTTAAGGAAAATTGCTATAAAATGAGCAACATATGATGGACCAGGGTATTAGCAGTGAAGGTATAAAGAAGTGGTCAATATTAAAGATCTGTTTTGAGGGAAAAGGCAAGTGGACTGGCTGGTAGACTTTATATAACATCTGAGAAACACAGAAGTCAAGGATGGCATCAAAGTTTTTTAAATAAGCTCTTGAGAGAATGGAGTCTCCTTTACCTGGAGTAATAGGTGTAGACAGGTTAAGTGTGACATGCTTGTTTAGCTTTCTAATGGAGATGTAAAAAGTTGGGAGTTCTATATGGGAGTGATGCCCAGTGGCAACTTTTGAGCTGGAAATATCAGTTTGTGATTCAGAATTATATAAACTGTTTCCAAGGCTGTAGGACTGCATGTGATTACCTAAGGAATTAGTATAGATAGAAAGGGGGAAGAAGTTGTCCAAGGAACGGGCTTTGAGAATTTTCTGAGAGAAGCCTTGCAATCAGACTCTGTAGCCTGTTAATTACTGTGCTGAATTTCAGGGACAAAAACAAGGTTGGTGGAAGCTGCAAATATTTAAGTCAAATGAGTTCATTACTTCTTCATCCTGATAAAGATAAATATCCATTTGCATGTGTGGGTAGAGAGTGAGAGTGAGTGGGTGAAACAGCCGGATACTAAGTTAGTCTTTTAGCTAAATCCAAGACATGGAATTAATCACACACTAGAATCTGAGCAGTTCTTTATCTTCTTCTCTTATGTTATGAGAAGATTATGATCTCTTTAAGCATTAGGAATCCTCAATTAAAAGATAAGAATGGATTTATACTTCAGAACCATTGTGTGTGTGTGTGTGTACGTTTTTACTATCTCCATACCATAAATCCTTCCTCCTAAAAGCCGTTATATTATGGTTTGTGCTTTGTTGTTTAGAACTTCATCGGTTGAAGGTGAAAAGGAACCAGCCTTTGGGCTCTGAACCTCAAAGATTATTATTATGCTACTACTTGTAGTTGTCAAGCTCTGTTGCTCTAGCTGCTGATCTGGTAACCAGACTCAGTTCACAGTGTGTAAGTCAGTTTAGGCATATCTACGTCTTAGTTTCTTCATTTAACATTTGGTGATACCTCTTGTGCCACCTACTTCACAGAGCTTGTTATGAGTTTCAATAGTAATAAAGTATTTTAAATAGTAAAATAGATATATAATTTTACTGGATTAATAGGAAAGTAAATACAATTTAGTTAGTACATTTAATATCTGAATTCTTTATTATTAAAGTGAATAAAGAGCATCTGACTATACTAAAGATTTTTTGTTCACAATTATATAAATGTCTCTCCCATTGATGCACAGAAAAAAGATTCGGGGGAAAGTCTTATCTTCCATTACATTTTCTATGGATCTGGATGTTCTACTGCTTCCTGTCAAGGAGAAAACTTTCATTTGGATTAGCTTACTTATCAAGAATAATTAAAAAAAAAAAACAGAATTATTACACAAAAGTATATCATTACCAATGTCTATTTAATTTTATAACATTTGTTACCCAATGATTGCCTAGCACCTAGTACAGAGTAAGTGCTCAACAATTATTTGAGGAATGAAGAAGTGAAAAGGTAAAAAAAAAATGTGTTTGTTAATCAATGGATGTGTGATGCTTGCAATTTTACTAAGAGGTATATTTACCTGTTTATTAAATAGCAGTCAATAATTCATGAATATATTAGACCTCTTCAACTCCTCAACCCTAGAAAAGTGAAAACATAATGCTTTGTTTCTGGATGATTATTTATAAGTATAACCATCAGAAATTGAGTTAACACATCTCACAAAATATAAATCATGTATGTGTATATTTAGAAAGAGAATAAAAAAATTTTTCATCATTCAAAGGGTGGATTTTATCATTAACATATGGAATACCTAATAACAGACATAGGTGTGAATTTTTAAGTGAATAGGAGAGTGAGAATAGTCTTTGAGAAATAATTCCGGGCATGTTGAATATTTTCTTTAAAGAAGTCCAATATAATAAAAAGGTCAGCAGACAGGAAAGGGGGAGCACTGTAGAGATACATGAGCCCACAGTATAACTTGTTATATATTGTTTCTAAACAAGTTTAATGTATATTTTACTATGGGTATCAAAGCGCTAATTAGAAGCAATAGGGATTTTATTGACAGAGGTAAATTATGTTCTATTGAGGTCAATTAAGTAAGAAAGTTCAAACATCTTCTAAAAAGTCTGCAAGTTATTCATCCAGGAAATACTAAAGTACTTCAGTTGTATTTCAGGGAAAAATACATATTATTTAGGAAGGTTAGATAAGTGATGTATTGCAAAGTAATACAATGAAACTAGCCAAATGCCCTGTAGTTGCCCCAAACAAATTTCTCCTGTTCTAGGTAGATCCACACTCTTTTGAGGCAAAGGAAAGAAATCTCAGACATCGATCAATAAAAACAACATTTCTAAAACAGGTGCTGGCACTTACTCTACCTTAAAAAATAATTTTATAATAATTTATTTTTTAAGCCAGTCAACCAGTGCTATGAATAAAACAGGTAGTATTGGCTTTTATGGAGGTGATTAAATTTACCATCAGCATGAGGTGGGGAAAGAGAGATAAAAAGATCATTAAGTCCCTGTGAGAACTGGGTCAGAGCTTAGCTCTTGATTGCCAAAAATGAGCCTTATTCTTTAATCGGAGAGGCAAGGAAGCTACCACACCAATCTTGCAAAAGATTTTGTAGTAGTGGGGTGGAGAGGGTGGTTAGGAAGTCACTTCTGCCTCCGTATGGTTGGATGGCCTTGGGTAAATCAGTTAACCTAGTTAAACCTCAGTGTCCCTGTTTGAAAATGGCAATAGCAATTGTCTACATTTGTTTTAATGAGAAATAAGAGTGTCTAATGTGTTGCAATTATTATTTTGTCCAGGTGAATGGCTTATCAGTAGGCTAAATTTTATTAGATAAATTTATATTATTGATGTTACAAGTTCCACCAGGGCAAATACTACATCTGTCTTATTTAGCAATATATAAATTGTCCTCAGTATTTATTAAATAAGTAAAGTGAAGAATCCATGCTGGGCATTAAAAAGCCAGACCAATTGTTTATATAGTCCAAGATGTAAGTTCATACAAACATCATCACAATAATATCACTGACCTACCTTTTGTCCCTTAAAAGTTTAAATATTAAAAAATTATTTCATTCCTCTTTACACATCTGTTATAAGTGGAACACAAAACAAAATCTTAAGTTTTGGAGAAATTGAATAACACAGTGATTAAATAGACTGACCAAAGTTAAAGTTAGCCCTAAGAATTAAAATGCAGGTCTCAAAATTTATATAATTATGGAGTTTTCTGAATGCATTTTGCATGTGATGTCTTTAAAACACTGTAAAATCAGTAAGATGTTCTATCCACTGAGGAACCCAGCCAGGGCAACCTTACAACATCTTACTGATACTTCAAGGTTATGAGTTCGATCACTGGTCCAGACACATGCAAGAAGTAATCAATGAGGGCACAACTAAATGGATCAATTAAGTGGAACAACTACTTGATGCTTCTTTCTCTTTCTCTAATAAATGGAAAATTAAACAAATAAGACAAAACATTGTAAGGTTAAGGAAAACATTTTTTTCTGTATAAAAGTTTATATTTTTCCTTACCTTTTTGATATTTTAGAATTTAATTGTATCCAGAAATAATGACAAAAATATTAAGTCATGTTTTTAAGTGAAAATAGAAAAAAATGATTTCACAAATCAGACATATTTCCAGTATGTTTTAATTTGTCCTATATATCATTTTATTACTTTTTTTCATTTTTAAATTTTATTTAGAAAATTAACAGGATGGGGCTACATGTGTCTTTACATATCAATGATTCTGAGGTTTTGGGGTATATACCCATGTTCATAGCAGCACTGTTCACAGTGGCCAAGACATGGAAACAACCAAAAAGCCCTTCAATAGAAGATTGGATAAAGAAGATGTGGCACATATACACTATGGAATACTACTCAGCCATAAGAAATGATGACATTAGATCATTTACAGCAAAATGGTGGGATCTTGATAACATTATATGGAGTGAAATAAGTAAATCAGAAAAAAACAAGAACTACATGATTCCATACATTAGTGGAACATAAAAACGAGACTAAGAGACATGGACAAGAGTGTGGTGGTTACCAGGGGTGGGGGGAGGGAGGACGCAGGAGGGAGGGAGGGAGAGAGTTAGGGGGAGGGGGAGACACACAGAGAAAACTAGATAGAGGGTGACGGAGGACAATCTGACTCTGGGCGAGGGGTATGCAACATAATTTAATGACAAGATAACCTAGACATGTTTTCTTTGAATATATGTACCCTGAATTATTAATGTCATCCCATTAACATTAATAAAAATTTATAAAAAAAAAAAAATTAACAGGATGACATTGATCAATAAGAGTATGTAGTTTTCAGGTAAACATTTCTGTAGCATTTGAACTTTTGATTATTTTGTATACCCATCACCCAAAGTCAAATTCTTTGTTAAGTTTATTCCTAAGTACTTTGTTGTTTTATTGTTGCAGTTATAAAAGAAATTATTTTTTTGAGTTCCTTTTCTGAAGTTTCATTGTTTGAGTATAGAAAAGCAATAGACTTTTGTATCCTGTGACTTTATTGTATTGGTTTATTGTTTCTAATAGTTTTTTGGTGGAGTCTTTGGGGATGGAGTATATATACTATATACAGTATCATGCCATTGGCAAAAAGTAATACCTTTACTTTTTCTTTCTTGATATAAATACCTTTTATTTCTTTCTCTTGTCTGATCGCTCTGGCTAAAACTTCCAGAACTATGTTGAATAAGACTGGAGGGAGTAAGCAGCCTTGTCTAGTCCCTGATTATAGAGGAAAAAAAGCCTTACTTTTTTCCCCATTTAGTATGATATTAGCTGATGGTTTGTCAGATGGCCTTTATTACATTGAGGTACTTTCCTTCTATTCCATTTTTATTGAGTGTTTTAAACATAAAGGGATATTGTATCTTATCAAGTGCCTTTTCTGCATCTATTGATAAGATCATATGATTTTTGTTCTTTGTTTTGTTGATGGGGTGTATCACGTTGATCGATTTCTGTATGTTGAACCATCTTTGTGCTCCTGGAATGAATCCCACTTGATCATGATGTATTATTTTTTTAATGTATTGAAGTATTCAATTTGCTAATATTCTGTTTAGGATTTTTGCATCTCTATTCATTAGAGATATTGGTGTGCAGTTTTCTTTTTTTATTGTCCTTACCAGGTTTTGGTATGAGGGTTATGTTGGCCTCATAAAATGTGTTAGGATGTGTTGTTTCTTCTATTTTTTTAGAAGACTTAAAGAAGGATAGGTACCAAATATTCTTTGAATGTTTGGTAGAATTCACTAGTGTAGCCATCTGATTCTGGACTTTTATTTTTGGGAAGGTTTTTGATAGTTGTTTCTACTTCCTCCCTGCTTACAGGTTTATTTAGGTTTCCCATTTCTTCATGACTCAGTCTAGGAAGATTGTTTAGTTCTAGGAATTTATTCATTTCCTTTACATTGTTGAATTGGTTACATATAATCTTTCATAATATTCTACTATAATCCTTTGTATATCTATGATGTCTGTGGTAATTTCTCCTCTTTCATTTCAGATTTTGTTTATATGAGTCGTTCCTCTTTTTTTCATAGTCTAGCCGGTGGTTTGTCGATTTTATTGATCTTTTCAAAGAACCAGCTCTTTGCTATATTACTTTTTTCTATAGTTTTTGTTCTCTATTTCATTTAGTTCTGTTCTACTTTTAACTATTTCTTTTCTTCTGCTGATTTTGGGCTGCCTTTGTTCTTCTTTTTCTAGTTCCTTAAGGTGTGATATTAGGTTGTTTACTTGGTATGACTCTTGTTTCTTTATATAAGCCTGTAATGTTATAAACTTCCCTCTTATTACTACTTTTTCTGCATCTCAGAAATTTTGGTATGTTGTGTTGTCATTTTCATTTGTCTGTACATATCTTTTGATCTCTGCTTTTATTTCTTCTTTGATACAGTCATTTTTTAGAAGTATGTTGTTTAATTTCCACATTTTTATGGGTTTCTTTACTTTTTTATAGTTGAATTCTAGTTTCAAAGCCTTATGGTCATAAAATATGCTTGGTATAATTTCAATCTTCCTGAATTTATTGATGTTAGTTTTTTGGCCCAACAGATGATCTATCCTTGAGAATTTTCCATGTGCACTGGAAAAGAACATATAGTTTGATGTTTTGGAATGAAATGTCCTATAAATGTCTATTATGTCCATTTGGGCCAGAGTGTCGTTTAAGGCCAATATTTCTTTATTTCTTTCTTTATTTTTTTTATTTTTCTGAAGTTGGAAATGGGGAGGCAGTCAGACAGACTCCCACATGCGCCTGACCGGGATCCATCCGGCATGCCCACCGGGGGACGATGCTCTACCCATCTGGGGTGCTGCTCTGTTGCATCCAGAGCCATTCTAGCACTTGAGGCAGAGGCCATAGAGCCATCCTCAGCACCTGGGCCAACTTTGCTCCAATGGAGCCTTGGCTGCGGGAGGGGAAGAGAGAGACGGAGAGGAAGGAGAGGGGGAGGGGTGGAGAAGCAGATGGGCGCTTCTGTGTGCCCTGGCCAGGAATCAAACCCCGGACTCCTGCATGCCAGGCCGATGTTCTACCACTGAGCCAACCAGCCAGGGCCTAAGGCCAATATTTCTTTATTGATTTTCTATTTGGATGATCTATCTAAAACTGTCAATGGTATGCTGAAATCTCCAAATAAGATTGTGTTTTTGTCTGCTTCTATTTTTAGCTCAGTTAGTAGATAGATGTCTTATATATTTTGGTGCTCCCTGTTTTGATGCTTATAAAATAAGAAGTGTTGTCTTCTTGAAACAATGTCCCCTTTATCATTATGAAATGTCCATCTTTGTCTCTGGTTACCTTTGTTGTCTTGAAGTCAATATTGTCAGATATGAGAATAGCTACACCTGCTTTTCTTTCTATATTATTTGCTTGAAGAATTGTTTTCCAACCTTTTACTTTGAATCTACTTTTGTCCTTGCAGCTTAAATGTGTCTCTTGAAGGCATCATATAGTTGGGTTTTGCTTTTAGATATAATCTGCTACTCTGTGCCTCTTTATTGGAGAGTTCAGTCCATTTACATTTAAGGTACTTACTGATATTTGAGGATTTCTTATAGTCACTTTATGTTTTGGTGTCTGGTAGCTCTGTGTCTCGCTTGGTTCTTCTCTTTTTTTTCTGTCAGTTGTTTTTGTTTGGTGGTATTCCATACTTATTTCCCTTGTTTTGTCTTTTTTAAGCTGAATTTCAGTAGTGACTTTTTTGTGGGTGGTTACATTAGGTTATTAAAAGAAAAATGTTCATATGTACAAGAGTCCTTTGTCTTATGAGTGCTCCTTCACTCCATCCTCCTTTGCTGCTGCAGATATTTATCCTCTCCTCTTTTATGTTACTGTTGTTACAGATTATCCTTGTTGTTATTGTGACCTTCTTGGAGCTTTTGCTTGTAGTTTTGATATGTTTTGTTCTTTTTATTTGGTCAAGTAACCCCCTTGAGTATTTTCTGCAGTGGGGATTTTCTGCTAATAAATTCCCTCAGCTTCTGTATGTCTATAAAATATTTTATTGCTCTTTCATATTTGAAGGATAACTTTAATGGATATAGTATTCTTGGCTGGTAATTCTTCTCTTTCAATACTTTAAATGTTTGGTTCACTCTTTTCAGGCTTGTAGAGTTTCTGCTGAGAAGTCTGATGATAAACTAATGGGCTTCTCTTTATATGTTATGTTCTTCTTTTCCCTAGCTGCCTTGAAGACTCTTTTTTTGTCATTGATTTTTAACAATTTTATTACGATGTGCCTTGGAGTAGGTCTGTGTGGGTTCTTGTAACTCGGCATTCTGTTTGCTTCTTGGATTCGAGGCTCTAACTCTTTTCATAGGCTTGGGAAGTTCTCATCAATTATTTGTTTGAATAGGCTCTCTATTCCCTTCTCTCTCTTCTTCTTTTTCTGATATACCCATTATTCTTATGTTGCTCTTTCTGATAGAGCTAGATAATTCTTGTAGAGCTCTCTTGGTTTTGTTTTGTTTTTTTAATTTGTGAGTCTCACTCCTCTTCTCTCTATAGCATCTCTAGTTGCCTACCTTCGATATTACTGATTCTTTCCTCTATCTGGCTTGTTCTATTAGCTAAACTTTCTACTTCAGTTTTTAATTCATGTATTGAGTTCTTCATCTCTGTTTTTAAAGTTTCAATCTCCTTGGTGAGGTAAATGTTTGGTTCCTTTTGTTTTGTGATCTCTTTAAGTTGCCTGCCTATTGGTGTCTTCTCACATCTCGTTGAGTATTTTCAGAGCTTCAATCTTGAATTCTCTATCATGTAATTCCAAGGTTTCCATGTAATTGAGTTTGTTTTCTGGAGATTTTTAATTTTCTTTCTGAACTATGTCTTTGTCTTGTGTAGCCATGGTATCCAATTTCTTTTTCCTTGATGGCATTTGAGAATGGTATTGTTAAGAACCCTAATAACAACAACAAAAAGCTTTAGTTCATTCAATGCATGGATCATTCAGGTGCACCTGTGAGCCCAACTGGGATTTCTTTGCTATATTATAGTTGTTCAATTTGTTGAAATTTTAAGTGGAGAGATCAGGAGTATCTCTCATACCACCATTACTCTGATGTCATCTTCTGTCCTATGATATCATTTTAAAGCAAAGATTCTATGGCAACTCTTGACCAATTCCAATAATCCAATTTTGGCAATTTAAGCTGTCCCCTAAGTCTCTTCCTATCTTTATTCTTCTGTGGGTTTTACCTGACCCTAAATCAGCATAAAGATAACTGATAAAATAATAGAATTATTCATAAATATAAATGTCTGAAGAGATACATACTAATTGGAGAATAATGGTGGTTTAATATTCTTTCTCTTTTAAGTTTATCTGTATTTTCTATTTATTTTTATAATACAAGTGTACTGCTTCTTTCATTAAAAAGTTAAGATTAAAAATGAGAATAATGTAATCATATTCATTTACTTCCCTGATATTGTAAATTGCTGGAGACAATTAAATAGCTAATCTAGGTGGGATAACCTGGACTATTTTCCCAAGAAATTCTTGTAATTTTTGATAGTCAGCTTCTTTTTATACTACCTTTGGCTTCTTTACCAGTCACCTTGGACTTCCTAAAGCAGAAGGGTTGTGTGCCATAATTATTGTATTTTGAAAAGATCTTGACCTTCCACCATCTCACATCTAAAATCTCATTCAACTTGACACAAGACATCCCCTCTTATAATCTTTCTAGTGGCAGCTGTCTTTACATGCTCATGATGTTTTAAAATAAATCAACATTTTGTGACTAAGAAGTATACAGTGCCCATAGTTTCCTCTTGTGCATGACTTCTTGGGAGTCATTCTTCAAAGCAAGAAGAGGAGATAGAAATAGAAAACTGTATGAAAATCAGCAAATTAATGAGGAAATTTAACTTTTGGCCACAACAGCCAGTATGTTCAGCCAATGAAATGTCCTGTGGTTAAGAGTTACCATATGATCTACCTCCTAATATTTTAGAAAACCAGTAACATTCATTTCTCTGTTCTGTGGTTTTTACTTTATAATGTGGCCAGAAAGGTTATATAAACTCATTTCTAAATCTATAATTTAAGATAGAAATAAAAAACAAGGAATATATAAAACCACAGTATGGTTAGTAATGTTGATTTTATTTTTTAAATGCAGTGGAGAAGGTGGGTCATGAGTTTTGAATTATCTGACTTGGACTAAAAAATCCCAATTCTACTTAACAGTCAGTCATAAAATTCTAAGCAAGACATTTAACCTCTCTGAGTTTTATTTAGTATTTAGTCCATCAGTGAAATAGAACTATACTAGTAGTCCATGAAATAATAGAGAGAGACAGAGAAAAATAATTGCTTAGCAATATCTATATATTTACTCAAACAATAGTAGCTTTACAAAATTTGCACTGTTTGTCTTGGCCTACTTCTAACATATGCTCTGTTCTATAATAGCTGAGATTAAATTTTGCACTGGCTTAATACTAGGAAACTAAGTCTTTGCTATTGGATAAGAACTTAATATTTAGTAGACAATACTTTCTTTTCTAGATGATCTTAGCTACCGCTGGCTTCTAAATGAATTTCCTGTATTTATCACAATGGATAAACGAAGATTTGTCTCTCAGACAAATGGCAATCTCTATATTGCGAATGTTGAGGCATCAGACAAAGGCAATTATTCCTGCTTTGTATCCAGCCCTTCTATTACAAAGAGTGTATTCAGCAAGTTTATCCCACTCATTCCACTACCTGAACGTAAGTATTTTATTTGTTATATTCTGTTTTTGCAAGGTTGTCTGCTTATGGAATACTTATAGTAAGGAAAAGAAATATCTGGTGGGGGGAAGAGCCTGCTGCACAGGCAGGGCCAACAGAGAGTGCACACTTTGACAGTGTGGGTCATTCTTTAGCTCTTTTAGTAGAGGTGATTTACATCATAAAAGAACCCTAAGATGGCAGAGTTCTGACCAATTGCCTCTAGTTCAGGGAATGAATGCAAAGGACTGATTCATTATCCAAAAACCAGGATATTAATTAAAAGGGGAATCACTGGCATCTGCTTATTTTCTTGGCCATGCCCACTTCTTAGTAAGTTTATAATAAGGAGAACAAATGAGATTAAAAGCTATATAATTGCAGAATCAGGAAAAAAGACAATTGGATATATTTGATATTTTAGAAGAACCAGTTACATGAAGTATATCAGTATATGAATTGCCTTTCTGATATAAGTAATTAGCATATGTATTACCACTGTGGCACCATATGCTATAACCACTGTTATACTTGACTGCCCTTTCCCCAGGCTCCAATTAAACTACCTTCTTTTTTTATTTCTAATGGGCCACCTCATGAGAAAATCAGATCACAATATATGTAGTTGTTTACCTCATAAATTGTTTTTCTCTCAGGCATGCTGCTACACCCATATTACAGAGTTCAAGCTTCTCAGGAAATACTGATTTCATTGTTGACAGATTTAGGTTTGTTTCCTGCCTCAGCCCTTAACTAGGGTATGATAACAGGAAAAACCTCATCATGTCACGATCATTCTCTTTTTATTACTCTCCTCAAGATAGTGTTCATGTGGTTGGTTGGTTGGTTGGTTGGTTGGTATTCAATGAATATCTTGACTTCCTGGCTCCTTTTTCTTTCCCCTATCCTAGCTAGTACTGTTGACATAAGAAATGTCCAAAAATATAAGAGTTTATTTGAGACAAACTGATGATATATGCTATCATCAGGGGACAAGATCTCAAATGTCCCAGAAAACAACAGTTTTGAAGTTTCTTTTATGCATTTAAGATTAGGACTGGAACATAAAGAAGATTACATGAAGGTGGAAGGAAGCAAGGACAGATTGAATTACAGGATCAAGAGATTATATGCTTTCTTAAGGGTGATTAAGCTTCCAGGATTATTACTTCTGACATCTCAAAAGTGTGTTAACTTTAATGCACAAGAACAATGGACAGGGCTTGCTTAAAAACCTCTCACTGAAAAAGGTGTAGGCATGGGCATGACTATCCACCATGACCTGCCCATTTTAGAACTCATGATCTGATCACTCTGTGAGGTTACTTTCCATAGAACCCCTTTTTTTTCCTTCCATATTGATGCCCTCACCCACTATTTCACAGAGTTAAAAAGAACCATGAACTAAAAACTTCTTTAAATGTTCTTTTTTATTCCTTGCCAGAAATTCTGCACTTCCATTTATTTCTTACTTTCTAAATTGGTGGAAAAACTGTTTCTCCTGTTTAAGCTAATAACTCCAATTGCCCTGATTCATTTCATGTATTTCATCCATTTCATTTATTTCATCCATTCATTTCATCCATTTCATTTATTTAGGGACGTCCCTACATCACTTACTTTCTTTTCTGAATCTTCCAACTCTCCTCCGCTCTTTTCCCTCTGTGTATTCTTTTGTATTCCATGTGAGCAGTCTTCAGTGATCAAAGCAATGTCCTTTTTGTTGAATCCAAAGGAAATTTTTCAGTTTGATTCTGTATGAGCTGCTGACACTGTTGGTCTCTTCAGTGTCTGTCTTGAGCTCTCTTTTCTTTGCCTACTTTCCCTGACTCCTTCTGCTCATTCTTCGTCTCCCAGTTGCCTCTCTGACAAATTCTATGCAGTATCCTTTCGCAGATCTTCCTCTTATATTCCTTTTATCTTTTTCTGGATATTCTCACCCATTTACACCTTTAAACAGCAGTCCTATGCAGATAGATGGCCCCCAGCTTACATTTCCAAGACTTTTCCCCATGTTTAGAGTCTTTAATTCTACCTGCCTCTTGGACCTTTCATCCAGAAATTTCTCAAGGATATTCTGCTCAAAGTATTCCAAACATACCTGTTGTCTTCTCTCTAAACCTTTTCTAGTGTTCTTATCTCATTTAGCATTTTAAATCAACTTCTTTCCTTCTCTCCTCTTGAGGACAGTGAGCTCAGTGGTTCCCAACTACTATGTAAGCACTTGGGAAGTCTAATGAAAATATGGAACCCAAGGATGCGATCCAGGACTCTGCAGGTTCCATGAGCATCCCAGGCCATTCTGATGAATTAAATATTTAATCTACACTTTGAAAAAAAATATTGACCCAAGAGTCAGACCTCTTGATTCTGCCTCTAAAACACAACTCGGATATGTTCTTCCTTTTTGTTCCTACTGTGACTGGCCTAGGCCCGACCCTCATCTGATTTTCTGAATTTATGAAACAGCCTCCCTTAGCTCTCTCTTTTCTGCATTTCTCTTCTCCATGCTTCATCTTTTAAAAAGCCAGCAAGGTCTTCTACATAAACAAAAGGTAAGATTCATATTACTTCTCTTACCAAAACCCATTGATAGTTACCACTGAAAAAATTAGTTTCAAAATATTTAATATCACTGTTATAAGCCCTCTAGATTGTAGGTTCAAATTCATCTGCAATTGCATTTGAATTTCCAGAATTCTTTTTTTTTTTAATTTTGTGCACAAGCCTGGAATTTTGTTATAATATGCAATTTCCTCAACCTGGACTAGTCTAGTCCAACCTTTCTTACTTGAAATTCCCATAGACACTTCCTTCTAATAATCTTTCTTGTCTGTAACATTTTTAGATCATTTATTTGAATTTTGGCTATATTTCATATCATTGTATATCTCTTTGTTTCTTTAGCACACTCACATGTGATCCTAAACAATATATTTAGCCTTTCTGAGCCTATCTCTTCTCCTAAAGGGAATAATATATCTGTTAAGACTGATACGTTACATAAATTAAATCAAGTACCAGTATTGATGATTATACTGATGTCTGAATAGACACTTTTCTTCTTTCTCTTTTTCCTTCCCTCTTTTCCACTTATTTCCCTTTTGCCTTATTCTCCATAGATAGTTCTTTCTCTTTTTTCTTCTATCCTTCCTTCCTCTTTCCCTTCTCCCTCATTTTATTCTTCCCTCTTTATCTTCCAAAGTTCCTTATAACAATTGGCACAATGTTTTACATATATATTTGAAGTTCCCTAAAGACTTCTTAAAATTCTTTTAGTGAGTTAAATCACATTGATTTACATAGCTGTCAGAATGAGCCAATATGATTTATAAAATTTATACTATATACATAATATGCACAAATCAATAAATCTATGTATTGGACATGATCAGGTATTTTTCAAGACCTGTATAGAGAAAAGCCATCTATATTGAATCAATTCTAATCCTAAAAAAAACCCGCATAGTATTTAAAAAACAAAACAAAACACTATTCTGCTAATTAATTCATTGATGTTTTTGTTTTTCTTAATATTAGGTTCAACAAAACCATATCCTGCTGATATTGTAGTTCAGTTCAAGGATATATATGCATTGATGGGCCAAAATGTGACTTTAGAATGTTTTGCACTTGGCAAGTAAGTATAAGGAGTTTTCATTAATCCATATATAGAAATACATTAATTTTTGTCCTGTGTTTAGGAAGTAAATGATGTAAATGTTTAGCTATAAGCATAAACATAAGATTGCCTCATCAGCATTTTGAACCCTTAGCTCTTGTATCTACTATTTAAAGTCCTGTTCCTGACATCCGGTGGCGGAAGGTCCTGGAACCAATGCCAAGCACTGCCGAGATGAGCACGTCTGGGGCTGTCCTCAAGATCTTCAATATTCAGCTAGAAGATGAAGGCACATATGAATGTGAGGCTGAAAACATTAGGGGAAAGGATAAACACCAGGCAAGAATTTATGTTCAAGGTATATATATATATATTTTTATAAATTTCATTAATATTCTAGTTACAGCCATTTCCATACTTAAAAACTAGTATATAATGATTAATGTTTTAACAACAGTGACATACACACATATAATACATTATGAAATATCTGTCTTATGTTTAAGTAAGTCACACATAGGAGTCACATGTGTCTGTGATCAATCATTATCATTCAGCCGTAGACCCTGTCAAGTCACTCATCTCTCTGCTTTGTCTTGCTACCTTTGCAAAGGGAAACCCTGGGAAAATCTGGCTCTCTGCCTCTCAGTGCCTGAACCCAGGAACTCAAATATGACTTGAGATAAACATGCTAATTAATTCATTTTAAGTTGTTCATCACTAATTTTAAGTGAACCCTTAGTGTTACCCAGCAATTATCCTACATTTCCCCGGATCCACTTGCTCTCTCTTTTAGGTGAACATTTCATGCCTTCATGATTTTCTTCAATCCTATAGCACCTCCCCCTCCAACCTTGCTCTCAGCTGATGACTTTCTATTTTGCAGAAAAAAATAGAAGTTCATTAGAACTTCCACATTCTCCCACCCTACATCTACCCAATACCTGTACCTCTACCCATATCTCTTATTATAATACATTCAGCTGTTAGCTAAGGCCAACACCTCTATTTGTGTACTAGAGTCTACCCCTCTTATTTATTTAAGGTTATTGTCCCAGAAGTCACCATTCCTTACAACATTAAGCAATTTTTCCTCTTCACTAGATCATTCCCATCAGTGTATAGTGGCTCTTATTTTTCCTTCTTTAAAATATTCAGTATAACTCTGGCTACTGCCCCATTTTCTTCTTGTCTCCCCTAAACAAATAATAAAAATGTTGACAGATTTGTCTATACTCTCTAAAAATGGTGCCTCCAATATTTCCTCTCTTAAATGCACTCTATACTCTGATTTGTTTTTATCTCCACTTTTCCACTGAAACCATTTTTTTGTGTGTGTGATTATTGATAACTTCTATGTTGCCAAAGCTGATTATCAATTCTCAGTTGTGTCTTTCCTGCTTGGACAACAGCAGTTGCCATAATCAATCCTTCCCTCTTTCATGTTTCACTGTCAGTCCGTCCCATTGGGAGCCCACACTTTGTTAATGTCCGCATACACCACTCTCATCCTTCTCCTAACTCCAGGCCCTTCTAACATTGGGCAATCAGGGTTTGGTTTTTGAACTTCTTTTTTATTTCACTCACAAAACTCTGACCCAGACATACGCTCTGTCCAGTTTCTAGACCTTATAGATCAGTTTTAATTTAACACATTAAGAGATCTACCCTCCAGGTTTTCAGCAGAGTAGCTGTCTTAGCTGTCTACTATGTAATTCCTTAGAAGAATCAAGGTGATGGAGCAGATATTTATAGGAGGCAATTTAAGGGAACTGCTATTTCTCCTTTACTAATGAGGCAGGCAAAGTCGCATCTTTTGGTCTAATCAAACAAGCAGAAGTTTACATAATAAAGTCATATATAAGCTGTATCAGCTGGTTCAATTATTTATTCTTCTCATTTTATTTTTTAATGCGAAATCTCTATGTCACCTGTGTGAGGCAGAGGCAGGAATGGTGTTGGTATTTTTGTTTTATGTATAGCCAAGATTGTATACAAAATAAAATCTCTATCAGTTAATGCAACATATTATCAATATTCATTTAAAAATTATCTTTATAAGCTACAGGCAGAAAGTAATGATAAGTGAAAAATATACCGAATCATATTGCATGTACTATAAAAACTATATGTACATATACACACATGATGTTGATAGATCTCAGTGAAATTGTAAAATGTTTTCTGTACTTTTTTATACACATTTAATACTTTATATAAATATATTTATTATTTTGATCATAAAATGAATATAGTTAAAGTTATTTTTAAAGAAAAGTAAATAAAATACTATTCTCTACTTAGGTTTCTTTTCTATTTACTTTCTTTTTTTTTTTTTTTTTTTGGTATTTTTGTATTTTTCTGAAGTTGGAAATGGGGAGGCAGTCAGACAGACTCCCACATGCACCCAACTGGGATCCTCCCGGCATGCCCACCAGGGGGTGATGCTCTGCCCATCTAGGGCATTGCTCTGTTGCATCCAGAGCCATTCTAGCACCTGAGGTAGAGGCCATAGAGCCATCCTCAGTGCCCGGGCCATCTTTGCTCCAATGGAGCCTTGGCTGTGGGAGGGGAAGAGAGAGACAGAGAGGAAGGAGAGGAGGAGGGGTGGAGAAGCAGATGGGCGCTTCTCCTGTGTGCCCTGGCCAGGAATCGAACCCGGGACTCCTGCATGCCAGGCCGATGCTCTACCACTGAGCAAACCGGCCAGGGCTCTATTTTCTTTCTTTCAAAGCTCACATATTGACTTTATGAAACACACAAAGGATAATGAAAGGTGGTATTTCTACTCAAGATTATGATGAATGTTGAGACTTATATTTGACATTTATAATGTTCTTTACTTTTCACATTTTATATTAATTTATTTACCTATATCTATTTGGACTACTTAAATAACTACTCAAAAATATATCAAATTGTTTGCTTTCTCAAAGTTTTATTTTGGGGGGAGATTCCTAACATTTTTTTAAAGCTCTTAATAAATGGGATCAGCTGACAAGGCCGAGATCAATTTTTTTCAAGCATAGACTTCACCATTTATAGATACTGTACATGGTCTCTAATATCTAAAGGGCATTTAAATGACCAAGTCACGTTACAGTGGCTACTAGCCAAAATTAAATCAAAATATAGATAACATATACCTCAAGATGTAGGAAGAAAAATGAATCTTTCTACCAAAAGGGAAGCGATAGTGTCATAATCAATTAAGGCATAATTCTTTAAAACTTTGTCATTTTGAAAGATTTATACTATAAATATAAATTATTTTACTGCTATGCATGCATTAGTTTTCTAACAGAACATGGTTCAAAGTTAGAAAAATAATTATAAATTGAATTACAGTTAACTCATGCTATAATAATATAGGATAAATTTTACCTGTGGATCTATGGAAATTCATTTTCAGTGACTCACGTATTGATTTTATGGAACACACAATAGTGAAGTAATGAAGGTCAACTAAAATGGCATTCCTATGCAAGATTATGATGAATGTTGAAACTTACATTTGACATTTATAATGTTCTTTACTTTTCAGCATTTCCTGAATGGGTAGAACATATCAATGACACAGAGGTGGATATAGGCAGTGATCTCTATTGGCCTTGTGTGGCCACAGGGAAACCCATACCTACTATCCGATGGCTGAAAAATGGATATTCGGTATGTATGCTCGAGTGCTGTGCAGGGCCTGAGTCCATGTTCAGGCAACATTTCCAGGTGGTCCTGGGGTAGTATAGCAGGAGAGTCAATAGAGTAAGGGGACCTGGGTCCCGAAATAAAAAATTTCCTTAAAAAAAGCAAACAAGAAAGTGAACATAAGTTATCTTTTTTCAGCTTAAACAACTTTCTGCAATCTTATGTCTACCTTCTCTTTCTCTCATTTTTTCCTTTGTTCCACTTTTACCCCTTTTCTCACTCATCCATCTTCACTACCTGATATTGTCCCCTTTTTCTTGCCACTGTTTTCCTGACCCCACAGAAACAGAGGTAAGAGTGGAGGTCCTACCTTTAGCCCTGGGGACAAGTAGCAGCAGTGGGTTCCTTCTCTACCTTCCCACTGTAATCTCCTAGCTTGACCAAGAGGGAAAAAGGTGGACTCTCAGCTCTGTAGGATGAATAAACAAGAGCCACTGGGCATGGTAAGAGGGTTCTATTTCCCCATGCCATGACTATTCAACTTCACTCAACTAAGTTAATAGTGGGGGCAGAATAATATATTTAAATGAAAAGACAACCAAGTCCATACCTTAATGAAAATGTTCTGTTCCTTGCAGTATCATAAAGGAGAACTGAGACTGTATGACGTGACTTTTGAAAATGCTGGCATGTACCAGTGCATAGCTGAAAACACATATGGAGCCATTTATGCAAATGCAGAGTTGAAGATCTTAGGTCAGTATCATTTCTGGTTTCTGTTAACATTCAGCATGAAAACAACGCATTAAAAATGATCATAGGGTAGCTATAGATCACATTTGATTTCATATTATATTCTGGAATTGATAAGTTAAAAACTTTTAAAATGTAGTTTGGACTTATTATTGTTTTTTCTCTTTTTTTCATTAAGGAACAGTAAATAAATTTGAGGAAACATGGAGTATAATACTTTTTAATGAAATTTTTAATGGTAAAGAAAACTTTACACATGCAAGTTTTTTACAAATCTTGTTCCCTCCTACATTTGGGCAGCCAGACAGTTTCCTAAAAACCACATTGTAAAGATTGATGCTTTCACAATGCACATGACCCAGCCTCACAGGTGGCGTCTTTAGTACTTGCCGGCTATATCTGTCCCTGGGTCTCGTTTCCTGGGATTGCTTTGTAAAACCATCATGACATTCTTCAATCTCCTTACTCCCTACTGACTTCTCCTTTCATATTACCCTCTTACTTCTCCATGAAAATTGAAACCCTTTGAAATAGACTATTTCAACTTCCATCCCTCATTCAAAACTATCTAAATCTTTTTACTACACTTGTCATTTTCATCTCTTCATCCTGAGGGAGATACTCTGTCTTCTCCTGTCCAAAAATTATCCCTTTACTTGTGAAATATATTCATTCTTTTTTATTTATTCTGATACTTTATTCTTGCTACATTAAAGGGAAATGCTTTAAAACATTTCTATTACTACAAATTTAGTGACACTAAAAGAATATGAAAAGAAAGTAGGTAACTATAAGAAATTATTAAAATCGTTTAAAAAATTGAGATCTTTTTAAAATTTTAATTTTTCCTGCCTCTTATTATAATGTGGAGGATCATGTTCCATTTCTCTCCCTCCCCCATGTCAAAATCCCTTGGTAATATATTTAATCAAGGTTATTTGGGGATCAAGTAACTTCAGGCTTAAGCTTCATACCATACTACTTTGGTATGGATTGCAATAAAAATATTTTGACTCTTAGAGAAGATATGAGGTGAGTTTGAATGTTTTTCCAAACATAAAACTTTATATTTTCTGTTAAAATTTTTATTTATCATAATAAATTACAAAAGAAAATGAATATTCAACATCTCAGGCTGAAGATCTTTCTATAATCCAGACTTAAATATTTCAATCATACTCAACCTGCGAGCAGTGTTCCTGCACATGTTTATCTTAGTCTCGAACTTATTTGTTTATTACCTTTAGGAACATTTCTCTCCTTTCTTTAGTTGTCTAGTTAATTCATTTATTCACCCATCAAATATTTGTTGAGTACGTATACTATGCTAGATACAATTTTTAATAGGCCCAGTAAAGAACAAAAAGGACAAAAATAAGTGCATGTCTTCTTAGTAAAGTGAAAATGTTCCTTTATTTCTTCCCACCATTAAAAAATATGGGAATATACTCTGGATTCTGTTTCTAGCAATTCAAATATTATATAAGTATGAAGTTATTTAAGTAACCAGATTAAATAAACTATTTCATTAAAACGGAATCTATTCAGGCCCTGCCCGGTTGGCTCAGTGGTAGACCATTGGTCTGGTGTGTGGATGTCACGGATTTGATTCCCAATCAGGGCACACAGAAGAAGTTCCCATCTGATTCTCTACCTCTCCCCCTCTTCTGTCTCTCTCTCCCCCTCCTGTAACCATGGCTTGACTGGAATGTGATGGAACCAGGCACTGAGAATGGCTCCATGGCCTCCACCTCATGCACTAAGAAGAGCTTGGTTGCTGAGTAATGGAGCAGTGCCACAGATGAGCAAAACACGGCCCCTTGTAGGCTTGCCAGGTGGATCCTGGTTCAAGTGCATGTGGGAGTCTATCTCTCTGCCTTTCCTCCTCTGAGTGAATAAAAAATAAGTAAATAAATAACTGAATCTATTCAAAAAAAGTTACCATATTCTAGATAATTTTGGATGTTTAAGTATAAACCTATTAAATTTAGTCTGAAATTTTACAGGCCATATCTCATCCACAATGTTTACTGAGCCTATACAAAATACCATGCCCTAAATTAGGTGTAAAATACCAGTTGGTTGGTTACTTTTTTTATTTGTCAAGTATCAAAACTCAGACTAAAGAAATAATGGGAAAACTAGCCCCTTGCTATAAAAAGTGTTTTCCTAAATTCTTGCTATAAAAACATCCAGAGTAGTAGCAATACCTGGAAGCTTGTTAGAACAAGTGCCAGCCTCAGTCCTAACCCACACCTACTGAATCAATATCTTGCTAAGGTCTTCAGATGATTTTGATGCATAGACAAATTTTGAGAATCACAGGACTAGAGGATAAAGAGTCAGACCTGAGCCCTGGGCAGTTGTCTCAGTAGTAGAGTGTTGACCAGGTATGTGGAAGTGCCAGGTTCGATTCCTGACCAGGGCACACAGGAGAAGTGCCCATCTTCTTCTCTACTCTTCCCCCTCTCTTTTCTCTCTATCTCTCTCTTCCCCTCCTTCAGCCAAGGCTTCATTGGAGCAAAATTGGCTTGGGCGCTGAGGATGGCTCTCTGGCCTCAACTTCAGGTGCTAGGACGGCTCCGGTTGCAATGGAGCAACACCCCAGATGTACAGAGCATTGCCCTCTAATGGGCTTGCCAGGTGGATCCTGGTCAGGCGCATCATGTGGGAGTCTTTCTTTCTGCCTCCCTGCTTCTTACTTCAGAAAAATACAAAAAAAAAAAGTCAAGACCTGAATAAAAATATACTTAGGTCTAAAATAGGCTCCAAAGAGAACAGAGTTACAGATGATTGAAATGTGTGGAAATGGATGAATGGAATATCTAGATCAGGGGTCCCCAAACTACGGCCCTCTGAGGCCGTTTATCCGGCCCCCGCCGCCCTTCCGGAAGGGGCACCTCTTTCATTGGTGGTCAGTGAGAGGAGCATAGTTCCCATTGAAATACTGGTCAGTTTGTTGATTTAAATTTACTTGTTCTTTATTTTAAATATTGTATTTGTTCTCGTTTTGTTTTTTTACTTTAAAATAAGATATGTGCAGTGTGCATAGGGATTTGTTCATAGTTTTTTTTGTAGTCCGGCCCTCCAACGGTCTGAGGGACGGTGAACTGGCCCCCTGTGTAAAAAGTTTGGGGACCCCTGCTCTAGATTCTGCAAATGGACAAGAAGATTGAGAAATGAGCTAGAAGTGGGGACCCTAAGGAAAGTTAGTGCATGACATCAGGGGAGAAACCTTTTATGAGGCTCGATATCCTATTTTCATAATTATTTTTCTATACATTGAGGTTAGGATTAACTATGGATGAATCATGTCCTCCTAGGGCTCTCTCTGTTTATTTTGTCATCTCATAGTATTTGCACACAGGTGGTGCTCAATAAATGTTTGTTTAATGAAGGAGGAGTCATATTGTTTAATGAAAACCTGTTTGCAAATCACAAGGAACTAGATCCGAGTGTGACTTCTACCTGATACTTACTGCCTATGACACCTTTAGCAAATTATATAATTTTAATAGCTGTCATTTGTAAACTAGGGATAGTTGATTTACAGTTAGGTTGAGAGTATTGATTATGATCTTATTAATCATGACGCTCATTTCCTCTAGTCTTTCACTTAACTTCTCTTTTGTAATTTAGTCAAAAACAATTGAATTGGATGTTACCTTCAAGGGAAATATATATACGGTATTTGATTGTAATTAAATCTTATAATAATCCAGTAGTCATCAAGAATTATATTATACATTTAAAACTGGTGGATTCCATGATAAGTTAAATATGCCTCCATAAAGTTATTAAATAAAAGAAAAAGTTGTTAGTACTTAGGTATGCAATATTTATTGGTCATGGCTGATATTAGTTGATGAAATTAAACTTTTCTGTTGATTAGTAATCAAAAAGGAAAAAATGATGTATAGAACATTTTTCTTTCTCTTGTAGCAAAGGAGAAAAATAATAATTTCTTTTCTTTTAGCTTTGGCTCCGACTTTTGAAATGAATCCTATGAAGAAAAAGATCCTGGCTGCGAAAGGCGGAAGGGTTATAATCGAATGCAAACCTAAAGCGGCCCCGAAACCAAAGTTCTCATGGAGCAAAGGGACAGAGTGGCTTGTCAACAGCAGCAGGTCAGCTCAGAAACTAGAAAGCCAATCGGGACTCACTGTGTGGGAAAGTTTATTTTATAGAGGACTGTTTTCACATTAATAATGCAAGTGTTGTTTGTTCCAACTTTTCTCCGCAGAAGATACTCTAGTTCTAAGATGAACAGAAATGCTGAACACTGTCAGTATTCCTTATAATCAGGATTTAAGTTTTAGGCTTTTTTAATTTATAAGGAATTTAGATAACTGAAATTCAAATTCTTGGTAAATTGCCCAAGGCCACCGAAATAATAAACAATAAGAAATAAAATAGGATCTCTTTAACTTATTTTTCCACTAGTGAGGGCATCTATATACATTTGCATTTTATTTAATTTTATGCAGTTAGCCTGTTAAGTATTTCAGTGATAAAATTAAAGGATGAATTTAAAGTACAAATCACCCTTTCCCATACCCTTAAGTAAACAGAAACTTCTTGTCTTCTTAAAAAGTAAACAAGAGCTTCTCATCTTCTCAACAAGTAAGTTACCCACCAATGTTTTGGTGGCTTTAGGACATAATGAACAGCCTATGACTTACATAGATTATTTATGTAAAATATACACTGAGAGGTCCTGGCCAGTTGGCTCAGTGGTAGAGCGTCGGCTTGGTGTGCAGGAGTCCCAGGTTCGATTCCCGGCTAGGGCACACAAGAGAAGTGCCCATCTGCTTCTCCACCCCTCCCCCTCTCCTTCTTCTCTGTCTCTCTCTTCCCCTCCCGAAGCCAAGGCTCTATTGGAGCAAAGTTGGCCCGGGCACTGAGGATGGCTCTGTGGCCTCTGCCTCAGGCACTAGTATGGCTCTGGTTGCAACAGAGCGATGCCTCAGATGGGCAGAGCATCGCCCCCTTGTGGGCATGCTGGGTGGATCCCGGTCAGGTGCATGCATGAGTCTGTCTGACTGCCTCCCCATTTCCAACTTCAGAAAAATAAATAAATAAAATATACACTGCATGCTTTCTGTTAGTTTCCTAGAAGAAGCTATGGTTATATAGAGTACTAAAGTTGGGGAGGAAAAGTCAGGAAGGTAAATAGGAAGAATGAGATGTGAAGTTAGGGGAGTAGGAATGATGCCAGGCAGTGAGAATAGCATGGGCCAAGGCCCTAAGGCAGAGAGTATATAGTATGTGTGAGGAATGCAGGGACTAAAATCAATGTGGCTTGTCTTTAGAGGAAAACAGAGAAGAGTTTTAAGAGGTGAGATACAGTAAGTCATATTATTAGTAATAATGTTTTCTATGCTAAGGGTCTTGGGCTTCATCTACAAGTAATGAAAATCTAACTAAAGATTTAAATAAGAAGAGAAAAAGGTTTTGCCTTTTAAGAGAATTTTCTGGCCAATTGTATAAGATAGCTTTACTTTACAGTAATTCAATAAAGTAGGTAAAATGGGCAGTATCATCTCTATTTTGATATATTTAAAACCTGGACAGGTTAAAGTAACCTTCAGAAAAAATATGCATAAGCTCCAGACTGAAAAAGGGAAGTCCATGTCATGTTGATGAACACATGCTCACACAGGTGTCTTATCAGGATGATCACAAGAATTGCTGTGCGTGGGGACAGAGGTGTGGTGGTGGGGGTGGTTGTACAGGGCAAGCAGTTGCTTCCCTGAATGCATTAACTTTTTTATTTTTAAATTATTATTAAGTGAGCAGTGGGGAAACAGAGACAGACTCCCACATGTACCCCAACTAGGCACCGGCAAGACCCCTATGGAGCTATGCTCAGCCCATCTGGGGCTACTGCTCTGTTGGTTGGCAACTGAGCCATTTTAGTGCCTGAGGCAAGGTCATGGAGCCATCTCAGTGCCCAGGAGCCAACTTGGGAAACCATTGAGCCATGGCTGCAGGGGGGAGGAAGAGAGAAAAAGAGAGAGAAGAGGAGGGAGTAGGAGAGGTAGAGAAGCAGACGGTTGCTTCTCCTGTGTGCTCTGACTAGGAATCCAACCAGGACTTCCACATGCTGGCTGATGCTCTACCACTGAGCCAACCAGACAGGGCCCGCATTAACTCTTAGAGTTAATATGTCTGACTAAGAGTTATCAAAAATTTAACAAAATGATGCAAGAAGAATCGATGTTAAATGAAGAGTCAATTTGTTAATTTTTCTCCTGAAACATTAACAGTCTGACAATGAGCAATGCAGAAACTGATCCAAGGGATTGTCCCAGTTTAGTTATCCTAAACAACCTATGGTATAGCAGTCCCATTGCCATTGCCCGCCTCCCCCCAACCCCCAAATCAACTCTCTGTCCTTAGTAAGATTTTTTATTGCTTTAATTCTAATGAGGACCAATATTATGGTCCTCTTCAACCAAGGATTTTTCAGAACCATGTTTCATGGACTTGTTTTTCTTAAATATCAACATACTTAAAAAATTAAAGTCTACTTTCTAAAATGTTACTATTTTAGTCCTGTCATAATATTTTTAAAGTCTTTGGATCAAATTGTACTACTTTTTGAAGAAAAGATCTATGAATCTAATTTTGTTCACTACTTTAATCTATTAATATCTATGTTATTTTAGTAATGCTTTATAATAAATATAGCATTTCATATAAAATATGTTTGGTGGTTATTAAATACTATATATAAAGAAAAGTTAAACTAATAAATTATTTTTAGAGAAAAAATAATTCTGTTGAAAACCAATATTCAAGGAGTAACTGAATTTAACTTTTTAAGCATAATAATTTTATTCTGATTAATATAGTTATAAAAATGTGGTTCCACATTTCAAAGTTATTTTTGTTCCTGGTTAGTGGCTTATGAAATGGTTTATGCAATATTTGCAATCAGTGGGAGAGGAGACATGAATGTTGATAAGTTGTAATTAAGTTCTCAATTATATAATTTTATTTTGGACTAAAATCATATATATTTTTCAACAGAATTTCTTTGTGGTTATTCATCTATATATATTTGATAGACTACTATCAGCTATAAAGTGATCTTTATCCAAGCCATTATAGGAGAGTATCTCCAAGATTCTTTGCTACTCCAGAGTTGGTATGCTTTAACAATTACTAGACAAGATGAAGAATATTCTGGAGTAATTCTGGCAATGATAAGTGAGTGATTATTAAAGACCAGATAGTCTCTAGCTTGTCTTACTGCTTATCCATATCATATTATCTGAAAATAAGAATAAAATCTGGGAGTTTACTCTACATTGACTTAAGAATAATGACTGTTATACAAACAAACAAAACAAGCAAACAAACTCAGGCTTTCTGCATCTGGAACAGTAAATCAATTACACTCCAATACAGTAGGAGAATTTAGAGGCAGATTATCATAACTTCCACAGTGACATACACTTACTTTTATGTTTACATTATTTTGTTACTGTGCATCTCCACAAAGCAGAAGTACTCATCATAAACTTAAGTTGAAACTGGATATTTAAAGAAAGACAAAGGAAATCCTGGAATATATTATTGGTAGAAAATCTTATATGGAGATTTTTATTGGAAAGGCAGTATATATGATAGTATTTTTCCTTTATCAAACACAGCCCTTAAAATGAAATATTTGAAGAAGTGTTGGCATGTGTTGTGCAATGCTTCAGTGATAAATTAAGTTTTTGGAAATGTTACATTTAAAGAAAGTATATATCCAGTGACAGGCAATTCAATATTGAATCTAAGTGTAAGGCATAACATGATAAATACATGTTATAAAAAGTTATATATAATAAAGCTATCTATAATAAATTATCTGTCTCCAGCCTCTAAGGAAGAGGCAAACAGGCAGAGGGAATAGATTTAGGTTTTGTTCAAAGACAAATTTCCTAAATATTAATCTATTATAGAAGCTATTTACTAAGGGAAATTTAAAAAAAAATAAAGTGTGTTTGTATTTCTCTGTGGCTATGAAAATGTCAGTCTTCCCTAACTTTGAAGTCTGACTTGGAGTCTTGAGGTCACATTTCTGAAAGACGTAGGCTCATTTCTTTGAGGATGATGACTAGTTTGAGCCTGTTCCACAGAGGGTTAAAAGCCATTTTATGATGGTATGTAGAAAACCACATGCTTCACTTAAACTTATGTAGTTCATCCTCTCAAAAAACGGGTGACCAAATGATACTCAGTGATCAGTGTTTCACTACTTCATGCCTTCCTGCTACACACAGAAGATTTCTTTCAAAATTAGTTAATGAATATACTTCTGTTGAAGACATGGCCCCAGATTAAAATTCTTTTTTGTTTTGTTTTGTTTTTTCTGAAGCTGGAAACGGGGAGAGACAGTCAGACAGACTCCCGCATGTGCCCGACTGGGATCCACCCGGCACGCCCACCAGGGGGCGACGCTCTGCCCACCAGGGGGCGATGCTCTGCCCCTCCGGGGCGTCGCTCTGTTGCGACCAGAGCCACTCTAGCACCTGGGACAGAGGCCAAGGAGCCATCCCCAGCGCCCGGGCCATCTTTGCTCCAATGGAGCCTTGGCTGCAGGAGGGGAAGAGAGACAGAGAGGAAGGAGAGGGGGAGGGGTGGAGAAGCAGATGGGCACTTCTCCTGTGTGCCCTGGCCGGGAATCGAACCTGGGACTTCTGCACACCAGGCCGACGCTCTACCACTGAGCCAACCGGCCAGGGCTAAAATTCTTGACATAAAGATGTTACCAGCCCTGGACTGTTGGCTCAGTGGTACAGCAATGACCCAGCATATGAATGTCCTGGATTCAATTTCCAGTCAGGGCACACAGAAGAAATGACCATCTGCTTCTCCACCCTCCCATCTTCTCTTTTTCTTTCTCCTTCTCTCTTTTCCTCCCACAGCCATGGCTCATTTGGTCCAGCAAGTTGGCGCCTGATGCCCTGACCTCTGCCTCAGGCACTGAAAATAGCTCAGTTGCTGAGGAATAGAGCAATGACCCCAGATGGTCAGATTATCCCCCAGTAGGGTCTTGATGGGTGGATCCCAGTCAGGGCACGTGCAGGAGTCTGCCTCTCTGCCTCCCCTCCTCTCACTTAATAAAAAAAAAAAATTCTTTTTAATTATCGATGGAAAGATAGGTAAATAAGTAAAACTAAAATATGTTGAAGAAATATGTATTAGGAAAACAAAATCTGGAAAGAGGGATAAGATGGGGAATACCAAGACAGCAGTGCTGCATCTGCATGTGTATGAATGTATGCAATACAAACTAGAATAATCAGGCAAACCTTTCTGAAGCGGCAAAATCCTAAAGGATGTTAGGAACAAATTGTGAAATTTTCCATGGCCTAAAAGTGCAACTGGAGGACTATGGTTTCTACCATGTATGAGAGGCAAAGCCACTGGATAGTTCTGAGCTACCAACTGACATCAATGAGCAGAAGAGTGACATGACATGACTTATGTCATTTATGACTGACATGAGGAGGTAAAGGTAAAAGGAAGAAGCCAGATAGAGACAACTGCAATAGTGCAAGAGAAAGACGGAGGTGACTTTCTAGAACAACTTTCAGTGCTGAGAAAGAATATTATAAACAAAGGCTCTATAATGTTTCCTCTTCAATCTCACTGTCAACTAATTTGTGTGAAATGTACTAATCAAATGGAAATTAATATCTGTAATCTAAGAGGAAGAAAAATAAAGCATTTTGTGAATTATATATCTTTTTCATTTCATAGAATACTCATTTGGGAAGATGGCAGCTTGGAAATCAATAACATTACAAGGAATGATGGTGGTGTCTACATATGCTTTGCAGAAAATAATAGGGGGAAGGCGAACAGCACTGGGACTCTTGTTATCACAGGTAAGAAAGGATTTATTATTATTTTTTTTTAGATTTACATTGATGCATTTCTAATGTACTATGAGAAGTGGTTCAGCACTGAGCTTCTAAGATGGTCCACATATTGATAAGTTTACTTTTAAAAGCCTCTGGGAAAATCTCTTGCTTGATGAAATTGCTGAATTTGAAAACATATTCCTTTGCACAGAGAAACTGAATTATATTGATTTTTATTCTTTTAATGTAGCAGATCATATGTTCTTGAATTGTGCTTTACTCCTTTATTTAAAAACATGCAGATCCCACACGAATTATATTGGCCCCAATTAATGCTGATATCACTGTTGGAGAAAATGCCACCATGCAGTGTGCTGCTTCCTTTGACCCTGCCCTGGACCTCACTTTTGTTTGGTCCTTCAATGGCTACGTGATCGATTTCAACAAAGAGAACATCCATTACCAGCGGAATTACATGGTATGTGTGTTAAGTTTTATCTTATACATATCCCAATGACCTCATGTGTCTGCACTACAGTTCCGTGACTATAATCAGTTACGCACCGGGCGTACGTCCTGGGCCCTGACTTCTGAAGGGACCCACAAAACCCCAACTTTACACTTATTTTCTAATGACACCAAGTTTGGTTTCATATGTGCAATTTTAACATTAATAGTACATAATATTTTTTATTTATTTAAAAATATGGTTAACATGTCTTTTTATTTTTCCTCTCTGTCTCTTTTTTTAAGGGGTCCAATATTTTCTTCTGAGCCCGAGGCCTCAACTGGCCTCAATCCCTGGTTACACGAGACTAAAAAACAAGCAACAAACGCTTTTCGTGGGTCTCCCTGTGCCATTAGAGCACTGCTGAAGCTCTCTGAAAAATGGCTATCCCTGAGGATTTTGGTAGAAATATAAATATTAATCCATAAATATTCTTTGTTCTTTATGTCCATTTTCCCCTTAGTTAGAATACAATTTTTATATTGATATACTCCACCTCTGTATATCTGTACTCTATATTCTAGTAGTGCCTTCACATGAACTTTCAATGATGTAAGAGCATAGAGCTTATCCTTTGTTAAAATGATTACTCTAAAGCATTTGTTTTATTCTTAGAGGGTAAGAAATGGATAAAATAGCTATGCGGGAGGTTTAGAGAATGAATCCATGTGATTTGAATTGTCGTTTTATTTTATTTTAAGAACAGGAAAGCATACATGCTATGAGTCCTATAGTTAAGCATAGGGATGTCTTTTTAGTATAGAAATTAAAAAAAAAAAGAATGGGAAGTAGAGCAGAAATAATACCTTGCTTGGAAACATCGTCAGTGCATTGATAGGGCGGTCCAGTTTGCAATGCATTTCAAAGCAAATTGAGCGCAGTTCTTCCTAGTTTGTTCTCTACAGGACCCTAAAGGCCTATGTAGAATACATGCTTAGTTAGGAACACTGTACTTTTAATTTTAGAAGTCAATTATAAATATGGAAATAAAATTTGAGTCTGAGTTTTAAAATATTTACATATTTTTAAGATGTTATTTATTGATTTTAGATAGTGGAGAGATAGAGAGAAAGGAAGGAGGGACAGGAAGAATCAACTCATACTAGTTGCTTTTCGTATGTGCCTTGACCAGGCAAGCCTGGGGTTCTGAACCAGTGACCTCAGCGTTCCAAGTCAACACTTTATCCACTGCTCTACCAAAGGTCAGACTAAAATATTTATGATTTAAAAAATACTATGAAATATAAAGATTGGTATGTATATATATATATTATAATAATATTTTCCTATTAAAGAGTCTAGCTCTTGCCTGACAAGGTGGTGCAGTGGATAGAGTGTCGGAATGGGATGCAGAGGACCCAGGTTTGAGACCCCGAGGTTGCCAATTTGAGTGTGGGCTCATCTGGTTTGAGCAAGGCTCACCAGCTTGAGCCCAAGGTTTCTGGCTTGAGCAAGGTGTCACTCATCTGCTGTAGCCCTGCGGGCAAGGCACATATGAGAAAGCAATCAATGAACAACTAAGGTGCTGAAATGAAGAATTGATGCTTCTCGTCTCTCTCCCTTCCTGTCTGTCTGTCCTTATCTGTCCCTCTCTCTGACTGTCTCCATCACACACACACACACACACACATACACACACACACACACACACATACACACACACACACACACACACACACAGAGTCTAGTTTTTTAAAAAAATTCTTCCAGAACTTTCCACTTTAAAAACCAAAATAAGATTTGGTTTCAGATAAATTTTAACTAGGTGAAAATATTTCTTCTTAAATTGTATTAGATTTATAAAATAACTATTAATGCATCATCAATGTTAATGCCTTTCAAATGTTAAATGTAATTCCCTTTTTTTTCTTTTTAATCTAATAGATTTAGCTATAACTGTAAGTCTTCACTAAACCCACCAGTTGTCTTTGTTTCTGAACTTACTTATGCATTAAAATATAACAGCTGGGAATTGACAGAGAATTATTTTAACATTCTACCATGTTATATCTTTTCCTCATATGCCTGAAACTATGTTGATATTCTTAATCATAACCATGCCCAACACTAGTAAACTTGACACCTATATCTTTAATAATTTCTTCAAATTGTGTTTTGCTTTGCAAGAAAAGTTAATGCCATTCAGTTCACAAGTATTTAAAATTCAAAAAGGGGTAAAAATAAAGTGAGCTCAATAGAGACCTTATTTTTAAAAATAGATTCTTGAATTTGCTTAGTTCCTTGGTTTTATAAATTGGATAATTCCAAAAATACAACCACCATAAATTATACAAGTAGATATTACCTGCTGTGAAGTTTACATAAACAGATTTGGGGTATAAATTTCCATTAATTAAGCTGAAATTTATACGTGGAGCCTCATGATGTCCTTTAACATAATAATCACATTGTGTTGGTTGGTGTAAATAAACATTTCAAACAAGGAAATTAAGAAAGGAAAAGGGGGAGATAGAAGGAGAAAAGAGCCCCTTGCTTTAAAAAGGATGAAAAATAAAGAAATAACTGGAATACTAATTAAGAAATAAATACTAAAGTAGATCATAAAATGGTGAAAGACTTAGACCATCACTTCTATAGTCCCTCCTTTTGCAGAAAGTAGCCACAGAGGTTTCTGTAGTTGGCCCCTGCTTAATCCAGTGGAGGATCCTAATGCAGGCCCAGCCACTTGACTCACCAGCTCCAGTTTCAGCTCAGTCCACCAGATAATGGTCTATGAGTGGTAGGAAACTTACTCCTGACCAGGCGGTGGCGCAGTGGATACAGCGTCGGACTGGGATGCGGAAACTTACTCACGGGCTAAATATACAACCTAATTAAGTGAAAATGCTACACAACATATTAGCGCTCTGTAGATGGATAGATAAGATTCAGTTGTCTAAATACCAAAAAAGGGAAAAATAAAAAAAGATGAGAATATATAGATATTTTTAAATTCTTAAACTTAATTCTGTTTTTTATACCTAAAAAATCCTATAAAACTTTCCTTCGTGTCTTCCTTCTCTTTTAAGGCAAACTTCAACGTCAGACTTCACTGTTAAATGTACAACATAAAATTCATTGGAAAACACCGTATGTGTTTGTTCTATCTTTTGGAAGATAGTCCTCATGGCTAGAGCTTGCTTCTGGGCTCCTTAATAGGCCATTCTCCTAAGGACTGGTTCATCTTATCTATAAAGCTGAGTGAATGAAAACGTAGGAAAGAGAGCAGGTGTTGGGGATAGCAAATGCACAGCAAGGAACATTGCTGACTGAAATGTCTACTATTCAAGTTGCATAGGTGAAAATATCAGTACATATCTTTTTTGGTTTCTTAAATAATATTTTTATATTTTATTTAATTCTGATAACATTTCAATAATTGAGTATCATTTGTTCATCTAAAAATATTGTACTGAGCACATATACAAGTCAGGAAAAGTGACCGGCAGGGACTAAGGTGAATACAACCCTGAAAAGACAACAGAGGCGGTGATCCTAAATAAATCAGAGCACTCTGAGTTTAAAATCCAGATGTAAATGTTCTGTTAGCTATCATGGTTATCAAACTGATGTCATCATCATCATCATAGTGATTAATAATTATAATTGCTAAAATTAATATCTAACACTCTAATGAAGAGAGTATAGAGTTCAGAATTTAAACGTTTTATTTCAAAAACTTAAGTTTTTATTTTTCAATTCAATTTTAATAAGAAATTGTATTCAATAATCAAGTATGCTTTAGTTTTAGCTTGCTATTCCTGATTTTGACCACCCTGTGGCAACCTTGCATAAGGTTTCAAATCCCAGTCTGGAATAATTGTGAATTTAAACAAATACATTTTCCCATATACTTATGTCTAAGATTTGTGATTACATGTGATTTTAAAATTTCTTCTCTATACTTTTTAAAAATTATATTTAAATTATTATCAGGCATAAAGTAATTATACATTTTTAAAGATATGCATATCTTATATCCTTTAAGAATTTATAGTGAGCACAAAACTAGACTTGGTGGTAAGCACACTATAATACTACAGACATTGAATTATATTTTGTCTGTAGTGTATAAATAAAACATTTTGAAAATTATAGTGAGCACCAAAAAAATAAAAACATTATCATTACATTTAATGATCCCGCTTTTTGTAAAACTCTTTGAAGTTAATTTTTTAAAGCTGTAAGTAAACAATACTGATTATAGAGTAACATTAAGAAGTTAAATATCTAATTTACTTGTCATTTATTTTTTTATTTATTCAATAAATATTCATAAGTGTTATATTGTTATGTGATCAGGGTTAATAAGTGTTTTATTTAAACTTACATGTATATATAGGCAATTGTTTAGAATATATATGATAATAAATTTGATAAATTTAAAACTGTGACACAATAAGCATTAAAGCAGTTTCCCTGACATTCTTTTATTCTAAATTATGTAGTAAACACATAAATTTTCCAAATCCAACTATGAAAGACTTCTATTTCGATTTTCTAATTTAGTAGCTATTTACTTCCTCAAATATGAAACGCAGAGTTATTTTAATTACCAATTTAATTTATAATCCCTCTTATTCTTGGAAGGACCTTAGACTATTCACCCCCCCAAAAAAGGCGTATTTATACATGTTATTTTATTCCTCCCCCACAAAGGTACCTGGACTATAGAAATTATTTTTTAATAATCACCTATCTTTTTTTTTTTTTTTTTGTATTTTTCTGAAGTTGGAAATGGGGAGGCAGTCAGACAGACTCCCACATGCGCCAACCGGGATCCACCCGGTATGCCCACCACGGGGCGATGCTCCGCCCATCTGGGGCACCGCTCGGTTGCAACCAGAGCCATTCTAGTGCCTGAGGCAGAGGCCACAGAGCCATCCTCAGCATCCAGGCCAACTTTGCTCCAGTGGAGCCTTGGCTGCGGGAGGGGAAGAGAGAGACAGAGAGGAAGGAGAGGGGGAGGGGTGGAGAGGGGTGGAGAAGCAGATGGGCGCTTCTCCTGTGTGCCCTGGCCGGGAATTGAACCCAGGACTCCCGCATGCCAGGCCAACGCTCTACCACTGAGCCAACCGGCCAGGGCCTTACCACCTATCTTTTGACATCAACTTTGAGTCACTTTCTTTCTGCTATTTGACAACAATCTCTCTGTCAAAACTATCATCTCACTTTGTTATCATGAGCTTCTTAAACTTTCCAGTTCTGGTTGTTGCTAATATAATATTTTTTTGTTATTACAAAATAACATTTTTTTTTAACAGAGACAGAGAGGAAGTCAGAGAGAGGGATAGATAGGAACAGACAGACAGGAACGGAGAGAGATGAGAAGCATCAACCATTAGTTTTTCTTTGCGACCCCTTAGTTGTTCATTGATTGCTTTCTCATATGTGCCTTGACCATGGGCCTTAAGCAGACTGAGTAATCCCTTGCTTGAGCCAGCAACCTGGGATCCAAGCTGCTGAGCTTTTTGTTCAAGCCAGATGAGCCCACACTCAAGCTGGCTACCTCGGGGTCTCGAACCTGGGTCATTCTGCATCCCAGTCCAATGCTCTATCCACTGCACCATCTGGTCAGGCACAAAATAAATTTTGAAGTTGTACTTCAGCAAAAAGTTATTGCCTGTCTGCTTTAAATTCATAAATACTATATGACTTCTTTGTAGGCAGTGCCACTGCCAGACCTGGTCTCTGGGCTCCGTTTTTAAAATTTCTTATTCTGTGACTGAGCCTAAGGTTAAGCCTTTCTAAGCCTGATTTTCCCTCTGTAAGCTTTTATTACTAATTCACTTACTTCATCCAGATTACTTCATTGGTTTGAAAAACCAGTTACTTCACAATATTTTCTGAGGATTTAATGAGAGAATGCCTATAAAATGCTTGGCACATGATCTGGCTGATTGTGTATATTATTAATGCTCTTTATAATAGAGCAACCATTCCCCATTGAAAACTACAAAAACTTTAGCCAGATAGTTGTTTTTTTTATTACAGATATCATTTTTCATTATTTAATTCTTGCACTTCTTGCTGTATGGGGCACTCAGTCTGGGATAAAAATTCTTGATATTTCCTTGCTGAGGGCAGTGAAGTGATAAAAAATAGTCAACACTTGTTGAATGCTTACTATTTGGCCCGCACTGAGTTAAATGTTTTTCCATGTACTTCTCAGTTGATCTTTAAAACAGTCCTCTGTGGAGCACATGTTATTGTGATCTTCTCAGTTTTTGAGGCAAGGTACTGAGAATTAGAAAGATGAAGTAACTTACCCAAAGGAATCATACATCTTGCTAGTAGCAGAAGGAAGATTTGAAACTAGGGGGTCTATGCTCTTCACCTCTTCAGTTTTTAATTCATTTGCTAATATTCATACCTATATCTATTTAGATAATCCTCCTCCCATTGTTTGAAACAATTCATAATCTTGTTTACTGAGCCTTCTATGTTCACTCAAGGCTATCCAAATTATTTTATTTTTCCTCTACTATTAGCTACTTTTGCAAAATGTTGTAAATGAAGTCTATAGAGTCTCAGGTAGTGTAACTATAGTTATAGGCAATTCTTAATGGTCTCCTTTAGGTGAATAGGTATATGTGTGTGTTTGCAGGTATATAGACATGTATTTGTTCTGACTATATGGACAACACCAATGATGAAAAGAAGACAGACTTCTTACCCTAAAGCTCTGTTTCTTTTTTAAAGAAAATATTAATTCTACTGAACATGTCACAAAAATATGTTAAATATGAGTGAGACATATGTATTCCATACTAAAGTATGGTAAGAACATGGCCAGAAATTTTGCTTCTGCAAGACATGCAAAAAAGAGAGAGAGAGGGTGAGAGAAACATAATAATGAAATAGAAGCCATTTTGGTTTTTTCAATTTCACTGTTTCTCTGCTCACTGTTGAGCAAGGTGAAGACTGTCTAGGTAAGTGGTAGTCAACCTGTTCCCTACCGCCCACTAGTGGGCATTCCAGCTTTCATGGTGGGCAGTAGTAAAGCAACCAAAGTATAAATAAAAAGATAGATTTAACTATAGTAAGTTGTTTTATAAACATTAATTCTGCCAAACTTAGTGAAAATCCGACATAAAGTACTTGGTAAGTAATTATTATTATATGCTTTAACTTGCTGTAACTCTGCTTTATAAATTTTATAAAGTAAAGTTACTTCTCTACTTTATAAATCACCATTACTATGGAACCGGTGGGCGGTTAGAAAATTTTAATACTAACAGAGATACAAAAGTGGGCTGTAGGTATAAAAAGATTGACTACCCCTGGTCTAGGGTTATGGAGCAACAGGTTGGAAGAGAAAAGGAGGACAGGACATTAATCTGGCAAAGGCAAAGATCAAATTAGAACCAGAGAAAGCAGGGTAGGAGACCTCGCAAGCACAGTGTGAATGATGTTAGCCCTAAAGTGGTACTTTTAAACCGGGAGCAATTTTTCTCCCAGGGTGACCTTGGCCATATGTGGAAACATGTTTGGTTGTCACTGCAAGGTGATTGGAGGAAGGCTTTGTATTATGGGCATCTGTTTAACACGTGTGCAGGTAAACATCCTATAATGCCCATGACAGTTGCCACAACAGAGAATTATCTGGTCCAAATTGTCAGAAGTGCCAAGATTGAGAAGCACTGCTTTAAAAGGATAGGAGAGAGAGAAGGAGAGAGAGAGAGAAAGATACTTAGAAATAAATGGATTGGCCGGTGAAAGGTTGTAAACAGAAGGTGTTAGAAACAACATTACATTATTCTGAACAGATGACAGTGCTGAGGACAAAAAGAAATTACAAGAGGCTAGATTAAATTAAACATTTGCCAAAATCATATGAAGTAGAGGACAGATTTCATGAGTTTTGCGAATTTAAGATCATATGTTTTGATGAGCAGTGGAAGAGAAAAAAGAAACATTTAAAATGGGTAGAGTCCCCCTACGCAGTTCTGTGACCCACACAGAACTCACAAAGACATCCTGTCCGTGGCCAGATCTTTTCTCTGCTCTTAACAGTAATTCACTGGAAAAGTGGTAGAGAATTCTATCATACGTCTCTGTTTTTGCATGTCTCTCTGAACATATAACTCTTCTGACATCCCTTTGACTATTCTAATAATTTGACTTATACATATTGACACTTTCTTTTCTTTTCTTGTTTTTTTTTTTTTTTTTTTGCTTTGTCCATCCATAAACAGGGAGGTAGGTATCTCTGTTCACTAGATGTGTCTATACTTGGGTTAGCTTCTTTAGGTCTCATACTTCTGGTTTAGAGGCCATGTGAGCTAAAGTTACCCTCTAGCACAGCATCCTGTAGTCTAGTTCTCAGCAGTTGTTGGGGACATTCACTTAGCAGTTGTAAGTGAATGAATTAAGCACATACAGAAGCAAGTCTTTGTTCTTCAGAGATGTGTTGGCTTGGAGGAATCTCCAAAAACACATCGAAAATTAAAGAGCCATTTGTTTTACAGAGAAGTCCCTACATACTTAAGCATTGCTGCAGTTATTATTCTGGCTTTTATCCTTGCAAATTACAAGAAGTATTTAAAATTTTAAATGGGGAAAATAAGACTGTAAATTTTGGTGTCTTAGGAATTTTAATGTTTTACATCATGGACTTTGCTTTTTTTTTTCTGATATTACACTAGAAGTATACTATTTGTCATTAGCTGTTGTATTCTGAAAAAAATGATCTAATTTTTCCAGTTTGGTTATAAGAACAGAACACTGACTAAAGATGTAGATTTTTATTCTGGTTTTTTCATTGAAGAGTTATATGACCTTGGGCAAAACAGTTACTCTGAGCCTCAAGCTTCTCTTCTGTCATATAAGGAAGTTGGACTACAATAGAAGTTTTGAAAAACAACAATAAAATGATTTAGCAGAAGAATCCTTTTTGCAAAGAAAACTTAAATCAGAACCCCAATAAATAAAAAATATTCATGTAAGGTTGCTCTGATTAAAGAAATTGTGTGCATGCATGTGGGTATGTGTAGGAGACTCCATAGCCAAAAGCCCTAACTATAGGGTTCTTACTCTTTCCTATTAAAAAAAACTTCCCATTCTGCTTGACCATGTGGTGGCACAGTGGATAGAGCATCGGACTGTGATGCAGAGGACCCAGGTTTGAGATCCCGAGGTCACCAGCTTGAGCATGGATGGGTTCATCTGGTTTGAGCAAAGCTCTCCAGCTTGGACTGAAGTTTGCTGGTTTGAGCAAGGGGTCACTCAGTCTGCTGTAGCCCCACGGTCAAGGCACATATGAGAAGGCAATCAATGAACAACTAAGGTGCCACAACGAAAAATTGATGCTTCTCATCTCTCTCCCTTCTTGTCTGTCTGTTCCTATCTGTCCCTCTCTCTGATTCTATCTCTGTCTCTATAAATAAAAAAATAAAAAATTAAATTAAAAAAATAAATAAAACTCCCCATTCTGATTCCTTCCTTCTACCAAGTGGTCTATGAAGACCTTTAAAAATCTGAGACTAATGGGAACCAATTTGAAAACCATGTGAATTAAATGATATCCAGCTTATCTTTCAAGTCTAAAACATAGTATTTAAATCCAAAACTTTGATTTTTTGTCCATCATTTAAAATAATTAAAGAGACCTCAAGAAAAATTTCTTCTTTTTGACTTTTAATTTAAAATGAGCCAATTGATCAACATTTGACTCTGTAGCCATCAAAATAGTCAAATTTAGGGATGTTTAACATTTTCATTGGTTTTATAAGTACTGGGTAATGTCTTAGTAATTACCATATCCTCGACCATTTCCCTAAATTATATAAGTTTTTGTATCATCAAAACACTACTTCATTTTAATAAGTTTTTTAAATCATATATTTTTTACATTTTTTTTACATTTTTTTATGATTTGAATGTTAAATAATATTAGGAAATTAGTGTTATTATGTGTGAAAATGATTTTGTGGTGATGTAAAAGAATGGCTTTACTTTTTTGGAGATTCAATGTAATGTGCTGAAGAATGAAGTATAATGGTATCAGTAATTTGTTTTTTAAGATTCAACAATAGTTAGATCGGGCATGCCAACAGTTTTTGTCCCTGGGCCAGATTAGAAAGAAAACTTTTTTCACCAGCCAGATGAAATATTAAAATTAAAAAATGTTAAATACAAAAATGATTCGTTTAAGTAAACAAAAATTTATTATGTAATTTGTTTATGAATAAATGTAAGTAATTTAGTACAACAAATAAACAAAAAAACTAATGTGATGTGTTGAAGCACTTTGCATCGCCTATTATTTTTTTAATATCTGGCTCTATACTTGTAGTAGCTATTCTTAACACAGCTTCCAAATGCAAATATTCAATCTTGATCTTGTATTTTTATTTAGATTCATTAAAGAAAAAGTTTGTTCACAAACATAAGTTGAGCTGAAGATTACTAAATATTCCTTGGCAAGTTTTTTAAAATTTCCATACTTTCCATTATTCAATTGCTTATAAAAATTGCACAGATGAGTACAAAAGTTGTATATCTTTATAATGAAATTTTTTTAAAAAATAAAGAAGTATTGCGAATCCATTCAACCAATTATTGGAAGTTAACCCTAGATTAGTCACACGCGGAATTCTTTTCCGCATATCACCATCTTCTTAAATATCTCAATTTCCAATAATCAAAGACGCTTCCGCTTCTGAGTAGCTGAGATTTTTAACTTTCATTGTTGTACAATGGTTAGATATTGTAGTTTATGTATAACAATTTCAAAGTACCACTTATTTTATTTCCACAGTGCGTTGTGCAGAGAATATTAAAAATTTAATCGTGGGCCACATAAATTCTTTACACTGGCTGGATCTGGCCCATGGGCTGTATGTAGCTATGCCTGAGTTAGATTATAGATTGACTAAAATAAGGAGTGACGTCACGGAAATGGCGCCGTGAGCAGCGCGTCCGACAGATCTCCCCAAAATCACAACAAATTTATCAACTAGAAACAGGAAAATTTATCCTGGGAGCATTCCGGAGTTCCACACAAACTGAAAGCGAAAGGACTGTTATCATTTGAATCTGAGAGACGAGGGTGTGGAGGAAGCTACCGCCCCTGCGGTTCATTCAAGCCGCGAGGAAGTGCGCCTGTGGTGAGTCAGCCCACACTCGGGAGCCGCGATCTGCCGCCGCGAGCAGCCGCCGCGAGCAGCCTCGTGCCCGGTCCGGTTGCAGAGCGAGCACCGCCCATTTTCTGGAGCGGCGAGCAGCCGCTGGCGCGCCCGGTCTGGTTGCAGAGCGAGCACCGCTAACGTTCCCAGCGGCCCGCGCACTGCGAGTGAGAGTCACCAGCCACCGGTGCCCGGAGCACCCCATTCGCGCGTGTACCCTGGGCATTCCACGCGCCCAGAGCGCCCTGCTGGCCCGCACACCCAGGGTGCCCCATCATCCTGCGCCCGGTGCGTCCCAGCCGCCAGCAGCGGGGGGAGTGGGAGAGGCCCAGGGCGGTATTCCCTACTTGGGAGATTCTCTCCCTGGGCGGGGCACCTCACCCAGCCATTCAAGCTAACAATCAAGCGTTGGGGGAGGGGCGCGCGCAGGCAGCCTGAAATACCTTCGGGAGCACAGCTGCGACCCAATCACTGAAATTAGCTTAACCCGTGAAATCTGCGCACCCTTGGTTCTAATTGATAAGATCTCTCTCAGTTCAGCGACCCAAGACAAGAGGCGTGATATTTTTTAGTGCCTCTCGCTAAAGGGGCGGGGGCAACTTCTGATTGATAGAGCCTCCATATTCAGGGATAAACGCTAACAAGAAGGACTTGGCAGATAATAAGATCTATACTACACTAGTTGCAAGCAGAGACTAGTGCCTCTTCTTCCCAGCCGAAACAGGCTACAAAGTGTGGAAAGCCTGGGTTGAGTGGTCCAACTGAATGCTAGGTGCTGAACAGTCACCTTGACAACAATTGACTCCCACCCCCGCCTGATTACACTGGAGGCCCTGACTGCCAGAGCCTTTCCCAAAGCCTTGCACTGAGTGGGGATAGAGTGGGGATTTCCCAGCTCTTTGAGCCTCTTACTCCCCAGGCAGAAGCAGTTGCAGCCTTATAGCTGGATCACCAGGCTGCTAATTCAGGAAGGGGGGACTAGGAGAGAGAATCCAGGAAAGCAAACTCTCTCATCGTTGGACGCTGCAAACGCCAACAAGCCTTGACTACCAGCAAGACTAAAGTCAATTATATGACATTGCCATAGAATCCCATCAACTGCAAATCCCTACCTAAGTGTGACACAGGGGCAGAGCCTGGGGTAGAATCACCGACCAGGAAGAGGGAGAGAAAAGAAAAAGGAAGAAGTTAACATCTCAAAATCAAGAAAAATCCACAGACTTTACAACTTGTTCCACTAATTTTTTTTTGTTGTTGTTGTTTGATTCTTCTATCTTATTGCCTTTATTTCCTCCACCTCGGTCCTTCTATTCTCTGCCCATCTTATGCTTCCCTTTTCTTGAACTACACTACCCATAAGTGTTACATTTTATTTCTCTTCTTCATCCTCACCCTCCTTTAAGGTTATACTCCAAAACACTTAACTCTCACGCTCTCCTCTTTTGTTTTATTTTATTTTGCTTTATCTTGTTTTTTTCTCTTCCTTCTTTTTTTCTTCCTTCGTTTTTCTCTTTTTCTTATTTTTTCCTTTCTATTCGTTTTTTCTTTTCTCGTTTTACTTTCATCCCATTTAATCCTCAATCACGAACAAATTAGTTAATTTGGGACTCAAGGCTTTTTTTGGCTTTATTTTTCTTTTTCGCTTTTGTTTTTGTTTTTTTCTTGTTTGTTTATTTTTGTGGCATTTTGGGTCCTCCCAACCCAAGGTCTCCATTGTATTTAGTCTTCGCTCCACTTAATACAACAGATTTTTACTTATCATTTTTAATTTTTTTCTTCTTTATTATTCCTTTTTTTTGTCCTTTTTTCTGGTTCCCTCTTATCCCTCTCATTATATCTCTTAGTTGACCATCACTCACAAGCAAATCATCTTATGCTTGTCTAAGATTTTCTTCCTTTTTTTTTTTTTTTTTTTTTTTTTTTTGCATTTAGTAGGTCCCTACTCCCCTTTTTTTGCCCCTTGAACTCTTCACCCCAAATCAGGCCCTCCATTATAGGCACGATATTTCCCTGAGGAGGGGAGAGGAGGGAAAGAGAAGAAAGAAAAAAAGGGGGAAATAATAAATTATTACTGTTTTTTTTTGTGGGGTGTTTTACTTTTTTTTTTTTTTTTTTTTTACTTTTTACTCTTTATTAATTCTAATTAGTGCTATCAACAAGACCACCCTCAGATGCCAATAAGAAAGAGGAAATCGAATATTATGGATACAAAAGAAAGAGAGGTAACACAAATAGATGTGGAAAAATCTATGGAGAAAAGACAACATATTGGAAGCCTTGGAGCTAAATGACAGAGAATTCAAAATAGAAATCTTAAAAATACTCAGAGATATACAAGAAAACACAGAAAGGCAATATAGGAAGATCAGAAAACAACTCCATGAACACAAAGAATATATTATCAAGGAAATTGAAACTATAAAAACAAATCAAACAGAAATGAAAAACTCAATTCACGAGCTGAAAAACGAGGTAACAAACTTAGCTAGCAGAACAGCCCAGATTGAAGATAGGATTAGTGAAATAGAAGACAAACAACTTGAGGCACAACAGAGAGAAGAAGAAAGAGACTCAAAAATAATAAAAAACGAGAAAGCCCTACAGGAATTGTCTGACTCCATCAGAAAGAATAACATAAGACTAATAGGTATATCAGAGGGAGAAGAGAAAGAAAATGGAATGGAGAATATACTCAAACAAATAATAGATGAGAACTTCCCAAGCCTGTGGAAAGAACTAAAGCCTCAAATTCAAGAAGCAAACAGAACACCGAGTTTTCTTAACCCCAACAAACCCACTCCAAGGCACATCATAATAAAGATGACACAAACCAATGACAAAGAAAAAATTCTCAAGGCAGCCAGGGAAAAGAAGAGTACAACATATAAAGGAAGGCCTATTAGATTATCATCAGATTTCTCAGCAGAAACTCTACAAGCTAGAAGAGAGTGGACCCCAATATTTAAAGCCCTGAAAGAGAGGAACTTTCAGCCACGAATACTATACCCATCAAAGCTATCCTTCAAGTATGAAGGAGATAAAAACATTCACAAATTCAGAAAAGATGAGAGAATTTATCCACAGAAAGCCCCCACTCCAGGAAATACTAAAGGGGGCTTTCCAACCAGATTCAAAGAACAAAAGAAAACAACACCACAAGTAACAGCTCCACCAAGAACACAATAAAACCAAACTTAAACTGTGACAACAAAGGAAAAAAAGGGGGGAGAGGATGGAGATTAACAGTAGCAAAGGACGATGAAGTGCAGAAATACTTATAAGATAGGGTACTACAATGAATATGGTAGGTACGCTTTTCATTACTTAATGGTAACCACCCTAGAAAAAACCACCACAAAAACACTTGACTTAAAAAAAGTAGCAACAGAGGAAAGAAGTATGGAAAACAAACAAACAAAAACAAATGATAGAAAAACAAAAGAGAAGAATCAAACTACATACAAAACTAACGGAAAGCAATTTATAAAATGGCAGTAGGGAACCCACAAGTGTCAATAATTACACTAAATGTAAATGGATTAAACTTACCAATAAAAAGACACAGAGTAGCAGAATGGATTAAAAAAGAAAATCCAACTATATGCTGCCTACAAGAAACACATCTAAGCAACAAGGATAAAAACAAATTCAAAGTGAAAGGCTGGAAAACAATACTCCAAGCAAACAACACCCAAAAAAAAGCAGGTGTAGCAATACTCATATCTGATAATGCTGACTACAAGACAGAAAAAGTACTCAGAGACAAAAATGGTCATTTCATAATGATTAAGGGGACACTGAATCAAGAAGACATAACAATCCTTAATATATATGCACCAAACCAAGGAGCACCAAAATATATAAGACAGCTACTTATTGGCCTTAAAACAAAAACTAACAAAAATACAATCATACTTGGAGACCTCAATACTCCGCTGACGGCTCTAGATCGGTCATCCAAACAGAGAATCAATAAAGAGATAGTGGCCTTAAACAAAATACTAGAACACCTGGATATGATAGACATCTACAGGACACTTCATCCCAAAGCGACAGAGTATACATTTTTCTCTAGTGTACATGGAACATTCTCAAGAATTGACCATATGTTGGGCCACAAAGACAATATCAGCAAATTTAGAAAAATTGAAATTGTACCAAGCATATTTTCTGATCATAAAGCCTTGAAACTAGAATTCAACTGCAAAAAAGAGGGGGAAAAACCCACAAAAATGTGGAAACTAAACAACATACTTCTAAAAAATGAATGGGTCAAAGAAGAAATAAGCGCAGAGATCAAAAGATATATACAGACAAATGAAAATGAAAATACAACATATCAGAATCTCTGGGATGCAGCAAAAGCAGTAATAAGAGGAAAGTTCATATCACTTCAGGCTTATATGAACAAACAAGAGAGAGCCCAAGTAAACCACTTAACTTCACACCTTAAGGAACTAGAAAAAGAAGAACAAAGACAACCCAAAACCAGCCGAAGAAAGGAGATAATAAAAATCAGAGCAGAAATAAATGAAATAGAGAACAGAAAAACTATAGAAAAAATCAATAAAACAAGGAGCTGGTTCTTTGAAAAGATCAACAAAATTGACAAACCCTTGGCAAGACTCACCAAGGAAAAAAGGCACAGGACTCAAATAAATAAAATCCAAAATGAAAGAGGAGAGATCACCACAGACATCATAGATATACAAAGAATTATTGTAGAATACTATGAAAAATTATATGCCACCAAATACAACAATCTAGAAGAAATGGATAAATTCCTAGAACAATACAACCTTCCTAGACTGAGTCATGAAGAAGCAGAAAGCCTAAACAGACCAATCAGCAGGGAGGAAATAGAAAAAACTATTAAAAACCTCCCCAAAAATAAAAGTCCAGGCCCAGACGGTTATACTAGTGAATTCTATCAAATATTCAAAGAAGACTTGGTTCCCATTCTACTCAAAGTCTTCCAAAAAACTGAAGAAGAAGCAATACTTCCAAACACATTTTATGAGGCCAACATAACCCTCATACCAAAACCTGGCAAGGATGGCACAAAGAAAGAAAACTACAGACCAATATCTCTAATGAATACAGATGCTAAAATACTAAACAAAATACTAGCAAATCGAATACAACAACATATTAAAAAAATAATACATCATGATCAAGTGGGATTCATCCCAGAATCTCAAGGATGGTTCAACATACGTAAAACGGTTAACGTAATACACCATATCAACAAAACAAAGAACAAAAACCACATGATCTTATCAATAGACGCAGAAAAGGCTTTTGATAAAATACAACACAATTTTATGTTTAAGACTCTCAACAAAATGGGTATAGAAGGAAAATATCTCAACATGATAAAGGCCATATATGATAAACCATCAGCCAACATCATTTTAAACGGCATAAAACTGAGGACTTTCTACCTTAAATCAGGAACAAGACAGGGTTGTCCACTCTCTCCACTCTTATTTAACGTGGTGCTAGAAGTTCTGGCCAGAGCAATCAGACAAGACAAAGAAATAAAAGGCATCCATATCGGAAAAGAAGAAGTAAAGGTATCACTTTTTGCTGATGATATGATCCTATACATCGAAAACCCAAAGGACTCCACAAAAAGATTATTAGAAACAATAAACCAATACAGTAAGGTCGCAGGATACAAAATTAACATACAGAAGTCCATAGCCTTTCTCTATGCCAACAATGAAATATTAGAAAACGAACTCAGAAAAATAATCCCCTTCACGATTGCAACAAAAAAAATAAAATCCTAGGAATAAACATAACAAAGAATGTAAAGGACCTATATAATGAAAATTACAAAGCATTGTTAAGGGAAATCGAAAAAGATACAATGAGATGGAAAAATATTCCTTGTTCTTGGATAGGAAGAATAAATATAATCAAAATGGCCATATTACCCAAAGCAATATACAAATTTAATGCAATTCCCATCAAAATCCCTATGAGATTTTTTAAAGAAATGGAACAAAAAATCATCAGATTTATATGGAACTATAAAAAACCCCGAATAGCCAAAACAATCCTAAGGAAAAAGAATGAAGCTGGGGGCATTACAATACCTGACTTTAAACTATATTATAGGGCCACGATAATCAAAACAGCATGGTATTGGCAGAAAAATAGACACTCAGACCAATGGAACAGAATAGAAAGCCCAGAAATAAAACCACATATATATGGTCAAATAATCTTTGATAAAGGGGCCAACAACACACAATGGAGAAAAGAAAGCCTCTTCAACAAATGGTGTTGGGAAAACTGGAAAGCCACATGCAAAAGAATGAAACTCGACTACAGCCTGTCCCCGTGTACTAAAATTAATTCAAAATGGATCAAAGACCTAAATATAAGACCTGAAACAATAAAGTACATAGAAGAAGACATAGGTACTAAAATCATGGACCTGGGTTTTAAAGAACATTTTATGAACTTGACTCCAATGGCAAGAGAAGTGAAGGCAAAGATAAATGAATGGGACTACATCAGAATAAAAAGTTTTTGCTCAGCAAGAGAAACTGATATCAAAATAAACAGACAGCCAACTAAATGGGAACTGATATTTTCAAACAACAGCTGAGATAAGGGCCTAATATCCAAAATTTACAAAGAACTCATAAAACTCAACAACAAACAAACAAACAATCCAATAAAAAAATGGGAAGAGGACATGAATAGACACTTCTCCCAGGAAGAGATACAAATGGCCAACAGATATATGAAAAGATGCTCAGCTTCATTAGTTATTAGGGAAATGCAAATCAAAACTACAATGAGATACCACCTCACCCCTGTTAGATTAGCTATTATCAATAAGACGGGTAATAGCAAATGTTGGAGAGGCTGTGGAGAAAAAGGAACCCTCATTCACTGTTGGTGGGACTGTAAAGTAGTACAACCATTATGGAGGAAAGTATGGTGGTTCCTCAAAAAACTGCAAATAGAACTGCCTTATGACCCAGCAATCCCTCTACTGGGTATATACCCCAAAACCTCAGAAACATTGATACGTGAAGACACATGTAGCCCCATGTTCATTGTAGCACTGTTCACAGTGGCCAAGACATGGAAACAACCAAAAAGCCCTTCAATAGAAGACTGGATAAAGAAGATGTGGCACATATACACTATGGAATACTACTCAGCCATAAGAAATGATGACATCAGATCATTTACAGCAAAATGGTGGGATCTTGATAACATTATAAGGAGTGAAATAAGTAAATCAGAAAAAAACAAGAACTACATGATTCCATACATTGGTGGAACATAAAAATGAGACTAAGAGACATGGACAAGAGTGTGGTGGTTACCAGGGGTGGGGGGAGGGAGGACAGGGGGAGAGTTAGGGGGAGGGGGAGGGGCACAGAGAACTGGATAGAGGATGGCAAAGGACAATCTGACTTTGGGCGAGGGGTATGCAACATAATTTAATGACAAAATAACCTAGACATGTTTTCTTTGAATATATGTACCCTGATTTATTAATGTCATCCCATTACCATTAATACAAATTCATGTAAAAAAAAAAAAAAAAAGATTGACTAAAATAGAACTGGCTACGTAGATGATTAGATAAAACAAATATGGCAAGAAGTTTACAATTATTGGATCTAATTGATTGATTTACAGGGAGCCATTATATACATACTATTCTTTCTATTTTCTTATGTTTGAACATACAAATAAAATAATAACATATTGTATTCTTTCTGCTTTGAGAAAGTACCCACTTTTTTTTTACCAATCTATAAATTTAAATCCCATTATCCAGTCAATAAAGTGACAGCTTGACCTCATGAAACCTGGACTATGTTAACTATTGAGCCTTCCACCAGTAGCTTAACTCAAAATCTCAGATTTCTTTTCTCCAAAATAAAACAGTTAATAGTGTCTCCCTAAGAATTATAAATTAAATAAGACAATGTATGTATAGTAGCTAGCAAATTGCCATATATCTTAAGGCATTTAATAAATAAGTAGTAGTGATGGCAGCGGCAGTAGCAATACTAGAAGTAGTGGTAACAATTTTAATAGTAATATCTATAGCAGCTTGAACATCTGGCATTATTAGCTTCCTTTAAGGTGGAGGACTTTGTTGCCTTGCCTTAGGCATCACTTTACTTGCATGGAAAATTAGAGCAATGGTCCTATTGTTACTGCGTTCCTTGGCATTTCCTTTCTAAGGGATTGGGAGATATATTCAGTGTTTCCAATCTGTAGGCAATTGTTTTGTTTTCCATAGTTATTGACATATTCATATTAGGATTTTCACAGATTCTCTCTGGCTTAAAATAATTCTATTGGCACCTTATCTATCTCCGTTGAGTTATTTCTTCCAATAATTTCAAGCAGAATCCTTTGGAAAAGACAATACTGTTGGGCAAAATAGAGGGCAGCAAGAAAAGAGGAAAACCAAATTTGGGATGGTTTGGCTCCATAAAAGAAACCATAGGCATGAGTCCATAGAAACTGAGCAAGGCTGTTGAGGACATGGCATTGTCCACATCCCTCATTTAGAGGGTTGCCAAGAATCAGAGCTAACTCAGTGGCGTATAACAAACTGACATTAGCAGCAGTAGCTGTATCCTCTTGACAGCAACAGCAGCAGCAGTACTACTGGTGATGGCTATAGTAGTATTGCATCCTGATCTCTATAAGCATAGTACCTACTGCACAGGGCTGTTGTTGAGAGCAAGTGAGTTTGAATAGGTAAAGTATTTATAATAGTTCCTAATACCTAGAAACCCTTGACTGAATATTTGTTGTTAGTTGTGTTGGTGTTGGTTGTGTTAAAGTGTGTAGTTGCATATGACATATTTGCTATAGTTATTTTTTCTTTAACCTAACAAGCCAAAGTAAAGCAGAAACATTTTTATTTTTCATGGATATAGCATGTATTCTATGCATATATATTAATTTTTGCTTACAAGTTTGTAGGCTATTCTCTTAAAAGGATATGCTTTCATTCAATCTTTTAAATCTGTGCCTTCATTCTGAACTTTGACAGAACAAAAAAAAATTTTGTTGCTATATAGCCTTTATGAGCTCTGCACTTTGTCTAGCCCTTGAGTGTATTATATTTATATCATATTTCTTTTTTTGTTATGATTAATTCAACTGTTAATACTACTTTGTAATTCAGATTCATTTATACTGCAGGAATGATTTCGCAGAGTTAGTTCATGGCGGGGGGGGGGGGGGAGGAAGATATGGGCATTTATATTTTAGAAGTCTTTTGATTTAAATTTGGGAAATTTCTAAGTGGTAAACCACATATACACTTTGGAATATCCCTGAGCTGTGCTATCACAATTTCCAGTATGTGATTCAACTCTCCTCATATGAAGGGAAGCATTTTGTAATTCAGCCAAGCTGTGGTTTTTAGTGAAAAATATAGAGAGCATTCACATCTAATTTGTGGCTAGAATGTGCTGAGGTCCATGATCTTTACTTGCTTTGTAAGCTTTCTGTTGACCACTAGAACTTCAGCTTCTTCTGAGGCATGAAAAGTGCTAGTACCATTTATAAAAATGTCAGAAAGCTTTTATACATATACAGCTATATTGGAAGTGATATAGTGTGTTTTTCCTTTGCTTTCCTTCTAAGGCATTTTAATGACACACCTTCACCAAATATAGACCAAATAGGAATAAATGTTAAAGTCACTTACTATTACTGTATATAAGTAAGCCTATCATTACCCACCTAAGTCCTACTGTTTAAAAAGGAATTAACTTTTAAAATGAGCTTAGCATTAAACTTTTAGAATAGTTTAAGAGTTGTAGAAAATTTACTTTGAAGATTCAATAAGTATAAATTAAATATAATATTTTACATAAAGCAGTTTGTTTTTAATTACATGTGAAAGTATAAAAAGAATAACCCCATTATTGATCTCAGAATAAAATAACTAAAAGAAATATGTAACAATAAGTAAGTAGCAGTAACTATAGAGTATTCGCAACCAGAGAAGCTTACCAAACAGTTCATCTCAGTCTCTAGGTTGACTGATATCACATGATCCAAAACCCTTAACCTGAGTCCCAGTGTTGGTCTTTCAGGCATGGCCAGCTTTTACTGTAAAGCTATACGGATGTGGCTACCTCCTACCCTAAATCACATTGTTAGACTGTTCAGTATGACCCAAGATACCCAGGCAGAGAAAGACACATAGATTACCTTTCAGAAGCTAAGGACTAAGAGCAGACCTCTTTATGGAAAAGAACAAATTCTTTATAAGTCATACAGGTTAAAAGAAATAAAGTTCCATTTTCTTATATGTTAACTTCATTCTTCTCTTGATAAATTTATACATTATTCCCAAAACATTTATATTTCTCCATAGAATTAGTGTATAAATAATTTGAAATATTATTTGAAAATATTTGAAATAGATAATTGATCTCATGAATATGGATAACAATAGTTGTTCTCAATTCAGCTACTTTAATTTATATCATTATCTTTTTTTTTTTTTTTAATTTTCTGAAGCTGGAAACGGGGAGAGACAGTCAGACAGACTCCCGCATGCGTCCGACCGGGATCCACCCGGCACGCCCACCAGGGGCAACGCTCTGCCCACCAGGGGGCGATGCTCTGCCCCTCCGGGGCGTCGCTCTGCTGCGACCAGAGCCACTCTAGCGCCCGGGGTAGAGGCCAAGGAGCCATCCCCAGCGCCGGGGCCATCTTTGCTCCAATGGAGCCTTGGCTGCGGGAGGGGAAGAGAGAGACAGAGAGGAAGGAGGGGGGTTGGGGTGGAGAAGCAAATGGGCGCTTCTCCTATGTGCCCTGGCCGGGAATCGAACCCGGGTCCCCCGCATGCCAGGCCGACGCTCTACCGCTGAGCCAACCGGCCAGGGCCTTATATCATTATCTTACCTGGAAAAAATCATATGAAATTACTAAAAGAATTTAATGAAAATATTTTTGGTAATAGATATTTATTAATTAATTTATGCAATATTTATTTGCTGAATTCCTCCTGCATGTCATGTATTTTAGTTGGTTATTTGTTTGTAATAATAAATACAATCTAGTCCCTCTTTTAAGAAATTACAATCTGATAGAAGAAATGAAGGACTAAACAATTGTAGTAGAAAGAGACAGTTACCATTAAAAATATACAAAGGGCAGTGCTTTGGATTCCAGAGAAGAAAGGGGCATCAGCACTGTGACTTGAAGTTAGCCAAGTGATAGAAGTGGGAGATGTGGGAATCCAAGCAAGTGACACGTACAAAGGCCTGCTGGAAAGAGAATAAATGATAAAGTGTAAGTTGTCTACAGAGGCTAGGGCACAGAAGTTAGATGAAGGGATAACCGGAGGAGGCAGAAAGAGTATGTACTTCATGCTGACACCAAAATAAGTCTCATTATGTGCTTATAAACTGCTGCAGTTGTTATAGGCTATATCAACTTGCCAAGCAATTTCTGCTTATAGCTGAGGTGAACATATATTATCTTAATAGCAGATGTCAGAATTCCTGATATGCAAGTTGATTAGTTCATTCAAACAATGTATATTCAGTGTTATTATGTTCCTGGCACTGTGCTGGTTTCTGTGGATCCAGCACATATTACTGTACACGTACAATGCAGGGATACAGTACTGAACACAATAGGCATGCTTCCTCCTCCATTAAATTTACAGTCCTAGGCTCTGGCTGGATGGCTCAGTGAATAGAACATTGGCCTGGTAAATGGACGTCCTGGGTTCAATTCACAGGCAGGGCACACAGTAGAAGCAACCATCTGCTTTTCTCTACCTCCCTCTCTGTCTTCCCCTCTCGCAGCCAGTGAGTAGGTTGATTGGTCCCATCATGGCCCCAGACACTGAGGATGGCTCACTTGATTCAAGGCCCCAGATGAGGTTGCTGGGTGGATCCTGGTTGGGGCATATGGGATTCTGTCTCACTATATCCCCTCCTCTCACTTAAAAAAAAATACAGCCTTCCACGAAGACAGACTTTAATTATATAATGGTATAAATATTGCACTGCAGTTGAGATGCGTAAGATGACATAAGGTAAAGGTGCTATGACAAAATATAACAAGAGGAAATGGAAAGACTTGCTTGAGGGAATGCCTTGAGCTAGAATTGGTGAGAACAGAGTCAGTGTTAGTTAGCTGATGGTGGCAAGGGAGTGAGGTTTGAGGGGATTCCATTTCCGGAGAGAAAACATGATGGAGAGCCAGAGATCAGAAAGCCCAAGTTGCCTTTAAGTCCTAAAAAGGCAATGTTTTTTTTGAAAGCAGAGTGTAATTGAAGTGCACTATTGAGCTGGAATGTTGGACAGACCCTACAGAATAGAGCCAGGTTCATCGTTATAACACTTTTATTTTGGAAAGGGGAATTTTCTAGAGGTTTCAGTTTGTTTATACAGAAAGGAGTGATTGATCATGATTGCATTCTTAAAAGGTCACTCTGGGTAACAAGTAGAGAAGAAATAGAGTGGGACGGGGTGGAGGTCATGAACAAATAAGACACAATACAATAGTTCAGTGAGGGATATTGGTAGCTGAAGTGGAGAAGGGCAGAGGCAGTAGTGATAAAAAAAAAAAGAATGGATAAATTCCAATATTTATGCTGGAATTATAAAGAAGTTGAAGAAGATAAGGGGCTGAAAATGTTCTCAAAGTTCCTGGAAAGTGTGTTGTCATCCATGACTAGAAAAGTTCCATGGTTTGGGGAGGAAAGTCAAATGTTATTAGAAGTCAAGTAAAATGAATTGAAGCTATAGAACTAGATTAAAATGGATTGAAGAGTAAGAGGTAAAGAAATAGAAAAACTAAAAACAGAAAGTAAGGCTTTGAGAAACAAGTATTGTCAGAATCTAAACAACCATGAAGGAATTAAGTGGCTTAACATGAGGAAATAGAGGAGAAGAACAGAGAGAAAAGATCCAAGCAGGAGTGGGTACCAGCAAGAAGACAGAGCACTGGGAGAAGTGAAGGTCACTGAGAAATCTCTCTAAACATATAATCAACAGGATTTGAATAGAACTTTGAAATGGATAATTCTTAGTGCCGACTTGCCTTACGTTGTGGGATACAACCAGCTACATTACCTTCAATGCTTCAGTGAACTCACTTTACTAGGGAATACTTTGTGTTAATAGGCTTCAACAAAAATATAGAGAGGACGCTTTGGTTGTTTCCATGTCTTGGCTTCTGTGAATAATTTGCGATGGACATAGGGGTGCATGTGTCTGTGTACCAGTGTTTTCAAGTTTTTGACAATGGAGGATTTGATAAAGAAAATGTGGTATAAATATACAGTGGAATACTACTCAGCCATAAGAAATGATGACATAGTGACATTTACAACAACATGGATGGCCCTTGAGAGCATTATTCTGAATGAAATAAGTAAATCAGAAAAAGCTAAGAACTGTATGATTTCATACATAAATGGTATATAAAACTGAGACTCATGGACATAGATAAAAGTGAAGTTGTTACCATGGGGAAGGAAATGTGGGGAAGAGGAATGTGGGGGAGGGGGTGTGGGGAAGGGTGTAAAGAGGGACAAATATAAGGTGACAGAAAATGATTTGACTTTGGGTGATGGGCATATGACATAATCAACAGTTCAAATGCTATAGAAATGTTTACCTGAAGCCTATGTACTCTTACTGATCAATGTTACCCTGTTGAATTTAATTTTATAAATAAAAATTTAAAAATATATATAGAAAGGGCTACATTTTTAGTATGGGACTCTTTGGATCAGCAAATAAATAACTAACCAAGAAAATAGAAGGAAAGAACTCCCCTACCCCAGGAGTTTGGACAAATCTTAGAAACTGGATTTTTAACCAATCTAGATCTCAAGGGACACAGGGAGATTCCAACTGACATTAAATTGCATGGTCTCTAACTGTGTTTTTACTAATAATGGCTAAGATCAAGGAACAAGGTACATGGCCACTGATCAGTTTTTTACATAGAGATAGCAATATTCTGATACAACCAACTGAATCAGCATGCTCAGATTATAAATAGCTATTATTTTTAACCGCATTCACCAAGCAAGGACTGAAAACCCCAACACTTTTCAAGATGAGCATGAAATGTAATATGTAAACGGGCCCCTGGCAAGACCTATGGTACAGTGGAGCATTTGTTCCATACAGGGTTATTAAAATAACACAATTAGAAAATTTGTAGGTCTATCATATCACATCAACAGTACCCTCATGTATTACGTAAAATATTAACCTAACCATTAATTGTTCCTTCTTTAATATAATATGCTTGGAATAGTAAATCAATATTTTTGGTTCTCAGGAAAACCAAACTGAATTTTTCAAATATTTCTCTTAAGAGAATATTTAAGAGATAATGAGTATGGATTGGGCATGCTCTTACTACCAAAGAAGCTGAGTGACCTTAGTTAAATTACTTGGCTACTCTAAGTCTCATGTTTATCTTTAATAAAATGAACATAATAGGACCTATCTCAGAAAACAATGGAATGAGATAATATATATACATTTGCATAGCCCAGGACCTGCTACAGACAGGGCATTGAATAAATATTAGCTATTTTTAGAAACTGTAATGAGATGATGCCTTATGATTCCCAAGAAAAATTCCTTCAGGTAATATTTATATATTACTATTCTGAACACCAGGAAGAGAACAGTGAACAAAACACAATCCTTGCCCACATGGAGGCAAAAAAGAATATGTAAGTAAGATTTTCCTTTCTGACAGTTTCTGCAAACATTTAGTGTCTTTGTATAGTAAACTATGATGCACCCTGAAAGTAGTCAATTAGATCGACTTTACCAAACTAGGTTAATAATTCTTCCTAGCCATATAGCGTAGATTTGTTCTCAGTGACATTCAGAATTAAGATTTGTAGACCTTAAAATATTTCTCTTTAAAAGATACCAAGAAAGTAGTTTTTCCCCCTGGTTTCTTTTAGTTTGGCCCTCTGCTAGTAGAAATAATAAAATGGTAAAAATATTATGGCTAAAATGGACCTTCAGTAATTAATTCACTTTATTTTTCACTTGAGAAAGCCCAATGCTTAAGTAACCTTAAGCAAAGACATATATGATGGGCATATCCAACAGGTGCCTTTTCTTGATGTTCATTTTGTTAAGGGGAATATGTACTTCTCGTATTTTAAATGCCAGATAATTGGTAAAAAAAAAAAAAAAAAAAAGATGTACTGATTTGAATACCTGCTGCTTTTGCTCACAGCTGGATGCCAATGGGGAGCTGCTCATTCGAAAAGCCCAGCTGAAGCATGCTGGCCGCTACACGTGCACTGCGCAGACAATCGTGGACAACTCCTCTGCTTCGGCTGACCTTGTGGTGCGAGGTAAGAGTTTCAACATTCTAAAATTATAAAACCAAAGTAATTTGATTTGCATAAATATGTATAAGGTTCTGGTAACTCTGGCCCAAATTCTTGTATATTTTGAGTCTTGATGGTTGAGAACAGCTTCTCACTCATGCCTAAGAATAACTTATGCCAAACAAGTAGTAAACAACCCTGATTTTGTTTGTTTCACTAACTACATATCTCCTAGGAACTTACACCACATATCTCCTGTTCAATGTTTGTGCTTTTAAACTTAGTACTTACCGGAAGTGCTCAGTTCCTGCTAAACCCTTTTTGTGTGTTGAGTATAGTGTTGTTTTCTTCCCTATTTTGTTATGAGAAAATATACTCCTGCTAATGTAATATATTCATTAATATCATTTTAGAATAAATTTATACATGTGTCATGTTCCTATTTTGTGCTTGTTTTCAGACTAAGTACATTTGTTCTTACAAATAAGAGTGTGCTGGGATACATACATTAAAAATATGACCCCTTTGCTGCTGACTACTGTGTAGATACAAGGGCACCTCAGAACATGCTTTATCTTTTCATTCATTCATTGGCTCTTCACTCATTACCTACAGATATAAGATCATTCCTTTTTAATTAGGGCCCAAGAAGTTCCATGGGTTAATCTCCATTATCCAACTAGTTCAGGAAAACACCTAGCATTTCTACCACTGTTCCTTGGTTCACAGCATTCCTTCTATATCTTTTTATCATTGTTTGTTGCTGAAATTGTATCTCTCTTTTAGGCTTTGACTCAAGAACTAACAAATTCATGAGTCTTTTCCAGATGTCCCAAATATGAGCCACCCCTTCTAAACTTTCATAACAATTCTCTAAAGTTTTATAGCAATCTGTGTACATGAGTTTTCTTTTTTTTGTTTTTTACAGAGACAGAGAGTCAGAGAGAGGGATAGATAGGGATAGACAGACAGGAATGAAGAGAGATGAGAAGCATCAATAATTAGTTTTTCGTTGCGACCCCTTAGTTGTTCATTGATTGCTTTCTCATATGTGCCTTGACCGTGGGCCTTCAGCAGACCGAGTAATCTCTTGCTCCAGCCAGCAACCTTGGGTCCAAGCCAGTGAGCTTTGCTCAAACCAGATGAGCCCGCGCTCAAGCTTGTGACCTTGGAGTCTCAAAACTGGGTCCTCCGCATCCCAGTCTGACGTTCTATCCACTGTGCCACAACCTGGTCAGGCTGAATTATCTTCTTTAAGTTATGTAATTCACATACACATTGTTTAATATTTAGTGAGCTACAGATTTTCACTGTATAGTTTCATAACTCTCCCTCTCTGGGTCTGTTTTTTCTATTAGAAAAATATTTTTATTTTTTCACATTTCACCTATTAGAAATATTTATTGACTATTATTTAATTACATTTCAGTCAAGTTTGGGTTTTTTTTTGCCCAGATAAGTAAAATATCTGTGGTTTGTCTTAATTCCACCTTCCTGAGCTAGATCAATGTAATTTCACTCCATTTCCTATACCACCTATGTTTCCCCAAGAGCATGGTCATATGGAGTCCTCTAGTCACATTAGGAAAATGCTGAAAAGCCTTTTCTAGTTGAGTATGTTCTCCACTACAGTAATTAAGAAGTAGAGCTGAAATTTCTTTATCCTAATGAACTTAGATATTTATTTCACATACCACATATTTGAATATTAATAAAATCTAAGACCAAAATCCTAAATCAAAGAGAGTTCATTTAGGCTCAGTATTTCCATTAAGAATATTTTGTTATCTGGGGCATTTGTTATCTTTGAGAGTTTACAGGGAGAGAAACTAGTCCACTGTTCTTACTAGTTATACCACTTAGCTGTTAGCTATTTCCAGCAATAGCCCAATAGCGTGTATATATATATCGTGTATATATATATATATATATGTTTAATTGCAATTGTTTGCGTACAGGGTAGGGCCAACATAGGTTTACAGTTGTGAGTACATGATACAACTGTAAACTGTATTCTTATCTTATTATTTATTAATTATTGTATTATTTCCCAGATGAACAACTGAAAACCTACTTTTGCCTCACCCTATATGTAATGAATTAGCATTAATATTACAAGAGTGGTTATGTTAGAATGCATGTACATCAGTGTCTTCATATAGTAATTACATTATAATAAACTCCCAGTGAAAAGAAGAAAATTTTACAGATATAATCAAAGAATGGTAATATTATTCACATATATTTAGATAAAAATCATCACAATGTGTATTTTATACAACATAATGTGTATTATTTATTCAATAAAATGAAGCTATAACAGATATTATTAGAAAATATAAATTTTTTCTTTCTCTAAAAACTTTGGTTCCAAGAAAAAATACCTTAAAGCAATGGAACCTGGAAAGCACACTCAATAAAAATATGATACAGCATTTTAAGCCCCTCTACTATAATGTCATGTTAACAAAACTATATGGGAGCCCTGGCCGGTTGGCTCAGCGGTAGAGTGTCAGCCTGGTGTACAGAAGTCCCGGGTTCGATTCCCGGCCAGGGCACACAGGAGAAGTGCTGATCTGCTTCTCCACCCCTCCCCCTCTCCTTCCTCTCTGTCTCTCTCTTCCCCTCCTGCAGCCAAGGCTCCATTGGAGCAAAGATGGCCCGGGCGCTGGGGATGGCTCCTTGGCCTCTGCCCCAGGTGCTAGAGTGGCTCTGGTCGCAACAGAGCGACTCCCCAGAGGGGCAGAGTATCGCCCCCTGGTGGGCAGAGCGTCGCCCCCTGGTGGGCGTGCTGGGTGGATCCTGGTCGGGCGCATGCAGGAGTCTGTCTGACTGTCTCTCCCCGTTTCCAGCTTCAGAAAAATACAAAAAAAAAAACAACAAAAAAAAAACTATATGGGTGGATGAAAAGTATTGCTTAGCATTTTATTTATTTATTTATTTATTTATTTATTTATTTATTTATTCATTCAGTCATTCATTCATTCATTTTGGATCTCTTATTGGCTTTATTAGGCAACTCATAAATTAGTCATCATTCCATCTATCAACTATAACGTCGCTCTCTGCTTAGCATTTTAAAACTCAGCAGAGTCATAATTATTCTTAAAAATTTATTACTAATAAAAAAGGTATTTAATTTATATTAAGAGCCATTAGCAATTAAAATAGTGAAACACATGATTAGTGTTAAAAATGTATATAAAGTAGGCCTTCAAATATGCTTTATATATTTAAATCATTGGATATAAAATTCTTTTTTTGAATAATGGTGAATAATAAATAAGCCCCACTGCCTTATGTAATATTACTATTGGTACATTTATCCAGTTAATTATGTTTTTTTTTTTATTCTAGTCCACGGTATGATAACCTAGAGTCCCCAGACAGGCATCAAGGGATTTTTGTATTTCCTGAAATTATATATAAAATTCCATGTGGATGTGCATTTTCCTAGGAAGAGTATTTATAACTTTCATCAGATTGTCACAAACAGCAATGGTCACAATCTTCTTGTGGCATCAATTTAAAATAATAATGTATCAGTGAAGGAGGTTATTTTAGTCAAGCTTTTATAACAAAATGTGTATAATATAGCCAAAGAAATTTAAAAGTCAATTATTAATTGCTTAATATTTATAAGACCTTTATGTTTTAAAGCTATTCTTAGTTTAAAATTTAAAAACAGCTATAGGATTTCAAATGTTTTTAGACTTTTTATCAAAACCCAAATTAAAAGGATTGATACAAATATCCTTTTTGTTCTTGTAATGAATGTTTTACTGCTTAGGTCCCATAAAAGTGTATTTCAGGTTGCCAAATCAAGTAAATCGGACACATTTGAACAGCCCTGTATGAATGTTGTTTCTGGAGGACTCAGAGTTCTTCAGCTAAAAAAAAGTGTCTTTTAGAGGGAATGGATTTTCAGGATTTGTTCAGCAGTTGTTGTGGGAAGATTTATGAAAAGTGCCAAATCTAAATTCTCTTTCATGAGTGCGCTTTTGGACAACATTCAAAAATGGACCATAAAATTAGGCCACAAAAGCAAGAAATTAGACTTTGACCTTCATATTTTACTTTTTTTCCATGGTATTTTAGCTATATTATAAATATCCTTGGCAATGCTACAGGCTTTTAGGAAGACCTTCCCAATACCAGTTGAGCATAATGTTTGCCACTAAAATTGCCAAAATAGAAAATGCAATTATGATGATAATGTTCAGATCCTCCGTTTTACATTTTATATACCTTATTAAACAAAATTTCATAATGCAATGCTGAAACTTAAAACCACCAAAAGAAGAAAAGACTTTCACTATATGAAGCATTTGGTCTCATTATCAACCCTAATATATGCTACACAAAAACTGTAAATGTTTCTAAAGTAACTGAAGTTAAAATGGATAATATAAAAGTTGTGGAAATCATTGTATCTTGAAATCATTTGTATTTGTTATATTGTTCTGTTAGACACTTATACTCTTTTATGTAGAATTTTATTTAAATGGGAACATTGTGTGTATGTATGTTTCAGTAAAGCTTTTTACTTTAGTTCTAAGGCCAGATACAGCTGCAGAATGAAAATGTATAGAAGTTAGATGTCATCTTTATTGGATATAACCCACTGAAATTTTTATTACTTGGCCTAATGACATGGTTACCAGATTCTTTCTTAAGGAGGTCATTTTGGTTGATGATTACCCACTGTTAAATCCTGTGCTGGATAAGTTAAGATAACATAGTCAAATAAATGGTAACCTGATGGAAGCCATCACTCTACATTTTAGTGTGAACAATATTGCTGTATTTTAAACCATCAGCATAACGGTTGGCTACTGGTCTTTTTTGCAGAAAATACTCTTGAGAGATTATTATCCCAGCTGATCTATTTTAGCAGAGTTCATATCCGAGGTTTACCTGTCTTCGCTGTCCAGGCAAAAATATTTTTGAATCATTTATTTGGAGATGTTGTTTCAGATTAATTACTCCCCTTTCTTTAACAAAAATAAAATAAACATATTCTTTGTCCAAGATTAAAAAAAGGGTTCCAGTGGTCCTAATTGTTGGCAAATCATGCATTAATTACATCTTCTTTTCCTTCTAACTTCTTTACAGTGGCTATATAAGATCTCTGCAATTAATTTGAAATTTGAAGATGCAACTTTAAATCTAGAATTAGACTTAGAAGTCATCTAAACAATTCTCATCCTTTTATTTTACAAAATTTGGACTCTGAGAGAAAAAGACTTACCCTGCATTACCCATCTACTTTGGGACATTCATCTTGAAACCCCAGTCCAGTTTTCTCATTAAAATAGGCTTATTCCAGATAGTATGAATAAATAAAATCTATAGTTAATTTCTTTGGTTTTTTTTTTGTTGTTGGTTTTTTGTTTTTTTTTTGTATTTTTCTGAAGTTGGAAATGGGGAGACAGTCAGACAGACTCCCGCATGTGCCCGACCGGGATCCACCCAGCACACCCAGCAGGGGGCAATGCTCTACCCCTCTGAGGCGTCGCTCTGTTGCAACCAGAGCCATTCTAGCACCTGAGGCAGAGGCCATAGAGCCATCCTCAGCGCCCGGGCCATCTTTGCTCCAATGGAGCCTTGGCTGCGGGAGGGGAAGAGAGAGACAGAGAGGAAGGGGGGGGTGGAGAAGCAGATGGGCGCTTCTCCTGTGTGCCCTGGCCGGGAATCAAAGCCTGGACTCCTGCACGCCAGGCCTACGCTCTACCACTGAGCCAACCGGCCAGGGCCTATAGTTAATTTTTAAAACTTCTATAGTGAATCCTGAAATATTTTAATGCTCTAAAATATTTTATAGTTAATTTGGTGTGGCCTGGGAAGGTTACCAAGTCTGCCCTAGAATTGCTGACACCAAGTAACAAGAGTCACTGATTACAGCTTCTGCTCTTTCTCTTTTCCTTTCCATTATCTGGTACATGCTAATAAATAGTAGTTTAATTTTTAAAACAGCAATAAAGCATAAAGCCAAAGACATTTATTTAGAAAGATTAAGCTACTAACTTTGGATTATTGAACGTTCTATTTGTATGACTGATTCAGGGACCCTGGATATTCATTAAAGCAAAAGGACAGAGAGTCACCCATCATGTTAAAACCTTGTGAAACTCTTGGTGCTAAATTAGGATTTAGGTTTTTGTTGTATCTGGCATAAATATTCATGTTGTATTCAAGAATTCCTTTCCATATTGAAATTATTATTAAATAATCAAATGTGGATTTAGATTCAAAATTATTATTAAGACATGGCATGCCCAAATTAATTCAGATGAGTTTTACATTAAATAATTTAATCATTATAAAACTTGGAAGAACAGACAAAAAAGTTTTATGTAGTATATACATGAAGTTAGACAGTCAGACAAGTACATAATCACCTAACCGCCTACTAAACTCTCTCTCTCTCTCTCATATGAAGAGGTCATAGAGGTCAGAAAAGAGATTCTTATAGGCAGACAGATGTATCTAGATCATCACAGTCAAATCAAGAGAACCGTTGAGGTAGTTTTCCAAATATTTGGGTCAGAAAAACACACATTTACCTCAGATACTTGGATAATTGCCTCTGCTTTCCACTTGCTTTGGCCAAGAAAAGTTGACCACAGAGACAGGCTACAGATTTCATCTCATCAGCCTTTGTGGGATGGATAGGCAGGAAAATGGCCCTCGTTGGCTGGAACAATGACTGACTGGGCACCATTCTGAGGCATTTGGATCTTACTTGGCACTAAACCACAGCAATACACTGGTAATAATGAGACTGCCCTGATATTAAGCATTCTCCTTTCCATTGGAACCAACAAAGTCAAAAGCTACAGGAGACTGTTACATGCTGGAGCTGAAATGTGTATGTGTTTATAGTAAGTATAGAAGTTAGAAAGTAACTTGTCTCATAGCTAAAATTTATTAGTTTTATTTTTAAAAAATACTAACAATATAGCAAAAACTATTAAAACTTCATTTAAAAATGGGAAAAATAATGTCTAAAATTAGCAAATTTTGTGACCATTTATCATACAAACTAAATGTACAGCAAGCAGTCAGCAGAGACATATTTTCCTAGATCTGATTTCTGCCATTAAATGACTGTGACCAGGGGGCCACAGTGCTTATGAAGTGGTCTAATTCTAATCATCGAACTACCTTTAGGTACAGGTAGGTAAAAGAGGTAGACAGCCATCTTGTTAACTGCCCAATTTTCTTTAGAATAGTATACTTATACTAATATATGCAGACAGTCGTGAAAAGATTTATAAGGTGTAGTGGAACAAGTATAGGCTTTGAGCACTAGGCAAACATAGATTAGAAATCCACTTCACTGACCAAATAAACCTGTGGACTTAATTAATCATTGTAAGCTTTAGGTCCCATATTCATGAGAGAGAATAGTAATAGTTACAGTTAACACATCACCCAGGGTGAGTTTCTATAATTACATTCTTTTACTTCCTTCCCCTTAGTTAGTAATGTATATATATAGGCATAAATACAATATTATTCAAGATACAAGTTCCCATGACATCCAACCCCCAACCACTAACTTTTCATTATCATTGATGAAATTCATCCTGAGTATTTTTTGCTTAGTTAGCCCTTCAAGGTCTGACCATATGTTTTAAAAGATAAACTTGTACTATATGGAGTGAAATTACAAAGGGTCTAGAAGTTTTGGATTTGTGGGTGTTGAGGAGGGGCTCTTGTTCTTTAGAAAGTCAGTAACTATTTCTGTGGGAGAGAGGTTGGATTAAGGCAAAGCTTTATATTTCAACCCTCTCTCTTTTGGACTCACACCTCCAGTGTCTGGGAGATGTTTTTCGTTGTTTAGCATTTTAACTTACCCTCCAAGGAAAGATGGCAAACCCCCAAAGTACATGGCCTCCTGCCCCTAACTGGGCATGCACACTCGCCCTTCAGCCTTGATCTTTCCTCTTGCAGGTAAAAACAGAAAAGATGGAGAGAAAAACATGGTGGATCCTTTTCTCCCCGTCTGTGCAAGCCTGCCTCCAACCTGGTGACCGTTGACACTCACATTTGTGTGAAAAAAACATTTTTTAACTTATTATATTAGGTTTTACTAATAACTCAATCTTGTAGCTTCTGCAATTCCCCTACCCCTCATTCTAGTTCTTAGAGGATTTTTTCCCTTTTGAAACTTCTAAACATACTTTGAGCAAAAAGATATTTGAAAATATAATTATGCAGCTTCACTAATCTCTGAAATATGCCTAGTGAACTAACCTAGTGCATCATAGAATGGCCAAGTAAAATTTTTGTATTTTGATGTCCTATTTTTCTTTGAAATTACATATCTCAGAAATTAGCTCATTATTTAAAAAAACAATATGAAGAAACTGGTAAATAATAATACAGGGTGATACTGAATGGACTGTTTGATGTACCTAAGCTTGTAATGAACAATGTTGTAAAATTGGCTAATGACTCATCCTAAGTAAGACATAAGCTAAGGGGTATTAGTCTAGCCACCATGGGGTCATGGTGCCTGCCACACACATTCCTTGACAAGAAAGGGTGAAATACCGCAGTAAATAACTGAAGACTGCCCATGGCTCAGTAGGGTTTTTGGAACAATTCCTGGGACTAGAAAGTGACAATGGACAGCAGGCTGAGAAAATGATCTCAATAGCAAGATTTAAGTAAAGATGACTAAGCCATTAACAGCCTGAATACATATTTAATTTTATTAACTACTACCATCAGCCTTCTTAGAGCTTTTCTTTTTGAGGAAGGCTGAGACTCTTAACAGAAAGATTAGGGCAGAAGTGAAGGATTAAAATTGAAGTACATACAATTCTTTCTAGAACTGCTTAAATTTTATTGTTTAAAAATACTTTCATTTTCTCCCTTTGGTCAAAGAGACATGCTTAAAATTTTTGTTTCTTCACAAGAAATAATTTTGTTCTTCTTAAATAGGTTTAAGTTTAGGTGTGAGATATTATATGGACTTCTAATTTATTAACTCTACCATCCTCACCTGTGGTTGGAAGAACTCTCAGGAAAGCATTGAAGAATATGAGTATGACATATATATATCCATATGATATGAATAGTTTTATTTTTAAAATAATTTATTAATTATCTATAAGTAATAAATAAATATCCCAAGATGTTACTTATTTCCATCTTTTTAAAAGTTTTTCTTGGTCCTAGCTAGTTTTCTCAGTGGATAGAACATTGGCCCAGCATATGAACATCCCTGGTTCAATTCCTGATCAGGGCACACAGGAGAAGCGACCATCTGCTTCCCTCCCCACCTCTCCTGCTTCTCTCCCTCTTCCCCTCCTACAGCCAGTGGCTCATCTGGTCTGAGCATTAGCCCCAGGCACTGAGCATGGCTCGGTGGGTCCCAGTACATCAGCTTCAGGCACTAAAAATAGCTCTATTGATTTGAGCATTAGCCCCAGATGGGGGTTGGCAGGTGGATCCTGGTTGGGAGACGGTCTCACTATCTTTCCTCCTCTCACTTAAAAAAAGATTTTTCTTTACTTTGTCATCTCATAGTCTCAATTATTATCACAGAAAGAATTATCTTAAAATTTAGAGTACAGATCTAGGTCAACTGCCATTTTAATAAGTTGTTTAAAATTAATTTGAGGGTCATTTCTGTCTATAAACATCACCACGGAGACGTAGTACATGCATCATCATTATGGGCATGTTCTTACATAGTTCATAATTGAAAGTATACCACCAAAACCAAATAGAGATACAGTTTTGGAAAGAAAGAATAAAAATTAGAAATGAAACCACATGACAAATGTGACTGGTGCAAAGAGAGAGAATCTTCTTGTTTGGATAAACTGTGTTGATCTCAACTAGAATTCTACAGATTCATTTCCCTCCCTCAGCCTCATTCTCATTTCCACTTAGGATCAAACTTCACTTTAATCAATGTTAGAAATTTAAAAACTACCATATTCTTATTCAGTGCTAGAGATATTTAATATTTGGCTTTATCTTAGCACAGCTTTAAACATAGACAAGACCACACATTGATTTGTGTTTTGTAACCTTATAATTAAACCATTATCTTAATAATTTTTCAAGCAGGAATGAACCTGTAGTACTAAAGGGACTTTAATTGATATATTTTAGAAAAAAAGAAGCCACCTTTCCTAATATAACTAATGTTTTTTTATATTGGTATTAGAAGATTATTTTATTTTAAAAGGGAGGATAATTTGTTATGAAAACTTTTTTGTTTCCTTGATATTCAAACTTTTCTATAAATTTTGCTAATTTAGTAAAAATAAAAAACAAGTCCATGGCTCAGTAGGGTTTTGGAACAATTCCTGGGACTGAAAAGTGACAATGGACAGCATACTGAGGGTATATTTGTATGTGGTGCTTTTGCTTTTAATTTAATCCTTGGAAATTGCAAGTGAAAAAAAGAATGGCAACACCAAGAAGTCCTTTAGGGTTAGCGTCAAGTTTTATTTTATTTTATTTTTTATTTATTTATTTTTTTACAGAGACAGAGAGAGAGTCAGAGAGAGGGATAGACAGGGACAGACAGACAGGAACGGAGAGATGAGAAGCATCAATCATTAGTTTTTCATTGCGCATTGCGACACATTAGTTGTTCATTGATTGCTTTCTCATATGTGCCTTGACCGTGGGCCTTCAGCAGACCGAGTGACCCCTCTCTTGAGCCAGGGACCTTGGGTTCAAGCTGGTGAGCTTTTTGCTCAAATCAGATGAGCCCTTGCTCAAGCCTGCAACCTCGGGGTCTCGAACCTGGGTCCTCGGCATCCCAGTCCGACGCTCTATCCACTGCGCCACCACCTGGTCAGGCCATCAAGTTTTATTTTAAAAGTGTATGCTATGTGGGCTGAAGTCCCAATAAGACTGTACTTTTGTGTTCATTTCTAACTCTGGCTGTTTAGAAACCCAGTCAGTGAATAAGAGGGAGAAAGCACGTTGGGTCTACTGCCTAAGTGTTGGTACCAACTCAAGTGATGACTGAGGGATAGTCACAGCTACTATGCATCTTGTTTTATTCTGGGGGGGGGGGTGTCCTATTTTCAAACCTTCTATCTCGGTTGATTGATCAGAAAATGAGTCTAAATTATTGATTGAAATAATATGATTAGCTAGTTTACATAGTGTGAATAATAATTTTGAAAAACACTTTTTTCTGTTGCCTTCCTCAAATGCGTAAACTCTTCTTCACTGAATATTCCTAGAGAGGAAATGGCAAATAAATAAGTAATTACATTTCGGCTTACTTTTCCTTCTAATTACATATGAGTGAGGACTGAGTAAAAATCACATCTGTATTGTGTTAGTACATAGATATTTATTACCAAAAACACTGGCCAAATTTAGGAAAGATTAACAGATACCTTACTGTAATCAGGAGAGACTGGGGATGATTTATTGATGGGTAATGTTACCTTTACTTATCTGTTTTTAAATCATTATTTTTGGTATAGTTATTGAAAAGTTGGTCTCATGGAAAACTGGGCTCAAATCCTAGCCTTTCCATTTACTTGCTGAGTGACTATGGTCCTTTTAGTTAATCTATTCTTGTCTCTGTTTTTTCATCTGTAAAATAGGAAAAATAATAATCCCTGCATCATGAGATTACTGGTAAGAATGATAAAAGACTTAGCAATTACTCCAACATAATAAAGATAAAATATACTGTTTTATTAAAACATTTTTGTTTTGATTTACTAATATTTTACGTCATGTAAATTTTGTTATAAATTCACATTAGTTTTAAAAATGCAGACCAATCCAAGGGAGCAGCAGTATAAACATATCAGTATGCAGGTGGTTCTTTGGACATCTTCGGCAGAGAGATGCATTTGGGCTGCACAATCTGAATTTCACATGGGCTTCCCCTCATTCTGGGTGAGTTATAGCAGGAAACCCAGTCTCTTCTGACTCTGCATGCTGTCACAGACTGGCTGTGTGATGCTGGGAACAACCCTTTTCGACTTCAGCGTTCTATGTAACATGCACAGTTATTGGCTTTAATGAACTCTAAAATGTATGTGATCTATGTTGCATACAGAAATATTTCCATTATTTGCCTTTAATTAATGATTTAATAGTAAAAACACTGAGAAGCTAGGAAATTTTGGGGAAAGAGAATGTAGATGTGACAAGTGAGACTTTGCACTGAACCTCAGATAATAGAGAACCATTTTGACATTTTTCACAATCCTTTAATAGATAAAAAAAAAAGTGACCTAAACAAATTTCAGTAATTGTAGACTACTTTTGCCTTGCTTTAAAAAACCATAGGGTAGAAACATAACACTAACAGGACCTTGATAGACCATTAAGTATCTCTCTTAGGCGAGATTTTTTGGAGCATTCTGAATCAGTAATCTCTGAGAGGATTACTCAAAGCCAGAGGTGGAGGATATAGTGGGTGAAAAACAACATTGTAAGAGTGGAAGCACTGAAAATAGAAAAGGAAGAACACTACATGGTGGCAGCCTCTACCTGAAGGACAGTGTATGGCCAGGGGCCGCCGCCATTGTGGCCATTCACATGCATGTTCCCATTAGATTCGGGCAGACAGTAAAGAAACAGTGGAGCCAAAAAATTGTGGGCCATTCTTTTATTCTAGCCTCATTCCCACTGGCAAGTAAAACACACACAGAAGGAAAACACTTCCCTTTCACTCAGAGCTCACAACGCTACTGACACATCTGGGTTTTCCTAGAATCAAAGGTCCCTACCAGTCTCAGTCACCTCTGGTTCCCTATCTGCCAACATGGCTTCTTACTCTGCAAAACTGGCTTCTCTCTTCTTCCCTTCCATCTTAGCGGTTTCTTCTTCTTCTTCTTCTCCTTCTTCTTCTTCTTCTTCTTCTTCTTCTTCTTCTTCTTCTTCTTCTTCTTCTTCTTCTTCTTCTTCTTCTTCTTCCTCTTCCTCCTCCTCCTCCTCCTCCTCCTCCTCCTCCCCCTTCTTCTTCTTCTTCTTCTTCTTCTTCTTCTTCTTCTTCTTCTTATTCTTATTCTTATTCTTATTCTTATTCTTATTCTTATTCTTCTCCTTCCTCCTTCTTTAAAACTACCTGGGCCCACAAAGACCCCTCCTCTAGCACACATGAGCATAACAATGGCCCTTCCTAAGCAGGAAGGTAATTAGTTTCACCTGGGCAGTGCCATTCACATGGGCAGCACCATTTTTAACAATAAAAGTGAACAAACTAAAAAATCATACAAACTCATTGCCCAACAGACAGGAAGGTTAGCTTCAAGAAAGGTAGCAGCCGAACACTACAATTTTGCATAAGAAAAGAGATGAAAAGAGTCAGCATTGAAGTTTGTACTATTACTGTTATAAAAGAAGAATTTGGTCAGCTGGATAAGTTTAACCTGGGGAGTGATGTTCACTCTTAATGACAGCTGTCGGCATCTGGAAGAATCAGGAAAGGATAAGAGCAGCACTGTGTTCTTTATGGATAGATGTTAGAGCTTAATAAATGCATTTCAGACACTCCTGGGGTTGTAGGGGGATTGGAGGGTCGTGACAAGCAAGTGGTATAGATAGAACTGTATTCATAAAAAGTAAAAACAAAAAACATGCTTTGAAAGACTCTTTATCTCATCCCCCATATCTCTTCTTCTCTTTTTCTCCTCATTTTCTTCTCTTTTCTACTCCCTAAGTATTTGATGGCAGTGAGAAGAACTGATGAAAAGCCTTCACCAGGGCTAGTCAGAGATATATTCAAGTTCCTTTTCTTTCCCAAAAGGAATTTTTAATGACAAAAGAAATGAAAGAACAAAATGGAAGATGAAAAGAATTTGTCACCTAATGTATTTAGGCATTTAAAATGCAGGTCAAACTCCAAAGATTTTTTTCCATTTGATCAGTTTTTCTGTTTTACAATAATTTAAATTTGGCATAAACTGTGTTCTTAGGAATCATTAGCTCTCTGCCTGAGGACCCCTTAGGAAACTGGAAAGAGATATCAATACACTAATAATCAGTAGTGGGATTTAGATAATTTAACAACCAGTTCTGTGCCCTAATGACCGTTTTAAGTATAAAAAAGCGATATACTGAAAGGTAGTTTATTATTTCATGCATTTAATACTTAAATAAGAACAATAAAAGAGGTACACAATATGCTGCTGTGCAGATGAAGGTTAAAAAAGGGTAAGGGATGTAAATTTGTGATTACTACATTGGGCAGCTGCCCAGACACCCACCTTAGAGAGAACCCTGATAACAGGTGCCATTTTAACAACCAGTTTGCTGAGCTCAACAAAAATTAGGCATCAGTTCTCCAGACCTGGTGCTAACCAGCTGAATCCCACCACTGGTGATAATAAAACCAGCTGCATGTAACAGTCCATTTGCTTACATGTCCCTAGCTTTAGTTCTCTCCTTAAAGATTTCTTGAGAGTGTTTGCACAGTGATGAGACCTAAAAAAAAGAAAGAAGAAAAGTAGCAGGAGATCAGAGAGAAAGAGAAACTAATTATTGGAGTCAGCATTATATGTTCCTTTTTTTAATGATAAAGAATTGGAAAAATGGCCAATTCTCAAATACATCCTTTTGTGCTGAGGAGCAAGTAGTTGAATCATTATTATTATTATTATTATTTTACCACGACACTTTTCTCTCCATTCTGAACAAAAAAATTGAACAGGTAGTATCGACTACACTGATTTGAACATCCTTCTGGGAGACAGTGCAGGGCTGGCCCTGGATGGAACTCACAGAGCATCCAAGTTCCTCTCTGTGGAACCATTCCTCTCACTTTGTTGCTTAGATTCCTTGGTCCGCACCAGAGGGCCCCACAGTCCCAGCGTTTCCTTGCCTCCGTCAAACTCACCAGAAAATACTTCACTTTTCAGTGAAAATATTGGTAAACAAACACTCCAGCAGACATATAGATCCCTGCCAATTATTAACAAATACTAATAATTACTCCTGCCAAGTAGCTCAGATGCCCAGAAAACTTTATAAGAATAATGATAATATTGTTAATAGCTAGAGTTTACTGAGAGCTTTCTATTGGCCAAGCCTAGCACTACACTCTTTAAAGACATTATTTCAGTCTCAACAATAATTCTAGATGGTTAATTTTTATTACTCTTATTTTACAGTTGAGAAAATGGAAACAGCGAATTTAAAAAATTCCCCAAGATAATTCAGAACATAGGATTTAAACTCAAGCCAATTTTAACTCTAAAATCCCTGCTCTTTAACAATATATTTTTTAACTCAGACATTTCCTGGGACAAAGTTATTGTCAGTTTCTAGATGTAAAAGTTTTCTTCTTATCAGGTAAAACAAATACTTGTGCCATACCAAGGCTTTGAGAGTATGAGCCAACCCTTTCCAATTTCTTCTCTCATTTTCACCTCTTTATGATGATAACATATTTCAAGGCAAATGGGTGAATGGTGATTGTATTATGGATGACTGTTATGCTTATAAAACTATGTGAAGATCAACAATGATAAACTCATTGATGTAGTCACAAAATATATATTTATTAAGGAACCACTATATGTCAGGCATACCTCTAAGAAAAAAATGATAAATATAATTACAGTATTTTGCCCAACAATGTTGCTCTTTAATGAATGGATGACTAGATAAAGTTATTATACACATAGTGTCCAACAAATACATGAATAATATGTGAATTTAATCTAACCTTTTAAAATATTATTCATTAGCCACTCCAAGAACTGTAGAGAATATTAGCAGGGAAATGACTTACAATTTAATGTTGTCCACTAAACTATGGCTGTATTGTCTTAAATTCCCTTTAACGTTTTCTGAATGCCATATCCTTGTTATGAAAATGTGTCTGAGTACATGACTTTCTCTTCTTTTTAAAAATTATTTCTTTATTTTTAATCTATAATTTTTAATTTTAATACTTTAAAATATTCAACTCAGTAATTGACTTTGAATAATGCTTTATGTAAAATAATGAATTTCTTGGTTCTGATTACAAATGTGCACTGTATTTCAATGTGGTTTCTGCACGTAAAAGAAATGCATTATGTTCTTTCTAAATACCAAATGTGTTCTATATTATTTTGTCTTTTTTCATTTATTTTGGATGGTGTATTGTTACTTTCAGTTAATATCAAGAAATATAAATCCACTATTATAAATTATACATTTATAAAACTTTACCTTTATTATATTTGTTTCTAAGTAATAAAATTTACTACTATCAGTAGGGTGTGTCTTGTGTTATTTCAATATTATGCATTTCGATAATGCATTTGTGTTGATCTACACACACATCTGTCCCCTTGAGACCAACCACACAGAAATTGGTGAGGGTTAGGGTATTGTCTATACCTTTACAAAGATGAAAACCTGTAGGGAGAAAAGAAAGCCAGCCACATAAGCTAAGCATCTAATGTGATATAGAAATAGGAATGTATTTATTTTTAGCTGGAAGATAAAAACATGCCTTATTTAGCACTCCATTCAAAATGACAAAATACCGGTGCCACTTTACCAAAGGTGTTGATTATTGTATTTAGTATGTCATATTCTGCTGGGATTGCCTCCTTTCTGGTGCAAAGAACACAAGTGATGCCACTTTCTGATGTGTCCATTCAAGGAGAGGGGCTCTCTAGTAACAGAGACTTCTTTGGCATTGTAAGTGACAGATGCAGCTGTACTACTTAAAGGACATTTTTCTCTCTCTCTGTTTGTTTGCTTTTTTTTTTGTTTGTTTGTTTTTTGTATTTTTCAGAAGTGAGAAGTGGGCCGGGGGGGGGGGAGATGAGGAGGGAGGCAGACAGACTCTTGCATGCACCCGACCAGGATACACCCAGCATGCGCACCAGGGGGCGATGCTCGGCCCCTCTGGGGCACTACTCTGCTGCAATTGGAGCCATTCTAGCACCTGAGGCAGAGGCCATGGAGCCATCCTCAGCACCCGGGCCATCTTTGCTCCAATGGAGCCTTGGCTGCGGGAGGGGAAGAGAGAGACAGAGAGGAAGGAGAGGGGGAAGGGTGGAGAAACAGATGGGTGCTTTTCCTGTGTGCCCTGGCAGGAAATTGAACCCGGGACTTCCACACACTGGGCCAACGCTCTAACGCTAAACCAGCTGGCCAGGGCCTTTCCTCATTTTTATAATCAAATTCTGAGGCAAAGTATAAGGATTCTGTATACCATTATCTTGGCATTTACTACTCCCTATTATAATTGTTTGTTGGTTCATTTCACCCTTTCCAAGAAAAGAGCTACTCAAAACCCAAACATCTCACTTATCTGTTCATTTTTACCTCCTAGCACAGTGCTATCAGTTTAGAGGATAAATTAATAATATTTGTACTGTTAGGAATCATCTATAAAAATGTACTTTTAATGTTGTTTTATGTTCTTCAGTAATAATTCTTTTGTCCTAAGTTTCTTTGTTATATAATTTGAAGTTTTTCAGAGTAATCCTGGAATAGCTCTGAGTTTATCATTGTTTTCTACATTTCAGAAAAGTGGAAATATTTTTAATATTTTTCAATCTTCATACGAAAGCTAACATGACATGTATTACCCAAAATTATACATAACATCATTCCCTGAAATTTCTACTCCAAGTAAAATAAACTACTTATAATATTTAGGGTAATAAAAAATTACTTGTTCCATTTGGGGGAAGCAGAATGAAATATTTGACTAACTATTCTCATTTCTGGACTGAATTGTGCTATTGTCTCTGATTCATGCATGGAGCAAGTGTTCATTCATTCTCACTATGCTACGGTCTGCTTTAGGTCCCATTGATGCCAACAGCATTTTATGAGTCAAACAGTAGCATATGTATCCTGAATCATAATGCCATTTTTAAGTGACAGCATTTATGTTTTTTCTTTAAAAGACTCAAATGAAATCATTTAGTGAAAACCATAAATATCATCATCATTTCTAATAGCTTATATTTAAAAAGAATGTGGCAACCCTGATTATATAATTTAATTGTTCTTTAGATTAATTGCAAGGAGGACATGCTTGTATTCAAATGTGTTATTATTCACTAGTTGGAATTCATTGATTTATTACCCAATTTTCATTCTAGGCCCTCCAGGCCCTCCAGGTGGTCTGCGAATAGAAGACATTAGAGCCACTTCTGTGGCTCTTACTTGGAGCCGTGGTTCAGACAATCACAGTCCTATTTCTAAATATACTATCCAGACCAAGACTATTCTTTCAGATGACTGGAAAGATGCAAAAACCGGTGAGTTTTGTTTGTCTAGTTAATCTGTGCATATTTTAATGACATTTAAAAAATAGTATTATTTACCCAGAAATTCCTTTGAATTTTGATACTTTTAAAAAAGTATCCCAGTGCTTTGATAGTAAGAAAAAAAAAAGGAAACTATAAGGAACTTTAACATTTTAAAGTGATTGGGGGAGAAGAAGTTCATGTCTAAATCTGTCACAGGAAAGCAAAGAGAGGCCTCCTCGTTTTAATGTCATTGGGAAGTCTCTCTCTTTTTTTCCAAATGGAATCTGTAACTTATTATTTATAAGTCATTTTTTTCAGTTATGTAGATACTATAGTTCTGAATTTTTTAAAAGCCACATTACTCATAAGTATGAATTTAAGCATCCAAATCTTACAGCCATAACACTGTACATTCGGAGGATGATCTTCTCTGGCTTGAATTTCTTCAACACATATTTCTAAAGAAGTTTTGGATCTCTACTGTTTTCTTATATTAAGAGTTCCTAAAGTTGATCAGAAAAATCTAAGCTAGAGTAAATAGATATTTTTCTTTGTCTATAACTACTATCATTGCTATTTCTCATGACCAGCCTACAATATACACTTCCATTTTATTTTCTCCTGTAATATCAAAGAAGATAGAGGATCCTTTTGATAAAATAACATTTTTATATCTGTCATCTTTGACAATATTTTAAAACAAGCTTGGAGTTTTTAGAAATTCTTTTAAATACATAAAGAAGAACCATAGTAATAAGTTTCATCAGAGGGAAGGAAAAAAAACAAAAGTGTTGAATAAAATGTTCCTCCCTTTTTTTTCTTTCTTCTTTTCCAAGTGAGAAGAAGGGGATATATAGAGAGATTCCTGCATGCATTCTGGCCGGGATGCACCCAGTGACCCCTGTCTGGGGCGGGGCCAATGCTCTGTCCATCTGGGGCCACTCCCAACTGAGCTAATTTTAGTGCCTATGTTGGAGGCTCCATGGAGCCATCTTCAGCTCCCAGGGCCTGAACCAATCCAGTGATGGCTGCGATAGGGGAAGAGAGTGAGAGAGAAAGGAAAGGGGGAGAGGAAGAGTAGCAGATGGTTGCCTCTCCTGTGTGCCCTGACCAGGAATCGAACCTGGGATATCCATACACCTGGCCAATGCTCTCCCACTGAGCCAACTGGCCAGGGCCTGTTTCTCCCTTTTAAAAATTGAACAAAGAATTAATCCCAATATATCCAAAACCTGCTCTCATTTTAGCTTTTTTAACGCAATGAAGGTTTTTATTTACATGTACTTTTCTTTGATAACTTCTTCCTATCATGAGAAATGAACAGAATATAAACTTGAAACCTGTTATAAGGGTTTAGGATATATTTGAGTGTTAAATGATCCTCCACATAAGCGTAGAAAGTTCAAATGAATTAGAAACAGGTGAAACATTTCTATTACATTACGATGTGAGCATAAGTATTATTTATAAATATACAGTCATGTGTCCCATAATGACATTTTATCAATGACAAACTGCATATATGCCAGTAGACAGGAGTAACATTTAAATAGGGTACTTTTGATATAAGTATAGCCACCCCAACTTTATCATAGTCCTTGTTTTCATGTTATAACTTATCTAATTGTCAATGTATTTTATCTTTGAATCTAAAGCATGTTTTCTGTTGACAGCATATAATTGGATCTTGTTTTTTACCCAGCCGGAAAATTTCTGCCTTCTAATTGGATTCTTTAATTCATTAACATTAACGTTTGATTTATATCTGGTTTCTAAATGTTTCACTTGGTTTTGTTCCTTTAGTCCTTCTTTACTGCTTTCTTTTGCATTAAGTGAGTATTTTATAGTATAATGTTTTAATTTTAATAACATTCATGAAAGATAGAGAGATAGGTAGATAGATAGATAGATAGATAGATAGATAGATAGATAGATAGATAGATAGATAGATGATAGATAGATGATAGATAGATGATAGATAGATAGATAGATAGATAGATAGATAGATAGATAGATAGATAGATATAGAGATATAGAGATATGTAGGTATAGATATACTTAGGGCTTATCAGATACAACTGAAGCAATCAGAATAGATTTTGTATTTTTACCATCTTACATTCAGTGAGATATAGAAATATTACTCCTAGTCAGTGTTATTCCATTTTACCCTTCTATGTGTTATATATTATTGTTATACATATTGCAGATATATGTAACAAACTCAATAATCTTCTGCTAAAATTATTGCATTTAGTAATTTTGATGTCTTTCAAAGCAGCTAAGAAGAGAAATAAAAACAAGTATATAATTATAGTTTGTTATATTAACAATTTATTTACCATTCTGATCCTGTTCATTTGTTCTTATGGATTTGAATTACTATCTCATGTTATTTTTTTATTCTAATACAGCTTTGCTTTCACCTGCTCCTTTGTTGTCAAATATATTACATTTCTATATGCTATAGGCTCAACAACACATTTTAATTTATTTTAACCCAATTAATTATATATAATACACATATGTGTGTTTATATATACATGTATGTATGCATGTATTTATACATATGTATATATGGATGGATAGATACATGGGTAGATATGGTTTTCTACAATGGCTTTAAAATCAGGTAAGTGATTAAGGAAGAAGAAATATTTATGCTATCCTTTATAATTACATATCTTTACCAGTGCTTCTTATTCTTGGAATAGTTTTACAAATTACTCTCTGGGTCAACTAGTTTCAGCCTGAAGAACTTCCTTTACTTTTTTCCCTAAGGAAGGTCTGCTAGCAACCAGTTTTCTCAGTTTTTAGTTATCTAGATATGTCTTTATTTGACGTTCTGTTTTAGATATTTTTTTTTTATTCATCTTTATTAGAGAAACAGAGAGGAGAGAGAGATATGAAAGAGATAGAACAGGAGGAGGAGCAGGAAGCATCAACTTTCATATGTGCCTTGACCAGGCAAGCCTGGGGTTTTGAACTGGCAACCTCAGCATTCTAGGCCAATGCTTTATCCACTGCGCCTCCAAAGGTCTAAGAAGGCGTTTTCTTTGATTTTTTTTTCAATTTTTTTATTTATTCATTTTAGAGAGGAGAGGGAGAGACAGAGAGAGAGAGAGAGAGAGAGAGAGAGAGAGAGAGAAGGGGGGAGGAGCTGGAAGCATCAACTCCCATATGTGCCCTGACCAGGCAAGCCCAGGGTTTTGAACCGGCGACCTCAGCATTTCCAGGTTGACACTTTATCCACTGCACCACCACAGGTCAGGCCTGACGTTCTGTTTTAAAGGAGAGTTTTATTGGATATAATAGTCTTGATTGACAATAGTTTTTCTTTCAACACTTCAAACATATTATCTTAGATGACCTTTATCAGGTTGAGGAAGTTCTTTTTTATTCTCAGTTTACTGAAAGTAAACTTTATATTTAAATTTACTTTATATTTACTGATGTATGTACTATTCTTGGGTTCTCCATTCCTTTCTGTAGAACTAGTTATCTATATGATATGATTTTCTTAAGGAAGCAACTCTTTTAACATTTCTAATTGTTCAAGTTGCTGGAGTCAAAGACTTTCAGCTTTTGTACATTTAACAATGCCTTTCATTTTATATGAAATTATATTATTTGGATATAAACTTGAAGTTGCTTTTTATTACGAGCACTTAAAGAATATTGTGCCTTTATCATTTTGCCTGCATTGTTTCTGATGAGAAGGCAACTATTCTTACCTTATGTTCCTGCATTTAGTGTGTTCATTTTCTTTAGCTACTTTCAATATTTCTTTTTATATTTACTTTTTAGATAGATGGGGATGTATTTATCCTGATAGGGGTTTACTGGCATCTTGATTCTTTGAGTTGATATCTTCCTTCAACTTTGGAAATTCTGTTATTCACTTTCTAGATATTTCCTCTGTTTGCCTCTTTCGCTGTTTCTGTCTCTTGCCTTGATCTCTATTGACAAGCATTTTAGATTTTTGATATGTTCTACAGATTGTGTGTGTGTGTGTGTGTGTGTGTGTGTGTGTATATGTTTGTGTGTGGGAGGTGTGCTTGTGTTTCTATTTGGGTAATGTCTAATTACTTGTCTTCATTTTCATACATTCTTTTATCTGCTATGTTCAATCAGCTAAAAATCCCACTAAGATAATTTAGACCATTATATTGATAGATAGATGGATAGATAGATAGATGAATGGATAGATATATCTCTGTATATTGTTCACATAGTGTTCAATAGAATTTTTCTATTTCTTTATATATATTATATACCTTTCCAACTTTATACTTTTACATATTTATAACAACTGTACTCAAGTCCCTGCCTGACCATTTAATATCTGGACCATCTTTAAGTCTGCACCTATTTATTTATTTTCCTTCTTGATAGTGAGTCATATTTCTTTATTTTTCTCATGTACCTAATAATTTTTATTGATTTCCCAACATTGTATGTAAAATAACAGTAGAGACCAAAGTATATATTGTTTATGCTCAGGAAAATATATGTTATTCTTTCAGAGCCTGAGCCAATCTCATTTAAGATGATCTGAGCTTTGCTGTTGAATTCAGATAATACAGACTTTAAGCAATTTGAGTGTAGGATCAGAATCTTCCCTCCCAAGTATCTGGAGGTTTTTAGCCTTACTGTCAGACTTTAGCTGGCTTTTCTAACTTGAATCTCAGGGATGGTCCAATCAGTTCCCCTGCTGCTATCTAGACAGCTATTGTGTGATAATCAGTTTAAAGTACATGGGGGAAGAGAAGAATTCTTAGTTCTCCCACCTTCTTCTCAGACTTCAGCAGACCCAAAGCACTTACCCCTCATAAAGGAGGCAGATGTCTCTCTGCTCTACCGCCACTCACCCAGCCACAGATGGTCACCTACTCATATTCAGTTTAAGGCCCAGAGTGCGTGTGAGGTCTCAGTGTTTCTGAGGTGTCTGAGCCTCAGAGGGGGTCTCTCTTGGCTTTTCTGTCTTGACCCCACATTATCTTGAGTACATTTAATGAAGGCCTACAAAAAGAATCAGCCAATGAGTACAGATTTCCTTGTCTTAGGAATCCCAGGAATTCAAATCATCCATACTACCATGGCTGTTTTTTAAAATCTGTGAAAAGTTAAACTTCTTTTTCTTATAAACATCTATGACTATTTCCTCTTCTTCCCATTGCTCTACCAATGACAGCTTTAGTTCATTAGAGTCCTTAAAAAACTCAACTCTCCAATAGGCTCTGGAAAATTATTATTTTGTAGAGTATCTTATATGTTCTTTTTTGAGTTATATAAATAAAATTCTCTTGTGATTGCATCTTAAAAGAAAGCAAAATATATTTTTGTGGCCCTAGCCAGTTGGCTCAACGGTAAAGTGTCAGCATGATATGTGCAAGTCTTGGGTTCAATTCCTGGTCAGGGCACACAGAAGAAGCGACCATATGCTTCTCTATCCCTCACCCTCACCCTTCTCTCTCCCCCCCCCCCCATGGCCATGGCTCAAATGGTTCTAGCAAACTGGCCCTGGGCACTGAGGATGGCTCCATGACATCACCTCAGGTGCTAAAATAGCTCAGTTCCTGAGCAACAGAGCAGTGGCCCCAGATGGGCAGAGTATTGCCCCATAGAGGGCTTGCCGGGTAGATCCAGGTTTTGGAATATGTGAAAGTCCACCTCTCAATTCATTAAAATAAAATTTGCAACAAAATAAAATCATGTGGTTTTAATCTTGGTGGTATTTACTAAAAAGAAAGGTACAGGCCCTGGCCGGTTGGCTCAGTGGTAGAGCGTCGGCCTAGCGTGCGGAGGACCCGGGTTCGATTCCCGGCCAGGGCACACAGGAGAAGCGCCTATTTGCTTCTCCACCCCTCCGCCGCGCTTTCCTCTCTGTCTCTCTCTTCCCCTCCCGCAGCCAAGGCTCCATTGGAGCAAAGATGGCCCGGGCGCTGGGGATGGCTCTGTGGCCTCTGCATCAGGCGCTAGAGTGGCTCTGGTCGCAACATGGTGACGCCCAGGATGGGCAGAGCATCGCCCCCTGGTGGGCAGAGCGTCGCCCCATGGTGGGCGTGCCGGGTGGATCCCGGTGGGGCGCATGCGGGAGTCTGTCTGACTGTCTCTCCCTGTTTCCAGCTTCAGAAAAATGCAAAAAAAAAAAAAAAAAAAAAAAAAAAAAAAAAAAAAAAAGAAAGGTACAAATTAAACTTGGTTTTATGAAGGTAATTATTAAAGGTATTCAATAAGTATTTTTCAAAGATATCTACTTTTACCAGTCCAATGATAAAATTAGAGTAATGAGATGAAAGAATAGATTGTATGTCTTTCAAAGAATCTACTATAAATATTATTTCTCTCAGACCTTTTAATGGATGGGAAGCCAATATTTGATATCATTCCCAGGGTTGTACAAGATGCTCAGGTCACATTTAGAATGTTGTGTTTGATTCTATGCTGCTACTTTCAGTAGAAAAATTTAAAAATTGTTGGTGATGGTTGTGTGTGTTTGTGTGTGTGTATGTGTTTGTGTAAAGGAGGTGTTGGCTAGAGCATAGAGAAGGCTGGAAACCATGCTGTGAGGAGCAATTAAGAGAACCTGGAATGTGTTTTCCAATAAAGAAGAAAAATGTCTTCATATTTAAAGTTCTGCATGTGGGAGACTCAAATTGACTATTACAAATCTTCTGCAACTAACATCTTCATATATAAATGTTCTTCTGTACTTTAGGTTATTTTCATAGAATAGACATTTGTTAATTAAGTTGTTTGGTATAAACATGTTCAAGCCTATAAACTGTGCAACCAAATTACTCTATACCAAGGTAGAACTGGTTTTTATTTCCACCACCAGCATGTAAATATCTCATCCACCATATCTTTATTTAGTATTTAATATTTTCTTTTTAAATGTTTGCTAAATTGATAGGTATAAAACCATGCCAAAAACACTATCTCATTGTGGGATATTTAATTTTTAGAATTTACTGTTTTCTTTTTTGCCTTTTCATAGCTTCACTATTTGTTGTTATTTCAAATATGAATTTATGGGTTTTTAAGAGGCTACATTCAAATATTCCTTAGAGAAGGACCAATAAATCATACTCCTGTTATGCCAGAACACAGTGTGCTTCTCTTTCACAGCAAGCTTCTTAGCCACACCTATGGCTCCCTCCCAAGTCCTACCCAAGTCCTGCCAGGTTATCTATGATCTACTTGTTGGGTCTAAAGCCTCTAACATAACACCATGTACTTGTGTCAGGGCCATTGAGAAGCTATAAATGCCCAGTTCCATTCTCACAGACTTGGCTTTTCACTTAGAACCTCTGAAAGGGAAATTCTTTCTGAGTAGTCCCAAATGCTTGGCTTTTGAATTTAGGTTGATCCTAAAACTTCTGATTGTATTGATACCCTAACAAAATACCAGGACTCTCTTTGGCTATTTATAAAAACCTGGAACAGGTGTCATTTCATTGTCATTTTTCAGTCCTGAGGTCCTTCTGTTTCTGAAGCTCCTCAATTAACTAGCTGGTGTGACCTGAAGGCAGAGCACCATAGCTAGATTGCCAGGCAACTAAAACACTGAATTACTGGCATACCCAAGCAGTTGCTTCTCTTTCCCTCCTTTTAGAATAATCAGCACTTGTTATTCTCAACCTTATAGACTCAAGATATTTGCAGATAGATCTATAGATTACTACTCATGCCTAGTTGCTAAAATAAGACATTCTCAAAGTAGTCTTTTGACCTGCCTATTAAAATAAGGAGTATGTCGGCCCTGTGCAATTGGCTCAGTGGAGGAGCATGGCCTTGTGTGTGAATGTCCTGGGTTTGATTCCAGGTTAGGTCACACAGGAGAAGCACCCATCTGCTTCTCTGCCCCACCTCCTCTTGCTTCTCTCTCTCTCTATCTTTCTCTTCTCCTCCTACAGCCATGGCTCGATTGGAGTGAGTTGGCTCCAGGCCCTGAGGATGGCTCCATGGACTCCACCTCAGGTGCTAAAAAAAATGGCTCCAGTTGCAATGGAGCAAAGGTCCCAGATGGGCAGAGCATTATCCCCCAGTGGGCTTGCTGGGTGGATGTGGATGGGGTGCATTCAGGAGTCTGTTTCTGCCTCCCCTCCTCTCACTAAAAAAAGGGAGGGGAAGAAAAGTATATCTTCTGGTCTATACCCTTTGCTTGAAAATTACCCTCCAAAGTACAACCAAGATTTAAATACCCATGTAAAGCCAGTATCCACGGTCACCATCACAGCCACCTGGCTCATGCAGGTTTGCATTGGATTCGGACAGTCGGTAAAGAAACAACAGAGTTAAAAACTGGTGGGCCATCGACTTTAATCCTAGCTTGCACCCGGCGGGCAAGTAAAAACACACACTGGGCTCCAAAACCCACTCATTCAGGGCTCACAAAGCTACTGACTTATCTGAGTTTCCTAGAATCAAAGGTTCCTAGCTCACCAGACTTATTCACCTCTGTTCCCCATCTCCTTCCTTCTCCCTGTACAAACTCTGCACAAACTGGCTTCTCACTCAGCACTCCACCATCTTGGCTGCTTCTCCTGGCCTCCTCTACGTGGCCCTTCTCTGCTCTTCTCTAATGCTAATCTCAGGAACCGAGAGAGAGCAAGCTCCTGGTCTGCCCCCATTTTATAGTGTAGAAATTCAAACCTTTGATCCAATATACAAATAGGGAAGTCTCTAATACAAAGTCACTTATCTGAGGCATGATGAGATTGCACCACTCCACATCAAAAAGAGTAGGAAAGGCTTAGTCCTAAAACCAAGCCCCAGGCTACAAAGATCCGGCCTGCCCACAGCTCACCCCCAACACACATTAATATCACCTGGGCGATGGGCTTCCATGTGGGCAGCACCATCTTTAACAAAGTGAGCATAATATATTTTATCTGCCCAATAACCCATCAGGTTAACATACTACAACATTTAATATTTTATAGAGAGAAGCCTCTGGTTGGCATTATGTAGTGAAGATCTGATTTTTTGATACTGAGATTATATATAAAAAGTGACCTCACTCAAAACTGACAGATAACAAATCTGGAATCTGAGATCCCATTCCTATTTCCAGTACTTTCCTTTGTTCTGCAAAGTACTCTTCTCTCTTCCTGACTCCAGGAATAGCAAACAGGTTGCAAGGAATTTGGCTGAAGAGAGGGAACATAGAGTCTCTCTGCTTCTGTTTTTTTCTCCTGCATTTGGCCTAGGGGGTGAGTCTGCTTCCAAATTAAATATAACCTCTGCTCCTAACCTGTGTGTGTGGGTGGTGCTGGGAAAAGAAAATATATCCAATTGTTCCTACCAAGGCTGCAGCCCTGGGAGAAGAGTGCATGAGGTATACATCCTTTTGTAGAGATTTTAGGGCTTAGAATAAAATAAAATAAATAAAAATGTGTACTACAGGCAAAATATGTATATGTCCTCAAATACTAGCCATGAACAAATGGGGGGGGCAGAAAAAATATTTTGTGTGTGAACCTTTTATGGATATCACCAGCCTTGAGAGTCCAGTGCACAGATGATATGGGCTGCCTACCTCAGGGTTAGAGCTGGGAATAGGTTAGAGCAGCATTTTTCAACCAGTGTGCTGCAAAAACTGTTAAAACATGCACTGCCTGACTACTTGGGGAACTGACCTCTTTTCCCTTACGTTGTCACATAAAAAATTGACAACAGCTAACACAATAGCCTCCTGGTGTGAAAGAATCAAAAGTATACTTTTTTTTTGTCAGATTAACAAAACATAATATATTTTTTTGGAATGTCACAGAGTTTTAGTAATTAATTTATCCATGCCATAAGATGAAAAAGGTTGAAAATTGCTGAGTTAGAGAGAAAGAAAGCTTTTAAGTCCTATTATCTTGATGTGGTGTGGGTCAAAACCCTTCCTCCTACTTGGTTGAAGGAAAGCAGGCCAGATAAAAGAGCCACTTTAAATTCTAGACACATTGACACATTTTTTTAATGATAGATGTTAGTCATTTTTTTCCCTGTTATCCCTACTTCTTACATAGATGTTTTATTGGAGGAATGTTATAAATATTGATATATACTAAAATCATATTTGTTTTAGATATTTATATTTTCTTAAGTACTGGTGTTAATGTTTATTAACAAGAATTATTGTAATTGGTTTTGTTCTAAAAAAAAATAAAGCAGTTTTCACACCTTTAGCAATCCTGGTGTGAAATATTATTCTTAACTTCTAGGTACCAAATTCTTCCCTAATCATTCAGAAGAGACATTCTTCCAAACATCCACTCTTGTTTCCCCTTTTGATGGGGTTATTTGCATTACTGGGCGAAAGGTTTTCCACTGGGATCTATCTTCTCATGGTAGTAACTAAAAATATAAAAGGCTTTTTGCTTATTCTTCCTTTCTTTCTCTTAGTCCTAAAGTCACTGCCCTACTTCTCTTTGGGAATGCAAAGCCTACCACAAAATGATCCCAGTTGACTTTTACTACTTTATCTCTCTCCATTCCTCTAAATATTTTCTGTGGTCAAGTATGACTTTCTACTCTTTGAACCTATCCCCGATCATCTATTTGTTTTGGGGTGTTTTCATATACCCCCAAATTAGTCTATCAGCAGCAGTCACTACTGCACATCCATATGGTTCTTTCTGTTCTGACCCACCTATACCTGCCCGTACCTGTTGACTGGCCAATCGCTTGGAAAAGCCCCAGTGTAACCTTCACTGTAATGAGAAACCCATGTCCTTGCCAAGAGAGATCCTTTGGAGTAGTACCAACATTTCCATCCTTCAGGCATGTAAACAGTGCTGGAGTTTTGCAGCATAGCAATCAGATTGCCTCCTTGAGACTTCTACCATACTTTTTGACTTGGACTCCCCCATTCCTAAAATCACAAAATCTCAAATAGTTCCACCAGTTTCTGCTTTAAACTTCTGTATTAGCTTCCTAGGGCTGCCATAACAAATAACCACAAACTGGGGGGCTTAAAACAACAGAAATTTACTCTCTCACAGTTCCGGAGGCCAGAAGTCCAAAATGAAAGTGTTTGCAGGGCTACACCCTTTCCAAGGACCCTGGGGTACAATTCAATTTATTTTCTCTCTTCCAGCTTCCAGTGGCTCCAAATGTTCCTTGTCTTGTGGCCACATCACATTGTACTGTATCTACTCTTCTCTATGTTTCTCTCATCAGGACACTTGTCATTAGGTTTAGAGGCCACCTCTATATTCCAGGATGATCTTATGCCAAGATCCTTAACTTTATTCCAGTAATAAAAGGGCCCCCAAAGACTCTTTTTTTCAATCAAGTCACATTCATAAATAAGTTCTGGTTACTTGAACATAGATATGTCTTTTTGGTAGTAACCATTCAACTCACTAGAGTCTCTCCTTTTACCGGCAGTTCAAAGCCTTTGAAAGGTATCTGGAGGGGAAGAGGGGCCACGCTATGCAGTGTTGTAACAACCAGCTCTATTTTCCCCATGGAGAGCCCTTCACACACCAAAACATCACCTTCCCTCTTCCAATTACCTAAAAGAAGTCCCTATGTATGTGAACTAAGACAAACAAGTTTTGATTGGTATGAGGGAGGGTGGAGGAGGTAGGAGATCAAGAGGCAGAATCAAAGCAGAGGAGAAGGCAAAGCCAAACTTTTCATCAAAAAGTCAAAAATATATGTCAAATATATAGAACAAGTTCATAACAAAAGAAGAGAAACAGTGGCAAAATTAGTGTCCGAAAGGGTTAAAACTGGCAAGATGAGGCATGTGATAGTCTGAGCCACACAGGGATCTGTCCAACAGTAGAAACTGGACACTGGGATGCTTAGCATTTGTGGTGGAGACAGGTACAAGATTTTAAAAAGCTACTTATTCATGGTCTGCATTGCAGATAAATATATCCTAACTAATAAGATAATGAGTCATACAGAAGCCTAAAGAAACAAATTTTTCACATAAGTGGTATACAGGTATTTACATGCATATGTATGTGTAGGTAAATGACTAAGAACATGTGGAAATATTTTAAGAGAGCTTAAAGGAATGTATAGTCCTGCCCAGGTTGTATACTTTGTCATGTCTTGATTAAATAAGGAATTTCAGACTATATCCTACCCATAATTTATAATCTTCCCCTCTGAATCTAGCATCTAGTACAGGGGTTGGGAACCTATGGCTCGCGAGCCAGATGTGGCTCTTTTGATGGCTGCATCTGGCTTGCAGACAAATCTTTAATAAAAAAATAATAACGTTAAAAATATAAAACATTCTCATGTATTACAATCCATTCATTTCCTACCACTTATGTTCATGGTTGCGGGTGGCTGGAGCGAATCACAGCTGTCCTCCGGGACAACACCAAATTTTTATTGGATAATGCGTAACATACACAAGTCGTTGTATGGCTTTCATGGAATTACATTTTAAAATATGTGGTGTTCATGGCTCTCTCAACCAAAAAGTTTCCCGACCTCTGATCTAGTAGCATGAATTCTGAAAAATATTTGATATATATTAATGGATTATTGCAACATTATCACTGCCCCCAAAGATTTAAACAACTAATCAACATATAGGTACCCTAAAAATATATCATTCACTGCCCATACAACACATCAGTGGCTATCCATAAAATTTTTAATTGCCTCAATTGTACCTTTGCCTCAGAACCTTTCTAAATTCTAACTTGATAATACAGCTTCTTGCTATTCAAATTGTAGCCACAGTACTAATAGCACAGACAAGACCTGGGAGCTTGTCAGACCTTCTACCCTTGACTCAGTAAATACAGTGTGTCCATAAAGTCATGGTGCACTTTTGACCGGTCACAGGAAAGCAACAAAAGACAATAGAAATGTGAAATCTGCACCAAATAAAAGGAAAACCCTCCCAGTTTCTGTAGGATGATGTGGCAGCATGTGCGCATGCGCAGATGATGAAGTAACACCATGTATACACTGGAGCAGTCCATGGCCAGTCGAGATGTAGACGGTACAGAGGAAAGTTCAGTGTGTTCTGTGGCTCACTAAATTTGAATCCGTGACCAAAGTGCAACGTGAATATCAGTGCGTTTATAACAAAGCACCACCACATAGGAATAACATTACTCGGTGGGATAAGCAGTTGAAGGAAACCGGCAGTTTGGTGGAGAAACCCCGTTCTGGTAGGCCATCAGTCAGTGACGATTCTGTAGAGGCTATATGGGATAGCTACCTAAGGAGCCCTAAAAAAATCTGTGCATGAGCCCACATCGAACTGCACTGAATAGGAATGAAACTGGGAGAGTTTTCCTTTTATTTGGTGCAGATTTCACATTTCTGTCGTCTTTTGTTGCTTTCCTGTGACCGGTCAATAGTGCACTATGACTTTACGGACACACTGTAGATCACTTATATCAGGGGTTTGCAAACTTTTTACACAGGGGGCCAGTTCACTGTCCCTCAGACCGTTGGAGGGCCGGACTATAAAAAAAACTATGAACAAATCCCTATGCACACTGCACATATCTTATTTTAAAGTAAAAAAACAAAACGGGAACAAATACAATATTTAAAATAAAAAACAAGTAAATTTAAATCAACAAACTGACCAGTATTTCAATGGGAACTATGGGCCTGCTTTTGGCTAATGAGATGGTCAATGTGCTCCTTTCATTGACCACCAATGAAAGAGGTGCCCCTTCCGGAAGTGCAGTGGGGGCCGGATAAATGGCCTCAGGGGGCCGCATGTGGCCCGCGGGCCGTAGTTTGGGGACCCCTGACTTATATGCATATCACTCTTCATTGTTTATTGTTGATTAAAAACCTCTCCTCTAACTCCCTTGAACTTAACAGTTTGTCATTCCTAGTTTTAATTTTTATTTCAATCCAATAGAATATGTGCCATTTTCTCAAAATAGTAAAATAAAAATGGGAGATTATAAAAGAGATATCATTTGCCTGACCAGACAGTGGCGCAGTGGATAGAGCATCAGTCTGGGATGCAGAGGACCCAAGTTCAAGACCCTGAGGTCGCCAGCTTGAGTGCCGGCTCATCTGGTTTGAGCAAGACTCACCAGCTTGAGCCCAAGGTCGCTGGCTTGAGCAAGGTGTCACTCGATCTGCTCCTGCCCCTGGTCAAGGCTCATATGAGAAAGCAATCAATGAACAACTAATGTGCTGCAACGAAGAACTGATGCTTCTCATCTCTCTCCCTTCCTGTCTGTCTGTTCTTATCTGTCCCTCTCTCTGACTCTCTGTCTCTGTCACACAAAAAAGTGATATCACTCAAATAATATTCTCGATTTAATGTTCATTTTATTTAGATCCCCCAATTATTGAAGGAAACATGGAGGCGGCGAGAGCAGTGGATTTAATCCCATGGATGGAATATGAGTTTCGTGTGGTAGCAACCAACACATTGGGTATAGGAGAGCCCAGTATACCATCAAACAGAATTAAAACGGAAGGTGCTGGTATGTAGAAGAAACTTTTTAAAATTTAGAAGGCTTATAAATACAATGTCACTTTAACATATAGTTGAATATATTTGGAAATAAATAGTGCTCTGAGTTAAGTGATTCATCTAAACACTGTTTGTATATGTATTTGACCCAGGGGATATATGTTATGTCAAGACAGTCAAAAACAAACATGAAATTTAATAATATTTTTACAAAATGAATGCAGGGAGAGAGGTAGATTGAAACTACTGCATATTCCACTAAAGACCACTTAAATGAAATTATATTTATAATACAAACTTTAACGTAAACTGTGAATCTTAACCAGGCTGACTATTGATCAAGCATGATTTAGAAGGTTCACAGTTTTGTGAGGCATGTCTCTCAAACTCATTTATAATTCAAAGGCCATGTGGATGGGTGGGGTGGGAGGATGGATGAGCAAGGAGTGGAGAGAATGTGATGAGGACTTCTCGGATCTGGACCGCGTGAGGAGTCATAGCATCTCTGAGAAATAGCTGTTCGGATTCACTCTGAATATGCTCTTCTATCACTGCTCAGCTTTGGCTGTTCTTTCAATTTAGGCTCACATTTTTTTTTTAATGCTAAATTCCAACTCCATTTAAATAGCCTTCAGTACAAGAAGCACTGCACTCTATGTTCTTTCCCCCTATATTACTAGGCAAAAATATTGTTCTGATTCTAATAACAGCTCTTTTTTTCATTAACCCCTGTATATGAAATATAAAATATTTTATAGGATCTCTGAGTTTGTTTATTTATATTATACCTTGCCAAAGTTTTATTTTCAGTGTTTTATTTGGGAGATTTTATATGGATGACAGACTACCATTAAAATCTTTGATATCTTAATATAATTTATCCATATTTCTGGCTATCTCTTTGACCTAACTTCTAAATAGACTTATTTGAATGTCTTTAGTTTTTTTCTTTTTTATTTTTTTATTATTTTTTTTTTTTCTGAAGCTGGAAACGGGGAGAGACAGTCAGACAGACTCCCGTATGCGCCCGACCGGGATCCACCCAGCACGACCACCAGGGGCGATGCTCTGCCCACCAGGGGGCGATGCTCTGCCCCTCCGGAGCATCGCTCTGCCGCGACCAGAGCCACTCTAGCGCCTGGGGCAGAGGCCAAGGAGCCATCCCCAGCGCCCGGGTCATCTTTGCTCCAATGGAGCCTTGGCTGCGGGAGGAGAAGAGAGAGACAGAGAGGAAGGGGGGGGGGGGTGTGGAGAAGCAAATGGGCGCTTCTCCTATGTGCCCTGGCCGGGAATCGAACCCGGGTCCCCCGCACTCCAGGCCGACGCTCTACCACTGAGCCAACCGGCCAGGGCCAAATGTCTTTAGTTTTAAAACTGAACTATTCATAAGACTTCCATCAATAAGCTGTCTCTCAAAGTTTAATGTAACTTCATATGATTTACTAGATTAAAAAATGATGATACTGGAATGGAGGAAGAAAACACTAAAATACTAATCTGCACTGAGTATTTTCACATACATTTCTGTTGATCCTCATATTTTAAAGTAGGTATAGTAATTAATGAGAAGAGCCTTAATGTACATTAATGAGAAGTAGACTCAGACACACCAAATAGTTTATCTAACTTAATATAACTACTTGGAAGATTCAGAATCCAATCCTGGCACCTCTTCTCATTCACTGAGCTTTTCTCTTAAATGTGGTTCCTCAAACAGAATGCTTCAAAATGCATCCATTTCGATGAGCCTTTATTAGTTCTAGCAGAAGCTGATTTTTCATCCTTATGTGAATCCAAATATGACCTAAATACTTTTTTGTTGTTATTGCTTTAGTATGACCATGGGGTGAGATTAAAAAAAAAAAAAGTTGTTCTTCACAGATCATTCCCTGTAGAATATGGAGGTAATATAAGTTGATGTTTTATAGAACATAGATACCACATAGCCAGGATCCTGTGTGTGGTTTTTATTACTATTTGCTAGAGCTTGAAATGTTTGTGACAGAGGCTTCTGTGCACTGGGCTGCACACAGCTGCCCTTTTCAGAAAAGTAAAATTGAAAAGAAACTGGGGCATGAGCTGACTAGAGGTTTTAACTGTGTAATATTATGTACAGGGATAATGCACTTAATTTTATTTAACAAATATTTATTACAAAATAAAACTAAAAAAAAGAAAATCATTAACTTGGTTTAAGTAAAATTATTTCAGTTAAAAAATTATAACATACCCACAAATATACACTTTTTAAAAAATCTCATTGAGCTTGGTTATTTTTTCTATGTTTTCTGGACTAGTACAATACTAGGTCTTATCTGAACACAGTTTTGAAGTACAGAACTATTCACGAGAAAGATAAAATACTGCCATTTACAACATGGATGGATCTTGAGAGTATCATGCTAAGTGAAATAAGTCAGACAGAAAATGTCAAGAACCATATGATTTCACTCCTATGTGGGAAATAAAACTGAAAGCAACAAATGAACAAACAAAACAAACATGCAGAAACTCATAGACACAGACAACAACAGTATGGTGGTTACCGGAGTGGGTAAAGGGGATCAACTATATGGTGACAGAAGATTTGTCATTGAGTGGTGGGCACACAATGCAATATACCGATGATATTTCACAGAATTGTGTACTTAAAACCTGTATAATTTTTATTAATTCCACTCTATTTAATTTAAAAGAACTTAACAAACTGTTAATGAGGAGGAAGGATACTTTTTCTGTCATGGATAACAAATGGAAACCTTCTTCTCTCCTTAGTAATTGTTACAAACAATATCTTTGTTATGTTTCTCAGAAAATAATTGGTTTAATATAACATAGGTTGATTATATGGTCAGAATGATCATATAATCTGAGATTTTCTTTTATTTTAAAATAGAAGTGATTAAAATTAAATATGTTATTAAGCATTACAGTAACAAAGGTCTCTCAGAGAGAAATAAATTCAACCTGATTTTTTTTTTTTTTTTTTTTTTGTATTTTTCTGAAGCTGGAAACAGGGACAGTCAGACAGACTCCCGCATGCGCCCGACCGGGATCCACCCAGCACTCCCACCAGGGGGCGATGCTCTACCCCTCCAGGGCATCGCTCTGTAGCAACCAGAGCCACTCTAGCACCTGGGGCAGAGGCCAAGGAGCCATCCCCAGCGCCCGAGCCATATTTGCTCCAATGGAGCCTCGGCTGCGGGAGGGGAAGAGAGAGACAGAGAGGAAGGAGAGGGGGAGGGGTGGAGAAGCAGATGGGCACTTCTCCTGTGTGCCCTGGCCGGGAATCAAACCTGGGACTTCTGCATGCCAGGCCGACGCACTACCACTGAGCCAACCGGCCAGGGCCTCAACCTGATTCTTTTAGATCTCAATTTATGAATATAACTTATATTTAATATCATATTTAGAAGATATACTTTTTGATGTTCTTGCTATCAGTAATTTGAAGGCAGCTGAAGACTTTTTAACCTCAATGACTTCTTATCCTTAAAAATACTGGGAAAATATTTGTTTCAGAGTGATACCAAACCTAAAAATTTGGCAAACATTGTTACTTTCAACCAACAACTTTTTGACATTACCTTTTTAAGCATCACCTCCTACATTATGTTTGTTCAAATGGTATTTTGTTAAAGAATTACTTCCCTATTTGACTGAGAAAATAACAAGTCCACTAGAGAAGTTTTCAAAGCTTTCAAAGCCAAACAGACACACAAACCTATAAAGTGATAACAGTCTTATTCACAATCCAGGATATAGCTCTATAGTGACATGAATGATTTATTCTTTTCAATTGTGAAAAATTAAATCCTGTAATCTATAATGCATTTGTTAATCTTTTACAAAAATATTTTAGGATCTTATATTAATCATCTTTTATGGGTCCAATCTTTTATGTATTTGCTTTGTTATCAGACAGAGCGCTAAGCTCTACTTCCGTGGCTTCGCTTCATTCCCACAATAACTGTGTAAAATTGATATTGTTATTTCTAATTTCATAGATAATTAGATTAAGGTTCACCCAGCTGATGTGAAGCAACACTGGGATTCAAATCCAGGACTTTCTGACTCTAAACACTTGCCTCCTAAGCTGCTTCCCGGGTGGGCAGTGTAGAGAGTGGAGCTCCGGGGCCTGATGCTGCCGTAGAACCCTGGTGCTGCCAGGAGCACACCACTTAACCTCTCTGTGCCTCAGTTTTCTTCTCTCTAATAAAAATTATGTTATTAGATCATTTTTTATGATTAAAAAACATGTAAGAAAAGCAGTGGGTACTATCTAATGTGTAATATTTGCTTACTAAATTTTATGCTGTTAATACTGTTCTAAACTTTAATATGCTTATAAAAATATCTACTCTAATCGATTATCTCATGTGGCAGTATATTTTCTTTTTATAAGCATAATAGAGGATCATATAATTTCATGTAACTTCGAATCATCTTGAGAATAATGATATATATATATATATATATATATATAAAATACAATAAAATGTAACCAACTTCCTCTTTAATCATTTTTCTTTCATCCTGCTTTCAAAAGATTGAATATGCATAAAACTGGACCCTTACATTTTTTATCCTTACAAGAAAACCAAATACTTTCTAAAACAGGGGGATGTTTGTCTTGTCATATACCATTCTATCAACTCTCTTATTATGTTCTGTGGGGTAAAGCTTGGGTCCCCTTTGATGGAAAGGTTGCTCCTGCCCCATTATGCTGACTGAAAGCCATGAGATTATCTAATGCAGCACATGCCCTTATCTGAACAATTACTTAATATTAAGATCACAGTGCATAGTTGGGTATATTCTTTAGATTCAGACAAGTGAATTATAAAATGGAAGGTCCCAGCCCTGGCCAGTTGGCTCGGCGGTAGAGCGTCGGCCTGGCGTGCGGGGGACCCAGGTTCGATTCCTGGCCAGGGCACATAGGAGAAGCGCCCATTTGCTTCTCCACGCCCCCCCCCTCCTTCCTCTCTGTCTCTCTCTTCCCCTCCCGCAGCCAAGGCTTCATTGGAGCAAAGATGGCCCGGGCGCTGGGGATGGCTCCTTGGCCTCTGCCCCAAGTGCTAGAGTGACTCTGGTCGCGGCAGAGCGACGCCTCGGAGGGGCAGAGCATCGCCCCCTGGTGGGCAGAGCGTCGCCCCTGGTGGTCGTGCTGGGTGGATCCCGGTCGGGCACATGCGGGAGTCTGACTGTCTCTCCCCGTTTCCAGCTTCAGAAAAATACAAAAATAAATAAATAAAAATAAATTTAAAAAAATAAATAAAATGGAAGGTCCCAAATGAAGCATGAGAATATATGTTTGTAATTCATTATAACCCATTTAATTTTGACTGTCCAAAAGAGATAACAAAAGCTTTCTTCAAAGTAATGTGTCGTTGTAAGACATAGCCCCATAGCTAACAGCTCAGCAGGTGTAGCTGGTGAGTTGACATCCTAAAAATGATGCATTTAGGTGTAGTTTGACAGCTTTGGCATTTATTTACCAGATCAACCTAAGACGGAAAAAAGCAAAATAACACCAGAATCAACACTTTCATATCATAGAAAGATATTTAATTTCATGTTTAATAAAGCTGTTCTGCTATTTCATTTAGTTTTATTTTTAATTTTGAAGATATGTTTGATAAAGGAGAGGGATGGTGATAAGAACATATTTTGTAGTTAATAAGGTATATGTTAAAGTTAGTTACTGTCATTAGTAATAAAAGAGATGTAAAGAAGCAGAGTATAGATTTTTTAAGCCACTAGGAGACCTAATTTAGTTACAGCTTCTCTACATGTAAGCAGTAGAATCTGGGCTAGGTAACTAATTTGTTTTGGGACTTATTTGCCTTTCCTGTAAAAAGAGCATAACGCTACTTCTCCACATACAGTTGACCCCTGAACAACACAGGAGGTAAATATGCCCACTTCGGTGCAGATGAAAATCTGTATGTGTATTCTGATTACCCCCAAATTTAAGTACTAATAGCCTACTGTTGACTGGAAGCCTTACCAAAAACATGAACATTTGTCTAACACATATTTGGCATGTAATATGTATTGGATACTGTGTTCTTACAATAAAGTAAGCTATAGAAAACAAAATGTTAAGAAAATTATGAGAAAATACATTTAAAGTACTGTATTGTAGTTATTAATGCTGTATGTTTATATTGTCTGTTTAAAAGAAAAAATTGTTCAAATAAATGTTCCTGCATAGCCCTGGTTAGTTGGCTTAGTGGTAGAACATCAGCTGGCGTGTGGAAGTCCTATGTTTGATTCCCGGTCAGGGCACACAGGTGTGCCCATCTGCTTCTCCACCCCTCCTTTTCTCTCTTTCTCTTCCCCTCTCACAGCCATGCATCAATTGGTTCTAGCCTCAGGCGCTGAGGATGCTCCATGGCCTCTCTTCAGGTGCTAAAATAGTTCGGTTGCCAAGCAAGAGAGCAATGGCCCCAGATGGGCAGAGCATCACCCCGCTAAGGGGCTTGCAGGTGGATCCCGGTAGGGTCACCAGAGTCTGTCTCTTTGCCTCCCCACCTTTCACTTAATAAAAAAAAAATGTACTTGCACACTTCAAATCCTTTGTTGTTCAAGAGTCAACTGTATTTATTTCAAAGTGTTGATGTAAGTATCCAATTATGTGTGGTGTGTAAAAATCATTTCTGAGTTCTAAATTAGTCTTTTATTAAGTTATGTTGCATTCATTGAGCAAACTTTTATAAAATAGGATTGTTTAACATTGAATGTAAATTAGTCATATATAGTTTATTTCTATTAAATTAAAGAGAGCATCTTCATGACTGGAATTAGATTTTATCCGTGTAATCTTTAGTGCTTAAAACAGCACAGTGCTTAAAGTTATTTGTCGAAAGAAATAGAACCAGAAGGATAAGATGATGATTCTGACCATTGGACAATCAGAGAAGATGAAAAGAGAAGCATTGATCAAAACAACAGTGGTATTTGCATATTATGGTTTAGAAGAATTCATTATCAGATAAAATTTATTTTGTTTGAAAACAAGGTTAACATATGCATTAGATGTTTCTGTTTTTATTTTATTTTTTTGTATTTTTCCAAAGCCAGAAACGGGGAGGCAGTCAGACAGACTCCCACATGCGCTCGACCGGGATCCACCCCACGCACCCACCAGGGGGTGATGCTCTGCCCATCCTGGGCATCGGTTTGTTGAGACCAGAGCCACTCTAGCGCCTGAGGCAGAGACCACAGAGCCATCCTCAAAGCTGGGCCAACTTTGCTCCAATGGAGCCTTGGCTGCAGCAGGGGAAGAGAGAGACAGAGAGGAAGGAGAGGGGGAGGGGTGGAGAAGCAGATGGGCACTTCTCCTGTGTGCCTTGGCTGGGAATCGAACCCGGGACTCCTGCACACCAGGCTGATGCTCTACCACCGAGCCAACCAGCCAGGGCCTCTGTTTTTAATACACTGAAAGAAATAGAATAGAAAGTGTTAATTCTTTTACTAAATTTAAATAATCCATAATTGGTTTATGTTCTTCATAATAATTTTATTATATGTATGATTATTTCAGATTGTAGCATTCTTTTCTGTCCATGCAAACATTTCCCCAGATGACCTATTTTTATATTATCATCTCACTGAGCAGTTAATAAATTTACTCTGCTCCAACCATTTAAATGTCCTGTTTGAAGAGATTAAGTAATATGATTTGGTAGTTACAGAGTAGTCATTGAAATGTAAATTACAGCCCAGGATATATAATCAATAATATCATAAATATGTATAGAGCCAGGTGGATAACTGAAATATGAAGGGAGCACTCTGTAAAGTACCTGATTGTCTAACCACAATGCTGTGCATCTGAAACTAATACAGAATAATACTGAATGTAAACTGTAATTTAACAATAAAAAAATTTTAAAAAAGAAAGAAAATGCTAAAAGAAAGAGAAAATAAAACAGTTGTAAAAGAAATTTATAAAACAATTTTTCTGTTTGAGAACAAATACCAAATAAACAAACAGACCTACAATTTCAGCATGATAAGTTCTTAAGACATTAACAGTGTTGTGAACTATCTTGGCCTCTAGTTTCTTACTTACTATGGAAAAGAACTGATGTTTACATGGTAGATGCATTTGAAGTGTTAATAGTCTGCTCCACCATCAGACCAGGAGACCGTAAGAGCTAAAAAGAATTATTCTAATTTGAATATACAAATAATATACAGGGAATCCTCGGGTCATGACAATTTCAACATATGACATTTCAAGTTTATGACACTCCCATGAAAACTTTAAAAAATTGAGATGTGAGTGTTTTGGCTTACACCATTAGCATTTACTTAAAACTACATGGGTGAACTAGTTTGGTTGCATGTGGCATAAGAATACACAGTAACCTGGCCTATGAATGAGGGAATTGGCTTTGTCCAGTACGCTTACCTACACCGTTTTGGGCTGTTAAAAGCACATGTGTTCTGTTTGTGTTAGGGTAGAGTGTGTTTCCACTTACACCAAAATTCGGGTTATGTCACTATCATAGGAATGAAACTGTCGTAAGCCGAGGACCCCCTGTATAGTTCATCTGATTCATTAACACTACTTCAAAAAGAATATATACATATTTAAAGAAAGAATAAAATCAGAGGTAAGACTTTAATTCTGTTGGTTTTCTAGTTTCTAGAGCATTATTTATATAACAATTCTGAATCACTTACAAAAATAATGGGTTACTTGAACACAAGTACTGCCATACAATCGCAGTCAATCTGATAACCAAGATGGCTACTGAATAATCAACAGGCAGGTAGTGTGTACTGCCTGGATATGCTAGACAGAGGGATGATTCACAGCCGAGCAGAGCAACAAGAGGTTTTATCACACTACTCACAACAGAGCAAAGTTTAAAGATTATAAATTATTTGTTTCTGAAATTTTCCATGTTATATTTTTATACCTGGAATGACCGTGGGTTAACTGACACTGAAGAAAGTGAATGGATAATGGGGTACTATTATTGTACTTATACTCAAATTATTTCAGCATTCATTCAAATCTAAAAGTAAAATTGGCAATATTAGTTTCTTTTTATAGAAAGAAAAAAATAGCCATGCCATTGGCATGCTATAAAAAAAGTATTTTAGGTATATGAATGAAATATAGAAACACTCTTATAAACAGTAACAGAGAGTCATTATTAGCCTGAAATCATGGCAAAACAACAAGTTAAAAGCCATCACTATTTTAAAACTTTCACAGTAAAATTATAAATATTGTTTATTCGTGATTATTTCAGTAATTCTGTATTTTCTCTAAATATTTGTTTAAATTCATTTTTAATGATTTATTGTTAAAAGAAAGTATAGTTTGTTCATTGCTGACTGCCCTAGACCCTACAGTTAAATAAGCTTCTTTGTGCTCAGGGAGATTTACTTCCCTGAAAGGAATCACTATTTGGCCAGGACCTCCTATTCCTGCGGTCCGAAAGCAAAGACAGAGCACCTCGGGGCTCTCTGCTTGGGTTCCTGTCACATACGTAGGTCATGTCGAATCCACCTGTGAAACACTGTCCCTTAGCAGCTAAGACTACAACTGAACATTCAAAGCTAAATAGAGAAAATTGTCAGTAATTAATCCAAAAAAAGATACGAAAACTTTCTATTAAGAGATATAGTTACTTTTATTTCTGTGCTTTTGCTTGTCTTACTTTAAGCATCATGAGCTCCATGAGTAATTTTGGAAGAGAAATTCAATCTTGAATTAGTTACCTGAAGCATGTTAAAGAGCTTAAAATAAACATTTTAAAATGAAATAGAAATAATCAATCTAATGTAAATATACTCCATTGTTTAGCTCTGTTCTAAATTAAAAGGTTAATATTCGTTATAATGAAAAGGATATGGTGAAATGATTTGGGGAATAATGTTTGTTCTGGTAAAGGCAATATTTACACTGTCATAAATTATTCTAGAGAATTAGTTTTGAGATTATTTGCCTGCGACCACTATATTTGTATATATAGTTAAACACAGAATTATTTGATTTATTCATTAATTATAACACAGCATAGTCTTTATTTCTCCATAGTATGGAGAGTTTTAACTTCAGAATATGAGTTATGGGATTCAAAGAGTTTCCAGGAGTTATTTTAATATTCCAGACTTCAATATAAGTTTTATCTAAAGTGCTACAAGTAAATTCTCTTTTAAAATCTCTGAATTTAATTTCATTTCTATGACTAATATGATGACAGTTAAATATTAAAATAAAATCTCTTTAACTTCAAATAAATTTCTCCATCAGAAAAAATCATGATATGGTTTTACAAGTATAAAGAAAAGCATGCATTTTGTTTGTGTGCAATTAATGTATATACTTCACTGAAGAATTTGTATAACTAATATTAGGAGGAGTTTTGAAATATCTTTGAATCACAATTATTGGTTAGGATTTGCAAATCAGTAATTAAATTGCTTGCTTGAGTACTCTGAGAAAGGTGTGACTATTTCTTATTGGGAAAGATTTGGAGATTCAACAAAGAACTGATGTTTCATTTTTCTTTTAAAATGTTAACAGATCTGGGAATGATATCTCAGACTGGAGCCGGACCATTTGTGTGGGAAAGCTTATGTCCTCTTTAAAAACACAGACATCATTCATGTGACTGGGTAACTCTTCTCAAGTACCTTGAGTGCAGGAACAATCTATGCTTATGATCTGTACAACTCCAATGAGAAGCAAATCCAATAAAATGCTATGTATAATAAGATACAGTAGCCAAATCCAATAAGATGCAGCCCCTACCTTGAAGAACTTTCAAGGGGAAAAAATAACTTAGAGGAGAAACAAAGAGAAGGCCATTGGACTTGGCAGTTAGAATCAATTTAATGATACTGTGGAGAGTGATATCAGTCATCTGAAGTAGAAAACAGTTTATAGGTTGTTAAAAAGTAATTATGGAGTGAATTTAAAAAAAACCAATCATATCCATTCTTATTTGCAGTTCAGCGACAAGAAAGGGTATGGTGGCTTGGAAACTGAGAGGAAAATAGTATTACAAAGTGACTTTTAAGGATGAAGAGACTACAAAGAGTAGGGTCTCTACAGTAGGGACTAAGGTTTGATAAAAGAGGAAGGGATTGAGGGAGAGTCAAAGTCACTGATGGATCAAGGTTCCAGAAGAGATTTAGGAACAATAAACACAGAGCCATATGAGATTTCTAATATTTTAAGAGACTTGGGGGGAGCATTTTCCTATGTTAATGCTCATGTGCCATTTCTGAACAGTTATTTGTAGATTGAAGCATAAATCTAACACAATAGTTAGGTGTTAGATAGTCCCAGGGTTCAAAAGTAAGACCTATGTAATATTTTTTTCAACAAAGCATATCTAATCTTTCAAAATTATACTAAATGAAGGGTCACAGAAAATAAAAAAATAAAAATAAAAAGGATGGAAGAGGCAAATTTGTTTTGCTATCTTTTGCTGAAGGAAGCTGGCACATTGCTTATGGCACGGAATCAGTTTTTATCTTGACAGTAAAACAGATTATTACAGCTACAGTGAGGCATTGCCATTATAATTGAATAAATCTTATCTGTAGTTTATTTTTCCCAGTGAAAGAAAAAAATTATTGTTTCTGTAGTGAATAAAAACTCTATCATCAGAAAAATAATCCCAGAACCTCTATGTTTTGTGATTTGCGCGTCTGTTTCAGCACCGAATGTGGCTCCTTCAGACGTGGGAGGTGGAGGAGGAAGCAACAGAGAGCTGACCATAACATGGGCGGTGAGTCTTAACCAGCTGTGCTTCTTACAGACTGCTTTACCTATACATAATCTCAAACCCAGTTTGTTTCCTGAAATAAAGTAAAATAAAAGACTATGCCCAAAGCACAAGCAAGAGTAAATTACTAAAAGATTTTTTTTTTCTTATATGCATTTCAGATTTTAACTGGCTTGCTGTGGCTTAGTGTACAAAAATAGATTCTTGATATTGGGGGTTCTGTTGGCTTAAAGGATTAACAAACTTTCAACTAACTATCTGATTCCAGGGATTTTTTTTTTTAAATTCATTATGACCTTGTAACCCAACTGTAATTTATAACATTTTTACTGGACATTCAAAACTCCAAAGATTTGATTTTAAAAGCTTTTATTATATCAGCACCTATTTTTTAATTGGAGCTTGTTTCTCACTTGAGACTTACTTAAATCACTAAGTGTAAACAATCATGGTTTGTCAGTCTTAGAAGTCACCCAAGTGTGTTGTAATTGAGATACCTAAAACATTTTATTAGATTTCTATGACCCAGTGGGGAGCTCCACACTAGAGACTAGAATGTCTGGAGAACAATGCTTAGCTGGAATTTCAAAGTGAAGATACTAGGGACGGAGAAGTCTGTTATCGCACAAACTTGTTGACTTCGACATCTGACATTTATCTGGCTAGCATGTTTTATATGGCTCCATGTAGTCATTAAATATTTTTAGTATTTAATCACTGCAGATAGTCAAAGAATATAACTTGGGCTCTAGAGAGTTTTGAAGACTGTATTGATAATGGCAGGTTTTATTCTTTACATAAATCTAATTGGCTTATATAAAAGTAGATGTTTAGCAAAAATTGAGTCCACTCTTTGCTGTACAGTCATATTTTTATATTTGGCATTTAGAAAAAAAGATTTGGAAAAACAATGCCTCTTTTTTGATATGTAAATTCTTAAATTCAAGATAAGATGGGTGGGGAATGTGTCAAAAAATTCAGACTTAGAAATTTTTTTTTTTTTTTATAATAATTTTATTTTTTTAATGGGGTGACATCAATAAATCAGGATACATATATTCAAAGATAACAAGTTCAGGTTATCTTGTCGTTCAATTATGTTGCATACCCACCACCCAAAGTCAGATTGTCCTCTGTCACCTATCTTGTTTTCTTTGTGCCCCTCCCCACCCCCTCTCCCTCTCCCATTCCCCCCCCCCACCGTAACCATCACACTCTTATCAATGTCTCTTAGTTTCACTATTATGTCCCACCTACGTATGGAATAATACAGTTCCTGTTTTTTTCTGATTTACTTATTTCGCTTCGTATCATGTTATCAAGATCCCACCATTTTGCTGTAAATGTTCCGATGTCATCATTTCTTATGGCTGAGTAGTATTCCATAGTGTATATGTGCCACATCTTCTTTATCCAGTCATCTATTGATGGGCTTTTTGGTTGTTTCCATGTCCTGGCCACTGTGAACAATGCTGCAATAAACATGGGGCTGCATGTGTCTTTACGTATCAATGTTTCTGAGTTTTTGGGATATATACCCAGTAGAGGGATTGCTGGGTCATAAGGTAGTTCTATTTTCAGTTTTTTGAGGAACCACCATACTTTCTTCCATAATGGTTGTACTACTTTACATTCCCACCAACAGTGTATGAGGGTTCCTTTTTCTCCACAGCCTCTCCAACATTTGCTATTACCTGACTTGCTAATAACAGCTAATCGAACAGGTGTGAGGTGGTATCTCATTGCCGTTTTGATTTGCATTTCTCTAATAGCTAAAGAAGATGAGCATCTTTTCATATATCTGTTGGCCATTTGTATTTCTTCCTGGGAGAAGTGTCTATTCATATCCTCTTCCCATTTTTTTATTGGGTTGTTTGTTTGTTTGTTGTTGAGTTTTATGAGTTCTTTGTATATTTTGGATATTAGGCCCTTATCTGAGCTGTTGTTTGAAAAAATCATTTCCCATTTAGTTGGCTTTCTGTTTATTTTGTTATCAGTTTCTCTTGCTGAGCAAAAACTTCTTAGTCTGATGTAGTCCCATTCATTAATTTTAGCCTTCACTTCTCTTGCCATTGGAGTCAAATTCATAAAATGCTCTTTAAAACCCAGGTCCCTGAGTTGAGTACCTATGTCTTCTTCTATGTACTTAATTGTTTCAGGTCTTATGTTTAGATCTTTGATCCATTTTGAGTTAATTTTTGTACAGGGGGAGAGACTGTAGTCCAGTTTCATTCTTTTGCATGTGGCTTTCCAGTTTTCCCAGCACCATTTATTGAAGAGGCTTTCTTTTCTCCATTGTGTGTTGTTGGCCCCTTTATCAAAAATTATTTGACTATATATATGTGGTTTTATTTCTGGACTTTCTATTCTGTTCCATTGGTCTGATTGTCTATTTTTCTGCCAATACCATGCTGTTTTGATTGTCGTGGCCCTATAATAGAGTTTGAAGTCAGGTATTGAAATGCCCCCAGCTTCATACTTTTTCTTTAGAATTGCTTTGGCTATTCGGGGTTTTTTATAGTTCCATATAAATCTGATGATTTTTTGCTCTATTTCTTTAAAAAATGTCCTTGGAAGTTTGATGGGAATTGCATTAAATTTGTATATTGCTTTGGGTAATATAGCCATCTTGATTATATTTATTCTTCCTAGCCAAGAACAAGGTATATTCTTCCATCTCATTATATCTTTTTCGATTTCCCTTAACAATGGTTTATAGTTTTCATTATATAAGTCCTTTACATTCTTTGTTATGTTTACTCCTAAGTATTTTATTTTTTTTGTTGCAATCATGAAGGGGATTATTCTTTTGAGTTCCTTCTCAGTTGTTTCATTGTTGGCATATAGAAAGGCTATTGACTTCTGTATGTTAATTTTGTATCCTGCCACCTTACTGTATTGGCTTATTGTTTCTAGTAGTCTTTTTGTGGATTCTTTGGGGTTTTCGATGTATAGGATCATATCATCTGCAAAAAGTGATACCTTTACTTCTTCTTTTCCGATATGGATGCCTTTAATTTCTTTGTCTTGTCTGATTGCTCTGGCTAGAACCTCTAGTACCACATTAAATAAGAGTGGAGAGAGTGGACAACCCTGTCTTGTTCCTGATTTAAGGGGGAAAGCCTTCAGTTTAGTGCCATTTAATATGATGTTAGCTGATGGTTTATCATATATGGCCTTTATCATGTTGAGATATTTTCCTTCTATACCCATTTTGTTGAGAGTCTTAAACATAAAATTGTGTTGTATTTTATCGAAAGCCTTTTCTGCGTCTATTGATAAGATCATGTGGTTTTTTTTCTTTGTTTTGTTGATATGGTGTATTACATTAACCGTTTTACGTATGTTGAACCATCCTTGAGATTCTGGGATGAATCCCACTTGATCATGATGTATTATTTTTTTAATATGTTGTTGTATTCGATTTGCTAGTATTTTGTTTAGTATTTTAGCATCTGTATTCATTAGAGATATTGGTCTGTAGTTTTCTTTTTTTGTGCCATCCTTGCCTGGTTTTGGTATGAGGGTTATGTTGGCCTCATAAAATGTGTTTGGAAGTATTGCTTCTTCTTCAATTTTTTGGAAGACTTTCAGTAGAATAGGAACCAAGTCTTCTTTGAATGTTTGATAAAATTCGCTGGTATAGCCGTCAGGGCCTGGACTTTTATTTTTGGGGAGGTTTTTAATGGTTTTTTCTATTTCTTCTCTACTGATAGGTCTGTTTAGGCTTTCTGCTTCTTCTTGACTCAGTCTAGGAAGGTTGTATTTTTCTAGGAATTTATCCATTTCTTCTAGGTTGTTGAATTTAGTGGCATAAAGTTTTTCATAGTATTCTACAATAATTCTTTGTATATCTACGGTGTCCGTGGTGATTTCTCCTCTTTCATTTTGGATTTTGTTTATATGAGTTCTTTCTCTTTTTTCCTTGGTAAGTCTTGCCAAGGGTTTGTCAATTTTGTTGATCTTTTCAAAGAACCAGCTCCTTGTTCTATTAATTTTTTCTATAGTTTTTCTGTTCTCTAATTCATTTATTTCTGCTCTGATTTTTATTATCTCCTTTCTTCGGCTGGTTTTGGGTTGTCTTTGTTCTTCTTTTTCTAGTTCCTTAAGGTGGGAAGTTAAGTGGTTCACTTGGGCTCTCTCTTGTTTGTTCATATATGCCTGAAGTGATATGAACTTCCCTCTTATCACTGCTTTTGCTGCATCCCATAGATTCTGATATGTTGTATTGTCATTTTCATTAGTCTGTATATATCTTTTGATCTCTGCACTTATTTCTTCTTTGATCCATTCATTTTTTAAAAGTATGTTGTTTAGTTTCCACATTTTTGTGGGTTTTTCCCCCTCTTTTTTGCAGTTGAATTCTAGTTTCAAGGCTTTATGATCAGAAAATATGCTTGGTACAACTTCAATTTTTCTGAATTTGCTGATGTTGTTTTTGTGGCCCAACATATGATCAATTCTTGAGAATGATCCATGTACACTGGAGAAAAATGTATATTCAGTCACTTTGGGATGAAATGTCCTGTAGATGTCTATCATATCCAGGTGCTCTAGTGTTTTGTTTAAGGCCACTATCAGACTTAGAAATCTTATTCTAAAAATTTGAAAAGAAAGTCTTTGGGAATAGGGCCTGAGAATCATTTAATTTTGAAAATTTCATATCCAATCTGATATACTTTTGATCGTAAAAACTAAGAGAACTAGCAATAAGAAAAAAATTTTAAACTGTTGTAGAAGTGTTAACTTATATCCTCTAATAATAAAACATCACATTTTGCACATCCTTGTGATCATGCTTTCCAATGTCTGTAGTTAACTCCTGAACAGCATGGGTTTGAAATGCCCAGGTCCACTTACAGGCACCTTTTTTCAATAAATACAGTAAATGTATTTTCTCTTTTTTATAATTTTCCTAATAATATTTTTTCTCCAGGTTACTTTATTATAAGAATGCAATATGAAACATAAAAAATATATATGAGTCCATAGTTTATTGGTAAGACTGCGGATCAACCGTAGGCTATTAGTAGTTAAGATATTGGGGACTCAAATGTTACGTGCAAAGTTTTGATTGAACCAGGGGATCAGCAGCACCTCTAACCCCCACATCATTCCAAGGTCAACTGTATCCTGTACAAAAGTACAATTTCTTCTACCCTTACAACTTTATACCGTTTCATATATTCCTTTTTAATATAAGTATATTCAAGCAACTGTGTTATTAGTGTAAGATTTTTCCTAGAGAAACTTTAATTGGATTTTCTGGTGAAAAAAATGTAAATATACAACCTGCACTTTTATCTTATTGACTAAAGATGACTAAATGATTAGTATTCTCTAGAACTAGCATGAAGTCAATGTTTATAAATAATGAATTGTCAAGACTAGCATAGACTTCTTTCTGGAACAACTGACACATGTTATTGTAAGAAACTCTGAGAATAATGCAAAACACGACACTTGCTTCAGTATTAGTCAGAGTCCCAGAGCCAGCTTCCTACAGATGAGTGCAAAACTTAGCCCCTCCTCCTTTCATTTCTCTCTCGTCTTCTTGTCTTCCTCTGAGCAGTTTCTATTGTTTGATTACAAGACATACTTAAGAGTCCTGTAGAACACTCTCATCATTGTCTTTCAAATCTAAAAGTCATTTATTCATTCAGTAAATAAATGTTACTTGAGGCCTTGATCTAGGTACAATGGATAAAGAGGTAATAAAAACTGAGAAAAACTTGCCCTCTTGAAACTTACATTCTAGTAGTTGAGGGAGATAATAAAGTATATGATAAGTAAAATATATAGTGTATATCATGAGACAGTTAAAGAGAAAAAAAACAAAACAGAGAGGTGGGATATGGAGTATTGTAGAAAGAACGTGGAAATGGCTGATTCTATGGCCAGGGAAAAAATCAAGTAGGTGATTTTTACCTCAGGCAAGTGAATGGGAGAGGCCTTCTATACGTATAGAAGAGCATCCTAGGTAAAAGGTAGAGAAACTAAAAGTAAAAAGGCCCAGAGTGGGACCCCTTCCCCTCAACCAAGGGATGTTCCAAGAATAGCAAACTTGATAAGTGGAGTCATCACATGTTTGAGCATCTTTTACACTGGAAATTTCAAACAACACTCTCTTATAAACTAAGTACAGGGGGTCCTCAGGTTAAGACACAGTTCCATTCCTACAGCAATGACATAATGCGAATTTTGGTATAAGTCAAAACACAACCTCGCCTAAGTCACCTACCTATCCTAACAGTTGTAAAATCATAATCTAGAGCATAAAAAGACAACTAAACCAGAGAAAAAGGAAAAAGATAAGGATGTAAATATACTATGCTGTATACTGTACTGAGTATTCTTCCACTGTGTGCAACCAAACTAGTTTGCCCATGTAGTCCATAAGTACAACACTAATGGTGTAAGCTGAAACACTCACATCACAATTTTTCAAAGTTTTTATGGGAGTGAGCATTGTAAACTTGAAGCATCATATGTGGAGACTCATAACCTGAGCACCCCCTGTATATATTTTTACAAAGAAAGTGCTCCATATGTGTCATTATTTTTTTTGGCATAGGATTTCCCCTCCTGTTAAATGTATAGCTTAAATATGTTTAATATTTTAATTTTATTTAGCCTTTGTCAAGAGAATACCACTACGGCAACAATTTTGGTTACATAGTGGCATTTAAGCCATTTGATGGAGAAGAATGGAAAAAAGTTACAGTTACTAATCCAGATATTGGTCGATATGTCCATAAAGATGAGACCATGAGACCTTTCACTGCATTTCAAGTCAAAGTTAAGGCCTTCAACAACAAAGGAGACGGACCTTACAGCCTTGTAGCAGTCATTAATTCAGCACAAGATGGTAGGTAAAAATAAGGCCTTCCTAACATGGCAAGGGAGGACAAACCTAGTTCTCTGGTAAGCGTTTCATCTTTTAAACCTTACTTATTACGATCTTTTTATATACTTAGCATTAAGTAAATGAGTATTATTTTGAGCCAAATTAAAATGTCAGTTTATCCACTTCAGTGACAAGACATTGAAGTTAGGATTATCTCCACTAAAATAGTTGGCTTGGACCCCTGTTCCTGGCCCCTTGATTCTAATTTTGCAGTCAGAAATCCTCTATACTTGATTGGAATTTCTATATGTCTGTGCATTCATGAAATTTCCTATTTAGAAATTCCTTAACTTTTATGATAACATTTCCTCCTTTTAACCTAATCTGTATAATTGTAGCATTTATATAACTTTTTGCCATTACAACAGAATGCTAGAATTTTATTAAAGTAAATCTATGCATAAGTCTATGATAAAGAAGTCAGAAAGCCAGTTGAAACTTTTTCTTAGGAAGGGAAATATTTACAAGGCTATTTGAAAAAAAAAATACAAGTACTGGCTCTAATTGTTTTATAGAAACTAACAGAACTAAGCATGCCCCAGAAGACTTTATACATCCATGCTAAATAATATATAGTTTTAAACGTAATTATATTGATTTCTTAAGCTGTGGTTTTTATCTTTTATTTTTCTACTAAAAAAGATAAGACCTTGTTATTTATTTATTTTTATTTTTTGAGAGAGAGGAAAAGGGAGGGAAAGAAAGAGAGAAAGAAGCATCAACTAGTTGTTTCACTAAGTTGTACCATTGATGGCTCCTCATACATGCCCTGTTCGGGTCTCCAACCGGAGACTTGGCGCCCTTGACTCTGGGCTCTAGACGGCAACCCCAGGATTGAACTGGCGACCTCAGCGTTCCAGGAGGACGCTCTATTCACTGTGCCACTGGCCAGGGCAAGACCTCATTATTCTATCTCTTTACTCATGTGCACTATGTAAATAATTAATAGTTAAAAAATCAAACAGAGGTTTCATTGCCTTCTGACCTAACACATTTATCCTTGGCCGAGTTGCTCTTTGTACATGTGCAAGAAGCACAAACGAAAGGTTTGAAAACTGAAAACTATGTAAGATATGCTTTTGATCTCTTAGAGGAAAAACACTATTAGTTCATTCAGTTAGCATTATTTTTACTCCAAAAGTAAGCATTTAGCAATCCCTGGAACTCATATATACTCTTCAATCATAGAGTTATCACCTTTCATATTTGTTTAAAATATAATATATATTCAAGTCATCTCATGTTCTTTACTTCCAATACAAACATGAAAGGCAATTTTATATATATATTTAAAGTACATTTGTCTATACACACACATACTTTTTTAAGTTATTTAACTAAACACAGAGAAAGAACAAAAAGCAGAAATTATTTATGTTTATAATCAATTCAGGACTTCTCAGTCCTGAGTAATAATTTCTCTATGCTTGTTCTGATTCAGCAGATATTTAATGGCCCGATGTAAATAGTTCAAACAATGAGTGCTTCTCACAGAGAAAATAAAAGTGAAAAGTATTTTAAAGTTATCCTCTCACCCAACATCAATTTTTTTTATTGCTTTATTTGATGTTAAGGTAATCAGACAAAAACCCATTTTTGTCATCTGTTTAGTCATGGCCATCTGTATTAAAATATATTTCTTTCCTAAATGTTTCACGAGTCTCATAAAACCTGCATGTGCCAAAACTTATATGTGTTCACCTTTTCTTTTATTACTAAGAATCAATCATAGTGCTACATGTTTACCTTGATTTGGAAAGGCAACAAAGTCCTTATGCAGGACATTTTTAACATAAAAGAGGATTATGGCTTGTTAATAAAAGATAATAAAAATTGAGCACTCCTGCTTAAAGTTTTTCTTAGTTTCTTTGTGTAAGTTTCATAAAGGATGTAAATTACTTGTTTTGTCACTGAACAGAGGCTACTTTGATACATATTTGACTTGATGCCCAGATAAAAGATTAGACTTATGAAAGTTTCTCTGAGTCCAAGAAGCAATAGATGTCACAACATGTTTCAAAAGATCTCAAAAATAAAATACAAAGTCAAAGCTTAAACATAAAAAAGAAAGAGGACAGTATTGCTGAGTGTCTTTAGCTCATATAAGTAGAAAGTGTAAGAAAACTGAAAATTAATATTAATGAATAATTTTCTATTAGAAACACAAATTTCCTATTTTTGATAATGTAGAGTTAATGAGCATATTGGTTGGAAGAAATAAGAAAAGTGGTGGTGTTGTTGCTCACAACTATCAGAGAAACTCAGAAGCTTTCCACAATTTATAAAAGTGTGTTCCTGTATACATGTATATATGTCTGTGTCTACATTAACATTTATGTCTGTGCATGTATCACTGATGACCATAAAATAAGCATTAGAAAAATAAAGTGAGGCCCTGGCTGGTTGGCTCAGTGGTAGAGCATCGGCCTGGCATGCGGGAGTCCCAGGTTCGATTCCCGGCCAGTGCACTCAGGAGAAGTGCCCATCTGCTTCTCCACCCCTCCGCCCTCTCCTTCCTCTCTGTCTCTTTCTTCCCCTCCCACAGCCAAGGCTCCATTGGAGCAAGGTTGGCCCCGGGCACTGAGGATGGCTCTGTGGCCTCTGCCTCAGGCACTAGAATGGCTCTGGTTGCAACAGAGCAATGCCCCAGATGAGCAGAGCATCGCCCCCTGGTGGGCATGCCGGGTGGATCCCGGTCAGGCACATGCAAGAGTGACTGCCTCCCCGTTTCCAACTTCAGAAAAATACAAAATAAAATACAAAAACAAAGAAAATAAAAATAAAGTGATAATAAAATTGTTGTACTTACTTCATTTTATAAATATTAAAACTATTTAAAATATTAAACTATAGTTGTAATTAATTCATAAAGCAACTGGTGCTATTTGAATTTTATATTATGAGTATCTTATATATGAATATAATGTTTTCATCAAATTTCAGCTCCCATTGAAGCCCCAACAGAAGTAGGTGTAAAAGTCTTATCGTCTTCTGAGATATCTGTCCATTGGGAGCATGTTGTACAACAAATCGTGGAAAGCTATCAGGTGAGTTTGATTTTTATCAGATTAAATGTACTTATTGATCAATATATCATGTTGCATCTTCTATGTTTTGTGTCCCACTGACGAATGTGGCAAATAACATTATCTTTTGTATTTTTAATATGTTGAGCATGTGTAAGCTAATTGTTAAGAGTCAAGCACTAACTGACTGATCTAGGAGAGATATAGAGTCCTATGTGTTGACATATAGCTGGCCAAAATAAAAACTAGGTTAATGGCTCCCATAGTTAAGCAAGATCTTTTGATACAAACATTCTCATTCAAGTGAATTTTAGTTGTTTTGGAAATCATTTTGGTAATTTATAAAAGTATCCTTAAATTGTTCATCCTATTTGACTCAGTAGTTCCAGTTCTAAAGGAAACAATTATAAAATATCAACTATATGCCTCAAAACGTTACCTATAAAAGCAGAAAATTAGTAACACTCAAATATCCCAAAGAAAACCTCCCCTGCAATGATCATCAAGGAACAATAGTAATTAGCCAAATAGAAAGGAAACAAGTCTTAGTCAAAAGGAATAGACCTACAATGATAGTTTGGGTCTTTAATACAGTGCTAAAAATTAAACTTTATTGTGTAGGAAAAGTGAAGTCATCTCACTTTTTTAAGCCCAAAAAGTTAAAATTAAGAAAAATTGACATTATCTTACCTTTGCAGATGAGCAAATGGATGCAAAGAGATACAATGACTTGCCTCAGTTATCACTAATGAAAAGTGTCAGGGAATCTAAGGCTTGGATTATTTGATTCAAAGTTCAAGGCTTAATGCCACAACATGAACTTTTTTGTTTTTTGGTTTTTTACTCAGTGCGCTTGGAGCTGTGGGCAGTAAGCTGCCCACCCAGGCAGCTTGTCCTCTTGTTTTTTATTTTCCCTTTCTTTATCTGTCCATGGAATATTTGTTCCGTGGGGGCAGGCTTTTGTCTGTTCTGCTCTCAATGCCAAAACAGTGCTGGACACACGATAGGCCTGAAATACGTAGTATTCTCAGAGTACCAACAGAGATACTGACTTATGATCAAGTAAAGTGTTATAACCTGGCTTTCTCAAAACCAGGTTTCTGAAAGGTGACCTCAAAACCAACCCAAATTTTTAGTTATAAACACACAAACTGACAGGAAGATTTTTTTTTCTTCTATTTTTTTTTTTCCTGGTACTATGGAGTAGTATGTGGGTCAATCTCAAAGTGCCTTTAGTTAATCTTTGCAAGGGTTTTGTGGAAGTTTAGAAAGCAGAATTATAGGAATGGAATGAGAAGACCCAATATTCATAACTTATTAAACTGACAACAAGATTTACAGCTATTACAAAAGAAATTGGAAAGAGGGGAAAATTTACCAGATGTTTCAAACCTTTGTAATAAACAAACCAAAGTATCTTGGGAGACGACCTCAATCCTTGGAACTTGAAAGCCATATTTTGGACCATAGGATTATTCTCTTCTTTTGTATTATTATTCAATAAAAAGATAAAAATAATTTTAATATATAACCTACTCATTTAGTGAAAGTGCTAAATAGATATTTTATTTTATTAAAACCATACAAGATAATTATATATTATCTCTGCCTAAGAATTCTATAAATATATTAATTATTTTATAACTTCCAACAGGCAGAGTACAAAGGAAAAATGAGGTTGGATTAATTCAGACTATAATCAGAGTATAATCTCTTTAATTGAGAAATAAACATTAATTAGGATTCTCAAATAAATTGTTAGCAAAAAATATTTAGCACATAAAATTTTCTCATATGATAATTTCCAGGGAAAAGTGTGTGCTACTAAGGAGTTCAGTTTTACAGATTTCTGACTTTTTTGCAACTCCACATTAAGTAGAAAGTTATGAACATTTGCTAGGAAAACATAGGTTGATATCTTAGTTCTGTCACTGAGAAATTTGCTAGAAAATTTATGAAATTCTGAACCTTAGTTTCCTCACCTATAAAGCTGAGAGAGTAATCACTGACTAATAGAACTGTTGTGTAGAAGAAATGAAATGAAAGTGGTTAATGTTTTTCCTGTTCTGTTATTAGACATTTGAGGATAAGGATGCTGCTGCTGATGATAAAGATGATGATATTAATCATAATAAGAATGATAACATTTGTTGAGCCCTTAGTATGCCAAACACTTCATTAAGTTTTCATATTGAAGCCAAACATTGGAAGCATAACCCTGTTTTAAAGATGAAGAACTTGGAGTTTAGAACCAGTTGAGTAGTAATTGTGGTAACCAGGTTTGAGCCTAGGTCTTCCTGCTTTAGAAAATGGTTGATTAAAATTCTGGAAGTAAATTACCATATTATTGTTTTTATTCATTTTTTCTCAAAAGCCTTTCAGTACTCATCAGAACCTTGAACAGACAAGCATGAAAAGCTTAAATGAGAAAATCTGTAGGATTTATTTTACTGTAGGATAATGCCTCTCTTTGGGGGAGGGAGAAGCTGGGCTGATTATATGAGGTTATTTTTTTTATTTTAAAATGTGATGGAGCCTGACCTGTGGTGGCGCAGTGGATAAAGCGTCGACCTGGAAATGCTGAGGTTGCCGGTTCGAAACCCTGGGCTTGCCTGGTCAAGGCACATATGGGAGTTGATGCTTCTTACTCCTCCTCCCTTCTCTCCCTCTGTCTCTCTCTCCTCTCCCTCTTTCTCTCCTTTCTAAAATGAATAAATTAAAAAAAAAATCCAAAAGCAAAAAAAACAAACAAACAAACAAACAACAAAAAAATGTGATGGAGGAAACTAATGGTTTAACAAAACAGATGACTGAGAAAACTAATAGCCCACAACACTTCCTATGAAAATATACTATAGGTTTAAGTTATAAAGAAACAGAGGGAAAAAAACAGCACATTAAAATTAAAATAAAGTAAAAAGCTGGAAAAGCCCCTGGTCCACCGTGATAGACCCCCATCTCAAGGTTAATTTTCTGACATTTCAAGTGAGAATAGAAGACAATCAGGCTTAAAAATAATCTCTTCCCTTTTGGTTTTAAAGTGTGTCTCAGTAGAATTTCCAAGTTTTATTCATTTCCTCCCTCTTGCCTAGTTAAAGGGCTCCCTGTATCTAATCTTCATTCTTTGTTTTCCTGAAAAGTAGCTGAACTAGAAGAATGCAAGTAGTCCTACTTACCAAAGACAGGTTAAAACATTAAGCTTTGGCCCAGTAATCTACAAAAGATTTAGTTTGCTCATCCAGCAGGTAAAATAGTCACTTAATTTAATAAAAACCAATAAAATATGCTATCAGAAATAATAAATATAAAAACTCTCAGCAGCAGATTTAGTGTTACTAATTTTCTGCCTTCATAAGTAATATTATGAGACATATAGTAGGTATTTTATATATAATTTTTTTCATTAGATGGGGAACTACTGAGCCAAACAGGATGAACAATTTAAAGATATTTTGATAAATTATCAAAATGATACCCAAAAAGTTAAAATTCACTTCTACTCATTTTTCTAATTAAATGTATTGGGGAGACATTGATTAATAAGATCATGTAGGTCTCAAGTGTACATTTGTATGATGCATGATCTTAGTATTCGACTTAAATGTTTTTAAAGGGAAATTATTATGAGGAGTATAAAATAATATTTAGGAAGTGATTCATTATCTTATTTTGGAATCAATCTTTGTCTGGAGCTCCCTAGAGCAGATTCTGGCACACAGGTGTTGGAAAATAAGGTATTGTTGTTGTTTGTTTATTTAGTTTAGTTTAAATATGATCCCAGGGAGCAAATATGAGGAAAAAGAGTGAACAGAAAAGGGAGAAGCTCCTGATAGAAAGATGCTTTATTTGGTTAGCAACCACTGTGAGCAACCTGTATTCCATCCCTTGGGATATTTGAGAAGTTTTAGCAATGCAATTCAGAATTGCCCTTCTGGGATAAAAGGAGATTTCAGCCACTCCTGTTCTGCACTGGTTAAGGGTAGTCCTGTGAGCACCATCTCCCTTTCCACTTGCACAGACTGTTGGGCAAACTTCACATTGAACCCTCATGAGCCAGGAAAGGGAGTGAGACAGCAGCAGCACCAGCAGAGAGGAAATGGTAACCAGTAGTATTTATGGGAAGCTGGTGGAAGTCTGCGTGGAACTTTCTGGTTTCTGAACCAGTGGCTGGAATAAAATAGAACTTTGACTATCTCCCAAGAAGTGATTTATATTAGATATTGCTATTCCTAGCCCATAGAATGTACTAATACTTGAATTAGTCTGGGATCTGGATAATATAAAGTTATTTTATATTGTAGTATCTTTTTAGAGATTGAGCTGTTTGTGTTAGTTTCATTTTTTTCCACTTAACCATATTTAGATTTTCCCCCTAAAGTCTGTATTAAATCCATAACAAAAGAATATTTAACTTGTCACAAGATAATTTTGTTTTCAAAAAGTTCAAAATTAAAAGGAGAGAACTTGGAAATCTGATGCAAAAGTTTATTTAAGTAGAAATAATAAAATGAAGCAAGCCTAAATTACAAAAGTGCTAAGCATCTTCAAGCACTTTCATCATTGTAATAGCCATTTTTTTAATGCTAAGTAAGCTTTTTGGAGATAATAAGATGAATGTGCTATTTTGCTTACAAACTTTTTTAAATTTCCGGGGGAGGTATATAGCTATAATGTTTCTACAAAAGTGGCATTATTATAGCCCAAGAGTTTATGGAAAGTTATTATCACTCTTTATTAAAAATGTGGGTTATCCCTTTGGTTGAGACTTTTATTTTTGGCCTCAAAATACTTTTATAAGGAACAAATATTTGTTATTTTTAAAATAATATCTATGAAGACAAAGACATGCTTGCTTGGTGTCTTTAGCACTCTTGAGTATCTAGCATAGTAACTATACAAAGTGGGTTCCCTCACTGGGGAACAATTTTTTTTCCATTTTCTGTTGCATGAGGTTTTAGAACTGTTTATATGTTTGTCTTCATTGCTGATTCCAAATCTGAAATCCACTTTTTAGTGCATGCTCTAGTTTTTATGCAATTTTAATTTCTTTTTGTTACAGTTAATGGCATGCATTGGTTTTTAAATTGGAGTTAAAAGGCAATGACTCTTGGATTGAACATAACCACAGGCAATTAATGTTTTACAAATATCACTTTTACATAATTGTAGTTGTTTTTAAATGTAAAAAATTATTATCTGATAAAAACAGCCTCTTTTTTTTTTTAAGATTAAATCATGGCTTCTTCGAGTAAGCATAAATGTAAGAATAGTCCTGACACCTTCTGTTATATATGTGGCTATTACACATTTCAATATCAAAGGCGCAATATTTTATTATTTGTGACACGTGCATATATTGCCTATTTTCAAGTTTCCCTTGGCGATCAAGACAAGAATTGGGCTCCTCATATTGTGTGTCATGATTGTGAGAAAATGCTTCGTGACTGAACAAAAGGAAAACGTAAAGGAATGCCTTTTGGTATTCCTATGGTTTGGCGTGAACCTAAGGACCACAGCAGTGACTGTTATTTCTATCTGATCCATACAAAGGACATCGGCAAGAAAAAACGGCATATGATTGCATATCCTAATATTCCTTTAGCAATACAACCTATCCCACACTCTGAGACACTCCTGGTTCCAGTTTTCGGTGGTTTTATTTCTTCTAGGGATGAAGAAAGTGAACATGGTGATCAAGTGTATTTTGATAAGATGCATGAGGAAATGGTTGTACAATCTGAAGGGTCTTCTTCTAATGCCAAGCAGTCATTAATGCCCTCAGCAGTTTAGCCAACCCAAATTGAATGACTTAGTAAGAGATTTGGGTCTATCAAAGAAAGCAGCTGAGTTATTAGCCTCCAGGCTTCAAGAAAAGGATGTACTTCACCGGTTAGCTAAAGTATCCCATTTCAGGAAGCGTGAACAAATTTTTGTGGACTTTTTTTTCAAAGACAAACACTTTGTTTACTGTCATGATATCAGTAGTCTTCTCAGCCAGCTAGGTGTTACCACTTGCAGTCCAACAGAATGGCGGCTATTTCTTGGCAGCTCTAAACGGAGTCTGAAATGTGTTCTCCTACACAACGGTAATGTTTATGCAGTGGTTCCAATTGGTTATTCAACTCATCTGTGAGAAGATTATAATGACATAAAAGTTATCCTTGACTTTCTGTAGTATGAGGAGCATAACTGGATCCTTTGGGTGGATCTGAAAATGGTAAATTTCCTGCTAGGACAACAGAGAGGTTTCACGAAGTATCCTCGCTTTCTGTGTTTGTGGGACAGCCGAGCTCAGGAGAAACACTGAACACAGAAAGAGTGGCCAAAACGTGAAGCTCTGGAAGTAGGGATGCAAAATATTGTGAATGAACCTATAGTTAATCGAAACAGGATCATTTTCCCCCCACTTCACATCAAACTTGGCTTAACGAAGCAGTTTATTCAGGCTTTGAATAGAGAAAGTGAATGCTTTCAACATATTATTTCTGCTTTTCCTGCCTTGTCTTTCGAGAAGATAAAAGCAGGTGTACTTGATGGACCTCAAATTTGAACCCTCATACGTGACAAAGAATTTTCCAGGAAGATGAATAAGGAGAAAGCAGTATTGCAGTCTTTTGTGGCAGTTACAAAGAACTTCCTTGGCAACAAAAAAGCAGAAAACTATGAACTGCTGGTTCAAAGGATGCTGTTGGCTTTCCACGACATTAGATGTAACATGAGTGTTAAGATTCACTTCCTGAACAGTCACCTTGATAAGTTTCCCGAAAATCTTGGAGCTGTTAGTGATGAGCAGACTACTGCTAGAGCATCAAACGAGATTGTCCTCAACAAGTACACAAATGCAAGAGCTACAATTGCAAATTTTTGCCTGAATAGAATTTAAATAAGTTTTGCGCAAATTTTATGGCAAAATAAGTGTTTTTAATATGTCCTATTTTGAAATTGTAGACAAATTCTGATGCAATCATATCTTTTAGTGTATTAGTGTATTTACTGCATTATATAAATTATTATATTTTCACAAAAATGATGCCCAAGAAGACATTCTACTTCATTATGTTAAATTAAATGTTGAAAATTTTACAATAAGATGAAAACCTAAAATCTTGAATTGCAAAAACACTGTAGCTTACAGAGAAAACTAATGTCAGATTTGATATCAGCACACTCGAATTAGGTAAGAACAAGTGTTTTTGTGGATGCAACAAAAATTTTGTTCCCCAGTGCTATTTGTCCAGTGAATGAGTACCATGCATCAGCTGCAGTCCTGTGTGCACAGTGTTTGAAAATAAACAATGAAACTCTTCAAAGAGTTTATAGTCAATGAGTAGTGGAGACAAGTAATAAGGCAATTCTATAATTGTTTAATAAGCATAATAGAGATATTAATACTAGATATAGGATGCTGTGAAAAGTTTAGAAATATAGGAAAAAAGTTAGTTATAACATATCAAACATATCACAGCTTTACATAGAAATAAATACACTACATGACATATTAGTCTAGCATATGAAAATGAATTTGTACTCTACTATCCATGAAGTAGGACCTAACTAATTAATTAATTGTTAGCAAGAATCCATTTTCACTAATTCATCCAGGTCCTCATTTGGTCTCCTTAGTGATTAATCAAAAGCAATACATTTATTCTGCTCCATTACTATAGGTTGCATCCTTCACAAATTTCACTAAGCAATTTTCTCACAAATTAATGTCAGTGCTTCGCATGGGAAACTCAATGAAAGCCAATAGCACAAATTTATCATCTGTTTGGAAATTAACTTCAAGGGCATGGGCAGTGGCTAGTTCAGATAAAAAAGATGATGCCATATTTTTCATATATCTCTCTACTATTTATTTTAGGATTCTCTGGAAACATCAGTCATATGAAAACATATGTTTGTATGTTAAGGAGAGACTGATTATCCAATCAAATCATTTTTAATAAGATGCTTTCATTTGTAAAGGTTGTCTATACTATGAAAATATCATATAACTCTCATATTCTAAAATTCAAAAATCAAGGACTATTTGGCAGACTCAATAACTTTTTCTGCTCCCTAGTCACATAGCTGAGCATAGCTAAGTCACTGCTTTAATTTATTTTGAACTTTCATGGAGCTTAGTAACAGATCCCTGTCAATGTCAGATGAATAAAGTCATTGGTCATTTAGGGTACAGGTGCAAGACTAAATTAATGAAAGCTTTGATCTTTCCTTTTACATTACCAAAATGCCGCATGGAGTTTTGGGTGAGATGGCAAAAGCATTTTATCACTCATTTTAGTGCATAGTATTTTCTAGAAATGAGTTTTTTATCTGAATGTAGTTTAAAAGCTTTTCCTCTTAAAGCAGGGAGAAAAAATTGTTATGATGGAATGAATATTTTAAAATATGGTATACACTGTCAACAAGCATGCATGTAAAAATGCACAAACCCCATGGATTTCCATTTTGCTTGCTATTAAACAGAGTGAATACTCCCATTCAAGGTTTGTTGAGAAAATAATGTATGTGGATGATCCTACGTAGTGCCTGGCATTTTATTAGAAATAGAAGTGTTTATTTTATTTATCTCAGTCAAGCAGTGGAAGCGGCCTTATATTTATATATTACCTAGTTCCAATGCCCACTAGAATGTAAGGTGTCTCCCTCCTTCTCAGATGAATGCAGTCACTGCCCAAAAACTTCCAGCACCAGGAAGCATGTGCCTTCTGGCATTAGGGTCTTCTCTTTAGAAAGTCTTTTCTCTGACTACTGAGACCTGACTTTGGTGCCACTTGGTGCAATCTCAATTCCTTGGCTCTTAGGCTGTTCTTCTGGTCAGATGACAGGAATGCCAAAGAGATTCTACAAAACCATAAGGAAATATTGTTATCAGAAAAATGAGCACTAGTCAACACAATATAAATACTGCAAAGGGAAGCAATAGCAGTTAGTAACTAGCCTTTGTTCTGAAGTGCACTTATTTCACATGGAAACCTCACTGGTTGTCAAGTGAATTGGAGCCATCCAGTTCCTGTTATAATAATTTCATGTTTTATGTAAATGAAAAGTTCAGGATTACATATGTGTTAGATGTTATATCTAAGTCACTTTGGTTAGTTGTAAAATTAAAATCCCATTTTTCTTTTATAAACAGAGCATTTAAAAATCTGTACTATACCAGTATATTTATAAATAATTTTTTTCCTTTTATGTATAACTTAGATATAATTATAGATTTTGGACCAAGAAGTAGCCTTATTTAAAGAATGAATAAAAATTAAAATTTATTGCTTTTATTTAAACTTTAAGAGACAGGGACAGTTGTCATTGATACTGTGGGTGAAAAAAGTAATTGTTTCTAATCACAACTTGAATAGAATATTTTTTATGAATTATTTTAAAGGTAAATAATTTGTACAACTAATCAAGTTAGTAAGTATAATATATCTTTCATAGCTGGCATCTATATAGGTTCAAAGTGAATTATATATACATATTTCTGAAATGAGATAGCGGAAAGTTATTTCACTAGCATGTTCTCGGCTACATGATGTCTTTTTGTCAAACAGGGTTGTATTCCTGTCAAACTTCTTTATCAGTGGCCCATAACAGATTTGAAATAATGTAAACAGAAACATAGCAAGAAATAGATGATAAAAATTTTTGTGGCATATACTTCCAGAGTCCAGTTTTATATTTTGAAGGTAAATCTTATACAGAATTATTTTTCGTTTCTTCTTTGTTGTCAGTGTAAGACTTATTCAAGCAATCATGTGAGCCTTTGACTTGTCTTTGACAACTTTAATCACATCTGCCTTGCTATATTGTTTAAGACTGATAGAAATGTGAGTAGCATTAAGAAATACTTGAGAATATAATACGCAGTCAACATCAATGGTGACAGAGTCAGCTGAAAAGAACTTTTTACAACTTATGTGTCTGAGTCATGACAAAATCTTGGTCGACTTGAATGCTTGCAGATTCGGTACTGGTCTGCTCATGACAAAGAAGCAGCTGCACACAGAGTTCAAGTCAGCAGCCAAGAATACTCAGCCAGGCTGGAGAACCTTGTACCCGACACCCAGTACTCTGTGGAAGTCAGGGCCTGCAATAGTGCTGGGTGTGGACCTCCCAGTGACATGATTGAGACCTTCACCAAGAAAGCACGTGAGTCTCAGCACTTGCCTTTTAGATGTTGTCAGCAACTAATAATTGATTCAATCATGATGATGGTACATTAGAGAGAAATATACTACATAGCAGTCTTGTAGTAGCTTGTTTTTAATTTTTTACATTACAGTCACACTGAATCTTTTAAAAAACATTATTGATTTAGATGATGAGAAGATGTGGAGAATACCTTAATACAGTAATGTTCCATTTTAGAAATGATATTACAGAACTTGCCTTTGTGAAGAATCCCCACAGGAATGGAGGAACTGGAAAAAGGTATAGGGAGAAAATGTTGATAGATGAGAACTTAACCTGGAGTGGGTGGACATACAATATGGTGTACAGAGATGTGTTGTAGAATTGGGTACCTGAAACCTATATAATTATGTTAAGTAGTGTCACCCTGATAAACTCAATTAAAAATTTTTGCACCATTAGACAATTAATTTCATTCATTCTGCTATTATATTTTTGTTTTTATAAGAATATATAGACAGTACGAGAAATTTTAAATTCTGCTTATTTTTCTATGCTTTGATTCATAAACCATCATTGCACAGTGCAAATGTTGTAACACTATATTACTTCCTTATACCTGCATTCTCTCATTGTTCGTACAAGAACACATACCCTACTCAGATTTTCTGGTCATTCTCATCTCTCTGGCATTACTTTAATATCTGTTTCTTTAATCAAGTTGAAATATCAAAGAAGAGAATTTATATTCAGGCTCTAGAAAGTTTTACAATAATTTGAAGATGTAACTACATTAGGGTTAAAAAATATTATGAAATTTACTTGGAGAAACAGAAACTTCTAAAAAAAACATGGTGTGAAGAGCCAGACTTTGGTACCACAAAGGAGTCTGAAATCTGTTTTGCCCACGAATGAAATATGTGAAAATAGACAAATTACTTCACATCTTTAAACTTCATTTTTCCAATTTGTGAAGGGAGTATTTATTTCTTTATTCTTTTTTTCCATTTATTCATTCATTGAAAGTATACTAAGTACCTAACACTGTTCTAAGAGTTGAGGATTCAGAAGACATCGAACCAGTCTCATTCTTTTCTCATGAGATTACAAACTAATGGAAGGAGAGAGAAAAACAAAACAAAACAAATATAAAAACAAATCTCTGACAAATAAATATAGTAATATCAGATGACAGGATAACAAAGTGAATAAACAGAAAATAAATTGAAAGTAACTTGGGCAAGAGCCAAATTCCCATTGGGTGGGCAAGAATGGCTTCTTTGAGAAGATGCCATTTGTGTCAGTATATGAGTAATAAGAAGGACCCACTATGTAATGACTAGGGGTGGGGCTAGGGAGAGATTGTTTTAGGTGAAGAAAATAACAGTACAAAGCCTTTAGGTGGAAAGAGTTTGATATATTTTAAGTGTAAAAAGGCCAGTGAGGCCAGAATGTAGGTTCTTAAGTGAGGAGAGGAAGCATACTAGCGTCAAAATATGAATCGGCCCTGACTGGTTGGCTCAGTGGTAGAGCGTCAGCCCAGCGTGTGGAAGTCCCGGGTTTGATTCCCAGCCAGGGCACACAGGAGAAGCTCCCATCTGCTTCCCCACCCTTCACCCTCTCTTTCCTCTCTCTCTCTCCCTTCCCCTCATGCAGCCAAGGCTCCATTGGAGCAAGTTGGCCCAGGGCACTGAGGATGGCACCATGGCCTCTGCCTCAGGCACTAGAATGGCATGGCCTCTGCCTCAGGCACTGGAATGGCTCCAGTTGTAATGGAGCAACACCCTAGATAGCCAGAGCATCACCCCCTGGTGGGCATGCCGGGTGGATCCCAGTCAGGCACATGTAGAACTCTGTCTGACTGCCTCCCCACTTCTCACTTCAGAAAAATACAAAAACAAACAAACAAAAGAATGTAAGCAAAAAAGCAAAATAACCAATTAGGATGCTATTTTAGCAGTTGAGGAAGGAAACAGTAGTGGTCAGAACTGAATAATAATAGAAATAAATGGCAAGTTTTCTGTAGGCAGCATTGACAATTTGCTGCTAATTTGAATGTTGGCAATGAACAAAATGAAAAACTGAATTCTAAATTTCTGTTTGAGAAACAGGGGGTTTGATTGTGAAAGACTCATAGGGAGGTACATCTGGGGATACATTACAAATGTTCCATCTTGATTTTGTTACAGTTGAAAAGCCTTTTAGACAGTCAAGTAGAGATCAGCACTTGCATACATATGTTTAGAGGTTATGTGAAAGATTAGAGCTTGAGATGGAATTGTGAGTACTTAATGCTGTGGGCCCAGATGTGAGATTTAGGGAAGAGTCATAGAGGGAGGGTGCTCAGGATCGGGGCCTAAGTCATTCCCACATGTCAAAATTGAACAGAAGGCATGGTAGTGAGAAAGAGCAGCTGCAGAGATGGGAGGCAGGGACAGATGTGAGAAGATCATGGATTTAAGAAAAGAATGAGATTCAAGAAGGAATTAGGAAGTCAATTCAGTAAAATGCTTCAAAAATGTTAAATTTAAAAAGAATAAAATAGTAACATTAGATATGGCCAAGTGCAAGTAAATGATAACCTCAAAAACAGCAGTTTTATAAGAGCGGTTCAAAAACAAACCCAAGTGAAGGATAATGAGGTTGATAAAAGTTATGTTATGTACTACACAGGAGTGCACTAAATGCCCCCATGGATATAAAGTGCTTAGCATATACCATATTTCTCTATGTATAAGATGCACCCTTTTTTGAAAAATTTGGGGTCTAAAAACTGGGTGCATCTTATACAGTAGTTGTAGATTATTTTTGCTTGCATTTCCCGCTTTTTTGCACTTGTCTTTGCACTCATTGTACCTGGGTGAAAAGATCCTGGGATAACATCAAGATTGAGATCATTGTCAAGTCATTTAAGAAGTGTGGCATTTCAAATGCCATAGATGGAACTGAGGACAAGACAATATATGAAAACAGTGATTAGTCATTAGACACAGATGAAGGCAAGGTAATGGATGAGAGTTTTGATAGTGATGAGGAGTTGTATGAATTTTATGATGAATAAAATTTGAATTAGATAACTTTGTGTAATGCATTTTTTTTTCAAATTTTGGGCCCCCAAATTAAGGTGCGTCTTATAAGGAGAAATACGGTAGTTAGCACTTGTTAAAATTGACTGTTATTGCTGTCATATTATTATCATCAGCATTATAATTCCTTGTGTAATGTAGCTTGCAGAACTGAAGTTGGTTGTGGTGATGATCAATTGTATGTTACTACTTTTCACAGCCCCGAGCCAGCCACCAAGGATCACCAGTTCAATAAGGTCTGGTTCACGCTACATAATTACCTGGGATCATGTGGTCGCACTATCAAATGAATCTACAGTGACAGGATATAAGGTAGATAAAAGAATATTGTAGTATTTTCCATTTAAGCTTCAAAGAGTAATTGATGTTTGAATTTCTATGGTTTCGGCAAAACCCAGTCAGTTTTCTTATCGTAGTTGTATGACAGAATCAGACAACTCAGTGCCATGATAAATTTTGAAATGAGAAATGATCTTTAGTGAAATCTAAGAACATGCTACATCAAATGAGCAAGATAGAATAACAGCTGTATAGAGTTGTTAGAATAATCAGTTCCTGAAGAACTGAGACAAAAAGAATCTATTTTTGCTTGGCAAGAATTAAGATAAAGTTGCCCAGCACACCACAAACTCTTTGATGTATTGAGTGGCCTTTTATAAATGAACAAAAAAGGGAAAAAATATTATTTCCATATATTCTCCCATTCAAGTACTAACCAGGCCCGACCTGCTTAGCTTCTGAGATTAGACAAGATCGAGAGTGTTCCGGGTGATATATTAGTAGATCCATATATTCTCTACATCACATCCTATCACTTTTTCCCCTGCATACTGAATTTTAGGAATAATGTGAAAATAAGTTAAATTATGAGGCAATTTTTTTACACTACTTCAATATATTGAAAGAGTCCTTATACTATTTATTAAAAAAAAAACCCACATAATGTTTTCCACTCGCTATTGTAGGCCATCTCAAAAAAATAAAATTGAGATGCATAAGGCACATTATTTAATAACCCTAAAATATAAGTGAAATTGATTTTTGTGAATGAAAAACATTAATTTTCCAGCAATTATTACATATAGGTACCTTAGAACCTATTTTATGAATATAAGTGTTAGAATATTCTGGTTTTAGTGTTACAGCATTCGATCATAATGACCACTTTATAAAGTGTACATATTTGGGACTTTTTAAGGTACTCTATAGACCTGATGGCCAGCATGATGGGAAACTGTACTCAACGAATAAACACTCCATAGAAGTTCCAGTCCCGAGGAATGGAGAGTATGTGGTAGAAGTCCGTGCACACAGTGATGGAGGAGATGGAGTGGTGTCTCAAGTCAAAATTTCAGGTAAGCCAGTCATTTAAGACACATTTCATTTGGGCAGCTGTAAGTTTCTCGGCTATATGGATTCTCAAGAGTAAAGGTAGGACTGATATCCACACCAATATCAGTGATTTGAAATGTCAAGGATGTCTTGAAACTTGACATTTTTTTCCCTTATGCGTCACAAAAGTAGATTTGCAACATACCACATACTTGTGGATTATCATCTGGATGCCAAAGCATAATTAAAATACCATAATGCATTAAAATGATACATAATACTAGACCATTAGATAATAATATCCAAACTTATGTTATATGAAAAGGAAATTCACTATTCTACTACTAATGTTCTTCTAACTCCCTTTTCCTTACAAATATTAATATAGAAATAAAATAGAAGGGCAGTAAATGAGAGTTCCTTTACTGTCTCCCTTTCTGTCTCAGCATAGCCTTTCTCTGCAAACTCTATTTCTCACAGCATTGGTTAATTCAAAATAAATATTTGAGTCAATGATGTCTTCCCTTGTTTGGATTTGTGGAACTCTATTATTTGTTTAAATTTTGATTCTTTTTTTCTTACCCTGGATGGAGAATATAACTAATTATACAGAATTAAGATTGATGTTAATCTGAAAATGTTATGGGAGACTGAAATATTAGAAGATGCTGAATCAAAGATAGAAATATTTGACTTAGAAAAAAGTTGTTGATTTATAACTAAATAATATTTATGTATTAAACTAATAAAATATCCTTTAATGCAATGTTATAGTTTTTAGTCTGAGCATAACTGCATAGAGAAACTATAGAATTAAAATTAGGAAATGTTAGCACTTTGGTGAATATTAATATTCTAGAATTTTTAAATTTATTTGCAGTTTGTTTAAATTATTTATAGTAAGAAAAACATGTAAATACACAGAAATTTTAAGCTTTCTTGTAAATTTAAATAATTTATATTGAATTTTTTTTTAGTTTAGATATTCTCATTTTAGAAAATTTGGAAATTACAGAAATCTGAAAGAAAAAAATTAATCAGTCATATGTCAAACACTAAATTAATTACTATAAATGTTTAGTAGAATTTACTTTGAGTAACCCTTTTATGCATATATACTTTCATGTTTTTGTTTCTATTACATATATCATGGTAAAGCCTACCTTTATCAATTACATTACAAGAATATTTCCCATATCATTAAAATTCTATAAATTTCATTTAAAATTATATAAAATATTCTCTCAAATATACAATATTTATCTACCTCTTCCAATTTTTTCTATCATAATACTATTTTAAATGCTTTTTTCATAAAGTGATCTTTCTGCAGGTTAAATTTAAATGATAAGAGTGTGACTTACTTTTATATTGCATTTATGTTTTTATCATCATTGTATAGGAGTGCATTTCCACCGCACCACAGTTGAATTAGTCTCTCTTTTTAGCCATTATTAGTTTGATAGGAGAAAATGGAAGTCATTTTATTTTTAAAGCATTTTCTAAATTCTGAACTTTGATAACACACGCCGTCACTATTTTAACACTTAGCGGGGATTTTTCACAAAAGGAAATCAGAATGAAATAGGAACATCATTTGGAGTGTGGTAGAGTGGAAAAAAAACCTAAGTAAATTGCTCTTGAATGTAGACTCTTTTCTATCTAGAAGCCAACCATAACACTCTGTTGCTCTCTCTATTCCCTTACTCTTCATTCACTCCTAATGTGAAGCAAATCCGAGTTTCCTGGATTTAAATGATACAGGTTTGTAACTAGAAATGCTGTAGCAATGACAGTTGCATTGGAATAATTATAACTAGTGATTTACTGATAAATAATACACAACTCTCCTGGGTGAGAGGAATTCCAGGTTTATAGCATTTGCCAATTGCTATGGAGTAAGTATTTTCCTCATGTTTGATTTCCAATTTCCCACATGATGTCATTACCCGTGAAGCTGGCAAGAGGTGTTCAGTAGAACACCAGTATATTGTATTGCCACCACCCAAATGCAGAAGTTGTAACCTCAGAAGCATTGATGATATTACAATGTAGTCAAATAATTAGAAAGGGATTAGTTTGGGTATTTGCTACCTTTGTTTTATTTTTTTAAATTTAACTAATAAGTTTACATAATTTCAATTTTAATAACAATATTTTGAACAACTCATTTATAAATTTATTGAAAAGTTAAAAATTGGCTTTTGGGAGGTGGTGTGGGCCAACCGAAGCACACCATGCTTGCAACCTGACAGCCAGTGCAAACAGCTTATGTACACAAGACAGTGTGCTGTTTTATAAAACTCAGAGATACTCAGAATAGTTTCTTCTTTTCTTTGCAATTAATGAACAATATTCTTATTAATGCAGACTTTCTGTTATTTATCTCTTAGTCTAGCCATATAGTACAAAGAAACTGTAGGATTAACACTAGGGATTATCAGTTGTTTGGTGAATACTACCATTTTGGAATTTTATTATTTAAGTGTGAATTAATTTTCAAATTGTCTAAATTATTTTTAATGAGAAAGCATGTAAGTACAAATGGAAATTTTCAGCTTTCTTAGATATTTAAAAGACTTAATACTTTCCTTTATTTCAGTTTTTGTGCCTAAAATATGTACTCAGGCATGTAATACATTGCTAGGTTAATGTTCATATGGATTATACTGTCCATTAGTTCTTTCAACAAGTATTCATTAATTACCTGCAATATGCAGGCACAGTTCACATACTTTTTTTTTTTTTTACAGTTCACATACTTAAAATATACTACCATTTATATATTTCCACATCCCTTCAAGCCCAGGTTACAATCATCTTTGCTGGCCCTACTGCAATTCTAAAATATTTCAGGGCTTCTAATTGTGGCTTCCTTTATTCTATGCAGCAGCCAGAGGGAGTCAAATTATATAACTCTCCTCTTGGAAAGCTATCTTAAAGAATAAAATCTAAATTTCGTATTGTGGCCTACAGTGCCCTGTATAATCTGGCCCTGCCAAACTCTCTCACCTCAAGTAAGTGATTTGTCTTTTGCTTGATTAAGCTTTCTCTCCTTGAACAAGCCAACTTTAAAACATTATTCCTACCTGGAAGCATCTGTACTTGTTCTTGCTGCTGTCTGGAATTCTTTGGATCTTGGCAAGGCATGTTCATTCTTGTCATGTTTGTGCTCAGATGTCACCTCCTCAGGGAATAATTATATGACCTTCAATGAAAGACTGCCCCTATTCTAATTTTTTGTCACATTGTATCACAATTATCTTCATAATATTTACCACTACTTAGAATTATATTGTTTATTAGTTTATACAGTTGATTATCTCAAATGTAAGACATTAGTTTCAACATACACTCCTTAGGAACAAGCTCCTTTTTACTTTGTTCAGCCTTTGAATCTCCAATACCTAGGATATATATCCAGCACAGAGAGGAATTTTAGCAAGTAATTTTTTGAATAAATTGATGTTTTTATAGAGTGAAATTTAGAGTTAAAAATTAATTTGGACAACTTGGTTTAGTATCTAGAATGTAGTTACACTTCCAATTAGGCCCTAGATTTGTATGATGCCATGGGCTAATCCACAAAGTTGATTCTTACAAAGATTAAGACTTCATGTTAGAGATACTCTAGAAAATTTATTAGACAAGGTCATCTGTAATTCCACTTCTCTCTGGCCTGAACACTGTTATCTGCTATTTTTATAAATTATTCCTTGTCATCTTTATAGTTTACATCAAGGCAAATAATTCATCACAAGGTCACTGAAAATATTTCTCTAATAAGGTCTGTATTTTCTGTTAAGAATCTCTTGTTTTTATACATCATTGTAAGTTAAATTAAGAATAATGTGAAGCAAGCCACAATATTTTGAATATAAATTTTTGTAAGCTAATTTGACTTATGATATATTTGCTGCAAATTTTAGAATACAGAATGACAAGTATCCTGGGTCATAAATTAATATCCACAAAGAAGCATGTATTTCATTATTTATATTTGAATGTGGATAGTTTGAGCTTTTATGTTTCTTTTTAGATTTAAACAGAATACAGATATTTTAGTCAAATTTAAGGAGACTTTTAAGGACATTTTAGAGTCTGGACTTTGTCCTAAGAGCAAGAAGTAGTCATTAGAAACCTTCAAGGTAAAATAGCATGATCAGATATTTGCACTTAAAAATTCACTTTGGTGATTATGGAAAATTTATATGTAAGGAAATAATATGTAAGGGGATGGATTCCAAAGTTATTATTATAGAATGATTGAAGATGATGATGGTCTGGCCTGGGATATGGCAGTGGTGAAGTCTAGCATACGACCTACAAGAACAAGGCATCTTTTCCATTCAATTTAAAGTTCCTATATATTCATTTTGTTGATTTTCTGTCTTCTAATGAATCTGTAATTTATCCTGATGTTACCACAGATGATGCAATTTAAACATTTAAACTACTATTTTTGGTAACTCCAAGCTATTAAGTTATACCCTATAACCAAAGCCACCAACTTAAACACTGATGAAAAACATATTTTGTTTTTTTCACTTTATCCTCTCTGGCCCAGGAGCAGAAAAGAAAGGGCTAGAAAACTGTTTTATAGGTGGAAATTTTAGATGCTTAACTTCATTACTCACATGTCCCTCTTCTCAGTATCTAAGTTGTACACTATAAAAGAATCAAGATGATTGTTGGGATGTTTAGATTTAATTCATGTGCTTTTAGTTTAAAATGCAATATTAACATCATTGATGTTGCATATATCTTCTCAGTAAGCATGTTCAAAAATAAAAATTGGTGCTTCAAATATTGCACAACAGCCTTTGTGTGTGTGTGTGAATGTATATGTATATATATTTCTTTAATGACAAGAAGCTACATAATTCAGGGATCCCTATATTTGTAATTTTGTAAATGTCCTTTATCATTTGTGAAGCAATAGATTGCCATGAGTAAATGAACTATTAACCTAAATATTTGAAATGGTATATTATAGGACAGTTGAATGCCATCCTTATAAGTCCATCATAATATCTTTTGTGTGTGTGTGACAAAAACAGAAAGAGACAGAGGGACAGACAGGAAGGAAGAGAGGTGAGAAGCATCAATTCTTCATTGCAGCACCTTAGTTGTTCATTGATTGCTTTCTCATATATGCCTTGACCGAGGGGCAGAGCAAGTGACCCCTTCCTTAAGCCAGCAACCTTGGGTCCAAGCTGGTGAGCCTTGCTCAAAACAGATGAGCCCACACTCAAACTGGCAACCTCAGGGTCTTGAAGCTGGGTCCTCTGAGCCCCAGTCCAATGCTCTATCCACTGCGCCACTGCCTTGTCAGGCCATCATCATAATTTAAAAATTTTATCATTACGATTATAACATAATCAAATATTGTCACTCAGGAAATGCTGTGTCTCCAACCATTTTGAAATCACCAGATAATTTTGAATTACTTTACTTCATTTGTATGGGATCATTTCCAGAGATCAAGGTAATTAATCTAGCCTATATATTTCTAGGCTGATAAACAGCTTAAGTTTAAAACTACCTCTAACATACAGGGTGGGACAAAAATAGATTTACAGTTGTAAGTATGCAAAACACAGTTTTTCCTTTTATTATTATTTGTTAATTATTGTATTATTTTTCATACAAATAACTGTAAACCAATTTTTGCCCCTCCCAGTATACACAGTCCTTTCATTAACTTTGAATCATGACTATCCAGTCAAATCCTTTTCCAATTGTTAGGCTGTTTTATAATAAACATGAGAGCAGAGGAGAAATATCTGAACAAAGTAATATTTTGTACATCTCTAAATTTGACTTTGAGTGGTGACTCATTGCCCTAATTATTTTAAATGTAACTCTATGAATGACTGAAATTTGTCCAAGAGTTGAGCATAAGGGGATTTACCAGGGTCTTACTCATCTTTCAGTAGCTTTCCGTGTTAGTTCTCGAAGCAGAATTGACCACTCTGTCCAGCCATAGATAGCATCTCTGCATCTACGCTAATTTGGGTTTTTCAGATCTTCTCCAGAGTTTCTTTTAGATACTAGTTCACACACAGTCTCTGCATACTATTTTGTGTTCATTTACTTAGACTCTAAAATAATTTGTGAAATTCCTCAGTGGAATACATGATAACAATAGGAAAGGATATTAAAGATAATCTTCCACGAATGACTTCATTTTGGTTTATGAAATACAGTCTTATTCTCTGGAGCTCTATTATGTATTATAATGTGCAAATAGTTTCTTTTCTCTGAGAAAGGAAACTTTTAAAAATTCCATATTTTCATAATACCTTTGCTCTCCAGAAAGTTGATTCATTCAATAAACATCTACTGACCACCAACAAGACGACAGGCATTCTACTAGGTTCTTGATTATAATAATAGGCCAGCCCTCTCCGAAGTTTGTGTTCTAGTGGATATCAGGAAAATAAAGAACTAGCACAAATAATAAAATATATTAATATATAAGTTTATTGAGGCTTATAAGAAAAAAGTGACTAATATAGAGAACAAAAGTGGTAGAAATGATTTGAATAGGGTGATTGGGTCAAGCTTCTCTACTTAGGTCATGTTTAGCCTGAAATCTAAAGGAAAAGAACTAGCCAAACCACAAAAGTGGGAATGAGAGTACCAGGTACAGGGAATGGCAGGAAAGAACTCACCAAGTTCATGAAAGGGGAAGGAGGCCAGTGCCCCTAGTCATGGTGTGGGATGTGTTGCAGAGATGACAAGGGCAAAAGGCCTGGCCCTGACTGCACCTCAGACTCATACCATTCTGCTCTCATCCTAACTCTCTCCTTCACCGCATTCTTACAGGATTTGCCAGGAGTTCATACTTCATTCTGTGTTCAGCGGGAGAACACAGATGTGCTTTCAGGAGATGATGAGTAGCACAATCTGATTTAAGATTATGTCTGCTACAGTGGAGAAAGTACATTAGCTAGAACAAAAGGGGTGTTAGTGGAGCTGGTTGAGAAATGAGCATGTCTGAGACCCAGTCAAAACAAGCAGTTTCTTGCAGAAAAAAAAATAATAATAATTTGTAGGATAATATTAAGTGTTTTATTGCTCTGGGATGCAAAGCAAATTACAAGACCTTTCCCTGGATAAATTATTAAAGGATGTATATGGAGATATTATATACATTTCAAGGGGAAAAAGGAACATTCTAGAAAGTTTTCTATAAAAATTTTAGCTGAAAAACACAATAGTTAATGATACAAATATGTGAAACAAAAAGATTCATAAGCTTGCTGGAGCGAAAGGTGACCAGCATGTTTATGTGTCATCGTGTGTGACTCCTCCCCAGAGTGTGGAGCCCCCTGCAGACCGTTCATGGCTTCTGCTCTCGGAGCTACACTTTCAACACTGTCTCTGATGGGGTGGAACGCACTGTTTTGCAGGCAGCTTTATCAGTACCTTTAATCAGTAGATCACAGATCTCTGATCAATTCTGTAATGATTGAACTAGTTTTCAATGAAATCAAGCTCACAAAGTCAACCCATAGATTGCTATCAAGTTCCTTCTTTTTTGTCTTCTGTCAGTGGAAGCTGATATATTTTTTAGGGAAGATGAAACATCTCTGGATATTTTAATCATGTATTGAATTAGAGCCTTTATTTATTTATTTTTTTTTTATAATAAATTTTTATTAATGGTAATGGGATGACATTAATAAATCAGGGTACATATATTCAAAGAAAACATGTCTAGGTTATTTTGTCATTAAATTATGTTGCAAACCCCTCGCCCAAAGTCAGACTGTCCTCCGCCACCCTCTATCTAGTTCTCTGTGCCCCTCCCCCTCCCCCTAACTCTCTCCCTCCCTCCCTCCCATGTCCTCCCTCCCCCCACCCTTGGTAACCACCACACTCTTGTCCATGTCTCTTAGTCTCATTTTTATGTTCCACCAATGTATGGAACCATGTAGTTCTTGTTTTTTTCTGATTTACTTATTTCACTCCTTATAATGTTATCAAGATCCCACCATTTTGCTGTAAATGATCTGATGTCATCATTTCTTATGGCTGAGTAGTATTCCATAGTGTATATGTGCCACATCTTCTTTATCCAGTCTTCTATTGAAGGGCTTTTTGGTTGTTTCCATGTCTTGGCCACTGTGAACAGTGCTGCAATGAACATGGGGCTACATGTGTCTTCACGTATCAACGTTTCTGAGGTTTTGGGGTATATACCCAGTAGAGGGATTCCTGGGTCATAAGGTAGTTCTATTTGCAGTTTTTTGAGGAACCACCATACTTTCCTCCATAATGGTTGTACTACTTTACATTCCCACCAACAGTGAATGAGGGTTCCTTTTTCTCCACAGCCTCTCCAACATTTGCTATTACCCGTCTTGTTGATAATAGCTAATCTAACAGGAGTGAGGTGGTATCTCATTGTAGTTTTGATTTGCATTTCTCTAATAACTAATGAAGCTGAGCATCTTTTCATATTTCTGTTGGCCATTTGTATCTCTTCCTGGGAGAAGTGTCTGTTCATGTCCTCTTCCCATTTTTTTATTGGATTGTTTGTTTGTTTGTTGTTGAGTTTTATGAGTTCTTTGTAAATTTTGGATATTAGGCCCTTATCTGAGTTGTTGTTTGAAAATATCATTTCCCATTTAGTTGGCTGTCTGTTTATTTTGATATCAGTTTCTCTTGCTGAGCAGAAACTTTTTATTCTGATGTAGTCCCATTCATTTATTTTTGCCTTCACTTCTCTTGCCATTGGGGTCAAGTTCATAAAATGTTTTTTAAAACCCAGGTCCATGATTTTAGTACCTATGTCTTCTTCTATGTACTTTATTGTTTCAGGTCTTATATTTAGGTCTTTGATCCATTTTGAATTAATTTTAATACACGGGGACAGGCTGTAGTCGAGTTTCATTCTTTTGCATGTGGCTTTCCAGTTTTCCCAACACCATTTGTTGAAGAGGCTTTCTTTTCTCCATTGTGTGTTGTTGGCCCCTTTATCAAAGATTATTTGACCATATATATGTGGTTTTATTTCTGGGCTTTCTATTCTGTTCCATTGGTCTGAGTGTCTATTTTTCTGCCAATACCATGCTGTTTTGATTATCGTGGCCCTATAATATAGTTTGAAGTCAGGTATTGTAATGCCCCCAGCTTCATTCTTTTTCCTTAGGATTGTTTTGGCTATTCGGGGTTTTTTATAGTTCCATATAAATCTGATGATTTTTTGTTCCATTTCTTTAAAAAATCTCATAGGGATTTTGATGGGAATTGCATTAAATTTGTATATTGCTTTGGGTAATATGGCCATTTTGATTATATTTATTCTTCCTATCCAAGAACAAGGAATATTTTTCCATCTCATTGTATCTTTTTCGATTTCTCTTAACAATGCTTTGTAATTTTCATTATATAGGTCCTTTACGTTCTTTGTTATGTTTATTCCTAGGTATTTTATTTTTTATGTTGCAATCGTGAAGGGGATTATTTTTTTGAGTTCGTTTTCTAGTATTTCATTGTTGGCATATAGAAAGGCTATGGACTTTTGTATGTTAATTTTGTATCCTGCGACCTTACTGTATTGGTTTATTGTTTCTAATAATCTTTTTGTGGAGTCCTTCGGGTTTTCGATGTATAGGATCATATCATCAGCAAAAAGTGATACCTTTACTTCTTCTTTTCCGATATGGATGCCTTTTATTTCTTTGTCTTGTCTGATTGCTCTGGCCAGAACTTCTAGCACCACGTTAAATAAGAGTGGAGAGAGTGGACAACCCTGTCTTGTTCCTGATTTAAGGTAGAAAGTCCTCAGTTTTATGCCGTTTAATAGGATGTTGGCTGATGGTTTATCATATATGGCCTTTATCATGTTGAGATATTTTCCTTCTATACCCATTTTGTTGAGAGTCTTAAACATAAAATTGTGTTGTATTTTATCAAAAGCCTTTTCTGCATCTATTGATAAGATCATGTGGTTTTTGTTCTTTGTTTTGTTGATATGGTGTATTACGTTAACCGTTTTACGTATGTTGAACCATCCTTCGGATTCTGGGATGAATCCCACTTGATCATGATGTATTATTTTTTTAATATGTTGTTGTATTGGGTTTGCCAGTATTTTGTTTAGTATTTTAGCATCTGTATTCATTAGAGATATTGGTCTGTAGTTTTCTTTCTTTGTGCCATCCTTGCCAGGTTTTGGTATGAGGGTTATGTTGGCCTCATAAAATGTGTTTGGAAGTATTGCTTCTTCTTCAATTTTTTGGAAGACTTTGAGTAGAATAGGAACCAAGTCTTCTTTGAATGTTTGATAGAATTCATTAGTATAACCGTCTGGGCCTGGACTTTTATTTTTGGGGAGGTTTTTAATAGTTTTTTCTATTTCCTCCCTGCTGATTGGTCTGTTTAGGCTTTCTGCTTCTTCATGACTCAGTCTAGGAAGGTTGTATTGTTCTAGGAATTTATCCATTTCTTCTAGATTGTTGTATTTGGTGGCATATAATTTTTCATAGTATTCTACAATAATTCTTTGTATATCTATGATGTCTGTGGTGATTTCTCCTCTTTCATTTTGGATTTTGTTTATTTGAGTCCTGTGCCTTTTTTCCTTGGTGAGTCTTGCCAAGGGTTTGTCAATTTTGTTGATCTTTTCAAAGAACCAGCTCCTTGTTTTATTGATTTTTTCTATAGTTTTTCTGTTCTCTATTTCATTTATTTCTGCTCTGATTTTTATTATCTCCTTTCTTCGGCTGGTTTTGGGTTGTCTTTGTTCTTCTTTTTCTAGTTCCTTAAGGTGTGAAGTTAAGTGGTTTACTTCGGCTCTCTCTTGTTTGTTCATATAGGCCTGAAGTGATATGAACTTTCCTCTTATTACTGCTTTTGCTGTATCCCAGAGATTCTGATATGTCATATTTTCATTTTCATTTGTCTGTATATATCTTTTGATCTCTGCGCTTATTTCTTCTTTGACCCATTCATTTTTTAGAAGTATGTTGTTTAGTTTCCACATTTTTGTGGGTTTTTCCCCCTCTTTTTTGCAGTTGAATTCTAGTTTCAAGGCTTTATGATCAGAAAAAATGCTTGGTACAATTTCAATTTTTCTAAATTTGCTGATATTGTCTTTGTGGCCCAACATATGGTCAATTCTTGAGAATGTTCCATGTACACTAGAGAAAAATGTATACTCTGTCGCTTTGGGATGAAGTGTCCTGTAGATGTCTATCATATCCAGGTGTTCTAGTATTTCGTTTAAGGCCACTATGTCTTTGTTGATTCTCTGTTTGGATGACCGATCTAGAGCCGTCAGCGGTGTATTGAGGTCTCCAAGTATGATTGTATTTTTGTTAGTTTTTGTTTTAAGGTCAATAAGTAGCTGTCTTATATATTTTGGTGCTCCTTGGTTTGGTGCATATATATTAAGGATTGTTATGTCTTCTTGATTCAACTTCCCCTTAATCATTATGAAATGACCATTTTTGTCTCTGAGTACTTTTTCTGTCTTGTAGTCAGCATTATTAGATATAAGTATTGCTACACCTGCTTTTTTTGGGTGTTGTTTGCTTGGAGTATTGTTTTCCAGCCTTTCACTTTGAATTTGTTTTTATCCTTGTTGCTTAGATGTGTTTCTTGTAGGCAGCATATAGTTGGATTTTCTTTTTTAATCCATTCTGCTACTCTGTGTCTTTTTATTGGTAAGTTTAATCTATTTACATTTAGTGTAATTATTGACACTTGTGGGTTCCCTACTGCCATTTTATAAATTGCTTTCTGTTAGTTTTGTATCTAGTTTGATTCTTCTCTTTTGTTTTTCTATCATTTGTTTTTGTTTGTTTGTGTTCCATACTTCTTTCCTCTGTTGCTACCTTTTTTAAGTCAAGTGTTTTTGTGGTGGTTTTTTCAAGGGTGGTTACCATTAAGTAATGAAAAGGGTACCTACCATATTCATTGTAGTACCCTATCTTATAAGTATTTCTGCACTTCATCATCCTTTGCTACTGTTAATCTCCATCCTCTCCCCCCTTTTTTTTCTTTGTTGTCACAGTTTAAGTTTGGTATTATTGTGTTCTTGGTGGAGCTGTTACTTGTGGTGTTGTTTTCTTTTGTTCTTTGAATCTGGTTGGAAAACCCCCTTTAGTATTTCCTGGAGTGGGGGCTTTCTGTTGATAAATTCTCTCATTTTTTCTGTATTTGTGAATGTTTTTATATCTCCTTCATACTTGAAGGATAGCTTTGATGGGTATAGTATTCTTGGCTGAAAGTTCCTCTCTTTCAGGGCTTTAAATATTGGGGTCCACTCTCTTCTAGCTTGTAGAGTTTCTGCTGAGAAATCTGATGATAATCTAATAGGCCTTCCTTTATATGTTGTACTCTTCTTTTCCCTGGCTGCCTTGAAAATTTTTTCTTTGTCATTGGTTTGTGTCATCTTTATTATGATGTGCCTTGGAGTGGGTTTGTTGGGGTTAAGAAAACTCGGTGTTCTGTTTGCTTCTTGAATTTGAGGCTTTAGTTCTTTCCACAGGCTTGGGAAATTCTCGTCTATTATTTGTTTGAGTATATTCTCCATTCCATTTTCTTTTTCTTCTCCCTCTGATATACCTATTATTCTTATGTTATTCTTTCTGATGGAGTCAGACAATTCCTGTAGGGCTTTCTCGTTTTTTATTATTTTTGAGTCTCTTTCTTTTTCTCTCTGTTGTGCCTCAAGTTGTTTGTCTTCTATTTCACTAATCCTATCTTCAATCTGGGCTGTTCTGTTAGCTAAGCTTGTTACCTCGTTTTTCAGCTCGTGAATTGAGTTTTTCATTTCTGTTTGATTTGTTTTTATAGTTTCGATTTCCTTGGTAATATATTCTTTGTGTTCATTGAGTTGTTTTCTGATCTCCCTATATTGCCTTTCTGTGTTTTTTTTATATCTCTGAGTATTTTTAAGATTTCTATTTTAAATTCTCTGTCATTTAGCTCCAAGGCTTCCAATATGTTAAATCTTTTCTCCACAGATTTTTCCACATCTATTTGTGTTACCTCTCTTTCTTTTGTATCCATAATATTCGATTTCCTCTTTCTTATCGGCATCTGAGGGTGGTCTTGTTGATAGCACTAATTAGAATTAATAAAGAGTAAAAAGTAAAAAAAAAAAAAAAAAAAAAAAGGTAAAACACCCCACAAAAAAAAAACAGTAATAATTTATTATTTCCCCCTTTTTTCTTTCTTCTCTTTCCCTCCTCTCCCCTCCTCAGGGAAATATCGTGCCTATAATGGAGGGCCTGATTTGGGGTGAAGAGTTCAAGGGGCAAAAAAAGGGAGTAGGGACCTACTAAATGCAAAAAAAAAAAAAAAAGGAAGAAAATCTTAGACAAGCATAAGATGATTTGCTTGTAAGTGATGGTCAACTAAGAGATATAATGAGAGGGATAAGAGGGAACCAGAAAAAAGGACCAAAAAAGAATAATAAAGAAGAAAAAAATAAAAATAATAAGTAAAAATCTGTTGTATTAAGTGGAGCGAAGACTAAATACAATGGAGACCTTGGGTTGGGAGGACCCAAAATGCCACAAAAATAAACAAACAAGAAAAAAAATAAAAACAAAAGCAAAAAAGAAAAATAAAGCCAAAAAATGCCTTGAGTCCCAAATTAACTAATTTGTTCGTGATTGAGGATTAAATGGGAGGAAAGTAAAATGAGAAAAGAAAAAACGAATAGAAAGGAAAAAATAAGAAAAAGAGAAAAACGAAGGAAGAAATAAAATAGGAAGAGCAAAAAAACAAAATAAAGCAAGACAAAAAAAAAACAAAAGAGGAGAGAGTGAGAGTTAAGTGTTTTGGAGTATAACCTTAAAGGAGGGTGAGGATGAAGAAGAGAAATAAAATGTAACACTCATGGGTAGTGTAGTTCAAGAAAAGGGAAGCATAAGATGGGCAGAGAATAGAAGGACCGAAGTGGAGGAAATAAAGGCAATAAGATAGAAGAAACAAACAACAACAACAAAAAAAGAATTAGTGGAACAAGTTGTAAAGTCTGTGGATTTTTCTTGATTTTGAGAGGTTAACTTCTTCCTTTTTCTTTTCTTTCCCTCTTCCTGGTCGGTGACTCTGTACCCCAGGCTCTGCCCCTGTGTCACACTTAGGTAGGGATTTGCAGTTGATGGGATTCTATGGCAATGTCATATAATTGGCTTTAGTCTTGCTGGTAGTCAAGGCTTGTTGGCGTTTGCAGGGTCCAATGATGAGAGAGTTTGCTTTCCTGGATTCTCTCTCCTAGTCCCCCCTTTCTGAATTAGCAGCCTGGTGATCCAGCTATAAGGCTGCAACTGCTTCTGCCTGGGGAGTAAGAGGCTCAAAGAGCTGGGAAATCCCCACTCTATTCCCACTCAGTGCAAAGCTTTGGGAAAGGCTCTGGCAGTCAGGGCCTCCAGTGTAATCAGGCGGGGGTGGGAGTCAATTGTTGTCAAGGTGACTGTTCAGCGCCTATCATTCAGTTGGACCTCTCAACCCAGGCTTTCCACACTTTGTAGCCTGTTTTTGCTGGGAAGAAGAGGCACTAGTCTCTGCTTGCGACTAGTGTAGTATAGATCTTATTATCTGCCAAGTCCTTCTTGTTAGCGTTTATCCCTGAATATGGAGGCTCTATCAATCAGAAGTTGTCCCCGCCCCTTTAGCGAGAGGCACTAAAAAATATCACGCCTCTTGTCTTGGATCGCTGAACTGAGAGAGATCTTATCAATTAGAACCGAGGGTGCGCATATTTCATGGGTTAAGCTAATTTCAGTGATTGGGTCGCAGCTGTGCTCCCGAAGGTATTTTAGGCTGCCTGCGCGCGCCCCTCCCCCAACGCTTGATTGTTAGCTTGAATGGCTAGGTGAGGTGCCCCGCCCACGGAGAGAATCTCCCAAGCTTCTCCCGCTCGCCCTGCCGCTGGCGGCTGGATCGCACCAGGCGCAGGATAATGGGGCCCCCTGGGTGTGCGGGCCAGTAGGGTGCTCTGGACGCGTGGAATGCCCAGGGCACGCGTGCGAATGGGGTGCTCCGGGCACCGGTGGCTGGCGACTCTCACTCGTAGTGCGCGGGCCACTGGGAACGTAAGCGGTGCTCACTCTGCAACCGGACCGGGCGCGCGCCCCGCGGCTCGCGGCGGCTCGGCTCGCGGTTCCCGAGTGTGGGCTAACTCACCACAGGCTCACTTCCTCGCGGCTTGAATGAACGTCCCTGCGGTAGCTTCCTCCACACCCTCGTCTCTCAGATTCAAGTGATAACAGTCCTTTTGCTATCAGTTTGTGTGGAATTCCGTAATGCTCCGAGGATAGATTTTTCTGTTTCTAGTTGATAAATTTGTTGTGATTTAGGGGAGAGCTGTCGGACGCGCAGCTCACGGCGCCATTTCCATGACGTCACTGAATTAGAGCCTTTAAAAAATAAAACTTTTTATAAGCGCTATAACAGTGAATGCTGGTATTGAGAAAAGCAGAAAACAAGAAAATTGTAGTTGAAAGGTACCCTCACAGTAGTCCATCTGCAGGCAGTCCAAAGCGAGTTCCACAGGAGAAGTTCTGGAGATAGTGGCACCACCTTACTTTTGACACCTGTTGAGGCCCACCTCCTGGCTTCTGCTTTTCAATGACCTTCAATTCGCATTTTCTAGTGCAGGGTTGGGAACCTTTTTGGCTGAGAGAGCCAGGAACACCACATATTTTAAAATGTAATTCCATGAGAGCCATACAATATGTTTAACACTAAATATAAATAAATGTGTGCATTTTATGTAAGACCAACACTTTTAAAGTATTATAAGTCTCGAATTCTTTTTAATAACGTTGTTATGCTTTTGCTAACCAAGGATGAATAAAGTACTTCTTACCATTAATGCAACTTCTGGTGCTGCATGGTTTTGCTGATGGCTTTGTAGTCTGGTTGATACGTGGTGAGGTTAAGCTTCATGCAGGCATTGAGGCATCCATCTGTTAAACATGGTCATAGGTTGGTCTTAACGTTCTTTAGATGTGAGAAAGACTACTCACATGCATACATAGAGCCAAACATTGTCAGTAGAGCAATACTCATATGCTGTGGTGTGTGATATGAGACAGGAAGCGCGTTCCAAGTTTTGACAATCAGCTGGTCCGTGGGCTGAAGTTTTTTCATTTCTCCCCACTTGTGTTTGCTCACCAACTCTGCTTGCTGTCATGCAAGTCTTTCCAAATCTTCATTTAGTGACTTGAACTTATTTACCCACATGTCTGAGGCCTTCAGGTCAGCAGCTTTTAACTCAAAATCTCTGATGGAGACACCGGGGATGTAACTCAGGTCGGTGCTGTCCACTGCACACTCGTGTGGATGGGTGATGAACTGAAAAAGACGAGTGTGCTCATGAAATTCTCCAAAATGCACTGTGAATTATTACAAGAGATTAGATGTGAAGCCTGCTAGCTGCTAGAAATCAAGATGGTGAGCAGGGTCACTTGCTGTGCATGCATCCTTAAACTCTCCCCATTTTTCAAAGTGTAGTAAACAACCTGTTTCAATATCAGCAATGAAGAGTTCCACCTTGTTTTCAAATGCAAACACTGCTTGTTGAAGGGATTAGACTATATTTCTAATGCCTTGCATTTTCACATTGAGCTGGTTCAGATGTTCAGTCATGTCCATGAGATAGTAGAACTTCAGGAGCCACTCAGTGTTAGCTAACTCAGGATGCTTGACATTTTTCATTTCAAGAAAAGTCCGGATTTCACTCAGACAATCTGCGAAATGGCTGAGCACCTTCCCTCTTGACAACCAACAAACATTGTTGTGCAAAAGCTGACCAGGATAATTATTCCCAACTTCATCTAGCAGTGTTTTAAACTGGCGATCATTTAAAGCTCTGGCAACAATAAAGTTGACCACCCGAATGACCAGCAACATCACCTCACCAAGCTGCTCGCCACGCATCTGAGCACAAAGCGCCTCCTGATGTAGGATGCAGTGAAAACTTAGGATGGATCTCTTTTCATGTTCATGAAGAAGTGCTACGAATCCTCTGTTTTTCCCCACCATGCACGGAGCACCATCAGTACACACCAAAATAAGTTTATCCATTGGTAGATTTTTTTCTTTAGCGAACTCAGTGAAAGACTTGAATAAATCCTCCCCTCTTGTTGTCTCTTTCATAGGCAAAACAGCAAGACTTTCCTCACGTAGTTGTCACCAACAGCATACCTTACAATCACACTGAAGTGGGATAAATGGCTTACATCTGTTGACTCATCCAAAGTGAGAGAAAAGAATGGTGCTGCATTTATGTCCTTCACTTGTATTGCCTCCATTTGATTTGCTATCATGATGGTATGATTGTGAACAGTTCTTGCCGACAGAGGCATGTCTTTTACTCGTTTGATTATCTTGTCTTTACCCAAAAAGTCGTCAAAAAGTTCATTGGCAACATCAAGCATGAATGTTTTGGCATACTCCCCATCTGTGAATGACTTTTCATTTCTCACAATTGCTAAAGCACCAGCAAAGCTAGCTGAATTCCAGTCACCTTGTTGGGTCTAAACACGGAGTTGCTGCTGACTAGCTTGCACTCTGCACAGTAGTTCTTGACATGCTTTTTTCCTGTTGTCTTCTGCTGGATATTTCGATGCTAATGTAGGATGGCATGTGTTGAAGTGCCGTTTTATATTTGACCATTTCATTGATGCAATTTTATCATTGCATATTAGACACACTGCAGAACCTGCTGTCTCCACAAAGGCGAATTCCTCTGTCCATTCCTGCTGAAAAGTACAATACTCCTCACCTTTTTTTCTTTTAGCCACCTTCTTTGTCAAAAGGGTTTCTTCAATTAGCTAGCTGACCACTTGATTAAAATGAGGGAAGTTTACTTCCTGACCTCACAACAACCCATGTACGTTATGCATTATCCAATAAAAATTTGGTGCTGTCCAGGAGGACAGCTGTGATTGGCTCCAGCCACCCGCAACCATGAACATGAGCGGTAGGAAATGAATGAATTGTAATAAATGAGAATGTTTTATATTTTTAACGTTATTATTGTTTTATTAAAGATTTGTCTGCGAGCCAGATGTAGCCATAAAAAGAGCCACATAGGTTCCCAACCCCTGCTCTAGTGCCTCTCAGTGGCAAGAGTCTAGGAAGGGTAGTGTTCATATGTTTATCCCAGACATACACAGAACAGCTTAGGGAGCAAGAACAATGATACTGAAATTCTAAAAGAAATTGTAGCACATTATTTTCAAAAGCAAATAGGTTTCTATGATAACTATCAAAACTAACAAGAGCCCAGCCAAATTTGAATTTTTTATATGTTAAATGAAATGAAAGAAAAAATTGGCTCTTAATTTCTAAATTGATTTCATGACATATAAATTCATATTATCGAAAACACCATTATAATTGTAGGACAAGGCCCTGGCCAGTTTGCTCAATGGATGTGTGGATGTCCCAGGTTCAATTCTTAGGGCACACAGGAGAAGCGTACATCTGCTTCTCCACCCCTCTTCATCTCCCTTCTCTCTTTCTCTCTTCCCCTCCCACAACCATGGTTCAATTGGTTCCAGCATATCACCTCGGCACTGAGATGACTCTGTGGAGCCTCCACCTCAGGTGCTAAAAATAGCTTCATTGTGAGCAGTGTCCCAGATGTGTAGAGCATCAGACGGGGGTTGCCTGGTGGATCCTGGTGAGGGTGCATGCAGGAGTCTGTCTCTCTATCTCCCTTCTTGTTACTTTGGAAAGTAAGGAAAAAAAATTGTAGGACAAGGAAACCTATAGTTATTGAAGCTATATCATGAAAATATCTCACAGGGAGATTTACTCAGGATACAGAAAATATGATTAATATCACTTGATCACCAACACTCACATACAACGACATGGCTACTATTTTTAGTTATTCCCTATATTAACTTTTTTAGTATTATGATAACATCATATAAGATATCATTGAATACAGACCTCTTTTCTGAGTTTCCAATTTTTTCTTAGGAAATATTCTTAGAAGTGTAATAACTGGATTAAAGGGCAGGACATTTTAAAGACTTGCAAATTTTGACACTTGCCAAATTGCTATCCAAGCAGCAATGCCCACATATTATTATAAACGATTGTCAAATAGCATTTTGCTATTCATAATATCTTAGTTAATTAAGCAAAGATACTATCTCATAATTTTTTATTTTTAATTATTATTCAAATGAAAGTATTTATATGTTTAATAGCTACTTATAGTTCCATTTCTATGAAGTTCTGTTTATGTTCTTTTCTGTTTAATATCAATTACTTTCTTTAAAATTTTAAGATCAACTTATAAAATAAGATTTAAAAATTTACATGACACATTTGTAGCAAATTTTTTTTCAAGACTGTATTTATATGTTATTGAGGCTTGGTAAATATAATTTATACTTATGCACAATAGTGAATTCTTATAATAAAAAATCAAATAGTGCAATAAACAAAAAGTCATAGAATAATAGATACAATTTAGTCTATTTATATGAAGTTTAAATGAAGAAAATAATGAAGCAATGTTTAAAGAGGTACATATATGGTGAAAATAAAACAATGGTTAATACAAAATTCATTTGGGTGTTGCCTTGTGACAGGGAAGGGGGGCACAGACCAGGGGGCAACCAGAAAGAAGCTTGTAAGGTGCTAACAATGTTATTTCTTTGCCTGACTGGTAAGTATACAAGTGGGTTGTTGTTTTGTGGTTGTTAATGACATTTTTAATATACTAATTTGCATAACTTATTTTAAAATTGTGAAATTTAAATGGGAATTGAAAAAGTTAAGAACTAAAGAAAGATACTGAATTTGGCATTTTAGAAGTCTGTATTAGGCCCTGGTCGGTTGTTCAGTGGATAGAGCATGGCCTGGCATATGGATGTCCAGGGTATGATTCCCAGTCAGGGCACATAGGAAAAGCGACCATCTGCTTCTCTTCCTCTCCCTCTCCTTGTTTTCTCCCTCTCCCTCTCCTGCAACCAGTGGCTTGACTGTTTCGAGCATCAGCCTAGCTACTGAGAATAGCTCCATTGATTCAAACATCAGCCCCAGATGGGGGTTAACAGGTGGATCCCAGTTGGAGTGCATGTGGAGTCTGTCTCTCTATCTCTCCTCCCTCTCTGGCTTGTAGTTGGCCATTTCCTCTAAGTTTCTCCACATGGTCTTTTCTGTATATGTCTATGTCCAAATTTTCCCTTCCTGTAAGAACACCAGTCATGTTGGATTAGAGCCCACACTAATAAGTTCATTTTAACTAAAACACCATCTCTGAATATAGTCATTCAAATATTGGAGATTAGGGCTTCAATACATGAATATTTGAGGGGACAAAATTCAGCTCATAACAAGGTCCTTGGTAATTAAAATAGAAAATCTTCCAGCAGTAGAGCGTCGGCCTAGCATGTGGAAGTCCCAGGTTTGATTCCTGGCTAGAGCACACAGGAGAAGCACCCATCTGCTTCTCCACCCTTCCCCCTCTCCTTTTTCTCTATCTCTCTTCCCCTCCCGCAGCCAAGGCTCCATTGGAGCAAAGTTGGCCCCAGACACTGAGGACTGCTCTGTGGCCTCTGCCTCAGGTGCTAGAATGACTCCAGCCGCAACGAAGCAATGCCCAGGTGGGCAGAGCATTGCCCTCTAGTGGGCTTGCCGGGCTGCATGGTTGGGTGCATGCAGGAGTCTGTCTGTTTGCCTCCCCACTTCTAACTTTGAAAAAATATAAGAGAGAGAGAGAGAGAGAGAGAGAGAGAGAGAGAGAATCTTCCATAAAAATGTGGGTAAAAGTCTTATTTCTTTAATCAAGCCTCATAGAGCTTAAATTCTTAAAGGGAGGAGGCAAAACCAGTTGATCAATAGGTAATATTCTGTCTAATAGTGACAATATCTGGAGATGGCTGAAGGAAGCAAAGCGGAGGAAGGTGGATGAGGAGCAATAAAAAGGGCGCCCCAGCTAGGGCCTATGTTTTCAGAGAGAGCAGCGGGAAAAGCCTGCTCTGAGGAGGTAACAGTGGGAAAGAGAATTCAATGGAGTGAGGGAATAGTCCATGTAACTTATCTGAAAACAAAAGCATTTCTACTAAAACAAACTCCTTAAACTTAAGAGTATGTTTAGTTGTTCAAGAAACAGCCAGGAGACCAGTGTGACTGGGGCTAAGCAAGCCATGGGATGAGCGGACACAATGAGGCTAGAGAGGTAGATGGGACCTGAATTCTGACAAGGTTTGCAGATCCTGGGTGAGGACTTGGGAGTTGTCTCTTAATGGGATGAAAGCCATTCATTGAAGCATTTCAAGCTAGGAAGTGACATGATCAGGTTTATATTTTACAAGTCTTATTTTAGTTATTCTTTGGAAAAAGGTAGAAATCTAATGAATGGTAGGAAAAAGTCTTTGTGAGTCTCAAGAAATAGGGAGGCTGGTTAGAAACCAAAGGTGAAAGTCCAAGCAAGAGATGAAGTCAGCTTTACTACAGTGGTCACAGTAGAAGAATTAAGTAGAGTCAGGATTTATTTGAAGACTTCCCAACAGTGCTTTTGGATGTTTTGATAAGGGGTATGAAGAAGTATTTGGCATAACTCTTAAGAATTTAGATTGAACAACAGAATCATCTCTTAAAATGTCCAACAGAATTATTCCCTTTAACAGAATGACCTACTAGAAATAGATGATTGAAAAAGAAAAGTTAAGAGTTCAAATTTTGACATACTAGTTCATGCTATGCCAAAACTAAATGACAGCCAGGTGGGGATAGAATTTATAAAAATCATCTAGCAAAACTGAGAAACCAGCCAAGGCCAGATAAATTTGCCAGAAGACCAGTTGGCATAATTATATAGCTATCTGCATCACATACCAGCTTGAGTGCAGAAATGGAGATAGATGGTTGTTGGTATTGCCCAAAGTGGGCAAATTACATGGTTAATACAGTAGGAAATCTGTGGAACAAGGATTCATTACTTCTAGTTAAAGGATAATTTAAACGAATGAACAGAGATTGTATGTATTAGAATATCTTGAGCTGTCAGCAACCCTCAATTCAAAATTCCTTGAGAGGAATGTGACTGTTAGGCCTTAGTGAAATCGGTGTCTCAAAAATAAAATCGGGGACCAGTTTTTGCCCCCTTTCTCCACTTGGGAGGGCTTATCATCAGCTTCATTCTTAAGCTCATCATTTTTGTGGTTGCAGTATAGCTACAGCAGCTCTAGGAATTATTGCATGCAGACCAGGTACTTTCCAAGCAAGAAAGGGTTGAGAAACCTGGAAGCTCTATTTTAAAATGAAGGATCTATCCCAGAAGCCTCTCAGGGAATTTTTCTCATATTGTCCAGAATTGGGTCACAAGTCTATCTCTGAACAGCTAACGTTTGAATACCAGCAAAATACCAGTTTTACTAAATAGTAATCTGTTTATATCATGTTGTTTGAATAATACCAAGCTTGGTGGAATGTCATTAACAATTTCAACAAGTTTTGTGATAGGTCAAAATATTTTGTATTAATAAATTGGTCATGTATAATTGTATACCTTAATTAGTATCATTTTAATAACTAGTAAGCTCAATTTTGCATTTTTATGAATGTTACTATATTAATGGCATAAAATTACATAAAGATATTCTGTATATTCAGAAAATGGATTTTAAATATTCTATGATTCTAGGAAAAGAATATTAGGATAGATGTACCTTCTTTCAAATCATAAGAAATTAATTTGCATTTTCTCCTGAAATAAGAGCAACAAATAAATACATTTAAATAATTATATTATCTTGAATTATTATAAACATCAAGCATTAAAACACTCTTTCAAAATTAATTTTTTTGAAACATTATAGGCTATATTGAAGTTTGTAACTCTCTCAGGAAAATATAAAGACAATTGTTTGTGCTGAGAGAGTTGGGTTTTAAATATTCTCTCCTGAGGTTTGACACTTACCCACTGTAACATAAATTTGAAACCATTTAGAAAAGAAAATGATTTTGTCATTGTTAAAAATAAAACCCTGGAAATTTCTCACAAATAGATCAGGAAACCTTTAATGCTATAATAAGAGGGAGTATAAAACACTTAAACTGGAAAGTGATATATCAACATATTAAAATGGTCCATTTGATACCACATTAGGGACCAACATTAGTGATTTATGAAGGAATGTGAAGGTCTCAAAATACTTCCCATAGTTGGGTAAGGCTAGAAGCCAGGCCCCTTGGTAGATTATTCACAGTATGAAAGCAGTGCAATGGAGCAAGCGACATTCCAGAAGCACTTTTTACAGACACTTTCTGCAAAATGAGCCAGACTAAGACAAAATAAATCATTTAGTACATATTCCATTTAGTACATTTCTCAGGCTAGAAGTCATTCTTCTAAAATCTACCACACCAAGCCCTTTAAAACTGGCTTTCATCTCTAAAGCAAATCACCAGCCTTGGTCACATAACCATAAAGCAGGAAAAGAGAAGGGTGTTATAAATTATAGAGGATCAGCTCAACAAGAACCTCAGCACTGAGGAGGTGCCTCCAAGTCCAGATGTGCCTGGAAGTTGTGAATTCTTTGGTTATCAACATCAGTATAGATAATCTCACCAATGCCCTGGCCTCTTAATTCCTCTTTCCTTATGATCTTGTCCTCTGCCCTGCCTCAGCCACCCGCCCATAATCACAATCTAGACAGAGGTTCACAAGCTTGAGTGTAAACTAGAACTTGAGAGATCCCTGGAAACATGAATGAGAAAAAAATACATTGTAATTTTCTCTCATTTATAACTTAAGCAGATTATTTTCTTCAAATATAAATTTAAGCAACAAATCACCATCACCAATTACAATCACAGTTGTTTGCATATAATATTTCAGCTGTTCCAGTATCATATATTCCAAATTATGATATTTATTGGATATGATCTTAGTTTTTATGTAATGTGCTAATAAGCACATAATTGTAATGTATTAATAAACATATTTGCTTTCTTGATATTTTTACAAATGCATTTGATATAATTGATATCCTTGTAACTCTATATTTTGAACTTTATGCATGTGAAAGTATTATTTTCAGTATTCTTAGAGATTCACTGACTGTCAAGACAGCTACAATACACAAAAAGAGTAAGAATCCTTGCAAAGCTGTGTATTACTAATAACTGAAAAAAAGTAAATTTTTCATTTTAAGCATTCTATTTTCAGACCACTCTCTTCTCTTTCCAATTTATTCCTACAACTCGCCTCCTAACTCCAACAATTTTTCCACTGTCTCCCACCCAGACCTACCATTGATCTTATCCTATTCATTTTCCAATATCCTGCAAAATTTGATTTCTTTAAGATGCCTATAATAGTCCTATATATTATATAATTTTTGTTTTTATATACCTTGATTATTTAGCACAAGTATATTCTATTTTTCACATGTAGAATGGGCATAATAATGCTATCATTTATATGAGTAACAAATGATAAAGTATTACCTCCTGTGATTATGAGTAGTAAATGATTAATAAGTTTTTACTCACTATTATTGGGTAATAAATAAATTTAAAACCCATTTTCATGTACCTTTGTATCTAATTCCAAACAAAAGCGTAATTACAAGAGATAATACTTTATATCAGCGTCTCTTAATGGTTTTGTTGTTATTGTCTCCTTAAAAAGCCTTTTTTTCATATTTTTACCTAGCACCTGTTGCCACCCATGAAATTTTAATACCACAGATATACTGCTTATCTGTTTATGTTCTATATCTCTTTGGAGATGAAAAAACCTTTGTAATATCTTAGATTTTTTTCACCCCCCCCAAAAAAAAAACAATTTTTACCTTCCTGGGGGCCGTATTGTCCCTGTGTAGAATGCATGCTGTATGGAAAGTCCTCCTTCCATGTATTTTTGGGGATACAATCAATTTTATGTATTGATCAATCCAAAACTTCAGTGAGCTGTGTTTTTAAAAAACAATGTTTTTCACCACATAGGATTAATGCTTATTACATTGTAGTTTGGCATTATGTTATTGGCTTAAATTGAGAAGCATTATTTAAAAAAGTACAAAAACAAGAATCAATCACAAAATCTACTATCATATTACTCCATGACTGTTGAGGTCCCATTTCTCTGTACTACCTAGTACTCTTCTTTTGAGAAACCATGATTGAAAATTCTCTCAGATAAGGATGCACCTAGAGAAAGGGGCACCCTAGGCCATATTAATAAATACATATTTAAATAAAGTAATTTAATATTAAATAAATAGTCTTGACATTTCTATACACTGTTTAATGGAGATAGTGAGATCTTATTAGAGGAAGGATTAGAAGACCCCTTTGTCTATATTCTAGAAAAATTTATCTCCTCAGCGCCACTATCACCCCATACACACACACACACACACACACACACACACACACACACAAGAAACATACCTACACTTAAATAAATTCACTCTTCTCTGTAGTCAGTGTAGATATTACTGATTGGAGCATATTTAATAGGAACCTTATTCAATATACACACACGCTCTGACTAGATTATTAATATCTTCCTTAAATACAGTACTGTCCTCTTTTAAAATCTCAGAATGGAAGGGGAGAAGAAAAACAACCCTTCTGGTAAATTTACTTTTCTAATTTGTTAAATTTCCAGTACTGTGTTAGCATCTATTATGGATTTCTATTCCAGGTCCCTCCCCAGCTGCATTGTCTCTAACCTGTGTTAAGGTCTCAGGACCAGGAGTTGATGGGCTTTTCTTAAGGACATTATTTTTATTCATCTTTTGCATAGTGACCTAACGACGCATCTATTTCTCCATTTGCATTTCCTGGCCAAAGCTCAGAGCTGTATTCCAACATACCTCTAGCAAAGTATATAGAGCATTGTATATTTTAATTAAAATATGTAAATACAGGTAACGTGCATTATAAATGTTCCTGGAACAACACAGACACTTAATAAATATTAGTAATATTAGTATTAGCATTAGTTGATGTTGATATTTTAGTAGAATTACCTTTTAGCTTTGTCTCAGTTTCCCTAAACTTATTATCCTTTCTTTCAAATTTCTTTTTTTTCTTTCTCATAATTTTTTTATCCGTGTAAACTATCTCAAAGCCTTTCTTAAAATTTTAAAATACTTTCCCATTGGTTTGAGAGGAAGAGAGAGGTGAGAAGAGGGAAAGAGAGAAAAAGAGAGAAGCATCAACTTGTCCCACTTAGTTGTGCATTCATTGGTTGCTTCTCATATATGCCCTGACCAGGGATCAAACCCATAAACTTGGCATGCCAAGGTGATGCTCTATGCATTAAGCCATGTGGCCAGGGCCATCTTAGAATGAGGTAAGATATAACTCTTTCTTATATAATATGTATAATTTATTCTTTAAAGAACCTGGCAAAGCATTTTGAATCAATATGTTTATTTCAATTAAAATAGCAAAAAAATATTTTCTAAAAAAATCAATGTATTAAAATACCTTAAAAACTTAGATCATAAATATCTTAAGAACATGTGTTAACCCTCAAGAAGTATGACACAGATATCAGATTTCCAGTATATGCTTTATTATTATAATATAAGCTAAAAATAATTTTTAAAATATATAAAATCATAAAGAATCTATTCTAAAATGTGAAAGCCAATAAAATATAAAGGGGAAATATTAAAAATTAATAACAATTGACACAAAAAGCGATTATATATTTAGTATAATTATTTTCATGGCAAGGGGAGAGCTAGTATATGTGACTCCAAGATTGCAAAGAGATTGTAATCCAAGGAGAAACTTAAAACATAAAGCAAATTAATTGAATAGAGAACAATTGCAAGTAGAAAATAATGAATGTTCTTTATTATTTTACAATTATTTGAAATTATATTTTTTAATTTCTACTATTCTTTCTGGCTGGTTTATTTTCCTGAAATTGAGATTAATAAAATGAGTAATAAATTATACTAGGTATTACAGCAGTAAATTCGGGAGAAGAATAAGACATATGTCACCAATAATAGTAAATTCAGTATTATAAATATTTCATAGGGCATATTTAATTATAAGCATTTCTCTATAAGGTAAGAATTTTTGGCAACACCTTCTATTTTAGAATATATATTTTTCCTGTAACATGAGATGTATAAGGCAAAGTTAGCTAAACAAAAGATGGAAAATTATAGTGAGAATATGCTTTGGAACATATTTATGAGAGGAAAATTTATCTGAGTCAAAGATAAAATATTTAAAGCACCAGTTATATAGCCAAATTAAACTATTATCTAAGTATGTTCCTTTAAAAGAATAGCTTGGTCCAATATTATAGTCTAAACACATTCTCAACTTAAAATAGGCCGAATTACTACAGAAAGCAAGAAAGGTAGTAAATCTCACACCTTTATTAGCAGAACTCTCACAAGAGGAAAAAAATAGTACAGATTTAGTGTGCAGCTAATTTTGCTTGGTGAACCCTATTGTCTTTGTGATCTGTATTATAAAATTCACCTATGGCTAACAAACTAAGTCATTCTTAGAATATAGAATATCAGTTAAAGACCTTGTTTGTTCACATTTATGAATTGAGCACTTTATTGGATATTGGCAAGACGGGATGATTGTTTAATGTTGAGCCTACAAACACATGAAGAGTTTTATAGGAAAGCTAATTCCTTATACTACTTTTTCTCAGGAATGGTATTTCAGGGACATGCCTAGAGATAGATAGATCTTTGGCAAAAGGGAAAAATCCAAATTTGTGAATGAACTGAAAAAAGATTTGACTATTAGTTTAACTGATTTGACAAAAATGTACCAGCCTCAACCAGTTGGCTCAGTGGTAGAGCATCGGCCCGATGTGTGGATGTTCCAGGTTTGATTCCTGGTCAGGGTACACAGGAGAAGTACCCATCTTCTCTCTACTCCTTCCCTTCTTCTCTCTCTCTCTCTCTCTCTCTCTCTCTTTCTCTCTCTTTTCTCTCTCTTTTCTCCTGCAGCCATGGCTCGATTGAAGCCAGTTAGCCCTGGTCACTGAGCATGGTTCCATGGCCTCTGCCTCAGGTGTTAAGAAGAGCTCAGTTGCTGAGCAATGGTGCAATGCCCCAGATGGGCAGAGCATCACCCATAGTGAGCTTGCTGCATGGATCCCAGTTGGGGTGCATGAGGGAGTTTGTCTCTCTGCTTCCCCTCCTCTCACTGAATAATAATTTTAAAAAATGTACTGAGCACCAAACACGTGTTAACTAAGTCTCAGCCTCTGAAGTCTGAAGTTGAATAAAAACAGAGTCTCTAGTCAGGGACCCCTAAACTCACTGAAAATAAAAGCAGGTGAAAAAATATTTGCTGCACATACATTAAGTGTTATAGAGAAACAAGCACTAAAGAGGAAGTAACTGTTTCAAACGATGACACTTTGGATGAATTTTGTAAGATCAGTAGGAATTTCCCAGGCATAAAAGGGGTAAGAGGGCATTCCAGTCTGAGGGAATAAATGTGAACTTTGAGAATACATACAACTGGCATCTCCTTCAGTGAATCTGGAATGCAGGATTAAAAATGGAGGGTAGGAAAGATAGAGTCAGAGTATAGGTTATAGTCACACTGTGAAAAGTGGGCAAATTGAACTTATAGTTTTCATTTTTGCTTCTCTATTATACTTTTTCTTGTGTGAGGTCCTGAATTACTAAAGCAGAAACAGTAGAGAGGGTGGAGCAGAGTGATTCTGGATTCATATTGGAGATCAAATAACAGTAATTGGTGACCAAGTTGGTATACTGTAGGTGAGGGAGAAAAAGCCTTTTAAAAAAAGACTGCATTTTCTGTTGTGAATAATTAAGTGCAAATCAACATCATTAACAGAGCTAAGTAATGCAGAAGCATGGGCAAATTTTATATAAATAGTGATAGGGATCAAAAGTACAGAGGCAGAGAGAAGTGGTCCTGTGGTAAACTGAAGAACTCCCACCTAGAAGAACCAGATAAGGTAAACGACAGGTAGGACAGTCCAGGTAAGGCATAGCATGTCAAAAGTGAATCATTGCTCTCAAACTTCTTTCTAAATTTATATTATTCTCTCAATACCTATGTTATTTCAAACATATTAGCATATCATCATCAACATCTAAAGTCCCTCTGTTTAAAATATATTTTCAAGGGGCACAAAGGCACAAGACACAGATTTTGAGGAGAGAAAAGTGAATGACTCCTAACATTTTATAATGGAATGACTAGAAGACTGGCACTACTGGTAGAAATGCAGGTGTAGAGGGAAGAATTTTAGTTCGATTTAGAGTTTGGAAATTTGACTTGTTCAGTGTAAACAGAATGGTTTCTTAAAGAATTTCTCAGAATTCCTGGTAGTTAACAAGGAGTACCTACTCTCTTGAATTTTAAAATAAACTTCCTGCAGAAGTGATAAAACCAATCTTATTTTACTTTTTTGAACCCAAGAAGAATTTTCAAAGAACTTAAAACTTCAGGGTTTAACACCATGAAAATAATACTAAGAACGAGCCTTCTGGTAAGAAAAGAAATTCTGTAAAATACACAAATAGAACCAGGGAAATTCCGTGCAAATACCAAAGTGATTGAAATTATTTTGTATCTTCTGAATGAGGAGCTGAACAAGCACAAACTCTTAGAAATTCTTTAGAATAATCAGTGCTGGGAAAAAAAAAAAAAAAAAAAAGAAATCCATGCTGTGTTTCAGTCAGTTACTCCTTACTTACACACTTCAGACTGTTGTTAAAACAACTGAGAAATAGTTTCTCCTGTGGAAGCAAAAGAGAAGAGATTCATCTGGTTATGATCTTAATTGTTGTAGAGATTCCATGAATTCATACAATGTCTTATAAGAACTTCAGATGCATGTGAAAACACAGTGAGGCATCAATTAATCCTTGTTGATTGATGGATGACACTAAACCCCGCAGTAAGGCCCTGAGGTCTGACAAACAAATGAGTTCAGGAACAGAGTAGGAGGAAAAATCTTAAATGACACAATACTGCCTCAAACAGGTAAGTCACTCATTTATTATAGCCCCAAAGCAAAGTTGAATCAAGAAAGATCAAATGGGACTTTTACTCCAGTTTTCTCCTGGGAAAGCTTCCAAGGTAGCTGCCTCTGAATCGCCCGTGAAACCAGTGAGGGGCTAGGATCCTTCACTGTTGTAGTTATGGACGTGTTTAAATACTGGCAGTAACTTTTAACTCTCAGCGCTTTATATCAAGGAAGATTGGATTACTGCTTTCTTTAGCCATGTTAAGAGATATTTATGAAGACTCTGTGGAGTAGAGAAAATAGCAGTGGGCTTGGAATCAAGTGTGAATTCTATACCCAATTTTGACTCATACTAGGTGAGAAAATTTGAGCTGGAAGTCCCTCATTTGTAAAAGAGGATAACAATACATGCTTCAACTGTATATAATAAGAATTAAGCAAAATAATATGTTGCAGACTTCCCTGGATAAATATGTAGATACTTGTTTTTTTGTTTGTTATAGCAAGAGAATGCGAGCAAGAGAAAGAGTCTGACACAGGAATAGACAGGGACAGACAGAAAATGAGAGAGATGAGAAGCATCAACTCGTAGTCGCAGCACTTTTTTAGTTGTTTATTGGTTGCTTTCTTGCATGTGCCTTGACTGGGGGGCTCCAGCTAAGCTAGTGACCCCTTGCTCAAGCCAGCAACCTTGGGCTTCAAGCCAGTGACCATGGGGTCATATTCATGATCTCAAGCTCAAGCCAGTGACCCTGCACTAAAGCTGGTGAGCCCATGCTCAAGCCAGATGAGCCTGAGCTCAAGCTGTTGACCTCAGGGTTTGGAACCTGGGTTTCAGCGTCCCAGGTCGATGCTCTATCCATGCCACCACCTGATCAGGCTAAACAGATATTTGTTGATGACATGGTATGGGCCAGGCCGTTCAGAAAATTTTTAAGTAAATTAAATACTTAAAAAATAAATTTTTATTATTTTTATATCTTCACTACCTGTGTATTTACATTTTAAGATTTTGCTCATCATTAGGTGAAGATTTTATTTAAAAAGGGGAAGCAGAGAGCCTGACCTGTGGTGGCACAGTAGATAAAGCATCAGCCTGGAATGCTGAGGTCTCCAGTTCAAAACCCCAGGCTTGCCTGGTCAAGGCACATATGGGAGTTGATGATTCCTGCTCCTCCCCCTGTTCTCTCCCTCTCTCTCTCTCTCTCTCTCTCTCTCTCTAAAAATGAATAAATAAAAAATATAAAAAGAAAAGCAGAGATAAATTTTAAATTGAAGTTAATCTGCATCTACATTTTCATAACACCAGAATCTGAAATGGAAATCACCTTTAGGTAGGCCAGCCACTGGAATGGCTGCTGCTGAGTACAGCCCATCAGGAACCACATGGACTGGATACAGCTTCCCTGTTGAGCTCATAGCACTGACTAACAGAGGCTTTTCCTTGTCATTCCCATGGCTCTCACCTTCTTAAAGGGCCTGCTATTCCACAGAAATTTTAAAGGCCATATACTTATCCTTCCCTAGAACTAGGAAATGATATCTCTCACAAATATTAGTAATAGAAATAGACATGCAAATATATTATCTCCTAAAATATGTTATCTTTTCTATAATTTTAGGGATGCCCATACAAAAAAGACCCTCTATGAATGAAGAGTTATGATGTTCAAGCACATGACAGATTAAGCCTTTTAGGTTCCATTGTTGCACCTAAAAATAAACATTGTGCCCCAACATGACCTTGAACAAGGGTATTAAAATCAGAAAAAGATTATTTACTCCAATTTATGTGAAAGAACTGAGAAGAACTCCAGAGGCTTTGGAGGAAGACATATCTGCCTGCTTCCCTTACTTTGAATTTCTTTTGGTTAAATATAATAAGTTTAAGGAAAATTGCCTGTCATGACCAATTAGTTTTACTCTTATTCTTTATTATACATACTCCAAAATACCAGCTGGTCTCCCCAAAGCATAAAGAGGCAAAGCTATAAAATTAGCAAATGTGTCTGTGTGGGAGGTGGGAAGAGACAGAAATAGTCCTTTCTCATTTCTAAGTAAACCCAGTGGGCCATGCATCTGTAGTTCCTAAGAATGTCCAGAAAGGCTCAGCCACAGCTGTGCTCAACTGGCCCCGCAAACCCAGCACTAGAGAGGAGTCATTTTCCTTGGCATGAGATGTGCACAAATTCTTAAACTTTCTCTCTGGCTCTACTTGTCCTTTTGCCTCAAAAACTGATTGGGAGAAAGTAAAGTTGGGTCAGTGGGAGAAGTAATTTAATACTTGTTTTCCTAAGTATGGCAACATAGAATGGGCATCTGAAGTGTCCTGTCTCTGTCACTTTAATCAAGGTTGAGAGAAATTGATCCTGGAGGGAGTTTGATATATTTCACAAAGCCGGGGATATCCCTGTAAGAAAGTTCTGTCAAACAGCTATATCCAAAACCCAGTGCAAGAGATGGTCTAATAAGCAGGCTCTGGTTGTTTGTGAATTAATCATAGGTAAGGAACTGGAATGGTGTTTGTTAAAGATTTCATATAAGATGAAGGAAAAGAAATCAACCCCTGAAACCCATTGCATGTATGTTGCACATTTTATAGAATAAAATCCAAATACTAAGGTCTGGGATTCTTTGGCTTTTCCCCAGACCCAGTATATTCTCACTAAATCTTAGCTTTAAAAGTATTTTTTAATGAAAAAAACTAAGTTGTATTTCAAATTCAAATTATTAGATGGCTTTTCCTACGCATTTTAAACATTTTTAATTTAATCCTCATAAATACCCTGCTGTGTAAGTAATATGCTCTTCATTTTACATATAAGGGAATAAAGGCTCCAAGAGTTTAAGTACCTTGTGACAGGTCACACACTCACGTGAAGGCAACAGTATCCAATAAAATTCTTTCTAACCTCAAATCTCATGCTCTTGTGATGCATCACTTTACATTTCTAAAGAAGTAGGTAAACTCATTTTAAAAGTCCTCATAACTATATTTTCATCTTGCCCCCTCCCCCATAATGTCAAAATTAGGTTATTTGAGCATGTGTGAGCATGTGCTTGTTGGCCAATAGACAGTTAGAAGTTACTTTTACATTTCCTACCAAATAATTGGTCTTAACTCTATTGGAAATGCATGTTCCTTTCCCAAAGAGGAATATATCTTAGCAATCTAGCACTTTCTGTGAGGGAAAGGGCCAGAGTCAACAGCAAGGAATGAATACAACTGCTAGGATAAACTGCCAGCAATCCATGTACCCCTGCCAAAAAAAAAAAATTACAACTATTTTGCTTGGCATATGGTTCATAATTGCCAAACAAGTAGAAGCAGCAAGATTAGTGGGTTTCACTAGAGTGAAAAACCCATCAAAGCCGCTATCACTTATATGATCAAGCTTTTAATATATATTTATAAGGTAATATCAACTTTGATTATCATAAATAAGGGGAAATATAACAAATATGTTTGCAAATTTTATGGCTTAACACTTGATTTTTTAAAATACATATGGTTTGCTTAGAATCATAGACTCATGTCCATAGTAGGAACCTAAGGATTTAGAATATTGAAACCTATCATTTTACAGAAGGAAAATTCACATCCGTGACAAGTAAAATAGCCAAAGATCACACCAGCTTCAGAGCCACATATTGAGTCCAAATATTCCCTTTTGCCCAAAGTTATACAACCAGCTATTGGCAGAACTGGAAGTAGGTCTTAAGCTGTTCTTTTCCTTCTCCACATAACTTAGCATTTTGCTATCACAAAGAGGCATAGGAGATAAAAGTAAAAAATATCAAAATAAATAAGCTGGAATATACAATATAATAAAATAGATATCCAGAGGCAAAAACAATTATATATATATAAAAAAAAAAGCTGCTGTATTTCAAAGGTCAAATGTATTTTCGTCTCTGATTTCTATTTTGTTTTCTTTTTCAGAAAGTCTTAAAACTGATTTGGGTATATCAATTTGACAAATGATTACTTCATTTTGTCAAAGGCAGGTATTTAATACTTATAATAATTGATATAAAGTTGAAAACTGTCTCAGAATTTTTCCCAAGAGAACTATTTGAAGCAAACCCAAATAACTTTCTTAAAAGATACCTCTTTTAATTTTTAGTAAGCATTAAACAACTTATTAAAATAATTTTGGTATATAATCTAAAGGAAATTTTGACATTAACTTCACTGAATTACATGAGTTTTATTACAAATTCTGTGCCTAGTTTCCAAGAAAGTAAAACTCTTCTATGCTGTAAGTTTGTACATTTTATACCTTGACTTTATTCTATAATTTCAGTGGCTAACATGTCAAAAGGATAAAAAATAGACTGGAAATTAAGGGAGGAAAATCATGCAAGAGAAAATATGTAAGTAAGTAAGAGAGTATAAGATAAAAATTCCAGATATGAATTAACCAATAAAAATTCTAAGATTCTCTTGTCTCAGACATTTTGTAAAATCCCAGTAGCCAAGATAAATTTTAAAATATTTGGCTTTGCCTCAATGACTTCACATTTTTGAAGTGTTAAGTTCTGCATGAAAATTGGAGAGCATGAATTTTTAAAATTATCTTTGTCTGAATATTCATCTATGCATTATGTTTCTAAATCTCAAAAGAAGAAAGAGCACACCCTCCTTTAACCATTGTTTTCAAGCATATCTACCACAAATTTAAGAAAGTACCATTTCAGGCCCTGGCCGGTTGGCTCAGTGGTAGAGCGTCGGCCTGGCGTGCAGAAGTCCCGGGTTCGATTCCCGGCCAGGGCACACAGGAGAAGCGCCCATCTGCTTCTCCACCCCTCCCCCTCTCCTTCCTCTCTGTCTCTCTCTTCCCCTTCCGCAGCGAGGCTCCATTGGAGCAAGGATGGCCCGGGCGCTGGGGATGGCTCCTTGGCCTCTGCCCCAGGCGCTAGAGTGGCTCTGGTCGCAACAGAGCGACGCCCCGGAGGGGCAGAGCTTCACCCCCTGGTGGGCAGAGCGTAGCCCCCTGGTGGGCGTGCCGGGTGGATCCCGGTCGGGCGCATGTGGGAGTCTGTCTGACTGTTTCTCCCCGTTTCCAGCTTCAGAAAAATACAGGAAAAAAAAAAAAAGTACCATTTCCCACCTAATCCTCAACAATTGAATGGGAAAGCAAGTCAATAATTTGCTGAGGGTAAACCACTAAAAGTTTGACTAAGAATTCCCAACTGGTTAGGCTAAAATCCAAAAACAAAGCTCTTAACCTCTGCTCTACCCTTTTTTTTTCAGACTAAATTTTTATAGTTGAATTAATTTGTAAAATCATAAACTCCCAATAGGTCTTCCTCTACAAATAAATATGGTCAGAAATACAGACTTTACATAGACTCAGCTACAGCAGTTTATGAAATTTCTTAGCTTGTTTTTCTTTATATAATAATCATCAATACTTAAATTCTAGATCTTAAATATAACCATACATATTTGAATACACCACCAAAAAGAGAGTTAGTTTCTAGTCTTACACAGTCTAATACTGCACCTATCATGAGTAGCTCTCTGCTTACTCATAAAAATGGCCCTGTACTCTGAGTAGTTGATGGAAATCTTCAAGTCTTCAGTAGCTAAATAGATCAATTGCTTTTCTTATCTTGATTAGCTGCAAGCAATTGAGGAAAGCAAGTTAGAGGTTGTGAACAATGCAGATGAGTAATTGCAAGAAACACTTTTCTAATTATCACAAAATACTTTTTCCAAAGTTGTGACAGAACAGTATTCTTGTGACACACTCCTTGACAAAAAGCTTACCATGGTCAACAGTTTTGAGAGATAAGAATTATTCTGTTGCTTTTGGGGACTCTTAATGTGCATTTGCACTTTTTAGTTGAAATGTACTCTCTCCTTTACCAGATTCCCTCTTTTGCTCCTGACTACATAGCCCCTTCATTGTGGAAAGTACTGTAGATTGTACCTGAGTTCCAAATGAAAATTGACATCTACTTAAGTGACCCTTCTCCCTTGGCCACAGGAATGGATTGAGGAATGAGAACCTGTTCCAAGCTACCTCCATCACAGAATTCTATTAATTCAGCCACAATAATTGGTATGGGCATGGGTTGTGACCCAAACTTTGCAAATCAGAATCTTTCCTTGAAAGTTTTCTCACTGGAGTCAGGGTAAAAAGATATCATCTCTTTAATCTTTGGAATATATGGTTGTGAGTTTGGTGTTCTTGTGTATCTTGAGAAGTTAATCTAAGAGTGTGAAGCAATATGCAAAAGAAGAAGAGATGAAAGTCAGAAACATGGAAGACATGGGTGTTCAATTAACTTTCTCTTGTGTTGTATCCCAAAGTGATACAACACTGGGCTCTTTCTTCATTTGGGTTCTTGTTATCAATAGCAAATATTTCAACTACCATGCCACTAAGGAATTAACACTTGCACTAGACTATTACAGAGAAGATCAACATGCCCCATTTTGATAGGTGAAAGGGCATTCCGGGAATGTCTCTGTCCTAAAAAAGCATAAGGTGTGATTGAGTAACAGTAAGTAGACATGTATTTTCAAATGTAATTTATGTACAGGGACACCTACTTTATCTATTGTTTTCCTTTACTTTTTATCTAACTACTTTTCAAAGAACAATGTCTATAACAAGAAATAAGCTTCAAATGTAGTAGGAATTTCTACAATTACAAGAGTTCTCTACTAGTCATGCATTTACTGAAGTGATCTACGTAGAGCAACTGTTTTTAAACTGTTGTAAGTGGAGCCCACCACGTTGCATGGATGATGGGCTTGGGGAACTACTGGGACCCCCGTGAACAGAGAGAAGGCAAAAATCTGGTGGCTTCCTGCCACAGACCTATCTTTGAATAAAGCATTCCATCTCCTTCCTGATTCAGTAATGGGCTTTTACATACGATTGCTTCTGAGGAATGGTTATGATGATATATATATAAGAACTATTGGTGGGCATCTCAATTCTCACAATAAAGCTATGAGGTATATTATTATTTCCATTTTATAGTTGAAAGAACTAAAAGAACAAGAAAAAAATATGCTCATGATTGCCTAGGCAATAGAAGGCAGAAGCAGGATTGGGACTTGACTTTCTTTGCCTGATCCCAGAGTCCCACGATGCTATTCCTAGTTCACCCTTACACTCCTGCTATGACACTGGCCTGCTTAACGATCCTCATATTTTTCCACTTGTCCTGTTGAAACCTAAAGAGCCAAATACCAAGCTTACTCCTTTAGTCTGACAGAATAGCTGTCATTCACTAGATGCAGCCGGGAAATACACTCCAGAGTAGTCATGAAACACCAGTCAAGTGGGGAGGAAGGGCATTTGATGTAGACCTGAGTTCCTAGTGAAGAAGTCAGAGGAAGGTTCTAGAGAAGAAGTGATCCGTTCTGTTTCTGAGGTGGGGATAGGAGAAGCAAGGATTAACCAGGTTTGGGGGCTCCCAGGAAGGGTGAGAAATTTAGCAATCCAGTATTCCCAGCAGCAGATGGGAAGAGTAAAGCAGGTCCAGAACATCACTGATAACACAGCACTAGTCACTCAATGAAGAGAACATTAGGACATTTTATACCTGTGTATTACCCTGGAAGTGTCTGTAGTTAAGTTGGCTTTCTCCATGTCTGTCATTCTAAGTGGAATAAAAACAAACAACTTTGTTCTTTTTCCATCTAAGCTGACTTTTACTTCCAGTCCCAGACAGATTTTTACTCTTTCACTTCCCTGCGTGTGCTTCTCTCCCAACAGGAGTTTGATTGAACTCGAGAATTTTCAATAGCAGACATCCACTGATATGTACCTGATATTCCTAATCTATAGTAAGCATGACTCTAGGCAGCAAGGAATCAGTCATTTCCTCAGAAAACTCTCTTCCCTCCACCCAGGGACAATTAATAGACTTTGAAACAATCCAAAGTAACATTTTACCAGACGAGGTGGAGGGCCCCTGGGCTGAGCAGTAAAAGAAATGCCTTTCTGACCTTATAGATTTTTAATATTATCTCTTGGAGTGTAGGGACAGGGACCACAATTCCCTGAGGAAAAGCATTAATAGGAAAGAGTTACTCCTTCCTTGCCCCAGGTCCCTAAAAGTTTGATTACGCAATGGAGTATAAATGTAAATAAATATCGAGGTTTCCTCTGCAGGTCACAGTGGCTTCCATTGTCTTCTCCTTTGACTCCCTTTCCTCCCCACTGTTCTCTCTCCCACCTGAGCTCTATAATCAGAAAAGGTTCAGGGCATAGAGCTAGGGAGCTTATTCATATTAGAACATTATAAATCGAGTATTCACTACAGACGGCACTAGGTCAACACAGTAAAAAATACAATTTGCATGTATTCCTGGTCCTGAAGCTGTTCACAATTTAGAGATTGTTAACAGTTATGAACACAAAAAGTGACATGACAAGGATAAAATTCCAAGTATTATGGCATCATTAGCAATAGGAATTTGAATTGGACCATGGTGTCCAAATTTAAGCATCAGAAAAGAGATTTGTGTTAGAAACTAAAGCAGTTCTCTACTTATAAAACATGCAGAGATTGTTAAACACAGCTTAACTTTTAATTGAATTTTTTTCTTCTCAACATGTAGCTGCCTGGATCAGGAATTCTTCCTGAAAGAAATAAGTCTGGACTGTTTATTGGGGTTTTTTTTCTTTTAAATCAAGAAAATCCAGTGGAAGAGATTATAATATTCTAAATTGGCTTTACAGTTGTTCTGACAGGGAATAATTAATTCACCAGATTGATTACTTTTTTTCATGTTGGACATTCAGTAAATATGTGAATAGTAAAATATATATTTACTACCTATGAAGTAAGTACCAAAATTATGTTTGATAGCAGTGTTGTGATATATACATTTTGTTAGATATAAAACCAATGTATATTGAAAATCCCTCAAAAATATAGGGATCCCACATAATATGATTTTAAATAGTAGTAGAGTCAGGTCTCTAATTTATATTTGAAATGTGGAAGAGAATTGAAGATGAAGACCACAATTACATAAGCGTCAGCCATTAGAGAAATTAAATATAACACATATAAACATGAAGAGTTTATTTTAAATAAATCAAATAACCTGATGTCAAAAGCCACAAATTGTGTTTAGTTTTCATACTAACAGCAGAACTTCAAAATGGCATCGACAGTTGACTCAACTTTTCGTGGCCACAGTCTGTACTGAGCCAACCCACATGGTCAGGCAAGTACAAGAAGGCCAGCGCGTTGCTGATGTCATTTGTGGTCAAGGGACAGAGCATTGCCGAGACCCTGCAGTCCTCAGACAAAGGTCTTCAGGTTAGATCATTTAAATTAAGTAAAACATGGAAAACTATTTTTTTCCATGTCATTGAGGTTCATTATTCATTATCTTATCAGAATTAAAATAATGTGTGGGCTGTGCCCTATTTTTAATTTATCTATGTAGAAAACTAGGAAGATAAAACATTACAACAAAACAAAAACTCTTTTCAACAGCTTAGGTGTTGTGCCTTCCCATATTCCCATATGTCATTTATTCTTCTGTGCTTTTGCCTTGACACATGACGTGTCAACAGGGTGTAGTGTCCTGTTTTTTGTTTGTTTGTTTTTTAGAGAGAGAGATAAACAAACAGACAGGACGGGAAAGTGATGAGAAGCATCAACTCATAGTTGTGGCATCTTAGTTGTTTATTGATTGCTTTCTTATATGTCCCTTTCCAAAGCTACCTACAGAAAGTGGCAGAGAGGTACAAAGAGTATGACCTTTAGAGCTAGGCCCATCTGAGATTGAATCCTGGCTCTGCCCTCTCTACTGACCTTGGCCTTAAACAGGTCTTTTTCCCTAAATTCTGAGTTATATAATCTATAAAACAGAGTGATAAGACCTACCATCCTAAGCTGTTTTATTAATGTCAAAATGTATATAAAGGGAAAGTGTAGTGTTTGTCTCGTGGCTGTAGAACAGTTAACTAGGAGCTCTCATAGTCATTATTAGTGTTATCATTGTTATTGATAATGCCACAGCAGCACCTGCATCAATGAGGCTATAAGCATCTACTTGAGGACTATTTATATTGCCCTTCCAGTTCTGCTCTCACCTTCCATCTTTACTGTCTTGCTAATTCCCTAGAACCACTTCATCTATGTCTGATCCTGCTTTCAAGGTGAGTGCTGCTAACAACAGGGTAATACTGGAATACTTGCATGCAGGTAGACAGGTGTAATCATCTAATATCAAGTAGGAAATGTGTATATGATTTTCATAACTAAAGACGCAAGAGAAATGCCCCAAATCACTCTGAATATAAGAGGCATAGTCCAAAAAAAAAAAAAAAAAAAAAAAGAGTGTTTTGGGCTACTGTTAACATGATAAATAATGATGATTTAATCTTTTCAATAAACTTTCAAAACTTGACACAAACTTGTTATATTTATAAGCTTTTGACTGTAGTTTTTAGCCCATCACTCATTCTAGCACTATGTTCATTGAAGATGGTGCCTAATAGGTATGGAGAGAAGAAAGGAATAGTATGCCTTCCTGGTCCCAGTTTTCGTACCTTTCTCAAGAATTCCAGTGTGTGCAGGACCTATCCCTGTAAACTTGCTTGACAACTGAAAGAGCCCTTCTCAATGTAACAATTAGCCTAAGATGTAATGTAAGTCCATGGCCTATTATTTCATTTTTAATTTACAGCATAATATCTCAGGGCAAATGTTTCTTAAATTTGAATAGATGATTTACAGTTATCTAAAATATTTCCTGAAATCATTGTGTATAAGCCATCTAAATGTCTTTAAAACCATTGGGATATAAAGTTATATAATATCTATTTGGTTATACCTATGATGTTATTATCCCAAATAACATTATTAATACTTTTACTGTCATCTCTTTATCTTATTTTTTAAACATGTCACATAGATTTTTTTTCTTATTATATGTGTTTCTTGATCTATCACCTCTGTTAGGAAATTGGAAGTGCTAGATCATAGGGAAAACATAAACATTTATAACTTTATTATCTTAAATAATTTATACAAACATGTTGTATAAACAGATCATGTGCTCTCATACAAAACCCTTTATCAAATATTTTTGTTTTTCTTAAATGAGCTAAGAATAAGGAATCTGTTTGTTTGTTTAAGGAACCACTGGTTTTCAGGCCTGCTTAACCTGGCCTTCCCCAGAGCAGAGTAAATCAGCAATAATGGCTGTTATCAATGAAATACTTTACATGTTTTTTGGTTGACTTTGTAGGTACATCCACCTTATTACCAAGTCTTCTCGGCTTACTGCTGCCTGCCTGTGGCATCCTCATCTACTTGGAATTCTGATGTGGTGTGACAGCTGCTCTTCCAAACCCGGCTCAGAGGACGCCCTTCATCCCTGCGATGACTACAGTTCCTTCCAATTCCCGCGGCTCCATCTTAAGCCAAATAAATTATTCTTTAACAAATTATCCAACTGATTTACAACACATTTATGACTGAGGCATTCAGGAACCCCTTCATCTAAAAGAATAAACTTTTAAATAGATAAAAAGTGATTTTTAACTCGTTCCAATATGCCTTATAAACCACTTAACCTGATTCTGTGACCGTTGCATGATTTAATCCAATGGGACAAGTTACCATGTTCAGTTCAATTCCATAGGCTGTAGAGTGAAAGTAAAATCACCAGACACAGGTGCTTTAAACTTAATAACAAATTGTGAAATACAATAGAGGTTGAAATGTTGATTGTATGTGGTACATGTAAGAGTAATACAGTCTCTTGTACTATCCTCTTTGTTCTGGGCCCTGCATATTTTTGAATGGCCCTTGTCATTCCTGGCATATTTAGTTTTCTTATAAAGAATTGAGTATAATAGAAACATTTTCTCATAAATCCCATTACCAAATCATTTTACTGAATGAGCTGAAGGATTCTGAATACTAAAAACCAAATTCTAGAACTTATAAGTATTCTTATTTTGGAAGTATTTTCTAAGTATTTCATTTTCAGAATCAGTAATACCTTTAAGTTAGTTTTTTAATAGTAAAGTGAACATACCATATGAAGACTTTTTTTTTACTTTTATATTTCTACTCTGAAATTATTTTATGCTCTTCTTATCATCAATTTGAAACCTCAAAAGTCTCAGCTCTTCTCTTGAGTAGTATCACATTGCTGTATTTATTCATATGTGGAAGGATGAACTTTGAAAAGTAGAGTGCTTCCATTTTCTAATCACGATGTGACCGTCTTTATATAGCTAGGAATAAAGAACAGTTAAGTAAATATCAGAATTACATAATTATTCTAGTATCTTGGTTTTTGTGCTTCATTTCTAAATAAAAAGATATCTTTATTGAAGGTGTGAGATCAAGAAATTACTTTTATTTTGGGAAAACTATTTCTTATTTTTTAAATTTAGTTTTCAACTCATTTCCCACTTTAATGAAATATAGAAAACTGGCTAAAAATACCAAATCAATAAGTTGCTAGTGGTACTTTGAAGAGTATGCAAAACTGAAAGGCCAGAAGGAGACAAATAATGTGTTCATCCAGTGATGTCTCCCAAGCATTGATGCTTTAGGTTTTTATAAGCTGTGAAAAAGAAGACACACATTTCTTTATTCTTCATGGTGTGCACGGAAATGTGGTGGGGTATGGATGTGAAAAAAAGTTGAATAATGAGGATTACCTGGCTCTTGAAATAGTGCAATGTCAGATGCTTCAAGAAGTATAACCCTATTTTATTAGCACAACCTTGCCAGCTAATGAGAGATAGAGTTTATCTTTTTAGAAAGGATACCTTATAGGTTCATAAAAAATATTTACAGGAAGCAAAACAGATCTATTACTACTTTATCCCCCTTTCTTTAATTTGTATAATTTTTGTACTATATATCTATGTGTAAATGTTTAGAGCTTTTGTTATGAAAATATCAGTATTTCATTCATTTACATTTAACCTTTGTTATAAAATGAAACTTTTTAAAAATAAATGAAATGGATGATTTCCCAGTGGAAGTATGTCAACAGTCTTAAGAGCATTACCAGATTTCATAAAATATTTAATTCTTTGAAAAAGAAACAAATATCTCTTCATACTTTAGGGAAAAGCATTCTAAGCCTTCTGTATAAATGTTTGTGTTTTCATTGCTATACTTTGGGGATTTCCTTTTGCAGTATGACCCATGTTGGGCATTTTTATATAATTGAAAACAAAATCTTTTGCCAAATGCATGCTTGCCTTTTATTTTCTAATGTACGGTAAAAAAAGAGCAAAACCTATTAGATTTTGCATGAAATGGTTCTGAAAGCTAAGAAGAAAACAGTCTTTGGAAGTTATTTGTTTAATTTTAAATTTGTGACAGAGATTAGGTAGATTAAAAATCTCTCATACACTGATAACTCATGCTTTTCATTTCCTCGTACAGTTTTACAAATTTGACTGGGACCATCAGTTTTAAACTGTTTTCAAGCTAACTAATATATCATCTGCTTTAAGACGCAACATTCTTAATTAAACTTTATATAGATATGGACACATCTGTTGTTTCTTTGTATTTCAGAAAAGGTGATAGTAGTTTTATTTGATACTGATAAATATTGAATTGATTATTTTAGTTATTTTTTATCATTTTTTCAATGGAGTAGTATAGGACTGTGCTTTGTCCTTTTTATGAATGAAAACAAATTATAAAGAAATAAATGTCTTACTGTTATCCAAGAAATAACAACTCTCCTTTCAATTTACCTAAAGTTGAAAATTGATTTTTAGAATGTTTTCATTGTAAGTTAAATAACACGGAATAAATATTACTGTACTTGTTAAGCAATAGTTTAATGTTTGAAGAGTTCTACAAAATGTGTACACACAAAGACACACACATGAGCTTAAATGCACTCACACACAGGCATTATATTGAAATATAACAACTTCAACTTAACGAGATGTCAGTCACTGTCACTCAGTCTAATGTTAGACGTTAAAACAAGCTGCTAGATGCAGAAAAATAAGAGACTAGTTTAAGCCCAAATAAGCTGATACTCTAATAGAGGAGTTGGCATAAAAGCATGACTCTATAGTCAGGAGTCTGATACAAGTAAAGCCTTCTCTGGGTCCTGAGCCAGACTGAACCCCAAGTTCTGAATCACAGGCTTCCTGTGTTTTGCCTTACAATCTTCTCCTGTGTTCTCATTGTGATTCCACATTGGCATTCTGACCCCCCTTCCTGTTTCATGAAGCTTACATACTTCCACCCTGGATTCTGCTTTTCCTGTCTGGACCCGGACTCCATTTCTTGACCTAAGTATTAGATTACTTCTATTCTAATATTTTGCTTTTGGTATTTGACCTTGGATTGACCCAAGCTCTAATTCCTCAGACTTTGGGAGATCAAAGCTTCTTTCTCTGAGAGCCTTTTCCATGTTAGCGGTTCTCAAACCCGGTTGCCCATCACAATAACATCAATAATTTGAAAAAATAAAATATATTCCCTGAGCCCCAGTCCAGACTTACTGAGCCAGAATGTGGGAAACAAGGTATAGGAATCAGTATCTTTTTAGGTTGTTCAGGAGTGGCTGATAGGGAGCCAGCTTTGAGAATCACAGATTTTCATGATCACTGCAAGTTAATTTATATTTTTAACCAAATCAACAATATCAACATCTTTCATATGTAATTTAAATATCTTTTAAGAAAAGAAGTCCATCCCCCAGACTTATCTAAAATGTTAATTTTCTCATGACTAATTTGCTCATTAATTCTTATCTTTTGGTTCTATATCTTTAGTATCAAAATACTATATACATGTTGTCTATTAAAAATATTCCCTGGTTTGTTTGTATCTAAAATCCAAGTGGCAGACTGAAATGTACTTCAGAAGATTTCTTTTCTTGAGGAATGTGGATTTCTTTTACTATTTTTTCTTTTTTCTTCATGTGACTTGGAAAGTTAATTAAATTTTAATGCTTAATTTCCTGAGTCTATAATCTTCTGGCAGCTGTTAATAAAAAGAATGTTGAAAGGTAACTCCTTCCTCAACTTCAACATTTTTTTTTCAGAACAAAAACGTTTTGAATAGGCTGACTTTAAATTAGTTGATAGGAAGCAAGGATTAGGTTTCTACATTGTTTATCATATATTAAAAAGAGGTTTCACTTGTTAGTTACTAGTAATACATTTGATCCTTGGAATAGATAATATATGTCAATTCCTAGGATGCTATTACTATTTGGCTCTAGAATTCAGTCAAGCTCATCCTGAGCCAAAACTGTGAAGTGAAAGGAAGTTGGCCTTCACCTGTCCTGTCTCTTCAGTCAGGCTCCTTTGCTCTGAGGGAAGCTGCCTGGAAAGCAATGCTGAATACCTTCAGACCTTCTTGTATCAGTTTCCTGGGGTTGCCACTAGCAATGCCCACAGACTGAGTGGCTTCAAACAACAGACATCTAACTCCCACAAGTCTGGAAGTCTGAAGTCCGAAATCGAGGTAAGTTCCTTGTGGAGACCCTGAGGGAAATCTGCCCGCGCCTCTCTCCCAGCTCCTGTGGCTGCAGGTGAACCTCCAGGTCCTTGACTCGCAGCTGTGTCTGCCAAATGTTTGCTCTCGTTGTCACATGGCATTTTCCCTGTGTGTTGTTGTGTTAAAATTTTTCTCTTTAGCCCTGGCCGGTTGGCTCAGCGGTAGAGCGTCGGCCTAGCTTGCGGAGGACCCGGGTTCGATTCCTGGCCAGGGCACACAGGAGAAGCGCCCATTTGCTTCTCCACCCCTCCACCGCGCCTTCCTCTCTGTCTCTCTCTTCCCCTCCCGCAGCCAAGGCTCCATTGGAGCAAAGATGGCCCGGGCGCTGGGGATGGCTCTGTGGCCTCTGCCTCAGGCGCTAGAGTGGCTCTGGTCGCAACATGGCGACGCCCAGGATGGGCTGAGCGTCGCCCCTGGTGGGCGTGCCGGGTGGATCCCGGTCGGGCGCATGCGGGAGTCTGTCTGACTGTCTCTCCCTGTTTCCAGCTTCAGAAAAATGAAAAAAAAAAAAAAATTTTTTTTTTTCTCTTTTTATAAGGACACCAGTACCAGTCATTGGATCAGGACCCATCCTAACCCAGTGTGACTTCATCTTAACTCGATGACATCTGCAAAGACTCATATTGCCAAAGAAATTCATATTTAGAGATTCCTGTTGAATAGAAGTCTTGGTCAGATACTACTTAACCCTGTATACTTCTCCTTTACTGTTTTTAAAAACCTGTATATGCTCCACTCACACTAATGAGGATACACTTGAAAGCTGCTCTAAGCATGCTTTCAGAAAACGGCTATCTTGATGACATAAAACAATATGGATGAACTTCAAATGCATTCAACTAAGTGAAAAGAATCCAGATTCAAAAGGCAGTGTGATTCTATTTCGGGTGTTTTGTGGTTTTTTTTTGTCTATTTTATTTAGAAAATTAAATTTAATGAGGTGACATTGATCGATAAGAGTACATAGGGCCCTGGTTGGTAGCTCAGTGGATAGTGTGTAGGCCCAGCTATGGATGTCCTGGGTTTGATCCCTGGTCAGGGCACATGGGAGAAGTGACCATCACTTCTCTTCCCTCTTTCCCTCCCACATTCAATGGCTCAATTGATTTGAGTGTTGGCCCCAGGAGCTGAGGATAGCTAAGTTGGTTCAAGTGTTGGCCTCAGGTGCTAAAAATAGCTTGGTTGATTTGAGCATCAGCTCCAGATGGGTTGCTAGGTGGATCCAGTCCAGGCACATGCAGGAGTTTGTCTCTGTCTCACTATCTCCCCTCCTCTCACTTAAAAAAAAAAAAGTACATACGATCAGGTAAATATTTTTACAACATTTGAGCTATTGATTGTGTTGATTCTATTTCTATGATAGTCTAGAAAAGGCAAAACTCTAGTGACAGAGAACCAGTTAATCGTTGCCAGAAAATAAGAGTAGGTGGAATGTTTGACTACAAAGGAACAGCCTGAGTGACTTCTTGGGAATTATAGAGCTGGTGGCAGTGACTCAAATCTACCATTTGTCGAAACTTATAAAATGTTACAGAAAAGCAGTGAGTTTCTATGCATACATTTTTAAACTTTTAAAAAATGCAATTGTGCAAAGGTTGTGGACATCAGACGGACCTGTGATCATATTCTAACCCTGTTATTACCTTGAGATTTGGACAACTAATGTGACATTTGGAGGATTATATTTTCTCTTACATTAAATGAGAACAGCATTTCTCAATCATATGGAATTCTTTTGCAAGTGACAGACAACTCAAGTAAGCTTACAAGAAGGAATTTATTGGCTCAAATAATAGGATCTACAAGATAGACTTGATATACGGGCTTCAGTAATGTTCCAGGGAACTGTCTTGTCATCTCCCGATTCTGTTTCTCTCTGTGAACATGTTTCATTCTGAAACAGACTGTCTCTTTGTGGCAAAAATCAAGGGTGCTGACAGCTCAAAGCCTACATCCTACTGGACAGTGGTCAAAAAGTAATAGAGATTCTCTTTCTCACCTGGTATATATACCAAATCTCATTGAAGACTCAGATTATCCCCAGGAGCTTGGTGTATTTTACTTAGCAACGTTGAGCCTCCAGGCTAACCTTCTGGATAATTGGAAGGTGGCAAACACACTGTGATAGAAATTCCCACCAGGACCCCATGGAGTGGAGAAGGGATGATTCCCCTAAAAGAATTACTGAGTGTTATTAACAGAGGAAGGTTCTGAAGAGGCAAGAACACTCCACTCATTCTTTTAAAAATTCTCTTAGAGGCCTGACCTGTTGTGGCACAGTGGATAAAGCATTGACCTGGAGCACTAAGGTTGCCGGTTCAAAACCATGAGTTTGCCTGGTCAAATCACATAGGGGAGTTGAGGCTTCCTGCTCCCCCCCCCCTTTCTTTCTCTCTCTCTCTCTCTCCTCTCTAAAACAAATAAACAAAATCTTTAAAAAATTTTTAAATTCTCTTAGAAATTTAGAATTAAAATGCTTGACACATTAAATTTCCCCTCTCACCATTACTTTTCAATGGATATATACAATATAGAATTTACCTCTAAAACTGAGTTCAGGTAATTGCATAGCCATCTCTTTATACCTAGCACAGAGCTTAGCATTCATAGTTAACTCAAAGTCACTTCCCCTCAATCAAGTAGAACTGATTTAGTTCAACTAAATGTAATATTAAAACATAAAAAAAATATTTTTTAAAAAAAGAAAAAAGTGCCTGTTGGCACTGAAACCTTCCTTTTACAACAATTTAAATGATCCTGTTTCCACTAATGAGAGTTGAAGGAAAACTATTGTCAAGCAGCCCCTTTGACCCCTTTTTCATAACTTCTGAGAAAGAATAATGTACATATCCAGATACAGTACAAATTTCCAAGGGACCCTAGAACTTCAGAACTTGGAAAAGTTGATCCACATAAACATTCACTCTCATTAACCAATGGGAAGGCATGGCATATCAAAGTGTTGAAATAACACCCCTTTCTGAGTGAACAATATTAGTAACTTATTGCCACAATAATTTTTCAGAAACACAAGCACAAAACCTCAGTGGTGTATAACAAACATTCACTGCTCACGCAGCTGGGTTGGCAGTGGATAAGATATGTAGCTTTGCTAATACAAGCTGGGCTTTCTCACGTGCTTGAGAGCGGCTATCAGTTGTTAGAGTTTGCCTTTAGTGGAGCCTTTATAGCAACTGGCTGTGCTCCACTTTTCTCTCATCTTTCAGCAGGCAAGTTCTGGCATGTTGTCATGACAATGACAGAAGTGCAGTGCAATGAAACAAGTGGAAACAAGTGGAAATGTTCTCTTTCAAGCCTCTGCATGCCGCAGGTCTGCTAATATCCTATTGACCAAATCAAGCCACATTATAAACCCAGAGCCAAGGGGGTTAGAAGGTCACCCACACATAGGTGGGCACCTTAAAGTTATAAACAAAGGTGGATATAAGGAGTGTTGAAGAATTGGAGCTAAATGATGCAATCCCCCAGAGATTCTTACCAAATTTCATTGGATCTAAGAAACCATCCATCAATTTCACCATTAAGAAAGAAAAAAATACTCCTAATTAAACTATAATACAATATTTGTGTGTCATGTAGAATTTTATTTTATATTTATTAAAATGGCCATTTATTTGCACAAAAATGTTTTTTTTTTCTTGAGAGAGAGGAAGGGAGAGAGATAAGAAGCACCAACTTGTAGTTGCTTCACTTTAATTGTTCATTGATTGCTTCTCATACGTGCCTTGACCAAGGAATTCAAGCTGAACCAGTGACAACTTTCTCAAGCCAGAAACCTGGGGCTCAAACCAGTGACCTTGGGCTTCAAGCCAGTGACTTTGGGATCATGTTTATCATCTCATGCTCAAGCCAGTGAGCTTGAGCTCAAACTGGTGACCTTGGAGTTTTAACCTGGGTCCTCAGCATCCCTGGTTGACACTACACACTGTATCACCACTAGCCAGGCATTTCACAGAGATTTTTATGACTTGGTATTCTTACAAACAGACAAGACAAAAAGGAAACAACCAAGAAAATAAATTGTGCAATATAGTCCTAACTATTCTCTACTTTTAATATATGACTCTTCTAAATTATGTTTAAATCATGAGTAGTTAATGCTTCATTTTGCCACAAAATATCATTCTTGGGTGGCATTGATATATGCATCACTTCTTAAAACTACACTCCACTATTTATTCCAAGCCACCGATGCCCATTCTGCCAGTACTTCCTCAGTCTTATCAGATATGAATACAAAATTATGTCCACTTAAAAAATATGTCTACAAATTCTTTGATAGTCCTCCCTTTAAGAAGTAGAAAGTAATTCCCCTTGGGATTGGGCTGGATTGATCAACTAACTTCCTTCCAGTGAATGGAATAAAGCAAAAGTGACAGTGCAGGACTTTGGAAACTGTCGTGAAAAGCCAAAGTGGTTTCTCTCTCGCTCACCATTGCTCTGGGAGAAGCAAAATGCCATGTTTGAAAGCATTTAGGCAGCCTTGAGGAGCTGCTCACATTGTGAGGCACGGAGGCCCCCTACCAACATCATATAAGTAAATCAACTTGCAGTCATATTCCCCAGCCTCAGTCAAGCCTTCAGATGACTACAGCTCTGACTGAAAGCTTAACTACAGTCTTGCGAAGAAGACCTTATGACAGAGACACCCAACCAAATTCCATATTCATAGCCCTCAGAAAGTGTTTGAACTAACAAATATTTGTGGTGTGTGTATGTGTGTGACAGACAGACAGACAGAGAGAGATAGAGAGAGGGACAGACAGATAGGAAGGGAGAGAGATGAGAAGCATAAATTCTTCCTTGAGGCACCTTAGTTGTTTATTGATTGCTTTCTCATATGTGCCTTAAACGGGGACTCCAGAGGAACCAGTGACTCCTTGCTCAAGCCAGCGATCTTGTGCTTCAAGCCAGTGATCTTTGGTCTCAAGCCAGTGATCATGGGGTCATGTCTGTGATCCCACGCTAAAGCAGGTGACCCTGTGCTCAAGCCAGCGACCTCAGGGTTTGGAAACTGGGTCCTCCGAGTTCCAGTCCCACACTCTATTGACTGTGCCACTGCCTGGTCAGACATATTTGTGGTTTTTTTAAGCCACCAAGTTATGTGGGTAATTTGTGATACAATAATAGATAACTACAGTAGTCCCCCCTTATCCAGTTTCCCTTTCTGCAGTTTTAACTACCATAGTCAATGGTGGTCAGAAAATATTAAATGGAAAATTCCAGAAATAAAAAATCATAAGTTATAAATTGCGTCCCATTTCACTTTATCCCACCCATTGCATGAATCATCTCTCTTCAGACTATCCATAATATATATGCTACCTGCCTTTACTTACTTCGTAGCTGTCTCAGTTATCAGATCAACTGTTGTGGTATTCACAGTGCTTGTGTTTAAGTAACCCTTACTTTATTAAAGATGGCCCCAAAACACAAGAGTAATGATTCTGGCAAATCAGGTATGCCAAGAGAAGCTATGGAATGCTCCTTTAAGTAAAAAGGTGAGTATACTACAATAAGATATTTTGAGAGAGAGAGAAACCACATTCATATAACTTTTCTTACAGTATATTGTTATAATTGTTCTATGTTATTATTAGTTGTTAATCTAATATCTTACTATGCCTAATTTGTAAATCAAACTTTATCATAGACATGTAAATATAGAAATAAACATGCATATATAGAGTTCAGTACAATGCATGTTTCAGGCATCCAATGAGGGACTTAGACTGTATCGCCCATGGATAAATGGGCACTACTATATATATTTAGCATAAAGCAAATACTCTTAATTTTCTGACAAAATTTTAAGCAAATGAAGTTGTTCCATCTGACCAACAAGAATAACAAATATATCCCTATATGTCCAGAAACTCTGTTCCATTAATTTTCATACACAATATATTTTTGGTCTCGATGATGAACCATAAGACATTTAAGAAAACAATTAAACTTAACATATGTTATCCTAAAAATGCTTCTAACCTAATTGAAGTAATGACAATATAAACAACTTTGGCCAAGGCCACATATGTGCATGCAATGACAACTGGTCATAGTTGTCCCCTGGCTGAGAGCAATTGAAAGATGACAATGATTGTTAATTTTTTATGTGTGTGTGACAGAGTCAGAGAGAGGGACAGACAGACAGAAGGGGAGAGAGATGAGAAGTATCAATTCTTCATTGCAGCACGTTAGTTTTTCATTGATTGCTTTCTCATATGTGCCTTGACTGTGGGGCTACAGCAGACTGAGTGACTCCTTGCTTGAGCCAGCGACCTTGAGCTCAAGCTGGTGAGCTTTGTTCAAACCAGATGAGCCCACGCTCAAGCTGGCGACCTCAGGGTCTTAAACCTGGGCCCTAGGCATCCCAAGTCCGACGCTCTATCCACTGCGCCACCGTCTGGTCGGGCAGATCTCTATATTTTCTTAACTCTTATGGACACTTAACAGCTTTTGGACTAAATTTGAGTTAAATAAAATGAGAGTTATGTTTAGGTTAAGACATTAAATGATAATTGTTTAGTTTGCTGAGGAAGCAAGACTCAAGCGTTGCTGGCGGAATCCCAATGGTGAGCTCAGATGTGGATGGATGCCAAGGGAAATAATTTCTACCTTTACATATACCATAAAGATAACAGTTCAAAGTACCATCAGACTGAACTCTGTTTCTTTTCATTTTCATACAGCAGCACAAGGCCTTGTATGTGGTAAGGATTCAGTACATACATATTGAATGGATTATTGAATGAAAAACAAGTTTTTAAAGTTTGGGGGGATTTATCACATTTTTCTGTAAATACTTTTCATATTACTTAATTGAAAATGTGCTTATTCCTCACAATTTAATAAGAGAGATCATTAATTAAAGAGAACAATAAACTTTTGACAATGTTGTATTTAGCAGCCTGAGTTTGTGAGAACATCTGGATGGGGAATAAGTTAAATGAAGGGTCCTCATTGAAGAGGTAGAAACTCGTCTACACTTGTGCTCTCAGGAAATAGCCAATACCTCCTTCTCTGAGTACTGTCTCTGTAACACTTTATCTCTAAATGGTTGCTCCTCAGGAGCAAGCACAAAATCGAGTTGTCACATCAGTAACGCTTCCGTTTGTGGCACACACCAACATACTGTCTAGGCACAATTTTATTGTTATTTATTTATGTATTTTATTATTTTATTCTGTGTGTCTTCATTGAAAGCCAATTTCACATTATTGTCACTCCTTTACTGTCATGTGTTTAATATTTTTCCTTTCAGTCTATATGCTTTATTTTATTTATCTATGTGTTATTCTATGAACAATGGGTAGAATCATAATTTTTGGCTTTGATTTACATAAATTTATACTTTGCTGCATATTTCATCTAGTTTCTCAGCTCTTTCAACCAATGCTACATTTTGTTTTCTCTAATCTATCCATGTTACTCTATGTACGTCTATTTATTTCCCTGGCTACTTTTATATACATTTCATTTCTTCATTCCCATTCTGTTTTGAAATCTCTTTATTAGAGACAATTTTATAGCAAACATCTTTTTACATGCCTCTGCAGGAACCTCAGTGAAAATTTTCCTGGTGTATATATTCAGTAATGAAAGTTTTCTAGATTATAGTTATATGATAACTTATATTGTTTTACTTATACATATTCAATTAATAAGGCTTTCTTCTTAGGGCTGAAATATAGCAATAAGCAAAGTAATGTTACATAAGTTTAAAAAGGTGGCTCCAATTTTCACTTCTTTCAGCACCTGAGGGTTTTGATTTCCCCATCTGAAACTGATATACAAAGTTTAACCAATCTGGTCATGTATGAAATGTCCTAATTTACATTTCTCTGCTTACTAAATATCTTGAGCATCTCTTTGTATAATTACTATTTGTATTTTCATCTTCTATGAATTTATTATTTATACCAAAGTATTTTAATATTCTATAGAAACCTTGAAGATATGCATTCCCTATGAACAAGGAATTTCACTCTTGGCTATATATGCTAGAAAAATGTGAGCATGTGGGTATCAAGTATCACAGTGTTCCTGTTAACATTGTTAACGTAAATCAAATTTGGAATCTACTCAAATGTCCATCAATGGTATCTTAGATAAATTCTCTATGATATTTTTTATATAATGGGATATTACACAGTTATTTATATGAACTTCCTGCTGATACACAACAAGAATGAATCTCATATGCATTTTCTGAAAGAAAAGGCTAGGTACAAGAGAGAAATTCAAGATTTAAAAGTTCAAAACTAATCTATTACATTAGAAGTCAGAATATTGATTACCTTTGAGAATATGGGTGAAGGTAGTAATTGATGGGGAGTATGAAAAACTTCTGAGGAGATAGTTTCTCCTGATGTGGGTGAAAATTGATTAAGCTGTCAATTTATGACTTGTGTACTTTCTCTCATAATATTCTTCAATAAATAAATTAGGTTAAAATTCCAATACTCCTCTTGGTGCATAAAGCTACATTTTAAATTACGTCCTAAAGTAACATTGTGAGGCAAAGACCTATGACTATTTAAAAAATAGCTCCCACAACAGACTTATGAAGCTAATTATTCTTGAAAAACAAGAAAGATCAATGATTGAAAAAGAAGTTATAATCAGGTACTATGAGTCCTATGGTAGAGAGAGTTCAAAATGCTATAGAAATAAAGTAGATTTAGCAATAGCAGTCCAGGAATCAAGGGCAGCTTCTCAGAGGAAATGATGTTTAAGGTGCTACCTGGAAAAAGAGAAAAAGAGAAATAGGACAATACATAAGGAACAATGAGGAGAAGAACTTGCCTGTCAAATGGAAAAGCCCTGTGAAGGGGTCAAGTTGAGAGAGTCTGGGTGAGATTGAGAAGTTGAAAGGACAGTGCCTAGAGTAGGAAGATCCAAGCTGGAGTGATAGAAGTGGGTCACGAGGACCTTGTGAGCCGCATCAACAAAGCTGAGCTTTATCTCACCATATGGGAGGGCAAGTAAATGGTGAAATGATAAAACTTGCCTTTTAGTCCTACTTCAGCCTACAACATAGAGAATGGTTTAGAAATGAGCAGCGTTGGTGTGATCTGGTCCAAAAGAGATCAACAGCACTAATGTAGGTGAGAAAGGATGGTGGCCTAAAGTCCTCTCAAGGTGGAGAAACAGAGGAAGTGGACAGGCTTACACAGATCTAATAGGGCAAATGAAGAGAACTAATAATTTAAATGTACATGGTAAGTAGAAGAATAAAAAAAATTAGGTATTTATTGATTTGGGGTGTAGCTATTTCTTTCTTAGACATTAATGCTTTCAAATGATGTTCAGGAATGATTGTGAGTGCTTTTAAATACTGACACTTAAAATTATAACATTTATGTAATATTTATGCCGTGCACAACAAGACTAGAAAAATTAATTAAACATCTGGAGGACAGCTTAAGGCCTGCTGAAGTAACATTCTATAATATACTGCTCATAAAAATTAGGAGATATTTCAAAATGAATATGAAGTGATTAAAAAAGGAGCATTTGATTTTTTTTATTAAACAAGAACATCAGGAAAACAAACGAAAAGTCAAAAGAAGTTTTATTATGCAAATGAGATGCAAAACCAACTTTTATTTCATTTGTGAAATAAAAGGCTGAAAGTACTGGAGTATCTGCATGTTCCCTGACCCCCCAATTTTTGTGTTCATGAGACTGAAAAGACTTGCTCAGGTAAGCAGAAATAAATCAGGTTGTTCAAATGTGTCTCTAAGTTTTTGGTGGTTTATTAATAATAAGATCTCAGATCCCTTTTGAGAACATGGTAATACAGATATTTTAAAATAAGATAAATTAACATTCCCTCCTCTTAATCTGTTGTGCTTAGAAACAGTGACAGAATGATTGCTTACATATTTGCCATTTCCAAAGCCAAATATTGGGAAGACAATGCTAGTGTTGTGTGATTTAAAAAGTGCCAAAAGGACCATCTGTCTGATAGATTTTAGATTTTTATATTGTTACCTCTTTTGGCTTTGTGTCCCTTAAACTTGAGGAATGAACAGCTGAAACCAAACAAATCAACCAAACAATCACAAGCTATCCATGTTGACTAAAATTATTTATTAACATGTTACCTATATATATAGACGATATGAAAGTAGTTACAAATTTCTTGTACTTATAACTCTTACCAAAGCAAATTTAAAATATAGACAAAATTCCAAAGGTCAGAATTTTGAAATTAAAAGTTGATTTAATATGATCATTGATATTGTTCTGCCAACATTAATTTGTTGCTCACAGCCCTGTACCAGATGACCAAATTTTCCCACTGTTTCTCAATCCTAATTGCTATAAAACCTTTTGGCAAGCAATGCTGACATTTGGGCCTCACTTAGTGCAGCCAAATCATTTACCATTAAGTGCATGTCTGCTTATTTCTTGTTGACCTGAGCCAATGAAACAATACTACTTGCCACCAGTAGAAAAGTAAACAAAACTCAAAGTCTAAATTTACAGATAATATTAAACTATCAGATAATATTAAACGATTCATTTAACATTCATAAGATCCAGAACATACTTGTGTTATTTTTCAAGATCTCATCCAAAGACAATCATCAAATGATAAAAAGTTTTAAATTCTCCTTGAGAACTCTCAGAACTTCTAGGAATCAGGTTCATTGACCAGACCCAGCTTGAGGAACTACAATGAGGTACTACTTCATGACTGTTACATTAACTACTATCAACAAGACAGGTAATAACAAGTGTTGGAGAGGCTGTGGAGAAAAAGGAACCCTCATTCACTGCTGGTGGGAATGTAAATTAGTACAACCATTATGGAAGAAAGTATGGTGGTTCCTCAAAAAATGATAAGAAATGATAGGAAAGAGTTAAAATGCATACGTTATCTGTAATGAATAGCATGTCACATCTTTTCATATTCTAACTCAAAATAATTTGAGCAAAGAAGGGAATAGCCTGGAAAAAAAAGGAAAGATGGTCCTCTTGGCTGGAGTTAAAAGGTTAGGAAGTGAAGCACTTGTATGTAACGTGTTTCTAGTGATGACACAAAGCTTTTGAAATATACTAGATGACACTAGGTAATAGAGTCCACAGTGTCTGTCATTCAGGAGAAAGGAGAAAGATGATAAAAAAAAAGAGTCTGAAGAAGAATCTAAAATATACTTTGAACATTTAAAATATTGTCCAACTCTAAAAAACCCCAAATAGCCAAAGTAATCCTAAGGAAAAAGAACAAAGCTGGGGGCATTACAATACCTGACTTCAAATTATATTATAGAGCCATGATAATCAAAACAGCATGGTATTGGCAGAAAAATAAACACTCAGACCAATGGAACAGAATAGAAAGCCCAGAAATAAAACCACATATATATGGTCATATAATCTTTGATAAAGGAGCCAAAAACACACAATGGAGAAAAGAAAGCCTCTTCAACAATTGGTGCTGAGAAAACTGGAAAGCCACATGCAAAAGAATAAAACTCAACTACAGTTTGTCCCCTTGTACGAAAATTAATTCAAAATGGATCAAAGACCTAAATATAAGACCTGAAACAATAAATTACATAGAAGAAAACATAGGTACTAAGCTCATGGACCTTGGTTATAAAGAGCACTTTATGAATTTGACTCCAAAGGCAAGGGAAGTGAAGGCAAAGATAAATGAATGGGACTACATCAGACTAAGCAGCTTTTGCACAGCAAAAGAAACTGACAACAAAACAGACAGCCAACTAAATGGAAGATGATATTTTCAAACAAACAGCACAGATAAGGGCCTAATATCCAAAATATAAAGAACTCACAAAACTCAACAACAAACAAGCCAACAATCCAATAAAAAAATGGGAAAAGGACATGAACAGACACTTCTCCCTGGAAGAAATACAAATGGCCAAGAGATATTTAAAAAGATGCTCATCTTCACAGCTATTAAAGAAATGCAAATCAAAACTACAGTGAGATACTACCTCATGACTGTTACATTAACTACTATCAACAAGACAGGTAATAACAAGTGTTGGAGAGGCTGTGGAGAAAAAAGGACCCTCATTCACTGTTGGTGGGAATGTAAATTAGTACAACCATTATGGAAGAAACTATGGTGGTTCCTCAAAAAATTAGTAGAACTACCTTATGACCCAGCAATCCCTCTGCTGGGTATATACCCCCAAAACTCAAAAACATTGATATATAAAGACACATGCAGCCCCATGTCCATCGCAGCATTGTTTATGGTGGCCAACACATGGAAACAACCAAAAATCCCTTCAATAGAGGATAGGATAAAGAAGATGTGGTACATATATACTATGGAATACTACTCAGCCATAAGAAATGATGCCATTGGAGCATTTACAACAACATGGATGGACCTTGATAACATTATACTGAGTGAAATAAGTAAATCAGAAAAACTAAGAACTATATGATTTTATAGATAGGTAGGACACAAAACTGAGACTCATGTACATGGACAAGAGTGTGGTGGTTACCAGGGGGAGGGAAAGGAAGAAGAGGGAGGAGGAGGGAGGGGAGGGGCATAAAGAAAACCAAATAAAAGGTGATAGAGGACAATTTGACTTTGGGTGATGGGTATACAACATGATAAAATGTCAAAATGATCTGGAGATGTTTTCTCTGAATCTATGTATTCTAATTGATCAATATCACCTATCACCCCATTAAAATTAATTGTCTAAATAAAATTTAAAAAATAATAAAATCAAAATTGTTCAAGACAATAGTAAGTATTATTGATACAGGTTTATTATTTTATTCAATTCAGCCTCTCTCATGTAGAATTATAGCGCTAAGATAAGTATAGAGGCAGATTTCTAAAATAAACCATTTCAATGTCCAGGGTGATTGTTTTCACTGCTAAGGGAAACTGCTTTCAGAAAAGATTTATTGTTAGCATTTTTGGCATAGGAGGTGCAATTGATTCTGTATATTCATGATGCTCTCTGATTTGAGTAGAGATGCCTATTTTTAAAAGATTTCTATTATGGGCAGACAGGTGGTATACTTTAGAAATGGTTAATCTACTATGAAATGGAATACTCTAAGCAATCCAGTTGTGGGAGGACTGTGATATTTGAAAAATCTTGGGAAATACAGTAGCTCTTTGCAAAACCTAGTGTACTAGGACACTTAGATTTGAGTTCTAGATTTAGTGATACTGAGCTAGCTACATGACTCCTAGGGGTTTAGGTTTTGTTCACGGAAATAAGAAGGAAATGGCACAAATAATCACAGGCTCATATTTTCTGTATCGTTAAATACTGCAACTGAAGAAATTTCCTCAAGCGACATCCTAAACCTCTGCAATATCAATATTAAACAAAAAGAAATAAATTATTTCTACCTTTAATTATTTGATTGGATCTCACATATATCCTATCAAGAGTATTTTCATCTGACCCTAAGTATCAGCTTGGTCCTAAAAGACTGTGTGCGAAATCTTAACTGAAAAACTACTTCTGTGCTTTAATTGCAACAAGGAAGAAAAACACACTGTATTTTTATAATACTGTTCTCATTATCTTGAACTTTGAAAATAAAATCATTCCGGTCTTTCTTGCAACCACCCCCAGGAAAAGAATCTATCATTCAGTCTTTACAGTAAATTTATTTTTTTGTTTATTCAGTATAATCAAGCACTGTTTAGCCAGAGAAATGGTGCCCCAAAGCTACTGCAGAACTATACAAAATCTTGGTTCATTAATGATCAAATAAAGAATGTGACCTTTCTGAGATCCTAAAAAAATTTTTTTACTAAAAATATGTTTTGGTTTCTTTGTTTTGTTTTATTTTCCTTTCTTTCTTTCTCTTTAATCCTTTTTTTTTACTTCTATTTAATGTAACAATGTTTTTCCTAGTGATGACTCTTCAAGGCAAGCAAAACCAAGATGGTTAGAACTTTTCTTTCCATGACATATCTTGTTGTCTGTACTCAAAAAAAGCTCAGTTTGGGTGGCCATTGTAGAGAGGCATTACATGCCATGTGGGTGGGCAAACCCAAAATCAAAGAGAAGCCTCAGACTTCTGTCCCCAGAATAGCCACAGGAAGCTCTTTGATCTCCAGCTTGTCCCTTCTGCCTCTACCTACTGCATTGAGCTCTTCTTCAGATTGGGTTTCTGAACAGCAGAGAAATTCCTATTGATTCTTTAGAATCTGTTATGGAAAATGTCATCTTATCAGTCATTCCTTAGGTTCCTTTCATTTACTCGAGTCTTCTGATACTTCTAAAGAACCTAAAAAGATTTTAGAAAGTTCCTATGAGGTTTCTATAATTTCAAATATGTATTTAAATATGCAGCCACTTAAAAAAACTAAACCACTGAATATCTGGCAATTGCTATTTGGAAAAAAAATACTTTGAAAGATGAACTATTTGGCTTTGAAAAAGTAGACCTATAAAATCAGGGGAGCGTGGGCAAGTGAGTAATGGAAACTATCTGATTCTCATGAGCTCAAGGCATCCTGTTGATACACTTGAATATTTTAATGTAGATCCTTTTAAAATCATTAAAATATCTTGTCTCGTTAATCACTTAAAGAATCTACCAGATTTGGTTTGATTGGGTTGGATTTTTAGTTATTATCTTTGGGAAGTTGATTCAAAGGTTTTAACAGATGTGAAGATAAATATAGAATTATTTGCACTTTCAGAGTGAATTTATGAATGAATTTCAAATTTAATAAAAACACTAACTTAAACAATACATAATGTATTCCCTCTCCTAGAAGAGTCTGTGGGTTGGCAAAGGAGGGCTGGCTTGTTAATTTTTCTACGAAGTTTTCAAGAATGTAGGCTGACCTGTGGTGGCGCAGTGGATGAAGCGTTGACCTGGAAATGCTGAGATCGCCGGTTCGAAACCCTGGGCTTGCCTGGTCAGGGCACATGTGGGAGTTGATGCTTCCAGCTCCTCCCCCCTTCTCTCTCTCTGTCTCTCTCCTCTCTCTCCCTTTCTGTCTCTCTCTCTCCTCTCTAAAAATGAATAAATAAAATAAAAATAAAAAATTTAAAAAAATTTAAAAAAACAACAAAAAATAAGAATGTAGGCTCCCTCCAGTTAATCAGTCTGCTGTTCCTAAGGTGTGACCACTGACTTCAAGGTCCAAGGGCATTTCAGGTGGTAGAATGGACAGAAAGGCAAAGAAGAAGAGGCCAAGGACATGTTCCAGGTATTTATAATGAAGCTTCTTGAAATCTACCAGATAATGAAATTTCATCTTCAGAATCTGGTAAATATCTTTTTTCCTTACAGGGTCATCTACCCTAAAATTATGGCCAAGGCAAAAAAAAAAGCATCCTTTTACTTTTTTATCTTACCCTCTACGGTCTTATCCAAGCTCAAACTTGGCCAGCGTATAGTCTTCATTGTTTGTTTTAACAAATTGTCAATTGAATTAATGTCAAATATTGGATTTAAGGCTTTCTTGAAAAAAATGATAGATCTGTCAGCAGTGGGACATGTGTTTTTATAACAACAATTAGCTGCAGTTGAAAACAGCTTCTCTTTTCTAAGGAGATCATCACACTGCAAGAAGTAAGGTTGCTATCACTCCTAGTGTCAACTCTTACCTGGATTCCTGGCCCCTGGAGGCATCTGTGAAAACTACAGTTATCCACACTTTTCTCAGGGCCAATGGCTACCCATTAACTTACACTTAAGGAAGGGCACTATATAGAGTCCTTGAGTTGATAAAAGCAATTTTAAACACTGAAGCTGGATATAATTTAGTCTTTTAACATACCAAAAAAGGTTTAATCTTAGCTTTTACTAAAGGATATTCAGATAGCTTTCAAGTTTTTACTACATATAACCTTCTATGTACTTTTATGTAGTAACTGTATACATATACTTATACATTTTATCTATACAGTTATCACACACTCAGAATTTACCTTGTATAATGAGTCACTAAATCCTATTAGTTAATCCATTTCAAGCATGTAGAAACATATAGTAGATGCTAAATGAAGTGTCTGAAACATAGTAGATGCTAAATGAAAGAAAATCTGAACGATCAGGTTTTAGAAATGGTAGAAACTAAGACTTTACTCAATGTCTGTGAAGAAATAATCATTTAATAATTTCCAAACTGTACATTTTTTCATAATTTAACATTTCTAAAATGGAGTCTCACAATCATAGTAGGAAGGAGGCATATTTAAAGTAGATGACCTTGTCTAAGTATGTGAGCATTTGATCATGATGTCAATAATGACCTCACTACAGTTAAATAATAAGTGTGGTTGGAACCACACATGTTTAGTTTAATTACATTTAGAACATTTTGATTTTACATAAATAGGTATTTATTTAAAAACGTGTATGCAAAAACACTCGAAAGCTGCAGCAATGCATATATTTTATATTAATGAAATTAATACTCGTCATTGAAGAAATGAAGGTAAATATCACATTTTGCTGAATGAGTATCAGTGGCTTAGAAGAAAATATATGACTAAAAGTATTCCATTAATTACACCCTTTATAGTCCAAAGAGTCAAGAACACTGAGAACTCTGAGTCAAAAAGTGATTTACAAAACAAAAAGGATTTAATTATACCTTAGTTAGTTGATTTATTTCACTTATATTTTTATGTGCAAGAGTAAAATATGACAGAAATATATTTGAAAATACATCTAAGGAGCTAATGTACTAAATATAAAACAATACCTAAATGAAAAGAAAGCATTATCTGTGTAATTAAATGGGTGTCAATGAAGTAAGTCATTAATACAAATGCTTTTCCCCAGTTGTGAAAAGAAGTTTTTACTCTTAGGCAGAAGAAATTAGATTAAGTAAATTCTAATACCAAGGGCCCTGACATTTTGCTTCCTAAGCAAGGGATATTTTAAACTAATCCTTGAGATTAGTTGTCAGAATGCCATTATGAGCCCAGATACTGGGTTGTTGATGTGAAAAGTTTGTCCTAAGAAAAAGTCACCCCCCTGGTACCCTAAAGGTGGTTGATGTAGGTACCATGCACATTCCCAGAAGTAGAAAAGTAAAGCCAATCCACCTGAGAACAAATTTCCAACATGTCCAATAAATATTCTTGGAAGCTTTGTAAAATGTCTCAAAAGAAATCTTAAGTAATAAAAAAGATTTTGTGTTTATTCTGCATGGCAATTTACATGTTTCTTTGTGACTAAACCTATAACTTAAATCTATGGCTGACACTTGTTTATTCAAAGACTAAGATTGAAAAATTATTCCAGATTCATGTTAACCTTGAAACCAAAGCTCTGTCTATAATGACATTGTCACTTGAAAGCCAACTTTAACTTCTACTAGATTTTATTTTTTATATTTTGTTCTAAAATTTTAAACTAATTTAAATCACTGGATATTGTATAACATGTTCTGGGTTGTTTTTTTTTTTTTTTGAAATGGCATTTAAAAAAAAAGAAACCTAGAGATAAACACAGAGAAGATATTTTAGAGAAGGATAAAACAAAAAATCTTTCTTAATGGAGTCAACTAACTCGAGACCAGTACTGTTTTCATCTCATGGTACACATAAACTAATTACCTTAGTCTGCAGCACACCAAAAAATATACTGTTCACAAAAATTAGGGGATATTTTATATATTTGTTGCTGATCTGACAAAAACAATAGGTATAATTTTGATTCATTCACACTGGATGGCTATTGTGTTGCTGTTGTCATTTCATTTTTTCATTTGACAACCTAAGGGAAAAGAGGCCAGTGCCCCTGACTACATAGCCAGGTATTTCATATTTTAAAAACTCTTGCGGTGCACTTGTTGAAAATCGCTGCTTTACAGCACTCTGGGATGATGAAAATTATCTATATCTGCACCGTCCAAAATGGTACCTGCTAGCCACTGAGCACTTGAAATGTGGCCAGTACAAGGAGAAACTGAATTTTAAATTTTATTTTATTTTAATAAATTTAAATTGAATAGTCTAATGTAACTAGTGGCTACTATCTTGGGCTCTTGGGCATTGCAGCTCTAGGCTGCAGAATATACGTACTCTAATAGCCAAAAGGCCACAGATTATTTGGTAATCATTAGAAAGGGAAAATAGTAAACCTGAAGCAACTCAGCTCTTCTAGGTCAGAATAAGCAGACACTGGATTAAGTGATATTACGAAATGGACAAACTGGTTGTTTACCTATGGATGTCTTTTGGTGGCAAACATTCTGCTAATGAATAATTCAATCTCACTGTTTATATGGGATAAACTACTGATCCACAAAAGTGATTATATTCACTTCTCACCTTCTCAAACAAAATGATAGTCACCGCAGACAGGTGTTTATGAGGTTACCACCACTGACACAGTAAATATAGACATGCCTCGTCCTGAGTCAGGCTTGGAGATGAATTTTCCGGAGGTACTCTTAGATCTTTGCTTACTGTTGTACAATTTTGGTTAACTTAAAAGAAATACAAAACACTTTTATAATCTGTACTTTATTACCTTTAAATATAGTAATTCATATCTATTTATTTGATTATACATTTTGCATGTTTAAAAATTATCTAAGCTCCTTGGCATAAAAATAAAGTTAAAAAAAAACCTATTACTTAGAAATAATCATTGTTAAATTTCAGTGACCTTAATTTCAGACATTTCTCTATTCATACATAAACATAGAGGTACAGACATCTAGAGTGGAACACCAAAACACCGGTATTAAAATGGAACTGTACTTGCTTTTTTTCATTTTTAAAATTATTGCATCCCATTTTATTGTAATTTAAAAGAAAAACTAAATGAATTGAAAATAAATGAATTGTTAAAGTTTTGATAATTGTTTCTCCATCAAAAAAGGCACCATGACCATAAATATCTTTCTAAACTAAATTTTAAAAGGGCATAAAAACTTAAAGGTGTTGTATTATTTTTTGACTAAGTATGTCAGTGGCAGGCAGTAGTAACTGCCTAATATAAGGATGTGGGTGTGAACATTCAAATTCATCCTCCTACGACCTACTTCCTATTTGTCCACATAGCTGAACACTTGTTACACAGTTTTGGTTTTTGTTTATTTGTTAGATTTTTTTTGCCTGTTATTATGTTGTGAAGGTTTATACCACTTACACTCTATTCTGTGACTATTTTGATTCCTAATGAGCTTCTCAAACTTCATATGTTCAACACCCAGGTCTCCAGGAGAAAACCCCCATAGTCTTATCCATTTTTGGTTAGTACCAATTTTTTTTATATATATATATATTTTTCATTTTTCCGAAGCTGGAAACGGGGAGGCAGTCAGACAGACTCCCACATGTGCCTGACCGGGATCCACCCGGCATGCCCACCAGGGGCAATGTTCTGCCCCTCTGGGGCGTCACTCTGTTGCATCCAGAGCCATTCTAGCACCTGAGGCAGAGGCCATAGAGCCATCCTCAGCGCCCGGGCCAACTTTGCTCCAATGGAGCCTCGGCTGCGGGAGGGGAAGAGAGAGATAGAGAGTAAGGAGAGGGGGAGGGGTGGAGAAGCAGATGGGTGCTTCTCCTGTGTGCCCTGGCCGGGAATTGAACCTGGGACTCCTGCACGCCAGGCCAACGCTCTACTGCTGAGCCAACCGGCCAGGGCTATATATATTTTTTTGACAGAGACAGAGAGAGAGTCAGAGAGAGAGACAGATAGGGACAGACTGATGGGAAAGGAGAGAGATGAGAAGCACCAATTCTTCATTGCAGCACCTTAGTTATTCATTGATTACTTTCTCATATGTGCCTTGATGGGGGGGGGGGGCTACAGCAGAGCGAGTGACCCTTTGCTCAAGCCAGCTACCATGAAGTCATGTCTACCATCCCACACTCAAGTCAGTGACCCTGCGCTTAAGCCGGATGAGCTGATGTTCAAACTGACGACCTTGGGGTTTTGAACCTGGGTCCTCCATGTCCCAGTCCAATGCTCTATCCACTGTGCCATTGCCTGGTCAGGCAATTTTTGGTTAGTATCAATTCTTATCTTCCAGTCGCTAGTTCATGACACTTTCTCACCCCACATTCAGAACCTGTCGGCTCTACCTTCTAAACATACCCAGAATCTGCCTATCTTCTAGCACCTTCACCACCACCACTCTGCTGCAAGTTTCCATCATTCTCACCTAAATCATTGCAACAGCTTCCTAATGGTCTTCCTGCTTCACCCTTGTGCCCTTCAGTCACTTCTCAAAACTACATCCGGAATGATCCTTTTATAAAAGTCGTCATGTCAACCCTTTGAGGGATACCCTTCAGAGTCCTACCAATGGCCTACAAGGCCCTGCAAAATCTTGCCCTATTATGCATCTCAGGTCATCTCGTATTAATTCATTCCAGGCACACGGGCCTCCTCTGATGTGCCTGGCAAGCTCCTGGCTCACGGTTCTGTGTTGATGTTTCCTCTGCCGGGAGTCACTCTGCTCTAAGATTTCTGCCTGGCTCCTTCCCTGTCATCACATCATGCAGGCTGGCAGGGCATGCTCGGATTCCAATAGTCTCGACATGTGCGTTTTGAGTTTACAATGCTCACTCCCATAAAAACTTTTAAAAACTGAGACGAGTGTTTATCGGCTTACGCTATTAGCATGGTACTCATGGACTACATGAGCAAACTAGTTTGGTTGTACGCAGCGGAAGAATACCAGTATGAGTGAGGGGGTTAGCATTCTTCAGCACACTTACCTACGCCATTTTGAACTGTTAAAAGTGTAAAAGTGCAAGTGTTCCATTTGTGTTGCTTTGTTTGGTGATATTTTGGCCCTTATCATGGCTCCTAAATGAAAGTCAGAGTCTTCAGATGGCAGTGCTTCAAAGAAGAGTCTTCAGATGGTAGTGTTCTGAAGAAGAAAGCCAACACGATGGAAGTGAAATTAGACATTATAAAGAGATCAGAAAAAGAAAAATCAACAATCAACATTGGCCATGAGCTGGGCCTTAACCACTCTACTTTAGCAACAATTATCAAGGATAAAGACTTCCTTGGCTTTGAGGAGTCAGTGGAGGCTGTAATAGAGAAGCTTGCTGATATGGGTAAACAGCTTAATTTGGAGGTGGAGGCTGAGGGTGTTACAGAGCTACTGGCATCACATGGAGAGGGCTATCAGCTGAGGATTTATTTTAGCAGGAGAAGAGCTGATTGAAGAGGAAGAAATAGAAACCCAGAACCCAAGAGATTTACTACCAAGGGTTTGGCAGAAGGTTTTTTTATGGTAGAGGATGGATTGGCAAAATTTCAGGCTGAGGACCCCAGCGATGACAGATTCAGTAAGGTCTACAGAGCTGTTATGGGTGCCAGATTTTGGAAGAGAAGTTACCAACCTTCCAAACTAGCCTGGAACAATTTTTAAGAAGGAAGAGAGGCCTACAACAGATCCTGTACCCTCTACATCAGCTGCTTCTTGTGATGAAGCACCTGTAGTACAGGTAGAATCATCTCCAGCATCTCCTGCATGTCCCTTAGACAATCCTGCTTCACCTGACCCAGTATCTCCAGCACCTTCTGCAGGTTCCCCTGCGTTGCAGCTTCCTCCTTCCAATAGCTCACTCTCTCCCACCTTGCAATGCCAGTGTGCAAGCCAACCAGAGAAATAACAGTAAGGAATTTTTTTTACACTCATATTTTGTCATTTTTTCTGTTACTACAGTACGGTGTACACTATAGTATATTTATGTCCTTTTCTTGTGGCTTAGTTGTGTCTTTGTGTTCTAGATTATGATTTCACAACTGTGTTAGGATAGGCAAGTGACTTAGGCTAGGGTGTGTTTTGACTTACAACAAAAATCGAGTTATGTCACTGTCATAGGAATGAAGCTGTGTTATAACCCAAAGACCCCCCGTATTTAGATGCCACCTTCTCAGTGGCCTCCCTTAGCCACCTTATTTAAATTAGCAACTCTCCCATCAAACTTTTTATTCACCTTCCCTGGCTTCTGTTTCTCCACAGCACATATCATACTCTAACATTTTATACATTTTATTTATTTATTTTGTTTTCTGTCTGCTCCCCACCCCCCCACCATTGGAATGTACACTTTACAAAGGCAGGGAGGGAAATAGAAATATATGTACTTTGTTCTTATGTTTATGTCAGTGCCTAGAAAAGTAGCTGTCAGATAGGTACTCAGTATTTGTTTAAAGGAAAAAAATGAGTAAATGATCTTTGTATTTTTTGTCATTATTTATCTCATTTCTGTTTATATATCTTCACTGACCAACTCTCTAACCATATTAAACTCTCTAACTACTGTTTCTATGTTCCTGAGCTCTTTATTGTGATTGATAATTGTATGGTTAAATTTTATATTTGTTTTCTATTGTCACATAACAAATCACCTAGAATGTAGTTGCTTATCACAGTACCACTTATTTGTTTGTTTGTTTGTTCATTTGTTTAAAGTGAGGAGGGGAGACAGTGAGACAGACTCCCACATGAGCCCTGACCAGGATCCACCCGGCAACCCCTGTCTGGGGCCAATGTTTGAATCAACCAAGCTATCCTCAGCACCCAGGGCTGGTACTTAGACCAATCAAACCACTGGCTGTGGGAAGGGAATAGGGAGATAAGAAAGAGAGGGAGGAGAAGAGAAGCAGATGATTGCTTCTCTTGTGTGCCCTGACCAGGAATCAAACCTAGGAAGTCCATATGCCTGGCCGATGCTCTATTCACTGAGCCAGCAGGCCAGGGCCATCACAACGGCATTTAAACAGGTCAGAATACTGGCACAGCATGACTGGTGTCTGTGCCCAGGGTATCACAGGCTAGAATAAAGGTATTGGACAGGCTGAATTCTCATCTGGTAGCTCTTGAGAAAAAAAATCTGCTTCCAAGGAATCCTAATCATTGGCAGAATTCAGACATATACAGCTACAGGACTTGGATCCCTGTTTATTTGGTGAATGTTAGCCCAGGCTGCTCACAGCAACTGCAGGCCACACGGCCCCTCCATCTTCAAGTCAGTAACATTGCAACTAACTTTCTCATGCTACAAAACTCTGACTTTTTATTCTGCAACTACTTTGAAAAAAATGCTCTGTTTTTAAAGGTTTGTGTGATTAGATTGGCCCACCTGGATAATCTCCCTGTCTTGAGATAAACTGATCTGGAACTTTAATTATGTCTACAGAAACTCTTCCTGGCACTACCTAGATTGAGGTATATTTGAGCAGCTGGGAGCAGGTGTGTATATAGCCAAGGCTGGGAAGCTGAGGGTGCCATCTTAGAATTCTGCCTGCCACAGGTTTCAGCAATAAGATTCATTTCCTCTCAAAAGAACAGGTCAGAAGATCTGTATTCTCGAATTGCTGCAAACTTGGAGAACTTGTCTCATAACTAGGTAAACAATTATTGATTTTCATTTATCCTACCAGAAAGCTCTAGACCTTGCATTTCTGTTTCCTGCTTTTAGGGCTAGTTTGCTCTTTTTGCTGCTAATTTTCTAACCATCTTCTGATTTGTAGAATGTAATCATCAAGCGTTCATTGGGCTTTCTTTTAAAAAGGCGTTATAAAGACCATATTCCCTTAGTTTTTAACATGTCTGAAAATGCTTGCTCATTGAATGGGAAAATGGCTGGACATAATAGTATTTCCTTTAAGACTTGGTCCACATGGTCTGTTCTCTTCTGATACTGACCACTGCTGGGAAGATGTTAGAGACCAGCCTGGTCTCTCCTTTTTGTTGGTCATTTGCTTTTTCCACTTTCATGATTGAAAGAAATCTTTATCTTTGAGGCTCAATAACTTAGCCAGAATACATCTTATACTGTCATTTTTTAATACAGACTTATAAGAAAGTCAGCTCTTTTATTAAAGAATTTTTATATCATTTCTTCAACTACATATTATTTTAGAGGTTTTCTACTTAAAGAGCACCAATTATCAGTCAGAAGATATTTTTCTTTTTTCTTTTTTTTTTTTTTTCAAGACTTCAAGCTTCTTTTTAGGTCATTAACTGATTTTTTTTTCTGTATTCTCTTCCTTTCCTCAAATTCAAAATGAAGCCCTAAAGACTGTTGTGCTCTGGGGATAGTTCTCTGTCTCTGTTGATATGTAGCAGTTGTACATATGATACAATATACATATAGTACAAAGGTACAGTGGTAAGTATGGGTTTCTGCACTAGGTGTTTTTTATTGGTTTTCCTTTTTGTCCCTGAGTTCGTTTCTCTTCAAGTTGTAGAATTAAACCCTGGTCAAGTATCTCAGTTGGTCAGAGTGTCATCTGATATGCTCAAGTTGTGGGTTCCCGAATTAAGGCACATACAGGAGTTAACCAATGAATGCATAAATAAATGGAACAACAAATAGATGTGTTTCTCTGTCATCCTTCTCTCTATATGAAATTAATAAATAAAAATTTTTAAAGTGGTAAAACATAAAGAAAAATTCTCTGAATTTTACAGTTTTCTGATATCATATTCAGGGATGGCCCGTGGATGTTTTTTGAAATTGTACTAAGTCAAGTGAGAACATTCTGTTTTTTTTTCTTTCTATTACATTTGGAAAATGATATTAAATTGTACCCTCCCCTTATTTGATTTCTGCTGGGGATATTTTTTTCTAACTTTATGTTTTGTTTGTCGATTTGTTTAAATTTTAAATTTGTTTGTTATATTTTTGTTATGATGTATAAAGCATGAAGGTCAATCAGAATATAATTGTACAACTCACTAAATTATTACAATATGAATAATTTTTCTAAGAAACATGATTTTACGTAATAAGAAGTATTCCTCCCATTTGTTTAGATTTCACAATGGCTTGCCCTGGCCTGCTTTAAGCATTATTATGACTGAAATAATAGAATATGTACATTTTTATTCTTTCAGACAACATAACATTTTTTACAACTTCACAAAACATATTTATGACATTCATCCTGTTGCTGTATTTATTTATAGTTTATTTTATTCTATATAGTATTCTATAGTTTGAATATTCCACAATTTAGCCATTCTACTATTATGCACAATGGGATTGTTTACAGTTTCTGCCCATCATAAATAACATAGCTGTGGAGATTACTGGACATGGTCCTCTGTGCAGGCTTTCACACAATTTTTTTTTGTGTGTGTGAAAACTCCAATTAAGAGTGAAATGAGTCTAATGATATGACATGTTCAACTTTGTAGACAATGCCAAATGGTTTTCTAATGTGATTGTACCAATTCCAAATGGTTTTCTAATGTGATTATACCCACAATGTCTGAGAATTGCTATCACTTCCAATGCTTGCCAACACTTAGAATTGCCCATCATTTTATATCTAGCCATTTGGTGAGCCTATAGTAAACCAATTTGCAGGTTTACTTTTCATTTTCTTGATTACCAATGAGGTTGGACATTATTCTAAATTATCTGTTGTCATCTTGGTATCACAGCCAAGATATTTTCTGTATCACAGAAGAGAAGACAGAGTGTTGCATTTCTTAGAACTTTCTGTCTTTTTGATTCTGGATTGAATTCGGAGAGATGGAAGAAGAAAGAAAAGGTCATATCAGAGGGTGCAGTAGCCACATGAACCGGCAGACATGAGATTGTCAGCAGCATCGTGATGGGCTGTTGAGCACCACTTGCTTTACTGATGTAGACAAAGAGATGGTGGGAGCTTCTATGAGCTTTGCACCCCTGCTCTTTAAATGTGTGTAGAAGTTACTAATTTTCTGTACTAAAGTCTTTTATATTCAGTAGACATAATATCGCTTCTGTTTTTCTACCCAGAGCCTTGATGGTATTAATACTCTTTTACATACATGTTGGCCCTTGAGATTCTTTTGTGAGGTGCTATTCAAGTCTATTGCCTTTTTCCCCTTCTGGGCAGTCTACTCTGTCTTTTTCGTATTGATTGGCAGTAGTCTTTTATATCATTTTAGAGTTCAGTTGTAGTTGATGTAAACAGTTCTCTCACTTTGTAGCCTGTTTTTCCTCTCTCAAATTGTGTCTTATGATAAAAAGTATTTAATTTTCAAGTATTCAGTTTAATAAATTATGATTATTATATTTGTTTATTTTAAAAACTATTTTATACCAATAATCGTGAAGAGAGTCTATGTTATTTTTTTAATTTATATTTAAATTTTAAAATCTATCTGGAAACATATTTTTCAATAAGACATAAGGTAAAGGTTATCCCCCCTCAAAAGAGCTATCTGACTGATTCAACACTTTATTGAATAGATCATTCCTTCTCTTATTCCTCTGAAGTACTCACTTTTATATAAACCAATATGTCTATATCCATATGAATCTTTCTCAGGGTTATTTGTTGTTGCTTTGATCTCCATGTCTATTCTTTAACTAACCCAACATTCTCTTAATTATTTACCTTTATAACATGCTTGATATTTATTAAAGTAAACCTTCCTACTCTTTCTTCTTCTTCAAGATTATTTTAACTATGTGGTCTTTTACATTTTCATGTAAATTTTAGAATAAGATTGTCAACTTCCATCTGAAAAACTGTGAATGTATTTGATGTTTTTGTTCTATTTTGAATTGGTTTTGTTTCTTTTGTGTGTGGGCGGGAGTGAGGATGCTATGTTAAATCTATACTACTTGCTGCACAAATATATTTTTACCCTTTCAATTTTAATTTCTAAAGTCACCCTAAAGGTAAAATATAAAAGATTTAAATTGTTACACAATTATGTAAGACCTAAAATTGACTTGTTCTTGCCTTGATTTCTAGCCATAACATTGACCACAGGCCACACTCACCCCTCATATGGCATTTTGAACACATTATATGTCAAGAATAGAGCTTGGAAACTACAAGAGGACCCCATCCTTTTCAGGAGTCCCCAAACTATGGCCCGCGGGCCGCATGTGGCTTCCTGAGGCCATTTATCCAGCCCCCCGCCACACTCCCGGAAGGGGCACCTCTTTCATTGGTGGTCAGTGAGAGGAGCACTGTATGTGGCGGCCCTCCAACGGTCTGAGGGACAGTGAACTGGCCCCCTGTGTAAAAATTTTGGGGACCTCTGCTTTTCCCACTTTTATCTTGAATAAGCAACACTTAGGGGAAAATGCATCTACTTTAGAAATTATATATAATATATGTACATATGTATGTATATATTTAGAGATTTGGCAATTCAGCCTGATATCATTAATTTACACAATTTTTCTGTGTCAATTGTTTTGAGAATTCTAAAGGACACAGGATATACTTTAGAGCAGCATTAAGAATAGACAAGGGATCCTGTACGGAAGTGGCTCTGCCATGGTGTCCCCGTGATCTCACACACCTGCGTGTAAGCCCTGGGGCCAACCTCGGCCATAGTCTAATCCGCGTCCTGGTTAGGAGCCCTATGACTCCTTGTGGAGCAAGGATTGGTAAACTTCTTATAGGAGAGTCACGAGGCTGTTTCTCATCCCAGTGTTGTGGAATACAGCTGCAAAGCTGATTCCCATTCACCTCCCCGATACCATTTGAGCTCAAGATTTTCCACCATCATCCCTTAGAGTATAGCTGCACTCTTTCATGTAAATGTATAAAACTGGATAAGGGTCGTGCTGCTCCTTAAGGCAGAGTGATCCTTCACCTGCGCCATCTGTCATCTGAAACTTCTGATGAGGTTAAAGACTGGCAATCTGGCCCCATGCTAATCTTACTTTACTTTTGCATCCGAGCAACCTAACAATTGTAGTGGTCAGGATTGTGATCCTGTTACCACCATGCTTTGGGAATGCTTGCCCGCCTCATCAATTCTTCTTAAAGTATCAGCTGGTTAGCAAATCCTGAGGCAAATTCTGCCACCTGCCAAAAAAAAAACTAAAACAAACAAACAAAAAAAACCAACTTACAAATATGCTGTTAAAGACTGAAACTCATAATAAATTAAAAATAAGAACCTATGATCTCCCTCTTGAAACAGAATTAACAAAATAAAACTGCAATAAAAAATATGGTGTTCTCTGTGTATCAAGTTCACTTGTAGGGAGAATCATGCTTTATACCTTCTTCACTCCATGGCTTCTGCTGCACAGACATGTGATCTGTGTCAAGCTCTTTCCTGGATCAGGGCATTCAGCAGGCTGTGTCCCCTCTGCCTGCTCACCTTCCTGGCTCTCGCCCAGCAATCACATACTCACACACCACACGGTTAATCCTTTTTCACTCTTCAGTCCTCAGTTTAAATGTTATTGACCAGAAAACTATTCTCTCAACCACTAATCAATATCATGATCAATTGTTTAATGGTATTCTATGCGTTTCCTTCATCATATTTACCACAACTTATAATTAAAAATAAAAGAGCGATCTAGAAAAATAGAAATAAAGTGCATAGTTATTCATGTTTATTTCCCTACTAGAATGTGAGGTTCATTTTTTACTTGTTTGTTTTTTGTCACCACTCTATTTCTACCAACTCCTTCAGTCCATGGCATATACAAGAGCTTAAGAGATATTTGTGGAATACGGAAAAATGATAATATGCTAAGCTAGAAAAGCGAGCTACTATCTTTCAACTTATTGGGTGTTAGTTCTTGAGTGCTATGTTTCTCCCACTTTTCCTTTTCCTGCTGTATTTATGTAAGGACTTAAAATTCCAAACATATTTGATAAAAAGCATGTGGTAGGGATCAAGCTGGGGGTTTGGTGGAGAAAAGTGATGTCATTGCAAGGACACAGGTAGGATGGAAGAACACTGGTGATGTCACATTGCAACTCTAGAAGCAGCGTTCCCACATGAAAATCATGCAGGTGGAGCAGATGCAGGAAAAAAATGTGAAAATATTTTAAATGGGGAGAAGTATGTGTTTTTTTTAAATATAATTTCTTCTTTAGTTTCACATCAAAGTAACAAGCTAAGGAATTATAAGATGTTCCTATGTCTGTCTCTCAGATCAGATTTAGACAATGTTTTTGGGATTTGGCTCTGTTGATATTAAGAGGCAATTTACCTAAGTAATCATGATAATCACCTAACTGATATAAAATTGTCCATATGAACCAAATAAACAGATCAAATCACCAACATTAGTTTTCTGCCTATGTCATGTTATATAAGGATGAGGCTTTAAATAACCACACATGATGATAATGCAAAATTATTGCAGAACAAGTAAAAAGGGCCAATATTCTCAAGATTTGGAGGAATACCAATGTTTACTAAACCAGATGAAAATTTTAGGAATTTTCCATGCTAATTAAGTAAAATCCCAAACCAGTAGCAGAAATCATTGCAAAAACAGGTATAAATGAAAAGGTCACATATAATAGAATATAGATGTGACAGATATAAATGGAGTGGAGAAATATTTGTTTAAAAAACTAAGTAACTAAAAAACTAAGTAACAATGAAAGTTAGTAGGTAGAAGACAAACTTGAAAATCTTCCCCAGGTTGTAGAAGAAAAGACAAATGAAAAGTAATAAGATATAACATAGAGAAGAGATATAGGCGAGTGAACTCAAATATTACAGCTATTACTATAGAAGATACCAAACTATTTTTTAAATTATTTATTTATTTATTCATTTTAGAGAGGAGAAGGAGAGACAGAGAGAGAGAGAGAGAGAGAGAGGAGAGACAGAGAGAGAGAAGGGAGGGAGGAGCTGGAAGCATCAACTCCCATATGTGCCTTGACCAGGCAAGCCCAGGGTTTCAAACCGGCAACCTCAGCATTTCCAGGTCAACCCTTTATCCACTGCGCCACCACAGGTCAGGCCACCAAACTATTTTTTAGAAAATAATACAACATCGATCCTGAAAATTTCTAAAAACGTTCTTCTCTCAGAAAGATAATATAATTTTTCAAAGGAAAAATATTATCTTGAGACACATGCAAAAGCAGGAAAAAATATATGGCACATAAACTTCATCATAAAAATTACAATCAGTATTTTTATTAAAGCATTAAAACAGACAATAATAGACTTGTGTAGCATATTCCAGAGGTCTCTGGAGAAAAATAAAAGATTGTGGATCTAAGTAAACTTATGTAACAGGATCTCAAACTGGAGGAATTTATTAATATGTGTGTATTAAACATTCCTTTTTTTAAAAATCTACTCTATTTTTGCTCCTCTACCTAGAAAATTTATATTAATATTCTCCATTACTCATAGAAAAACCATTCTATAACCAGGCTAAATAAAAACGTTTTAAAATACCCTGGGTATCATTAGGTAGAATTAAGGAAATGGAAGCAGCCCAGTGTAAGCAAAATAAAAAACAAGAATAGAAAATGGAAAATCATTTTAGAAGTTACAATAACATTGTGGAGTGCTTGTGTACATCTTTACAGAAACATCATTTTAAACTGTGTTCTGAACAATTCCAGAGAAGATTTCCTAAAAAGTATCTTGATAATTTCTTTGTGAAATTAATTATTGACAGTCTGTGTAAGAGTTTAAACAAATAAATTGTAGAAAATAATTAAAGGATGAAAGAATGAAGCAGCTGTTCTGCAAGTAGCATAAAGCCCCAAACAAACAGAATAGAATGTTACTTCTGATTTGGGGCACCATATTACAGCCGTATGCCCCTTTTAATCTACTTAATAATATAGGCACTTTATTATGTTTTAAAATTAAGTCATGTCAGTTTAATGCCCTAAAGCATTAGGCATTTTTCCTGGACAAAAAATTAGATATTGTAGGAGAACAACATGATCTCACCATCCAACAAAGCAGCTATAATCAATTTGTTATAATCCTATCCAATAATTTTTCACATATTATTTAACTTGCTTGCAATCATTGTGTCACTTTTAACATTAAATATGAATACATTTTTATGTCACAACATAGTCTTCATAATTATGTTAATAGTTACATAGTGTTTTATTGAGTAGATGTGTCAATTTTCTCATCCATTTGTCTTTATTTTAATATACAAGTAGCTTTTTATTTTTGGCAACAATACAAAAGAAATCATTCACATCATTTTTATTTTCTTATTTCTCAAAATTTTTTTCATGAGTCTTACTACACTATTAAAACATATTAATTATGAGTCTTGATTTATATTGCCCTACTAAACAAAAGCATGGTCTTGCCAACAGGCACATATGAGAGTACCAATTTTTTTCATGTTTATGACTTATTCAATTTTAATATTTTTTTAATTTGAAATATGATGTACATATTATTTTTAAAATATCTTTGATATGCAAATTATCTATGTATTTGTTTATTAAGTATATTAAATACCTAAATCTAAAGCTAAGAGAGAATTAATCAAATAATATAATCTGAAATGTAGCATTGACTAGGTGAAAGCAGAGATGACCTACATATTAGAGTTTGGAAATCTGGTAACTGCTGTTAAGATGGTAAAACCTTTGTTCAAAACTTTGCCTACTGTATTGTGGAAGTCAGATCAGGTGCCAACCAAGACTGTAGACTTATGCAAGTAAATGGAAGAGAGCAAAATTTTGTATGCTTATCAATAGTTTCAATAAAAAATTTCTGCACTAAATTCATGTTGTAGTGAACTAGTTTGTAAGTAGAGACAAAGGTAATACAATTTTATTAAGAAAAATACTGCCTGTGGTCAATAGTCTAAATAAACTAAGAACCCAGGAATTTGAAATCTTTCATAAAAAAAGCCAATTACACCTATATCTAAATTAAAGCTGTTAAACAAGCTACCATACAAACTTTGTGATGCTGCAGATAAAAACAAGATTAGGGTGGTTGTCTTACTATTCTCATCCATTATTTCAAAGACAGTGGGGTAAGAGGGAGAGAAGAGAAGCCAGAAATGAAAATACATGGTTTGTGTGTGAATAAAAGATTTCACAGTGGTTATCCCTGTCATTTTTTCTTTAATTTTATTTAGAAAATTAAATTTAACAAGATGACATTAATTAATAAGAGTACATAGGATTCAGATAAACATTTCTATGGTATTTGAACTGTTGATTATGTTGTAGACCCATCACTCAAATTCAAATCATTTTTTATCACTGTATATTTGTCTCTTTTTACACCCTTCAGGGTCATTCTTTCCTTGTCTTGAAGATAACACAAGTTCAAAGCCAAATTAGCTCTACGATCTTGTCCTGTAGAATCCAAAATGTCTGACCGCCTTCCTTCATTTTTTACTGTCTCTTTCTGTTTCAGTTCAAATTGGCAGTTTCCTGCTGGGGTGGCTGATTGAGTTCTGGTTCAGGTATATATATATACTAGAAAGCCCGGCGGTCATACGAAATGACCGCTGTTCTAGATATTATAAATTGTAATTAAAATGATTTGTACAAAGGTGTCTGCTAATTCAAACTGAATTACCCAGGGCAGGTGGCGAGGACTCCCCTTTGCTTAGTGCCCCTCGGGGTTTCCCCCTTCTACTTGCTTAATTGCTTAAAGTAGAGTGCAATGAAGGAAACCACTGGCGGTACATTTCTTAAGAGACATGCTAGCTCAATAAATAAAGGTGATTTAAATAATAAAATGTTAATTCACATATCAAAGATCTCTTTGTACACAACATTTCTTATGTAGATCTTGCCATCATTTTTAAGCTCACCTTGCAGAGGACCATCAATTATTTTTAATTTTACCTCCGTTCTTTCACGAATTCTTGAACAGGCAACATAAAGTTGACCGTGTTCAAATGCAGGCTCAGGTAAAAAAATGCCAACATGCGAAAGATGCATTTGCTCTGCGACTGAAGCAAGCCTTGTCTTTCTCTGCTCAGTGGTTTCTTTTTGTTGAGAAAGCCATTTTTGTGCAGCGTTAGCTCCTTTTCTCTCCTCTTCAGTGCTGTATTTTCTAGGAGGCATTCTTAAAAGAAATTATGTTAAGACGTAGTTTTTATGTAAAACAGATGATTGCCAATGCAAACAAATGTTCACCTTCCCCCTGACAAGCTCAATTTGCGTTCAGCCGTGGCAACTTCACCCCATTGGCTAGTACAGTTATGCAAGCAACCAATAAGCTATCGGCAACAAACAGACGCTTAAGCCGCATATAATAAAGATACTAATATACTTATCAAATTGATGCTTCACCAGATCTTCTGTATTCTCTCCTGAACAGGAATTATTTTTTGCAATATGGGCAGCTTGATTAGTTTTCAAATTTTAGTTCTACTTTTGCTTAACAATTTTATCTTCAAGTCATTTTTCTCTTCTTGCATTTTACCATAAACAGTCAGAAGCCAAGATTCACCTTCAACATTTTGCTTAGAAAATGTCCTCAACCATTATTCAATTTCATCCCTCATAGATTCCACCTTCCACAGAACTCTAGAACACATACACAGTGAGAGAAGTCCTTTGTCATATTACAAGAATCTCTTTTCCTCTAGCTTCCAAGAATGTGTTCCTCTTTTCCATCGGAGATCTCATTAAAATGGCCTTTTCTGTCTGTATTGCTCTAAACGTTCTGTTTGGGAGTACTGGGTATTCTCTAAGAGCAAGGCTTTCCTCTTATCTTTCTGAGCTCTCACCAGAACTGCCTTTCAAGGCCTGTCCATGGCAATGCAGGTTTTTTCTAGCACACAACTCAAAACTCTTCCAACCTCTACTCATTATCCAGTTCCAAAACTGCTTCTACCTACTTTTTAAATTAATTAATTTATTTATTTAGACAATTAAATTTAACAGGGTGACATTGGTCAATCAGAGTACATAGATTTAGAGAAAACATCTCCACATCATTTAAACAGTTGATTATGCTGTACACCCATCACCCAAAGTCAAATCATCTTCTGTCACCCTATATTTTGTTTCTCTTTAAGCCCCTTCCCTTCCCCTAACCACACTCCCTCTCTTCTCTTCCCCTCACCCTGGTAACCACTGCACTTTTATCTATGCCCATGAATCTCAATTTTGTGTCCCACCTATGTATGGAATTGTACAGTTCTTGACATTTTCTGATTTACTTATTTCACTCAGTATAATGTTGTCAAGTTCCATCCATGTTGTCGTAAATGATCCTGTGTCATCATTTCTTATGGCTGAGTAGTATTCCATTGTATATATGTACCATATTTTCTTTATCCAATCCTCTATTGAAGGGCATTTTGGCTGTTTCCATGTCTTGGACAATGCTGCGATGAACATGGGAGTGCATGTGTCTTTATGTACCCATGTTTTCAAGTTTTATGGGTTACACTCAGTAGATAGATTGCTGGGTCATATGGTAGTTCTATTCTTAATTTTTTGAGGAACCACTATACGATCTTCCATAATGATTGTACTAATTTACATTGCCACCACTTTTTAGAAATAATCTCTGCCTCTCTAATGACTCATCGAAAGGCATTAATCCCACTCACTAGGAGTCAAACCTTATGAACTCATCTAATTTTAATTATCACCTAAAAGCCCCACCTCCTTGGGGCTGGGTTTCACCAAATGAATTTGGAAGAGATGCAAACATTCAATTCATCATATCCCTACATGGAATGGGCCAGAAAAATTCTGAATTCTTTTGAATAACATATAATATTATCCTGTCTTTGCCTACCTTATCAGTTTCACCCATCACTGCTATCTCTTCGGTCCCCATTTCCCTACACAAGCACAAGACACCTTTTATTTCTTGGTGTGTCTTGCTTAAATAAAAGTTCATCTATTGTTAGAGGTAGATTACTGCGATTGTCAATTCCTTTCTCTTTTTTCACTGATTAAATTTTTATTCATATTGACATCTGTAGTAGTATCTCACAGTGCCATAACTGGATAAATAAAATTTTGTAAGATTTTATTGAAACAAATCACCAGAGAAATGTACCTCCTTCCAGTGTTATATGATAGTAGAGGGGCACCTTAGTCTAAGTGGGACTGTTTTATGATCTTTTCTCTATTAAGTGAAGACTAAATACATCATTTCATTTTGGTAATTTATGTTCATCCATGGAAAGAATAAGAAAAATACATGTACCCCCTTTGTCTCTCTCACTCACACACACACACACACACACACACACACACACATAATACTTTACACCCATTATTACATGAAACATGTTAGTTGAATGTTAACCACATGCCCAAAATTCCACTACTGACAAATTATTTAAAAATCACTTGAAATAAAACCTGGTAAATAACTGACATATTGTTTCTTGTCCAGAGATCCAATTTTTCCCATATTTTTGTTCTTCCTCGGTATTTTCAAGACAGCATGTAAGGACCTCAGAAAGCCTCCTTCCCTCAGGGTAAGAATAAAATGTTCTTATGAACAAGTAAACAGCACAATATAAAAGGCTCAGAATTACAAATTTTATCTCTTGCCAATATAGATCTATTTTCTGTCTTTAAATGACACTGTCCGTTTTACAGAATAGCAGCCAAATGCGATCATGTTCAGAAAGCAGCTGGCTAAAGAGCATTTGGAATGCTAAACAAATAATAAACAAAAATGTAAATGAAACTGGGCACTCTGCCTACAAAACAGAATCTGTGTGCAAATAATATATTCATGCCTAATTTTAGACTCTTTGAGAGGCCATTCACCTGTGTTTCTCTCCACGCGTACAGCCAAAGAGAAAATGGCTGAGTTTCCTATCAGTACACAGTGGGAAGGTATAAGATTCAAAAATCACAAATCTACTCTAGAAAAGCCTGAACAAAAGAATAAAAAGCCAGCCAACCTTCATCCCTAATTGGATATGTTGACATGCCAACATAGAAATAGCCACCATCACCTAACAACAAATCTCAAGAATCCTTTCATTGATATCTTAGTTCTGTCACTGAGAAATTTGCTAGAAAATTAATGAAATTCTGAACTATTTATAATTGAGCTCCAAATTTTATTGTTCCTTTTTGATTCTTTAAAGGCTGTATTTTTGAAGTAGTATGAAAAACCTCAAAGGCTAGACTTGGTATTAAATGACATGTATCTTTTTTCAGGTTCTGTGATTGGACAAAATACTTCCTTCTTCTCCCATCTTTAATATAAAGCAAAACATTTCACAAAGTCACAAGTATAAAATGCTGTAAATATTAGGTGCTATTATTGTCAGAGTAAGCAAGGAAGAGGAAGTGCTCTCCAGACAGTATAATGTTCAGTCAGGTTGCAGATCCTAAGTGTGGCAGGAGGAAGTAGCCAGGCCACTCCTGGGAAACAAGTCCTTCATCTCTCTGGTTAGTCCAATAACCTTCTCAAGTCTTTTCAATGATTCCTAGAACTATTATTTCAGAATAACGATCACTTTCTTAGGTTTTGATGGCTTCTCCAACTTATTTCTTCACAGGCAGCTAATTCATTGCCACAATCTTCATCTGAAAATTAGGAAAAACAGCCTTCTACCTGATTTGAGCTCTTGTGACCTCAGTTCCTCTCCATTTCAGCCTATCGTGTCCAAATTTTTCACATATAGTTTTCATGTATCTACTGAAAACTCCATGAAAGTTCACTACAAGAAGCTTACTGTTCTAGATCCATTCACTACCAGAATTTCAAAATCCTTTACTATCTATACCCATTCAAACATTTTAAATTTATTTTCCGTTAAATTCTGGTCAGGGCAATCCCTTTCATTTCTGAAGACTATTCTCAACCACATCCACTTCTCCAAGGCTCAGTCTGTCTCACCCTGAAAATTCTTTGGTCCCTTCCTGCATCTTCATCCTTCTTCCACTCGTCAAGGGCAGGTGGTTTTAAAATCTCTGCCAACTGTTACAGTTTACTTGCTCTTGTGAGTTTATTTAGCCCTTTCTAGTTCTATCATGCCACTTAACACTTTATTATATTGTGTCACATAGTTGATGCCTTAAAATGCAACCTCTAGGTTGTATTAACTGATAGTGAATCTGGAAAGTAACTTAGAGGTCTGAAAAAAAAAAAAAAAGGGCACTCCAACTTCATATTAAAATTCACTGACTTGCCCACAATCTCCCTTAACAAAACCCATTAGATTTAGACCATACTTCAAAAATTTCAGTGAATATCAGTGAAGAGTAAGAAACTGTGGAATCAAATTTGTAATCTTAAGTCACAACTGTAAAGGAAACAATCCTTCTTTAGAAAAATGAATTGTCTCTTGAGTTTCACGAAAGGATGTGCAGTGACTTTCCTCTGAGGGTTAAGATATGATTGAAATGTATTCATGATCCATAAGGGCTGCTCTAAAATCAGAAATGTGGCCTTCTAAAATTGCAACCTTCATCTGTTTCAGTGTAAACTCTGAGGTATGTGCACGGTAAGCACTATTTATTTTTAGTATCTAGATTTTACAAGGACTAGAAAAAAGTCACACCACACCTAGAAAGGGTGTGAACATAGAATGCAATACTCCTGCAACATGTGTCTTGACAGTATTTTTTATCAAAAGTTGTTTCTGTCACTACACTACTACCCCTCTCATATACACTATCATAAGCCACCGTATATTTTAATGTTACTTGGTTACTGAAATACAGAAGTTATGTAAAGCCAAGTTACTATTTAGAGTTCATATTAACTATATGTTTAAAAATAAAGCAGTCACTTTAACTATGCCTTTTCTGTTAATGAGAAAGACATGTTGTTTTAAAGTTTCAGGTAATTGTGTCTTTTGGAAATAAGTATGACCTCATCTACTCTCAGAGAAATTATTCTTCTAAATGCCTTGATTTGAGGGACTATGTTTATTATTAATATTTGACTATTAATAACCTATGAAGTAAAATAATACTGTTCTTAATAAAAATGAATCCATTCCATGAATATGCAAGAACACTATTTATGCACAGTATTTACCAACTCTTTCTAAAATAGTCTTAGTCCTGGCTTTTATGGAGAAATGTAGGAAAAGGCTGAGGAGTAGAGCCTTCAGCTACTGAAAAGTGTGTCACACTGTTCCTTCTGACAGGTTCCAGTTTTACAGCTCTAATTTGATCTATTTTAAAGGTCTGTGGCATAGTGTCAGACTAAAAAGATTTATTATGCAACTGAAACATTGCATGCCTTATGCCTTTAAACATGGGGGATTCTTTTCTTAGATAAAACAACCCGAGCAGCATTTGGAGGAGTAGAACAGCTTGGGCTAGAGCACGGGATATGGGAAGGTTTGCTAAAGTGAAGCTGAAAGTGTTGGGGGAAGGAAAAGAGCAGATGGCAGGGCAGATAGAGGAGGAGCTCAGAGGATGCTTTCTCCCTGCAGCCCCCCACCCCCCATTTCCTGGCAAGAAGCTCCACTGGTGAACCCTGAAGTTTAATCAAGTCCTGAAACAAATGGAACAGTGAGCAGTCCACTGGATTAGAGTTTCCTCAGTTATTGCCTCCTACAAAGAACTTCTGTTACCATTAAGGAAAGAAAAGCACATTTATATCCATCAACTTCCATTACTCAGACTTCCCTGTGTTACATCGATTGACTACATATTTATAGATTAAATATGATGAGTGCCAATATCAGTAAGTGACTGCAAAGTTTAAATAACAGCAGCAGTGTGAGATAAGGTAACACTAACTCGATCTGCTCCCCTGTCCATGCCAAGAACCTCACAGTAATTACCATTTTACAATCCCTGCACCTGGGTTCTGGGTTAAATTTCAGGTGGACTTTTATATAAATTTCACTTTAATTTAATACCGAAACCATGAAATGAAGTCACCCTCAATGTATTATGTCAACGCAGGCCAGTTAGAAGCTTTGAAACGATACTTACAGTTATATATGTTATCAAAAGAAGTTTAGAGCTATTATATTTCCCTGTTTATTCTTCAGTTAGTCATATAAAATTTTAATGTTCACATAATTTTCCCAAAGGAAACTTCAATTTCTCTAAATGGCATGATGATAGTCACGGCATCATTTAAAAACAGTAGTAGTCATGGCTGTGACTTATGAATTTGGGCGAGCCGTATGATATATGTGACATTAATTGAGCTGGATGAAATCCAGAATGCTCATCTTTCCATCTCTAGACAAAAGTTCTGAATTCTGACCTGCCAGACACGTTATTTATTAGGACATTAGAAGCTTCATGCTCTGAAATGCTCAGAAGTCTGTCAGCACTTTCTGCTTGAATATCCCTTTCAACTTTTCCTCCCTCCTATACTCTTGTTTCTTTGTCTTTCTCTCTCTTACACAGACAGTCACAAACACGGTTTATGGCTTGGTTTGCAAAGTGTTTGTTTTTGTAAATTTGAATGTTCAAGGGAGTTTGGGGACTTTTGGCTATGTTTATTTTTATTTGTTTTTTAAAAGTTTCAATAAACAAGCTTCCCACCAATACTTTGCCTCTTCACAGGACCCAGTTTGCATCTGTCAGTTTCTTTTCATTCCAATGAAGAATAAGGTACGAGCTAGTCAGTCCCTATGACGGTGCAGGCACTGTCTCAGGTACTTTATTGTGCTTATATAATCCTCATCGCTGTTCACATGATTCACTTTATTTCTATCTCCATTTAAACATTGCCTTGTCATGAAAGCCTTCTGTATCAACCCATCTAAATAAGAACATCTCCTATCATTCCAGTCCCTCCCCTGCATTATTTTTCATCTTAGCACTTATTACCTGACACATTATTTGGATTTTGCTTAATTGTTTTGTTTCCCCTGCTATAGCATGAGCATCATGGGAGTAACCATTTTTTCCTGCTTTTTTCTCAGTTGTGTGAGTGATTCATCACAGATACAAATTAATATCTATAGATTGAGTGAGTAGGTACGTGACTGACCTGGGGGTTAGGAGAGACTGTTGTCATAATGTCGGGGACCAGCTCCTCAGAGAGATAATTAAGGTAGCTGTTCACCCTGCAGCCTTGGAGTCAGTACTTTCTTCATAAAGTAATTTACTGGTTAAGTCCAGTATAGAAACAATATCCGAGCAGAGTCACTCTGAGCAACATTAGATGGAGTACTGCAGAGTCCGGCTTCCTCAGAGCCTCCTCACCTCCTCGCAGGAGTCCTCTAAGCACGGAGAAAGTGCCAGGGTAAGATATTCACTTCGAAAGAAATATAGTGAAGCCTGGTTCCTTAGGTTATAGAATAATCTCTACTTAAAGGAGATTAAAAAATAGTATTTAAACCGACAACTTTGGAAGCTTTAGCTAAGATCAAATCAGAATTATTTTTTCTTTCTTCATTCACCTGTCTCTTTAAGCTAGATTTATTACTGTCGTTTGTCTTTCTAAACACCATTCAGAGATTTCTAATTTATTCCAATTATTAAAACTTTACTTTGAAACTCATCACTGTCTCACTTACCTTTAAAATGTGACCGGAAACATGGGTGACATGGGAACCTGGGTGGACTTTCTTTATATGTTTATCTCTTTCCCCACCATGCTCCGAGTTTCGTGCACAAGCCCAGAGCCACACTGTGTGAGAGTCTCTGCCCTGAGGAGAAATGCAGTCTGAAGGCAAGACTAGTCTGGTCTTAGGGCACCCAAGAAGTTAGCAGGGGCTCTTCCACCCTCTGGCCACACACACGCGCATGCACAGATATACACTTGAGAAATATTGGGGAGTTACCTCCATGGACAATGGGAGAGGAGGACTTGTGGGTGAAGTGAGCCCCACAGCTCAGGTCCCATTCTGGTCTTTGGAAACCTAAGCTGCTCTTTGCAATACGCAGCTGGTCTTGGAGAATGTGAGCCTCAGGTCAGGCTAGTCCATCCATACCCTACCCCAGGTACAGCATGCTAGAGACACTTCAGGCCAGGAGAGCCTGCACGATTGGAAGCAAATGATCGCATGTGAGATTGCAGGTAGGGACCCTTGCCCTGAGGGGCAGGGCATGAACACTTCTTGGACGTTGCCTCTAATAATGGCTACTTACTCCTTTTTTATAGTTGCAATAAGATAAGAGTTTGTTTTAAAACAGGTCCAAAAAAAATTTTTTTTTGCACACAGTTTATGGTCCAAAATGTATCTCTGCTACACAACACTTTAAAGTATTCTTTTTAATTTATGGATTTTTTTTCTGATAAGCTATACATATACAAAAATAATTTTATATGTTTTAGATGTATAATTATTATGCTTGTTTTTTTTTTCTCACAAAGATATTAACTTGATGTGTTTGCCTTAGTAGAACAGAGATCTGTCAAAGACGGATATTAAGTAAATGGTGATGGCATTGATTGGCTCTGACTATGCACCATATATACGTAAATGAATATTTTAAATTGCCTTTCGTGGCTAGAGTCCCTTAAATATGTCTAATTTCCAACCTAATTTTGGTTTTTAGTATTAATTTGTTGACAAACACTTTTAAAAAATATTTATTTTTAATTGAATTTATTGGGGTACAAGGTTCAAGTGTGCAGCTCCACAAAGCATCATCTGCACATTGCATCATGCGCCCATTGCCCCAAGCAGTCTCTTTTGTTCCCATCCCGCTCCCATGCCCTCTTCCACCTACCCCCCAGCCCCTTTCCCTCTGGCTGTCGCCACACTGTTTTATATATATATGTATATATATGTATGTATATGTATATATGTATTTTTTAATCCCCTCACCTTCTTTCATTTAGTTCTCCCTCCCCTCTGACAGCTGTCAGTCTGTTCCATGTATCTGTTTCAATTTTGTTTGTCAGTTTAATTTGTTCATTAGATTCCACATATAAGTGAGATCATATGGTGTTTGTCTTTCTCTGACTGGCTTATTTCACTTAGCATAATGCTCTCCAGGTCCATCCATGCTGTCACTTCAAAGAAGTGTTGGCAAATATTTTTAGAGTACAATGCTAATGTTTATAAAATCCAGACCAGCTACAATCATATGATAAATTATGACAAAATTGTATTTGTTTTATTATAGATACAAAGCTAAGATTCAAACAATACAAAAGGCACTGTTCAACTTTGATAGCAACAATTTAAATTTTTGTAAAATAGAAATGAGAAAAGACAAACAATGGAATGTTTGCATATTCTATCAGAGCTGTTTAATTTTCTTTCTAAACATAGCCCATGCTCTAATACGGTGCATAGTCCTCTACACAGTTCACAGATAGAGTCTTAATAACTTTTTCATTGAAGAATCAACAGACTTCTGAATGAAAAGGCATTAGGAGAATATCTAAGTTCTAAGAATACTGGGGTTGTAATTTGAAAAACTGGGTTTGAATTTTGCCTCCACTAATTAGGAAAGTTCTTCATTCTTTGTAAAACATGGGATATTTTCCTGTACCTATCTCAAAGGAATAATTTGAGCTTCAAATGATAATATCTGCAAAAGTGCTTTGTCAGTTATACAAATATCATAGAAGGTGTGAGCTTGAGTTTATAGTGTGTACAGATGTTTGAAGTGTCATTCTCTTTGTCTGCCTCTGTCAGATGGCTATAAAATTTTAGTGTGGTTAACATGTGGTGCTTGTCATGCACCAACACTGATCAAAATAGATAAATCTCCTCTTGAGAATGTCATGAGCTAGAAAATATTTCCTTTAGTGATGGCGGAAACATTTACTGAAATAAGAAAGAACTCATAAAGTAAAGGAGAATTTGACAAAGGAAATTCCAACAGCTTCTTCCCCCATATGTATGGCTTTAAATCTTCCAATAGTCAGATAAGGACCCACAGCTGATATAGGGAACTCAATTTTACACAAAAGATTTTCTTAATATAAAGCTTTGCTTTTGAAATTCCCTATAATTTTTAATGTAGTAGAACAGACTACCGCCACCTAAATTTTATAAGAATTAGGAAATTACTATAATATATCATTTACATTTATTTGGAGTTTTTAATTTCATTCTCTATGTTCATGATAGAATTTTACTCCTTTTTATACATTGATGCTCTAATCCCCTGTGTGACTACATTTGGAGAGTGGGTCTTTAAAGTAGTAATGAGGGTTAAATCAGGTTAGAAGGATGGGTACCCTAATTGGTAGGACTGGTACCCTTACAATAAGAGGAAGAGACACCAGAGGAGCAAAGGTCTCTCCCTCTGTCTGCATGAGCCCAGAGGAAAGGCCATGTGAGGATTCAGAAGGAAGCTGGCTGCTTCTACACCCAGAAACTCATATCCCATTCTTCCCACAATAAGAACCTCTTCTCTCCAGCTCCTATACCAATCTATGTGTAATTACTTCAATGGAATAACAACTCTCTCTGCCTTTGCCTGCTATTCCCTAGAATACCTATACTATCATATTTGTTCAGCCAAATACTAGTCATTCTTCAAACCTTATATATCTGTGCCTTCGGGCCCTTCTCTTCATCTGCCTATCTTATTGAGTTGAATCTCCACTGTGCTTCCATTAGACTCAAAGTACACCTCTGCCAAACACTGATTATATTTTTCTATAGATCAGAATTTTCTTCCCATCTTTGTAATTATAGGGTAAGCTCCCTAAGGATTCTCATTTAAGCATTCAGCACTTTTGCTTGACCAGGTGGTGGTGCAGTGGATAGAGCATCAGACTGGGACACAGAGGACCCAGGTTCAAAACCCCGAGGTCTCCAGCTTCAGCATGGGCTCATCTGGTTTGAGCAAGACCCACCAGATTGAGCCCAAGGTCACTGGCTTGAGCAAGGCGTCACTCTGTCTGCTGTAGCCCCCTAGTCAAGGCACATATAAGAAAGCAATCAATGAACAACTAAGGAACCACAACAAAGAATTGATATTTCTCATTTCTTTCCCTTCCTGTCTGTCTGTCCCTATCTGTCCCTCTCTCTGTCTCTCTCTGTCCCTGTCACACACAAAAAGAAAAGTATTTAGCACTTTTCTAAACTTTGAATAGATGCTTAGTAAATCTATTTTGACCCACTTAGTGAGTTACAAGAAAGAGATGTACGAAATTAAAGTAAAAAAGAAATTTTAAAAAACATCATGAAAGGGAAAGAGAGGCAGATAGCCTCAGAATAGCTTGAACACAACAGCAGTAATTGTTGAAAATTAGAAAAAATGATGGAAATTTGAGTGTGTAAATGTGGTGAGGCCCCATGCAGAAAATACTTGCCCATAAAACTTGATATGGGTACAAAATATATAAAAGGATATAGCACATGGCATATAGTAAGAGCTCAATATGCATTGGCTTAAAAAAGTGAATGGGTGAATATACATCAGGAAACTGGAGGAAAAGTGAAAGAATGAGCAGTAAGCAGAAAATTAGAAAACACTGAGGCTAACATGACCAGGTGGTGGCGAAGTTGATAGAGGTCAACCTGGGATGCTGAGGACCCAGATTTGAAACAATGAGATCTGTGGCTTGAGCATGGGCTCACTGGCTTGAGTGTGGCTTGACATGACCCCATCGCTGGCTTGAAGCCCAAGGTCACTGTCTTGAGCCCAAAGATTGCTGGTTTGAGCAAGGGGTCACTGGCTCAAGTGAAGCCCTCCAGTCAAGGCACATATGAGAAAACAATCAATTAACAAAGTTAGTGCTTCTTATCTCTCTCCCTTACTGTCTGTCTGTCCCTCTCTCTCTTACTCTCTCTTTGGCTAAACAAACAACAAAAACACTGAGGCTAAATTGAAGAGTAAATGAGTTATCAATTATGACAATGTTGCTAAAACTTTATTTGATGAATTTCCAAATGGTGGCTCCCAATGATAGATTTCTTAAACATTGTAAAATTAGTATTCAGCTCACCTGGTTTTGTACACACACATTTGTACCTACACCAACTTCAATCCCAACCAACTACACAAATAAATCTATTAGAATTCCTTCTGTTTATTAGCTATCATTAATTTTTTTTCAAATATCTGAAAATAATGCCTTGCTGATTATTTAATGTACCCAGAACATGCTTATATCTAACAGAGAAGATAATGCTACATGTAAGAAAGGAGAGCAAAGAAATAATGTAACATTTACTGTCTAGTTGATACGCATCTGCTCTTATAAGTCTTTTTTTTCTCATAGATAAGGCAATTTATTAAGTAGTGAACATTATACTTTTGACTACCTTTATACCTTTCTTCAGGGAATCATCTTTTCTGTCTCCATGTGTTCCTAACGGGACTGTCAGTTATGATGCTCCACACAATCCTAGAGATATGTGTAACACTAACCAGCAGCTCTGTATTTGCTCAGGATACAGTGATTACTGTTGGAGTAGGCATCTGAGGAGGCTAATAGAGTCTATCTAAAAAATAACAGAGAGACTTAACTCGCTGCGAACTGTGAAATACAAGAATACAAGTTGGAGACTGCCAGCATCCTTCTTTTTTCCACATAGAAAGAGGCTGCCTAAGATAGAAGCCCACAAACAAACCTCCATAGTATTATTCAAGTCCCTGGTTCTAATTATGCCTGGACCAGTCATTCTCATAAGTAAATATCTTTTATTTTCTACGTTTTTCTTTTTAAATTTGGTTAATTTTTGTTGCACTTTTTGCAATGTAAAATACTTATTTAATAAGTCTTTATATGCATTTTATCAATCCCTCAAAAATCTAATTTTACAGATCAAAAGCTTAGAAAGGTTAAATAAATTATCCAGGTTTACATCTAGAAAATGTCATAGCTATATTCAAATCCACATCATCTGACTGAGGTTTCCTTGAACAAAAATAATGTCAATGCTATGAAAAGGCTGGACCTTGTGTGCATCGCATTCAAGAGGATTTTACTCTTTTCCCTTTTTCTTTGATTTTTCATTTTTATTCACTCTATTATTTATTTTAAGTAACACTTTTTATTTCTCTTCATTCATAGAAGTCCTTTTGGTTCAGTTTCCCTGTCAGTGGGAAAAATTCACCTTTAACAAACATGAAAACAATGTTGCCTATATAATTTGATTAATTGAATTATTTGCACTAATGAAAAGCAAATATAAAACAATGACGTAATTATTATTTTAAATTACTGATGACATGTAATTTTTATAGACTGTTCACATTTCTGGAATTTCTTTCTAAGATGTTTGGGGAAGTGTTGAAATTGCTAAGCAGCAGAAGATTTCATGTGCTCAATATGTCCCTTCCTTCTGCCATTAGATCCAGCTTATCTGTTCTCTATCCATGAACTCTGTTCCAATATCATGATCACTAAATCTTTGCATACATAACACAAAGACTTTCTTTTTTTTAGCCCTCTTTTGTTCTTCCTCCTTGGTCTTACTCCTTCTATTCACTACTACGAAACTTATATGGAATTTAATTTTCTGTCTATTTACTTACTCTGTCATGTGTAAAAAAAATTGTACTTATTAGAGCCCCTTTAATCTGCTCGTCATGGGCATGAAAAAATTATGGTATGATCCGTAGCCTTAAAAAGCAATATGTTGGAAAGACAGACATGTTAATAAAATGCTATAGAGAAGCCATTATATATACATAATATGGCTATATAAAACTTACAAAGGGAGCCTAGATAAGGAGCAAATAATGTAGACAAGGGCTGCAAAGACATAGTTGGAGAGGGAGCAGTTATATCAAGGAGCGGCCTACCATCAGATGAAACAAGGACAAAGACATGAGTCATAAAGATACTCGGTTTGGGTCACAAGAATATTTTTGGAATGTCCTCCCTGATTATAATAAATACTTTATCAACATTTCTACTCCTTGAAACTTTTTATCCATAGTAATTGGTCCGCCAGTACCCATATTTGTACAATACAATATACCTATAACTAAACTCCCCTGATTAAGGTTCATTTGACCAGAGTGTTTCCTGATCCAATGTGAGTGAATAAGCATCTCTTCCACCAGAATTTAGAATTTGACAGAAGAGAGAGAGATATAAAGAGAAGTGTCAAGCTATTGTTTCTATACTTTGAGTTTCTCTAGTGTACTAGATATGTGGAAGAAAGAAACAAAAAAAATCCATGAATTCAAGAAGAGAGCAGTGAATCAAACCGAAACAGAGTCCTGATTCATTCATTCATATATCAAAGTGTATTACAGAAATATGATATGGGAAGCATTGTGAAGGTTCAAGAGCAAGTGGTTAAGAAAATAAAATATGGGCCCAGCTTTTATGAAACCAATAGTTTAAGGCAAAGGAGAGACCATTAATGAACAAACATTAGATAACAATTAAGACTACAAAGCAATGAATCAGGAGATGTGTTAAAGAATGTTTTGGGGGCTAATTTGGAGTGGAGGTTCAGAGAATGTTTCTATAAGGAAATAACATACAAACTAAGATCTTAATGACAGAAAAACTAGCAAAAATATGGAAAGAAACTTTCCAAGCTAAAAGAATAGGTGGGACTAAATTTAGCACATTAATTTATAGAAAGAAGGTCAGAGTAATGGCAGCTTAGTGAGCGAAGTCAAGAATAGTAAGAGGTAAGGTAGAGAAAGAACAGGAACCAGATGAAGTAGGAACTTGGTGCCGGGTTAAGGATTTGTGATTTTATTTTAAAATAATAAGCCATTAAATTATAGTAAGTAGGCCAGTGATATGCTCTGATTTATGAGTTGAGAAATAACTTTAACTTGCAAAAGAGATTTTTATAAGTAAAAAAAGAAAGTAGGGAAATGAGGTCACAGATAACCTAAAACAGCTCAAGTTAGAGAAAATGAAAACTCTTACCATCAGTCTGGTAATAATCAGATGTAGGAGATGGGACATTGGAGAGAGATAAAAGGCTTGCTAAAAATTAGAGATAGAAAGCAAGAAGGGTTTAAGTGATTAAGTAGAGGAAGATAAAATTTTCTGAGATGGTTATGACTATGAGAAAAACAAGTTTGGGGTCGAGTGGGATGAATTAAGAGTTTTGTTTTGACTATTCAGAATTTGAGATGTCTCTTGGATGTCCAGGAAGGTAAGTTAAATTGGCAGTTAGATATTTCAGTCTGCAGGCCAGGGGAGCACTCTGGAGTAAAGATATAAATTTGATGTTAATCATCCTGTAGATAGTACTTAAAGTCCTGAGTTGGGGAATATTACCTAGACAAAAAGTATAACTAGAAGAAAGAGCTCCCACCAGTTAGAAATTGGGATAGGAGAAATGTTAGCAAAGAAAACTGAGAAAGAATGTCAGTGTAGTAAAAGGAAAATGTGAGAATGTGGTATTTCAGAACCCAAGAGAGTAGCAGAATCAAGAAAGAGAGAGTGTTTAACTATATTGAATAGTTTGGGGAGTTGAGTAAGATGAGGCCACAAGTTTAACCACGGGGTGTCAAAATGGAAAAGACTCGTACATTGAAATTATCAGTATCAGGACAGTAATAGAGATAGAAACCCTCCTAGAGTAAGTGGAGGAGAGAATAGGACATGAGTTAGTGGAGGAATTAAATTGGCAGAACTTTTTCAAGACTGTCGTTAGGGAGACCAGAAATGGGGAGGAGGAACCAAAAGAGGAAACGCCTATGGTAGGATGGTGTACTGGTGAGAACGAACCAGCTGCACAGTAAAGACAGTGAAGCTGAAGATGCAGGAGTGAGAGGAGGAAGTTGTAGGAGGGAGGTTCTTGAGACACTGTTAGGGGGTGGGACCAGGGCACAAGTGAGGGAGTGACTTTGATTAAGTGAGAGCACACCATCCACTGAGCAGGAGAAGAAGCACAGGATGCTGATTTCAATCCCAGAAGAGTGGTAGATTTAGGGCTATAAGGCAGGGGTCCCCAAACTTTTTACACAGGGGGCCAGTTCACTGTCCCTCAGACCGTTGGAGGGCCCAACTATAAAAAAACTATGAACAAATCCCTATGCACACTGCACATATCTTATTTTAAAGTAAAAAAATAAAATAGGAACAAATACAATATTTAAAATAAAGAACAAGTAAATTTAAATCAACAAACTGACCAGTATTTCAATGGGAACTATGCTCCTCTCACTGACCACGAATGAAAGAGGTGCCCCTTCCAGAAGTGCGGCGGGGGCCGGATAAATGGCCTCAGGGGGCTGCATGTGGCCTGCGGGCTGTAGTTTGGGGACCCCTGCTATAAGGTGTAGGAGTCCTGCCTAATCCTATTTTCTCCTTGAGGGTGTTACCTAAGAGTGAGGAGAGAGGTGGAGTGTTGAAACTTGAGAAAAGGGAAGTGGTTTGAAATAATTATTTTAGAGAGTAAGAAAGCAAACAATTCTACAATAGTATGTGGAACTCCTGAGTAAAGTTGCGTCCTCACAAATCATGAGATTTGTGGTGGTGCATATAAGGTGAGTTCCATTGGCTCCATTGTATGCTTTCCCAGCAACATTTATTGGCTCAAGTATTGATAGGGGAATGGCTGTGTTTTACCAGAGTTGGAGCAGGAATTGAAGGAAGGAGAGTTAGATGCATTATAGCTAAGGGTTTTCACACACACACACACACGCACACACACACACACACACACAAAAGTGATTTTAATTATTGGCCATGAAATTTAAACTCTATATCCATAGCAATGAGACTTCGAGGATTACAGTTGCTATAGAAAAAAGCAGTGAAGAATTAAGTCTCAACAAGTGCAAAGAAGTACTGGAGTGAAGCAAGAATATGTAAGCTAAATGGGTTGGAGGTGGTGGTTAGAGTCTGAAGATTGAAACAGACATTGATAATGTTTGAGGTTTTTTCTTTGTTTGTTTGTTTGTTTTTAGATGAGAGATGGGGATATAGTGAGGCTGACTCCCACATGTGCCCCGACTGGGATCCACCCAGCAACCCCTGTCTGGGACTGATGCTTAAATCAACTGAGCTATCCTCAGCACCAGGGGCCACACTTGAAACAGAGCCACTGGCTGCAGGAGTGGAGGAAGCTGAGAGAAGGGGAAGAGGAAGGGAGGGGGAGAGAAGCAGATGGTCACTTCTCCTGTGTGCCCTGACAGGGAATCAAACCCATAATATCTATATTCTGGAATGATACTCTATCTACTGAGTCACCCGCCAGGGCCATGTTTGAGTTTTTGATGGTTACAAATATTAAAGCTAAGACCATGGGTGTTGGTAAGTGAGGTAAGGGAAAGAAAAAACAAAACAAAAAACATGAGCCAAAGAATTAAGAAGCCAAGGTGTTAGGAAGTTCCTGTAAGCAACTACTGAGTCAACAAGAACCATGCCAGAGTAAACATGGTGAAGAAAAGGAGCAACTACTAAAGTCATCTTGAATGAGAGGGTGTAGCGTGGAAGTTGGCAGATGAAACTCAGAGGGTGGGGTGGCAGTTGATAAAACCTCTTGGCATGAACTTCAAAGAACCTGATATACTTGAATGAGAAGGATGGGCACAGTCTGCAAACAGCACTGGTGATGAAGAGAGACACACACCTCTCCCTTTGCTGAGCTCTGAGGTATATGGAGGAAATGCAAACCAAAGAAACTTTCTACTCTAGAGCTTTGCCGGAAGTGCACATCAGCAGGATTTCATTTAGGACAAGAAAGGAAGAGGAATGTTCAGAAAAGAAGTTACTGAAAAGGGGAATTTAATGACTAATCCATGTCCCAAATGACTCAACAGAAGAGATTCAAAGGGTAGAGATTGGTAACACATTGGGCCACATCAGCCTCTGCAGCATTAGATTGTAATCGGTTTACAGGATGTATTTTACGTTAAAGAGCAGCCCACATACACACATGTAACTGAAAACAAATTCATGAAACAGCACTTTCTTACTTATCATGGGTGATATAGACTGGCCAGTTATAATCATTTGTGTTCAAAGAAAAGGCTATTTTGCACCTAATACATCACTTTTACTGGTGATGAAACCCCTGTAATCAGTGTTTGAAAAAACTGGATGAACTCCTGTTTTTCCTTTCGGTGTCAGAGGATGGCCTGTCCTTTTCTAAAGTGAACAGCTCAGTTCACCTCCATCTTCTTCCCTTTGTCAGTTTCTGTGTGATGCGTATAACCTGGAGTTGTCCCGATGGTCTATCTAGTTACTATTGCCCACCTTCCCTCTAAAATGTAACCTTTAGGAGGGCAGGGGCCTGGCTGTCTTGTCTGTCTCTTTGCCACCAACAGAGTACACTCTAAATAGAGAATGGATGAATTCTTGGGAATTACAATTTTAGATGTTCTAGACTAGAAAATATGAAGATCATCTATCATTGAAATGTATAGATTTAATAAAAAGGGAAAAAAATGAGTTCCTTAAAGTAAAATCTAAATATACATAGCACTGTTTTAGACTTCATTTATGCTCATTAAATAAATATCATCTAGAAGGTGCCTAAGAAGATTTTCTTTATCCTTTCATTTAACCTATATATCAAACAGTCAAATGAAGAACAGAACCCTGCTAAGTATTCTGCATTTCTCTCTCCAGATTCACTCTCGCCCCCTTTCCACACTGTTCTGTGACTGTCCCTTCGTTCAGTGCATTGTCCCTTGGCTTCCACTGGGTCAGTCCATGAAAACACCACAGGACACTCAGAAGTAGGAGGACCAGGTATTGGTTTGCCTAACACTCTGTCGTGATCATGGGGTGCACTGGCTGTTCCTCCCTGGACAGCTTCCTCGGTCTTCAGTGACTGCTCCTTCCCTTTGCCCCTTGCAGCCTCCATGTGCCAGCAGTGCTCTCTCATCCCCCATGCAGTCCCTGTTTCAGTCTCTTTATTCTGTCCACATCTTTCTAAAAGTTTCTTCCTTAAACTTTCTCCAATCACTTCATCTGAGTACACCATTTGTTTCCTATTTGAACTCTTATTAAAACAGAAAAAAAATTATTTAAAACATTACCCTGCTATCCTATGTTCCTCTGAGTTTGAAAATCATGCCAAGGACATTTCTAAAGATGTCCACATATGCCTAATAAGATATATTGTCCATTCTCCATTTCTGAACTCACAGAATTAAGAGGGCATTTTTTTGTATCTACAGGCAACCATTCTATTATCACCATATCAGAATTATTTCTTCAATATAAAGACACTTGCCAACCCCCTACTAGGCTATGTTCAGCACTAAATCAGATAGGTCACAGTGCCTGCTATCAAGGAACTTGTCCTTGTGGCACTCCTAACCTATACTTGGTATTCAAAGCAAAATAAGTTTCAAGGGCAATAGAATGAAATATAAAATATCCAGTGTGAAAATCTCAGGAGGGAGCAACTACATATATCAATATTAAAACATTTCAATTTGGTAATTAGAAAATATTTAGCCTGACCAGGTGGTGGCACAGTGGATAGAGTGTCGGACTGAGACACGGAGGACCCAGGTTCGAAACTAGCTTGAGCCCAAGGTCACTGTCTTGAGCAAGGGGTCACTTGGTCTGCTGTAGTCCCCCAGTCAAGGCACATGTGAGAAAGCAGTCAATGAACAACAACTAAGGAGCCACAACAAAGAATGGATGTTTCTCATCTCTCTCCCTTACTGTCTGTCCCTATCTGTCCCCCTCTCTGTTTCTGTCTCTGTCACAAAAAAGAAGATATTTAATATTTTAATAGATATAAAATAAAAATCCTAGTTCTTTTTAGCATACACTTAGTTATTTGACACAGAATTTTAAAAATCAGGAAGAATATATGCACATGTATATTTTTCATTTGATAAACTAAAGAGTAAAACAGAATTACAAAACAGAAAGCAGAAAATTAGATAACCTGAGACAAAAATTTTTTGGATTAGGAAAGAGACTGTTTTCAGTATAACATGTAAATGTCAAATACTATACTTCTAGTTTGAGATCTATTGCACACAGATTGTTATTAGGGCCCATTAAGTTCATTTTTTTGTAGTGGTGCACATCATTTTAATGTAAAACAATTAACTGTAATAAACTTTTTCATCCTGCTAGGCCAGTGATTTTCAACCTTTTTCATCTCATGGCACACATAAGCTATTACTATAATTCTGTGGCACATCAAAAAATATGATTTTTGCTGATCAGACAAAAAAAATAAGTATAATTTTGATTCATTCACACTGGACAGCTTTTGTTGTGTTGACAGTCGTCATTTTTTATTTGACAGTCTACAGCAGGGGTCCCAAAACTACAGCCCGTGGGCTGCATGCGGCCCCCTGAGGCCATTTATCCGGCCCCCACCACACTTCTGGAAGGGGCACTTCTTTCATTGGTGGTCAGTGAGAGGAGCATAGTTCCCATTGAAATACTGGTCAGTTTGTTGATTTAAATTTACTTGTTCTTTATTTTAAATATTGTATTTGTTCCCGTTTTGTTCTTTTACTTTAAAATAAGATATGTGCAGTGTGCATAGGGATTTGTTCATAGTTTTTTTTTTATAGTCCGGCCCTCCAACGGTCTGAGGGAACTGGCCCCCTGTGTAAAAAGTTTGGGGACTCCTGGTCTACAGGAAAAGAGATCAGTGCCCCTGACTAAATAGTCAGGTATTGCATGTTTTTCAAATTCTTGCAGCTCACCCGTGTGCCTGCTGCGACACACCCAGTTCAAAATTCTGAGTTAGTCTCAAGATGATACTGAGTGTGATTCATGAACTGAGTTTTGAGACATCAAAGTATTTTTGGAAGTTCCCAAAGTAAACCTTAGATTCAGGCCTTAACAACTAGCTTACTTTTATCATAAGTGAAAAAATAGGTTGAGAATTTAATGTACTTTAACACATGCTAAAAGGTTTCTCCACATTCTTTTTTTTCTGTAAAGTGGTCTTTTGATACTTGTTCATAAATTGTTAAATTTACATAAATAAATGGGCAAAGTAAAAAAGATACCTATATCATGAAAACTAAATATTATTTAATCCTTAAAATATCGCATTTAGATTAAAGTAATGTTGGATTTATTCAATTTCTGTTAAAACTTCACAAATCCTTTACTTTCCTCTATTTTTCTAGAAGTTAGAAAAATGTGGCAGTTGAAATAAAATAGAAAGCTTGAAGTTGATTGTATCTCATATCAGCTAAAATTTTGGGTATTCGTTGTGGATGAACTATGCACCCCCAAAAGATATGTTGAAATCATACCGCCAGGTACTTGTGAGTGTGACCTTATTTAGATATATAGGGTCTTCACAGGTGTAACCAAGTTAAGATGAAATCATCCTAAATTAAGCTCATCCCTAAATCCAATGACTGGTCACTTTGTAAGAAAAGAGAAACTGGTCATAGAAGCACATCCATGGGAAAAAGGTCATGTGATGATAATGGAGGGAGAGAATGGAGTGACGCAGCTACAAGATGAGGACTAAGCATCACTCCCACCACCAGGAGATAAAGAGGCAAGGAAGGATTCTTTCCTATGAGCTCAGTGGGTGCAGCGTCCTGCTGACACCTTCACATTGGACTTCTGCCTCTAGAACTGTGACAGAATGAATGCCTGTTGTTTTAGGCCACCCGGCTTGTGGTACCTCAGTATGGCAGGCTTAGGAACCCAACACAGCATGTAGGGTTGTCACAGATGACCAGATCTTCTCATTCATAAATAAGGAAGACCCAATGCATACATTAAGTTAAAACGAGAAACCAAAATATATGTATTTGTGAGAAAAGCATAAATGGAGCATGGGTCCATCCACAGAAGCATGCCAGAGGAGCTACCCTAAAGAATTCTAAAAGTTCAAGGACAAAACATTGTATATTCAGCAAGGATTTGTGGCTAGCTCTAGACATAAGAAACATACAATTCATCTTAAAATTTTATTTAAAAATGTAAAAAATAGAACTAATATTTAATGTGCCATTATATGCCAGGCTTAGTAAAAGACATTTTATTTTAATATGAAATCTAAAACTTACAATGACTCTGAGATAGAAATGATAACACCATTGTTTTCGATATAAGGAAGGTATGAAGAAGTTGCCACCATCACAGCTGCCTGGCCCATCCAGGTTCGCATTGGATTTGGACAGATGGTAATGAAACAATGGAGCCAAGAACTGGTGGGCCATTACCTTTAATCCTAACTTGCACCCGGTAAGCAAGTAAAAACACACACTGGGCTCCAAAACCCACTCATTCAGTGGTCACAAAGCTACTGACTTATCCAAGTTTCCTAGAATCAAAGGTTTCTAGCTCACCAGACTTATTCACCTCTGTTCCCTATCTCCTTCTCTCTGCACAAACTGGCTTCTCCTTTAGTACTCCACCATCGTGGCTCCTTTTCCTGGCCTCCTTCACGTGGTCTCTCTCTGCTCTCTCCTCTAATGCTAATCTCAGGAACTGAGAGATCAAGCTCCCGGTCTGCCCCACTTTATAGTGCAGAAATCAAAACCTTTAATCCAATATACAAAATAGGAAAGTCTCTGATTCAAAGTTCACATCAAAAAGGGTGGGAAAAGCTTAGTCCTAAAACCAAGCCTCAGGCTACAAGGATCCTGCCTGCCCACAGCCCACCCCCAACACATATTAATATAATTATGCCCATTCCAAGCATAAGGGCAACTAATATCATCACCTGGGAGACGGGCTTCCACATGGGTGGTGCCATCTTTAACAAAGTGAGCATAATATATTTTATCTGCCCTACAGACTATTACTCACAGTAGGTTTTTTCCTGCTACCTGTACTATTTGTGTTTTCTCTAATATTCTCTTTTTCTGCTTGTTTTATTCTCTTTCATATAAAAGTCTCTTCATAAATGCCTGGAAATCTCAGTCTATCTATTCCAAATATTTCAGTTGGAACACTAAAAAGTTAATTGAAAGTTCTGTGTGCGTGGGGGTAAAAATGAACAACTGATGGGTTTCTCAGACAGTGGTTGGGTGATAACCTGGCTATTTCAAGGGGAAGCCGCCATATGTTGGGAGAGTAAGGAGGTAAGCAGGTGTAGTCCTATATATGCTTGGCTGTACTCTTGCAGGCATCCCCAAACTACGGCCTGCGGGCTGCCTGAGGCCATTTATCCGGCCCCCTGCAGCACTTCTGGAAGGAGCACCTCTTTCATTGGTGGTCAGTGAAAGGAGCACTGTATGTGGCGGCCCTCCAACGGTCTGAGGGACGGTGAACTGGATCCCTGTGTAAAAAGTTTGGGGACCCCTGCGCATTATTTGTAGACTTCTACTAATTTTTGTGCTTCAATGCAGGACTTGAACTTTTAAATTAAATACTGTGAATTGACAATGATATACCTAAGTCCTCGAAATGGCCAGATGAAGCCTGGGTGGGGCTATGGTGGTAATAATCACATTTCCTGTTAGACCCAACAGCCTTGATTTACGCCAGTTGCCCCAATGCAATTAAATAGTACACACCCTTTGACTCTTAAATGTGTCATGGTTTGGATGATAAATTATATGATCACCCACCTTTCAGCTGTAGTAGCAATAAGCAGTCTTGCTCAGGGCTTCTTAACAGGCCCCCTTTAATCTGTTCAGGTAGCAGACATGATGAGCAAATTCAGCACCAGCTGATTTGCTGGGTTGCATCTCATTTCCTGACATGCGGTTCAGCAGCCAGCTGTAGCGTGTACCACTGATCATCATAGATAAGAATCCCATGGAGCTGATGGAGGAGTTTTGTGTTCTATTGACCAAAGAGGTTCCTGGCAGGGATTGGGGAATAAGAATGCCAGGTAGAGATTCCTAGGAGATACAGCTCAGACTTTTTATGTTCACTTATTGGATACCTTATCTACAATTTCTGTCCTTGATACATGCATTTGTGTATTATGACTTTGTAGTCCTTTAGAGCCAGCTGGAGGGAAAGTTTTCTAGCCATACATGTATCATCTCTAACATAGAATTTCATCATTTTGTTGAAATTATTTAGATGAATTAAAGTAGAAATCAACTTTATTCAAAATATCATAAGTAACTAACATTGCATTTGAAAATGAAAGAAAAGGAGTATCATTTCAACCTAATTTTTGAATGGTTGTAAAAAATGTGATTTTATTCTAGCAGAAAAAAAATTATCCCTTCTGATAATGGCAGATTAGGTAATTTGAACCAACCAATTAATGGTGACATTTTTATGTCACCATTTCACCACACCATTCTCTTGTACTATTTTAAATTATTAATAATTAAACTATTAATAATTTAAATATTAAATTTAAAATTTAATAATTTTAAATAATTTTAAAATTTTATTTTAAAAGCCACAAAGAACAAACTCATAATTAAATGTGTTTCCTAATACTACGGACTGCCCAGCTAGCTCAGTCGGTAGAGCATGGGACTCTTAATCCCAGGGTCCTAATACTACATTTTGAATCAAGAATATCATAAAGCCATTTAAATTAAAAAATGGTACAAAAAAAGTACTATTCAGAATGGCAACCTTATTCATATTAAAAATCAAGATACTTCCTATAGAAGTTTTATATAAAGTTAATATTAATATTTTCCCTAACACTTTGTATTTTTTTAAATTAATGAATAGACATAAAGATACTGAATCTTTCATCAGACTCATATAGATCCTTGCCAGCTACACTGTAGGCCATATATATATATATGTATGTATATTTTATATTTGTAGCATGATATATTAAAAATATAAGAAGCACTTTCTAGAATTGCTCTGGTTCAATTTTTCCATGTAACAAATCTCAACTTTTCCCCTATTTTTATCCCTACATTGAAACCTGCTTCCTGTAATCTCTAATTTTGGAGAGTTTCCACAGTTCTGTGGTGTTGATTGATCAATTAGTTCATTCATTAGCATTTGTATCAACTTTCTCATCTCTGGCAACAATTTCATCTTCTTTTAAATTCTAAAATGCGTTGACATTTTTATGTCACCATTTCACCACACCATTCTCTTGTACTATGCGTTTGCACATTTTTATTACTTTATACCAATTTCTGTAAAATCTTTTATGGTAAAAGAAAAGATGTCAAAGTATATATTTACTATCTAATGCTTGACTGGATGTCCAAGATCTATTTATGTATAACATTTGAGATCATTGTTAGGAATCATAGGGTTTGTTTGATATTCCAGCTCTTTCTTTTGTTGAGTGATTCTAGGAAAGTTGTTTCATATTTCTAAATCTGTTTCTTCATCAGTGAATATTCTCATCTCTTAAGGATATCATGATAATAAGTAATGTAAGATATCTAACAAACAGCACAGTATTTAAAAGCATAATAGGTGCTTACTATGTGTAGGGCTATTAAGGGATTTGCACAGCTTCATACTTTATCTTACACAAGGTTAGTTGCTATTTACCTTATGTTTTTTAGGTGCTTTATATGAAAATGTTTAGTCACCTGGTTAATGCAGCTGACAATTTAAAATTTACAACCGATAATTAAAATGTCAAATAGCCAATAGAACTATTTGTTGTTAAGCAGAATGCTGCTTTCTTTTCACCTGTAAGCTTGAAGGTCAACAAGAAAAAATTTGGAAAGATAATATAAGAATTTATGAAAAATAATGTGAGAAAAAGATTTGTGAACAAGTATGATAGTGTATACCACGTAATCTATGCCAGTGGTTCTCAAATTTTAATACACATTTCTTCAACTTACAGTATGCTGATAAAAATAACATATTTTCCTAGATCTAACTCCAATAGACTATGATTCAGTAGTTATGTGTTAGGACCCAGGAATGTATTTATTTAATAATCATCTTATTAGGGTGGCAGGTGGCTAGTGGACTATAGTTTGAGACCAGAGCCCAACAATATAAATACTGAAAAATAAAGATAGGTGAAACAAACACATGGCAGCCCAAAATAAATTTAACATAATTGTTTATAACAACTCTTAGGAATAACATCACAACCTTATAAATCATTGAGAAACCTGACTTAGAAAAGAGAAATGAATGAATAACAAAACAAGGCCCTTACATATGCTATCTATAAGAGATTCACTTCAGATTGAAAGACGTATAGACTGAAAGTAAAGGGATGGAAAAGGATAATTTATAAAAACAAAAAAATTTTTAAAGCTCAGATAGCAATATTTATACTAGACAAAAAATACTTTAAAACAAAAGCTATAACAAGAGATAAAGAGCCCTAGCCAGTTAGTTCAGTGGTAAAGTGTCAGCCCGGAGTATGGATGTCCTAGGTTCAATTGCCAGTCAGAGCACACAGGAAAAGTGACTATCTTCTTCTCTACCCCTCCCTCTCTCTTTTCTTTCACTCCATCTCTCTTCCCCTCTTGCAGCCATGGCTCAGTTGGAGCAAGTTGGCCCCGGGCACTGAGGATAGCTCCATGGCCTTGACTCAGGCACTAAAGTAGCTTGGTTGCCAAGCAACAGAGCAGCAGACCCAGATGGGCAGAGCATCACCACCTAGTGAGCTTTCCAGGTGGATCCTGATCAGGGTGCATACAGGAGCCTGTCCCTTTGCCTCCTCACTTCTCATTTAATAAAACAACAACAACAACAACAACAACAAAAACAAAACAGATAAAGAAGGACCCAGCAATTTTACTTCTGGTTATTTATCTGAAGAAAACCAAAACAATAAAACAATAAGACATATACATCCATATGTTTATTGCAGAATTATTTACAATAGCTAAGATATGGAAGCAACCTAAGTGTCCATCGATAGATGAATGGATAAAGATGTAGTGAATTACACATGGAATATTACTCAGCCATAAAAATGAATGAAATCTTGCCATCTGCAAAAACATGGATGAACCTCAACAGTATTGTGCTGAGTGAAGTAAGTCAGACGGAAAAAGACAAATTATTTCACTTACATTGTAATCTAAAAAACAAAATAAATGAACAAGCAGAACAGAGACAGACTCAAAGATACCGAGAACATTCTGATGGTTGCCAGATGGGAGGGGAATGGGGGGAGGGATGAAAAAGGTGAAGGGATTGAAAAGTATAAATTTGCAAGGATATAAAATACAACATAGGAAGAATAGTCAATAATATTGTAATAATGTATAATTCCAGGTTGGTACTGGAAATATGGATAAAGTATATATATGATTATTTAACCACAATGCTATGCACCGGAAACTGATACAAAATAATATTGAATGTAAAGTATAATTTAAAAATTAGGAAAAATGATAAAAATTAAAAATGATAAGTAAAACGGCAAACACTTTTAACTTTAAGTGTATGCAAGTAACCGATCTAAAAACTTACAAGAGCTCATCCTCACCCCAACCCTAAAAGGTAGGTGCTTTCAATGGTTTAAAGATGAGGAAACTGAAGCACAGAAAACATATGTGATTAGTTTGTGGACACACAGCTAGTGAGTGGCAAATGCAGGCACTCTGTCTCCAGAGATGTGGCCATAATTGTTAAAATTAGCTTTCTGAAAGAAATGAAATAAATTGCTCCAATTTAATTTTTATTCTTGGCCATTATGTGGTTTCATGTATTTTACTGAAACTAAGACTTAGTTTTCTTTTAAGTATATCGTCTTATTTTCAGTTTCTTTTCCATCTTTTTAAACTAGTGATGAATACCAAAGAACAAGTTGAAACCAAGTTTGGAGGGAGAATGAGTAATGTTTGGCTGCTTATATAAATATTACAAAAAAACAAACTTATGATATCCTAAGTACTTTTTAAGACTGCTGAAGCTCTCTGTTCTAACAAATTGGATTAACCTTCTGTCACACTACTTCATGATAAATGCTCTGTTCTGACAAATTAGATTAGTCTTCCATCACACTACTTCATGGTTTGAAAGAATGCCGCCTGAATCTGTATTGTTATTCTATATAATGCTGAACAACCAGTTTACGGTGTTCACATTCTGCATTCAACTTTACTTTTTCATAAGAAAAGTAAAAATAATTCTTATTTTTTGAAGCTGCTTTTTCTCTACTGTGAAATACCAAAATAGTCACCCAAGCAATATTTGCAATGGTAATCTTTGTTTTAGAAACAATGATTGCTATCTGTTTCCAGAATGTTTAGATAGCATGCAAATGGTTTCCTTTCTTTCTTCACTATTAGCCAACTTTTCCAAAGATTAATGATGATTTTTAATTCAACAGATTTACTCATTCCTGTTTGTTTCCTCTCCTCATATGGTACCAATGACGGACTGCTTGTTGATCTAATATCATTTCCTATCTCATTCAAACTGCCTCGATACTGCTAACTCCTCACTTACTGCTCTTAGTGCCTAACGTGAATTTCCTGCATCTCTCAGAGTCGATCATTGTATTTTACACATTACTCCATGCTTGGTTCTTTGTTTATGCTTCTAGATCCAGTTGCTCAAGCTTGGGTATGTTCATAATTCCAATCATCATTTGAGTATTAATAGCTACAAAATGATGACTACATATATAATTTTTCATTGCATTAAACTTTTATGTCCTAAATATTTGGGTTACACAGTTGCCTTTATATGTACTTGTTCAGCTAAGTTTTTTTTTTTTTTTTTTTTTTTTTTTTTTTTTTTTTTTTTTATACTAACTCAATTTCTTAATTTTTATTTTATTCAATTTTTTTTTTTAGAGAGGAGAGAGAGAGGGAGAGAGAGAGAGAGGAGAGAGAGAGAGAGGAGAGAGAGAGAGAAGGGGGGAGGAGCTGGAAGCATCAACTCCCATATGTGCCTTGACCAGGCAAGCCCAGGGTTTTGAACCGGCGACCTCAGCATTTCTAGGTTGACGCTTTATCCACTGCGCCACCACAGGTCAGGCCAGCTAAGTTTTTATGTACTCATTTAGCAAGTCAATTTTAGAGACAGGAAAGACCACTGAAATGCTTTCCATTCATGCATCCTCTTGAAGTTTACCTTCTATAAAATCTTTTCTTGCTGATAATATTAACTCATCTAGTTCTTATCCTTAGCTATCACAAAGTATTTCATTTTTAATGACTGAGCTTTTTTTTGTTTGAAATCTGCTCATTTTATTTACCCAATTGTATTATAAATACATGAAGAGCAGAGATTATACCCTCTACCATTATATCGCCTGGAGTGCCCTTCACTGGGCACTGGGTAGGTACTCATTAAATACTCATTGAAAGCATTTAAGTCATATTGGCGGGCTTTTCCCCATGCTTTGGATTCATCTCAAACATCATTTAATATCTATATTTTTTTCTTAGTAAAAAAAAAAAATTACAAACTATGACTTTCTAATCTGGTCACTGGCCTTTAATTATGCTAACTGCCACTATTAAATTGCATTGCTGATCCAAAGAAAATACTGACTCTTGGTTATTTTCTGACTTGTGATTGATGAAATGTTATTGAGTAACATTAGGTCATATTCTTTGTCAGAATGTGACTTGGTATTTGGCAGCTACACCATCAATTAGCAATACTGCTGATAACCTCTATTTTATATAACAAGTAATTTGTTTTTCCATATGAGCTGGGAGGAGAGAAGGAAATGATAGTTGCTCATTGCCACAAGTCATCTTTAGTAAGAATAATAGATTTTAAAATATTCTTTAAAGCTTTTAAAATCTTTATGTGGTTAAGTACATACATATGTAGGCACACACACAGAAATCGTAAGATTTCTGATCTACCATTAAATATTAGTTTATTTTTATTGCCCACTTTTAATCTAGCTATTTAATGTTTCATTTCTTACCTAAATGTTTATGTGCTCATTTAGCAAGTCAACTTTAGAGACAGGAAAGACCACTGAAATGCTTTCCATTCATGCATCCTCTTGAAGTTTACCTTCTATGAAATCTTTTCTTGCTGATAATTTCAACTCATCTACTTCTTCTCCTTAGCTATCTCAAAGTATTTTATTTTTAATCACTGAGCTTTTTTTTTTTTGAAATCTGCTTATTTTATTTACCCAATTATATTAGAGTCAAATATTCTGTGTCTCTATAACAACATTCACATTGTCAAACTTCAAAGTGGCTAACTTAGCTTATTTTTCTCTCTTTTCTGAAATGCATTTTATTGAAGCAAACTCAGACATCACTAATTTTACTCCACAATATAAAAAATAGGGAAAAGTACTTATTTAATGTATAATATATGTTGAGCAATGTGGTGGGCATTTCTCATAAATTTATATATGAGCAAAAAACAAACCCAGAATAACTTAGACCAACATAATATGTAGTTCCTAGATACCAATCAGGTTTTTAATTTTCAATCCTTTTTCTCTTCCAATTTCAATTTCCAACTATTACTCTACTGCTGAGACATATATGATCTTCCTTCTATACAATGCTGCAATAATAATTGATATTGATATTCTAGAGCACACATTAAACAATAACTTTTATGAATGCTCACTAGTACAAGGTCATACTTTATAATGTTGACTAATATTGGTGCAGAATTACTTTAAAAGTCTAAGAGGGCCTTGGTTAGTTGGCTCAGTGGTAGTGTATTGACCCAGTGTGTGTATGTCCCAAGTTTGATTCCTGGTCAAGGCACACAGGAGAAGCAGCCATCTTCTTCTCCACCCATCCCCCTCTCTTTTCTCTCTGTCTGTCTCTCTCTCTCTTCCCCTCCCCCAGTCATGGCTCAATTGGTTTAAGCTAGTTGGTCTCTGGTGCTAATTACAGTTCCATGGAGCTTCAGCCTCAGGTGCTAAAAACAGCTTGGTTGCAGAAGAACCTCAGATAAGCAGAGCATTGCCCCAGGAGGGGGCTTGCCCAGCAGATGTGTGTTGGGCACATGTGGGAGCCTGTCTCTCTGTCTCCCTTCCTCTCATTTAAAACAAAATAGTCTAAGAGGGAAAACTACTTTTCAGTGTCATAAGTAACTTATAATTTACAAGCAGTCAAAAAGAAGAATCATCTAGTTCAGTGGTCCCCAACCTTTTTTGGGCCACGGACTGGTTTAATGTCAGAAAATATTTTCACGGACTGGCCTTTTAGGTGGGACGGATAAATGTATCACGTGACCGAGACAAGCATCAAGAGTGAATCTTAGACCGATGTAACAGAGGGAATCTGGTCAGTTTTAAAAATAAAACATTGTTCAGACTTAAATATAAATAAAACTGAAATAATGTAAGTTATTTATTCTTTCTCTGTGGACTGGTACCAAATAGCCCATGGACCGGTACTGGTCCACGGCCCTGGGGTTGGGGACCACTGATCTAGTTCATATTTAGATTATCAAAATTATCTGCATTAGTGCATAAGCTGAGTTTCCTTTTTTTACTAAAAATGGGAATTTTAGAGAGTTTGCACCTAACCTAACACTTGCTTAAGAATTTTGTTTCTGAAAACTCTATTAGGTAAAAAAAAAAAAATTATTAAATGAAAAAATGTTTTTATTCATTCTAATGGGAAAACAATTATTAGCCATCTTATCCCAACCAAGAAATTCTAACAGGTTTTACAGGTAGAATAATGTATCAGTTAAATAAGTTATGAAACATTTGAAAGTAGACAAATATATTTTTACATAAAAATAATCAAGGTTTATTGTATTCATCAAAAAAAAAAAGAATATTTGATACTTGAGAGTAGGTTAAGGCTGGTGGAATTACTGGAAGAGAGGTGAAAAGAAGTCATTCTTTGGAAGATGGTAGAAATTCAAGTGATTGACTTCTGGCTAGGTCTTCAATATGAGAGTCACGTGTGCTTGATGATAACCATACGTTAAATTGAACACCCTCTGAAACACATGGAAATAGCATGCAGTCAAACAGATTGAAGAGTTTAGCAGATGCTATTTCTTCATCTTCCTTACTGGTATATGTTTGCAAAGCAAAACATTTTAGGTTCATCCAGATATCACATACAGTCTAAATTTGTTCCAAATGACAGTCTTTACATAGAAACTTTTTTTCATGTTAAATGGTGAGCATAACATAGTATAACATATGTAGTTTGAGTGAAAATAAAAAGGTATATATAAAATAATTGCCTAAAAATATTTTAATTTTTCAAGCATGATTAGGCAAAAAATAATAATTAACTGAACAGGCTTTATATAGAATAAGTCTATATACAGTAATAACACTATAATAACTGAAAACGGCCCTGGCCGGTTAGCTCAGTGCTAGAGCGTCGGCCTGGCGTGCAGGAGTCCAGGCTTCGATTCCCGGCCAGGGCACACAGGAGAAGCGCCCATCTGCTTCTCCACCCACTCCCCCTCCTTCCTCTCTGTCTCTCTCTTCCCCTTCCGCAGCCAAGGCTCCATTGGAGCAAAGTTGGCCGGGGCCCTGAGGATGGCTCTGTGGCCTCTGTCTCAGGTGCTAGAATGACTCTGGTTGCAACAGAGCGATGCCCCAGATGGGCAGAGCATCGCCCCCTGGTGGGCGTGTCGGGTGCATGCAGGAGTCTGTCTGACTGCCTCCCCGTTTCCAACTTCAGAAAAATACAAAAACAAAAAAACAAAAAAACTAAAAACATAACAATAATCCAGATCAGAGATAATTAGACTCAAGTCAGGCTGGCAGTAATTGCAATGTTGAGAAGTGGCTGATTACAAATATATTTTTATGTTATATCCAACAGAATGTCTGAAGAATTTGAAATAGAGTATGAAAGAGATAAATAAATGATAACTATTGTTTTTAGCCTGAGCACCTCAAAGGATGAAATTGAAGATTTGGAATAGAGCAGATTTAGGTAAGAAAATAGAAAACTGATTTCTGGTGTGGGTTTTAAATATCCATTAGCTATCTAGTTGGAGATATTGGAGACTGAAGGGGAGAGGTTTAGCCCCAAGACATAAATTTGGTAGACTTTAGCAGATAGGCAGTATTGAAAGTTATGAGCATAAGACCTGAGGCACTTCATTAAGGAAGTCAGGGAGAAGAGAAGGAACTAACAGAGGAGACTGAGGAGAAATGACCAGCACAACAGAAAGATAATTTGGTTAGTGAATGATCCTGAGAGCCCAGAGAAACAGAGATTAAAAAAAGAGAGAGAAAATGATATACTGTGTCAAATGCTTCTTATAGATTATGAAAGATAAGTAATGAGAATTGATCTTTGGATTTACCAATGTGAAAGTCACTGACTGACTATGAAGAATAGTTCCTGTGGAAATTAATAAAGTCTTGTTAAGTTATCTAATTTATCTTTCTATTAATTTATTTGTGGTAGGTTCAAAGTTATTCTGTAGTATCATAAGGGTAATTATGTCAAATTAAATAAGCAAGATCCTTATTTTTTTTATTTTTTTATTTTTGCATTTTTCTGAAGCTGGAAATGGGGAGGCAGTCAGACAGACTCCCGCATGCGCTCGACCGGGATCCACCCGGCATGCTTACTAGGGGGCGATGCTCTGTCCCTCTGGGGCATCGTTCTGTTGCATCCAGAGCCATCCTAGCGCCTGAGGTAGAGGCCACAGAGCCATCCTCAGCGCCTGGGCCATCTTTGCTCCAATGGAGCCTTGACTGCAGGAGGGGAAGAGAGAGACAGAGAAGAAGGAGAGGGGGAGGGGTAGAGAAGCAGATGGGCGCTTCTCCTGTGTGCCCTGGCCGGGAATTGAACCCAGGACTCTTGCAAACCAGGCTGACGTTCTACCACTGAGCCAACCAGCAGGGCACAAGATCCTTATTTAAAATAACTTGAGATATAGAATTTTACTACTTTAGCATGAAGTTTTAGACACAAATTATTTCCCTATTTCAACTAATTATTGTGTATCTCTTGTGCAAACTGTTCATATTTTAAAATGCAAATAAAATGAGGTACATATTATCTTACCATCAATAACGTTATAACAGAATGAGATATTTGATAAGCAGTATAGAATTAGACAAGGCTTAGGTCAAATCCCAGCCTCAACCCCCTTCAAAAGTTTATGTTATACTTCAGTAGATGAATTTAAATACTATTAATCAATATAATCTGATGGTAAATTTCTTCACCTGGAACAAGTGAGAAAATGTATCTTAAAATATTTAGCACAGTGCTATTATCTAATAATTGAAAGATGTTAATATTATAACTTCCCCAAAGCTCTTTATCACCAATACTGATATATCTTATCAATACTGATATATCATCAATACCAATATATCTTATTCCATTATAAGATAATTTAAAAAATAAAAAACTATTGAAAATATAATTATGATTTCTCTACAAATTTTTATTGGCCCACTGAAAACCTAGTTATAGAAACCTATAAAAATGTTAGATTATGAATTTACTACAATAGTTTACCTAGTTCTTTGTCATGATCAATTTATAAATTTAAAGTTATTTTGTATTTAATTTTACTTCAAAAAAATTTTTAAATTATTTGATTTAAAAAAACTTCTTATTTTTATAAAAAGCTAGCCTTCTCATTATATAATTTCTCTAATTTGATCCAAACACCTATTCCTTTACTGTTTTCCTTTCCCTACTTTTCTGTAGAGACATTTGAAATTCTGTTTTCTACTGTGTGATATATCATGGATATTGGGTTGGTTTTGTTTTAAAAAACACTGTTGCCTTATTTTTAAAAACATTTTCACAATTTTTAAATATAAACTATTTATTTTTCTAAGCTATATGGCTGACAAAAGTATTATAATCAATTTGATTTGAAAAGTATCAATAGGTTATATGAGAATTGTAACACAGTAATACTCTTCCAATAATGGGGCGTGTGGTGGTCCTGATGGAATTATAAAATGCTCCAGAGTATTTTCTGTAAAAGACCTATATAGATAGTAAATATCTTACACCTTGGGTGCCAGACAAACTCTGTCCCAGATTAGTGTGAAGTCATCATAAACAATACATAAACAAATGAGCTGTACTCTATTCCAATAACATGATATTTATAAACTTGGTGGCAGATCAGATTTGGCCATAGGCCAAACTTTGACAGCCTTTCTCTAGAGAACCTGATTTTCAGTTCTGCTATGACCTTCACATTAGCGTGGGTTATTGTGGTAACACTTGCTCTTTTAACACTAATATGTTCAGAACTGAAAGAACACAGAAGTTATTCAACCTTATCCTCTAAGTGCATGCTACTAAATACTTCATGAGTGTTAAACTGTCATATAGAAAGTTCTTTTGGATTCTTCAGAAAACATACTAATTTAGATATGACTCAGGAAATGTTTGCATATAGAGAATTCTGTAGGAAGAATATTTAAAGCTTTATTTCACTAAGAACCAGATAAATTTAGATTCATAAATGAGTAACTTTTATTTTAAATGTTAACAGAAAATATCTGTGACTTTTTTTTTTTCAATTAGGAGGTATGTAGAAAGAAAAAGGTGACATGCAGAATTTTGAAATTGTATAGATATGACTTATTTGGGATGTTCATGTGGTTTATTAAAAACATAATTTTAAAACGGAATTTCATCGCTTCTCGGCCTTTTGGCTAAGATCAAGTGTAAAATGGAATTTCAAAAATAGAGGAAAATAATGACCATATAAAATAAATTTTTTACTAAAATGTAAGAATGAGTGACTTTTTTTAAAGAAGTAAATGGAATGAGTATCATCAGATATAACATGTGAGAGAAGATGCAAACCTACGTCATAGGGAGAAATAAATGGTTAGTGCTGGAGGTGGGGCACAAAGCAAAATAATATGTTTTCAAATTGATGATAATATTTTGTTTTAATCATCTGTTACAGAAATTTAAGTGCAATATAATCCCAACACATAAAGAGTGCATTATTGGTCAAAGCACATTAAAATAATCTATTTGAGAAACAGGATGTAACAAGACCTCCCTTCAAAAGTTTCTCTACTGTAAATCGATTTCTGATTGGGATACTAGATTAGTCTGTAAATTCAAGCTGAACACGGTCAAACATACTATACAAACCAACTAAATTAGAGACATATTAAGAGTGAATTGGGCCCTGGCTGGTTGGTTCAGTGATAGAGCCTTGGCCTGGAATGTGGAAGTCCTTAGTTCAATTCTGGTCAGGTAACAAAGAAAAAGTGACCATATATTTCTCCACTCCTCCCTCTCCCCTTCTCTCTCTCTCTCTTCTGTCTCTCTATTGATCTTCCCCTCCCACAGCCATGGCTCAATTGGTTCAAGCACATAGGCCTTGGGTGCTGAGGATGGCTCTGTGGAGCCTTCAATTCAGGTGCTAAAAATAGGTCATTTGTGAGCATGGCCCCAGTTGAACACAGCATCAGCCCTAGATTGGCATGGCCAGGTGGATCCAGGTCAGGACACATGCAGGAGTCTCTCTATCTCCTCTCTTCTCACTTGAAAAAGAAGAACAATAAATAAATAAATAAATAAATAAATAAATAAATAAATAAATAAATAAAAAGAGTGAATGGACAAACTAACTACACTATGGAAACCATTCTAGTGGACTATTTTCCTGAATGTTAAATAATTTAGGATACATTTATGCCAAAAGATAAACAATGCATATTTTGATATGACCATTTAACCATTTTTTTGGCTAAATTTTTATAATTTATTAAGACATCAAAAAAACTAAAGAAAGATTAATTTTGGAAACTACATATCTACAACTTACCAGTAAAACAAGACCTGTGAAGACTTAGATGCCAGTGTTCATCAGAGAGCAGCCAGATTTAGCAGACACTTGAGAACAGAGTTTTTTAATAAAAGCAAGTTAACTTTCCCTTGGCAATTTGCTAGACATAATTAAATAAAGTAGAATTGCTTACAGATAATGAGGAATGTTGCTTTGAAGTTAAGTTTTTTGTATTTTGCTGTGATTAATATTTTATTGCAGTTTATTTTCAGAATATACAATAGTTTAATAACAGACATTTTCCTTACAACTTTCATAAGACTGATGCTAACATTATCAGCAGCTATTCTAGAGATATATGCCTGTCAGAGCTCCACCTGATTATAGGTCGTAATGCAGTAAGTATATAGAGAACAAGGTGTCAGTGGTAGTGTACATTAGATTAATGGAAGGCAGTTAAGGTGGAGGTTAAAAAGACATTATTGGAGGTTAAATAAATGGTGAAATACTATGAAAAAAATGGGATTTGGTCCTTCTTGCCCTGCTTTATCCTAGTGTGCTTCACTGTCCTTAACCCTCTGATCCCATTTGCCTATGGATAGATATGTGAATTTACCAGGAATTCCAAACTGCCCTCTTGATGTTCTGCTTGTCTGTCAGACCTCACCCTTACTGGACTATGGCCCCTGAGACAGAGGAATTCCAAGAAGCTGGCAAGCCCCCCAAGGAGGAGCATTCTGAACATACCAGGACTTTTGATTCAACACCCACTTGCTCGAGACTCTCCTTTTACCCTATGAATTCGTCCCCCTACCTTGTACTGGTGCCCTTTTCCCTGGAGAAGTGCCCGGCAGGGTTCCTCTCTTCCTTTCAATAAAGCCTGTTACTCTGGTCTTTCGGACTCCCATGGATTCCAGCATTTGGTGCCAAAACCTGGGACAGGGTACTAACTGCCTAGACAATCCCTCTTTGCCATCCAAACTTACAGCCAGGGAAGCAGTGGGCAGCGGCAGCTCATCCCAGGCTTACTCCCTGATTCTGCTTAAACGTGTAATTGTAGGTCGATTGGCCGGTGATCTGTCCCTGTCCTGAACCCCTGCTGGACCAGAAAGGTAAGGAGTTTCTCCCTTCCCTCTCCCGGCTGGCTTTAATTCAACCCATAAGTCTCATCAGACGGTTTTCTCCAGTCAGCCTCACATTTTGAGGGGTTTGCTCATTCCAAAAGTCTAAGTGCTTAGCCAAATCCCTCCACATTCTCTTTGAGCTCCTTCTTAGGTGGTGACGACCCCTAGGTAGGACGACTCCACATTCCCAGGAGAGTTTTCTCCTTTGAGATTGTGTTGGAGGCAGGGACACCCTCTCTAGATCACTAATCTCCACATTGGGCTCTTTAAGTCAAAGCCATCACCAAACCCCATTGGGCTGTCTCCTACTCATTTTCTTTTGTCATACTGCCTGGCCACAATATAACCTAGACAATGACTCCCATTGGCTTGGAAACGGGACATGCGATTACAATATTCTGAGAGACCTTGACAACTTTTGCCACCAGACTGAGAAAGCTTCTGAAATTCCTTATGTGCAGGTTTCCTTCTACCTTCACTCTTGTCCTTAATTTCTATACCGCTTGTTCTACACATGCCGTTTTTGGCCAAAGAAACCTCACCTAGAACCTCCACTCCTAATCTTTCCTTCTCCGCAGATTCCCAACTCTCTCTCCCTCCTGCCTAACCCCTGGGGCACCCCTCTCTCGGGACCCCTCTATGGTCCCTCTGCAAATCTCTTTTTCTCTATTATCTTCCCTCCAGAAAGCCCCCTACCCTCCCTTCGCTGAATCCTCTTTCTCATTCACCTGCAAATACCAGTCTTTCTTTCTCCTCCCTTGCTGGCCAGGGGCCCCTCCCTTCTCCTTACAGGCTCTAATCTTTTTTATTCCTCTGACCACGTGGGGCCACCATCTCCTCCTCCTCCTGCATATTCTGACCCTTCTTTTCCATCCAGCTGCTCACACTTTCCATCTGTCTGCTTTCTCTCTTTCTCCTCTCTATGCTGACAACTCCCTGCCATCTCAAAAACCTTAAAAAAGCAGAATTGCCTATTGAGATATGTGAGTGAATAATCTGTTTTGTCTCTTTGTTTGTCAGAAAATATCTCTAGTATAATTTGAATTGAAACAAGTAAAGCACGCTCATTTAAATTTCTCAATTTATAATTTATATGTAAAATCTTTGTTTAATGTGTAACTGTGTCTGTTTCTAAGGCCTTACATCAATAATTACCCACCTCTTAAACCAGGCTTACTCATCTCCGTGGACTCTTCCTGCAATACCCCCATCCTTCCTGTTCAAAAACTTTCAGGAGTTTATCACCTCGTACAAGCCTTACACCTAATCAATGAGGTGGTAATTGCCCTCCATCCAGTCATCCCTAATCTCTACAAGTTACTGTCACACATTCTCTCAAACACCACTCACTTCTTGGTCCTAGACCTCAAGAATGCCTTCTTCACCATTCTTCTACACCCTGACTCTTACTTTCTGTTTGCATTCACCTGGACTGACCCGGACACTAATGCAGCCCAGCAACTTATGTGGACTGTCTTACTGCAGGGGTTCAAAAACAGCCCACACCTGTTTGGGCAGGCACTAGCTCAGGATTTAGCAGCATGCAATCTCAAAACTAGTACTCTCTTACAATATGTAAATAACCTACTCCTCTGCAGCCCCTCCCTGCCTGCCTCAAGGAGACACACCGCCACCCTTCTTAACTTCCTCACTGTGAAGGGATATCCTGTCTTCTCTGCTAAGGCTCAACTCAACTTCACTCTCAGTCCCTAGTCTATCTGGGCATCACCTTAACCCCCACCACCTGAGGTCTCACCCTAGATCAAACTCAGACCCTCTGCAGTCTCCAACCACCTACCACTGCAAATCAAATCCTTTTTTTTCTTGGTCTAATAGAATTCTTTAAACACTGGATTCCCAATTTTGCTCTCTTAGTCAGCCCCTCAGTGACATCTTCTGAGCATGGCTTTTAAGGTCTATAATGGCCAAGGAAGTAACAGAAAAGGCAAATTAGGCCCAATAGAAGTCAGGAAATACCAGCTTTTGGCATATGCTCTTAAAGGCTCCAGAGCCCTAAAGGGCTTCATAGGATTCCATCAGAGCCCTACTTCAAGAGTGGAAAGGAATGGTCATTGAACTGAAGCCTGCCAGGCTTCCCGGCCCCATCAAGGGGCACATCTCTGCTGTGGAAAGAGAGACACGAGAAGGTAAGCTGCCCCCTTGCTCCATGGAGGGAGGGTTCAGTCTCTTCTAGCCCTGCTCCAGCTACCTGTGACCTGACCTTGCCTAGCATGCTGGGAATTGCCACTGAATACCCAAGAACATCATTCATGAGCCTAAGGTATTTCTTCCAAGTAGCAGATAAACTGATCTCATTTCTTGTAAACACAAGGGCCATCTACTATGCCTTGCCTGAATATTTGAGTTTTATTTATCCCTCAAAGATCTCTACTGTGGGTATTGACAGTCTGATTTTATTGCTTTATTTAATGTATAGTATCTCCTTTGTTCCTCTTATCTCAATGCCCCATGCCTATTATAGGCTTGGGACCTGCTGCTAATTCCAGCTAGAAGCAGTGGTCACTAGGACTTAAACTCTAGCTGCAAAGTGTAGAAATGTAACCATCCTTTCCCTAAGCAGGATTCACAGGTTACTCAGCAAACTCTTCAAAGACTGTCCAAGAAGCGCTTCCAGCATTACATCACCCAAGAACTGACTTTCATGTGGACAGGTCCACACACCGTGATCCTGACAACTCCCACTGCTGCTAAGGGTGATTTTTTACTCCACCCTGACCATTTGGAGCTCAGAAACAGAGAAACAAAACCGACTCCTTGTCCTTCTATTCTCTATTCACCTCTCAGCCTGCCTCACCCAATCAGGGGTTTTCTACTCGTATGGGACCAACACCTATATATGTCTCCCTACTAATTGGACACCTGTACTCTAATCTATCTCACCCCAAATATCAACCTAATCCCACCCCATGAGTCTCTTCCAGTTTCCAGTACACTACCCATCAATCTAAGGACCAAACGAGCTATACAGGTAATTTCTCTCCTTGTTGCTTTAAGAATTTCTATAAAAGTGGGTCTAGGGGAAGGGGGACTGGCCACTTCCCTGTCTTATTCCCAATCTCTCTCTCTCTCTCTCTCTCTCTCTCTCTCTGAAGCCCAGAGAATTCATAAACATGGAATCAGTGGTTTCACACAAACTGGATGTCTTGATTATTGCCTTTCATTAGTCCACTCACTCTCCTATTTATTTTTCTAACTTTTAAACCCTGCCTCTTACTTTTGTTCACTAGTTTCTTACAGAACTGCATGTAGACTTTTGCCAATCAGAAAATTGGAAAAATCTATCTAACCCTACACACCAACCCTGAAACCTGCCCTCACAAAACAGAAAAATCTGAAACCCTATATCAGCAAACCTCCTAAATCCTATCTTTCAACCCCTACAGGTCCCCTAACCCTAAAGCTCTCCCATGTCTCTGAAGAACTAGGAGAATGAATAGCATTCACCTCTTAACGCTTCTCAATCTTTTTACCCTTCACATAGTAAGGGGACAAGATCGCTGGGTCTTCTTGGCTGAAGAAGAGCCTACAAACAGAGATGAAACATTTCTTTTAGCTCAAGCTAACTGACTTCTCCAGGAAAAAATATCTCTAACTTTACCATGGAAGAACTTTCACCCCCCGCTATACAACCCTCCTTATCTCTGCATTCCTGATCTCAAAATACTTGCCCCCTTCTTTATCAAGTTCCTACAGGCCCAGATGAGAGAAAGCTCTAGGATTACCTACAATCCAGTGCTCCTACACTCCTACTCCCCAATACACTGATGAGAACTTCACAAGGGAAATATCAAATAGGTAGGGATGACAGCAGGAAGAAGCCGCTCCTCAGCCTGAGAAGTTTCCTTCTGAATGTTCTCCAAACCTCCTTCCTTTTAAACCACACATATTTAGTCCTTCTAAAAACTTACACCAACAGGTTCCCTGTCTCTAAAAATCTCTACATGTCCTCCCATTTGAGAGGAACCAGACCAGCACATCTCATAAGGCTGATCTAGGAGACCATGTATCACCATGTCACTCTATTCACTCAGCACTCATAGCAAGCAATTCACAATTACTACCTCACAAGATTGTTTTACTTCCTCACTCAGGTTTTCAAAGACATTGCCTGATTCAGACCTCACAGCACGGAAATTGATGACCTCTTTAACTGGATGGGGGACTTGGCTTGGCAAGGTTCCCTTTTTGAGTTCTCTCCAGAAGAAGCAATAATTTTCCAATTTTTTCTCCTCTTTCTCCTCATCACCCCTCACCATATATTATAAAATTAATAACTGCCTTTCTTTTATATGTAACCACAGAGTTGAGAAATTATAGATACGTGAATTTACCAGGAATTCCAAACTGCCCTCTTGATGTTCCACTTATCTGTCAGACCTCACCCTTACTCACTGGACTATCGCCCCTGAGACAGAGGAATTCCAAGAAGCTGGCAAGCCCCCCAAGGAGGAGCATCCCAGACATACCAGGACTTTTGATTCAACACCTACTTGCTCAAGACTCTTCTTTTACCCTATAAATTCATCCCCCTAGCTTGTACTGGTGCCCTTCTCCCCGGAGAAGTGCCCAGCAGGGTTCCTTTCTTTTTTTTTCTTTTTTTTTTTCTGAAGCTGGAAACGGAGAGACAGTCAGACAGACTCCCGCATGCGCCCGACCGGGATCCACCCGGCACACCCACCAGGGGGCGATGCTCTGCCCACCAGGGGGCGATGCTCTGCCCATCCTGGGTGTCGCCATGTTGTGACCAGAGCCACTCTAGCGCCTGAGGCAGAGGCCACAGAGCCATCCCCAGCACCCGGGCCATCTTTGCTCCAATGGAGCCTTGGCTGCGGGAGGGGAAGAGAGAGACAGAGAGGAAGGCACTGCGGAGGGGTGGAGAAGCAAATGGGCGCTTCTCCTGTGTGCCCTGGCCGGGAATCGAACCCGGGTCCTCCGCACGCTAGGCCGACGCTCCACCGCTGAGCCAACCGGCCAAGGCTAGGGTTCCTTTCTTTCTTTCAATAAAGCCTGTTACTCTGGTTTTTTCAGACTCCCATGGCTTGCAACACCTACATCACTGAGTGTGTGAATCATAAGAATTATGCCAAATAAGTGGAGGCATCAAAATTGGAGAACAAGAGGGGGGATCATTTTATAAGCTGTATTCATGACCCAAATCTTTCCTGCACATCCCTGTTACTTGAAAGTAGATGGGAAACCAATTTTACTACCAAACCTTGGCTTATAAATTCCCTTCCTTTATTCAGCACAAAGCTGTAGAGCATTTACCCTGTGCCAGATACTGTTTTAGACATCCGTTACAAGAGTGAAAGAAACTAGACAAAAATCTCTACCTTCATGTGATCTCTTATAGAGTATGCTGAATTAAGAAATTGTATATCTTATGAAAAAGAGTATTTTAAAGGTCAATATTGTCACAAGTGAGAAAATAATATTGTGTTAAATAGAAAACTATGCCCCTTCTTTACTTTCAAATGAAGTAAAATTTCTACAGAGAGAGTCTAAGAGTGATTGGAAAAGCTACTAGGATCTTATTTCTGAATTAACTCTAATTATCCAGCTTATTGTTCTGGCTGAAATTTTCTATCCTATTGAGCTGACTTGATTTTTCCATATAACACTGATATTAGAGAGAGACCTAAAAGTTTCTGATTTTTTATGCCTAAGGGAGAATTTTGTTATTATTATGGTGGGGGGAAAAGAGGTTTTAATAGTTCAATTGTCATTAATATCAAAACAAGCTTTGTGAAACAATAGGGTCCATGGATATGATAAAATGTAATTAAAAAGAAAGCTATTTTCATACAATTTTAACTTTGAAAAGATATTTAGGAAGTAAAATGTCAATAATTTTTGGTGCCAAGCTTTTCAAAACCAAGAAAGAGAAAAACTAGCCTAAATGTGCAGGGAAAAGCATTAATCCTAAAATTAATTGATCAAGATTCAATTTTAGTCTGTGACTTTGTACAATTAATTTCAAAATCTGAGACTCAGTTTTGTCCTCTGTACAATAGTTATAATAATACTTGCCCTTCCTCGCAGAATTGTTGTTAAAGAAGATCAAAGATCACAATGCAGCCCTGGCTGGTTGGCTCAGTGGTAGAGCATCGGCCTGGCGTGCAGAAGTCCCGGGTTCAATTCCCGGCCAGGGCACACAGGAGAGGCGCCCATCTACTTCTCCACCCATCCCCCTCTCCTTCTTCTCTGTCTCTCTCTTCCCCTCCCGCAGCCAAGGCTCCATTGGAGCAAAGATGGCCCGGGCGCTGGGGATGGCTCCTTGGCCTCTGCCCCAGGCGCTAGTGTGGCTCTGGTCGCGACTGAGCGAAACCCCAGATGGGCAGAGCATCGCCCCCTGGTGGGCGTGCCGGGTGGATCCTGGTCGGGCGCGTGTGGGTGTCTGTCTGCCTCCCCGTTTCCAGTTTCAGAAAAGTACAAAAAAAAGAAAAAAGAAAAAAAAATCACAATGCACACCCGGTATCTAGACATCTGTATTTTATCAATCATAAATTAATCTTTGCTGCCTGACCAAGAGGTAGCACAGTGGATAAAGTGTCAGACTGGGACGCAGAGGATGCAAGTTCAAAACCCCAAGGTCGCTGGCTTCAGTGCAGGCTCATCTGGCTTGAGCACAGGCTCACCAGCTTGAGCATGGGGTCGCTGGCTTGAGCATGGGATCATACACATGACCCCATGTTCACTGTCTTGAACCCAAAGGTTGCTGGCTTGAAGTCCAAGGTCGCTGGCTTGAGCAAGGGGTCACTTGCTCTGCTGGAGCCTCCAGTGTAGGCACATATGAGAATGCAATCAATGAACAATTAAGGTGCTGCAATAAGGAATTGATGCTTTTCATCTCTTTCCCTTCCTGTCTGTCCCTCTCTCTATCTCTGTCACACACACATACACACACACACACACACAATTAATCTTTGCTAATTTATTAGACAAATAGTATTCTCTTACTGCTTTTGTATTTACTGTGTCTTTAACTTAATGAAATTAACCTTTTGTTTGTTTATGTCTTAGTTGTTAGTATTCCTTCCCTATAAATGCTCTCTATTCATTTCTCTGTTAGGTTTTTCATATTTTTCTTAGAGATATAACCTGCATGTAGCTTTTGCTTTCATTTTATCATCAATATTCAAAAGTTTTAAAGGTAACATGGCCAAACCTATTGATAGTTTCATCTATTTTTTAAGATTGATTTCCAGAAATTTTAATTTTTAATATTTAATATGTATGGAACTTATCTGCACAAATGGAGATGGGTCAAAATCAAAATAGATTTTGTTTCCAAATATGTAGGTGGTTTTCTTACTGTCATTTACTGAATCATCTACTTCTTTCCTAATTTCTGTGCTGGATATTGACAATAGACAATATAAGAAGTCTTGGGTCATGGTTAACTCCTTTATGTTTATGTGGAAGTCAGTTCTCTACCCTGCCAATCTTCTCCCTTTCATTCTCTCCCCAAACTCTCCAGGTTCTGCCCCGTTTCTTGGAAGCTACAGAATCGCTCCAGCCCAGAGGGATGTTCTGTGTGGTGTCCTTTCTTTCCCTCTCGGTTTCTTTTTGTGTTTTCCATATGTCTTTCATTTAGCTTGACTACCCCATAGTAGAAAAATTAAAATGAGAAGTATAATTTATATAATCTTTGTACACCAATACAAGTATGCACACACAAACATATTCTATCCTTTTATTACTTGGGAGCTCTCCCTGGCTATGAAACAGGCTCATAAATAGCTGTAGAAACCATCCTGTTACAGCAGATACTCAGCAGGCTTAGTAGAGGGCAAAGCCAGGTAGGGAGGAAATGTAGTTTTCTTGCTTTTAATTCAAGTATGAATAAATCAATTGATTTAATATCTGAATGTCCCTGTAGTCATTATGTGAACCTACTAAAAGTAGGTGTAATTAATGCAGTCATCTTCAGGAAATGTGCTTTGGAGATATGCAGTGATGCAAACTGAATTTAAACTACTATGAAAAAATTAAAAGAGACATTCTTTAATGAAAATGCAAGAAATGAGCTGATGGTAATTTTTCCTTCCCTTTTACTTCTTCTCTCTCATTCTCTCTATTTCTTTTTCTTTTATTTTTCTTTTTCATTTTTATTAGGCCTAAAAAACAGAGAATTGAATGAATCTTAACTCTCAGTTCATGATACACCATCATCATTAGTCTGTGCAATTTATTTTCTCATTTTTTTATTTATTCCCACTCCCCGCTACCATTTCATTCCTTTCATAGTCACCTACATTAATGCATTTAATATGTGTCCTTGGATATGAATGTATCCTCAAAAAATGTGCATTGTTGTTTTATGAATGTATCTGTTTTTAATTTACAAAAATGGTATTCTGCTATAGACATGCTTATGGTTATTTTTAACTTGATATTGTGACTTTCAGTGCAGTTGTGTGCTCTGTGTGTACGTCGGTCTTGGCTTTTGACCACTAAATATCCCCTGGGCTATTTCTACCACAGTTTTCCTCTCTTCTCCTAGAGATGCTCACCTAGGTTTCCCATAATTTCTTGATCCTTAGACAAAGCTTCTTCGGCAAAACTCCAGAATCAACCTGTGGAAGAGGCTCCCAGGAGAGAGTTGCTGGGTCATAGGGGTACACATTCTTGACGTCACTAAGTGCTGCCAGATTGTTCTCCAGCTTTGTTGGCTTATATTTCTTAAGTATTTTGGCAAGATTCACATTTAGTTGAAAATCTGGTTCTGTGCCAACATTTAGGGGCAGGTTGAATTTTATAACTGTAAAGTTAAAAAGAAATCTAATGTTTATAGTCTTCTCCATGTTTCTCTTTTTTAGATTATTTAACTGAAAAAAACAGCATCTTTGAGAAAAGTACACACAGTATTTAGTTTTATCCATATTTATTAATGTAGTCTGATTTTAAGAAAAGTTTTAATAAAATTACATTTCATATAATTTGAATAAGGAATGATATATTGTATAATATGAATTCCAGGGTAACCAAAAAATTTATGATTTTTGCATACTTTTACATTTTAAAATGTATTAACATAAATTAGTTTTGTTCAGAAAAAGTAACAAAGCAATCACTTATTAAATACCACCTATGTGTCAGAGATATAAGCATTATTTTATCATTCTTCACACGATCACTGTGTAATAGTCATTATTGTGTTCATTTTATAAGTAATGAAATGAATATTCAGGAAGGTTAATTTATTTCCCACAAGATTACACAGCCAGTATATAAAAGAGCAAGCACTCATTTCAAGGACTACATTAATTACAGCATCTAAGTCTTCACTATGAATTTTAAAAAAGAGGGTGGAGTAGACTGCATAAGAATGTTTTGGTTTAGTGGCTAAAAACAGAGTCTCTGAAGCTAAATGTCCAAGTATGAATCCCAGTGTTGCCCCTGAAGAACTCTAAAACTTTAAGCCAGTCACTCAAACTCTCTATGCCTCAGTTTCTTTGTCTGGAAAACGAGGATGATGACAATAATAATACCTGCCTCCTAGAGTTGTTTTGACTTTAAGTGATTAAAATACATTTAAAGTTTAGGGCAGTTTCTGAAACAAGAAAGCAGTCAGTTAATTATTACTTTTTATTTTTTCAAAGAAGACAGCCTTTTTGTTCATGTATATGTTTCTCTTTGTCAGAGCCCTGTTCACTGTGGGGAAACTGATCTCATCCCCAGCTCCAAGAGTGGGATCTGGTCAGTCTGACTCAATCAGCATAATTTTATGACCCTTGCTAGTTACTGATTCTAGAACACTAATGCTCTCATGCGCAATTATGGCCAATGAGACTCATGAAAATTAGAGGGGGGTGGGTTCTGGCTCTTTGCTTTTCTTGGCTGAAATACCTCCTTGACACTTGACTTGTATGAAGAAGCACAAAACACTGACAGTTAGTGTGGCCCATCCTGAAGTGATTAAGGGAATCAAACTTAGAAAGAGACAGGGTCATAATGGGACAGAACTTGATTTATTGAGGACAATCTGGAGCCACTGGGTAAACCAAAGCCTACTCTATCTCTAGACTCCAACCTACTGATTAGGCCAGCATGAGTTGAAATTTTGGTGCCGAGGGTTAATGAATGAGAGTTGTATGCATATATCCATAAACAGACCATGAATAAATTCTGCCCCCTTTCCTACATCTGAGATTTGAATACTTAAAATAAACTACTTTGTTCTTTCAGAGTTTCTTGTTGGAAAATTTAGTTACTAGAAGAAAATCAGGTTAAGTTGGAATGGTAGATACTAATGAAGTTTTCTTAGGAAAGTTTGACTATATGAAAAAAATTGGAAATAGAGTTACACAGGAAGGCATTGTGAAAGAGCCTGAACATAGGGTTAAAAAGATAAGCAAGTATGATTTAAAAAAATTAAAAAAGAAAGAAAGAAACTATGTTAGAAAGAGTTGGGGGAAGACAGTTAACCCGAAGGGCTTGTAAATTGGATGGTGATTATAGACCTGATAAGAGTAAGTAGCATGGAACTAAGAGATGGACAAGAAACACACAAATGGAATTAATCAGCCTCTCTATTACAATCAGAAATTTGGTGTGCAGTTGTGGGATGATTCTGTAAATGAATACTGTAGACTCTGCAAATGAATACTGTAATCATAACCTTAACTATGAACCAAAATTGCACATAATTTAAACTAGCATGTTTACTTAACATTAAACAAACATTTACCAAATACTGCATTGTACGTACAAAGTTTCTCTTTTTATAAAAAAAAATCCTTATAGAAAAAGTACAATTTTAGCATAGCACATATCAATAAAGGTGAATGATACCACAAAACTGGTGAAGAAGATTTTGCAACATAGATGAAAGACTGTTTTGGTGGTTTCAATAATCTGGATGGAAGAATCCAGAAGGAAGAAAATGGTTTCCCTAACTCATGTTCACAGTTGCACTGAATGGTACACTCTTTTCTCATGTAACAAGGCATACACATTTATTTAATGGATGTGATGAGACATATACAAAGCAAAAACTCTTGAATTTCTTCTCTTCTCAAAACAAGATAGTGATGATTGATAGTCTTTTACAAGATCCTTGTAAGATCCTTTTACAAAGAATAAGTCATGATCTTTTTTCCACAACTTTCAAAAACAGACAGTCTTAAACAGAATTTAATAGCAACATACAGGCTGACAAAAAAAATTATTCTGAATATATAAAAGATCATATCAATTACTAAAAGAAAAATATTATTATAAAAAATATGAAAAGTCAACTCCATAAAGAAATACTTATGGTCAATAAATATTTAAAATACGCAGTGAAAAACAGAAAAATGCAAATGAAAATAATGAGACTTTTTAGGGGGGAGGGCAGACATTCAGTATTGTAGGACATGTATACTCATATACTGCTTTCTATGTGTAATTTGATAAAATATTTCAGGAGCGCAATAATGAGGGCAAATATTGATATACTAACTATGCTTCAAGGTTCTAAACTATTTTATTATCAATTATACAATAGTAGAATGAAGGAGGTAGGTAGAATTATTATTCTCATTTTATAGATGGTGAGAAATTGTTAAGAAAAAGTTAACTAAATTGATCAAGACTTATTTAGCGAGCTGGAAGCAACACTGATATTTGCTTTACATTAATAAACATAGGATACTCTGAATTTGGGAGCTTGGAATTTAAACTTGTGTTACATATTATACTGTAGCACGATCATTTTGTCTATTATTTTAAATGGTCATTAAAACATTCCAAACTACAGACATTTTATTTTATTTTTTCTATTTATTTATTTATTTTATTAATTTTAATGGGGTGACATTAATAACTCAGGGTACATATGTTCAGTAAAAACATCTCCAGGTTATTTTGACAATTGATTATGTTGCACACCCATCACCCAAAGTCAAATTGTCTTCTGTCACCTTCCATCTGGTTTTCTTTGTGTCCCTCCCCTCCCCCTGTCCTCCCCACCCCTGTAACTCTTGTCCGTGTCTCTGAGTCTCTATTTTATGTCCCACCTATGTATGGAATCATATAGCTCTTAGTTTTTTTTAGATTTACTTATTTTCACTCGGTATAATGTTATCAAGGTCCATCCATGTTGTTGTAAATGATCTGATGTCATAATTTCTTATGGCTGAGTAGTATTCCATAGTATATATGTACCAAATCTTCTTCATCCTATCATCTATTGAAGGGCTTTTTGGTTGTTTCCATGTCTTGGCCACTGTGAACAATGCTGCAATAAACATGGGGCTTCATGTGTCTTTACGTAGCAATGTTTTTGAGTATTGGGGGTATATACCCAGCAGAGGGATTGCTGGGTCATATGGTAGCTCTATTTAATTTTTTGAGGAACCACCATACTTTCTTCCATAATGGTTGTACTAATTTACATTCCCACCAACAGTGAATGAGGGTTCCTTTTTCTCCATAGCCTCTCCAACACTTGTTATTACCTGTCTTGTTGATAATAGCTAATCTAATAGGTGTGAGGTGGTATCTCATTGTAGTTTTGATTTGCATTTCTCTAATAGCTAATGAAGATGAGCATCTTTTCATACATCTGTTGGCCATTTGTATTTCTTCCTGGGAGAAGTGTCTGTTCATGTCCTCTTCCCATTTTTTTATTGGATTGTTTGTTTGTTTGTTGTTGAGTTTTATGAGTTCTTTGTATATTTTGAATATTAGGCCCTTATCTGAGCTGTTGTTTGAAAATATCATCTCCCATTTAGTTGGCTGTCTGTTGTGTTGTCAATTTCTCTTGCTGTGCAAAAACTTCTTAGTCTGATGTAGTCCCATTCATTTATCTTTGCCTTCACTTCCCTTGCCTTTGGAGTCAAATTCATAAAGTGCTCTTTATAACCAAAGTCCATGAGTTTAGTACCTATGTTTTCTTCTATGTAATTTATTGTTTCAGGTCTTATATTTAGGTCTTTGATCCATTTTGAATTAATTTCAGTACAAGGGGACAAACTGTAGTTGAGTTTCATTCTTTTGCATATGGCTTTCCAGTTTTCCCAGCACCATTTGTTGAAGAGGCTTTCTTTTCTCCATTGTGTGTTGTTGGCCCCTTTATCGAAAATTATTTGACCATATATATGTGATTTTATTTCTGAGCTTTCTATTCTTTTCCATTGGTCTGAATGTCTATTTTTCTGCCAACACCATGCTGTTTGATTGTTGTGGCTCTATAATATAATTTGAACTCAGGTATTGTAATGCCCCCAACTTCGTTCTTTTTCCTTAGTATTGCTTTGGCTATTCGGGGTTTTTTTATGATTCCATATAAATCTGATGATTTTTTGTTCCATTTCTTTAAAAAATGACATTAGAATTTTGTTTGGAATTGCATTAAATTTGTATATCGCTTTGGGTAATATATTCATTTTGACAATATTTATTCTTCCTATCCAGGAACAAGAAATATTTTTCCATTTCATTATATATTTTTTATTTCCCTTAAAAATGCTTTGGAGTTTTCATTATGTAGGTCCCTTAAATTCTTTCTTATGTTTATTTCTAGGTATTTTATTTTTTTGTTGCAAACATGAAGGGGATTATTTTTTTTTTTAGTTCATTTTCTGATGTTTCATTGTTGGCATATAGGAAGGCAATTGATTGTTGTATATTAATTTTGTATCCTGCGACCTTACTGTATTGGTTTATTGTTTCTAGTAGTCTTTTTGTGGAGTTTTTGGGGTTTTCAATGTATAGGATCATATCATCTGCAAAAAGTAAAACCTTTACTTTTTCTTTTTCAATATGAACGCCTTTTATTTCTTTTTCTTGTCTAATTGCTCTGGCTAAAACTTTCAGCACTACATTGAAAAGAGTGGAGAGAGTACACAACCCTGTCTTATTCCTGATTTTAGGGGAAAAGTCCTCAGTTTTATGCCTTTTAATATGATGTTAGCTGATGGTTTATCATAAATGGCCTTTATTATGTTGAGATATTTTCCTTCTATACCCATTTTGTTGAGTGTTTTAAACATAAAATTGTGTTGTATTTTATCAAATGCCTTTTCTACATCTGTTGATAAAATCATATGGTGTTTGTCCTTTGTTTTGTTGATATGGTGTATTACGTTAACCGTTTTACATATGTTGAACCGTCTTTGTGATTCTGGGATGAATCCCACTTGATTAAGATGTATTATTTTTTTAATGTGCTGTTGTACTCGATTTGCTAGTATTTTGTTTAGTATTTTAGCATCTGTATTCATTAGAGATATTGGTCTGCAGTTTTCTTTTTTTGTGTTGTCCTTGCCAGGTTTCAGTATGAGGGTTATGTTGGCCTTATAAAACGTGTTTGGAAATATTAGTATTGCTTCTTCTTTGATTTTTTTGGGAAGACTTTGAGTAGAATAGGAACCAAGTCTTTTTTGAATGTTTGATAGAATTTACTTGTCTGGCCTTGGACTTTTATTTTTGGGGAGGTGTTTGATAGTTGTTTCTCTTTCCTCCCTGCTTATGGGTCTATTTAGACTTTCAGCTTCATCATGATTCAGTCTAGGAAGATTGTGTTATAGGAATTTATGCATTTCTTCTACATTGCTAAATTGGTGGCATATAATTTTTCATAATATTCTACTATAATTCTTTTTTTTATAAATAAAATTTTATTTTAATGGGGTGACATCAATAAATCAGGGTACATATATTCAAAGAAAACATTTCCAGGTTATCTTGTCATTTAGTTCTGTTGCATACCCATTACCCAAAGAGAGATCGTCCTCTGTCACCCTCTATCCAGTTTTCTTTGTAACCCTCCCCCTCCCCATCCCCCTTTCCCTCCTTCCCTTCCCCCACCCCCCGTAACCACCACACTCCTGTCCATGTCTCTTAGTCTCACTTTTATGTCCCACCAATGTATGGAATCCTGCAGTTCTTGTTTTTTTCTGATTTGCTTATTTCACTCCGCATAATGTTATCAAGATTCCACCATTCTGCTGTAAGTGATCCGATGTCATCATTTCTTCTAGCTGACTAGTATACCATGGTGTATATGTGCCCCATCTTCTTTATCCAGCCTTCTATTTTTTTTTACAGTGATTAAAAGTCTTTAAGCAAACTCTTGGCCAATACACCAAGAATCCATGAAAGAGTAGTGTCCTCAACATGTTCACCAAGTCCAAGTTGGCCCCATCACCATGCCAAATCCCTGAAAAATGCAACCCAACCACAGTCAGTCTGTTAGGAGCTATCACAGGGAGCAGGAGTCCAGGAAAGTTCCCCATAGGAAAAGTCCGCATGGCACTGGAATTGTTGTCACCATTCTATACTTTGCAGCTCATGTCCAAGTCCCAATGACAGCTGCTTCTAGCTGGTAATGATTTAGGTAGACTGGAGAAGCCATTTGCAGCATGCATGGACATGGAGCTTCTATTCTCCTCTGCCTGGAGAGATGAGACCAGGTAGCTTTTCCCTGAAGCTCTGCGACTGTGGCATGGTAAAGAGAACCCTGGGATACACTAAGCTGGGTGGCAAAGGTAGATTCATAATAGAAGTTGGCAAAAGGGGGAAAGAGAACTCTAAATTAGGAGTAGGTCCCAGCCTGAAATATGAGTGGGGCATTGAGGTAGGAGGGATAAAGAAAACACTATATATTAAGCAAAGCAGCAGAAAATAGGACTATCAACACCCACAACAGAGATCTTTGAGGGAAGAATAAAAAACCTGACTGTTCAGGCAAAACATAGTTAAGTGGCCCTTGTGCAAGTGAGATCAGTTTACCTGTTTCTTGGAAGAAATACCCTAGGCTCGTCCACAGTGTCATAGATGGGGCCAACGGCCCTGGGCACCTTCAGCCTTCAGTGGCAAACCCCAGCTTTCTGGGCAAGGTTAGGTCATAGGTGGCTGGAGCAGGGCTGGAAGAGACTGAACCGTCCCTTAGAGGAGCGAAGGGGAAGCCTACCTTCCAGTGTCCCTGTTTCCTCACAGCAGAGGCATGTAAGCCTGGCAGGCTTTAGCTCAATGACCTTCCTTTCCACTATTGAAGCAGGACCCAGATGGCATCCTATGAGACCCCTTTGGGGCGTTGGAGCCTTTAAGGGCATATCCTAAAAGCTGGTAGTTCTCCTGATCTCTATTGGGCTTTTTCTGCCTCTAGGTATCTTAAAAGCCATGCTCAGAAGATCTCGCTGAGGGGTTTGAGGATCCCCATTCGCCTATATAAATCTTTTCCATATATCTGGAGCTATTTGGAAAAAGACAAAACAGTGTTATTAGCTGGATCTAATAAAGAAGGTAGTAGTTTGCAAGCAAAAAAGATTTGGTGTCTCTTGTTCATCAGCATTCAAAAGAAATGTAAAATTTTTTTTTAAAGTAAAAAGCATGATATGGTAGACCCGTAGGAGTTCCAGGATATGACTACCCCCTTTTAAATTTTTTTTTAAATTGACCTTAAAATGTTTGCTGAGTACACTTTAATAATACCTTAACTTTAAAGATTGTAAGCATGACAAAATACAGTAAATGCTTTTGCTCCATATGCAGGAGCATTTTCAGTTAAGCCAGTTTAGGAAATCTAATAATAGAACAATGCATACAGACCATGAGCTATAATATGCTTAGCAGCCTCTCCTGATCTGACAGAGGTTACTATAGATCCAAAATATGTATCCACTGTAATGTGGACATACGACTGTTTGCCAAATGAAGGTATATGAGTAACATCCATCTGCCAAAGTTTTCCTGGTAGGGGTCCTTGAGGGTTAACTCCAAATGAAGGGGCAGTATAGGACCCCTTGGACAGGATTTCCCAATCTGCTGTGCTGCTTCCCGAGAAAGTTGAAACTGTTTATACCAGGCTGCAGCGTTCTGGTGACGAATAGTATGAGACTGACTTGCTCTGTCTGTCATGGTTGCTCCATATAATTTTCTTTTGGGTAGCTTGATCAACAAGGGCATTCCTAGGCCCTGGCCAGTTGGCTCAGTGGTAGAGCATTGGCCTGGTGTGCAGGATTCCTGGGTTCGATTCCCAGCCAGAGCACACAGGAGAAATGCCCATCTACTTCTCCACCCCTCCCCCTTTCCCTCCTCTCCGTCTCTCTCCTCCCCTCCCACAGCCAAGGCTCCACCGGAGCAAAGCCACCCCGGGTACTAAGGATGGCCCCATGGCCTCTCCCTCAGTCGCTAGAATGCATCTGGTTGCAACAGAGCAACACCCCAGATGGGCAGAGCATTCCCCCCTGGTAGGCATGCCAGGTGGATCCCGGTCAGGTGCATGCGGGAGTCTGTCTGACTGCTTACCCATTTCCATCTTCAGAAAAATACAAAAAATAAATAAATAAAAGAAAAAATACAACCAAAAAAAAAGAAAAGAATAAAAAAAAGGGGGAGGGCATTCCCTTGTGTTAAAGCTCCAGGGAGCATGGGGTGAGCTTGAGTATGTGCTATGAAACATGGAGCTCTATGTTGACATATAAGTCTTTGAAGAAGGAGGAACTGCTGAAATAGTTCATCAGCATTTGTCCCTAAGACAGCAGTCTTTATAGTAGAAACACCATAAGTAAATATTTGCTGTCTGTCTATAGATTAAAGGGGGAATGCCGCGGACCAGCGCAGCTCCAAATAACGGTGCGGAATTAAGGAAACACACTTTGTCAGAACAAAACCGATGGGACCAGGAGGACTCCTCAAACTGCCTGGCAGCATCTGAGTGCCTCACAGCCCCAGTTCGCTTTATTATATGGACCTATGCAAATCAAGGACCCTGATACAAGGTTGCACATCAAAGGCTAAGACAGGAATTCTCCCAAGGCAAAAACAGGATACATTAGTGAAATTTACAAACATCTGAAACAAACAAAGAGTCAGAGGAAGAGCATGTATATTGCTTCCTGCAACCCAAGGAAGGAAGTGGAGTGGGTGCAAACACTTAGCATCAAAGCCAAATATGGAGATGGAGGAGGGAGAACTTAGCCCCCTGCCAAGCCTTGAATCTATAATGGCTTTTTGCCATTAACGGTCCACAACAGGGGAATATGGCAAATGCTGAAAAGCCATGATCTTTGTGCCCCTCCCCTCCCTCAACCCCCTCCCTCTCCTCCCCCCACCCTGTAACCCCAACACTGTTGTCCATGTCTCTGAGTCTCATCTTTATGTCTCACCTATGTATGGAATCATATAGTTCTTAGTTTTTTCTGATTTACTTCTTTCGCTCAGTATAATGTTATCAAGGCCCATCCATGTTGTTGTAAAAGATCCTATGTCATTTCTTATGGCTGAGTAGTATTCCATAGTATATATATACCAAAGCTGTTTAATCCACTCGTCCTCTGATGGACACTTGGGCTGTTTCCAGATCTTTGCTATTGTGAACAATGCTGCCATAAACATGGGGGTGCATTTCTTCTTTTCAAACAGTGCTATGGTGTTCTTGGGATATATTCCTAACAGTGGGATAGCTGGGTCAAAAGGCAGTTCAATTTTTAATTTCTTGAGGAATCTCCATACTGTTTTCCACAGTGGCTGCACCAGTCTGCATTCCCACCAGCAGTGCAGGAGGGTTCCCTTTTCTCCACATCCTCGCCAGCACTTATTCTGTGTTGTTTTATTGATGAGCGCCATTCTGACTGGTGTGAGGTGATACCTCATTGTGGTTTTAATTTGCATTTCTCTAATCATTAGTGATGTTGAACATTTTTTCATATGCCTGTTGGCCATCTGTGTGTCCTCTTTGGAGAAGTGTCTATTGATTTCTTTTGCCCATTTTTGGATTGGATTGTTTGTCTTCCTGGTATTAAGTTTTACAAGTTCTTTATAAATTTTGGTTATTAACCCCTTATCAGACGCAATGTCAAATATATTCTCCCATTGTGTAGTTTGTCTTTTTATTCTGTTCTTATGGCCTTTAGCTGTGCAGAAGCTTTTTAGTTTGATAAAGTCCCATTTGTTTATCCTGTCTTTTATTTCACTTGCCTGTGAAGACAAATCAGCAAATAAATTGCTGCGAGAGATGTCAGAGAGCTTACTGCCTATGTTTTCTTCTAAGATGCTTATGGTTTCACGGCTTACATTTAAGTCTTTTATCCATTTTGAGTTTATTTTTGTGAGTGGTGTAAGTTGGTGGTCTAGTTTCATTTTTTTGCAGGTAGCTGTCCAATTTTCCCAACACCATTTGTTGAAGAGGCTATCTTTACTCCATTGTATTTCCTTACTTCCTTTGTCAAATATCAGTTGTCCATAGAGCTGTGGGTTTATTTCCGGGTTCTCTGTTCTGTTCCATTGATCTATGTGCCTGTTCTTATGCCAGTACCATGCTGTTTTGAGTACATAATTCTTTGTATATCTATGACATCTGTGGTGATTTCTCCTCTTTCATTTTGGATTTTGTTTATCTGAGTCCTTTCTCTTATTTCCTTAGTAAGTCTTGCCAAGGGTTTGTCAATTTTGTTGATCTTTTCAAAGAACCAGCTCTTTGTTTTATTAATATTTTCTATAGTTTTTCTGTTCTCTATTTTGTTTATTTCTTCTCTGATTTTTATTATTTCCTTTCTTCTGCTGTTTTTTTTTTTTTTTTGTATTTTTTTCTGAAGCTGGAAACAGGGAGAGACAGTCAGACAGACTCCCGCATGAGCCCGACCGGGATCCACCCGGCATGCCCACCAGGGGTGACGCTCTGCCCACCAGGGGGCGATGCTCTGCCCCTCCAGGGCATCGCTCTGCCGTGACCAGAGCCACTCTAGTGCGTGGGGCAGAGGCCAAGGAGCCATCCCCAGTGCCTGGGCCATCTTTGCTCCAATGGAGCCTTGGCTGCGGGAGGGGAAGAGAGAGACAGAGAGGAAGGGGGGGTGGAGAAGCAAATGGGCGCTTCTCCTATGTGCCCTGGCCGGGAATCGAACCCAGGTCCCCCGCACACCAGACCGACGCTCTACCGCTGAGCCAACCAGCCAGGGCCTCTTCTGCTGGTTTTGAGTTGCCTTTGTTCTTCTTTTTCTAGTTCCTTAAGATGTGAAGTTAAATGGTTTACTTGGGTTCTCTCTTGTTTGTTCATATAGGCCTGTAGTGATATAAACTTTCCCCTTATTACTGCTTTTGCTGCATCCCAGAGATTCTGATATGTTGTATTGTTATTTTTGTTTGTCTGTATGTAACATTTGATCTCTGCTTTTATTTCTTTTTTGACCCACTCATTTTTTAAAAGTATGTTGTTTAGTTTCCTCATTTTTGTGGGTATTTTTTTTTACCTTTTTTGCAGTTGAATTCTAGTTTCAAGGCTTTATGATTGGAGAATATGCTTGGTATGATATCAATCTTTCTGAATTTGTTGAGGTTATTTTTGTGGCCCAACAGATGGTCAATTCTTGAGAATGTTTCATGTACACTAGAGAAAAATGTATACTCTGTCACTTTGGGATGAAATGTCCTTTAGATGTCTATCATATCCAATTGTTCCAATGTTTGTTTAAGGCCAATATTTCTTTATTGATTTTCTGTTTGCATGAATGATCTAGAGCTGTCTGCAGTGTATTGAGGTCTCCAAGTATGATTGTATTTTTGTCAATTTTTGTTTTTAGGTCAGTCAGTAGCTGTCTTATATATTTTGTTGCTCCTTGGTTTGATGCATATATATTTAGAAGTGTTATGTCTTCTTGATTCAATGTTCCCTTTATCATTATGAAATGATTACCTTTGCTGTCTTGTAGTCAGCATTGTTAGATATGAGTATTGCTACATCTGCTATTTTTTGGATATTATTTGCTTGAAGTATTATTTGCCAGCCTTTCTCTTTGAATTTGTTTTTATTCTTGTAGCTTAGATGTGTTTCTTGTAGGCAGCATACAGTTGGATTTTTTTTTTAATCCATTCTGCTACTCTGAGTCTTTTTATTGATGAGTTCAATCCATTTACATTTAGTGTAATTATTGACATTTGAGGGTTTCCTATTGCCATTTTATATATTGCTTTCTGATAGTTTTCTATCTTGTTTGATTGTTCTCTTTTGTTTTTCTATCATTTGTTTTTGTTTGGTTGTAATTCATACTTCTTCTATGTTGCTTCCTTTGTCAAGCCTTGTGCTTCTGTGGTGGTTTTTTCAGGGGTGGTTACCATTAAGTAATGGAAAAGGTACCTATCATGTTCATTGTAGTACATTATCTCATGAGTGCTTCTGCACTCCATCGTCCTTTGCTACTGTTAATCTTTGTCCTCTCCCCTTTTTTGTTTTTGTTGTCACAGATTAAATTTGATTTTATTGCATTCTTGATGGAGCTTTTACTTGTAGTTTTGTTTTGTTCAGTTCTTTGTATCTGGTCAGAAAACTCCCTTTAGTATTTCCTGATTGGGGATTTCTGGTGATAAATTTCCTCATCTTTTCTGTATCTGTGAATGTTTTTATTTCTCCTTTGTATTTGATGGATAGCTTTGATGGGTATAGTATTCTGGGCTGGAAGTTCCTCTCTTTCAGAACTTTAAATATTGAGGTCCACTCTCTTCTAGCTTGTAGAGTTTCTGCTGAGAAATCTGATGATAATCTAATGGGCCTTCTTTTATATGTTGTATTCTTCTTTTCCCTGGCTGCCTTGAGAATTTTTTCTTTGTCATTGCTTTATGCCAATTTCATTATGATGTGCCTTGGAGTACGTTTGTTAGGGTTAAGATAACTTGGTGTTCTGTTTGCTTTTTGAATTCGAGGTTTTAGTTCTTTCCACAGGCTTAGGAAGTTCTCATTTATTATTTGTTTGAATATGTTCTCCATTCCATTTTCTCTCTCTTCTCCTTCTGATATACTCATTATTTATATGTTGCTCCTTTTGATGGAGTCAGATAATTCCTGTAGGGCTTTATCATTTTTTAAATTCATGAGTCTATCTCCTCTTCTCTCTGTAGTACCGCTAGTTGCCTGTCTTCTATATCACTAAGTCTCTCCTCTATCTGGCTTGTTCTATTAGCTAAACTTGTTACCTTGTTTTTCAGTTCATGAATTGAGTTTTTCATCTCTGTTTGATTTGTTTTCATAGTTTCAATTTCCTTAGTGATGTATTCTTTCCACTCATTGAATTGTTTTTTGAGCTCCCTATTTTGCCTTTCTGTGCTTTCTTGTATATCCCTGAGTATTTTTAGAACTTCAATTTTAAATTCTCTGTAATGTAACTCCAAGGTTTCCAAGCTATTGAAATTTCTTTCTATAGATTTTTCCTCATCTGTCTGAGCTATTTCTCTGTCTTTTGTATTCATGATATTTGATTCATTTTTCCTTAATGGCATTTGATAGTGGTATTGTTAATAACATTAATAAGAGTTTATTATGAATAAAAAATAAAGATAGTAAAGTAAAAAGATTTAAAAAAATTATTTTTGAGAAAATACAATGAAAAACTAAAAATTATATTGTGCTAAATGGAACAAAAACTACATAGGATGGAGGACCTGAGTTATAGAGAAGTGACAAAGAGGCAAAAAACGAGGTAAGAACCCACAAAATGCTACAAGGAAAAAATTTGGATCAAGAATAAAATAATTTGTTTGTAAATGATGGTAGAATGAAAAATATAGTGAAAGAGAAAATAAGAAAAAAAAGAAAAAGAAAAAAAATACAGTGAAAGATGCAAATTCTATTGTATTAAGTGGAACAAAAACTACATAGAATGGAGAGCCAGAGATGGGGGGGAATGCTAATGAGATAAACAATAAAGTAAAAAGCACACGAAAAGCCACAAAAAAAATTTGAATCCAAAATAAAATAATTTGTTTGTGAGTGAGGATCAAATGAAAGGAAAAGTGAAAGAGAAAGGAGGAAACCAAAATAGAAGGAGAAAAAAAGAGAAAACAAAATAAAAGGTAAGAATTAAGGTTTTTTGAAATGTAACCCTCATAGAGAGAAAAAAGAAAAAAAATAATGAAAAATGTAACACCTATGGGTAATGAAGTTCAAAATGAAAAGAATAAAACAGAAAGGATAAAAGGACCAAGGTGGAAGAAAAAAAGATACAAAAATGAAAAGAAAAAAAATGGAAAAAGTTATAAAGACTGTGATTTTTTTCTGGTTTTGAGAGGTTATCTTCTTCCTTTTTCTTCTTTCTCTCTCTTTTTGGCCAGTGGCACTGTACCCCAGGTTCTGCCCCTGTGGCACTCTTAGGTAGAGATTTGCAGTTGATGTGTCATTATGGCGATGACATAAACTAGGCCTCAGTCCCGTTGGTAGTTGGGGCTTGTTAGCGTTTGTAGGCTTCAACAATGGGAAAGTCCATTTTCCTGGAACCTCTCCCCCAGTCTCTCCTTCCTGAACCAGCAGCCTGGGGACCCAGCTGTGAAGTTGCTGCTGACACTGCCTGGTGAGCAAAAGGCTCTAAGAGCTGCCAAAACCCCCCTCTATCCCCACTCAGTGCAGCATTCTGGGTAAGGCCTTACCAGCATAATCAGGCAGGGCTGGGAGCCGATTGCTCCTCAGGTGTCTTTCTATGAGCCTTCAGGAATGTCTAGTATGCCTCAGCGCTTCGCAGGACTACTCTCTCCAGGCTTTGTAACTTATATTGGCTGGCAGGAAGATGCTCCCATCATTGCCTGCAGAACAAGAGGTCTTAAAAGCTGCCAAGTCCCTCTTCCAGGTCCTTTTAGAGCACAGTCCTGAGTATAAAGCTCTGTGAACCAGAGCCACCAGCTTAAGCAGGCAGGAGGACAAGCTGACTTCTGGTCAGGCTCCTTTCTAAGGTTACCCAGGTATATCTAGTTAAATTTGCCCTAGCGCTCTGTGGGTCTGCTCTTCCTTGTTGGGAAGCCTACAGCCCAGCCTGCCCAACTTCTGCAGTGTTCTCTGATGTCTGTTCGGTAGGAATGTGTTTTTTACCCTGTATTGGCTGGCAGAAAGTTGTTCTAGCCACTGCCTGCTGAGTGAGAGGCCCTAAGAACTATCAAGTCTCTCCTCCAGGTTCTCTTAAATCATAGACCTGGGAAAGAAGACCTTGTCAGCGAGGCAGTGAGCAGACTGCAGGTTAGGCTCCTTTCAGCGATTTGCGGGTCTGCTTTCCTCAGGCTGTCTGCAAGCTGCCTGCACACCCTTCCCCCAGCACTTCCATAGTTTTCTTCCTGGGGAATTTGCTTTGTTAGCCTGTATGGCTGGAGGAGGTGCCCTGCCCAGAGAGGTCCAGGCGTAGGGAAGCTGGCTTTCATGCACTCCCCGCCTGCTGCTGTTCGAGGAGCAGGGATTGTACAGAAACTCTGGCTGCAGCCCACATAGAAAGCCACTGCTGACAGTCTCCAACCCAGCCCCTGCGTCCGGGAACGGAGGTGCTCACATCTGAGGCACTGGGAGGAAACTCTTGTACACTGCCCGTGCTTGCTGATCCGGAAACCGGGGATGAACAACGTCCACTCCACAGGCAAGCCACTTGCCCACCTCTGCTGGGGTTTGCTGCTGGTGTTAGCTCCGTGTAGGTTGAGCCACGGGCACACTCTCTCCTCAGCTTGAATGTTTCTGCCCTAGCCCTCCCTTTCTCTCAGTTCCAAGTGAAAAAAAGTTTCCTCGGGTCAGTGAGAGAAGCGGAATACTCTGTTCTCCATCCTATTTCCTTCAGAGTGGTTTTTTAGCCACCTTTTCACCCAATCATACCTTTGTTTGATGTATGTGTATTTCAGATGCTCCTCGGAGCATTGTTTTTCTGTCTCTAGTTGAATTTGTTGAAATTTCAGGGAGAGGTATTGGGAGCCCTCCTCACAGCGCCATTTCTCTGACATCACTCCCAGATATTTTATTTTAGTCTTTAAAGATATCTGGGGAGTGACAGGATAAAATGTCAACTATTTTATTTAACAGATGAGATTATACTGAGATAAAATAATTCATGAGCAAACTCATGATGTGGTAGGTTGACGAAAACATCTCTTTGTTTCTTAAACCCAATAGTAGTCAACAGAGTTTTTATGTGAAATTTCTAATTTCTCTTATTTTTAAAATGTTTGTTATCATGTAATAAATTAATGATAACCAATATTAACTATTTAGAATTTTCTTAGAGTTGTGAGAAATGAGTAAACTGGCTTTAGAAACCCAAAGGAGTATTACTGATGGTAAATCGCTAAGTGATATTCTTTTTGGTTTTGTCTTCAAACCCTACTTACATTAGGTTTAGGTTATGATTCCAATACTATTGTAAATAGTAAAAATTAAAAAATGGTCTTGGGCAAAATAATTTGTCACCAAGCAACATATTTATTTAATGAACTTAACCATATCTCAAAATTTTTTGGAAATTGCTGGAATGTTAGAGAAACATCTAAAAGATATTAAGTTACAGAAGATCTTCTTTGAAGAACTAAACACAAAAGTTTCAAACAAAATATATAGATTGACTTATTAATCAGGATTTAAGGAATTAAGACAATTGGTTCATTATACAGAAAACTCCCAGCTTGAGACCAGTTATGTGGGACAAAGCGATCTAAAAATATAGCTACATTGGTGTTATACAGAATAATTAATAAGGTCAGTATTTTCATTCACATTAATTACCCAAGAACCTCTAATAAATATGACCCTAGAATGTTCCTCCTCAGAGATAGGGGGAAAAAGTGGTAGCATTTGCATAATGGAATCAAATAGGCACAATTATGGCTTCCATTTATGTATTATGTTTTATAGTGCATTTTATCCTAAAATAACTCCATAGCAGATGTAGGAGTGGGGAGCCAATATAGTATACTGTAGAGGAGAGTTCTTTAATGAGGCAAACCTTAGTTTAATACCAGATTTTGCCATTTTCTATTTGTATAAACTTGGGCAAGTTGTAGGAATAATAATAGTATCTACCAAATATAGCTATTTGGAAAATTGAATGAGATTGTGCATTTAGAGTATATTGTTGTGCCTGTTCCAGAGTAAATAGTCACTGCTTTTTAGCTCTTATAGTTTTTTTTTTAACATTAAAAATTTTTTTTAATATTTTTATTTATTCATTTTAGAGAGGAGAGAGAGAAAGAGAGAGAGAGAAAGGGGGAGGAGCAGGAAGCATCAACTCCAATATGTGCCTTGACCAGACAAGTACAGGATTTTGAACCAGCGACCTCAGCATTCCATATCGACGCTTTATCCACTGCACCACAACAGGTCAGGCATGTTTTGGGGTTTTTTTTTAGACAATTAAATTTACCAGGGTCATATTGGTCTGGTATCTTGCCTCTTTGTCAGTGACTGTGACCCACAAAGATATAGCACAAAATCAAGGTTAATTAAATACAGGATTTATTCTATTTTCTGGCATAAACCATCTCTCACAACACTTCTCTCTGAAATAGGATATTAATGCTACCCTAACCAAAGTCTGAATGACTTTAGAAATCCGTTTCTAATTGAATTGAAAGTTGCCACAATTTTTCAGATCTCACTGTAACTTGGTTTCCTTCCAACTCTTCATTCTGCTCTGATAGTTCATTCCCACAGAAACTGCCCCATCACTAAATATCATTCACTGTATTTTGCTGTACAAAATAGCTTTGTTCATGTCATTTTATTTTTCTTAAAAATAACATTCTGTACTGTCATGATGCCCCTTTAAATTCTTTATCTTTCCAGAGACAGTTGAAAAGCAAGGTAATAGAAAATAACTTCTAATGTATTAGATGTCAACAGATAGGAATTAGGACTGGTATTGCTCTCTGTCCTCTGGGACTGACCAATTCTGTATTTTTTAGAGTAAAATACATATATAAATGTGTATCTTCTTAGACATAATATATTATTAGCCTATATTGTAAAAATTACTTTCTCATTTTTATTAGCTATCAAATAACTCAACTTTAAAGCATCTTTTATTATTTTGATCAAGTTTGGAATGTTTAAATAGTTCCAAGTTAGCCTTGTTATTATTTTATGCTTTATAAACACATTTATTTATGCAAGTAGGTGCAATTATGATAGACTATGATGTAAAAAATATAAAGATAAGAACAAAAATGAATGTTAATTTCAACAATACAAATAAATATATTCCACAGGAACTATTTTGAGCTCAAGTAGCTGGATATTTTTACCTCATCTACCAGAGTAATCTTATACAGATAGTTACAGCTTAAATTTAGGGCACTCTGGAGAAATGCATATGATTAAGGACCACAATAGTAATTCATGATACATGACCAGGGAATCAGGGAAATGGAAATATAAATGATGAGAGTTCAAAAAATTCTTCAGCCCTGGCCAACTTGTTCAGTGGATAGAGCGTCTGTCTCATGTATGGAGACAGACATGTATGGATTTCCCATCAGGGCATACAAGAGAAGTGACCATCTGCTTTTCTCCCCTTCCCTCTCCCACTTCTCTGTCTCTTCCTCTCCCACAGCCAGTAGCTTAATTGGTTTGAACATTGGCCCTGGGCACTAAACATAGCTCATTTGGTCTGAGTGTTGGCCTCAGGCACCTGAGGATAGCTCTGTTGATTCAAGCATCAGCTCCATATGGGGTTGCCAGGTGGATCCTGGTTGAGTTGCATGTGAGAGTCTGTCTCACCATCTCTCCTCCTCTCACTTAAAATACATAAATAAATAAAAAAAATTTTAAAAAGAAAGGTTCTTGAAACTTCCTGACTGATTCTCAATCAAATGCATGAGACAACATGAAAAAATAGCACAAGTGAGCTGATTTAAGGTATTATCTATGCATGGAGTGGAAAAAAAATATATCTATTTCTCCTTTTCACCGTTCCATTCATCATTTCTTAGTCTTGGAATATAGTATTTCAGTATTAGGTCATTTAGCATTTGACTTAACAATCAGTAACTCTCAGATTCCCTATTCATCCTTGGAAGTAGGGATGACTCAGAGCTGGGTTGGAACCCTGCCTCTTCTCACTGGAAACACTCACAGGCATACCCCACTTTTATTACCACTGTAAAAATTGGCCCAAAGAATATAGCAAGTTAATTCTTTATCTGTTTTCATAACTATATACCCCTGGCAGTAGATTGAAGCAAAAACCAGTTCCTACACTGAAAATACCTAACCAAATATACAAAGTTCAGCCATGGTCCTTGGCTTGGAGATGAAAGAAGTATATTTATTGTCTTGCCATTGTATCTTAGTTGGCAAAGCACATTCTCAGATCCGCCTAAATGGAAGGTTATGAGAAAGGTGATAGGCCTGCTCTTGGCCACAACCAACAAGCAGGACAGATAGAAATTGGGCTTGCCCAACAAGAAGAAAGACAGTGGCTTGCCTCTCAGCTCTCTCCCTAACATTGCGTTCGAACCTGCAACTTTCGCTAATGAGGGATTCTGAATAAGTAATTAAGATCAGTGAAGATATAAGGGTATATAGCCAAACTAATGATACAAAGTGCAATTTTTCTCATTTGCCAAAAGATATTTAAGTGTTTCTGGATCTGATTTGCTGCAATATGTGTGCATATTTTAAACTTATTACAAGTGTTTTCTTTGTTTACTTAGTTACTTCAATCTAATTGGGCTCCAGGTTCCTAGTTCACTCAAGCTTTTCTGAGATATTACAATTCTCCTAATATATAGAATAATTGTTTTCAGTCTGGGAAATGAAGTCAGACTATTTAGCTCAATTGATGTCATGGACTTATTATGCTGCAATGTCTTCATATGAGAAGAGTCCATGAGCTTCACTTAAGTGTGTTTCTGTCCTTAGTGTTCAACTCTTCTAATGTTTTTGTCCTGGTAGTTAACTCTCCTGGAAGCACTCAAGATTGCATTTTCTCATGTAAAAGATTTTCCTAAGCACCCTTTTGGCCTACTTCATTACTTGGCTTCAGTTCACATGTTCTCATTTTTGAACTTGTTATTCTCTGTGGACAAGATTTTGACATCAATCTTCTTTTCAATAATCAAAATGTTATATATCCTGGAATTACTCATATACTAATCTGCTCGTGACCCAACTTTTGCTATAGGAATTGCATGGGTGGACCAAACTCATCATATAATCATTGTTGTATTTTTTTCTTCTTTTCAAGTAACTGCAGGTCTCATTTTTCTTATATCTCAATTGAACATTTTTAGATTTCATCTCCTCTCTCTCTTTTTAGAAAATGTTCTCAATGCCATTGTGTTTATTGTGAAATAAATGTCAAATCCTAGCTATAAAGTCACAGCTCTAAGCCATAGATTTTTCTATAACTAAAAAAAAAAAAAAAGATGGAATAGAAACTTCTGGCCTAGATTATTTGAATAAACTCTATAACATTCTTCTTTTTATGGTCTATGCAATTCACAAGAATACGTTCATATTGTTAATGTTAAATGATTTCTTATTTATTTGGGAAATTGTTTACTTGGTGAAAGCCAAAGGGAAGGGAGAAATTTAAGGCATTGTGGCAAAAGTTCCTTTATCATATATCTGTATGCATAAAATGTGGAATATAGCATCTTATTTTGCAATAAGGTTAAAAGCCTATCAAATATCTAGCAGCCACTCCAGGATCCCCACTGCTATTGAACTACTCTACTAAAATCTCATCTTTCAAACAGAAAGAAGGCTCAGAAGGTTCTTATTAGCCTCTATTATTAGCCGTGGCTAATTCTTCCCTTAGCTCCAAGGATTTAAAGAGCAAAGACTGGAGCCTTGCTCATGTGCTTCAACTGACAGCTTCTGGTGCTACAAAGGTACCCAGCTTTCTGGGAAGAAAGCTCCCAGCAAAGATTAATTTAGGAAGTCCATCCTACGCAGGTGGAAATAGCTTCAGGATAACGCAGGAAGTGGTGTGTATCCAGGTGATAGGGTTGCTTTGCATTCTTAAATTTTAGAAGATAGTGGAGGAAGAAACTGGGGAAGAAAGGCTTGGAGGCCCCCCCTTGCTGCAGGTTGTCAGTAAGGCCTGGCATGCCACACTGCTTGAAGGGTCAAACTCAGGGAAGAGGCAGTTGCCCAAATGATGGCATTCCCTTCCCAGTGGAAGTAGAAGATGGATGGTCTGGTGATTAAACCTGGAGTTGGACTGCTCAATAACAGAATCCCAGAGTCCTCAACAAGGTAGGAGGCCTTGAATGGCGGTTCAAGTTCTCCCTGAGAGAGGTTTCCTAAGGCGGGCACCTGGCCTATTCTGCATCCTTGCTGACAGTCATCATCCCGCCCGCTATGCTCAGCTGATTTCTGAACGGTGATCTGAGAAGCCTGGCTCTGTAGATACCTCCTAGGGATTTTCCTAAGGTGGCAGACACACTTAGCTGGCGATTTTGTAATGGACTGATTTGAAAGGAGAAAAATGCATCTAATTCAAACACATTTATTGAAGATCGACTTGATGCGGAGCGATGAGGATTCAATGGAAAACCTTAGGGACAAAGATACTGGTTTACCGGGGCTTATATTCAGGTGGAATTAAAAGTTATTTCTCGACATCTGCGCTGAGCCCATTACCAGCTTTGCTCGAAGACTGCTTGAAGTTCACTGTGCAGGCAGAGTGGAGCACAATTTCCCCAAGGGCTTTTGTAAGCTGGCCTCAGCTCTCCGCGGACAAAATTTGAAATAATATAAATTGCAGAGTAGCGAAAGGGGGGGAGGGGGCGTCACTTGAGGTGGCGTCTATTAGCATCAATACGGCAGAGCCAGGGGACTTAGCTGGAGCCTGAAAACTTCAAGCCAAACAAACTCTGAAACTACAACCCCTCACCCTCCTCCTCCTCCCCTCCGATCAGCCTGGGCCAAAGCTGGAGCGCTGTCCCAGGGGTACCCCGAGGAGACAAGGGGACTGGGAGAGAAAGTGGACTCTGCATTCGCCCCCACTCCCCTGTACCGCCACCCCCAACCCCTGCCATGAGCTTAGCCCTGGAGCGCTTTGCCGAAGCCGTGGACCCGGATTTCAAGTGCAAGCTGTGCGGCCAGGTGCTGGAAGAGCCCCTGTGCACGCCGTGCGGGCACGTCTTCTGCGCCAGCTGCCTGCTGCCCTGGGCGGCGCGGCGGCGGCGGTGCCCGCTGCAGTGCCAGCCCCTGGCGCTCCGCGAGCTGCACCGGGTGCTGCCTCTGCGCAGCCTCATCCGCAAGCTGCGCATCCAGTGTGACTACCGCGCCCGCGACCGCGGCTGCGGCCGCTCGGTCCCGCCGCACGAGCTGGCGGCGCACGTCGAGCGTTGCGAATTCGGCCCCGGCCGCCGTGGCCACTGGGGCTGCGTCTCGGGGCCGGTCGGCCGCGGCGGCGGGGACGTGCTCGCGCGGGGGGGCTGCGGAACGGCGCCCGGGGCCGCCCGGGGCGGGGGCGCGCGCGGGGGCCTGCCCGGCGGCTGCTGCGGGAGCGGGCGGGGGCCCGGGCCTCGAGTCCTCGCCTGGAGGCGGCGCGAGAAGGCGCTGCTAGCGCAGCTCTGGACGCTGCAGGGCGAGGTGCAGCTCGCGGCCCGCAGGTACCGGGAGAAGTTCACGCAGTACATGGCTCACGTCCGCAACTTCGCCAGGGACCTGGGCGGCGGCCACGGCCGGGTAAGCGCAGAGGGCTAGGGCCCCCGGGCAATGATCGATTGGGGTGGAAAGGAGAAGGGTTCCTTCTGTACTTCAGGTCTCCCGTGGAGGGTGGTACTCTCCCGTATCGTGCAGTAGGTAGTCTCCGCCCGCCCCGATCTTACCATATACCACTATTTATCTTTCGAATGTATTAGTATTGCAGTTAACAGGGATTGTCCCTTTTCCACTTATACTAGGATTGGGAAGAGTTAAACAGGTTCAATTCCAACTTTTCCACGAAGAAGGATGAATTAGGAACATCATTCTCTCCCCCAGAACCTTGCTCCCCATCTTTAAGCCTCCTGCCCTACCTTCTCTGCCTGTATTTTGTACCTTTGGCCTGTACCTGAAGCCAGAGAAGGAAAGCCAGGAGGCAGGGACTTCTGCGACCCTGACTCCCTTCTCCCCTGCACCAGACCCATACCTTTGGCTCTGAATGACTTAGTTTCCCTGTCAAACTGCCCACATCAGCCACCTTCCACCCTGTACAGCGACTATCAGGGATGTGAGAAAGTCAAGAGATTAAGCGATGAGACTTTTTTTAGACCTGCAGAGTTCTTTTCATCACCCTGACCTTCCCTACACAACCCTTACTTGCTTTCGTGTTTTATTATTAACGGAGTGTGTGTATATGTGTGTGTGTGTGGGGGGGGGGCAGGGTGTGTGACTTGGGGTACCAAGTCTGAAAGCGGCACATCCATCTGCGGGCAGATGAGTCCACGAGCAGCGGCTGTTTCTCTTCTTTGTCGAAGCTGCTGGCCCCAAAACTGTGCTTGTGGACTGCCCGCTTTTAGGCCGAATAAACAAGCCTCTTTGCAGCACCCCTTGTGAAGAGGCTTGTTTATAAAGCTGTTAAGTCTCTTCTGGAGGACTTCTGCACAGTGTTTGACATTGTTGGTCGCTGCCATGGTGAGCAGGGATTTAGCAGAACTTGCACTCCATTCAAGGAGCTGTTTTCATTCTTCAGCATCCTGGGGTGGAGCAACCCAGGATGATTCCAGTTTGGGACTGCCTCCAACTCAGGCGTGGAGTGAAGACGCTTATGCCCTTATACTTAAAGGAGAAAATTGAAATATGAGGGGCTAAAATGTTTCTTCTCTGATAAACGGAAGCACACAGCTTATTAAAACATTGGATGCTACCTGTCGTTCTTTCTCTATCCTATTTATACCCAGGTAAATTTACAAACTGAGAATAGCCAGAGAGGAGCACAGGAATATCCTCTGTAGTGCCAGTTCAGGTTTCAAGCTCTTAGGGAAGAAACGGCTAATGAAAAAGAGCAACAGCTAGAATTATGTGGCAGAGAAGTCCATTCAACAAGTCCAGCTAGCTATGGTTCTGGGAAGTGAGGAAAAACTGCCATTTTTTACAGACTTAATTACTGGAAGGCTTCTCTGTGCTCCTCAGAAATGTTTTCCCACGACCAGTAGGGGCTGCTGTGTGCACTGCCTGGGAAAAGCTCCTGGGAAAGGTGGTGATGGTGGTGGTGGTAATGATGCTAATGAGATTTTATCATTCAGAAGTAATTTCCAAACATATAATGCCCTAGGATAGTTAAAAATGTCCATAGCAATATAGTCTGGCATTATTTCATCTTATTTTTAAGTTAGTATATCCTAATAAACAGGTTGTAGATATCATTCTTATGTGTTTAACTCCTTTTTGGCCATCCAGAGAGAAATACTACTTTCCTTGGCAAAAATCCTGTTTTCTAAACTCTTCAGGAGTAATGTAAAACCCAATAAGAGTACTATTTAAAATTAGGATTACTGTAGCCTGTCAGATCCTGCATTACAATAGGAATCTGAATATTACAAACAAAAGAAATTTATAAATCGTTCACTATTCCTTTAAGACTTTCCAAAGTGAAATTTTTATGTAAAAACAACTCTCATATCCTTTAACAATTTATTTTACTCCTCCATAATAGAAGAAAAGAATAAGGACACCTGCAGAGCTAAATCAAAAATCTGTTTTAAATTGCAGTGAAGCCAGAATTAGATGATGAATGCATTTAGGATAAAAGCTGCATGTGTAAAAATGCAATGCCATTTAGTTAAAAATAGTTGTTTTTCTCACATGCATAATTGTTTCCTTCAAATACACTTGTTCAAAGTAAATTTAGGAAAAAATTAACCTCTCAAATTCAACCATCTTTAATTTTAAGGTTTTCAACTGTTAAATTATTTGAAGAAAACAGAAATCTTGTACTTTAGCTTTTATTTATTTTTAATATTTTTTTAAACCTAGTTGTTATTTTATCCCCTTTCTTCCAGGATGGAGAACATAAGCCTTTCACCATTGTATTAGAAAGAGAAAATGACACTTTGGGATTCAATATTATAGGAGGCCGACCAAATCAGGTAACCCACCTCGTTAATGTATAGCTCACTCTTTGCTTATAAAATAATAGGAAACTTAGCTTTTATATCTGGATTTTGAGTAAGAAAAACAAGTGGTTTGATCTTTAAAATCATGCTTGTGATCAAATAAATTCTTTAATGTAAGTATTCCAGTATACATACTTATACTTTTTCTGAGGGAAAAATTAAAGAAAACTTACAGCTAGAAAAAAACTTGTTTCTCTTTGCTATTTAAAAAATAAAAAAGAGTACATTTCATATTTCATCTATATTGTATAGCCCTGTTGGCAACTTTCTTAAATAATCCTATTTCACAATAATGTATATAGGCAATTTCTATTTAATAATCTTAGGCAATTATATTGTCTGCTTTTACCTCCTATTTATTATGTTAAATTGGTCTGTTTGCAGATGCTTACACAGACCAAGCAGTATAGCACATATGTTGAATGAATGAATGAACAGTTAACATAAGTTTTGAAATAACGGATATTGTTTTACAATTACATAGGAAATGTCATGTTAAAGGACAAGAGTAGATTTGAAATAGTTTTGGCTCCCCATATCAAATCCTTTTAAAATGGAATGAATAATACTTTCTACATAAATGCCAATTGTTTTCAAAATGCATGGGTTTATACTGTATCCTATAATTACAAAGTTCTATTATGTCCTCTAAATACTACGGCAACTTAATCTTCACCATAACTAGAAAAATATGGTGGGTTTTTTAAAAAAATCATGTTCCTTAATTTTTCCAATTAACTGCCATGAAATTTTTGCATCGTGTATTGCAGAGTCGTTGGCCATGTGCTCTGTCTAGGTCAGGATGGCAATGACTTATTTCTTCTTTGTATAAATATTTAGTATTTCAAAAACCTAGTAACTAATGACTGCTTTGCTTCTGTTTCTAGAACAGCCCCCACTTATTATGGGGGAAAAAATAGATGTCTTTTTATATCATTTTTGTTTCATTTTCCCCTAAGGAATATTGTTATAAATACTTAGTTAGGTGTTTGACATTTAGATGACATTGGCCATTTTTTAGAGCCTCTTAAAATTCATGTTAAGGAAGGCTAATTAAAAAGAAATAATTTTACTTAACCTGCCATGAAATAAAATGACATGTAAAATTATGCAATTATTATTATAGGATATTGGGTACCTTCCCTAAATAAGTTTTACAATATAATTGGTTTCCTGGGACTGGCTAAAATGAACTACTTGTACCATATTGGCTATACATTTGAGGTTTAACTAATCATCAGACTCATTACACCTGGAAATGTGTAAAGATTAGCTTTGAGTGGGTTCTCCTGCAGTTCTGAGTTGATCTTTCGGAATTTCACACTTGAGCAAGCACCCAGTGTTCCCTGTGACTAGAGACAGTCAGAGCTATATTTCCAAGTCTGTCACATCATGAGGCTAAATTGTATTTTCAAAACAATGACCACCTCGCATACCAATTATACAGTAAGGCTGGGTATGCTTTTTGTTTTCTTTAACTTATAACCATTTTAATTGTACCTTTTCTCTAGAAGTAATATATTTTTTAGGAGTTAGGTGTTTTATAAATCATACCGAGGTGCCCGTGGATATCACCTTGTACATGCCCCTTCCCCATAGCTTCTTCCATATTCTCAAAAACAGGAGGTAAATAGAAAATCTGGTCAGAAATGCTAGACTCATTCATTAAAGCTGCCATCTTGATTAATGACTGTTTGGCGTTAACATTCAGTGTCAAATCCCCAGCTAAGAAAGAGAGTTGCATGTTAAGGAGGATTGGCAGTGTGACATTTGCTAAACTATCCTTGATCCAACTTCAAATTTTGTTTATATATTTCTTACTGTAAATGGTTATTGTTTTATATATAGAATAATCAGGAAGAAATATCAACAGAAGGGATTTATGTTTCAAAAATTTTGGAAAGTGGACCTGCTGACCGAGCAGATGGCCTGCAGATTCATGACAAAATCATCGAGGTAAGGCAGTAACACACGAATATGATCCATGGCAGAAATATTTAGACATCTTAAATTTCTAAACTTATTGCTTTACCTTGCTGTGGTACTTTTTAGAATGTGTCTCTAACTAGAGTATTTAGCATATATCTCACCTATATCAATTATTAGATATTGGGATAAAATAATAAATTACTTGAAGTTTCTAAATGTGTTAATGAGTACCTTTGTTTTACGGTTGTCTCTCCCCACTAACAGTGAAGGTAGTTGTGTGATAATTAAGGGATTAATTTTTTGTGACATTTCAAAAAAAGGATAATAAATCTCTGCTGAAGGGCATTATTGATGAGGAACTATTACTATTATTAAACTTGAGATTAGTATGTTATATGTAGAGTTTAAAAGTATGCAATGACTTTTATCATTTTTTAGTTTAATATGGTTATCTTCTTCATGTCTTTTTTACATAAAAATGGAAGCAGAGTTATTTTTTTTTCCTATTGAAAAAACCTGGTAGGAACTCTTCATTTTCTCTAGTGTACATTATAGCTGTATTGTTATATTTGAGGTTGACAAAGTAAATACTTTCGCATTAATGAAATATGGGCTATAATGGCATTTTGAGACACACTGCCATTCATCACCTCAGTGCTCTTGAAGTTTTAACTAGTTGAGATATTTTCATGTAGTGTTACTGAAAATGATTAGGATGCTTTTGTCAATGGAGTTATTCCTATAATGTAAGTAAAGGCTAAATAGAAATTTGGAAGGTATATTAGATTCCACTAGTCTTTTGGGAAATTTTTTTTTCTAGATTATATGAGCATTTGAGCTGTCTTTCTGAATGTTTATATAAACTATCTTGATGGAAACTTTTTCTTAATTAAACTTTGAATAGAGTTTTAGATCTTTGTTCATTATTTGTCCATTAAAAAAAAGTTGAATTTTGAATAATTTGACCTATGATAGAGGTAGACAGTATAGAAGAGCCAATAGTTTTCTGTTTTGGAAAAAAGGACTCATAACATTTAGAAATTAGCTGACTACGCACTTTCAGAAAGAGAGAAGAGATGCTTTGGCTGAACAACTGTGGTTTTTATCTGAAGAGGCCTCTTGCTGCATGATTTTCTCCTTACAGTTGTAGAGCCAACAAAGGACAGACCTGCTTTCCCTGACACTATCCAGGTTGTCCTGACAGTTTGCATGGAAACGTTTATGTGCTACAGGTTCTAAAGTTAGAATTTTTCTATTACTATTTGTATCTGCGCTGTATAATTTAAACACACACACAGAAAAAAATCCTTATTTCATTTTGTCTTATCTCTAAAGCCTTTTGGCTTTTCCAGTTGAATGCAAAAGGAATGCCTGCATTTGATACTATGAGAAGGGCTGGTGGAACTGAATACATATATTCAATGAACACACATACTCACATACACATACAATATAACCACATACCAAGGATTTAGAAAATAATTTATTCTAGCTAGGTAACAATACTATGCATGCTTCATTAATGTTACATTAAAAAGAGGAAGAAGATTTGTCTTTTATATTGTGATATAGCACTTTTGTTAAAAAATAAATTAGATGTTATTTGTTTTGATAATGTAAAGAGGTAATTTTATAAAAAGTGTGGTTGATGAAGTGCATCTAGACATCTATCTAATACTGTTACTAATATATGTCAAAATAACCTTATTTAAGTCATATAAGATAAAGATCAGAGACATCAACCATGGAAATCTAAATTATGATTTGTAACTAGCTATAGATTAGTAGTATTTCATCTTAACATGCATTTATTAGCAGTTAATGACAAGAAGTTAAAATTTGCCTCATTCATAGAATTTAACAATGTTTTTTTTATGCCAGAGTATACTGGTAACATGCATATTTTTGTTATAGTTCTATAATAGATTCATGTGGCCACATTTGCAGTTAAGAAATAAGTTAGATGGTATGCATGTTTCTGGAATGTTGTCTGTTAAATAGCATGAAATATTTTGGAAGGAAGATTATTAGAAATTAATCTCTCATATTTAGTTGTTTGGTGATGCCATCAGCTAAATTTTTAAAGTACATAGATATTTGTGTGACTTTATTTAATATATATATTTAAACATGTAACATTTTTATTCTTGTGCATACCTGTGTATGAAAGATCCCTATGTACCAATTAAAGTTAGAAATATTTGATGCTCGTCAGTTATTTCAGTCCATCTGCCATGTGGTGCCAGTCCACTCGACACATTTGATTGTAATGGGATACTGATAAGAAACATATTGATTAATTTAAAATGTGCAGAGGCAGAAGAACAGATTTTAAAATAAAGTGATTTCTTTTCCACTTTTTGTGCTCAATGATTGGTTTCTTGAACTAATGGGAATGTCAGATGGCCATGCTGATTTGGACCTATTGCAACAAGGAAACATTTAGCAGTGTCAAGTGCACCAATAGTTTATGTATTATGAAACTACTCCTATGACCTACTTGTCACACTCTGACTCATTGCTAAGTGCTTTGAATTCAGTGATATATGACTGAAATAAAAAAAAGAAACTGTTAGACAATTTATTTTTTACTTATAGTCAAGATATGATAAAATATTTTGACAAGTTAATTGTTTAAAGCATACATCACAACAGGTTATGAATTGTTCTTGTAAAGTAATAAATTTTCTTAAATCATTTGGTTAAAGGAGAAAGTAGATATGTTAAAGGTTGGTTCTACTGAATAAAGAGATTTTACTAATTCTAATAAAAATATTAGATATAACAATTTTCAAAGTTTAACAAGGGCTAATAGCTTCCAAAGTGACATTATTTCAATATTCTGCATTCCACTGAAGCAGATCAAATAAATTCAAAAATCATAAAAGCAAAAATTAGTCATGAGGTAAATGTATGTCATATATTTTCATATAATACAAGGCAAATTCAGTTTTGCAGTCAGTTCCATGACAAACCATGTGTACCATCATACATACACACACACACACACACCCCTATATTTGTTAAAATATTTATGTGGGTAAGTTCAGAAAAGAAATCTGTTGTGAAATTGGAGTTACACCATTAGTTGCCTTAGTTGCCAAAGTATCACTAGAAACCGAAAACATCACTTAAACCAGGAATTCAGCAGAGTGTACATCCAAATAAAAGCATCTTTTGCATGCTGTTTTCACCTCTTCCAGACTCAAAGGATCCACAGAGGGTCCTTGATACTCTCAGAGGCTTAGACACAATTCTCTAAGGGGGCAACACCTTGACTATGGTGATCATCATGTTAGATGCCTGAGGCATATATGGGAGGGAGTTTAGAATCAAAGTTCCCTGCTGCTGTCAGCATCTCCTCCTCTGTTATCATTTCTGTGATGCTGATAACAGGCCATGCAATCATAAGCCCAGAGTGGGGAAGTGAGAAGAAGTGTGCATAGTCATTTGTGGGTCTTTGTTCACCCTTTCTTCTCCTTCCCCTTCCCCTGCTCCCAGCCAAGGCTGTGTGGTGGAGAAGTCCACACTTCTCTCAGCTACTGGAGACCAGGGAATGGGGAGGAGGTCTGTGCACTCTATGGGAAGAACAGTTTGGAGCAGAAAGCAGACTTTTTATTAGTGTATATCTTAAAATCCCTTTTTATTTATTTAGCTTGAAATCATAATGAAATGTAGATAGAATACAGGGCATTTTCATTTACTTTAGAACAGTTTCTACATTGAACAATGTCAGAGTAGCACTTTCTGGAAAGTGCTGATTTTAAAGAACTTGACAAATACAATGTTTCAACAAGGATTTCTTAACTATTCCAGACTGCCAACTACTCTTTGTTTTTTTTATTATCTGTAATGCCTTATCTTCTGTATTTTATGTCACTACACTCTGCACTGCTAAAGTAACAATCTCTAGTGGTTATCACGTTTATTTGCCTGAGGCTCTGTACAGTTCCCTTACATCTGCTAATGAAGAAAATTTAAGTGCAGAGTGGAGCTTAGCATTTAGGAATGCTGTTGAAGCAGATCAACAGTGTGCCGTGTCTGTCTGCCTGATAGCACAGGGCCCCTTACCCCCTCATGGAGCAGCCATGCTGATTTGTGTATGAGAAAAAAGCATTTACAAGTTTTGTAGATCACTTGTAAATCTGGTGGGACATTAGTCTTTTGAAAAATTGCTATTTAATTCAAGCATTTCTCTGAACTCTTCAATAAAATATGAATGCCACATTTTAAAAGTGTATTTTAACTGTACAAACAACATCGATTATCTGAAAGAATTAAGAAAGAACTAAAAGCAATCATGTTTATTCAAGTGAAGAATTACATTGTCATGAGATTTGTTTTCGTGATTAAATGTTACTTAAATTGGATATAGTTTTACCATCATGCTAGTTAATGTATCTTGAAAGTTATAGTGGTATAGTGGGAAGAGCATGAATACTGAAATTAGGGAGATCTGGCTGGAATTCATGTTCTGTTTCCTGAAACTTGTGTGGCCTTGAGACAGCCAGCTGGGCCTCAATTTCTGTGCCATTCATAGTTACTGTGTACACCAGTTCTTTGAACCCACTCTTCTTGGAAGCCTGATGTGTCTCATCCAGCTTATACAAATAGTTTTCTCTCCAAAGCTCAGAGGCAATGGAGGGTAGGATTTTCCTCCCTGGAAGAACCCAGGTCACGCTCTCCCAGCTTTCAGTGATTCGCATTTCCAGACACCACAGAATGGATGAGTAAATGTAGAAAGTTTTAAGTTGTACAATTTTCACATATTTGTATGAACAGTCAGATGCAAAAATGGTGGTGGGATAAAAAACTTTATGACCATACACTCATGACTTAATTCACTCATTCAACCAGTATATATTTACTATGCATACAGATGGCATAATCTGTGTTATGGAGCAATAAGTCCCATTTCCTGCCCTCAAGTACCTCACATTGTAGAGCTCCCGTTTTCTGCCTGTACAGGGCAAAGTGAGCTATTGTGAGAGGCTGCTTCTTCAATTGTTCCAAACATGAATGGGCATCACCATCTTGTCGTACTGGAATGACACTATAGATTTAATCTAGTTTTCCTGTTCTCCAAGACTCTTTTTGAGAAATCATGACAGGGATTAGTTAGTAAAATATGTAGTAGAATCTGTGGATATAAAGACAGCATCATAGTTTTAGGAAAGGGCACAGGTTTTGAACTTGGGCCTTGGCCTTGAATATGTACTGGGTTATCTTGCAAAGTTTTCTCAATTTTTCTTATTGTCAGTTTCTTGCCTGTAACTAGGAGGGCAGCAATAGCTAGTTCCTAGGTCTTCTGTCTTGATGATCATAGTGTTTTGCCACTTCACTGAGTTTCCATTATTAATAAATATAGATTTATATTCGCTTACAAGAGAAGCTGGAAAGGTATTAACACCATAGTGCGTTAAGTGCTGTTTTATCTATAAATTTATAAGAGATGAACTCGGTGTGATTTTTTAAATTTTTTTGAGTGCTAAGCTCATGAGAAAGGAAACAGAGTGGCACATCTGGTTGTGCAGTAGTGTATAATTGTGAGTGGTGTTCCTGTCAGCAGGTCTGACTGTGGTTCCCAACTCCTCATTGTTTCTGTGCTACAAAATTGTAGCAGAGTACTTATTACTTTTCATTCTTTTTCATTTGTGTCCCCACCACCCAAATATTTATGTAATTTTTTTATTAAGGTATAATTGACATACAACAACATTATATTAGTTTCAGGTGTACAGCATACTGATTTGATACTTGTATATATTATGAAATGATCGCCACAGTGCGTCTAGTTGACATTGTCACCATACATATTAACAGAATTATTTTCTCATGGTAAAAAGTTTTAAGATCTACTCTTTTTTAACAAGTTTCAAATACACCGTACAGTATTGCTGACTGCAGTCCCCATGCTCTACATCTCATCCCTTGATTTATTTGTTATATAATGGCAATGTGCACCTTTTGACCCCCTTTACCCATTTCTCCCACATACCCCTAACCCCTGCCTCTGCCAACCACCAATCTATTCTCTGTGTCTATGAGTGTTTTGGGGGTTTTGTTTGTTTTGTTTTCTTTTCTTTTGATTCCACATGTGAGATCATATAGTACCTTCTTTCATGGTCAGATTTATTTCACTTAATTTAATGCCCTCAAGGTCCATTCATGTTGTTGCACATTGCAAGATTTCATTTTTTATCATGGCTGAACAATATTCCATTGTATATATATGCTATATTTTATTTCTTTATTCATCCATTGATAGATATTTAAACTATTTCCATGTCTTGATTATTATAAATGTTGCAGCAATAAACAGGGGTAAGTTAAAATTTTTGTTTTCTGTGGATAAATACCCAGAAGTAGGATTGCTAGATAATATGGTCATTCTATTTTTAAGTTTTAGAGAAACCTTTATATTGTTTACCAGAAGTTCACAAGGATTCATTTTTCTCTACATCTTCTTCAGTATTTGTTATCTCTTGACTTTTTTGATAATTGCTATTCTTAACAGGTGTGAAATGATATCTAGTTGTGATTTTGATTGCATTTACTTATAGTGAATTTGAACTTCTTTTCTGTACTTGTTGCCTATTTATATGTCTTCTTTGGGAAAATATCTATGGAGATCTGCACATTTTTTAATCAGAATGTGAGGTTTAGTTTGTTTTTTGCTATCACGTTGTATGAGTTCTTTCTTTATATATATATATATTTTTTTTTTTAAATCTTTTTTTTTTTTTGTATTCTTCTGAAGTTGGAAATGGGGAGGCAGTCAGACAGACTCCCGCATGCACCCGACCGGGATCCACCCGGCACGCCCACCAGGGGGCGATGCTCTGCCACAATCAAAGCCATTCCAGCGCCTGAGGCAGAGGCCACAGAGCCATCCTCAGCGCCTGGGCAAACTTTGCTCCAATGGAGCCCTGGCTGCGGGAGGGGAAGAGAGAGACAGAGAGGAAGGAGAGGGGGAGGGGTGGAGAAGCAGATGGGCGCTTCTCCTGTGTGCCCTGGCCAGGAATCGAACCTGGGACTCCTGCACGCCAGGCCGACGCTCTACCACTGAGCCAACCGGTTAGGGCTTTATATATTTTTTAATATTAGCCCCTAATTAGATATATGGTTTAAAAATGTTTTCTACCATTAAATAGGTTGCCTATACATATTTTTGATGGTTTTCTTTGCTGTGCAGAAGCTTTTTAGTTTGATGCAGTCCCCACTTATATTCTGTTGCTTTAGGATAGAATATTCTGCATATACCTGAGAAGGCCAACTAGACTAATTTGTTGTTTGAGATTGATGTTTCCTTATTGATTTTCTGTCTGGATGATCTATTCATTGATATGCATGGAATATTAAGTTTCCTACTATTATTGTATTGCTTGCTGTCTATTTCTTTTTTATGTCTGTTAATATTTGCTTTATATATTTAGGTACTGCTATGTTGGATGCATAACTAGTTACAAAAGTTATGTCCTCTTAAGGATTGGCCGCTTTATCATTATGTATTGTTCCAGATGTTTCTGAGTTACATTTACATGGAATGTATTTTTTCATCACATCATATTCAATCTGTGTGTGGCCTTATGTCAGTGTCTCATGTGGGCTTGTTTTATTATTTTTTTAATCCATTCACCCATTCTATGTTTTTTTTCACTCTGTTTTTTGATTAGAGAGTTTAGTACTTTTATATTTAAAGCAATCATTGATAGATATCCACTTATTCTGAATTTTTAAATTGTTTTTCTGGCTGTTTTGTAGTTTGTTCCTTTCTTCTTTTCTTGCTCTCTTTCTTTGTGGCTTGATGACTTCATTTAGTGGTATGCTTAGATTCCTTTCTCATTTTCTTCTTCCTATCTCTTATAGGTTTTGCTTGGTGGTTACCTTGAGGCTTACATATAACAACTTATATTTATAAAAGTCTATTTAATTTATAACAATTTAAGTTTGAATACATTCTATAGCTCTACATTTTATTCTTCCCTGCACCACATTTTATATTATTGATGTCACATTTTTACATCTTATCTTTTTATTCCTTAACTAATTATTATAGTCACAATATTTTTTACTATATTTGTCTTTAGACTTCATACTAATTTTACAAATGATTATCCTTTACTATATATTTACCTTACCAGTGAGATTTATATAATACTTTCATGTTTTTTCATGTTTCCTTATTACTAATTAACACCTTTTCTTTTCAGCTCAAAGAGGTCTAACATTTGCGAGGTAGATTATTCTCAGCTGGAAGATTTTTTTTTTTTTTTTTTTTTTAGTACTTTTGCTATAGTATGCCACTGCCTTATGGGCTGGAAAGTTTGTGCTGAAAAATCTACCCACAGTTTTATAAGAATTTCCTTATACATAATAAGTTGTTTTTCTTTCTCTGATTTTAAGATTCTCTCCTGTCTTTAACCTTTGACATTATACTTATATTGTGTCTTGGCGTAGGTTTCTTTGGCTTCGTCTCTTTTGAAACTTTTTGGGCTTCCTGGATCTGGATGTTGGTTTCCTTTTCCAGGTTAGGAAAGTTTTCACCATTGTTTCTTCAAATAAAGTTTCTGCCCTTTTCTCTTTTTCTTCTGGGGCTTCTATAATGCAAATATTAGTGGGCATGATATTGTCCCATAATTCCCATAAGCTATCTTTACTTTTTTTTTTCTTTTTGCTACTCTGATTGGGTGAGTTCTTCTACTTCATCCAATCTGCTGTTGAACTTTTCTGGTGTATCTTCTTACATGTTTGTTAAGTTCTTATATTTTCTGTTTCTTCATTGAAGTTTTCATTGTGATCATCCATTCTTCTCCCAAGTTTGGTGAATATTCTTATGAGTACTACTTTGAACTCTTTATCAGGTAAATTACTTATCTCTGTTATATTAAGTTTTCTTATGAGGTTTTAACATACTTTTTTTTTATATGGAACATAGCTTTTCATTTCTCTTTTTTTATTTATTTCTTTTTTTTCCTTTTATTTATATGTGTGTGTGTGTGTGTGTGCGCGCGCGCGCGAGCGCATGCTTAACTCTCTATATTGATTTCTATGCTTTAGATGAAACAGCCCCTTCTCCCACTCTTGAAGGACTGGCCTAGTGTATGAACAAAACTTATCACTCAACCCTGCCCAAGATCTTGGTTGTTTCTCAAACATTTGTGACTGTCCAAGTAGCATATTTTATTTTTAATACAGGGTGTGTCAAGACCTGTTATTATCACAAAGGGAGGGATAGAATCTCAGTCAGTACCTAGATTCAGGCTGATTAGAAGCCAGATCCTCAGGTAGCAACCTTTAAGGCAGGGGTCCCCAAACTACGGCCTGCGGGCCGCATGCAGCCCCCTGAGGCCATTTATCCGGCCCCCGCTGCACTTCTGGAGGGGGCACCTCTTTCATTGGTGGTTGGTGAGAGGAGCACAGTTCCCATTGAAATACTGGTCAGTTTGTTGATTTAAATTTACTTGTTCTTTATTTTAAATATTGTATTTGTTCTCATTTTGTTTTTTTACTTTAAAATAAGATATGTGCAGTGTGCATAGGGATTTGTTCATAGTTTTTTTTATAGTCTGGCCCTCCATCGGTCTGAGGGACAGTGAACTGGCCCCCTGTGTAAAAAGTTTGGGGACCCCTGCTTTAAGGTATGCAAATATTTACCATCTTGTGGGACAGCAATTATAAGTCCTGCTGGCTGCCAGAGCCAGTCGAGGGGTTTTTCCTAGTGGAAATTGTGGAAATCCAGGTGAGTATATAAGTGCCATTCTAGGAGATGCTGGGAGCTGTAGCGAAGCAGAGGGAGACCACAAAGGTGGACTCTCTGGCCTCTGTTCCCTGAAAGCATTTCCATAGCCCCTGAGGCTGCAACTCCAGGGCAAGCAAGTAGGCCTCCTTCACAGAAAGACTAGGGGGAGGGTGTTTCTGCTTGCTTTCTGTTTAGTACTGTGGCGGGGGGGGGGGGGGGGTGCCAAGAACTGTCTCTATGATCGTTCCAATCCCATGCGACCCAGGAATGCAAGCTCCCCCTATCCTGGCCACCAGAGGCATCCCCTGGACAGAAGCCACCAAAACCAGGGCACCAGATGTGAAAAGTGGGGTACCAGACACACTTAAATGTTCCACTCTGAGAGATGCTGGTGCCTTGTAGCACAGCAGAGGGAGAACATGAAGGTAGTACCCTCCCTCCAAGCTCTCAGGGAAGGTTTTGTGTCAGCCCTCAGATGTGTGTTTAAATTTTTTTTCAATTTTATTTATTCATTTTAGAGAGAGGAGATAGAGATAGAGAGAGAGAGAGAGAGAGAGAGAGAGAGAGAGAAAGGGAGAGAGAAGGGGGGAGGAGCAGGAAGCATCAACTCCCATATGTGCCTTGACCAGGCAAGCCCAGAGTTTCGAACTAGCGACCTCAGCATTCCAGGTTGTGGCTTTACCCACTGCACCTCCACAGGTCAGGCCAGATGTGTGTTTAATTAGAAGACTGCCCCTCAGGCTGCAGCTATGATGAGAGGTTGATAGACCTCTTTCACAAAGACTTAACTCTGGGTCTGTCGCCTTTGCTGTGCCCTGGAGGTACAAAGATTTGTTTCCCCATTGGTTCTAGGCCTGTGGGACCTGGAAGCAAAAGCCCTTTGTGCTGTTGGAGCCAGACAATGTAGAGGTGCCTTCTGGCAACAGCCACACAAATCAGGGCACTAAACAAGGGTATAAGCTCTCCCTGGAATGTATGGTGAGCTGGAGTGAGGCAGAGGGCAAGTGTAAAGATTGTGTCCCCTGGCCTCTGTTCTCTGAGAGTCCTTCCCTTGGCCTCTACAAGTGTGCCAAACCAGAAGCCTGCCCCTCAGCCCAAAGCTCCTGGACAAGCAAGGAGACCTCTTCTTCAGAATGACTGGGAGTCTGCAGAGCCCTGGGGGGGGGGGGCTCTTCTTCTTCTGAGAACTCTCTCTTGGATTGTTACAGTCCCAGGAGACCAGGAACACAAACCTCCCTGGCCTCCAGAGCCAAGCATAGCAGTTACAAACATGAGGCACCAGATGTAAAATCAGGGCACCAGATGTGTGTAAAACTCCCCTCCAGGAGAGCCTGGTGTTTGGGAGTGAGACAAGGGGGAGGACAAAGATGTCACCCTCTTAAAAAAAGGATAAAATAGAAAAAATAAGGGAAAAAAGAAAAAACAAAAAAAGAAAGAAAGGTGGGGTCCATTAGCTTCTACAAGGCAGAGGGAGAGTGTGGAAGATGGCACCCCCATGCTGCTGCGTAAAGATGACACTGCTGAAAAGAACAACAGTGGTGCCTGCCTGCTTTAGAGCAGCAGAGAGAGCCAGAGGACGGCACCTGTAAGGCCAGTAGGCACAGCCACCACCACAGCCACCTGGCCCGTGCAGGTTTGCATTTGATTCGGACAGACGGTAATGAAACAACAGAGCCAAGAACTGGTGGGCCATTAGCTTTAATCCTAGCTTGCACCCAGCGGGAGAGGAATACACACAGTGGGAAAACACTTCCCTTTCCATTCAGGGCTCCCAAAGCCACTGACTTATTCAAGTTTCCTAGAATGAAAGGTTTCTACCTCACCAGCCTTATTCACATCTGTTCCCCATCTCCTTCTCTCTGCACAAACTCTGCACAAACTGGCTTCTCCTTCAGCACTCCACCATCTTGGCTGCTTCTCCTCTGCAATGCTAATTTCTGGAATAGAGAGAGAGAGAGAGCACCCCGGGTCTGCCCCATTTTATACTGTAGAAATCAAAACCTTTAAGCCAATATACAAATAAGGAAGTCTCTGATACAAAGTCACTTATCTGAGGCATAAATGGGATTCCTCATAAGAGTACACCACCCCACATCATGCAACAATCAAGGGTGTGGGGAGAAGCTTAGTTTTGAAAAGATCTTAGTATTGAAAGGGCAGGAAAGGCTTAGTCTTAAAACTAAGCCTTAGGCTATAATGACTTTGCCAGCTTACAGCCTGTCCCCCACACCCAATGCAAACTATAAGCTAGCAAACATATATATCATATTTACAAACTTATTTGTCCGACAGCACCGTTAGCCTCCATCCCTGGACTGTATCCTAGCAGGCCCGGGCCCCTTGTACCAACACTTTAAAATGAGCAAACGTCTCTCTTTGACCTGAAGTCTGGGGACTTTACACAGGGCTGCTTCTGTGCTGGGTCCTGGGAGGGCGGGTCTGCACCTGAGCCCTTCAAGTCCATTTCTCAGTTTGCCATGCCCTATGGGTCTTTTGAGCACGTGCCACTTTGTTCTTGAGAGCCAGGTGCAGCCCCCACGTTAGTAGTTGGGGTGCCTCTGCCTTTCCTCCCGGCTTCCATGTGGTTCCCCTTTCATTTGCTCAATGTGAAAGGGTCATTCTGCCAGTTTTAGGTTCCTCGCCCTTCCCCACACCCAGGAAATTGTTTCATCTGTAAGTGTAGATTTGGTGTGTTTATGAGAGGTGACTTCACAATCTTTCTATAACATTATTATCTTTAAGTGGAATCTCCCTGTAACATTGTTGAGATTTATTTTTAAATGCATTCGAGTTGATTTCACGGAAAATTTCAAAATCAGCCATGTCTTAGTGTCTTCTGTCCCCCCTTTTCCTGTAGTCATTATAGCTGTCTGGCATCTTCTTTCTGTTTTCTTATTTCTCTATAGCATTCATCTTTAGGAAACAATGTCTTTAAAGCCACATACAAATAGATATTTGAAGAATAAGTTTGCCCCACTCTGGGTGTCTGAACTTTTACTGGAGATAAAGCCTTAGTGATTGTCCAGCTTTGATCATTTTCACCTTGACTAGTGACTTCTGCAGTGAACTCCGCCTTCACCCAGTCTCAACCACTTGGCTTAGCAACTTGCTTTTTTTTCCTTCTTCACTTAAGGTTCTTCATTAATTAGCATTACACTGTCAACAGTATAAAATCTAAATTGATTAAAGAAGCAAAAAGGAACCTGCAAAACCTTTATTTTTTTTTCCAATTTTCCCTTTTACATGAAACGCCTCCCCTTTCTTATCTTCATGCCCCTCTGCCTTTACTTCTTGTTTTCTTTTTACCTGGTGTTCTCACTCCACTCTCACCCCATATCTGTTGTCAAACTGGCAAGTTTCTGACTATTCTCAAAAATCCTCCACTCCCAGAAGCCCTACAGACCCACGGGGGGAAATTATTCTCTTATCTCTGTTGTCAGTGATTTTTATACCTCTCACTTTCACTGTACTTTTCACATGCTATGTTTTGTCTTTGTTCTTTGATGTCCCTCTTTCCTCACAAATGTATAGGTTTCTTAAAAGTGGTGTAGAATTTTATTGAATAGCTGCAGCACCCTTCCTGCTTTTAGCATTGTGTCTGGCAAGCTGCAGGCATTCAGTTAATTTTCTTTGATGGAATAAGTGAATGCATAGACCTTGAGCTCAAATTTTTAGGCACTGTGGTATATATAGAAAGATTTTTCAGGTACCAGGTGGGCTGTCCTTGAAGGCTATCCCTGTTACATCCTATTTGTTCTTTTTGAATCTTTATCACAAGGAGAGACTTATTGTTTAAGTTTCAAAATCTCTGGGATCTAGTGATAATAGGTTGAAACAAATGCATTTGTCTACACTGTTTCTTCTAGCCTGTAAATAAGATAGAACCAAAAAGTCTACAATACAATGTTTTAAATTTTGTTTATGTAAATTCTTGAATTGGATCTGAAGACATGTGTGTTTGCCTTCATCCTGACGCATGTATTTTGTTATTGAACTTGAACATTAGTAAAGTTGACTGAATTTACATGCTTGCCTGCAAAGCAGATTTGTAGAAAATGGCACTCGACCGAACATGGAAGTGAACAAAACCATGATTAACCACAGAAGAATAGAAAAGATGAAAGATGTTTTCAATGGTTCCAAGTTTTGTAAATGGTTTGGTGAAAAGAGAGTTAGATGCTTCCTAGAGGAGTGGCCAGGGACATGCTTTGAAGTTCTTATGATGAGAACTGCTTGGAATAATTAACAGTAGCCCCAGCTGTGAGGCTTTCTGAGGAAGCTTAAGGAAAAAACTCCCTAAGCTTGTTGCTTGGAACTCTTTAAAGCAAGTTTAAGAAGATTGTCCTTTTGTAGAATGCATGCTATTATAGTTCTAGTAGGGTATAGTGTGTTTCTACAGACAGGAGTAGAAATTTCTCCACTCTTTTCTAAAATATTGTTCTTTCCACTTCCTTATGCAAGCATGACAAAGAAGAGGGCAGCTGGAATGTGGGCGGGTTTGGTGCCTGGTCCTCTCAGCCCTATGAATCACTGTGGCCACATCCCAGTCCTCTGCCTTGATGGACACTACTTTTCACCTTTCTTTCTTTTTAGCAGTTAATATAGTTTTTAAAAGAAGCTTATTATCACTCTTTTTATAATCAGCATCATGGGTGATTCATTACCTTCAAATAGAAAATGCCCCCCAAAATAAACATTATTCGTTAACTGGTTTAAAATATTTTAAACAATTTTACATTCCTGTAAAGGCATAGGAATAAATCTTCAAATCAGAAGATTAGGTGAGCAATTGTGCTATTCACTTTATGAGGAAATAGTTGTTTTTCTATAATATAGATTAGAATAAAATTTAACTCTGAATAGCTGGAAAAAAAACATAATATTAAAATAAATTTTAAGGTATTGTTATATAAAGTTAGGTGATTTGATATTTTGCTCATGTAATGTATCACACTGAAGTAAACAATAAATATACCTTATAAAATTATATTTAGAAAAGAAATCATTAGTTATTAAACATGTTAGTCATATAAAACAATCCATCTGCTACTCTCTGTTTCTATGAGTTTGTCTTTTTTTGTTTGTTTGTTTGTTTCTTATATCAGTTACACCACACAGTACTTGTCTTTGTCTGGCTTGTTTCATTTAGCATACTGCTCTCAAGGTTCATCCATGTTGTCTCAATGGCAGGATTTTTCTTTTTCGTGACCAAATCATATTTCATTGTATATATGTATCCATTTTCTTTGTTCAGTCATTCATTGATGGACTCTTAGATTGTTTCTGTATGTTGGCTATTGGGAATAGTGCTGCAATGAATGTGGGAGTACAGATATCTCTTTGATATCCTGTTTTCATTTCCTTTGTATAAATATCCAGAAGTAAAATTGCTGGCTCATATATATCGTAGTTCCATTTTGAATTTTTGAAGAACTTCCACATTTTCCATAGTGGCTGTACCAATTTACCATCCCACCAATAGTACACAAAGGTTCCTTTTTCTCCACATCCTCACCAGCATTTGTTATCACTTACCCTTTTGGAGATAGTCATTCTAATAGGTGTGAGATGATATCTCATTGTGGATTTGATGTTCATTTCCCTGATGAATAATGATGTTGCGTAAGAGTTCTTGGGTCTTTGCCCTTAACCATCACCTAATGCTACCTATTAAGAGTTATATATAGGAGATTCGAGGTAGATAATGCATGAGCAGTTTAAGTCAGATTTTAATGAAATACATGAAAGGTATTTTATGCTTGGCAAAGGAGTTAGGTTTTTATAGTCTAGGCAATGAGGAGCTAGTGATCATTTTTGAGCAGGGGAATGACATAGGCAATGCAATGATTAAAAGGTTAATCAAAAATTGACTTCTCTGAGGTGTATAAATAGTTTGAAAAGTGAAGATACTTGAGATAGGGAGACTAGTGGGTGAGTACCAGAGTTGTCCATAGATGCAGTAATAAGGGCCTGCGGCAGATACAATAGAATATTGCCAGAAGATAATGACAACCCTAAGTTGTCATTATTCATCATACTTATCTTGAATATGTCCCCTTGTCTTCACTTTCCTACAATATGCTTATCTTAAATGAAGAGTGATGCTTGGTGCTCACATTTAAGTAAGTTTTTACAGAAAAGTCACAAATCATAAGTGTCTAATGCAATGAATAATCTGTAAGTGAAGTCACCCATGTAGTCAGCCTTCAGATCAAGAAATAGATCATTACAAACACCTCAGGAGTCTCTTCTGTTCCATCATTAACTTCAAGTTTTGCCTATTTTTAAGTTTTGTATAAATAGAATCACACAACAGGTATGCTTTAGAATATGGCTTCTTTTATTTAATGTTATGTTGGTGAAATTCACTAATGTTGTTGCATCTGACTATAGCTTGTTTTTTCTTATAGCTATGGGACTGTATTACTATGTATACCATTTTAGTTATCAATTTTACTATTAATAGTATTGCTAATTCTAGATTCTGCAATAACAGTGCTCTGAACATTCTTGTCTGCGTCTTTTGATGAATATATGCATGCATTTCACAAACACACACACACACGCACGCACACCCATAAAAGTACATTTGTATGCTGCAGAATCATAGGATAGATACATGTTCAGCTCTAGTGGTTACTGCCAAACAGATGTGTTAAATAGTTGTAGCAATTGACATTCTTACCAGCAGTGTCAGTGTCAATTACTCTACACACTTGCAAAGATGTGGTATTGTTTCTTTTTAAAATTTAAATCATCTGGCAAAGTGGTATGCATACAATTCCTTGATGTCTATTGAAGTTAAACAAGTTTGTGTGTTTATTGACCATTTTACTATCCTTTTTGTGAGGTACCTGTTCACACCATGCTGAACACAGAAATCCTACCTTATCTGCACCTTCACCTCCTGGCACACAGTGGCACTCAGCTGTTTGATGAATGAATTCATACATACAAGATCGTAAGGATAAAGCAAAGCTAGCATTATTCTTAGAACAATGCTTCCAATATAAAATTATATTGAATGTCAACTGTAATTAAAATATAAAGTTAAAAACTTTATGCCTCACATGTTGAGTTGTGCAATAAATATGTACTAAATATATAAAAAAAAAGCTTTCCTGTTTCTTATAAATATATAGCTATCACAAAGTGATTATACCCTTCCTGCCTTACCTAGTTTTTTCTAGATGAAGAAATAATTTTATGTTTCTTTTGACATTAGCACACTTGATCATCTTGGCATACAATTGTTAATGTTACTGATTTTATAGGGCCAGTCTTCTGTAGTATATATCTTTCCCCATTCTTTGTTACACTGTCAAAAAGATTAATATATTCCCTAAACAAATACTTTTGGCCTAGATACACTGTGTTACAAACCCTTTCACCTTACTGAATGTGTGGGTGTCATGTTTTGAGAAGCATAATTCTTTCCAACAGATAAGAATGATCAAAGAAAAAATTTTTTTCTTGCCTGAGCTTTCAATTAAAGGAGATTTCTTTTTAAAGCCAGAATGTTACAATACACATCTCTCTTAGAGCAGCATAATTTTTCTTTGGCTCACATTAGAACTCTAGTAATGTCAGGTCCTACTGGTTCAGAATTAGGTCATTGAAGCAGCCCTAAGATAAAAGTGGATTCCCAGGCAGACACATGGTGAGATAGTGTCTTAGAGCTGACAGGATGGTTTGGCTGAAAACTGTTATGTAAGTAAACAATTGAAAAGTGTATTTTATTATAGACATAAAAAGAAATCCTAAATACTCTATCCATAGTTTAAATAACTAAATATATATTTTATGATGTGAAACCACACGTTATTAAATAAATTATCGAGCTATAATGTGTACATAAGCGTGTGCTACAGAAAGAACTCATAAAATGAATCTCAATGTATAATATAAATTACATATCAAATGGTAGTTTACTTTCATCCTAATGAGAACAATGATGATTTTAAAGGCTAATAACAACTCTAGCATTTATAGCCTCCTATTGTGTGTGAACGCTATGCTAAAAGCTGTATGTAGTAAATATATTGGTGCAATTAAAGGATGCCATGAATAACAACTTAAATTTGACAAGGTTAAATTTTTATTACAATCAATTTGTTTATGCCCGAGGAGAAAAATAGAAGTTGGTTTATTTAGAGGATTAATAACCATGAACTGACATATAGTGGAGACCTGTGGAATTGAGGGTTCCAACAACTCTTTAAGTCAGAAAGCAAAGTTCAAGTTAGTTATATTAACCACATGTACTACTTACTGACAAATTAAGGAAATACAGTGATTAGTATGTCTTTAATATAGCATTTACAGTTTGTAATAATTTTATCATTAAATGATTCCAAAATATTTAGTGGAACAAGTTACAAATAGGTTTATTCTTTTTTATTTAAATATTTTTATTCAATTTATTGGGGTTACATTAGTTAATAAAATGTATACTTTTCAAGTGTACAATTTAGTAATACACCATCTGTTTATTGTATTGTGCATTCACCTCTCAAAGTCTATACTCCTTTACCCTCTTTTAACCGTCCTACATACAGCATATGTTTTTGTTTTGACTGCCTTATTTCACTCAGGTAGTAGCCTCTAGGTCCATACATGCTGTCACAGAAGGTAAGAGCTCTTTTTTCACCATGTAGTAGTAGTCCATTGTGTGAATGTACCACACTTTCTCTTTACCCACGCATCTATTGGTGGGCACTTGACCTGCTTTGAAATCTTAGCTATTGTAAATAGTGTTGAAATGATCATAGGGATGCATATATTCTTTAGAATCAGTGTTTCAGGTTTCTTTGGATATATTCCCAGGTGTAGAATCTCTGGGTCATAAGGTAGTTTCATTTTAAAGTTTTTGAGGAAATTTCATACTGCTTTCCACAGTGGCTGCACCAGTCTGCATTCCCACCAACAGCGCAGAAGGATTCCCTTTTCTCCATATCCTCACCAGCACTTGCTATTTGTTGATTTATTGATAATGGTCATTCTGACAGGTGTCAAGTGATTTCTCATTGTAGTTTTAATTTGCATTTCTCTGATGATTAGTGATGTTAAACATTTTTTATATGTCTGTTGCCTATCTGTATGTCCTCTTTAGAGAAGTGTCTATTTTGGTCTTTTGCACATTTTTAATTGGATTATTTGTTTTTAGTGGTGCGTGTTTGAGTACTTTTTAAAATTTGGAAATTAACCTCTTATCAGATGTATTAACAAATATGTTTTCCCATCAGTACTGGCATAATAACAGACATATAGATCAATAGAATGGAGTAAAAAGCCCAGAAATAAGCCCACATCTTTATGGTCAATTAATATTTGACAAAGGAGGCAAAAACATAAAATGGGGTAAAGAGAGTCTCTTCAATAAACGGCGTTGGGAAAATTGGACTGATACATGCAAAAAAACAAAACAAAAAAAAAACATGAAACCAGACCACCTTCTTCTACCATATACAAGAATAAACTCAAAATGGATTAAAGACTTAAATATTATATAAGACTTGAAACCATGAAAGTCCTAGAAGAAAATATAGGCAGTAAAATCTCAGACATTACTTGTAACAGTATTTTTTCCAATATATCTCCTCAAGTAAGGGAAACAAAAGAAAAAATAAACAAATGGGACTACATCAAACTAAAGAATTTTTACACAGCAAAGAAAAACATAAACAAAATGAAAAGATAGGTTCATTCTTAGTTCTGAATGTTCTGTCTTTTACCAGTTACAAGCTTTACGCACATTAATCTGCTGTCCACTATTTCCTCTCTCCCAACTGTTTTCTCTAGGATCCAATGGTGAAATCCAAGGGTTCACAAGGTACTAGGAATGTCTAACCTGCTAAAACAGAGCTCTTTAAATGTAAGCTTTATTCTAAAGACTTGACATTTGATCATAGAGAAAATTTAAAATCAATTTCAGGGATAACTTGAAGAGAGTTTTCTGTTTTGAAAGTGTGTTTCCCGAAGTTTAATATTCCTGATGTCTTACCATGTGAAGCTTCTTAGCTAACAAAGTCTCCATCCCAATCTATGTAGTATTATTATGTCTTTCTAAAATATTTGTACAGCACATGTCAGTAATATTTTTTTGCATCTCTTTAGGGATTTAGCTTCTAATCTTTGTCACTTAAACAGTAGCAGCTGACAAACCTTTACCTTTTAGAATAATCATAGCCTAATGTGTTTGCTTATCAGCTTTTACCATATTGAGATTAATTCTTACTATGGAGATGGCTTTGTAATATAAACAACTAAGAAGAATATATAAAATTTTTTGTTTAATAAAAGCCTGAGCCTCAGATCTGCAGGAAATATGCTCTCTGGTCCTTTTTACATTTGAATTCAGTAGTAAGATGCTTATTGTTCATCTTCTGGAGGCCATATGAAGGAAAGTGAAGATGGTTAATGTTTATAAATATTTTTTCTTGTTCTTTGTGGGTATTAATGTTTAAAAAAGATTTTTCAGACAGTTTGTCTGTACAAGGAATTGAAATCTTCACCTTTATTTTTTCTTACTTTAGGAGTTTGTGTGCGGATTAAGTTTCTTGAGGTTAAGAAGGTGCATGAACCTAGTGAATTTCTCTAGGTATGTGTATTTGTGCATGGCTGTGTATGTGTGCTTCCTCTCCTTTTGCCAAATCAGAAAGTAATGTGTCTGCCCTAAGATTTAGATAAGGATAGTTTTTTAAAATCCTTGTTTTATAAAGAGCTCCTGGGACACAAATATGTAGCTAAGTCAATGAACCATAAAAAGTGATTTATTTTGCTTTTTTTATTTTTTTATTTTTTATTTTTAATGTTCCTTGACCACGGGCCTTCAGCAGACCAAGTAACCCCTTGCTTGAGCCAGCGATGTTGGGCTCAAGCTGGTGAACTCTTGCTCAAACCAGATGAGCCCTTGCTTAAGACGGCAACCTCGGGTCTCGAACCTGGGTCCTCCGCATCCCAGTCAGACACTCTATCCACTGCGCCACCGCCTGGTCAGGCCCAAAAGTGATTTATTTTGAATGAAAGTGAGCTAAAAAAAAAATCAAGTTCCTTCTTTAGGTTTCTAAGAGGTCATTTGTATACAGATGAAGACATCCTAAAATTAGACATCACTTTATTTATCAACAAGCAGAATATTAATATTAAGTTTTCTATTGAATGCATTCAGGAAACTATTATTGGTAGATTTTGTAATGGAAGTGTGAAAATATACCTTACAACGTTCTTAAAAATTCAATAAAAACATCATATTTTGCATCTACTGCTTATTTTCAACAATTAGTGTATATTTTTTAAATGTGAAAGTATAAAAGATGTTTTAAATTGCTTAATTTGTGTATAGTTGTTGAAAAATGAATCCATAGTATAAAAATGTTATTTATAGCTGCTTTTTCTTTTGAGGGTATTCTTGGAAATTCTAGAAGACAATTATAAATGTGGACTTGTACTGCACTCAGAAAGTTAGCTCTGACTTATGATGTTCTTTCTGTAATTTCTGGTAGTGATTGGTTTATATGGATTTATTTATTTTTCTTAAGTGAGAAGCAGGGAGGCAGAGAGACAGACACATGTGCCCCAACTGGGATCCACCCAGCAAGCCCCTATGGGGTGATGCTCTGCCCATCTTGGGCCGTTGCTACATTGCTCAGCAACTGAACTATTTTTAGGTGAAACCATGGAGCCATCCTCAGAGTCCTGGGCCAATTTACTCCAACCAAGCCATAGCCACCAGAGGGGAAGAGAGAGAGAGAAAGAAAAGGGAGGGAGTGAGAGGTAGAGAAGCAGGTGGTCACTTCTCCTGTGTGTCCTGACCGTGAATCAACCCCGGGACTTCCACACACTGGGTCAACGCTCTACCACTGAGCCAACTGGTTAAGGCCAATATATATGGATTTTACAGATATTTAAAGTTCTAGAATTTCTTAAGCCATTTCTAAGATTTCTAATACTTTTTTCAAAAGAAACTAAAATCACAAATAGTGAACTCATTTCATTCTCAAACTTTGAAATCTATATCTGCTAATTATTTATAGCTCTTTTCTCTGTGCCAAACTGTTACTCAGCTATAATCTCTAAAACATTGTTAGTTTTATAAATTATGTCTACATAATGCCAGGGAATACAAATAATTTTCAAATTAAAAAAGTCAAAATCCAATAATTTATTTCTTTAGCAAACACAGTTAATCCTTGAACAACACAGGTTTGAACTGTGTGGGTCCATGTATACACACAGGATTTTTTTCAATAAATTATTTAAATATATTTTCTCTTCCTTATGGTTTTTCTAATAATGTCTTTTTCCCTTTAGTGTACTTTATTGTAAGAATGCAGTATAATACATATAACACAAAATCTTCATTAATCAACTGTCTTTGTAATCTATTAGGCTTCCAGTCAACAGTAGGATATCAGTAATTAAATTTTTGGGAAGACAAAAGTTGTATGTGGATTTTTGACTGTGCAGGGAGGGGATCGGTGCCCCTAACCTCTGTGTTGTTCAAGGATCAATTTAAATACAGTTGGAGGTAAGTTACATTGTTGTTAGTAGTCTCAGCTGCCAGACTTGTCATACCAGGGTATTCTATAAATTAGTCACTTTATTGAAATAATCATTAGCATTCATTTATTCTGTGAGGTGATGAACATCATAGTGTATGGAAAGTTCCCTAGATTATAGATTCGGATTTTAATTTTCAGAAGCCAACCGGATCCTTCGGAATGTTCTTAGAAAATAACTTCAGATGTTCTTGCTTTGGTTTGTTTTAGGGGAAAAAAGTCTGTTGTAGAATATAAGGAAAGGTTCTTAACTCTAATGTATTTGTCTATTTTTATTTCTCTCTCTCCATACTACTTATAAAAAGCCTGTTGATTAGATTTGTTTCCCCTCATTCTCTGAGGTGCTTACATAATATGCTAAGCATAGAAGTGCTAATCATTTAAACAGAGAGGTATGATCTTAATCAGAAAACAATTATTCTGAAACTGCAACCCTAACAAAATCAGAACAGAAAGAGGCACTTGTAGATACTTTCTGCTGATTAGATAATTGGATGGTTTAGACAGAAGGCGCAGAAACCTGGGTGTGTGAAAATGCAATTGAATTTGATAAGCTGTCTGAAAATCATTTCAGCCAAAATTGATATGAAAACACAGTTTCACGATTATAGTTTTTAATGAGACCAGGGATGCATAACAATGACATTAATTGTTCATTTGCCTATAGGTATTCTTTAGTCAGGGCCTCTCGTTTTATTGCTCCTTAATATAACAGTTTCCTTTGTACACAACTCTGAAAATAGGTATATATAAATATATATACCTATATATTCTCCTCCCCCCCCCTTCTGTTTCTCTTTTCCCCTCCTGCAGCCATGGCTTAATTGACTGATTCAGTTCGAGTGCATCAGCCCCCAGGGCTGAGGATGGCTTCTGTGGAGCCTCTGCCTCAGGCGCTACAAGTAGCTCAGTAGAGGGCATGGCCCCAGATGGGCAGATCATCTGCCTACATTTCATTAGACTAATATATATCTTAAGTCTAATTTAAGGGAAACTTCATTTGCATTTTATTTTGCACATTACTGTACCCTAGAATAGAATAAACCTTTGACTGGATACTGGGTCAGTCACTCAAAGGGTCAGAGAAGCCTGATCTAATGATAATTTATCTTGTTTTACAACAGTGTATGTTCCAAAATCTCTTTGGGCTGCAATGAGATTATATAGTTATTATGGTAACATAAACTCCCACATAGATATTTAAGCATTTATTTTGCTCAGACAAAAATATTGCTATCATGTAGACTTAATGATATTAATGCAATGATAGTTTTCTTCCAACTAGTTTTAATGATTTTCCTTGTTTGATTTTTTTGTGAATTAGCAGTTATAGAACAGAATTCTTGTTTAGGTAGGTGGAGTTTTTTCTACCTATTTATTTATTTATTTATTTGAGAGATTCCCTGACCAGAGAATCCAACTGGCAACCAGCAACCTCAGTGCTCCGAGATGATGCTCAAAGCTGTTCGGCCACGGTTTATCTTTCATTGATTTTTAGAGAGACACGGAGGGGAAGGCAGAGAAAGGGGAGGGGAAGGAAAGCATTTGCTGTTCCACTCTGTCCTGCATTTTCTGGTTGCTTCCCACTTGTGCCCCGACTGAGGATCCTCCCGCAACCTTGTTGTTTTGTGACAATGCTCTTACCTGACTGAACTAACGGGCCAGCGCCTGTTTTCTGTCATTCCAAGTAGTGTACCTATACCCTTTAAATATGAAAATATTGACATCCTCCTGTTATTTTATATAACAGTTGTTGTCTGAATCAATACTTTCTGTGACAGAGTACTTATTCTTTTTAAAATAAACATTTATTATCATTAATTCATAAGCTCTTCAAGTTAGGCTTCTGTATGCTACTGTTTGAGTACTGATTATCTTTTTAAAATAAACATTTATTATCATTAATTCATAAGCTCTTCAAGTTAGGCTTCTGTATGCTACTGTTTGAGAAACACCCATGTCAGTGGTTAATATATGAAAATTAGTAAAAGGACACCTATGAGGGTGTAAGGGACCAACATTGCCTGTTTGATGGTGCTGTTTGAATTTTTTTTCCTTCTTTTCCAAGTGAGAAGAGGGGAGATAGAGAGACAGACTCCTTTGTGTGCCCTAACAAGGATCTACCTGTCAGTCTCCAACTGGGGCAGATGATCTGCCCATCTGAGGCCATGCCCTCTACCGAGCTACTTTTAGCACCTGAGGCAGAGGCTCCACAGAAGCCATCCTCAGCCCTGGGGGCTGATGCACTGGAACTTAATCAGTCAATTAAGCAATGGCTTCAGGAGGGGAAAAGAGAAACAGAGATAAGGGGGGGGGGGGATGGAGAAGCTGATGGTTGCTTCGCCTATGTGCCCAGACCAGAAATCAAACCCAGGATATCCACATGCTGGGCCAATACTCTACCACTGAGCCAACAAGCCAGGCTGAATACTTTTTGACTATGACATTTATTATCACCGGTGATGTGTAGAAAGTTTATAATAAACAAAACTCTGCAGTCTTATTTCTACTCTTAGAATAGTAAAGCAAGTTGTATCCCATTTTATTTGCATTCTGGCTACTAGTTCAAAGGCCATCTGGCAATAGTCATTGGAGTTTCAACAGGTTGTCATGATGAGAATATAAATATGTTAGTGAATATTTTTTATATGTACTTAATATATTCATTTGAACTATAGCTTGCAAAATTTTCACCTTAGGCAACGACTATCTAGTTATTATTTCTCTCTGCCTAATTTTATTTTTTTCCTCCATCGTTCTCCTATAGTAGTCTAATACAACGCTTTTAGTCTATAACTTGCCTTCTTGTAAACATCCTAAGGCTCTATTTTTTTTCTCTTTCATTGAATTTAACACCATGCTCTTCTAAATTTATTGTCATTGAGAGGATTTAATTGGTAATTTACATGAAAGCATTTTGTAATTGTAAAGTACTACAGAAATGTAAACTACTATTACTACATAAGAGCCTGAAAATTCTTGTTACTCCTGTGGTCCCCTTTACTCAGGCTTTTCTCTGTCTCAGAACTGTAGTCTCAGTTATTATACTAGTAAACAAACGTAGCAGGGTAACACTGACCTCATAAAATGCATTTGGGAGTGTTCCCTCCTCTTCTGTTTTTTGAAAGAGTTGGAAAGGATTGATGTTAATTCTTTGAATGTTTGGTAGAATTCATCCGTGAAACCGTCTGCTGCTAGACTTTGGTTGTTGGGAGGGTTTTCATTACTAATTTCATTTTCTTACTAGTAGTCTGTTCAGATCTTGTGTTTCTTCATGACTTAATCATGGTGAGTTGTATGTTTTTAGGAATTTATCCATTTCTTCTAGGTTGTCAATATTGTTGGTGTAACAAATGTAATTATTTCAAATAAAATTTTATCTCTGGTACTAATTTGTAAGATTAATTTATATGGGCCAAATACAGATTAATTAGGTATAATTAATAATTATTAAGCATCTATCTAGTATATGCAAAGTATTATTCTGAAGATTATAGGAGAAATATGAGAAATTAAAGTATAGCTCTTGGTACTGTTAAAGAGATTTTCTAAAAAGAGAAAATGAGAAGAAATATAAACAACCATAGTACAAGGTGTTATATAATCAATGCCATTAATAAGATAGAAAGGGCTGATGAAGGGGAAAAAAACAATAAAAAAATAAGAGATGAAGATTAAAGTTTTTATAGATGATTTCATATGGACCTTGAATAGTGGGTAAGATTTCAGAAGCTTGTCATCAGAAAGAGTTGGAGTTGAATGCATAGTAGAAATCATTTCTTAAATATGTTTTAGCTGAAAAAATTTGAGGTTGAAAATCAGAAAAAAACTTTGAGTATATTTTTCACTTCTTATATTTTATTGTAAAAAACATACATTTCAAAAAAACAAACAAACAACAACAAAAAAAACATACATTTCACTAGACCTGAAAGCTTGCATATTCAGAACATTAAATTTATGTTTCCACTTCCCACTGAGTTTTTCTGTAGTAGGTACTAATTATTCTTTGCCTGTTGGTCTCATCTGCTTAAATTATAATTCATCTTGGAGCACAGAACCAGATATTTATCATCTGGTTTTGTTTTGTTGTTTTGTTTTTAAAGAAAATATAGCATCACCAAGCATTAATTTTTTTTTTTTTTTTTTTTGTATTTTTCTGAAGCTGGAAACGGGAAGACAGTCAGACAGACTCCCGCATGCGCCAGACCGGGATCCACCCGGCACGCCCACCAGGGGCGATGCTCTGCCCTTCCGGGGTGTCGCTCTATCGCAACCAGAGCCACTCTAGTGCCTGGGGCAGCGGCCAAGGAGCCATCCCCAGCGCCCGAGCCATCTTTGCTCCAACGGAGCCTTGGCTGCGGGAGGGGAAGAGAGAGACAGAGAGGAAGGAGGGGGGGGGTGGAGAAGCAAATGGGCACTTCTCCTATGTGCCCTGGCCGGGAATTGAACCCGGGTCCCCTGCATGCCAGGCCGATGCTCTACCGCTGAGCCAACCGGCCAGGGCTAGCATTAATTTTTAAAAGAAATTACTGAGACAGTGGGATAAGTTTAATTTAATGTGCTTTTTTTATTACTTAAAAGGGGTTGCCTGCCTTAGTAATATTCATAGTAAATGCCTTGCATGGAAGAGCCCTCCTCATATAGAGATCATATTTATTTGTCTCTCGAGGAAGTACCTCCCCATCATCACAGCCTTCCCCAAACATACTGGCCAATTTCAGCTTCTTCCCCATGGGACAGAGGATCCTTTCAGTCTCCTTTCTCATATACCTGGGAAATACCTGGCGTTTTGAAGTTAATTTAAGTAGCAAATGAAGCAAAGTTGTCATTTAAAATTGGCACCATACCCCGACTTTCAGTTTAGACTCAAGTGCTCCTGAAGTAGATGTCATTGAATCCAAATCACGGCAATCCAACTAACCATTTTCTGTCTTTAAAGTCCATACAGAATTCAAAAAGCCTCTCAGGCAGGGCTGGCTTCATGGATATGCACCTGTGCTATCACTCTTAGAAAGACCCTGCGCTTGTTTAATGCACTGTGCTCATTATCTTGAGAATCTTAATAACTTTTGAGCAAGAAGCCCCACCTTGTCATCTAAGACTTTTATTCCTTACTGTGATGGCATCTCAAAACAGGGCGAAAGTACCAAAAAGGATGTCATTTTTGAACATGCGATGAAGGATAGATAGCAGACTTTTGGAGATACAGTCAGATGGAATGCCAAATTTTCCCTAGCACATTCTTATTATAAGGAAACAGTTTACATTTGGAATACTCAAAGAAAATAGAGATTTTTTTTGAAAATCAGTACAGCATGTACTTCTGAGAGCCTGAAGGAACTATTTATTCTCTGTGTAAACAGTTTTCTCAGCCCTACCTCAGTATCCCCTATTTGGGCTTCCTGTTTGTCTCCTTCTCTTTAACAACATGTAGACACCATCCATCCTGAGTATTCTTAGCATGGGTTGCCAATGTTTCACAGTTTGCAGGGCTCCTTGCTGGGCCCCCCAAACCATTTTAAATCCCATCCAGAACTTTGGGGAAGAAATAATGGAGACACCACATTATTCACATAAACTTCCCACAGAACACTGCCTTCCCAGTCCAGATGGAAAAAGACTTGGACAAGTCAAATAGCAAAAAACAGAGACTGAAAATGAATTCACTCCACAAACTGAAACTTTTAATAGGGGCTAGTCTTAAAAAGCAGCTGCTATATCTTTCCACAATTCAGTTTGCTTCTCTGGCATAATGAAATATTAAAAAGATTAAGTCAATTTTAGAAAAACAATCTTACTTTTGTCTGAATTGTAGGGATAGTTAAAGCAAAAGCCTTTTTTGTCTTTTGTGTGTTGTATGAATCTATAGGACCCTCTTAACTTCTTGCTTCATTTTATTTGCATTTCAGGGGACACCTTTCCCCTCTTCCAGGGAAGGGGAGGATAAAGGAGCTGGGACCCTTAAGGGAAACATGGTTTTGGTAGTTCAGTTGATTACAACATTATTCAGTTACACCAAGGTTGTGGGTTTGATCAGTGGTCAGGACACATACAGGAATGAACCAATGAATGCATTAATCACCGAAACAACAAATTGATTTCTCTCTCTCTATATATTTTTCTCCCTCTCTCTATCCCTTCCTCCTTCTCTCCCTCCCTCCCTACCTCCCTTCTTCCCTCTTCCTCCCTCTCTTCCTCCTTCTCTCCCTCCCTCCCTCCCTTCTTCCCTCTCCCTCCCTCTCTTCCTCCTTCTCTCTCTCCCTCCCTTCTTCTCTCTCCCTCCCTCTCTTCTTCCTTCTCTCCCTCCCTCCTTTCTTCTCTCTCTCCCTCCCTCCCTACCTCCCTCTCTCCCTCCCTCCCTTCCTCTATCTCTCTAAAATCAACATATACAAATATTTAAATAATGTTAAAGGCTGAAGAACAAGAATACTATTTCAGAGCAGACCTGATCACTGATTCTGTAGTATAAATGTGCTATAGTCAGAGGTATGACACTCACTTCTCATGTAGCCTTGCATTGAGGTGTGTTTGTTTAAGAATATTTTTAAAGCACTGGGTAACTGTTTACAATATAATAATCTGATAAGAGGTTCAGAAGAGCTGTCACACTCTATGAATGGAGTGTTAAGTTCTTGCAATGATGGGAATTGGAAGCAGAAAATGATTACTAAAGGGGAACTCTCAATTTGGGTGTATTTGCTGAAATAAAATAACATAAAATAAATTAACTTTTGTCATTAACTATAGCTCATTTCTAGCAAATATGTGTCACTTATAAAGGTTGAAGTATGTTACAATATTTCCCATCCACTGCTCCTTACACATTTTACTTTAATTCTATCCCTTTATGGCAGGTTCAAATATTTGGCTAAAAGTGAATAAACCTTAAATTAACTGTAGAAATATTTCTAAAATCTTAAGCAGGTATCTAGGAAGAATAGAGTTATACTGATAGGAAAATGAATGCTGCTTCACTCTGCATGCATTTACGGGGGCTGCTTTGTACACGGAGATACGGGCTCTCTCTCTCAGCAGTTGAGGCTATCAGAGAATTACAGCACCAATCCTAAATGCTAAGACGGAGGCTGAGAGAGGGCTAAACATGCCTGGATTCCAGCTGGCGGTAGTGGAAAGAAACTGGGAGAAGAGCTAGGAGTTCCTGGAAGATGTGACCTTTGACCTGCATTTCAATGACTGAGTAGGGGTTCAGTCAGGTTAGAGGTGGGGAGTCTCAAAGCTCAGGTCATATATACAGGGTGGGGCAAAAGTAGGTATGTAGTTGTTCATATAGAAAATGATGCAATACTTAATAAGTAATAATACAAGAATAAACTCTGTGTTTCATATACTCACAACTATAAATCTACTTTGGCCCCACCTTGTATTTCAAATATTATTTTTTGTAGATATTTTACTAGTAAGGTAGAGATCTAGGAGAAAGCATAATCCAATGATGTGCTCTACAACCTGAAATTTTAGTTTTCTTTATACTAGGAGTAAGCATAACTTCTTTGCTAATCAATTGTAGCCGTGGCAATATCCTTAATAATCTGAATTTTAAATGGTGTAAATGCTTAAAAGAAATTGAATTATATGTTTGGTGAGGCATTAAAGCTGCTAAAGCTGACAAATCTGAACTTTCCTTGGGAGACAAAGTTCGCTGTTAGATGAACCTTGGAATAATGCTTCATGAGTTTACTAGTCAAAAACTTCCCTTGACAAGATATTAAGAAATCAGCCATACGTATTACCTGTTTTTGTGGAAAATTGAATAATTTTCTTCAAACATATTTTAAAGCTGTATCATACTTTCCAAAAATGTTATTAGGAATACCATCTATTTTAGCACATTTTTAGACACTGTAGCTTGGTACACATACAACCTATAACATTGGGAACAATTTAGAGGTTCTTCTGTGTCGGTTTGACCTAGAGGCCCTGTCTGACTCCACTGTCAGAGGGAGGATAAACCAGTACATGTGCCTTCCATAAAAGCTGCAAATGCAAAGCAGGATCCTAGGGTGCAGGGCAAGCGGGGAAGGGGGTGCTGAGTGGGGGAGCGTGAAGAAAAGCCTAGAAGAGTGCACAAGGATTTATATATATATTTTTTCCTATGTGAAAGTTGTATTTGTTTGCTAGGGTTGCCATAGCAAAGAGCCACCGACTGGGTGGCTCAAGCAACAGAAATTTATATTCTCACAGTCCTGGAGGCTGTAAGTCCAATATAAAAGTGTCAGCAGGGTTCAGTTTCTAAGGGTCTTTCCCCCTGACTTTTGAAAGGTCCTTGTCCTTGTGTCTGCACATGGTCTTTCTTCTGTATTTGTTTGTGTCCTCATCTCTTCTTAGGACATCAGTCATATGGAATAAGGACCCACCCTAAATACCTCATTTACCTTAATTATCTCTATAAAGACCTGATCTCCAATATGTTGACATTCAGACTGACTGTGTCTCAGGGCTTTGTATTAATTTGAGGGGAACACAGGTTAGCCTGTAACAGAATCCTCGATGCTTAGAGCAAGCATCTGATATGTAGTAGGACTCAGTGACTTTATTTTAAAATAAATGTTTGAAAGAATAAATAACCCCGATAAATTGAATTTTCTAAATAAAATTTTTTTAAAAAGAAAAAAAATGAATAAATAAACAGCCAGAGAGAAGTTGATTTCAAAAGCTGGCTTGGATTGCGTGTAAAACTCGTCTATGGCAGATATAGATGGTATATTCTGGGAGTCAGTTGTGTAGTCCCCAAAAGTAAGAGAATGAATGAAGAGTTGGGAATAGAATAGAACAGATAATTCAGAAAGAAAAGGGGACATTGGGGAGCAAAATGTGAAATTTTCTGGAAAATGCTGTGTATTGTATGTTATTATGTATTCATTATAAAATGAAGACCTTTCTATGGTCCGCTCACCAACTTCATGACTTTGCTCAAATATTAGGTCCCTGGTAAGCACTTGCCTGACCACCTCTTTAATTACATCCCTGCCCCCTTTACCTGGTGTTTCTCCCCATAGCAAATCAATTTCTAATGTACTGCATAATAGATTTAGTTACTTATTTTCTGTCTACTTCTTTCTGGATCAAAAGTTCCTTGAGGACATGTTTTGTTGTTGTTTTTTGCTTTGGGTTTTTTGTCCACTACTAAGAATTCCAGGGACTGGAACGAGGACTGATACTTAGTAATTGCTCAATAAATTTTGTTGAAGGAACAATGGCTTTCATGGGATTCTATAAAGGACCCGTGACTTAAAACAAAGGTAAAGAAACTTTGGTTTAAGGTGTGAACTCATAAAGTAAAGCATAGAACTTCCTGATTTTAAATGTTTCTTCAATGTATAAAACAGTGCAGGTCATAAAACAATTTGTCTGTGGCTTATATTGGCCAATGATATCCCAATTTGCAACCAGTTTGCAGTAATGCACCTTAAGTATGTAACATGTCTTTATCCAGATTTGTGGATTCAAAACCTGTAGATAATCCATACATTTAGAATAATTGCTATTAGTTATACTGGTGTCATATTATATTTCACAGATGATAAATAAAATAAGCAAAATGGTGGATTAAAAAAGTATTTATGAGAACTTGAGAATATGAGAACTGTGTTCAGTCAAATGTAATTCTTGAGGGATGTTACTTGAGGTTTGCTCTGTTAGGGTTCTGCTAGGATCCTGAGTGGTTTTTAATAACCTCATTGCTTTTCCTTGTTTTGTTAGGGCCAGTATGGTATTTACAAATGACCTATTCAGCTGAAATCTGGCATATTATAGTCATCAGTGTCTATATGTAAGATATATACTGCGTGCTGTTTAATGAACTGTATCCTTCTTTTCTTCTATGTACAATATGACTCGAAACAAAGTAGTCAGGAGTAGAGATTGAAGGGAAAAGCAAAAATCATATCTTAAACAATTATTTTCTTAAATGAAGAAGCAAACAAAAATCTACACACAGAGGATATATAACATATGTGGGATATACAACATATGTATATCCTACCACATGTATGTCACAAGGTTAATTCTGTGTATGATCATATAATAAAAATATAATAGTTTTCAGAGAAGATGTTTACTAGTACTACTTAGGTGACCCATTACACTATAAAAGAAAAGGTTCTTGATACTATCTATAATATAAATAAAATGATGCAAGGAAAGTCATTTAGATGGTACTAATGTTGAGCCAGAAAAACTGAATTTTATATCTTATTACAAAAACTTATTGATCAACCTTCTTCAGAATCTGCCAGAGCCCAGTGAAGATGTTTTCAAGTCTTTCTCCAATTAGATGAACAGTAGGAACCATTCATCAGTACATCACCATTTATGTCATTGTAATTATCTTAAAACACAGAAGGGAAATTTATTAGGATTTCTTTAGACTAAAGGGGAACTTTAATTAAGTTTGGGGCATAAGTCAGACTTACCGACTACAGAATAATTTTTGTACTACTCTGAGAATTTGTGAGTATTCAAGAAAGTTCACAGTGGCATTAGTATTATATGAATAGTCTGTTTAAGTTGGATATAATGGGTCAAAGAAGAAAAGAAAAAACCCTTAAAAAACCCTGACTCCAGTCTTGGATTTTGAAAGGCCTTTTGCCAGAAAAAGAGACTGTGCAGTGGGTTACAGTGTTAATTGGAGTTAAAAATCCCAGGAGACTTCTATCATCTTCCTAAATAAAAAGGCTACCTTGTTCAGGATCTGTTATGGTCATACGGCTGTGACACTCTAACTTTTATGAATTAGACAACTGAAATGCCATTGACAAGTATAAGCATGAGTTTTCTAAGAGAGAAAACAAAAGTTCAAGTTGAGCTTCCTTTAAACACAAGGAAACATGTTCCTTTACACTTCACTGAACTGTTTTTGTAAAAGTCAAAATAAAATAAGGTGTGGTTCTTTTCTTAGTACCTTCATGCTTATGTGTAAAGCAAATTAATTCCCTTCATGGAAATATCTTAGAGTTTAAAAATTAGACAGAAAGAGGATTACGCTGTAGTATCAGTCTGGATGGGATTTAACATGCCAATTCTTAAAGAATTCTGAACAATTTAGTTTGACATTCTTCTTCTTACCTATAAGATAACCCATGCCCCCCATCCCCCATGAACTGGAAGTCAACTTGTTACCTCAGTCAGGTCCTGAATCATGCCGTGCGTTATAATTCCCTGCACATTAACTCACCTACTGTTTATCCTGATGAACCAAGTCAGATAATATATGTACTGTGTCCCTGCTCACTGAAGAACTAACTGTACAATGTGTGAACCTGAAGATTATCACTATGGCAGGCACTTGGAAGTTTGTCAATGACAAGTGAAACATGGAACACCAAACCAGGTTCTTCAAAATTTCATAACTAAAATGTCAGATTCAAGATCAGAAACAGAATTTCTGGTGCTTTACTATATCTATTACTTCTGTTTTCTTATTTCAGAGATTTTTTTTTGCCTCAGTTTTTATTTAAAATTTTTAAATTTTTTAAAATTATAGTTGACATAAAATATTAGTTTTGGGTGCATGACATAATGATTAGACTTTTATATAATTTACGAAGTGGTCATAAATCTGGTATCCACCTGGCACCATACATAGTTGTTACAATATTATCGACTATATTCCCTATGCTGTGGGTCACATCCCCATGACTATTCTGTAACTGTCTATTTGTACTTCTCAATCCCTTCACCTTTTTCACCCATCTCTCCAACTGAGATTTTTTTTTAAGTTAAGAAGCCTGTTAAGATTGTACACTGTGTTAATATTGGTAAAACGAGGCTCTACTCTCCCATACAGTGATCTTTCCTTGTCTTATTTTCTATCTGCTGTAGCAGCGATTTTCAGCTGGTGTGCTGCAGTGGGCACTTTGGTGTGCCACAAGAATTGTTAAAACGTGCAATACTTGACTATTTAGTCAAGGATACTAACTTCTTTTCCCTTAGCTTGTAAAAAAAAATGACAACAGCTAACACAACAATAGCCATTTAGTGTGAATGAATAAAAATTATACCTATTTTTTTTTGTCAGATCAGCAAAAAATATATTTTTGGTGTGTCGCAGAATTTTAGCAATAGTTTATATGTGCCATGAGATGAAAAATGTGAAAATTGCTGTGCTATATCAAAGCATAGGAATAGATGTAGTTCTGGTGTCTACTTTCATCTAGTTTCACATTTATTCTTTAAGAGAGAAACCCATGACCACAAGCGCCATTGCTATAATTGAATTTCCATTTGTAGCCCTTATGCTGGACTTCAGAAGACTCAGCAGCTCTCAGAGAGCAAGGCTTGAGAGACTCCCCACTTTATTAATAACCTTTCTCCTCCTCAGGGTCCTAGGGGAGGTCAGTGACATTCTCTGAATTTCCCACTAGGAGGACAGCCTCTTTTCTCAAGCTGGAAGTTCAGGCGTGATCCAGCTTGACATTTTTTAAAGGTATAACAATTTTGGTTTTCTGCATAAAGTTGGTGTTCTTAATGATTTCCCCCCAAGTTTCTACCAGTGGTACTTGGCAGAAACAGTATGTTTTAATTGCCATGTCTGGACTTCCTTATGAATCAACAGGAATTGATTTTCAAAATCGTTCCAATCTCTCTAGAACCCAGAAATCACAAACCTGATAATATTTTTGAACAGAGTGGCCATTAGTGCTGGGAAGAGCACAGTGTCCACATGATAACCCCCCCACACACTTTAAACTGACCAAGTGGAGTGCAGATGCACTTCCAGTTCTAGGTAATGCATAATATGCCCCATGTTCAAGTAGGGTGCTTTTTGTCACTTTATTAGAAGATACTCATATATCTATGATTTTATCAGTTGCAGATTTTTTACCCCTCTCTGCCTTTTCAAATCTTCTCTCATCACTGCATTATGTCCAAGCAATAGAATATTGAATAATGAATAGAATAATGAATATTAATTAGTGTAAAGAAAACATAATTAGGAGGATTCATTGTCTACTAAGATATAAAATTGAAATCATCCAATGTGTTTCAAAGGAATTATTTGTGATTTCTGGGTGTCTGCTTTACTGGATTATTTTTATTTATATGTCACACTATTGCCATATAGCCAAAAAAAAATGGACTGTATCATTAATGATTATTTATAAATGTAGGCTGTTATAAGTAGGAATGGCATGTTATAATAGAATGGAATAAATAATGTTCTATTTGCTGTCCTTGGAAATGGTAGATTCAAGTAATATGTATTTCATCTATACTTGGAAACTTCAACTTTTTCAAAGATGGTCATTTAAATGGTGTTTTTATTATTTTAGACATTTTCAGAAAAGTAAATTTTTGTCTTCCATTTCTAACTCTTCTATCTGGATTTTATTTGTAGTAGTCAATACATCATAAGTCTTCTATTTTAACACACAGCTAGTCTTTTTTACCCAGGAGACCGGAAAATTGTATTTTAGCCACATTAAAAAATAGCAATATACTCTCTGTTTTATCTTTGAGTTGTCTGATTCTTCCAGGGTAAGATTAATTTAAAGTCATTTCTGTCAACTCCTCTGTGGTTTAATAAAGTGTGTAGGTACATGTGTGTGTGTGTGTGTGTGTGTGTGTGTGTTTTCAAAAAGAAATATCAAGGAGATATAGAACAGAAATCCATTCATGAGCTCACGTTGCTTTCATGAGTTGCACATTCATCTTAAATGAGAAACACTGATTAGGGCTAAGCAGATAGAGTTAGGAACTGATTTGGACTTGATAAGTTTTTAAGCAACTTGACTGCTCTATCATCGTGAATGGGTTTTGTAAATTTCTCAACTGCTTTTTTCAAAAATTTTATTAAGGAAAACTATATGGACATTGAAATTTTCTTTGTGTCATCAACTTAAGAAAAAACATTTGCTGGCATTTACTTTGTCTAATTTCCCAATGGCAGTAGTCATTGCAGAAAAGATTAGACTTGATCTGTTATAATCTAAATACAATAACAAAAACAAACAAACAAACAAACAAACTCTGCAAGATAACTAACTTGCTGATTTGTTTAACTTGACTCCCCTGATGATCCCACTCTGGTTTTGCTACTTGTCTATGAGTAATTCTCATACTTTCTGAGCTGTGATATCTGCATCTGTCCATTGTGGTTGAAAGACTAGATCTTGAATAATTATCAGTGCTAGTACCAAACATTTATGATTTCATAAAAGCAAATAAAAAAGACCCAGTATTAAAATTATTCTAAAAAAGGCATCATAATTATATAGAAACTATTTCAAAATACTGTGTTACTGTTTATAATTGAGCTAAAGAAGTTTATTAAATGTAAAATTTTATGAAATTATCATTGTGTTAGGGGAATTATTTAAAGATATATTTTTCTTTATTTTCAAAAAATTTAAAAATTTTAATTTATTTTTATTGATTGATTTTAGATGGAGAGAGTAGAAAGGAAAGAGAAAGAGAAACATTGATTTGTTGTTCCATTTATTTATCCATTCATTGATTGATTCTTGTATGTGCCTTGACTAGGAATCAAACCCACAACCTTGGCACATCAAGATGATGCTCTAGCGATCTGAACTGCCCATAAACATTTTCACTCTTCAAAGAGGCCACTTTTAGAAAACACAGAGCTTGTAGAATGCCATCTGTAGCAGCAGAGCTACTTAGATTACAAACCTATTAGAGAATGGCATGTTAAAAAACACATTCAAATGTGAATTTCCAGGTTTTGAAGTATTGTCTTCATATACTATTGCGAACATTTACTTTTATAATAAAGTAGATATAAACTTATGCCTAGGTAGCCTCCCCTCCCCTTCTGTATAGGATGATAAAGACAGAGAATACATTGGTGTACACTCTTGATTCGATATGCCCCAAATCTGCAGTGTGAAAAACACCCCTATACTGTTTTCCCATATATCATTACTGGATGTGTAAGGGGCTATTCAGCATCTGTGTTACCAAGGCCTAGAATTTAACAACACGTTGTACAGTTTACTTAGCTTCTAGATAAAGGTGTTCCTATTCTTACACGTCTGGCACATGAGGAGATGAATAACAAAGAAATCCATTTTCAGATCTAAGAAAGAGCCACCCTCTGATTGGACTGAATTATAAAGCATTGTTGGCCCTACAAAAAATATTTATTTTAGTTAATTTACTGCTTCTTAATTAATAGAATCCTTAGAAGCCAACTAAGGAAAGAATTTGTTTGATAATATATCTTTTTCCTTTTAAAATTCCAAAATTACAGCCTGACCAGGCGGTGGCGCAGTGGATAGAGTGTCGGACTGGGATGCGGAGGACCCAGGTTCGAAACCCCAAGGTCGCCAGCTTGAGTGCAGGCTCATCTGGTTTGAGCAAAAGTTCACCAGCTTGGACCCAAGGTCGCTGGCTCGAGCAAGGGGTTATTTGGTCTGCTAAAGGCCCGCGGTCAAGGCACATATGAGAAAGCAATCAATGAACAACTAAGGTGTTACAACGAAAAACTGATGATTGATGCTTCTCATCTCTCTCTGTTCCTGTCTTTCTGTCCCTATCTATCTCTCTCTCTGACTCTCTCTCTGTCTCTGTAAAATAATAAATAAATAAATATTCCAAAATTACAGAGCTGTCTATAATTTTATATAATTAAAAATATTTTTATTTAAAATAAATATAAATATTTATTTTAAAATATTTAAAATAAATATAAGTATTTTAAAATATTTAAAATAAAAAAATATTTGTTATATTATATCAATGTATAATGTAATATAATTATATTAATATACTTTTATAATTAGGATTATTTATATTGTCACTGTATTTTACAAAATTATTTTGGCAAATGTTAAGACCTCTGATTTTTTTTTACCTTCAAAAGATGTATAGTTTGTCTGAATTCAGTTGGCATTTTTATGTAAATATGAATACTGAGCAGCCAAGATTAGGACAGAAACTCAAACACTTTGATCAGAAAAACCATCATAGAAAATTTCAAGTATACTTTTCAGAACTTCAGAACAGAAAATTTCAGGTCCTAGGATATGGGTTGATATCATTTATGAAGAGGGATTTTTATAATTGCAATCTGGAAGATACTGCATTTCTATTTTCTCTAACAAATGTAGGCACCTTATAAGAAATGTTTAATGATGGTTTCTGGATTTCTGGGAGGGGTCAAAGTCACACATAAGTACATAGGAAGTCTTTGAGGTTCACCCTTATGGGCATGCGTGTCTTATATGAGACGGATAATGACATTCATAAAAACCCTAATGGACAATATTTTCTTTTCTAAGTTACTCTTTAGTTGCTATATAAATAAATGTGTTCTTTAAAAGTTGATTGGATCAAGCTGTATTTTCTAGCTCATTGAATCTCCTGAAATTGGAGATAGTTATTTAACCTTATGACAGATGGAGACAGCCTGTCTCAGCCTTCAAAAATGAAATGCGAATGAGCACAAGAGAGTAAATACGAGACTAATTGAAGTGGACCGACTGAGAGACTGTGGAAGGATGCATTCCTGGCACTCCGCAGACCCCAGCTTTGAAGCCAGCCACTAGTCTGTGCAAATGACCCCGCTAACCTGCACTGTAAGGGGTTAGAAGGTTACCTAAACACACAGTCCTTTATAAGTCTATTAGAAACACCTTTCAGGGCATTAGTATTCATAAATATGTCTGGTTGATCTTATCAATTATAAAATAAGAATCAAGGAATGCTGGTTTTAAGATGATCACTATAATTCTATGTTGTTCAGATATAAACTTTTAGTGTAGTAGAATCAAGTATTCTAGTTGACAACCAAGGTGACATTTTAAACCCTGCCACCTTCTCACCTGACTGATGAATATGCCATATTGTTCCTTTTGCACCATATTCATCTGAAAAAAGAAATAAGAAAAAGGCCAAATAATGAAATAAAGTTGAAAACAATGGGCTTCAAAGTCCAGTTTTGTAAATTATAGCATTTCATAAAGATATTACTCCAACGAGGAAGAGAAACTATTATGTTAACCAGGACCACAAATTTAAAATGTAGAGAAGGGCCAGGAAAATTCCACATGGGAGGAAGTTCATTTGTATATACTGAACATAAGAATGGTGAGGATCGTAGAAAATTAAACACACGTGTTACTATAAGCATGTGAGCTCTGAAGTGCTAGACTTTATTTTACAGGAAATATACAAATCTAAATTTGTATGTAAAATATATCCATTTTAAGTATTGGTTCAAAAATTTTAAATGCTTTCTATGGGCAAATCACATAGAGATGTAGTTTCGAGGGTTATTTCGCCCGTAAACCACTGGTTGGTAGCCTCTGATGAAATGTATAAATATGTACAAAATTAAAGTTTTATGTATTGTAAACAATGCAAAAATATTTGTTTAATCAAGTAGAAAATTACCAGGCGACAGAGTTACAGAATATCTTTGTAAAATGTATAACATTCATTTCCTTATTTATGCAATTTTCAAAAGTCAAATTAAAGCTAGATTAGATATATTGAACTATGTAAATTTATAACTTCGTCATTTCAGGAGTCAATATTAATCTTACAGAACAAAACTCTACGTTAATTTGAAATAATTTTACATTCTAGTTAACCCACACTTATTAAGTATTCAGATTAAAAGACATTAGAGGTTATTGAAATATAGCTTCTAACCAAAGTAGTTTGCGACCCAGGGAATCACACGAACTAGCTTTAATATAGCACAGATGAAAGCAAATGGACAGATGTCATGGGAGAGAGAAAGAATGATCTCTTTTGTGCCTTCATAGTACAAAGGAAGGAAAGATTGATTCCTCTCAGAGATCAAAGATCAAGCAAAGCATCCTGAAGGAGGTGCCGTTTCAGATGTGTCTGAGAGGGTGATGCATTGCAGAATCGGGGAGGACAGAGGAATGTTCCCAGTTCTTGGACTGAGCAATAGTCAATGGTCTGGTGTGGCGGGAGCACAGAGGGACCAGAGTAGAGGTGGAGTGGGAGGCTAACTTAGGACAGGATTTCAGAAAGCCTTGAGTAACATATGGCATGGTTTGAGATTTTATTCTGCTGAAAGAGATCGATCTAAGGACTTTTGATAGGTGCAGTATCTGTTTCAGGGCCTAATGCTGGTGCATTGTAAAACATGGGTTAGAGATTAATGAAGAGAGACTAAAAACAGAATGATTAGAGGCTATTTCAATAGTGTAGATAACAGATGAGGACTTCAGCTGGCATGGGGGCAGGGGGATTTAAGAGACGATGGATTTGAGTGTCATATTGTACTGCAGTCCAGGGATTGTGCTCTTTCTTGACGACACTGTGAGTGAAATAATTCGACCTAGTTCTTAGGTTTTTTTCCTCTCTATCAGCTCACCATTCTCTTTGAATTTCAGCATAACCAACAGAATAGAATAGAAATGGTAAAACAATATGGACATTTGGATTTTCATACACAGTCAAAAACATATTTCTATTTTCAGTTTCTGGTGTATTTTCTTTTATAAATGGAATTTATAGAGGGGGAACAGAAAAGATATATGTTTTGTTCTATTTTTATCATATACTCTAAAGGTGGAGTACTGATAACATTTTAAATGTACCATTAAAGTTAAAATAAATGATAACATAGATTATATAAACAAAGACAAGAAGCATTAGAATTCCCAAAACTAACTTGCATCAGTGGAAATGGAATGTGAAAATGAAAACACAATTAGTAAAACCAACTTCAAGTCATCATACCCTGTGATGTTGTCTCCTTGTAGGCATTTCTTAGAATAAAATGTAAATCAAACCTTTCATTTTTTTTTAAGTGAGTGTAGGAGAGATAGACAGACTCCCATTTGCACCCAATCGGGATCTATTGGCAGCCTCCATCTTGGGCTGATGCTAGAATCAACTGAGCTATTTTTCGCACCTAAGGCTGGTGCACTCAGACCAACCAAGCTATCCTCAGCATACAGGTCTGATACTTGAACCATTCAAGCCACTGGCTGCAAAAGGGAAAGAGAGAGAGAAAGGGGAGAGGGAGGGGGAGAGAAGCAAATGGTCACTTCTCCTGTGTGCCTGTCCGGGAATTGAACCTGGAATGACTGTACACTGGGCATACACTATGTCCACTTAGCCAACCAGCCAGGGCCTTTTCCTTTTTTAAAGAATCAATACCTTTCAAATGAACAGAGTGTACAATCCAGAGACAAATGATGAAATGGGAGAATTATAATACTTCAAAAAGAAACCTAGTCCCTGATTTTTATTTGTCTTTTTTTTTATGAAATAGATGTATTATACAACATGTTGCGAAATTAAGATCATGAAAGACAGACATATTTAGAGCAAATATCTTTAAGAAACATATTCTCATTGGCCATGTTAATTGGTATAGATCAGGGGTCGGGAACCTATGGCTTGCGAGCCAGATGTGGCTCTTTTGATGGCTGCATCTGGCTCGCAGACAAATCTTTAATAAAAAAATAATGTTAAAAATATAAAATATTCTCATTATTACAATCCATTCATTTCCTACCGCTCAGTTCATGGTTGTGGGTGGCTGGAGCCAATCACATCTGTTCTCCGGGACAACACCCAATTTTTTATTGGATAATGCATAACATACACGGGTCGTTGTATGACTCTTACGGAATTACATTTTAAAATATGTGGCTTTCATGGCTCTCTCAGCCAAAAAGATTCCCGACCCCTGGGATAGATGTTCAAGTGAATGTATCAACTAAATTGTTTCATAATTTTAGTATTATTATGAGCATGTGTTGCTTTGTGACATACAGTAACATAATTTCATTTGATATTTCAGGGCTCAGCACCTTCCCTGGTTCTGTTTCCCAATTTTTAAATAGCATAATGATGTGGGGAAATTAGATGCTTTCCTTATCTACTGTGTTTAACTCATGCACCAAAAATTAACTGAGCACCTTCCAGGTTACAGATGCCACATGCTCTGGGGTTATAAAGGTGACCAAACCACTGATTAAGCCATTTCAAGAATTTTGTTTTTGAAGCTTTGGAAAGTCGCTTTAGCCCATCACAGCTTTTCTGGTGCTTCACGGAAAGCAGGCGTACTGGAGAAACTAGAAGAGTGAAAAGTAAAAGTTAGGTAACTATTCTGAAAAATACTAAAGATATTTTAGAAAAAAGACACATCTTAAAATCAAACAAAAACCATAAAGAGAATTAAACTTAAAAGTTTCTAGAGGGAAAAGTATCAAGCAGTGTTTTAAATCTCAATATATCAATTATAGGAATCATTTTTTTCTTTTAAAGAATTCTAATGTGTATATTTGGGAAAAGATACATATTGCACACTTGGAACAGACCACTGAGGCAGGGAGAAGTTCATATTGCTGAAAACATGGCACATTGTATTACTCATTTCCCATTCTGTCCTTGCTTTGCTGCTTTGAAAACCTGCCATTTTACCACTAGTATAGTTGAATTCAAATGAATTGTGAGCATCTGATAAATTTCTAGCTGATGGTGGCCAGAAATATTTTTGCGGGTAATCATTCCTAAATACTTGTTTCTTGTTGTCCCTAATAACTACATAATCAAGATGGGATTCTCACATGTGCATCCCAGGATCCCACAAGGCCCTTTTTTAGAACATAAGGGATGTGATAACTGTAGTTTGTCAGCCCCATACTAAAAAGTAAAAGCTAAACTCTAAATTTTGGAGTCACACAAACTGGAAGTAGCTGAGTAGCCAACTAATTCACATGCTGATTGTGGCTGCTTTAGGCTGTTAGGTGGATGTCCTTATCTTGACCAGTGAAAACACCAACAAAATGACTCAAACTGGCTGCCCAGACAACTAACTGTTTGCTGATCTACTAATTCTGCATGGATTATGCTGTCTTAAAATGGACGAAGTTCAGTGTCTATACCCTCCTCTCCCTTCCCAGTGCTTTCACCTCTTTCCTTTATGTTACACAGAGAGACGCAGTCAGGCATAGAAATCTGGAGCTGTTATCTACTCTGCTTGATTGTTTTGACCTTTTTTCCTCACAATTCTTCTGACACTAAGTGCATGGGTTTTTCCTCACACCAACCATTTCTTCAAGTCTGTGAACACCAACTGGATATTCTACAATTCAAATCAGTTCTGACAGGAGTTGATGCAGACCTCATAGATTAAAGGTTCAGTCCCACAGGAAGGTCCCCATTTAGGAAGCCAGTCATAGGTTCAAGCCACCTACACTTATGATGGACCAACTGTAAAATCCCAACATCCCCTCTTCAGATTCAGTAATTTACTAGAATAGCTCACAGAACTCAGGGAAGTGCTTTAGTTACAATTACTGTTTTATTAGGCAGGATACAACTGGGAACAGCTAAATGCAAGAGTTGCATTTGGCAAGGTCAGGGATAGGGGGCAGGAGCAGAGCTTTCATGCCTTCTCTAGGGGTATCACCCTCCTGGGACCCAATGTACTCACCAGCCTAGAAGTTCCCTGAACCCTATTGTGTAAGTGTTTTTATTGAAGTTTTATAAGATAGACTTGGTTGATTAAATCATTGGCCATTGGTGATTAGCTTAATCCAGTGGTTCTCAAAGTGTGTGCCCTAGAAGACTTCTAGGTGTGCCCTAAGATATTCCAGAGAAATATGTGCCTATTGGGGACCAAAAAACCAACAGGGTTTCTGGAGTTTAGATTTTTGAGGGACAGAGGTATGGGGAATTGGCTGTAAGCTGACAGTCTGCCCAACCCCCCACCTCACTTGCCTGATTAGGTTGTAAAAGGCTGTTAAGCTGTGGTGCTGGATTGTTTACACTACCTCCCATGTTCTCTGGAAAGACTGAAGGCAAGTTTCTTCTATCCTTTGTTTGGTGTAAAGTTAAGATGATATGTATGGTGGGGGTTTTCTGCACTCGACATAATTAAGAGTAAAAAGAGAAGAATTCTTCAATGTATTGACGAGGAAATGAGAGTTTGCCTTTCAAATATATGCCCAAACATTGAAGAAATCACTAGGACACATCAGGCTCATGTTTCTCATAAACACAAGAATGAAAAAACACATTTGTGCCGGGACCTGCCAAATTTACTAAATCTTACTAAGAATATATCTATATATATAAAAAGATAACTTTTTGGTCATTTTTTTAAATTTTAACCCTTCTTTTTTTATGAATTCTAAAAAGCATAACTCAAAAAATATCATATTAAAATGTTTTTTTAATGTCAGAATAAATTTAATTTTGCCATATTTATTTCATTTAATTACCATAAAAGCATGCTTGGACTTTTTTTTCTTTATTATTTGACTTAATTATTATAACATATTTCTCAGAAATCTGTATATAGTGCGCCTACAATTATTTGTAGGATTTTAAATGCACCCCGACTTCAAAAAGTTTAAGAACCACTGGGTTGATCTCTTCTTCTGCCCTCCCCAGAGGTTCCGAGGGTGGGACTGAAAGTTCCAACCCTCTAATCACATGGTGGGTTCCCCTGGCAACCCCAGCCCATCCTGAAGCTATCTAAGGATAAGTCCCTTTTTAGCATAAACTCCGATGGTTGAAAGGGGCTTGTTGTGAGTGACAAAACCCACTCTTGTTACCTCTGTCCCTCAGGAAATAGCAAGAGCTTTAGAAACGCTGTCTGGGAGCAGGAACAAAGACCGAATACAATTTTGTTTTTATCTAGTTGTTGATTTTGTTGTACATCTAGATTTTGGATTTGTTTAAAGGGATTAAACAAACTACTCCTAACAGATATTAAAGTCAAACCATTTTAAAAATCAGTGCTTAGTGTGGAAAGAGTATGGTTAACAGACTTGAGACTTGGTTCTACCACATACTACTAGCTCAGTATCTATGGGTAAGTTACTCATAACAGAGTAACATAACAGACTCTGAGTCTGCTTCCTCAACTATAAAACAGAGATAAAGCAACTACATTGCAATATTGTTGTGAGGATTTAAATGATATAATAATAAAGCACTTAGTGTATTGTTCAGGAGAGAATAGTTTTTTCTTCTCTTCCCTTATAAACCACTGGTGGTATGACTTTATGTTTCTTAAGGTAAATGAAAAAAATGGTTTATTAGCACTTACTCTTTTATTGTGGTTACTCTGAGCACTGACTGGGACCATCCTGGATGGATGATATAGTCTCAGTCACACTACAGATTTCACTACCACCACTATTTAGCTAAAACTAAGCTGGAAGTTGGTTGCTTTCTAGTTATAGGCTAAAATGGGCAACAAGAGAAAGTGCTATAAGATTTGGAAAAGCAGAAGAGGCAGAGCTGTGTTTTATTCCTGGAAGTTTAGAGTAGGGCCAGTCATTTTTGCAGCTGACACGTTGTCACAGACCTGCTGGCTCACCTCCTGAGTATGAGGCAACCCCTGGCTCATTGGCCCTACAGATCCTGCTGGACCTCCCTGGGGCAGCAGTGTGCCCGCCACTTCTCTGGCTCCTGAAGACTTTTCAGCTTCCCAGCTCCCGAGCCAGGAGTGCTCAGCTCTGTATGAAGGTGCCAGCTTCTCCCACAGAGTACCTGTATTTTCAGAGTGGGAATGAGCAAGCAGTGCGGGTTTTAGTTCATCTGTATGTGTCCCAGCACATCCTTGGAGGTTGTCCTTTGTCTTTCTCATTTCAATGTCACGTTTTCTTCCTGCCTATCCGCCCCATTGATACTAGGTCCAGCACCAGACACAAGCGCCCGATATAAATTGTTTAACCACTGCCCACAATTGCATAAGGTCTAATCTCTATAACACACTCCAAATTCTTTATTATTCCCATTGTTATGCTTTTTGCTCACACCTTGATTGATACACTTATGAAATATGAAATCTCCACTTAGCAATATAAATATATGTAGCTGTATCCTAAACTCCTTGCCAAAAGTCTCTTGGGGGAGGAAATGGTTAATAATCAACATAAAATTCATACAAAAGGTAACACACACACCAGAATATGGAAGTGTTTCCCTTCCAAAGCTAACATTCAGGATGACCAGTTACGCCTGATGACATCTGACATCACTGTGGCTCACGCATGGTCACAGGCCTGCCGGCTGGGACTCCCCCTACAGTGGGAGAACTGGGGCTGCTATCGGAAGCTCTTTGGCTTGGGCAAACTGAGTTTCTGAGGACCTGGAACATTCTTCCAGATGCAAGGATGAAAAAGAATTTGTTTTTTTCAGAAATGTTTATTAGATCATAAATTACTGGATAGAATGTTTGAAAATCTTATTTTTTAAAAATTAAGTGAGAGGCAGAGAAGCTCCCACGTGTGCCTGGCAAGCCCCTACCAGGTGATGCTCTGCCCATATGGGGCTGCTGCTCCACTGCTGGGCAACTGAGCTATTTTAGCACCTGAGGCTGAGGCAATGGAGCATCCTCAAGAGCCAAGGCCAACTTTACTGGAACCATTTGAGCCATGGATGCGGGAAAGGAAGAGAGAGAGAGAAGGGGGTGGGGAGAAGCAGATGGGTGCTTCTCCTGTGTGCCCTGATTGGGAATCAAACCCGGGACTTCTACATGCCAGGCTGACGCTCTACTGCTGAGTCAACTAGCCAGGGCTTGCTAATCTTATAATGTGAAGGAATCAAGTAGTTTCCTGTATGGCCAGTAGTGGCCGCCATCCCCGTGGCCATTCACATGCAGGTTCTCATTGGATTCGGGAAGACACTAAAGAAACAGTGGAGCCAAAAAATGGTGGGCCATTTCTTTATTATAGACTCACACTGGTCAATGAGCAAACACACTGGGCTCCCAAAGCCACTGACAGACACATTCTCCGGTTCCACAACCAGGAAAATCTTCTTTACACCTCAGGTGCCTCCTAGCCTGTACATTACAGGACATTTTTGTACTTGAAAGCATCCTCACCACCTTACTTGTTACGTATTTATCAGTTTATTTTACCTCCTCACATTAGAAAAAAAAGGTTTCTGAGCACAGGAATTCTGCCTGTTTTGTTCACTGCCATTTTCAGGACCCAGAACAATGCTGCCTCCTAGTAGGTGTTTAATAATTTTTTTTTGAACGAATGAAAGTACTTGTTCATTTTGTCAACAAACATATTTCTCCTAGAATCAAAGGCCCTACCAGTCTCAGCGGAGCTCACAGAGCCCCTCAGCTCTGGTTCCCCATCTGCACATCTTCCTCTTCTCTGCACATGGCTTCTTCCACAGCACCCTGCATTCTCTCTGCTCTCACTCTGCAAACATGGCTTCTCTCTCTTTCTCCTTCATCTCTTTTCTTTTCAAAACATTCTGGTGCTAAAATCTCTGCTCCAGCAAACATTAGCAAAACAGTGGCCCCTCCCAAGCAGGAAAGTAATTTGAATTTCACAGACCACATATACCTGGCGCTGCCAGCCACCAATGCAAACTATAAACGAGCATACGTAAAAATTATATTTTACTAACGTATTTGACCAAGTTTCCCAAAGTCAGATTTTGCTGGTGTGTGCTCTGAGGTGGGGGTGTTGGGATTAGATGGTCAATGAGGGTGATGACCAATATTGTAAGAGTCAAAAAGGATAGACTTACCAGTTTATGTAGAACATGTCTCTATTAAAATCCAAATCAGTTTTCTGTGTGTATATGTGTGTGTATGGATAAAGACAGGAATGGAAGAGTCCCTGATCTTGAGTTCTTGTGCTACAATTTAGTATAACAAGAATGCTTAATGTTAATCCTGAGTAGATTTAGAGTTAATGTATTAAGTGCTTCCATTAGAAATTATGTAAATTATGTGGACAGTTTTGCAATTAATGAAGTATACTTAGCATTAAACCCAATATTTAACATCAAGAGATAAGATACATTAACCTACGTTATTGAAAGTCATTTTGTAGGTGTTAAAACCAGATGATTAATTGCATACCCCTCTCTTTGTTTTTTGGCTCACATTTGAAATTCCTATCCTTTCCCTGAGAAGTTTCCTTTTGTGTTAGCCTATCTATCAATCAACTTTTCTGTAAGAATGAACTGGAAACTAGAAACACATATGACATCTTCTTTTCATCTGGGTTCAAGAAGTCCTTAAGCATTTTATTATTTTGAAATTTTCCTTGCACATTTTATCTTGCATTCAGTGTGGGTCCAGGAATCCTTAACATGACTATTATTTTATAAAAGTTCTTTGCTGCATCTCTATCTATAGCTCCTGTACTTTTTCTTTTCTTGCTTCATCTCAAAAGTCTGTTAGAGAAAACCTCTGCTAGAAAGTGTTAATTTCCACAAAATATCCTTACGAAGGGAGAGCACCGGTCAGCTGCTCGTGGCCTGCACCGCTGCGGAGGAGCTGCCCGGCCGGCAGGCGTCTCCACGCCCTCTGCCCACCGCTCCCAGGGCAGCCCCTCCCCCCAGGGGCAGACAGGACGGCAGGGCAGCTGCTTCTTACCACAGGGCCGGCTCCTCACTCCTGCCTAATTGCAGTGCTTGTTCTAAATGCTTTTGTCACATCTGCTTCTAAATAAGATTCTTTTCTTGCTATTCATTGTTCAGTTATATTATTTCTGCCTCATATATATTTGAGTCAAGAACGTTTTGACCATCAAGGGCAGAAGAGTCTTCCCCTGTATCTTTTCATCCCTTCGCCTTCCCTGCAGGCTGTTCCTGTGCCCCCAGCAGGCTCTGCATGGAGCAGAAAACATAGCAAGATAGAGAGGGAGGCAGAGTCAAAGTCAGATTTTATCAGAAATATTTTTTATTCTAACCATTTGGACAGATATTACTCCTTAGATTTGTTTTTGTTGTTGTTGTTGTTGTTGTTTTGTTTTTTTGTATTTTTCTGAAGCTGGAAACGGGGAGAGACAGTCAGACAGACTCCCGCATGCACCCGACCAGGATCCACCAGGCACGCCCACCAGGGGGTGATGCTCTGCCACTCTGGGGTGTCGCTCTGCCGCGACCAGAGCCACTCTAGCACCTGGGGCAGAGGCCAAGGAGCCATCCCCAGCGCCCGGGCCATCTTTGCTCCAATGGAGCCTTGGCTGTGGGAGGGGAAGAGAGAGACAGAGAGGAAGGAGGGGGGCGTGGAGAAGCAAATGGGCGCTTCTCCTATGTGCCCTGGCCGGGAATCGAACCCAGGTCCCCCGCACGCCAGGCTGACGCTCTACCGCTGAGCCAACCGGCCAGGGCCCTTAGATTTGTTTTAATTGTTAACACCTGGGATCATCTTGGTTTATGGTTCTGGTACTGAAGTGAATAATTACAAATTTAAAAATGAATAAGTTTTGGGTAAAACAAGGAAAAATGTAGATCTTAAAACATTTTCAGTTTATGATCACGTCTCATGTGTTGTGACAAAATAGTAACAAAGCTACTAGTTGAAAAGTAAGTAATATCATCCAGATAAGTTATCGGTCAGCATATGAGCAAGTTAAGAATCTTTTGACTTAGTTCACATTTAAAGCTAAATATATAGATTTATTGAAGTCCCTTTGTATTTACAGCTGTGGCTAAGTAAAATTAATTTTCAGATTTCAATTTGGGGGGATGATTTTTCTTACTATGTATTTTAGATCTAATACTCTTTAATTTTGACCCTGGCCAAAATAGAGCATCAGCATGGTATATGGACATCCCGGGTTCAATCCATGGTCAAGGCACACAAGAGATGTGACCATCTGCTTCTCTCCTCTCCCTTTCCCCCTTTTCTCCCTCTCTCCCTCCTGCAGCTAGTTGCTCAGTTGGTTTGAACATTGACCTCAGCCACTGAGGGTAGCTCAGTTGATTCAAGCATCAGCCCCAGATGGGGTTGCTGGGTGGATCCCAGTCAGAGCTCAGGTGAGAGTCTGTCTCACTATCTCCCAACCTCTCACTTAAAAAAAAAACAAAACTTTTTAATATCTATGTTAGGTTGTGTTGACTCATATTTAATTCACAGCTGTAGAATATATTCCTATTTATAATATATAAGATATAATATAGGATTTCACACACAGAGACTATAACTCTACAACTAACAACAAAAATGGTAATGTTCCTATTGTGTAAGCTTAGCTAAAATATTCACTTCAACATCCCCATTACCTTCTCATATTCCTTATCTCACCTTTTTATATTTTCTATCTAGTTTTAGATGATGTCAGCATAACCCCAGGCCTGTAGAAGCTGAAATGGCTCCTAATATTTTCTATGTGTCCTGACCTCTAACCTGAACTCCTTTCGCTTTCCCAGCATTTCCAATTGGATATCTCATAGGCATAAAATTTTTCATGTGTCAAAACAAACTTTTGATTTCCAACTCCTGGCCGCCAGTCACCTCAATAAATAGCCATTTGTCTTCTGATTGCTGAAGTCAAATCGTTGGAATCACCCATGCCTCCTTTTCCCACACCCTCCATGAAATTCTGTGTCACCATCTATGTGAAACCACTGTCTCTCTCTTCTAGAGTATTGCAGTTGACTGACTCTCTCCTGGTCTCTCTCCTCTTTTTCCTGCCTTCCCCCACATTGTAGTGTGCACGCTGCCACAGAGCGAGCCTCTCGCTATCACAGGATCATGATACTCCTCTGCTCCAAGCGAGTCCCAGCTCACACAGTAAAACCCAAAGTTCTCTCCATGACCATAGCTTTACACGGTTCCCTGCTCCAACCTCATCGCCAACACTCTCCCAATTGCTTACTCTGCCTTTACCAATCCAACACCTTTCCTGTCCCCTCAGCATGTCAAGCTGACTCTCATCTCAGAGCTGTGTGGGTCCCTCCTTGGAAGTCCTTTCTCTCAATGTACCCTTCCTTGACTTGACCCTCCCTTCATTTTGGTCTCTGATCAGATGTCCCCTGGGTCATCTGCTATAAAGCAGCAGCCCTGCTTTACACCTCAGGTGCCTCCTAGCCAATACATTACAGGACATTATTGTACTTCAAAGCATCCTCACCACCTTACTTGTTTTGTATTTATCAGTTTATTGTACCTCCCCACATTAGAAAGAAAGGTTTCTGAGCACAGGAGGAATTCTGCCTGTTTTGTTCACTGCCATTTTCAGGACCCAGAACAATGCTGCCTCCTTGTAGGTGTTTAATAAAATTTTTTTGAATGAATGAAGGTACCTGTTCATTTTGTCAACAAACATATTTTGACTATATGCTTGGCACTATTTCAATTTTTAGGAACTCAAATAGGAATAAGACAGGACTGTGCCTTCAAGTGGGAGAGATAGACATGCAGAAAATTATTTATAATGTGATGTGACCAGTGTAGTAGAACCTAATACAGAGTACCGTGAACAGGAAATGTTTATGGATGGCATGATACGATATCTAGGATTAGTTTTAAAATGGTTTGGAGGAGAGGCTGTGACTTATATATGGAACAATGTGTTCACAATTGTTAAAGCTCGGTAATGGTTACACGGGGATTCATTTATTCTTTATACTTTTAAAAATATTTGACATTTTTCATAACAAAACATTTTGTTTTTAAATCCTAGGGAAATATAGTGGATGGGACAGTAACTTTTGCTATGGGGACAGGAAGTCTAGGCTGACTTCTGTGATAGATGAGGTGAGAACTCATTAGAGGGGTGAGTTCAGAAGGGACTGCACCCCCCACAGCCCCCATCTGTCCTGCAAAAGAAAAGAAGAATGCAGGGACTTGATTTTAGATGTGGCTCAAATCGCACAAAACAATGAAGTGATTTAGAGGGGTCACTTGGGGGAAAATACTCAAGGGCCTTGTTTGCAATATGAAGAGAAATGGAATTATTCTCTATGGAGTCCAAAGCCAGGTGGGATTTTAACACTTCAAAACTTAGAGTGGTAACTCTAATAGCATGCACGTCAAACAGCGACTGGTAGCCAGGAGTCTTTTTACCAACTGCAGAGAGATTTCTCTAGTAAAATGTCTTTGACAGTTTGCATTGTGTTATTCGCCTGTTTCATCATAATACTGATACAAGTTCTGTCTGCAGAGGAATTTTTAAAATTATTAACTGTTTTGTCATACTGTCAATGTCAAAGTTTTTAAAAGTTGCACAATTGATAGTGTATTTCAAAATACACTCTAGATTGAAAAGCTGTGATTACATGATAGGTAAGTTTTTGCAAAAAGATTATGCTGTGTAGATACATATGGATGAAAATATCTACAAATCTGAGGAAAATCAACCTATTCTTCATGTTCTTGGGTGCTTTCATTTTCAAAGGAAGCTTTCATCCCAAGTGTTCGGAGCATGTTGTCTTGCTACACTTGATGGTGTCATGACTATATGTAAGCTTTTCAGTTTGCTTGTGTGTGGCCGGCTAAAGGGGAGACCAGGTAACAAGAGGCAGGCATTCTGATGAAGTCAGCTTCAAGGGCTTCAAATCACAGTTGAGTTCACTGTGGCACTTGATTCTATTCTCATTTTCTTCATCCTCTAAACCAGGGGTAGTCAACCTTTTTATACCTACCACCCACTTTTGTATCTCTGTTAGTAGTAACATTTTCTAACCACCCACCGGTTTCACAGTAATGGTGATTTATAAAGTAAGGAAGTAACTTTACTTTCTAAAATTTATAAAGCAGAGTTACAGCAAGTTAAAGCATATAATAATAATTACTTACCAAGTACTTTATGTTGGATTTTCACTAACTTTTGCAGAATAAATCTTTATAAAACAACTTACTATAGTTAAATCTATCTTTTTATTTATACTTTGGTTGCTCCGCTACCACCCACCATGAAAGCTGGAACACCCACTGGTGGGCGGTAGGGACCAGGTTGACTACCACTGCTCTAAACCATCTCATTCAGTGGGAGTTGGAAAGCAGCAAGTTTCATTTCAAACCTATTATTCTTCATTCTTTGGGACCTTGGCATAATCAGTGCTATTATACCATTCAATGTGAAATACAGTGAAGATACTCTGAATTGCTAAAGAAGCTAAAAGCATTGCTTTGCATAGAGAGCTGAGACATTTCTTCCTCCTTTACTCTGAAATGTAAGTAGGTAATTCTATATGGAGTCTTCAGCTAGAATATTTTGTTCACTTTGGTTTTAGAGCTTCAGGAATTAATATGTCCTTCATTTCTTTCTATTTTTTTAAATTAAACATGTTGAGATCTGATATATCCTATGTTCAATGCAAAGTGCTGTGAGGACTGTAATGCTGGTGAAACTCTAACCTCAAGAAGTTTAAATGTTTGTCTGACCAGGCAGTGGCGCAGTGGATAGAGCGTTGGACTGTGATGCAGAGAACACAGGTTCGAAACCCCAAGGTGCCAGCTTGAGCGCAGGCTCATCTGGTTTGAGCAAAGCTCACCAGCTTGGACCCAAAGTCGCTGGCTTGAGCAAGGGGTCGCTCGGTCCACTGTAACCCCCATTTAAGGCACATATGAGAAAACAATTAATGAACAACTAAGGTGCAGCAGTGAAGAATTGATGCTTCTCATTTCTCTCCCTTCCTGTCTATCCATTCCTACCTATCCCTCTCTTTCTCTGTCTCTGTCAAAAAAGGTTTAAATTTTAGTAAACAGATTAATATGCACCCAAATAATGATTGCCCAAGGTAGACTGTGAGTGCATAAGTCTGTTTTGGGAGTACATAAGAATGATGCATCTCATCTGGTTGAGACCTCTAGAAAGAAGATGCTAATCATATTGCCTAATAGCTTACCTTCTGAGTGCGTGGTCAGTGGACTGGCAGGATCAGCATTCTGGGAGAACTTGTGAACATGGATACTCTCAGGCCCCAGCTAGTCTCAGAAGTTAATTACATATTTGGAAGTACAGCCTTGCCCTGTTTCAACAAGATTATTTATTTATTTATTTATTTATTTATTTATTTATTTATTTATTTATTTTTGTGACAGAGAGAGAGACAAAGAGAGGGACAGGTAGGAACAGACTGGCAGGAAGGAAGAGAGATGAGAAGCATCAAATTTGTTGCTGCATCTCAGTCTCCTTACTTGTTCATTGATTGCTTTCTCTTATGTGTCTTGACCTGGGGGACTACAACAGAGCAAGTGACCTCTTGCTCTAGCCAGCGACCTTGGGTCCAAGCCAACAACGATGGAGTTATGTCTATGATCCCACGCTCAAGTGCGGATACACACACACACACACACACACACACACACACACACACACACGTCTATGACCCCAAGCAGCCACCCTGCGCTCAAGCTGGTGAACCCCTGCTCAAGCTGGATGAGCCCCCACTCAAACCCGTGACCTCAGGGTTTCGAACCTGGGTCCTCCGCATCCCACTCTGATGTTCTATCCACTGCGCCACTGCCTGGTCAGGCTGATTTTTTTTTTTCTACTTCACTCTACTGACCATACAATTACTCAATATAAAGTAGATTATTGATTTTTTGGGAGGGAGTGTGGATTCCTTTTAAATATTCTGAATAATGAGCAGAGGTCTCTCCTGTGTGTGCAATTCACTGAGCACTGCCATTTGCCTCACTTCCTTGGGTTTGGCTTTGTTTATTACTAGTTTGGAAAAAAAGTAAATCTCTAGCATATTGATTGTTACATGTGTCTTGGCATTGTAGACTTGGATAAAAGATAGAAAGAAAAGTGATATAACAGAAACGGTTAAAAAGTGTACACTCATCTTGTGTTCTCTTTTTTTTTTAAATACATATTTTAAAATATTTTTAAAGATTTTTTTTTAAAAAAGGAAACAAAATAGGCTTTGTGGTTAGGGTAGCCAGTTTAAAACCCTGATATTTAGAAATTGTTTTTGAAGATCTAAGCTCAAACTAAGGTTTTATAAGATTCAGGTTATGGTAAGATGATTAGGACATTTGTACAGGCATTTCAGCTGCAGAAAGCACTGGCGTTAGGCCATGTGCTGTGAGAGTTTATAGATGTGAAATTTACTGGTGTGTTGTTTTAGGCGTCCGGGTGAAACAGGAAATGACCTGCACACAGCAGGCTACAGTGAATAAAATGGTGCTGGTCCTTGCAGGTTTACTTCACCATCTCATTATGCTGGTTAAAGTGATGTTGGCCAGAACACTTACAAGCTATATTGGTTTTTGTTTTTTCTGTCTTGCTTCAGCAAATAATAACTTGTAAAAATTATGGATGTGCTTCAGGAGACATTTTGCTGAGTACTTTTGGAGTCAGATGAGACAAAACCCAAAGTACTGGCTACAATTTGCAAACCTATACCCTGCGTTATGGAGGTTTTCTGCGAGGGAATCCAAACCTTTTTGGCTAACTTCGATTTTGTCATCATGCACATGCACCATAGGCTTTATGAACTGCACATGATATGCTGAAAATAGGGACTTAACACAAATGACAAGAAAAGTAATATTTAAACTGCTTGAAAAGAGAAAGTTTACTTAACAGGCAATAGCTAAATCCGGTAAGTTCGTGTATAATAGACAGTAATAGCTGAGATTTTTATCCTCCTTCCCAGGAAATCCAGTGTGGAATTGTGATTTGAGAATGGCAGTAATTAATCATTATGGTAGACTGTCAACAAAGAGTTCAGGTCACTTATGTTAATGATTGCAGTATGCAGTTTTGACATTTACTGTGAGCTCTAGCAGATTTCATCTCTAACAATTAACCAAAACTGCAAACATCTGGAAAGCGGTTTGCCTGAAATCTCGGAAGAAGTGGTATAAGTTAATACGTACATTATAAAATATTACAAATTATGCAATGTTATTTAAAAAATACATTTTAATAAAATATGTTTTATTAAATATACTTCAATAAAATGTTTTATTTAAAATGCATGTCTCTGGAAGATACCTCAGTGTAAATTATTGCAATATAAAACAATGTTTTTAAATTGAACTGAAACGCAGATAATTTACTTAGTATGAGGTAATTTCCCTCATATAATGTCGCCAGTAACTGCAACCTAGACTGTGTAGCCCCATTTCTTGGGTCATGCGCGGAAAGCATTAGATACCATGGTTATATGAACCATGTATGCTTTGTGCTTAGGCAGATCAGTAGGCCTTCCCAATTCCCTGATCTTTGTTTTAGGTTCCTTTGAAGTAAAAGCGTTTTGATTACTAACAAACAAAAATGATTATATAATCCAGGTTATACATGCCTGCATGCATACACACACACACACACACACACACACACACACAAATCAATTCCAAAAAAGGAACATTATTTTAAAGATTCAATGTCCGAACATGCAGAAAGGTCTGAAAAGAGGTGCTGTGAAATGTGTTCCATCACAAAAGTGCAACTGCATTGTGAGTATGGCAGATACAGACACATTCCAGGAGCAAGTTCTTTGTTACCGATAAGGAAACATTTCTGTGTTGAGGGTGATTTATAAAGATTGTATATAACATGTCAAATAAGTTGTTTTGGTTAAAATTAGGAAACATTTCTGTGTTGAGAGTGATTTATAAAGATTGTATATAACATGTCAAAATAAGTTGTTTTGGTTAAATTACATTTGTGACTGGGAGCTTTCACACCCTTGAGGCCCCTGGCAGGAAGGCAATGTACTACTCTAAAACCTGGGGTCTGGCTTCCTTCCTGGACGTGGGGATTTGGGTGAAGAAGGGAGCTGAAAGAATAGCTTTGAGCCTGGAGAGAAGTCAGTAGTAGGGTGATAGGAACAGTCATCATGCTCTGAGCACTTCATTCCCTTGCTAATCCAGGTTGCTTTCAGCTTTAATAATTTAAGAAGCATAGCAATGGACTCACCACCATGCAAGAGCGCTTTGAAGATGACTTGCCTGAGTAATACATAGCCTTCCATTGCTCACAGGGCTTTTCACTTTATGACATGTACTGTTGACTTGTTCCACACAAAGTTAAGAATATTGCACAAGATAGTATGGAAGTAATGGGGAAGCAGAGATCACTCACAGATGCAGTGTTTGGATTTGGTAACCAAAACCTTGTCTTTATAGGAAAAGTGTGTGTGTGTGTATGTGTGTTTGTGTTTAAATCAAGTTTTTTGGTGAATCAATCAAATTTTCCCCCAATTTACCTCATCAAACATAGATATAAGACATAAATCTCACTTAAGGACAATTTTATTTAGACCGATCATTTATAAATTTTTTTCTAGATGATATATATAATGATGGAGACAATGGGTAGGGTAAATTGTGTACTTTATATCTATTTGTTCTTGACTCAGGTGTTCAGACAGATTATTATACATATGTTACAAAATAGTCTTCTAGCCACCTGAGACCCACAAAGCCTTTTTATTTATTTGTTTGTTTGTTTGTTTGTTTATTATTATTATAATTTTTTTGTAACTAGCTTCCCCTGGTTCATTTCATATTCCAGCAGTTGTTGCCAGAATAGCCTTGACCATTTGCTCACTTCCAAAGAAACATTTTTAGAATAACTGGAAGTCTCTGTTTGGAATCCTGCACTTAGTACATACTAAGTACATACTAAGACTTTTCATTTTTTATTTTTCTGAGGTGAGAAGCAGGGAGGCAGAGAGACAGACTCCCAATGCACCCAACTGGGATCCACCCAGCATGCCCACTAGGGAGCGATGCTCTGCCCATCTAGGGCGTTGGTCCACTGCAACTAGAGCCATTCTAGATGCCTGAGGCAGAAACCATTGAGCCATCCTCAGTGCCCGGCCAACTTGGCTGTGGGAGGGGAAGAGAGAGATAGAAAGGAGATGGGGAAAGGTGGAGAAGCAGATGGGCACTTCACCTGTGTGCCCTGGACGGGAATCAAACCTGGGACTTCCACATGCTGGGCCAATACTCTACCACTGAGCCAATCGGCCAGAGCAGAAATTTCTTGATTATTCTATCATCATCTTAATTTCTCTTTCTATAAATGCACTCTGATAACTTACTCACGATTGCATCTTCTCTTACCTGAGTTATTCATGCCTGTATTTTGTGATCAAATTACAATATAAATCAACAAATCCTTAAACAAAATTGTAAAATTTAGGAAATAAAATAATTAGAAATATGTTATATTTAAAGTATTGCAGTACAATGAGTTTGGAAACTTTTGGTAATGTCTTATGAAGTTATACATACTTTTAATCTGTGATTAGTAATTCTACCCCAGTTGTTATCCAGAAATAAATGAAAATATAAATATATTTGCTTTTTTTTAATAATAGCAAAAGTCTTGAATAAACTCAAATGCCCACCAAGAGATAAATGGATAAACAAAAACTGGTATGTCCAAGCCATGAAATACTACTCAACAATAAAAAAAAATGGACCACTAAGAGGCAAATTGTAAAAACTATTTCTAGTGAGAGAAGGCAGACACAGAAGTCTCGTTTACAGAGAACAAGTCTACGATAATAGAAAGCAGGTCAGTGATTGCCTGGGGTCGGGAAAAGAACAGGAAGAATTTATTTACAAAGAAACATGAAAGATCTATTTGAGATGCTGGACATGTTTCAGGCCTTGATTATGGGGATGATTATAGGGGTATATATATTTGACAGACTCGGTAAACTATATACTTAATAATGGTGTGTTTATTGTGTTTAAATTTTACCTCAGTAAAATTGATTTTGAAAGAAAAAAATGGAACTAGTATGCAGGAAAAATGGATATGTAGAGAAATTTTTGTTGCAATATAAAATTGTAGGAAATATTCCTAAAAGAATGAGACTTTAATTTGTTTTTTTAATTATAAGAGTATTGAATTGAGATAAAAAATTGTAGAAGTAAGCATTTTCTTCTACACAGACAGAAAAATCAGAAGCAGCAAAAGTTTATTATCTAGCACAGAGCTGACATTACATTAAGTACTTTACAAGCCTAATATTATTATTTAATCTTTTCAAAACCTCCACGAGATAGGTTGTAAAAAACGAAAATGTATGGATACTAAGTAAAGTACTCAAGGTCTCATGGCTAATGAGTGACAGGGATAGGATTTGAGTTAAATTGACTTAAAATTATAAATGCTTAAGAGTTATACTCAACTAAACCTTTACGAATCACAGTTTCTTATATAATTCTGAAAATACTAATATTTAGGGTTCTTCAAATATAATATATGTAAAAGCATGTTGCAAACAAGAGATTAGAACATTGAACCCATGCTCATTTATTCAATAAATATTTAACTATCTACTATATGCCGGAAATTGTGTTACGTACTGGGAATATGACAGATGCCCTGCCTTTGTGAGCTTAAAGATGTAGGTAGTAAAACCAAGAAGTTAAAGTACTGTGCAAAGAGGGAGACACAGTGCTGTAGGACCATGTTGCAAGGCAACCACTCCCTTTGCAAGTGAGAGCTGATGGATCAATAAGAATTTGCTCCCCGGCTGTAGGAAGTGGTGTGGAGTAATTGTCCCAGAAGAGATTCACGGGAAACTCTAGAGGAGAAAGAAGTTCAGTAAAACATGTTGAGTGGGGCTAACCATAACCAGTGAATTACTCCACAAGCTTTCATAGAAAGTTTGGGGTTTTTAGGAGTAGTAGAAGTAATTGAAAAGCTTTACATAGGAAAATAAAATGAATTAAATTAAATTCTACCTTACAGCCTGACCAGGCAGTGGCGCAGTGGATAGAGCAGCGGACTAGGATGCGGAGGACCCAGGTTTGAGACTTGAGACTCCGAGGTCGCCAGCTTGAGCGCGGGCTCATCTGGTTTGAGCAAAAGCTCACCAGTTTGGACCCAAGGTCGCTGGCTCAAGCAAGGGGTTAGTCAGTCTGCTGAAGGCCCATGGTCAAGGCACATATGAGAAAGCAATCAATGAACAACTAAGGTGTCGCAATGAAAAACTAATGATTGATGCTTCTCATCTCTCTCCGTTCCTCTCTGTCTGTTTCTATCTATCCCTCTCTCTGACTCTCTCTCTATCTCTATAAATAAATAAATAAATAAATAAATAAATAAATAAATAAATTCTACCTTACATTATGTCTATCTGTATGCTTTGGGGAGGGGATTGAAGGAACTTATTTAATATATTTTAACTTCCTGAAATATATGTATGATGCCTTGTAACTTAGAGTCACAAGAAACAGTTAAGGAAAATAAATACTGATTTTTTTTAAATGCATTGACAGAAAAATAGTGTAATGATAATCTTGAAAATAAAATTATTTTATTTTCCCAGTCATGTAAAACTTACTATAATAAATATGCTAAATAAAATAAAATGTTCTGAAGATGAACAGAGAAAAGAATTTTCCAAAATGACATTTTAAAATGAATTTTATGAATTTGACATCAAAGGCAAAGAAAGTCAAGGCCAAAATAAATAAAAATATCAAACTTTGCACAGCAAGAGAAACCACCAACAAAACCAAATGAGACAAGATATTTTCAAACAACAGCTCTGACAAGGGGTCAATATCCAAAACATGTAGATAACTCATACAACTTAACACCAAACAAACAAGCAACCCAATTAAAAAATGGGAAGAAGACCTGAACAGACACTTCTCCCAAGAAGGCATACAAATGGCCAACAGATATATGAAAAATTCTCATCTTCACTAGCTATCTGAGAAATGCAAATCAAAACTACATAAGATACTACCTCATAACTGTTAGAATGTTATAAATAAGACAAGCAATAACAAATGTTGGAGAGGTTATAGAGAAAAAGGAACCCTCATTCACTGCTGATTGGAATGTAAACTTTTACAGCCATTATAGCAAACAGTGTGGAGGCTCCTCAAAAAATTAAGAATGGAGTTATCATATGACCAAGCAAACTTTCTTCTGGGTATCTACCCCCCAAAATTGAAAACAATTATTTGCAAAGATACATGCATCTCTATGTTCATTGCAGCATTATTCATGGTGGCCAAGGCATGGAAACAACTAAAGTATCCTTTAGTACAGTGGTCCCCAACCTTTTTTGGGCCATGGACCAGTTTAATGTCAGAAAATATTTTCACGGACCAGCCTTTAGGGTGGGACGGATAAATGTATCACATGACCTAGACAAGCGTCAAGAGTGAGTCTTAGATGGATGTGACAGACGGAATCTGGTCATTTTTAAAAAATAAAACATCGTTCAGACTTAAATATAAATAAAACAAAAATAATGTAAGTTATTTATTCTTTCTCTGCAGAACGGTACCAAATAGCCCACGGACCGGTACAAGTTCACAGCCCGGGGGTTGGGGACCACTGCTTTAGTACATGCTTGGGTAAAGAAGATGTGGTACATATATACAATGGAATATGACTCAGCCATAAGAAAAGAGAAATGTTGCCATTTATGACAACATGGATGGATCTTGAGAAAATCATGCTGAGTGAAATAAATCATACAGAAAAAGTTAAGATCTATATGATTTCACTCATATGTGGAATATTAAACTGGAAGAAACAAGAAAAACAAACAAACAAAAATCACAGACAGAAAAGGTATGGTTACCAGAGGTAAGGGGACTGAGGAGTAGTCAAGAGTAAAGGGGGTCAAATATATGGTGAGACAAAAAAAAATGTGACTTTAGGTGGTGAGCACACAATATACAGGTAAAGTATCATAGAATTGTACACTTGAAACCTATATAATTTTATTAACTAATGTCACTACAACAAACAATTTAAAAATTTATCAATCAATAAAATATTTTGAACAAGAAAAAAATGTCTTTATTTCTGAAACACTTTCTTTTTTTTTTTTTTTTTTTTTTAAATTTATTTTTATTTTATTTATTCATTTTAGAGAGGAGAGAGAAAGGGAGAAAGAGAGGGAGAGAGAGAGGAGAGGAGCTAGAAGCATCAACTCCCATATGTGCCTTGACCAGGCAAGCCCAGGGTTTTGAACCGTTGACCTCAGCATTTCCAGGTCGACGCTTTATCCACTGCACCACCACAGGTCAGGCCTGAAACACTTTCTAATGCCCTGTTATCCCAGAGACAAAATTTGATATTTCATAAAGATAGGGTAGTAGGTCTAAAGTAGGTTTACAATTGTAAGTATGCAAAGCAGTTTATGTTTCTATTATTTATTATTATATTATATTTCATATAAACAAGTATAACACTACTTTACTTCACCCTGTATGAACAGAATTTTTTTAAGGTGGATTTGTGATTTAAACAATTTATATGATGGGTGGTAAAAAACAATACTTGATACTTTTTGTTTTATACTGAGACTGTGTCTTTGTTTGAATATTCCACAAATAGATATGTAACACCTAAAGTGTGCTATAAGAACCCATAGTAATATATTGATCTTCCTACATACAAGTGTATACTTAGTCTCTCTTTCCTACTTTCCTGAGTTAAGGCAGATAAGAGTTGTGCTTTTATCAGAGTGAAGATAAGTCATTAAAGGGTTTTAAGGAGCATATTTAGATCTACATTTGAAAAGCATCACTTTGGCTACAATTTGGATAATAGGTTGGTAGGGGTGGAGGCAGGGAGTGAATTTAAGTAGACCCTTCAAGAGGCACATGTGAGGAATCAATGATTGCATAAGTTGGGTTAAAGGTGGTGGAAAGAAGTGGGTAGACTCAGGAAATATTCAAAAAGCAAAACCAATGGATTATAGTGTTAGAATGGGAGAGGAAAAGGAGGGAAATTAGACAGAAATGACTTTATGGTTTATTTAACTGGATGAATGGTCATGCTGTTACCTGAGATATACAGAGGACAGATTCGGTAGGAAAAAAAATATTGTTGTGATCCTGTTAAGTCAAAAAGGCTTTGAAACACAGATAGATAGTCAAATATGTAGATAGTTAATACGAAGTCTGGAGACAGTTATGGCCAAGCAATATAAATGTGTAAGTAAGCTGCATTGAGGAGGTAACTGAAGCATTGCATTGAATGATCCTAAAAGAAACAGACCATAGAATGCCCTGGAATAGACCCTTCAGTAGACCTCAGAATGAGGAGAAGAAGAGAGTCTTCAGGAAATATTTAATGACCAGATTAAGGAGAAAGAACCTTTGGTGACAAAGAAGAAATGGCCAGAAAGAAGTTAAACCAGGGATGTGTGGTATCACTGAAATTAGTAAGTAGTTTGCCAAGAGACTGAGTTCTTCGATTGTATTTCATTGTTTATTTTGAACTGATTTTACCATTGTTCCAGTTGAAGAAAGTATTCTCAAGTGGAAAGCAGTTTTGACTCATTTACCCCTTCCATTTATTTACTCATTTTAATAGTCTTCCTGTGAGTGGGACCCCCTCGCAGAACCTGTACATAGCCTAGAAACTGCTGAGATTAATAAATGTAACAGTAATATCATTCAGTACTTATCACATACCCGTGAATAACAGTGCTTTAGGTACATTATATTGTTTAATACTTTTGACAAACTATGGGATAGGTAGCATTACTATGCTTTTGATAGAGAATAACAGAACTTGAATGACTTGAGCATGTCCACACAGCAAGTGACAGAGCCTGGATTCAAACACAATGAACAACGACTGGTCACTGAGGGTTATTCCATAATTATATGTCTTAACGTGAAGTTGGAGGAGTTGATACTGGGCAGTGGGTGTCTTCTAAAACTCAAGTTGGAATGGATTGCATTGTAAACTCTACTTGCTGTCCTGCTTTCCCTCTGCTATCCAAAGACAGACATTTATGTCCTGCTTATATTTTGGCCTTTTGAACTAATAATATCTATAGTTTCAATATTTTTATTCTGGTAAATGGAGGGAAAGAGATAAAAAAAGAAAGAGAGAGAGAGAGAACTCATATATTAGAAATGAAATGTCTCTTTTTACACATAATTCAAAGTGGAAGTCATTGGTGATAGAGGTCCTCTTTGTACGGATTAGCTAGAAGGAGGCTATCTGCCTGTTCCCAGTAGAATATCATAACCCAAGGCGGGAGGAAAAGCATATATTTTATAATAATAAATACCATCTTATACCACAAAATAGTTTATAAAATATAAATACCACTCTTTAAGTATATTTAATTCATTTATCCCACAAATATTAAAGAAGGCACACTATTTGCTTAGATACTATTCTAGTTCTAGGGATGTAGGAGTGAACAAGCCAGGTTCCCTGCTGTTGTGGAGCTTATATTCTAGTTAGAGAAATGGATAATAAATAAAAAAAGAACCAATAGGTGTATAGTATACACCATCATGGAAAAGGATAAAGAAAAAAAGGTGGTGCCATTCAATTAATGCTATCAGATGGTGATGCTGCTGGCAATGAAGAATACAGAGCTTGGTTCATATTTTTGGCTCATGTTGTTAAAGACATTAACAGAAGTAGAGAGAGAGAGAGAGCAGGTTGAAACATCATTTTTTTATTTTTAATTACAATTTATATTCAGTATTATTCTGTATTAGTTACAGATGTACAGCCAAGTGGTTAGAAAGTCACGTACTACACAGAGTTTTTAAAACAATTGCATATGCTTAGAAATTAAGCTGCATTTAAATACATACACAAAAGAAACTGGAAGCAAACACCAAAATAGTAATGATGTCTATCTTTAGCTGATTTGTATTTTAATATTTATATTTTAAGCACATAAAAATAGTTCAATGAAGAATATGATAAGAAAATGGATAACTTTTAACATTTCTATATTAACCCATTAAAAAGAACAGACAGAGTAGAAAGAGAGAGAAAGGAGAAAATAAAAGCAGACTAGAGGCAAAAAGATAGAATCAAAAATAGATATAAAAATAAATAATTTTCATATTAAGGAAAAGAAATGTAGATAGAAGAGACATGTCTACACGTCTGCTCACACATTATGTTCATGTTGTAGTCTTTAAAAACAATCACTGGAGATTGTAACACTGCATTTGAACAGGACAAGAACATGAAGAAATAGTGGTACTAGAAAATTGTTACCTATGTTAGATGTAATGAGACTGAGGGTTGGATCTGCTCTTGATGGGAGAATTAAACCAGTAAGTAAATCACGGGCCAGACTCTTGCTTTGGTTCTCAGACGGTCTGTTTTGTAAACTCTAGTCATAGATGTGGGAAAGGACTTCAAAACACAACAGAGACATGTCTAAATATTATTTGTATTAAGAAATAAAAATAAAAAATACTATATTGGTCAAACTGCTTTAGATTCTTGTAACTATTTCACAAATAAATTTAAGTCTAGAAAGCTACTTTTTAAAACTAATCCCTTTAGTCTTAGATATCTCTTTTGATATCTTTATCAATAACTATTTCACTTGCTAGGATTATAAATTCTATTTGTTTTGCAAGTAAATCTACAGAAATTGAAGTGTCAGTTATATAAGCCTTTTTCATCTGTATTTCTGATAAGGTTCAGGAAAAAACTGACCTTGAAGAAACAGTTTAAACTTGTGTTAGGTCATTTTCCTCTTTATTTCAAGCTATAGCTTATGAATTGGTTTGTTTAGAATATTTGAAATTGTCTTTATATTTGATTAATGAAAAGGAATTAAATATGCATTTTAAAAGTAAGATCTTTGGACAGCTTTTTTTTTTTTATTTGATCCACTCTTTGGATAATATTTTAAGGAAGAATTACTTGTCGTGTTTTGTTTTGATTTATCTGTAGGAACGATAGTATTCCATACACTCTACTTTGAGAAGAACTTTGGTGTAATTTCCAACATAACAGCAGAAATGGGGGGTATGTGTTCATTTTGGTACAATTTCTGTGGAAATTTTAGTCTTGATTCCCTTCTAAACAAAAGCTGCAAGACGTGTTATATTCTGGGTGGTCTCTGATTAAACAAGCTAGTGCTATTGATTGGAAGTGTCATAGTTTATTTTATTTTGAAAATAAGATAAACTCAAGCCTTAAGGAAATTCAGATAGTAGCAGTGCCAAGTAAGATTCCAAATGTGCATGAGTTCATGTAAAATTATTCTTTTTTATATAATAGAATTATATAGCCAGTGTTATATAATTATTAGTAATAAACACATTTCTTGATACTTAAAAAATTACTTTATACTATATTATCAACAAACAGGAAGGGAAATTCCAGTTTATTAGTTCCATCAAAATGTAACTGAGGTCTGTTACATCCACTCTGAGTCTCTGCAAGTGAGACTATCTTATTAGAGAGGAAGTACAAAGAATCTTACATAAACTTGTGTACAGTTGAAGTCAGGACTTGGATCTTCTATAGTCTGCATTTCTTTTGTTTCCTTCACAGAGAAATAGTGTGTCTCACACTTTTCTACTTGACATATTTCTTTTTTACTTTATTTATTCATTTTCTTAGAGAAAGAGGAGAGAGAGAAGGGGGAAAGAGCAGGAAGCATCAGCTCCCATATGTGCCTTGACCAGGCAATCCCAGGGTTTCAAACCAGTGACCTCGGTATTACAGGTCAACACTTTATCCCCTGCACCACTACAGGCTAGGCGACGTACTAATAATGAGGAAAAATAAGGAGTTACCAACCACCATTTTCTGCTGATTTACTACAAAGTAACTCCCTGAAATCAAACTATAGTTTAAATCTTGATTTTTTTTATTGAACTTCAAGATATAACTCTTCTTTTTAATTACAAAAGCAACATCTTCCTATTAATTGAGTAAAACCGATGATCCAGGAAGATTCACTCTCTTTGTGTTGTTACTGCATGAACTTCATGGCATATCCTAGTTTGAAAAGAAAAAGAGCTCTCTACCCTGTAGACTCAAAAGGGATGTACAAAAATGTCTAGAGGGTCTGGAATTCCCTAGAGTTCCTCATGCTAATTTATATGGATTTTTATGACCAAATAGTTTTAGTTAGATTTTTTTTAAGGTATTGAGCATACCAGAGAAGAATGTAAATTGCAGTGCTTGTGAGAAACAGTTACAGCTTTCTGTAGAAAACACCTGAGGGCAAACGGGCAAATCGCATTCCACATGGATTGTTGAAGATCTAATAACTTTTGATAAATGAATTATGCTACATCAGTAGTCACTGACTTAGTCAAGATTTAGGAATTAAAGGAATCATATCTCTTTCTTCTATAAAAGTAGTCAAAGTAGTTACATTTTTTTTATTGTGTTGTAATCTTCTGCATTTGAGCAAACTCAACAGTTTAGAGTAAAGTGTAATGTGATAAAGAGAAATACACTCTTGTACTGGATGATCTGAGGCAGAGAACATGGGCATGAGAAGGGCAGTATTATGAGTATGACGGTGGTGAGTAAGGATATAGGGCAGCGCGATGGACCTTATGGCTCCTCATTGAAATCAGGACATTTGTCCTGTGATTGCAGTCATCTTCTCCCATCTCCATCCTCTCATTGCTTCATCCCATGATTTCATTAGTGCTCCTTCAACTTTCCCTGATGCTTGATCCACTTTCCTATATTAGTGCCTTCTATCCAACCTCGGTATTCCAGAACCTTTTTCCCCTTCCCAATGGTACTGATGACCTAGTGCTATAAAATGTAACAATTATTACAGCTTTTCCTGCTGGGGGATTAGTGCTCTATTGTACAGTATAGTCTTGAGCTAAGCTGTCACCCCTATGTGCACAAAGCTAACTAACAGGTAGGTCCCTTTCTGACATGCATATATACGTTTGGTTATTTTTAAGAAGATTTTGTTGAATGTCTTTATGATATGCAGTGCCTTTGGCCTGGGTACACAAAATAAGTAAAACAAGTTTGTGATCTTTAGGAATTTTTAAGTTAGTGAGAGAAATGGATAAAAACAAACAATTCCAATATATTGTAACGTGTATAATTCTTACAATAATATTTATGCAATAGCATCACCATGGTCTTAGAAGTGCTGGCTAGAATGCATAGAAATACAAAGTAGAATGGTGGTTGCCAAGGGCTGGAGACAAGGAGAGATGCTGATGAAAGAGTTCAAACTCCCAGCAATAAGATGAATTAATTTTGGGAATCAAATTTATAACGTGATTATAATGAACAAGTCTATATTTTATACTTGCAAGTTGTTAAAAAAAATAAAGAATAGATCCTAAATGTTTTTACCCCGCCCACACACAAGATATGGTCATTATGTGGGAGAATAGAGATGTTAACTAACCTAATATTGTAGTCATTTTGCAGTATATATGTATATCAAATCATCACATTGTGCACCTTAAACTTACATATGTTATATGTCAATAATATCTCACTAAAACTGGAAAACAGGTAAGAAGCACTGGCTAGAGATACTGGAGATACAACTTTCCTTGAGGAAGTGACATTTGAGATGGTCTTGAAAGTTACATTTGGTTCTGAAAAGATGAAATTGCTGCTGATTAGTAACCTACATAGAGTAAAACGACAGGAGTAATTATAGGCAGAACACACACAAGCAGAAACTGGTTCAAACTGGCGCCCTTAGCATTCCAGGTCAATGCTTTATCCACTGCGCCACCACAAGTCAGGCATAGCCATACCAGTTTAAAGATGAAGGGATTAAGAAGTATAATTTGGTTTTTAAAAATATTTTAATATAGGCCCTGGCCAGCTGGTTCAGCGGTAGAGCATCGGCCCAGCATGTGGAAATCCCGGGTTCGATTCCTGGCCAGGGCACAAAGGAGAAGTGCCCATCTGCTTCTGCACCCTTCCCCCTCTCCTTTCTCTCTCTTCCTGTCCTGTAGCCAAGGCTCCATTGGAGCAAAGTGGGCTTGAGTGCTGAGGATGGCTCCATGGCCTCCACCTCAGGTGCTAGAATGGCTCCAGTTGTAATGGAGCAACGCTCCAGATAGGCAGAGCTGATGACCCCCTGGTGGGTATGCTGAGTGGATCATGGTCAGGCGCTTGTGGGAGTCTGTGTCTTTACCTCCCCGCTAATCACTTCAGAAAAATACACACACAAAAAAAATGTAAGGTCTACCAGAAAATTCTGTCCTTTTTTTTGGAATAAAACAAAATGCAAATTTTTCTTACCATCAATAAACTTTATTAAATAATATAATTGCCATTATTATTAATGATTTCTTGCCAGCGTGAAGGCAATTTGTATATGCCATTTTTAAAAAATGTTTTATCTTTTGATGCGAAAAATTGAACCAGTGCTTGTTTGATATCTTCTTCATTTTTGAATTTTTTGCCTTTCAAAAAGTTTTGTAAGGACAAAAACAAGTGATAGTCGGAGGATGCTAAGTCCGGGGAATATGGTGGATGCAACAGACATGCTTCTGTAGCATTTCTTCCTTGTTGAAATTCGTAAAAATTACAGTGGCGTAAATGAACTTTATCAGTAGCCATGGGTACGCTATCACTTCACACACAAGACTAACGTGAATCAACTTTGTTTTAGTTAATTTGCTACGCCAGTATGTATACATTAAGTGATAAAAATAGAGAGGCACACATGCGCCAAATAAACATGAGCTTACATGTCAAAACTTGTTGTGATAGAAACGGACAGAACTTTCCAGTAGACCATATATGTGTGTGTGTGTGTGTGTGTGTGTGTGTGTGTGTGTATAGCCATCTTAGTGAATAATATTCACTTAAAGAAAATTAAAATAGTGTCCATCAGCTAGGTAGAAGTAATATGCTGTTGGGGATGAAATATTAGCATTCATATTAATTTTTGTGCCTATACTAAATTTAAAAAGGTTATTATTTTACATTATACAATAAAAATACTTACCAAATATAACTCCATGTCTTATACAGGAAGAAAACTCTTCCCTTTCCCTTGTATTAGTAATATTAGTATTGCTATTAATATTTGTTTTGATAATTATTAGTCCATAAACATGCTTTTACATGTGTGATCAAGGACTAGCTCTGACGACAAGTCAAGCTATGGCCAAAGACACCAATTGCTCCTATAAACCCACACCTTTGACCTAGCATCTTAATCTTTGAATTCTCAAAACTATTTCAAAATATAAACATCTAAATAAGAATATATACATCCTTACAAATATTCTTATTTAGAAAAAGGGAAATATTTTAAACCTATTACTCTCCTGCTATATAACTAAGCAAGGCTGTAGGTGTAAGGAATACATTGTCTTTCGTATGATGTAATAATAAAATAATGAAAGGATTTTATTGGCAGGACTAATAATGCTATTTAATTGGAAAGAAGATCAAGTAACTGGCCTTAACAGAGTAACCTCAAACTAATCATATACAATTTACAAGAAGACTGTGATAATTGATTTTAAAGTTATCATGAATTAAGTATCATAACAATAGGAATTAAAGTCAATCCTTTTATTAGTTATTAGATGTAGCTCTTAGAAATTTGCTTATTGCACTAAAATATGTTCCTTTTGCTATTTTCTTGTTATCTACAGTGTGATATGTAGTGGTTCAAAAAATCCATTAGAGGGCAATATAATATTGCTTTGAAGCTGTGCAAAGGTGTTTGTGAAAGGATGCAGGATTACCCTGCCTCTCTGTGGCAGAGTTTTGAAAATAGACTTCTTAATGACAAAATAAATTATTTAGTTTTAGTCTTCTTTTATTCGCATTTTATTTTACTGAAAAACAAACCCTCAGCCAAGTTTTAAGCTTTTAAAAAATTTACAGTTATAAAAGAAAACAAATTACTCTAAATTTGAATTCCAGTTTGCATATGTATTTTTAATTTGGTAGATACAAGTAGATAACGCAGTAAATGTCTTCAAGGTTTATTTTTAAAGACTGTTTTATGCAATATAATGTAAACATTTGTGAAAAATAAATAAATGACTAATTTGAAATTAAGACATTTAGGAATATATATGTATATATAAATATTTATAAAGAAATTATGGGCTTTTTAAAGTTGATTTTTTATATTAAAGGATATATTTTACATATATGATTTATAAACACAAGACTTGTACTCAATCATCAACACAATTTATTTTTGTAAACTGAGAATACATCTTAATTCATGTAATCAAGCAGTTTATATAATTTAATATATCGCTAAGTTTTACTAATTTTAATATAATTTATTTATTTATTTTTTATTTTATTTATTCATTTAGAAAGGAGAGAGAGAGAGAGAGAAGAGAAAGACAGAGAGAGAAGGTGGGGAGGAGCAGGAAGCATCAACTCCCATATGTGCCTTGACCAGGCAAGCCAAGGGTTTCGAACCGGCGACCTCAGCATTTCCAGGTTGACGCTTTATCCACTGCGGCACCACAAGTCAGGCAATATAATTTAAGATGAATATGTCGGCCCTGGCCGGTTGGCTCAGCAGTAGAGCGTCAGCCTGGCGTGCGGGGGACCCGGGTTCGATTCCCGGCCAGCGCACACAGGAGAAGCGCCCATTTGCTTCTCCACCCCCCCCTCCTTCCTCTCTGTCTCTCTCTTCCCCTCCCACAGCCAAGGCTCCATTGGAGCAAAGATGGCCCGGGCGCTGGGGATGGCTCCTTGGCCTCTGCCCCAGGCGCTAGAGTGGCTCTGGTCTCGGCAGAGCATGGCCCCCTGGTGGGCAGAGCTTTGCCCCTGGTGGGCGTGCCGGGTGGATCCCAGTTGGGCGCATGCAGGAGTCTGTCTGACTGTCTCTCCCCGTTTCCAGCTTCAGAAAAATACAAAAAAAAAAAAAAAAAAAAGATGAATATGTCATGAATGTGGTTTTATTTTAAGGAACAGTTCTATGTGACACCAGATCACACTGAGGATCTACCTCAGATTTTGTCTTAAATCCTATGGATTAAATATTATGTTGCACCAAAAAAAAAAAAAAAAAAAAAAAGAACATTTAGGAAAAGACTGAACATTAAAGGACTGTATTAAAACTTCTGTTTACTTCTAAAACGATAGTATGTCAGGTCTGGAGTCTTCATAGTACAGAGGTAGCTGCTGACTGGGCCAAAGATAAACATCTGACTGACAGGCAGCCCTTTCACATAGCGGCTGGTGAGGGTCTAAAGAAGGAGGATGGTAACTCCCTAACCAATTAGACATACTCTCTTTGAGACTTGTACTAGACCAGTGCGTCTCAAACCTTTGGCCATATCCTTACATCTGTTGTACTATTGTTTTCTCATTGGTTCACCTTTTTAACTTAATCAGTGTATTGTAAAGGATACCATTACCATAAATTGAAATCCAAAATGATGTGCCATAAATAATAAGAGACAATAAAAATGAATACAAGAAAAATGTTTCTTAAAAAATGAAATTAAATGATAAAAAGAAACTATGATGGATCTACTGTCAGTACAAAAATATATAGAAAATTAATTATTTAATGCAAAACCTTTTTATCATCATGTTCCTAATAAAGGGATTTGCTTTGGCCATTGTTGCTTAGTTTCTGATTTAAGATGAGCTTTTGAAGTAAATAAGGTAATTCATTTTTTCCCTTTGTGTTGATATTAACTGGACCTTAGAATCTCGTTTCCTATGTGCACCTACTTAGATATTATGAGCCAGATCACAATTTAAATTTTTAGGTATGGACAGAGGTCCTTTAAGCAGTGGGAAGTGGGTATGAAGCAAGAAGCTGAGTCTTAGATGACTGTTTGATGCAGATGAAGAAAAGATACTTAAGAGCCTGGGAAAGTATAAAGTCTTTGACTGTAACTCTTTTCTTATACACTTTGCAAACAGTAGTTCTGTGCCCCAAGTGGAAAGGCCCCAGAATGGAAAGGGCCCGTGACTAACCTAGTACTCCTTTGTTCTCTGCATGGTCCATGACCCAGTGAATCGTAATAATCTGCATGCCACCAATACCTGGCCATGTGTGAATTAGCCACCTACTAGCCTGACACCCAAGGAGAGAAAGTTCACTCCAGCCTCCTCTTCAGCCTCACAGAAGGACAATTATTTATCCTTATACAATCAAAAAACATTTTATTGGCATACATGCTCCACATTTGGAAAATACTGAGCCAGAGAACATAGAGGATATTAGAAATTTATGAGTCAGAAGAGAATGGTGGTGAGAATGGAAGGGAAGAGGCAAGCCAGTTCCTGCCACGTTGCAGCCTTCTAGACCCAGTCCACTGTAAGCTTAGACTGAGCTGACCTTTGCATCCGTGTTACCTGGGTGAATATGCAGAAATTTGCTTATTTGTCTGAAAAGAAAAGCTTCTTGTTTAAAAATAATAAAGTGCTTTTTGGGAATGTATCCAAATCTTTTTTTTTTTTTTTTTTTTTTTTTTACAGAGACAGAGAGAGAGTCAGAAAAAGGGACAGACAGATAAGAGAGGGATAGACAGGGACAGATAGGAACGGAGAAATGAGAAGCATCAATCATTAGTTTTTCATTGCGACACTTTAGTTGTTCATTGATTGCTTTCTCATATGTGCCTTGACTGTGGGCCTTCAGCAGACCGAGTGACCCCTTGCTTGAGCCAGTGACCTTGTGTTTGAGCTGGTGAGCTTTGCTCAAACCAGATGAGCCGGGCTCAAAGTGGTGACCTCGGGGTCTCGAACCTGGGTCCTTGGTATCCCAGTCCAATGCTCTATCCACTGCACCACCGCCTGGTTAGGCTGTATCTAAATCTTGTATCATTCATAAATGATGCTATCCTTTAATTATAATGCATCAGGAATTTAAGAATAGTTTGTAATGTAATACTATAATGCAGAGTGCTCTTCCAAATGGATTCTGCATTACGTGTTACTGGAATTCTATTATTCTGTCTCTCTGTCTGTCCATCCATGGAGTTAGACAACCAGCCTGCCATCTTCGTGCATCAAAGCATTGTTTGCTCATGTTATTCTTCAGCTCAGGTGCCAAACAAGCTGTTAATTAAAAATAATTCAGTGCTGATCCATGAATTCTCAGAAACAAACCAATCTAGCCTTTTGCTGTCATCTTATGTGGATAATGTAAAAATTGCTTATGACTTTCAGCGTATAATGAAGTAGAAATATAGCTGTAGTGGGATTTGAATAGGAAATGCAAATACTTAGCACACATAATTCATTGACACCCTCCTGTGCCTGCCATAGGCATTGCTAATTGATCATTGCTACTGAGTCTGATCAGACTCCATCTCTACCCAGCCGTTACCGAACAGTTGGAGCCTGCACGTTACTTGAAACCACAATGCCATTCTTGTATTTGGAGAATGAAAAAAAAAAGGCAAAGGTAAAGATATGGAACAGAAGGAACAGGAGGAAGTGCCAGGGTTTCCTAGTGAATTAGAAGTTAGAAAGTCTTTTCTATGTGCTGCTGATAAAAACTGGAGTTAAATCAAAGGGAAGGAAGAGGGATGGATGACTGGGCAGTGGCACAGTGGATAGAGCGTTAGACTGGGACACGGAGGACCAAGGTTAGAAACCCTGAGGTCACCGGCTTGAATGCAGGCTCATCTGGTTTGAGCAAGGCTCACCAGCTTGAGCCCAAGGTCACTGGCTTGAGCAAAGGTCACGTGGTCTGCTGTAGCCACCCAATCAAGTCACATATGGGAAAGCAGTAGATGAATAACTAAGGTGTTGCAATGGAGAATTGATGCTTCTCATTTCTCTCCCTTCCTGTCTGTCTGTCCCTATCTGTCCCTCTCTCTGTCTCTGTCACACACACACAAAAAAATAATTTTTACAAATGTAGCCCCTATTATGTTCTAGTCACTGTGCTGGTTCATTAACACATCTTATTATTTTTTAATCCCCAGACATCCCTGGCCCTAAATTAGTATTATGTCAATTTGAGAGATGAGGGGACTTCGGGAAGGTTAAGCCCATTACCAAGTGGGGCCAGATCTTGTACAAAAATTCAGTCTTTTCACATCATGAAAAGATAAGATAGTAGCCCTTGTTTTATACAAGGGCAGCCAAAAGGAGGTTCACAGTTGTGAGTATGCAAAACAGAGTTTATTCTTATGTTAGTATTTACTAATTATTGTATTATTTTCTATACAAACAGCTGTAAACCTAATTTTACCCACCCCGTATATCTCTGGATTCACAGAAACAGCAAAAGAAGCAAAAGGCCAGGGGTGGTTTTGTCTTCTGTTCATAGCATTATTTCCTTGGACAAACCACAGAGTCTCCAAAGAATAAAGATTTTTTAAAATTATTAATTACCAGTTCTTGACTAGCTATTCTGGTCTCATTACTTGTAGGCATGAATTATTTTCAGATATGAAGATCTTTGACTTTATTTTCCCTCAAAATGATTTGCCTGTTAAATTTTATTGTAAATATATTGTAGTTTTGGACATTGAAAGAGAGCCAACACATTAAAAAATCACATTGTAATTGCCACTTAAACACACAACTCTTTTCCAACGTAGTGTGATAATTTAAGGGTCAAACTACATTTCCATTTTTTAAGCAATATTAATATTATTTTAATGAATTGATTCTTTACTTGAAGAGACTGAGGTATTTTTAAAAATTGAAATAAAATTGGTGGAATGAATGTAAGATAAAAATGGTAAATGAATCACTTCAGGGTAAAAACATGGGAAACTACATGATTGAACTAAGGCATTCTACTTTGCACCCTGCCTTATAAGTTATCAAATGGATAATCCAATTCTGTATGGTAACTCCCTGTCATTAATTTTTCACTTAAAATGAATTGTCTGCTTCGCCTAGCTGCTTGCCTTGAGCTTGAAAAGTGCAAACAAGGATATTTGGTTTAGCCTAGAGCAACGTAAAAAGAAATGGAATAAAGTCTTCTCCAGATCTCTGTCTAGCTAGTGCCCTACAGCAAACCAAGTTGGATTATAATGGTTTGAAAAAGCTATGACTGGTATTGCTCTTGTCCATGAAAATGGAAAACAACTATAAAAATGATTGACACGTTCTATAAAATAGACTTTCCCTGTCAATCATCTATATATGATTCATTAATCATTCTATAAGCATTTGACAGCTGACTGACAGTAACAAATTCTCCCCAGAGAAAGTGGTATAGAAACTTAAGAGCAGCTTATTAATGTTGATACTATTTAAGCGGGATGTTATGCATTGTACAGGAAGCAGATAGCTTTTTGCAGCCCAACATAATTGATTCCAGCAGAACTTTTATTACCAGAATGTGCATTACACTGCTTCTGTTGCAGTCCCAATTACAGAGGACTAATTGGTTTTATGAAATTTTTTTTTTCACAAGAGAAGAAAAAAAGAAGGTAGAAAACACCTCTGGTCTAAATTAAACAAATGATTCAAAATAAACTTTTTCTAAAATATATGTTTTCAACTTATATTAGCTATTTTAGAGCTTTAATGTTGAAAGATGCACAAACTTTAAATAAATCACAGTATAGGAAGCTTAAGGGTATATTAACAAAAACTTGTTTTGCATAGGCCCATGGGTTCTCCTTAGGGAAGTTATCAGTCAATGTTAAGTTTTGAACTATGATAAACATTCTGCTACACATACACACAAACACACACAGTCACTCACACACACACATATGCAACATTGTTGTTAAATTTCTTAAAAGTTAAGTCCCATACTCTCTTCTCTTCTCTCCTCTTCTCTCTCTCTGTCCGCCCCCCCCCCCAATAACTTCTAATTGAACATTGTTGTGGAGTGAAAGGAGTTAGGTATTATGCAGACTAAGATTGAATTCAGGTTTCAAATTTTGCTGATTTAATAGCTATAGGTGAGTCAGTTATTTATCTCTAAAGTAGTGATAATTATTTCAAAATCCCCAAGATTGTTATAAATTAAATTAGCTCACAGATTTAAGAGTGCCTGCTGTTCCGTTAACATTAATCCAGGTTCATGTTTGGATTTTAATTATTGTTTGTGTAGACATGTGTGTGTTTAGAATTAGATTATCAATGATATAATGGTCATAGTTTAAGTGATTTATAGAAATTTAGACTTGATAAGTTTTGTAGCTGGGAGACATTAAAGATAATCTAATTCTCTAATGTAATTGTAGGGAGAACTAAGTCACACTTAAATGGCTTGCCTAATAAAAGGATTATTTCTTTACTTTTTCAAAGGAATTTTGTCCTAGAATTTTTGACTTTCTGAAAATTGCTGCTTGTTTTTAATGACATACAAGGTTATAATCTTTTTATTTGCTTTTATCTTGCCATCATTGCATTTTAAGAATTTCTCATTCTAAACTAACTGATTAACCTCACAATAAAGTTATTCACTCTTTGTAGTAATTATTTCTTGATGTTTTATATCCTAATAGGATAAATAGATTCATCTAATTGGAAATAGAGGCACAGATTTCATACAAAACTCATCATTCCTTTATTCATTTGTTCAGTGAGTCAGAAATCTCAAAATATTTGTTGCCTGGGTACCATAATGAGAGTGTAAAAACTCAATATATGCAGAAGTGAAGTAATATTTTGAATGAGAAATTTCTACCCTGAAGTGTATCTTATATCTATAGATTGAGTGACAACTTTGTATTATTTAAAATAAGACAGTATACTAAAATTGATTAAAAGGTAAAAATCTTGTTCATTATTACAGGTTGAAATTATTATTGTTATTTGAGAAATATTAAAGTCTTTATAGCATCACATCATTTCAGTACTATAGTAATTCTATTTGGCTTCTAAAATTTGCTTTAATATCAGTTTTTGCCCTTGTGTTTTATATTATTTGTACCTCAAGGTATAAATAAGGTATATTCTCATCTCTACAGGTTAAAATAGTATAGCTATTTGTTCTTGAATGACTATATTTAGAGATTTTTTTTTAAAAGAGACTCATTAAATAAATTTACTTACCACCTACTCTTACCAACAAGCAGAAAATAAAGACAGGATATATTAAATACCTTCCAAGTTTATTGTTTTATGATTAGCAGATTCTCATTATACTTAGCTACCTTCCCTTAGGTACAGAAAATATAGGTCAAGTTCTATTTTTATAGCTTTATTAAATCACAACTGCAGGTAGCATAGTTAAGTGTCCGTGGCATTGTCTTAAAGATATCTTTTACATAAATATGTTTTTTATTAAATCACCCTTCCTTGTGTCTTATGTAATTGTTTTCTTCCAAAACTCAGTTGTTTTTTTTAGCTTTATCCTATTCTGTTTTAAACATTTTGCATCTTGTCAATTAAAATGCTAGCCTCTTGGCTCTAACTTCCTTTTTCTTGTTCCCAGCAAGCATATGTTTTTCCACATTCTTATATAGTTTAACTCAAAATGCCAATCAGCGATGATTGATCACATTTTCAGACAACAGCCTGGACCCTGATTCTGCACTCCACATGCATTTGCCATTTTGATTAATGAACATAAATCAGGGGTGACAATTCACATTTGCAAGTGGATGGAAAGAATTATTAGAAATGCAGCATGTTAGTAAGCTAAAGCTTTCCTTCATTCTATTACAATTGCACTGAAAACAAATACATGCCCCTCAGAGAACCTTGTGGTTATCGTTAAGGGATATCTGAAATAGGGAAATAAAACACATGCTGCCCAGGCCTGTTGTGATTATTTCAATCTCAGAAAAGATCTTTACATTTCAATATGGCATAAACCCCAAGTGATCTTGAAGCATCCTTTCTGTGTCTACATCAGCCTCCATTATATAGAAATTCTCACAAAGTTGGCTTCTCTATCTACTAAATAATGTTATTTATTTATTTATTTATTTATTTATTTATTTATTGGTATGAAAGAGAATGGTAAACAGACATTTAAACTTGTTTTTTTATTCAAATAAGCAATAAAAATCAGAGATTTTTAAAGATTCATTCACTGAATTATTTGCTTCTTTTCTTCTCTACCAATGTTAACTTTAGGAATACAAAATTCATGATAAATAACCTACACTGCTCACAAAAAATTAGGGGATATTTTATCGCTTCATATTCATTTTGAAATATCCCCTAATTTTTGTGAGCAGTATATTTTAAAATCAAAGCACCAATATATATGATGAATTAACCTAAAATTATCTGGTGAAAATACTACACAAATTTTTGTTTTCTCTGACTCTAACTTAATTGGAACTTGCTGATCTGGAGTTTTCACATAAAACGTTCCTAAGTGGCATTCATATAAAGTATAATTCACAGACCATATGTATTGATTCCAACAGTGACCTGCTTGACATACTAATTTTAAAGCATCGTAACTATAATGGCCCATTCAATGTATTAAATGAGTATTAAATCTTTACAACTACTTAAAACTGTTTTAAAGGGTCATGGATGTAATTGCCCCACAAATATCTACATACACCAGCAGTTATTCCTACCTCCTTACAGGCAAGAGCCCTACCATGTTCAGCAAGTGTAACCTACTCTTCTGATAAAAAATTGGCTATGCTTTTAAAGCATATGTACCAGTACTATAAGAAAGATTTTTACAAATTTTATCACCATTTAGAAAGTTCTGAAAGTATTGGCCACACTTGGATTAAGTTCCTGTCTTTATTTTATCATAACGTAGTTACTTAGGAAATACTTTCTTTTCATTCTCCTGTGGCAGTCAAATTGTCCCTTAAAGGCCCTTGGAATGGATATGGGAAGAGTTGGTTAAATTGTTACACATATGAGAGAACAGCGCCACCATTGCCGTTGAGTTCATCTTAATTTCCAGAAGTTACAGTAAAGTTCTACTAATCAAAACATATAGGAAGAAATTAACTTCTGTAACTAATGGGAACTGCATAATCTCAGGAGTTCCTGAAAGCCGATTTTCTTGGTATCTTGAACTTTTCTGGGCCTTATTTAGTAGTCTTTTCATGTTAGAGTTAAACACTCATGGGCATGGAAAGTGAACAAAGAGCTGAGTGTTCATTTGGATTAATTTTATTCATGTAAAAATGTCTATTTTAATAGGCAGTGTGTTAAATGCTACAAATAGAAAGAACAAAGAGATATACAATAGTTTCTGCTTTGAAAGCCTTCTTAGTCTAAGGAGGGAAATAGTGATGTAAAGAAAGTAAGTTGTAATCCAGTTTGATAAATACAGGGTGGGACAAAAGTAGGTTTATAGTTTTTCATATAGAAAATAATATAATAATTAATAAATCATAGTATAAGAATAAACTGTTTCACATACTCACAACTGTAAAGCTACTTTTGCCACAGCCTGCATAATACTGGAAGCATGTGTGAGACAGTTTTAACAAGAGGAAGAATGATCCTACCTGATTGGTGGTGGGGGGGTGTCATGAAAGTCATTATAACTAAACCCTGAAAAGTGAGTTCCCCTGACATCTGAAGAAGAAAAGACTATTGTGAGAAAGAAAAAATAGGGAATTCAGAACAGAGAAGAATGAAATAGTGTGGCATAATAAAAAACTACAAGTAGCTTTCTCTGCAAGTTAAACCTAAGGCATAAAGCAGAGAAGGGGGAAATGAAAAGGGAATTAGTAAGGAGCTTCAGAGATAAGACATTATTCTAAAATTGGTGCAGAAACACATTAATGTATTTCACTGAAGAAAAAGTATGTTTAAGTGGAAGGAGTAGTTTTAGAAATTTTAGAATACCTAAAAATAACAAAATCTAAAATTATTTTTTTGATTGATAAAGTATTTTTTTTAGTTTTATCAGCAAAACTTGGGTGGATTTTAAGACATGTCTTATTGTACTGGAAAACCACCGAATGCATGCAATTTATCATTAAATTTACCTTCACTGCAGCAGATGCCAGAGAACTAGTTCAGCAATTATGCCTTAATGTCATCCCATTATCATTTATCATTTTTCTCAATGCATCAAGCCTGAAAGTGTAAATCTATGAAGGCAAGCTTGGTCAGCAACCATGGAAATCCGGGGTACACACTGCTTTTCCTTCCCTTCGTCATAAAAGGGGTCTTGCCTTCTTCAATGTAGAACATGGCATTTCAAGTAAGTTCGTATAACCTTTTAAGTGAGTACATTTTTTTTCTTCGTTTTGAACTGGGATAACTATATCACCAGTAAGTGGTAGAATAAATTGTAACCACATGTCAGAAGTAGGTCATCCTAATGACTGTGAGTAAAGTGGGATTTTTCTTTAGGAAATAATCAGTTTTATATTTTTTATAGAACAGTAATATATTTTTAATAATGCTCTGTGTATTGTATAGTTAAAATGACTGAATTTATAACTTCTTTAATTCCAAACATTATTGAAAATAATAAATCCTTTAAAAATTAAGTTGGCACCTGACCTGTGGTGGCGCAGTGGATAAAGCATTGACCTGGAACGCTGAGGTTGCCGATTCAAAACCCTGGGCTTGCCTGGTCAAGGCACATATAGGAGTTGATGCTTCCTGCTCCTCCCCCCTTCTCTCTCTCTCTTCTTCCTCTCTAAAATGTATTAATATGATTTAAAAAAAATTAAATAAATAAAATTAAATTGGCATGGTATCAAGGTTCATTTAAATTGACAACTGTCAGGGGGTATAGGGATTGCGGGGCTGGGTGAAAGAGGTGAAAGTATGATATTAAGCAAAGAAGAAAGAAAAGCTCATGGAACAGACAACAGTGTGGTGATTTCTGGAGGGAGGAGAAAGGTGGAGGAGGGATAAATGGTGATGGAAGGAGACCTGACTTGGGGTGATAAACACACAGTACGATATACAGATGATGTATTTTAGAGTTCTACATCTGAAACCTATATAAATTTTGTTATTTAGTGTCACCCCAATAAATTCAGTAAAAATAAATTCAAATATGTCAATTAGATATCTATAAATGGAAATTTTTTAAAGTGCTGAGCTTGTTTGTGTTAGCTAATACTTTCTAGTTGAAACTAGAAAGAATAAAAGACCCCGAGTTAATAAATGATCTAAACTAGAGAATACTTTGGAAGCAAGTATTGTACCGTGGACTCCTAGGAACATTAGAGGTGATCCTTCAACCATCACAGCATCTCTGCCTGTTGGCTCCCCAGACCTCGTGGAAGCTCTCCTTTTTACTGGATCCCTAGGCTGACAAGCTACAAGCTAATTATGGTAGGTAAAAATACTCTGAATTCACCCAAATGTTTGCCAAGTGTCTCACTGAATTCTTACACACTGTAAATGTTGGCTGACTATACATTTAAGTAACTCATTGCCAGAGGCCAATTAATGGGTCAGTGTCAGCGGAGAGAGCTAAAGTATCTATGTAGCCTGGATGCTAAGAGTTAGTTCTTTAACCAAGCTATTATACATTTAATTTTATGACTATGCTCAAGACATTGAATGACATAGGATCAAATTGACATTAGAGGCACCTCTGAGAAAGAGAGTGGATATGCTTAATGACATTTATACAAAAGAATTATGTGCTTTATTTTCTCATTTTAGTCAAGTCTTTTATAAAAGTTCATATTTCAGGTAGGCCCTGTATGATCACCTCATAAAAATTAGCCTTTTTCCCCTATCATGATTCTCTACCTGCCTTATTTTCTCCATAGTATTATGAGCACTTGGTATGTTTTTATATATATTTATCAGTTTACTGAAAATATCCCTCCACTAGAATGTAAGTCCAACATTTTTTCATTTTAATTGTCCAAAACGCAAACATTCAATTTTTGTCCATATTAAAAAGTCTGACGGCCAATAGCATGAGCTTTGCGGTAGGTTAAACAATAAACTTAGAAGGGCTCATGTAATGACATGGTAGAGAGGCAGGAGTTAGAGTCCCGCCAGTATACACCCTTACCTACTACATGCTCAGGTCTATTCTATCTGTTTTATGTTTTCTTATTTATCTCCTCTAAAATTGTATAAGAATATGTTGTAGACAAAAAAACAACAACAATCTGAGATATTATTTATTATATGGCAAGTTATAGATATAGAATAAATGAAGGTGATAGGGTTCAAACTCATATATGACTGTCCACAACTAAGCGAGACCTTTCAAATATCTGAGTTTTTTTGTTTGTTTTTTTGTTTTTTTTTAGTGAGAGGAGGGGAAGCAGAGACATACTCCCACATGAGCCCCAACTGCGATTCACCGTACCAGGATTCACCAGGTGCCCTTGCTCCATTGCAACCAAAGCCATTTTTGGGTTTTTTTTTTAGCGCCTTGGCTGTGGAAGGGGAAGAAAGAGATAGAGAGAAAGGAGAGGGGGAGGGGTGGAGAAGCAGCTGGGCACTTCTCCTGTGTGCCCTGGCCAGGAATCGAACCTGGGACTTCCACACACTGGGCCAACACTCTACCACTGAACCAATCAGCCAGGGCTTCTCATATCTGAACTTTTTAATAAAAGCCACAGTGATATGTGTAAAGGAGTTTTGTTGTAAGAAAAATGGAGCATAACTGAGCCTAAGGGAATCACTTAGGCATGGCTTTGTGTGAAGACCAAAGGTGATTCAGAGGGATATGAGAAGAGTGGAGACTGCGAGGTTCTTTGTGAGTTCCAGAGCTGGGCACAGTTTACATGCACGGGGAGCTCTGGGTGTATGTGATTCTGTCTTGGTGGATGTGGTTGACTAGCATCAGTTTTCTAGTTATTAAGAGGAAGGGTGAACTTGTGCTGAGCCTGGAGTATTATCAATGGGGTTGATTATCAGCACAAAAGGGATAAAAATTGTTCTTGGGGGCATAAAAACAGATGTTACAATGGTTTGTGGCCCTCCAAAGGACCATGATGTATAAACAGATATAACAGTATATCTGTGGTATTAGGATTTCATAGGATTTCAGTAAGGAAGTAGGGAGTGATGATAATGAAAAGAGAGAGAGAAAGAGAAACACAGACCTAATACAACAGAGTAAAGGAGAAGACACCTTAAGAGAAAATAGTTTACATGAAGTAGGCTGTTCTATGGTGTTTTACAAACTCTCCTTAGTATATTATAAGATCTTAAGGAGTATATTCTGTTCTCAGATAGACCCAGGTATTATTTTATGTTTAATATATGCCATTGACCCTTCTAAATGTTTTCTATGTATTTATTGATTAAAACCTTGCAATAAATTTATGAGAGATTATTTGAATAAAATTTGCCCAAGGTCATACAGCTCTTAATGTTAGGGCCAGCATCATTCTGAGCTTTATTTTCTTGACTAGGAAAGTTGGGATAACACTGTAGTAACACCTATGAGTGGGCTGCTGTGAGAATTACATGGGATAATGTATGGAAAGCAGGTCTCACAGTGCCAGACAGGATGTTAGGTACTGTTATTACCCACCGGTGGATAACATCCTATCCTTGTATGGATAACTGGAGTCAGCAGCATTCATTATTTTCTATTTTTAAAGATCCATTTCTACTTTAGTTAATAATAATACTCACTGTTGTGGGTGTGACGCCCATATTACACTCATGTAAGATGAAAGCAACGAGGGGAACTGGGTGTGAGGACGTGGGACCTCTGTAATACTATATCCACAACTTCTCTCTAGATCTAAATTTACTCTTGATTTTTAAAAGATTCATTTCTAGCAGTGACTTGAATATTTTATATTAACTTGCAATTTTTAAAAATTCAACTTCGTAAATCCAGCTGAACAATGAAAATATCAGAAAATCCCGGTAATGAGAGCATATGGGAATTCTAAAACATTCCATACGTACGCCAGCAGATGGCAGAGTACCCAAGCCTCTGAATTTGGGCCAAAAGCCCTGCGTTCCACCCAGTGAAGTCTTTTTCTTTTTCATGAGATTTTGGTTAATTAACAATACCAAAAATATAAAATCCTCTTGCTTCTCAATACAGAGCTAGTGCTGAAAGTCAAACGGGTGTGAGGGTAGGGTGGATACCTGAGCTCAGTGGCACTGTGTGTGAGTTCCCCGTCCGGGGAAGGGGCAGCTTGGATTCCCTGTGTTGTGAGTGCAGCGGCTTATTCCCAGTCCAGGTATGGTGTCCACAGACAGATGGTGAGCCTTCTCGTCTCAGTTACTTCTCCCCCTTCTGCTCACTGTGGCGAATCCTCACCTGGTCCAGGTGGGTGGATAGTCAACTCAGTCGACTAGAATCACTGGACTAATCAGTGATCTCCAGCTGTGCGATACTGATCTAGACTGACTGCTGGAATGAAAGTGTGACCTCAGCTGAAATAAGGTTGGGGAATGGCTCTTGTTGCAACGACTGAGGATACTCTGTTGCTCTTTGGTGTGTAGGAAAAGCAGTGTTTGGCAGAGGGAATCAATTTCTCTTTGGTAGATTAGCAGCCATGGATAGAATTCATACACAGAGGCTTTGTGTGGATAGAGACGATTTTTTTTCCCCTTTATGTCCAGGCGAGAGGAAAATAATTTATGTGAGCAAGTGAAAGGTAATGTAAAATAAAAGGGATATTAGTTAGACATTTTAGTTCTCAGCAAAGAATTTAAAGCTAATGGCCTCCATCCGATCCAAAAGCCAATTATGCTAATAGCACTCTTAGATGTAAAAGCTGTGGCCATAAGTCAGCACAGACCTTTGACACTTAATATGTTTGCCTGGACACTTGGGTGATTCTTTTCCTCTTGTCCCTGGGCTGTGCTCAAAGTTATAATCATTTTTACCCTTTGATATATGCATTACCTCTAAGGAAAGAAGACTGAATGGAATGGCGGCTCCAAGCTAAGTCTTACAGTATATTCAGAAGTTAGGGAAGAAAAAATAGATATAAGCTGCAATGACAAGAAAAGTTGTCATCTTTCTATCCAGAATAATGTTTTCCACCAGTTTTCAATTTCTTTTGTGCAGAAGGTTAATTGTTGAGATTCATTAATGTACAAGCATTAGTTAATCTTAGCAGTCTCCTAAATGAGCAGGTTTATTGACTTTACAAAGGTTACTTTGTGTAACAATTACCCAGAAAGAGCACAACTCAATAGAGTTGCAGTGGGAAGCAGTACTTTCTCTTCTGCTGTCCCTAAGACTGCTAGGCAGGCCTGTTATTTCCATGAATGTCAAAGAAGTCCCATAGCTTCAATGACTTCTAATTATAAAAATGGTCTCTTAATAACCAAAACTCCCCACTTCAAAGTTAAACATTCCCCATTGGTTCCCTTAAAACTCCTCTGACTCATCTAGAACTGAGGGAACCATGCAAAAATGCTATAGCACACCAAAAACCTAAGAAAACGTATCCCAAAAGGTCTCCTTCTTGACTCTTCTAATTTCTAAATACCTTCCAAGTACAGGTTGAGTTAAGGGTCTCAGTATTTGCTTTTGGACATCATTTTTTTTCAGTTCCTCCATGGTGAGTTAGCATTCACTCAGGTTATAGGGATAATGGCTCTTCATTCAACCTCCTTTGTGCCTTCAGTCAAACACAGAGAGAGAACAGGGCCCATTTAAAGATGTTGTCATGTTGGTGACCCTAAAGGATTTCTGGGACATCATCCAGATAATTATAAAATTATATACCTAAAGACCTATATAATTTTATTAATCAATGTCACCCAATGAATTCAACTTCAAAAAAATAAAGCAGCCCTGGCCAGGTTGCTCAGTGAATAGAGCACCATATGTGCTGAGGTGGCAAGTTCAATCACTGATCAGGGCACATATTAGAAGCAGCCAATGAATGCAAAACTGAATGAAGCAACTGGGTGGAATGGCGAGTTTATGTTTCTCTCTCTCTCTCTCTCTCTCTCTCTCTCTCTCTCTCTCAAATCAAATCAATGGAAAAAAACTAGGCAGTGTAATGTGAAAATAGCAATGTGCAAGGATACTTGTTTAGTGAGTCTCAGAGCACTGAGGGAACTCAGACACATGGGGCTTGGGTTGGCATTGCTTTTTCAAGTGTTTGAGCTGATAAAGCTTAAGAACCACTCTCTAGTCACATCTGAAGCAAATCAAACATTCCTGACAGGTATTGACATGTCATTTTATCTATAAAATACAAATGTTGAACTAGAGAGACTTATAAGGTTCCATTCAGCTCAAAAGTATTTAAGAATGACAAATCAAACGATTAATAAAAGGAAAAGAAAATATTTTAAATGCTAATTATTTAGGCGTTGATGGCATTCATACAAAGTAGGCCGTTATTAAAATTTCAAGAGCTAAAACACCTTAGCACAATTTATGGGCCTAAATGAGAAGCAGCAAATCTTCATTGGATAAAAAAATGATGGCTGTGTTGGTCAAAGATAAAGGTTAATTCCCAGTAATAGGTCGGAGCGAGTATTATTGAATCCATTAGTTTCTATTTGGGTTTCTCTAGAGAAAGCTGCATTATTATTTATTTTTTTTTACTTAAGACTCTCTGTCGTCAGGTGAAACGATTAACTGACCCTGGGTTCAGCCTGTGGAAAATGTGAATTTTTAAAACTGAAAATGTGGAAATGAAACATATAACCATTTATATGTGAACACTAATGCTTTTGATGGAGGGAAAGAAGATTTGTTGAAACAAATTAACAGAGTTTAAGATAATTGTAATAATATTTGAGATAAAATAAATAAGACAGTAATGATTCATTAAAAGGGCCCCTACAAGGTACATACAAAGATTTCTTTTAAATTTGAAGATTTATTTCTCTATTACTCTGAAGGACTGTTTAAATTAGTGGAAAATAGCAACAAAAAATTCTGACTTAGGTTCCAAGGTTGATTCTAAATAAGGATGTGGATATCTCAGAAGGTCCATTTTTCCTTTACAGGTACTATTTTGTCTGGAGGGAGCTTAGTGCAAGCTTCAGCAGTCATGGGAGCATTGCCTCTCCCTACCCTCTTAGAGACACTTTTTTGTTTTTCAAAAAAATTTCCCAGCTTATCCCTGGGAAAGCTTTTGGTTCTCTCAGTGTGGCTGTCTGATGTGTACATGGACGTGTCAACACCAAGCAGGCAGAGTAAAAGTTTGGGTGTTCATGGGAAGTCTTTGTTGCTGGCACTCTGTTTGCAGAGGACCCACAGGGCAGTGAGAACACTATGACAGCATGACTTTTGTTGCAGCAATTGAGGCTTTTATTGTGGTAAATGAGTCTGATGGCATGATGAGACACCCCTTCCAACACACAGAAATGATGACCTTTTATGCTTTTCAATATATGGCATATTTCATATAGATCATTTAATATTTTTTGCTTTATTTTAATAGCCTTTATGTTATCTAGGTTTGGAAATAATATCTCTTTTTTTTTCAATTCTCTTTACTTAGACGTGAAGGCATGTGCAAGGTAGCTTTTTTAGTCTGCTGATTCTAGAAAGCCTCTGTAGAGGATCCAGGCAACAACACCTTTTGAAATTGTGATAAGCAGAAATAGATCACTGCATTCAAACATTATTTAAATCATTTAACATTATTTAACTTATTTAATTATTACATAAACACACACAGACAGACATACATACATATACATATTATAAAATAACATTTTTAAACTCCAGAAGGCCACTGGGAATGATATACTGAATTAAAAGACAAACCTGTGTTCTAACTGTGGCCCTGCTGGAGGAAGAATCTAGAGCAAATCACTTGATTTATAAGCTCAGATTTCTATTTTGTAAACGAAGTAGTAAAACTGAGTAGATCTCAGATCTTTTTCAGCTCAGAATTGCATCAATTCTTGATGTCTAAAAGAAACTTGCCCTAATTAAAAGTATCCATTACCCCAGATTAACTTTTAGTCATTATATTTAAACTATACCTTAGTACAATGGTTCTCAAACTGTATGCCAGGGTGCACTGGTGTGCTCTAGAAGATTTCCAGGTGCACCCTATGGTATTCCAGAGAAATATGTGCTGGTTGGGTACCAAAAAACCAACAGGGTTTTTGGAGTTTAGATTTTGGGGGGACAGAGGTATGAGGAATTGGCTGTAAACTGACAGTCTGCTCAACTCCCCCAACTCACTTACCTGATTAGATTGCAAAAGACTGTTAAGCTGTGGTTTACTATGTTAAGCTGATTGTTTACACTGCCCCCCATTGTTCCCCGAAAAGACTGGAGGCAAGTTTCCTATCCTTTGTTTGGTGTAAAGATAAGATTTGCTAATGGCCTCACTTTGCCCTATAAATAAAGCAAGATGCAGTTTTTGGGCGCACTTTGTTCTTGCCAGCAGCAATTACAGGGCCCCTCCTGACCCCCGTATATTCTTAATTTCACATATTTTCTTAATTTCGCACTGTTCCCACTCGGGACCTGGAATTACTAGCTGAGCCGGTTCATGTCATGTGCCCAGATATAAAAATAAATGTAGTTACTCTATTATACCATTTCATTATGGATATACCACTCTTTTTGTTAACACATCATTTATTATTAACACATCATTATATTATTTTTAGATAAGTACACCCAAATAAAATGGATAGATTTCTCAAAAAGAAGCATGATATTGAAGAATCTGATTCTGGAAGTGAGCAAAAGTTAAGTGTAAGTAAAATAGGACTTGAAGGCTGATGGGCAGAATTTAATTTATAGCATTTTCCATCACTTAACACTGAACAATACGATTCAATTAGAAACCCATTCATGGAAACGTCAAGTGATTTTGGTTTAACATTAACAGAAGAAGAAGAACTGGCAGCTATATCCACTGATCGTGGATTGATGATTAAACATAAAGAATTGTCTCTTGAAGCCTTTTGGATTTCTATAAAAGAAGAATATGTGGCAATATCTAAAAAAGCTTTGAACACTTTACTACAATTTTCAACATCCTATTTTATATGAATTAGGATTATCTACCCTCAATACAATTAAGAGTAAAAAGGGAGGAATTCTTCAATTGATGAGGAAATGAGAGTTTGCCTTTCAAATATATGCCCAAACATTGAAGAAATCTCTAAGATACATCAGACTCATATTTCTCATAAACACAAGAATAAAAACTTAACACTTTTGCACTGGGACCTGCTGAATTTACTAAATCTTACTAAGAATGTATCTACATATATAAAAAGATAACTTTTTTGTCATTTTTTATTTTTTAACCCCTCTTTTTTATGAATTCTAAAAAGCATAACTCAAATAATGTAGCATAAAAATGTTTTTTAATGTCACAATAAATTTAATTTTGTCATATTTATTTTGTTTAATTATCATAAAAGCACATTTGGACTTTATATGTTTTTTCTTTAATATTTGACTTAATTATTATAACATATTTCTCAGAAATTTGTATATAGTGTGCCTATAGTTATTTGTAGGATTTTAAATGTGCCTTGACTTCAAAAAGTTTGAGAACCACTGCCTTAGTATATGAAATTTAAAAAGAAAAGTGACAAAGGAAATTTATTTAGAAAGATCCAAACACTATTTGGCTATGCAGTCAGACTAATGAGAAATTAACTTGAAAAACAAAAAACTGCAAAGGAAGTCTAAATTAATAAAAAAAAACTTCATTTTTTTTATTTAAACAATTAAATTTAACAGGGTGATATTGGTCATCCAGAGTACATAGATTTAGAGAAAATATCTCCACATTATTTGGATAGTCAATTTTGTTGTATACCCATTACCCAAAGTCAAATTCTTTTTTAAGGGTCTTCTCAGAATGTTTTAGCAAGAAGCACCTCATCATCTGAGGCAAGAAAACAAAAATCAAATAAAATAATAGCAAACCCTGACAGAACATCTCCTTCATTAATTAAACTTCCTGTTCTTTACTTGGGACCCGCATTTCCTGCAAAAGCCTTTCTATTTCAGACCACCCTGGTGAATTGGGGTAGAAAATGATCTCTTGGGACTTTGGCCAAAGTTTCTCCTTTAAGTAGCACTGACATTTCTGCAAATCCCCTCTAAATATTATGAGAGAAAGAAGTGGCTTTTTATTTGAAATGCTAGTTGTGACTTAGGATTATTGGTGAAGCCCCTTTGTTTGGGCTTTATTGAAGCATGTCAACAGCTGTCAGCAATAATACTTGCTCTGCCTGCCACAGCATGATGTATCGATATGTATACAACAATATGTTATAAATTGAAATAAAATATGCATTTTTTTTCATAATTTATCAGCATTATAATGGCACAAAAAAGGCAGTCTTATGAATAATACAGAGCTCTTCAGCGGGCATTATGTACTGTAGGTAATAAACGCAGCCTCTCCCCCGGACTGCCAGGAGAGTTGTAAAGCAGAATGCATTAGTTCAGGCCTGTGCTAATAAATCATTTTAGTATGTCAGTAGGCCCTGGATAACTTTTACTCCTGAGGTCTGAAAGAATAGTGTGCCATACGGCCCTGGATGGTTTCTGAAGTGTTTAGCTGGCTCTGATTCTCCTGGGTCATGTTTTGAGTGAGCGATATGGTTAGATAACAAGTGGCAGTATTTCTCAGGTATCGATATTGTGATGCCTCCTGTTGTTTTACTGCCTGGAGTGGCTGATTTTGTCCTAATTGGGACTGTAGTTCTTCTTTGTGTCTCTATTAGCAAGATGGTGCAGTGTTTCTTTTAAAAATAAAAGTTGTTCTATAATACTGTGCAACTGCTCCAAGTAATATCGCCCTGCCTCTCAGTTATCTTTGCAAGGGTGAGAAATCAATAAGTCAATTTATCATCTTAAAAAATATATAGATACCCTATAGGAACTTTTTTTTCTGGGAGCTTTAATGACCATTGGTTCATCATTTACTTCTTGTGTTTTGCAAGATGACTATCCAGCCTAGTTGGTAGCAGATCTCAACTGATTGTATATAATTTAAAGAAGTGTCTTCAAATAAATTCTATTAGCATCTGCAAGGCTTCTGTGTGTATTGATTTTTTTAGAATAACAGCAGGGGTAATGGTTGGTATATATGTAGAAAGGCCCAATTTAAAACCATTCTTTTGTCCACGAATATGCACTTTTTTCTTTTTAACATGGTACAATTTTCTCTTGCAGTAACAAAGATCTGAAAGATCTTATAAGAAATGTTAGGTGGAAAATAACTGCTGTTCAGAAGGCAGTGAGACATGTATTTCATTTTGCCATGATTTTCTTATGTTAAAACTGTGCAAACTAGCTCTGGAAAGTTCTTTAGTTCTTTTTAATGTGTAAGGTTGTTTACCAAGCACTGTCATTTTGATCTAAGTAGCTGTATATGCTGTTCATGCCGATCTCCGAACAGTTCAGAAAACAGTGATTTGATGTATCCACACAGTCCCATTTACTGCAGTGTAATAGTATGGTTTGTAACTTAAGCCCTTTTTAAACATTCAAACTAATTAGAGCCATACAACTATAATAACAGTGTATTTTAATCGCCTGCGCTATCTAAACCAATATGGGAGGGGCTGTGCTTTTCATACAAAAGATCCTGAACTAGTCCTGAAGAATATTTGGATTGAAACAGGTGGGAAGCTACAGCTTAGGCCCACTGCTCCTCATGTCCCCGAAATAGAAATGCAGGGACTGTTAGCAGCAGCACACCAGCTGAGCTGCATGAAGATGGCCAATTTCTAAGGAAACCAGAATTTATTAATACAGGGCCTTTTGGAACACATCAACTTGACTTCATTTGGAAGCAAATATGTAACTGGTACAGCTCGCAAGGCCCGGCATGGCTCTCTCACATTTCAAATGGCTTGTGTGGCCCTGTTCTGCACCAGCGAGTCCTCAAAGCTGGTGCTCACAGAAGAGATTGCTGCAGTCCAATATCAGAATTAGAAAAGCATGCAACACTATGGGGACAATTCTGAAAACTGATGCCTTCTCTTCGTCTCCAGATTGGAGATGGAGAAAAAGGCTGTACAAAGTCCTTTTCCATCAACTTACCTCTTCCTTTTGTTTTGTGAGTGTACCCTAGAGAAGAAAGTGGAATTCTGACTGCATAATGGAAGCTGCATTTCCAGGGATTGTTAGGAATTTTGACACTACATAAGGCATACGTTTAACTACTCAGTTTAAGAGTATCTGCTTATTTGTGAAAAGCCACTGTGGTGAGTAAGAAATGCTGTTGATAGGCCTTTCCTTTGGGTTCATGTGCAGTTGAAGATTTATTTGATGTTTGAGACCCATTGTGCTTTGGAATAGAATCCTCTTAGCATCCTTACCATAAGCTCAGATGAAAGATTTAAGTGCTTTTACTTACAGAAGACATATTTTTAAAAATAAAACAATTTTAAAGTAAAATATAAAATATACTTTAGTAGGGAATTTTGTATATCACTGAGTGAAGGCTTTTCTCAAAACTCTTTTATTCAAAGACATCTTCTGTTTAGAAAATAGCAATTCTAAAGCTGGTTGCTTTGTGTCATGACACTTTAAAATAAAAGTAAATAGATCAGTAATTTATTACATTTTCTATAAAATTTCTTTTTCATTTTATTCATGACAGTACAAAAGTCACAAAGTCCCTTCATATATATGAAAAAAATCACCCTTTAAAAAATCATGCATGTTCTATAACACACATGTATTCTAACACATCAAAACACTTTAACTTGGGGGAAAGATCTAGAAAAATATAAAATCCAGTATTGATATTACTTAATGGACTTCAATGGAATGATAATGCTGAAATAGATCATGATTAAATCTATGAGGGATAATTTTATATATTTACCCTAATCCCAGGAAAATAAGTATTCAGAATCTTTCAAAGAAAAAAATAACCTGTCATTCTTTACAGTCTTATCAGGAATTCATTACTTTTCCTGGGTCTAGCAAGGATATTTCCTCTTACTTTCAGACTTTTCACCCTATTTCTAGAAATTTGTAATTTTCTAAATCTAAATAATATGACTCACCTCTTTAAGTATTTTTTGAATTCTATATTTGTCTCTATCTAAATTGGACAAAGCATAAATTTCAATGGAGAATAAAACCTTTTTTTAAAGAAATGTATATGATTTTTTAAAGGATGATATTTTTAAAGGTACTTTTTTTCTCTTTTAAAAATGCTAAAATTAACCTTTGATAATTTAAATTCTAAGATAGGATTTACAAAATATTTTCAATTTATTCAAATATTGATATCCATTAGCTTATAAATGTTTTATATAGAGCTAGTACAAAGAAAATAATATTAGGAACATTACAGACATTAAAAGTGTTGAATAATTTCTGAGATATTGGTGATCAGTGACACTATAATTTTTTCTAACAAAAAATGTTTTGTTTTTTTTAATTTTTGGTGACAGAGTCAGAGAGAGGGACAGACAGGGACAGACAGACTAGAAGGGAGAGAGATGAGAAGCATCAATTCTTCGTTGTGGCTCCTTAGTTGTTCATTGATTGCTTTCTCATATGTGCCTTAACTGGGAGTCTTTAGCCTAGCCAGTCACTCCTTACTCAAACTAGTGACCTGGGCTTCAAGCCAGCACCTTTAGGCTTAAGCCAGTGACCATGAGGTCATGTCTATGATCCTACACTCAAGCCAGTGACCCTGCATTCAAGCTGGCAATCTCGTGGTTTAGAACCTGACTCCTCTGCATCAAAGTCCGATGCTCTACCCACTGTATCACTGCCTGGTCAGGCTAAGAGAAAATGCTTTCAAAGTATAAAATTTAAATGGAAGAAACCAGGAAAGTTGTACCCTTGCTTTATCTTTGCTTTGATGAAGGACTTTGTGAACATTGCTCCATTTTTGGATGTTGTTAGAAGTATATTTAACCCTCAATTTTCTCATTCACCTGCTATGTAATATTGGATATAATACTTAAATTCTCTGAGTCTCGTGTTAATAATCTGTAAAATCAGAATAATAGTTCTCAGAGTTTCTGTAAGATCTGAACATGCTAAAGAAGTATTCTTTTCTTTATTTGTTATAGAATTTAAAATATAATTTATTCTGATTCTGCCAAAGCTAAAAGTAAGCCCTAAATACAATAGGTGCCCAATATACTGTAGTCATATAATGTGTATGGTTATTGAGACCAGAACTATATGAATCTTGATTTGTAGGAATAGGAGTTGTGAGTAAAATAAGGAGATAGACAATTTCGTGTACACCATGAGGACTGTCTATTGCAGGGTAGGCAAATACTGCAAATACATCTTCCCCATGGACCCCCCATTATATCAAACCTGTTACATTAGATGTAGCCTCAATAAGAGTCACATCATAGGAACCTTGAACACCAACCATGGGAGGAAGTCAGGATCAGGACAGTTAGAAATCTGCTGGCATTGGGGAAACAGGCAAAGGGCTTTATACTCACCTAGGTGATATTTCTCGGTCTTCTTAGACGAGAAAGAGATACCATTTGTATGTAGTTGCAAATATGCAGTTATGAATTACAATAACAAAAGGACAGAGAAAAATGGGCAAGACAACAGATATAAGGAACCAGCTATAAACAGTTATTAATTTCCACAGTTATGCTAAAAAATTCTTACCAAAGGGGCAAAGAACTGTTCCAGAGCTTGGCCTTCTTCGGCTTATATGTGCAAAGAGCTAGTTTTGTGTTGCAGGAGATCATGTGTGTCCAGAAAGTACAGTCCATGAGAATAGCACACATACAAAGAATCAGGGAAGGGAGTAATAAAGAGCCTAGTAAGGTGTTTGCTTACAACTTCTCCCTAGATCTCTAAAGCTGTCATTTGGGTTTTTTTTTTTTCTCATTTGACTGTTAAATCTCAAGATGCCTTCCGACTGTGTTTACTTTCTTCTGCTATTATTTCAAATAGAATTAGAGCTTTAAACCCCAGGTGGCCTAGAAATCTCCTTTTGGAATATATACACAATAGGACCTTAGATATCACTGGGAGCATGAGACTCCTTTTCAAGTGTTACAGTGACTTTGTAAGTATGATGCCAGCCTGTTACCTTTACCCTTAAGGAATATGTAGAAGAATGTGGCCCACTGTGCACATTTTAATAGGGTTCACTGACCATTGAAAATATACCCCAGAGCATTGTCCATCAGACCAGTGTGAGTAACGTTTAGGCTCTATATTCAACAAGATCAGCTAAATGTTATGATAAACAACCTCCAGATCTCTGTGACTGAATCCAGTCAATGTTTATTTCTTGCTCATGAGAAGTCCAGTGTGAATGCTCCTGGTCAGGCAGCTTCCCTGGGTGCCTCTCCTCTGAGACCCGCTTGGGTTTCAGGGGTCCTGGCCTCATGTGGCTGCACTGCCATCTTGAGGCCCTTTCCTTCCGGAGGCGCCATCGGGGTAGCATGGAGGTGAGTGGGAGATGAGAGAGGCAGTGAAAACAGAAGTTCCCTAGGACTGTTTTATGGCCAGGTCTGGAAAAAGCATTCACCACTTTCATCTGCCTTCCATCGGCCAGAAGTTAGTCATGAGATAACCCCCTAGATGCAGAGTGTCTTGGCGCTGTCAAGAAAATAAAATGGTTGGGGTACACGGGGTACCTGCAGCAACCTCTACAAAGTTTACCCACTTCCACTCAAGTGACCAGGAGGCTGTTTCTCCCCCTTTCCCATCACCTACATTTCTCCCCTTCTGTATATGCACTAAGGAAGTCAAAAGCTACCCCCGGAAAGTCAGTAAAGCAGTGGCCACATACACACACCGCTTCCACTACTATTTAGAATAAATGTCACAGCATGGTGCCAGCATTAAGGTGATTTCCTTAAAATCATTAACTGCATCCCGTCTGTTTTGAAAAAGTAAACTCACTATTAATGCATATCCCAAGTATATTGTACTCTAAGTAGTGGCAGAAATAACTCATCCTGGCAAAAGGAAATCACCCTGGAAATTACCAGAGGATGTGACATGGATTATTTAGTGTAATGGCTGAAGGTGTTTTCAGTAAAATGCAGTGTGTGCTGTGTTCCCTGATCCCATTTGTCCTCTTAAAATTAATTTCTGTAGTGTTTCACAGTTACCTGTTTAATTATTCATTCTGGATGTCATGAGGAATGATACAGTACTGCAAAATAAAGCCAATAAAACAAGTATCTAATGCTAAGTATCGAAGCTGGAAAATATGACCATTACAAATAAGCAAGGATCTGTCTTTCCCTTTTTATAAGTATTCTACAAAAGACATGCCATGCAATAAACAATAGTGTTGCTTGGATTAATTTGAAGATGTTTGCATAAATATGCTTAGAGGTTTATTGTTTATTTTTTTCCACTACCATTTGTTGATATCACAAGAGTATATGTTTCCCTGGCAAAATATTCACCTGAATTTTTCATGCCATTGAAACTTCTGCTTCCCTTTGCAGTGGAATGTATGGAGAAACACCAGCTTTTGGAGTCAGACAGATCTGTGTACAGGTCCTGGTTTTATTGCACCTAACACCATCTCTCAAGTTGTTTCCCATTTATAAAATATACTTTGCAAAGTTGTGTGCATTAAAATATTTAAATAATGTTAAACAAAATCAAATTTTACCATGCTGAATTGCCTTTCTCTTAAAAGTGATTAATTTTATATGATGTAAATAAGATTGATTTCAAATAATAAAAATAACAATATTATGATAATTGTTATGATTTTATGAAGATTATGAAATGATAGAAAGAAATAAATTCATTTTAATTATTTCACATGAAAACTATTATATTAAAAATAGTATATATTAAATAGGGTGACTTTGAAACTAAATCTCTTTATTAAAATAGAGATGATCCAAATTTGATTAACTTCAGTATTATCTCTTTTTAAATCTGAGCTCAAGGAATCACACACACTTCACAAGAGGGAATACTCAGAAATTAAGGTAGATTTCTTGTATATTAAAAACAGTATAACAAAAGCAGTTTAAAAAATCTATTATAAGACCTAGAAGATAAAGTTGAAGAGTTCTCTCAGAAAAAAGACAGAGAAACATAAATAATGCAGGAGGTCAAATACTCTCAACATAAATTCTAAAAGGAAAGAAATGAGAAAATGCAAGGAAGAATAATCAAAGAAATCATAGAAGAAAATTTCCTACAACTATAAAGGGACATTAATTTTTTCAAAGAGCCTAAGTTCTTCCGGAAAGGAAAGATTAGCCATCAAAAAGATACAAAAATTACAGCACCATCTAATTTTTCATTAGTAACATTGTAAAGACAAGGGAACAATCCTTTCAAATTTTGAGGGGTAATGATTTCAAAATAGTATTTTGTACCCCATCAAAACTGTGAGGTTAAAATAAAGACAATTGCAGAAATGCAAGAACTCAAAAAGTTTGCCTTCCAGTCACTATTCTGAAGTCATGAAAACCAAAAAGGTGGAACATTTGAGAGACAAGAAATATTAGAACCGATCTATTAATTTTAAATACAAAAAATTTCTATATTGTCACCCATAAATAAAAAATAGTCCTAAAATCAAACAAAAACCCTATAATATAAGGGTATAGAGTAGAAATTGGTTCAGTTCAAAGATAAAATGACTTAAAAGCTAGAAGCGATTATGAAGACATATGTTTTTTTCTCAACAAGACAAAGGCTTATGAAAGTCAGAAAAAGCAAAAGAATAGTAAACAAAAATACACTACCTATACACCCCTCAAAAACAAACAAAAAAACCCCGAAAACTTTGTCTGAAAAGTATGGTCCAAGATATATTAAAACAAAATATAGTGTGCTTTTGAATAGGTTGTGTAATATTAAAAAATCATCATGGCCCTGGCCGGTTGGCTCAGTGGTAGAGCGTCGGCCTGGTGTGCAGGAGTCCCGGGCTCGATTCCTGGCCAGGGCACAGAGGAGAGGCGCCCATCTGCTTCTCCACCCCTCCCCCTCTCCTTCCTCTCTGTCTCTCTCTTCCCCTCCCGCAGCCAAGGCTCCATTGGAGCAGCGTTTGCCCGGGCGCTGGGGATGGCTCTGTGGCCTCTGCCTCAGGCGCTGGAATGGCTCTGGTTGCAGCAGAGCGACGCCCCAAGATGAGCAGAGCATCGTCCTCTGGTGGGCGTACTGGGTGGATCCCGGTCGGGCGCATGCGGGAGTCTGTCTGACTGCCTCCCTGTTTCCAACTTAAGAGAAATACAAAAAAGAAAAAAAATCATCATAATGTTTGACTTGTAAATAGCGTACATGTAATAACATTGGACTAAAAGAAAAGAAAAATAAGAAGGAACAATTGAAATCCTAAACTCAGAAGATAACATGACGCCGTGGCCCCGGTTCTGGCCTTGCCCTCCACTCCAGCAAAGTCCAGTAACAATGCCTGGGATTGTTCCTGTGAGTTCTCACTGACTAATGTAAAACTAACGCCTATTTTCTGAAATTTATTTTAAACCAGTTCCCACACCCTTAAAATCTGGGGCAGACAGTAAACTAGTGCTAGCTATCTTCAAAGTGGTAGGACATTGAAAAAATGGCTTGTTAAATTATAGGCTGTTCACCTCATATAACTGGCAGGACACATAAAATTATCCTGTTCAGCCGCAAGGAGACAATCCTTTCTTTCCCTTTCTCAAACCAACCTCAGTGGAAACCTGCCTCTCTGTGACTTGTGCCCTGAGCCATGCTCATGGGATACCCACTCAGTTATTTAGTGGGAGTAAAACAATACAAAACTTTTGACTAAATTTACTATTAGTTAGGTTACAAAGGAAAATGTGGTATTTTAATTATAGTCAACCTTTAAGAGACATAGGAATCCAGCATGGGAAGGAAAATCGAAAAGTCCAGGAAGCACCTTGACGCAGTCTAGAGAAGCACCCACGTTAGACTTACTGCCATGATGAAGTGGTGACATCTTTGCTGTCTCCTAAACTAGATTGTCAGTTTTTCACTCTCCCTTTAACATACTCCATTCCTAGTCTTCCTTATAAAGTAGAGAAACCAATGCATATTTTCTAGTTTAAATATATTTTGTTGACTTCAGTGATCTTTTTATCTTTCTTAAGTTACAGAAATAATGACAGAAGCTAAAATTCCCAATTAAAAATGTACCCCAGAGAAAAATGTAATTAACAGGTATGAGTATTCGAAAACAATAAGAATCAAATTTCTTTTTTTTTAGATTTTTATTTATCTATTCCTCTTTATTAGAGAAATAGAGAGGAGGGGGAGAGATAGAGATAGAGAGAGAGAGAGAAAGAGAGAGAGAGAGAAGAAAGCAATAGAGAGAACAGGGGGAGGAGCAGGAAGCATCAACTCCCATATGTGCCTTGACCAGGCAAGCCCAGGGTTTCGAACCAGCGACCTCAGCATTCCAGGTCAACGCTTTATCCACTGTGCCACCATAGGCCAAGCAGAATCAAATTTCAAGATTGTTCCCAGTGACAGTTCACAGAGCTTGAGGATTCTATTTATGTACAGACTTTACTATTTGCATATTGTTCATTCTTTTCTTGTTTTCCTAGCGAAGAGTGTGCTGGTTAAATAATCCTGAGTTAATAATTTTGAAGATTTAATAATGTTGTAGCTGCATTGTTGTTCAAGTTTACCTTATGTTTTAATTTGGTATTTTTGTGGACTTCGTATCCAGTAGAATCCTGGTATACATATCTAATCTTAATTTTATTTTTTGATTTAATTTTTTTAATGAGGTTATGTTTTTTTAGATTTTCACAAATTACCTGATGAGAACTGGATGAGAAATAGCATGTAATAGAGCTAGAATATAAATAAGAATGTGGCTAAATGGCGTTAAAATGAGCCAACCGTTGAGATAGATTAGTACAGTGTCTTCTAGGAAGGAACACAAATGTGTCATATTACAATGAACATTTGAATTTTTATTACTTATCAATTAAAGAGATAAAATTTGGGGGAAATATTTCTTTTTCCTTGAGAAGACAATTTATACACCTCTGTCCTTTGAACTGTTTTTGTGGTCCTCAGTTCTCTTAGGAGCTTCGAACCCTAACCCTAAGCCCTGCCTGTCTGCTAGGTGATCATGCACACTCCTCCTACCCTTTGGACTTCCTCTCTCATTCCTCTTGTCCTGCTGCACTTTTTCTCTGACACCTTCTAAATAGCACCCTTTCCCAGGCTAGTGCCAGATGCTCCCTGCATCCTTCCCTGGAAGCAGTAGGCAGGAGTGACCCTGGGTCCTTGGAGGGATTCTTCACTTTATATAACATTCTAAGGCAAATGATTCTTAAAAAAAAATAGATAAGCAGAGCTACTCATCTTCTCTAGCTGCTTTACTGCTAAATAACACTAATTAAAAACTTTCTCAGAACTGTTCTTGTCCTTGATTTCAGAGTAAAAAGTTAAAAAAAACGAAAGAGAGATTGAAATGTTCTGCAGTTAAGAAGCCTTGATCTGGATATTCATTTCCCAGGCTTCCTCTTGAGCTTCCAATGTTTCTCTTCTTTTGTAATCTGTGAAATCATCAAGATTTGTTCAAGCTCAGAATGCTCCTGTTGGACACAAATTTAACTTCTGACATTATTATAATTATTGGTTCTGACTTCAGATAGTAATTGATTCTAAATATTTTATTTTCCAGAATTTATTTATTTTATAACCCTCAGGTTTATAGGCTTATATGGTATTCTTAATAGTGAATTATGCTTCATTATTCAATGACAGAATCACTTTTATTAGTTGGTTTTTAGTAGAATTTTTAGAGTATATATATATATATATATATATATTCAGGTAGTAAAATTATTTAATTTAATCTTATGAGAAACAACTGTAAATAATCCTCTTGTGCTTTTACTACATTTTCAAATTGAGGTTGTTTTCAAAGTATATTTTATAGTGACTTTGTGTTTCACAATAACACACTCAGCAAATTCAGCCACAAAAAGCCATTTAAGAATATTTATATATTGATATCTTGTGCAATTTATATTTTTCATCTTTATAAAGCAAGAATAATATTTTATATATAATGATATTTTATGATACTTTTATGAGCAAAAATATTTTTCAGAAATAGGTACATGTCACTATACCCTATTAAAATCGACTTATTGTATACATTTTTATTTAATTTTTTATCTATCTTACCTTTGAATAACCTCTACCAGTATTAAAGATAAAGCATATGTATTAATCTCTGTGTTTATTTATTTGTATTATAGTTTATATATTATATCATTATATCATCTTGATGTATACATTACTCATAAATGTATTCTAAAATGAAAAATACTAGTAACAATAATAAGGCCACATTACTTTTACATTGCTTTTTTAACTACTATTTTAATATATATTTTCTTTTATCTTCTCAAAACCTTTTCAAATAAGTAATTTATAATCATGTACATTCATTTTAAGAAACCGGCTGCTATAGTAATAAATGACATGCCAACATCACAAAGCCTGATAAACTCAGCACTGGAATGAACATAGTTTCCTGAATTAGTCTAATAATGTTTCCAGTACAGATTGTCAATCGTGAGGATTAAAATAACTTAAAAAATTTCATTTGAAGGTGTGTGTGTGTGTGTGTGTGTGTATTTTTATATGACACAGTGCAATAAGTTCTCTGGCACACCCAGAAATGCCCCCAATTAAAATTGAACATTTATTAAAAATATTTCATAATATGTAGGTTTTACTTTTTCCCTTGTGATCATTATCTCTTCTTTGAGAAATGGCCTCTAATAAAGATACTCATTTGGCCCCAGGATATATATATATACATTAAGGAAATGAAAACCTCAAGAGTTTCTCCTTCCCTATTATATCTGTAAGATATTTGTCAAATATCCCTGGGGCCTTTCACATACTGGTCAGCTGTACACAGAGATCATTATGAAAACTTCACGTGGTTTTGCAGTATAACTTTGTGGTCCTTCAGAGCTATTATATCTTCTAAGACTTCCCTGTGCTTTATTGAAAGCTTCAGGGAAAATAAATATGTCTTTCTAGACCCAGAACTTGAAATGACAGTGGACTCCAGAGATCAAGGTTATCAAAACACGAGTTTTGTGTTATGGCTTCTGTTTATCTGCACGGAAGCTGCCAAGGTGAAAGGGGTTGTTATTTTTAAAATGTTGAATTATCTGGATGAGGAATTTCTTATCAGTATAGATTATTTTTGTTTCCAATTCTAAATGTTGACCTTATTTTTGATATCATCTCTGTCCTTTGACAGTTATTAGCTTATAGATGATTGCTGGTTTGCTGGAAAATCTCTCCCAAACGTTTGCACACCCAGGAGGTTATTGGGGATGTGTGGCGGCTTTTTGCTTTCAAAGGGATTAAGACAATAAAGAGGTTGAAATGATGAGAAAGGAAACGTGAACCGACATTGCACCCATCAGAATATACTGACTTGACTTTCAGGGACCCATTTCCAGGTTCCTAGTGTTTTGTATTTTATATAATGAGGTTTCTCAAATGTTCAGTATTCGAGTTGTTTCCTTTGTCTTTAGTACAACAGTGGAACATTTGTATTTGTGCCATGAGGAGGATTGCTGTTTTTATTTTAGATATGACAAAAGAAGAGTCTGACTATATAAAGACTTCATGATCTTTTTACCATTCCTAAAGAAAGGTGAAGTCAAATTATTAGGGCACTATTTTATCTGATACATAGTCTGGATGTTTTAAATATCTCACTTAATTCCAAGGCTTTTTGCAGTCATTTATTCTACATATCACAATTTAATAAAAGGTGATGCTAAATATTAAAACTGTGCCATAAGTGATAATTTCCAAAATCTTTTCTTCTTTTTTACTGCAAGCAAAGTAAGAGAAAACAAGGTTAGAGAGTAGTTAGCAGAATTTAGGTATTAGGAGTCCTAACACCCAAGCGTGGACGCAAAGGGCCTGGGATTTGCTTTGGAGTCTCACAAATCAAGGTTTGAAATGAAACCTTGATGATTATTAACCACATGGTTTCGGGCAAGTTATTTAACCTCCTTGAAACTCACGTGGCTCATGTCTAAAAGTGGTCTAATACTAATTTTAAAATTTGACGGTATCATTATTTGAGCTAATGCATAGATGTGCATGCATATAACTTCTTCAGAATATTTTTACTGACCTCAAGCATGGTATTTCTTTGAAGTTTCTTATGTAATCTTAGTTATCCATGTACATTTTGGATTCCTTACATTATTATGTATTTTTATATTAAAATAATATCTTCACACTCAACTACATTTTAAAGTAAGATTGTTTACTTCAAAAGATACTCAATATTGAGTTTGTGGTTCTGTACCTTTTGTCCACGAGTGTATATCCAAGGGAAAGGGTACATACACACAGCCATATTCAAAGCACAACATTAGATGGTATTTTGAGGATGATTTGTGTGCAGAGATTTTTTAAAAGATGTAAAGATACTATTAAGAGCTTTGTTACCTCTATACACCTCTTATAGACATGTAAATTATCAAGTAGGTAGTGATTTTTCTAGGATCACTTTTATAACCTGAAAGGAATTAAATCTGTTTTACTCCTGCTAAATTTTGTAAAACACTGAAATTTGGAAAAGTTAGTTTTTGAAGTTAAAATTTTCTATACATTCAGTGAGGTATCACACAGCCTTGCAGGATTATTTTCAGACAACAGTTTTTAATAACCCTTACTTTATCAATTGCTCACTTACCCTCCTGCCCCCATCTGTAATGCATGACATCCTGACATTGGATACAGCTGATCCAACCAAACCTTCATATGTATCCTAAAGGAAAAGTCACATGTTTAGAATTTTAGTCCAGGCCTAATTTAATCATGAGCCTCGGCTTATTTATGTCAATCAGTAGACTATGTATATAATTTTGTTAGTTGAAAATTTCAAAGCTACAAATACTCAGTTCATGACACAGCCTTCATGCTGATGGTCAGCGAGCCATGAAACACGTGTACCGAGGAATTACCCACGGGAGCTCATGAACTCAGGGCAGTGTAAGGACGGTCTTCAGGGAGACCTCCATGTCAGTGACAATTATTGCTCCAAGTCTTCTATTTTCATAATGTTGTCAATGGCCAGTAAATCAGTAAATCCACCAGTCGGACCAGGCCCGTGGCAAAATGGGATGCAGCATAATTACAAAAGAGATTTTTAGAGAAAACTCCCCAGACTCCTTTGTGCTAAATGCGTGAGGGGGGATTCCTGCTGGCCTGTGATTTGATCCAGTCATGCATGCACCTCAGCCTCTGAGCTTCCTGCAAGTTCTTTCTCCGTAGTCCAAGATTTTTACTTTATATAAGACTAAATTAGGCTGCATCCATCCAATTATAAAATAATTATGTCTATAAATTAAAATAGTGAAGAACACACCAGTTTCTTCTGGAAATCTCACATTTAGTTAGTTTTCAACATGATTCAATCCAGTTAATCACTCCGTGAATTATTTTTTATTTAAATTTGAGAGGAACCATGTCTGATTTGTCTGCATCTTGCTTCCTCATAAACAATGGGAATACTGAAATTGTTTCAGGGTTTGACTGAAAAGATTATTGCAGAGCTGTGGCACGTGTCTAGGGCGATGCACGTCTACCAAAGGCAGGTTTCGTTAAAGGGTGTGTTTTTGCTTAACCGGATTGTCTCTTAGTAAGCTCACAGTTGTCGGCCAGTTGGATGACAACTTTTTCATTGTCACTCTGCATAGCAGAAACGGGAGGGCTGGGGAGGCTATGTTATCACTGACATGAAAGTTTGTGACCTCACACTTTCTCATCAGCTTTTGGAATTCATCTGATTCTCATTTAGGTACCTACTGTCTATGAATAAAACACAAACTCAGCACTCAAAATTCTTAGGCTCCAGGTAAGGACATATAAAGACATTTATTAGAGTAGAGAAAATGCAAGAGAGCAGTTTTCCCTTAAAAGATCAAGGACATGAACAGTTTTATTTTAAGTTGCTGAGTAGAGAAGACAAGGAAAGGAATTTCAGGGGCACGGTCCTGAAGCATGGAAGAGTATACCATTTCCATATGTTTGAGTTTACAGGGTTTTCAAATGCATGCTCTGCATTCACCTTTCACGGGTCTTGTGGGATATCTGTTACATCAAGGGAAGTTAAAGGACTTACGCAAAGTCACCCAGATAGTAAGTGTCAGTACTAGTTTGAATTAATTCATTCTTTCTTTTACTCAAAAATATTTAGGAATATTAAAAAATAAAAAATAAACCTTGATTAACAGTGTTTACCTCAAAACAGTGTTTCAAACATTTTTCATAATCGCTGCACCTGAGGAGGCTTTTTAGACTTTTCTTTTTTTTTATTAATTTTAATGGGGTGACATTGATAAATCAGGGTACATAGGTTCAGAGAAAACATCTTAAGGTTATTTTGACATTTGATTATGCTGCATTCCCATCACCCAAAGTCCAATTGTCTTCCATCACCTTCTAACTGGTTTTCTTTGTGCCCCTTCCCTCCCCCAAACCCCTTCCTCTCCTCCTCCCTACCCGGTAACCCCCACACTCTTGTCCATGTCTCTGAGTCTCATTTTTATGTCCCATCTATGTATGGAATCATATAGTTCTTAGTTTTTTCTGATTTACTGATTTCGCTTAGTATAATGTTATCAAGGTCCATCCATGTTGTTGTAAATGATCCGATGTCATCATTTCTTATGGCTGAGTAGTATTCCATAGTATATATGTACCAAAGCTTTTTAATCCACTCGTCCTCTGACGGACACTTGGGCTGTTTCAGATCTTTGTTATTGTGAACAATGCTGCCATAAACATGGGGGTGTATTTCTTCATTTGAAACAGTGCTATGGTGTTCTTGGGGTATATTCCTAAAAGTGGTATAGCTGGGTCAAAAGGCAGTTTGATTTTTAATTTCTTGAGGAATCTCCATACTGTTTTCCACAGTGGCTGCACCAGTCTGCATTCCCACCAGCAGTGCAGGAGGGTTCCCTTTTCTCCACATCCTCGCCAGCGCTTATTCTGTGTTGTTTTGTTGATGAGCACCATTCTGACTGGTGTGAGGTGATATCTCATTGTGGTTTTAATTTGCATTTCTCTAATGCTTAGTGATGTTGAGCATTTTTTCATATGCCTATTGGCCATCTGTATGTCCTCTTTGGAGAAGTGTCTATTCATTTCTTTTGCCCATTTTTGGATTGGATTGTTTGTCTTCCTGGTATTGAGTTTTACAGGTTCTTTATAAATGTTGGTTATTAACCCCTTATCAGATGCATTGTCAAATATATTCTCCCATTGTGTAGTTTGTCTTTTTATTCTGTTCTTATGGACTTTAGCTGTGCAGAAGCTTTTTAGTTTGATAAAGTCCAATTTGTTTATCCTGTCTTTTATTTCACTTGCCCATGGAGACAAATCGGCAAATATGATATATTGCAGTGAGAGATGTCAGAGAGCTTACTGCCTATGTTTTCTTCTAAGATGCTTATGGTTTTACGGCTTACATTTAAGTCTTTAATCCAAATTGAGTTTATTTTTGTGAATGGTATAAGTTGGTCTAGTTTCATTTTTTGCAGGTAGCTGTCCAATTTTCCCAACACCATTTGTTGAAGAGGCTGTCTTTACTCCAATGTATGCTCTTACTTCCTTTGTCAAATATCAGTTGTCCATAAAAGTGTGGGTTTATTTCTGGGTTCTCAGTATTGTTCCATTAATCTATATGCCTGTTCTTATGCCAGTACCAGGCTGTTTTGAGTACAATGGCCTTATAATATAACTTGATATCCAGAAGTGTGATACCTCCCACTTTATTCTTCTTTTTCAAGAAATAAAATTAGAAACAAGAGTGGATAAATAACAACTGACACAACAGAAATACAAAATATTGTAAGAAAATACTATGAAGAACTATATGCCAAAAAACTAGACAACCTAGATGAAATGGACAAATTCTTTGAAACATATAATCTTCCAAAAATTAATCTGGAAGAATCAGAAAACCTAAACAAACCAATACAACAAATGAGATTGAAACAGTTATCAAAAAACTCCCAACAAAGAAAAGTCCTGGGCCTGATGGCTTCACAAGTGAATTCTACCAAATATTCAAAGAAGAACTAACTCCTATCCTTCTCAAGCTATTTCAAAAAATTCAAGAGGAAGGAAGACTTCCAAGCTCCTTTTATGAGGCAAGCATAATTCTGATTCCAAAACCAGGCAAAGACAAAACAAAGAAAGAAAATTATAGCCAATGTCCCTGATGAATATAGATGCTAAAATCCTCAACAAAATATTAGCAAACTGGATCCAGCAATATATGAAAAAAAATCATACACCATGATCAAGTGGGATTTATTCTTCGGAGGCAAGGCTGGTACAATATTCGCAAATCAATCGATGTGATTCATCACATAAACAAAGGAAGGAGAAAAACCACATGATAATTTCATTAGATGCAGAAAAAGCATTTGATAAAATCCAACACCCGCTCATGATCAAAACTCTCAGCAAAGTGGGAATACAGGGAACATACCTCAACATGATAAAGGCCATCTAAGACAAACCCACAGACAACATCATACTCAATGGGCAAAAATTAAAAGCAATCCCCTTAAGATCAGGAATAAGGCAGGGGTGCCCCCTTTCACCACTCTTATTCAACATAGTTCTGGAAGTCCTAGCCACAGCAATCAGACAAGAAAAAGAAATAAAAGGCATCCAAATTAGAAAAGAAGAAGTAAAACTATCATTATTTGCAGATGATAAGATATTGTATATAGAAAACCCTAAAGTCTCAGTCAAAAAACTACTGGACCTGATAAATAAATTCAGCAAGGTGGCAGAATATAAAATTAATACTCAGAAATCAGAGGCATTTTTATATACTAACAATGAACTGTCAGAAAGAGAAATGAAGGAATCAATCCCTTTTACCATTGCAACCAAAAAAATAAAGTACCTAGGAATAAATTTAACCAGAGAGTTTAAAGACTTGTACTTGGAAAATTATAAAACATGATAAAAGAAATCAGGGAAGAGACAAACAAGTGAAAGCATATACTGTGCTCATGGTTAGGAAGAATAAACATCATTAAAATGTCTATATTACCCAAAGCAATTTATAAATTCAATGCAATACTGATTAAAATACCAATGACTTACTTCAAAGATATAGAACACATATTCCAAAAATTTACATGGAACCAAAAGAGAACACGAATAGCCTCAACTTTTATTTTTCTTACCTAACTGCCCTCTCGCTAAGAAATGTTCAGACCTCACAGAGCCTGTATATTTCTCTTATACTACAACTCTTTCAGTGGGGGAGGGGTTACCACCATTCTGATACCAAAGATTTTTTCACCCCCTTCCTAACAACCAAGTTTTGTTCCTGTAGGTGATATCCACCCCATTGAAAAAGCATGCCTAAGAGACATTCTGCTAAATGCTAAATATATTAAAATGAATAACATGTGGTTCTTTTCTTTTGTCACTTGGATGACTAATTAATGGATGAGAGGCACAAGAAAACCAGTTATTTCAGTAGAGAGTAGTGAGCACAACCACCTAAGAATATACAGGGTATGGGAATAGCACAAAGAGGCTGTGTTCCACTTTGGCTGTGTGCATTTGGAAGAGACTTCCAACCTCCCTTCACAGGTAAGGCTTGCGGTACGAGAGTGTGACAACCAGGTGGAAAGAGAGGAGAAGAACATGGCAGACAGGCAAGAGCCTTGTATTGAAAGAAAGGCAAAGGGGATAAAACAACATGGCCAGTTTTGGAGTTTACCAAAAAACTTAAAAGAAGAGGAGAGCACTGGAGAAGAGTCAGGACCATGTCATAAACTGAGAAACTACACTTTGTGGAGAAAGCAGTAGAAAGGTGATGTGGTAAATTCTGTCTTAGAAAGGTCACTAGGGTATCTCACTTCCTGTCTGAGGTGGCTGAGGAAAGCCAGTGGGTTTCTTTCTTCTCTCTGCTGCTAAAATCCTACTGAAACCCATCTTTGGACACCTGGGAGGGTGCCAGAATGGGTGAGAAGGTTTTGGAAAACTTAGGAAGATAAGTGAATTAAAGCACTTAAACAGTGTCTGACATACAATAAGTACTATGGTTAATTGCTATTTAATGGGGACACTTAAGAGGCTAATAGTTAAATCAAGACCTGATGAGATTCGTACTTGATGCAGGAATGTTGGGGAGGGGGGCTGATTTTTAAAATGTTTCTTTGTATTTTACTGTAGCAGCTTCACACAGTCCAGAAATTTTCCTATATTGTCTTCCATATCACATTTCTTTCAAGACAGCCTTTCCATAATATCTTAGAAATCCATTCTCGGTTACATATGAAAATATCTTTGGTTAATTTTTAAGCACAATGTATTGATAGGTTATAGTGTGTCAAACATTGGGATAATTGTGTTAATTGTTTTATAAACAATTATCTGTACAGCATTTCTATGAGGTTATTGCTGTTATCATGCTCACTTTACAGATAAAAAAAGAAACAAAAACCCTTAGGCTTAGACAGGTTAAGTAATTTTCTCAGGTACCTATGGTTATTATTATTATATTTTAATTCAGTAAGAGGAGGGGAGGCAAAGACAGACTTCTGCATGCGCCCCAACTGTGCTCCACCCAGCAAGTCCACTAAGGAGTGATGCTCTGCCCATCTGAGGTATTGCTCCGTTGTTCAGCAATTGAGCTCTTCTCAGCACCTGAGGCAGAGGTCATGAAGTCATTCTTAGCACCTGAGGCTAACTCACTCCAATTGAGCCATGCTGCAGGAAGGGAAGAGAGAAAGTGAGAGAGAGAGAGAGAGAGAGAGAGAGAGAGATAAGCAAGAGGTGGAGGGGTGGAGAAGCAGATTAGTGCATCTCTTGTGTGCTCTGACTGGGAATCAAACCTGGGACATCACACACCAGGCCAATGCTCTACTACTGAGCCAACCAGCCAGGGCCAATACCTATAGTTATTAAGCGGGTAAATTTGAAATCATGACTCCATATGCCAGCACATAAATATCTGCTATTCTGCTTTGTATATTATTTTTTTCTGATAATATTTCTCTCTTAGTCTGCTTCAGCTGCCATAGCCAAATATCATGGATGGGATGACTTATAAACAACAGAAATTTATTTCTCACAGCTCTGGAGACTAAGAAGTCCAAGATCAAGGTACCAGCAGATTTGGTGCCTGGCAGATCACCTCCTGGATGGCTATCTTTTGCTGCCTCATATGGCAGAAGGGGCCCATGAGTCAGGCCTTTTTTATGAGGGCACTAATCTCATTCATCAGGGCTCCACCCTCATGACGAAGCACCTCTGACAGGCTCCACCTTCTAATACCATCACCTTAGGAGTTAAGATTTCAACACATAAATTTTGAGAGGACCCAAACATTCAAACTATAGCAATTCTTATGACATTTCTTAAAAAGAATTTTTCTACTTGAATATTGACACTATTTCTAAATTCTTTCAAATTATTAGCATAATTATTTCAGTTTACCTTACATTTAAGCTAGAATTAAAGAATAGTCCTGGTTCATGTGTAGTGTATGTGTTTTCAAGGAATTGGAAAGGCAAGGCCTTAATAGGTCCAGTGTCACTGTTCACCTGTGCTGGCCCTTGCCTTTGTCCTCCCATTTCAGTCTCATCTTGATTTCAGGTGGCATTAGGGTACACAATTACCAGGTGAGGAACCTGAGATGTGAAAATTACAGTTCTCTCTTAAATACCACAGTATTTCAATGTGTGAAAGAAAAATACCTTGTGCACCCACAGTTCAAAACAATGAATCACCTATAGACTGCATTATAATCTCAGAAGCAGGAGGTCTCGGGAAGTCACATCAAAGATGAAATCTGGAGACCATCTTAAAATCTAGAAATGAATCCCATGTTGTCAACTCAACTACACTGCTCACAAAAATTAGAGGATATTTTATAGCTTCATATTCATTTTTGAAGTATCTCCTAATTTTGGTGAGCAGTATATCTTTATAGATGGGAAAAAGCAGAGGTTTCCACAATGTCAAATAGCAGTTAATCCAGAGATATATTCATACATGATTTTAAACCTTTTACATGGGTGTTTATGCTCTAAAAACAGCATGTGCTTATATCTGAATATCTAAGTGACAAGTATTCTAGAAATTATTTTCAAAGAAGAGAGTTTACCTACTGAAGTTAAATTCACGTTCTCTAACTTTTTGTACTTCTCACAATATTCTGGTACTAGAGAACACTATTTATTATTTTCTTCCTAAAAACACTGTTATGCAGACTGATGTATCACAGCTATGGGTATGTTTACAGTGAAGTATTCCACGGTATTTTATGTTCACATTTCAATTTGTAAAAAGTGTTGATATTTCTACTTAAAACTATACGTAAAAATAAATTCAAGATGGATTAAAGATCTACATTAAAATGCAAATTCCCCTTAAATACAATACTGGAAGGAAATATATAGGATCTGATATTTTTATATTCTTTAAGTAGAGAAGGCCTCTTTCAGCACCAATAGAAACACAATTTAATACTTGGAAATGAGAAAAAATAACTATAATATAAACAAAATTAAAGTAAAAAATATGACTGAAACAATGATTTTTTTAATGTCCCTGATATGCAAAGAGCTGATACAAATCAATAAGGGAAAGTCAAACAATCACATAGAAAAATGAGCCAAGGCTAGGATCAGGTAATAGTGAACAATGGTAAACACATTTAAAAAAAAATGTATATATATATATATCATACTAATGATCCAATAAATGCAGATGATCATTAATCAAAATGACAAAAAAATTTTTAAAAGTTTATTTGTTCATTTTAGAGAGGAGAGAGAGAGAAAGGGAGAAAGTGAGAACGGGGGAGGAGGCAGGAAGCATCAACTTCCACATGTGCCTTGACCAGGCAAGCCCAGGGTTTTGAACCAGGGACCTCAGTGTTCCAGGTCGACACTATCCACTGAGCCACCACAGGTCAGGTGACAAAATTTTTTTTTTAATGACAATATTGATGATAGAAAGATAAAGAAAGCTCTTCCTTTTCACTTCCTGAAAAACAATGAGTAGCACGTGTGTGCGCATTTGTGTGCTCGAAGTATTATTAAACTTCAAATATCATAAATGTCTACCTATGGGTAAAAATTAATAAAGTGATGGGCTTTACATGTGAACAATATCTAGAATTTCTTAAAGATCACATCACTCTCTTAACCTCATTTTCCTTTTCCTCACCTTGTGACTTGCTGTGTTAAAGAGCTCTATTCAGTTGCTCTTAACCCTTCCAGACTTGCAAAGAGGATTTAGCCTGGATCATAGTTACATTCACAGCCACAGTCCTCAGGACATAAGTACATTATAACTGCATTGATGGTTCCATTATCACAGCTTGACCATGCCATGCTTTATACGGTTGCTAAGTAATCAGTGTCAATTGTTGCTCTTGAGGATGAAGGAGAAAATATTTCTTAAGATAAAAAAGAAAGCTTTATGAAAAAGCAGAGGCTACCTTTTCCCACAGTATTGCATTTCTGAATCACTACCACGTTTTAATATTTTATTTGTGAGAGAAATCCTTACAAACGTTCTGACACTCTTTTTAGTTGATATACCTTGGAAACCATTTCCATTTAGGGCAAGTGGTTCTAACAAACACAAAAGCATTCTTTTTGCAGGTTCACAAAGTTTATATAGGATTATGGGAAATATAAAGTTCTAATGTGGAATCTCAGGAGCCTATAACTATTCTACTACCAACTTCCTCTGATATGAAATGTAAATTAGGCCTCCTGCTAATCATATATTTTCTTCAGCACACATAACAACGATTAAGAAATGTTTCTTGTGCATCTGCAAAATTTCTTATTGCACAGAATCATCAAAAAAATAGATGAAAGCAATAAACAGTTTGAATATCCTTGTCAACAATTTAGTATGTTATATGCTTTTGCTCAAAAACTAACATGCTACTAACCCATTATTGGATAGCTTAATTTAGTTTCAGGAAATCTTTTAAAAATCATATCAGTCAACAAATATGTATTCTGAGTCTGATGTACTAAGCTACAAGCAGACAGGGATTTATAAAAAAAAAAGAAGGAGACAAGACTCTTGTTATGAGGGGAAATAATACCCAAGCCTATGGAAAGTAATTAGCAATACACAAGACATTATAAATGTTCAGCTTGTGGGGGTCGGTGTTATGTGCCGGAATTTTCAGGATATAAGAATACCTCTTTGGTTTCAGCAAGTTCAAATGGGCCTGAACACCTGGAATTTTAAAGGTCTACAAGGTGATTTTGATATGCCTCTTGGATTGAGAACTACTCCATTCAAGTACGTAAAGACTGAAATATTGAGTATTATTGTGCAGAAAATAGAATGATGCATTAAGCCTGTAATAGTTCAGAAACTTGACTTTCCAATTTACTGCCTAGTCTTATAGAACACAAGATATCCTAATGTCAAAATTCAGTGATTCTCAGGAAGTATGTGCACCAATATTTAGATTTAATAATATGGATAAATCAGTTCCTGATTTGTTTTACTTGTTATATGGGATATTAGTGACCTATAAAAATGGAAATAAATTTATATTATACTCATTGACAAAGTTTCAAAAGTTAGAGTTAATTTAAAAATATATATATTGGAAAATGTTTATGTTCATTACCAAGGAATACGTAGCTTTATGAAAAGTTAATGCAATTCCTTTTAAACATAATACACAGAAAAATATTTGATTTGAAAAAAAATTAGCATTTTCTATTTAAAGCATCATGCCTTTTGTAGCTCTCAGCTGATGGGAGGAGAGCTCGAAATCTGATTTCCCTCAGTCAGTATTCAGTTTTCCTTCCATACTGTGTTCAAACACTAAAAACTTAAATATTATAGTATTACTTTAAACACATTTTTACAGTACATTTGGTTTTTATTCAGTGTCTTCATTAACATGACATTTTATTTGTCCTTTAACTTTTTCTGAGTATTTTAATATAGATATTTTCATATCTATGCCAAATGTTTTTATGAAAGAAAAAAAAAAACCAGTCCTGGTTGGTTGGCTCAGCAGTAGAGTATCAGCCTGGTGTGTGGATGTCCCAAGTTCAATTTCCGGTCCCCTCTCTCCCCCCTCCCACAGTCATGGCTTGAATGGTTTGAGCAAGTTGGTTCTGGGTACTGAGGATGGCTCTATGGCCTCACCTCAGGTGCTAAAATATCTTGGTTGCCAAGCAACAGAGCAGCAACCCCAGATGGGCAGAGCATTGGCTCCAGATGGATCTTGCCAGGTGGATCCTGGTCAGGGCACATGTCGGAGTCTGTCTCTCTGCCTCCCTGCCTCTCTGCTTCTCACTTAATAAATATATATATACATATATATATTATATATATGTATATATATATTATATAGATTTTTTAAAAAATTTCTATGTAACCAAAAAGAATTTCCAGAAGCATTCCATTGAACTTAGAGTGTGGCAAAGGCTGATTTTGTTCTTTTAACAAATTCAAGTCTTCAAACAGCTTCATCTGCCTGCTCGTAGGTACTCTGCTCATGAGGCCAGAGGAGTAGCCTCCTTCTTTTCTTCTTTCTCTATATTCTGTTCCAAGGCAGTCTTGTTCACTCCTACAGCCTCTAGACTAGTAACTCCAAAGACCATTATTGCCGAATTATACTGCTTTCCTTAGTGTTAGACCCAGAAATTCTGACTGTCTACCAAGCATCTCCCACTGGCTGTCCCAGGGGCTAAATAAATTCAGAGTACTAAAAATCATTCTTATTGCTTATTTCTAGACTTTCCCTTCCTCCACTGCTACCCATTTAGGTGGACCAGACCGCCATTCACACTCCCTCCCAATCAGAAGTATAAAAACCGTCCTGTTGATTAAGGATCCCAATCCTTAAATGACTGTTGTATCTCCCATCTCATATTCAGTACAAACTCCAGAATTTCCTGAACTCATTCATCCTCATCATTCCCACTGTGATCAGACATTAGTTCACCCCACCAGCAGCCTTTTTCTGTTATAAAAGACTCAAAATTATTTTTTCTATCTCTAATTTTCCTTCATTAGGACCCTACTATTTCAAATCATTAGTAAATGCAAATGTGCCTTTGTGATTCCCTTGATTAAATTAGAGTCCTTGTTGCCTTAGGCGATATTGAAATTCATCAGTGGGTCTGCCTCTTAGTTCCTTTTTATCTTAAATAGAGTCTCGCTATTGGCTAAAACCTATATGGGTTCTTGACTCTGCCTGTACCATTGCTCATTCTGTTCCCTTTGCTGAGAAGGTCACTTCATTTTGACTGTCCTTATTAGAAAAAGGAATCCTTTGAGGCTACTTGTTACTTCTTGTCCCAGAAATCACTCTCTATTCTCTATAATCTGAAGGCCTCAGCACCAGAAAAATTACAGTACAAATTAAAATATGGCATAAATACTACAATTTAAGTATGCAGACTATCTGCAGTGACATAGTAAAGAAATTATTATTTCTTGAGCAGTGGCAGGCCTTTACCAAATTGACATTTTAACTGAATCTTGAATGTCTACTTGGAAAGAAGGAAGAAGGCATTCCATGTATGAGCAAAGATTAGACATCAGAAAAAGTACGGACCATTTGGGGAGTATTGTAAAATTAGGCTGAAAAGCTGTGCTTTGTAAAGGTTCATTTGTGGGTTAGTTGGTCTTATTTTGGGTATTTTTTAGTTAGATTGTTTTTGTTTATGTTTTCCCCATTCAGATTCTCTTAATATTGAGACATCCAGACTCTTCATTGTGTTTTTTTTTCCCAGTTTATCTAAGTTTTCTGTGGTACTAGTCCAGCCTGAGTCTTCAAAAAGAAATAAAGTGATTCTTGGAAGATTTTAGAGTTTATATATTCATTAAAAATAATTGAAAACTAACTTTAAGTCATTAAGAATGGTGGCTCATGCAGGCAGAGGTCATGTGGGAGGAATTACAACTCTCAATGATCGTGTTTGCTTGGTGTCAAGTGATGTGCACGAAACCAAAGCTGTGTTCCCAAGCATCCAGGAGACTTCATCTGTGTGCAGTTTTTCCCTCCCTTCTGAACTCTTTCCTGTTACATCATCCATATTTTCAGTCTAAAAGCATATGAAGCCAAACCTACAGGAAACAAGTGAGCATATATTTCATTGTGAAGTGACATTTTATGAACTCTACGTGTCCTTGTTTTCATGCATGCCTACTTCATAACAATGAAAACCTCTTCTGTGACCAGTATATAAAATTCAGTTTAGTTTATTCTGACTACTGTCATGGTCATAATAGTGAAAAAGCCAAATGACATTGGATTTTTTTCCACTGTTGTTTATTACACTTGATCCATACCACTGGCATTTGACCCTTGAATTAAATGAAGATGTACATGAAAGGTGTGAGAGCAAATGAACATTATAATCCCTTTGTTTGAAGTAAAACATGAACAAATAAATAAATAGAAGCAAATACTTCGATGTTATTTGTTATCATTATCATTTGATTCTTAATCTTGGTTAATAAAGAACTATAATTCTTGTGCTTTTCTTTAATTAATTTTAACTGAAATTTTGATGTTAATACATTTGTAATGCTGGGAAAATTTGGGATAGGATTTATAACAGTATAATGCAGGAGTTATAAAGTACAGTAGTTATCCTGGACCAATATAAAGTACTATTTAGGTACAATGCCCTTATACTAATTTATTGTCCTCACGTATATTGCATTGCAAGTTATTTTGCTTTTGTTTTTCAGATTGGGATGGTAGAAAAGTCTTGGTCAGAACTTAAATTTGCAACCCAACATAAATCAAAGCTCCATTCTCCAGTCTGAAAGCTCCTGCCCCCACCTTCACTCCCAGTGACCCTGTGAATGTAATCTTTTCAGAGTGAACCTTGAATCTGGTCTAGACAGCATGTGACTTATGAGGTGTCCAGGGAGAGAGGCAAATCCTTCTGCAACGAGTCTCAATATAATGTGTTTTCTTTCTTGGAACCCAAAACTAGGTAGAACTGTTACCCATTTTCCTTTTTCATAGAGTCGTTTGCTCAGATTGGAAAGCTTTCTCTTCCTTCCACTATTCAAGCTTAGTGATCATAGTCCACTATTACACTGTTTCTGTGGTTCATTTATTGAGTCCTCTGGCTTAGAGGACAAGTCAATATAAATATGTAATTTGGGGTAAGAGTATGGTGTGTGTTAAAATCAAGATAAAATAGCAAGGAGTGAAGTATAACAAATTGAAATCTTATTCCACATGGCATTCAGGAATCCAGGTTTGGTTATATCATTTGAAACTGATATCTTCAGTCATTTATTAAGGTTAATTCATTGTCTAACCTTTTCGAGAAACACTGGGCTCCATCTCACTAAACCGTCCTCAGGGTCTCTGTTACCTGTGTTCTCTAACCCCAGCATATAGGGGCCAAAGCGGGAGCATCTTACCATGATGAAGTTTTAAATCCTCTAACATCAGATATAATTTATTTATTTATTGTTTGGAATTCTGGAAGATAGAACAGGGGAGTGGAGTTTGTCTGTTGAGAAGCAAAAGCAAAACAGGACTAACAGTAAACTGCAGTTTATATACCTTGTCCCTAGATGGCCGATATATTGCTCTAGGGTTTCCAGCGTGTTGCTTTTGAACAGCTCTCCGCAGCGTCTCGGCGAGTGCATCCCCACTTTCCAGATTCATGCACAGGCAGAACTGAACACATTAACATCAGAAACACTGAGTCACTGTCAGAGTGATTTTCAAGCATGTTTCCCGTTTTCAATTACTGGTATAGCTGAATCTGGGAAATGGTACTTGCAGGTGGTGCAAGCTGTTTATGAAGGTTTGTGGGTTGAGAAAACTACAGGTAATTTTGATGTTCACCATTGAGGAAGGCGTAGTAGAGCCATTCACCCTTCTCTCTGTCCTGTGCCTTAAAACGGGAAGTCACTTATTTGTTAATGTGTGTTTTATGAAATTGCTTATTTAATATTATAAATATTGGCTATTACATAACAAACAATCTAAAAACTTAATACTGCTGCAAAAAACAAACAAAACAAAACAGTTGTTTTGATGGCTTATTATTCCCTAGAGTTGGGTACCCAGAGCAGTTTTCAAAGGACAATCAAAATGAGCTGAGGTTTAGTGTATTTCCTCTATAGACATGTTTATGTAATTACCTGTATATACTATACTCCCCTTTACAACCTTTTAACTATGACTACTCAATCTAAAATGATTTCCATATTATAGTAAACATCAAATTTCAAAATCAAATCAACACTTAATAACTATTTTTATGACCAGAAAGGATGCAAGTTTATTGTGGAAACAAAGAAGGAAATAAAAATTGCGCACGATCCCCGCTCCCAAAGAGAAGTAAAGGTGAACAGTGGGATGCCCTCCCTGAGTGGCTGTGTGTGCTGGGTCCCCTGGCTGGTAAGCGCCTTGAGCTGCAAGGCTCACCAGCCACATGCCCCGCTGTGTCTCTCAGCCTTTCACTGAGCTCCCCACCAACCAGGATCGGCTGTCCCACGCTCAGCTTTCTGTAGTTTGTATAATGAAAACAGCAGATGTATTGGTTATGCTTTCTCAAATTATGCACACCTGGGTTCTGGTGATTTTCGCCATCACCTCCCCTCCCGCTTCCATTTGAGAATTACAATTATAATCATAAAAACAAAACAAGAACTAAAAGCAGAAATTTCTTATCACTTGGATTCTATCACTTCCAACTGTATAATGCTGCATAGATTAGTACCTCTCTGGAATGAATGTCAGAGACATCAAGAGTCATTATTGAATAATTTGTGAAGTGGTGTGTGGGGATTAAAATAGAAAATGCATATAACATTCTTGCACAGTGTTTCTTGGAAAATAGTAAGGAACTTCTTCATGCCAGAACCTGGTTTGGGCCCTATCATTTAAACTACACAATTAATTCCTCAGAACAACTATGACATAGAACAAGCATATGAATTTTTACGTGTAATTTGAATGCCCCAAGGCCTTATCATTCTATGTGTGCAAATGAGATCACAGTCACATTAATGCCTAAAATCAGACACTTCTTCCGGCAGTCCCCATTCACAAAGGTCCTCAGCCTCCCATCAAAATCTTCCTAGTTCTTCTAAGAGTTTGTAGAGGGATGTTCCGCTGCTCTGGCTGTCATTGACCCGTGGAAATGCACACCCCCCCACAGTGGAGGCTATAAAAACAAACCCCCAGGATGGTAACACTGCTGGGTGGATAGGCTTGCTGAGAGGAGAGAGAGAACGAGGGCCGTGATCTGCTCAGACTCTGATGAGCTGTGCCACCCGGGGCCTGGTCCTCAGCGTGTGTGGCCAGTCTTACAGCCTCACCTGCATATGGTCCTCATCATTCCACACAAGTCATGTGCTCCAGAGCCACTCAACCCCAGCACCGCCCTTCCTCAATGCCCACATCTGTTGTCTTTCCACAACACCTAGACACAAATCTCTTTCCTCCTCCTTCCACCCAAAGGCAAAAGCCCACATGCATTCAGACCCTCCTCTGAATAATTAGCCCATCAGTTCCACAGTCAGCTGGAGTTTAAATTCCTAATTTTTATAATCTCTCAGATAGGACACGTTGGTTCATTCAGAGAAGATACTGAAGCTGAAAGCTTTATTAAAGATGCATAAAGGTAAACGCAATGTTGTCATCTCAATGGCATGCCTGTGGCACATTTGCAGAGCTCTGTAGTCTGCCCTCTGCTTTTTAATCTTCTGGGTGCCCTACTCTTTTCTGCAAAAAGAGCCACTCTGTGTCTGATGCTTGTGTCCAGTTGGCCCCTACCCTTGCTCTCCGCAACTGTTAGCTCTGCCTGGCTTTAGACTGCGCGTCTGTAGATCCCCAGGCATTTATTCTGCCTCCTGGGCCTGCAGCTACCCTGCTCCCACCTGTTATACAGCTGCCACAAGTGTGCCTGCTGTCCCATCTTTAGCATAGGCCAACCTGGGGATGAAGGTAGGGAGAACACTATTTCAGTGTGAGGGCCTTGGCCAGGTCCCAGGTGCTCCCTGGAGGAGTCACCATACTGCTTCACACCTCCTGTGGTTCAGAGGGGATCCTGAGGAGGCTGCTGGACCCCAGACCTGTGTGCATGTTACCTCTTTGATTAGGTGTGTCACTGGAGCAAAACCAGCAACAGGGTTGACACTACATTGTCATTTCATGTCCCATAACATGTGCTGATTGCATAGTTTCCCTTTATTCATTCTTCCCATCAGTAAATATTCTAATTCCTTGCTGCTGAGAACTCAGTTATGGTTATCAGTTTTATATCTTAAATATCCAGGAAAAGCTTTTATTTCTTATCCTGGGTGTTGTGGGATTAGGGTATCAAGCAGAAACGCCCTCCACAGCGCCTTGAGCTGTCTCCTTATCACACTGTGCCTTCCCTGCAGTGACCAATCATGGGACACCTGGTCCAGCGGGGGCAGTGCTCATTTCCAGCTGACCTCAGGCTGCCCTGCGATTAGAGATGAGCAGATGTCAACAGTGAGATAGTTGACTCAATATAGTTCTTAGAGACTGAACGTGTGAAAACTGCACTGAGTTAAGTGGGAAGTGACAACACAATGGAGAAATTTCATCTCTCCTTTGAATGACAATCTGTGAATTAAAATTCATTAGACTAGCTGGGTGAAGTTCATTAGAATAAATAATCCTATAACTATAGAAATATTAAGGGATGATACCAAATAGTGATAATGATTATCTCTAGGTGATTCAATTATGTGTAATTTTTAAATTTTCTTCTTGTTGCTTGGATCTTCTAGCATATATATATATATATATATATATATATATATATATACATACACACACACATATATTTATATATGTACACACAGAGAACTTCTATAATAAAAGGTAATTATATGTGAGAACTTTTACAAGTTAAATAATCATACCCCCCAAATGTTTAAGTATAAAAAATCTTCACTGTGAGAGAGTTTCTAAAATTTTTCTCACATACTAGAAAATCCAGTAAGAACTAAACAAAAACAAACAAACAAACAACAACAAAAAACCCCTCATGTACACCTTTATTTTTAAAAGTGTCTGTTCTTTGTGTCACAAATGCTGGGCTATGCAGATAAGCAATAAATTGCCCTCCAGTGTTTAAATTCTCCATCTGCTCTCTTACTAAAGTATATCCGTCATCAAAACACCATGTTCCTGGACCACGTCGCCTCAATAGCTCAGCAACACTTTCACTGCGTTTTGATTTAGTGGTGTATTTTCTGCTTCTAACCTGAGGATCATCTTAACATTATGTCTGGGCCCAGTTTTAATACTGCAGTTTAAAAAATTGTCCAGATTTGATGTTCTTTACATACACACCTACATAGAACTCTTTTTTGTGACACTGTTCCAGGAAACTGTATATCAATGGACAGATTTTGTGTAATTTGTTATGGCAAAATAAAAACCACCTATTCCAAATCCCCTTAAACCTTAGTTCCTAGGAATTCAAGTAAAAAATTCACTCTTCATATAGTCCTCTGTATATTTAACTAACTACTAGGATCTGTTCCTTTGCTCTGTTTGCTTGTTTTGTTTTGGTTTTTGGGTGGAATCTAATGTCTTAATTACTGTATTTTAAATAAATAGACTGTGTCATGTTTTCTTAGAAGAAAAAATATATGATATCGCAGTGACCACATGTATAAATGTGACATATTAACCTTTAATTTTCTTAAGTAGAGATGGTGTCATTACTAAGAATATTTTAGCATTATAATTTTATAATTCAAATAATTATAGTGGTATTTTTGGTTAAAAAGCTTACAATTTTATTTTCATGTGAATGGATATGATTATAAACTAATGGAAGTGCCTCTTCATCCTGCAAGAGATCTGAATTTATTTGTTTTAAACTCGTTGTTTATAACAACCCTCAGAGATTGGCCCACCAATGCTGCCATTTACCAAAAAAAATTTAACTGGACTTTGACGATTGCTTATTGGGCAGTTTTAGAGTCATACTAGGAATGTACTCCAATATGTATAGCTGGAATTCATTTTATACAATAAATGCATTTATGAAATGTTGTCTAAAACTAATTTTGGAACTTCTACTAAAGTCATTAGAAACTTTATTGAAAGGACTCCTGAGTCTGATCATTTTCTTTCTCTTTCCTTTTCTTTCTTTCTTTCTTTTTTTTGTAAATATTGAGAGGAAAGGTTATGCTTTCTTTATATCTTGAAAATAGTTATCTGCTTCATTGTTAGGATAATGGAAAACATAGCAGAGGACAAATAAGGCCAATCCATTAAAGAAATATGTTTCCCTTCCACTCTGTCAGACTGGTGATGAAGTTGGCTAGATTAGTAGCTGCATTATTTGTTTAAGACTTTTTGGATCTTATCAATATATTGCATTTCTTTTAAGCCCAACAGGATAAAGCACTATACCCCCATAGTTTGCACCTCAGTTGCAGCCTCAAGTTGACGGGAGGACTATGCTGGAACAGTCTAAAGCATAGAATATGCCTTAAAGGAAACATCTAAATAAAATAATTTCTTTTTTGTTATTGGAATGAAAGATCAAAGTCAATTTTCAAAATATAAATATTTTAGCTTCTTAGTATCATATGAAAACATTGACCCTACTCTGGAAATCTACATAAGACCTTTAGTTCAGTCTAGACATAGGCATCTAAAAAATCATATGATAAAAGAGCAATAAAATAGAATAAAATGTAAAAGTAATGAATCTATTGAAATTGAACACTTTTAAGGTAAACAGAAGATAAAGTAATATTTTTTTGCTAGATGAAGAAATAGGTCCTCTTATTTATTGTTCAGGCAAATAAAAGCAAGAAATAATCATAACCAAGCCATAAAATAAAAAGATTAATATAACTTTTCATACAAATTGAAATGATTGTATTTTCACTTTAAATGTCATAAAATTGTTATTCAAAAAGTATATCACTATTACAGTAACAAATGCTATAGTTTAAACTTTTAAATTTCTTCTTCCTTTTAATGACTTACAAAATGTCTACTAAAACTGTGTATTTTATGGTGTTACACATTAGTTTTATTTTATTAATATTTTTATAGTGATACAAATTAGTTGCATTTTATTAATATTTTATAGTGATACACATTAGTTTTATTAATAAATATGGCTCTAAAATTTCCTCATAAAGATGTGATTTACATTAATTTCCTAAACTTTTAAAGATAATAAATTAAATGACAAGTTAACCTGGGTTAGTATATTATAACATATTATTAATCTCAAAAAGAGAAGATGTTATAAAAACATTGTCAATAAGTTAAGCTGTATGGCTCTTTTAAAAAAACTGCTTAGGTTTATTTCTTTTGAATTCTGGGTATTTAGCTATTTTAGATGTTTATAGTCTTGTAATTGAACTTTCATGAATCATTTATTTATAAGACAATACTTTCAGTAATACATGAGGGAGGATATTTTTGCCACAGCTAATGTTTTTTAATGTGTCATAATACACCATAACATAGAAAGATTGTATGAATAAAAGTATTGTCTAAATAAAAATGATTTAAAATATTCCTTTTTATATTACTCAGCATGGGATTTTGCAAGCACCAGCAAGGTCTCAAATATTTCCTTAATCATTATACTATTTATATCTCACTTTGCAGATATATTTTACAAAAATATATCTATACAAATTGATATGCAAAACAATTTTTGAAAATTTGGCCATATTTTAAATTCAGGAAAGAGGACACTGTTATAATCAGTAGTATGCAGCTTGTTGGCTATGGAAACAATTGGATATTTTAGTGCCTTCTGTGAAACATTATGAAAGCAGGAATTTTAAAAATTATATGAGCACATTTCAATGAAAAACATTTCATCCATTAACCACTTTTTTTATCTTGTGACTGACTTTAGAAGGATACTTTTATTTTTATGGGCACAGATTAATGTAATCCAGATATCAGTTTTCACAGATACATCTATCAAGAGTAACTGGTTTAAAGGAACTGTACAAGAAATATTCCTATAAACCCAATAGTTGCCTTTCCGACCTATGCTTGCCAATATAGTAGCCACTAACCACCGATGGCTGTTTGACTAATTAAAATAGTGCAAATCTAAATTGAGAGTTGTAAGATTTCCAAGACTTAGCATAAAATACTGTACTTTGTTAATTTTTATACTGATTACATGTTAATATAGGCATATTTTGGCTTAAGTAAAATGTTTTATTAGAATTAACCCCACTTGTTCTTCTTTACTTTTTATAATGTAGAAACTAGAAAATTTAACATTTGCAATGATATATGTGCCTGTCATCTGTGCTTATGATTTCTATTAGACAGTGCTGATCTAGTGTATCTATTTTATAAACTAACATAGTACAGCAAAGATCTTTCTTTGAAGTGAGAACCAGTTATAAAGATATTTAAATATACTTCATTAATATTGTTGAAATAATAGTTAAATTATTGTAATGTGATCATTACTTGATTTTTTAGTATACAATAATCTTAAAAATAAATATTCTAATGCCTGGGGTTTTATTTATATGCCATGTTATTATGTGATGATTCAGTGGCATTTGAATTTGTACTCTGAAATATTAGAAAACCTTATGTTAGAAATTTCTCACAGATCTGTTTGTATCAATACATTTAGCATAATGTAGCTTGGAGACTCTTCTGAAAGTAGAATGAACCAAAATTAGTTCATATGCATCAGTGATTACAGTATTTTCTTGTATACTATTTTAACTGAATTCTCAGAAATAGCATAATCATTGATTTTAAGAACTCTTAACAGTGAGCTGAGGAAATAAGATGAGATGGGCTCCACTATGAAGGAGGAGACCAGGACTTGGCAGTTCATAAAAGCTCTTGTCAACCGGCAGAGGGTCCACTGCTGTGGTCAGCTAGAGAGGACTGAGGCCCTTTCTAGAGAAATCAGAGTTTAGCTGCTGAGCAATGCTCGAGGCCCTCAATTTAGAGCTTTTGCCAAATATAATTTGCTGGAGCTTAACCATTAATCTGCTTCAGTTAATTGCTATTGTTGGACTTTCAATATTGTAAATACAAAAAAAAAGAAGCGATCCAAAATGAAAAAAGGGGGGACCTTTTAGCAAATGTTTTCATTCCTAACATGGGGCATAGACTACCATAAGAAATAAACAGGTTTAAAGTGTTTGTGTCTTAAAGAAGTTGAATATAATAAATATCAAATAAATTGGAAAAAAAACTTTCTAGAATAATTCCATTCGGAATGTCTTTGACCTTTTTGTTTTATGGATAAGTGCTCTTCTACGGTAATGGGTTTCAAAGTTTTTGGACCATGGCCAGCAGTAATACATTTACATCACAACATATACACACAGAGTTTACCTGACCATATTTACCATTATTTCAACTGACAGATTTTGATATTTTTCAATCTAGTCTATTCAGGTTCATTTTCTGGTTATGATCTACTAAATTGACCTCACAACCACAACTCACAATCATTATTTTAAAACACTCCTCAATTTGAAAAGAAAAAAATAGCGTTCTACATGTAGATGCGAGGCAATAGGAGTCAAAGTTCAAACTTGAAGATTGAACAGCAAAGGATTAAAATCAGTAGAACGTGTGGGATCAGCACACTCCATCCACTGCAGTGGCCAGGAGATCAGAAGGCTCGGGACCCTACACACTGTGAGTAGGGTCCAGTGTAATTCTGATGCAGTTCTTTTCTACCCAGTACATTTTCCTCTTTGAACACAAATCAGCCCTAACTAGATGCAACATTCCTCCTTGTGTAGAATTGGGAAATGAGGATGCAAAGAATTTCTAGCAAGGAAAGACTATAATTTAAATTTTTAAAGAAAAAGAATAAAATATCATTAGCAAAAATGAATGGCCTCATATTATATACAACTTAGGCTATTCAGGTACATGGGCAAATTAAAATTTTAATTAAATTCTGAATATAAGAAGAAGAATAAAAACAAACAAGACTGAATGATGTGTTTTTGGTCCTGAATGTCTGAATTGAATTATTTCTGTCCTCATCTTTTTCATCAGTTTCTCTCCAAGAGAATATGGTCATTTATAATTTTTGTTTCTCTGGAAGGTGCAATTCACATTAATTTCATTTTCCCTGCCATCCTCCTATTAAAGAAATGGCACTTTTCTTCCTTATTTTAGCATACATTCTCCTTTGCTAAATTGGGGTGTAGGTGCAGCATTGCTCTTGCATCTTTCAGGACACTTTTAGATTGCTCCCTTTCCCGAGCATCCCTTTCTTCTTTTCAGCGTGGAGTAGTTGAGAGAGGGGCACACACCCTCCTGCAGGCTTATTCCTTAAGGGCCTTCCCTTTTGCAGCTAATCCATGGTGCTAAAGCATGGCCAGTCTCTGCACTTCCGAAGTTAGTTGCTAAGGCTTTCCCCTCTGTACTTGAGATACTTCAATTGTAGCACATTTGTTGAAATTTGAAGGGCACCCTTATCACTGTTACAGTGTGCAGTTTGATTTCTGCTGCTTTAATTTGGGGGACATGGTTGTAGCTGTGAACATCCATCAAACTGAGAAGCCTGTTCAATTTGTTTTTGTTTTGTTTTGTTTTTTTAATTTACAGAGGCAGAGAGAGAGAGAGAGAGATAGGGACAGACAGACAGGAACAGAGAGAGATGAGAAGCATCAATCATCAGTTTTTCCTTGTGACACCTTAGTTGTTCATTGATTGCTTTCTCATATGTGCCTTGACTGCGGGCCTTCAGCAGACCGAGTAACCCCTTGCTCGAGCCAGCGACCTTGGGTCTAAGCTGGTGAGCTTTGCTCAAGCCAGGTGAGCCCATGCTCAAGCTGGCGAGCTCGGAGGTCTCGAACCTGGGTCCTCTGCATCTCAGTCTGACACTCTATCCATTGCGCCACCACCTGGCCAGGCTGTTCAATTTGAATAAAACCTATGTGTAGCTTATGACTAGCAAAAGGTAAACAGTGCCTGTTGAGTTCTCAGCATATTCTGGGACCAGTAGGTAAGGCCAGGAGCTTATGGTTGAAATGGCCACTATCTCTGTAGCCCCCTGTTGGTACAGAGCTCAAAATCACTTCAGTAACTACTAACTCTCCAGTGGTATCATCTTTAAAAGCAATAATTGTAGGATATAGAATAATGTTAAAACTGCTCTTTGTTGGCCCTGGCCGGTTGGCTCAGCGGTAGAGTGTCGGCCTGGCGTGCGGGGGACCCGGGTTCAATTCCCGGCCAGGGCACATAGGAGAAGCGCCCATTTGCTTCTCCACCCCCGCCCCCCTGTCTCTCTCTTCCCCTCCCACAGCCAAGGCTCCATTGGAGCAAAGATGGCCCGGGCGCTGGGGATGGCTCCTTGACCTCTGCCCCAGGCGCCAGTGTGGCTCTGGTCGCAGCAGAGCGACACCCCGGATCCCGGTCGGGCGCATGCGGGAGTCTGTCTGACTGTCTCTCCCCGTTTCCAGCTTCAGAAAAATACAAAAAAAACAAACAAACAAAAACAAAAAAATTGCTCTTTGTTGGTATAAATGTGTGTGAATATACAATATAAATATTGTAGGCCTGTATTATGGGATCCCTTATATATCCACTTCTCTCTATATAATTGTGCATTCAGATGTATGTGTTTAAACTTACTGAAATTATCAAAATATGTATGATTTTTCTATGCTGAGGCATGTTTCCATGATATTAACAAACTACACTAAATGAGAATAATATGAAAAAAAATGAGTAAACATAATTATGTATCCAAACTATATTTAGTCTAACTCAGAGGATAAGAAGAGGGTTTATCCAACTGTATTAATTATGCATTTAAAAAAAAACCCTGAAAAATATAAAAGGAAAATCTAATTTCCAATTATAGAGATTATTTTTTTAGTCTTTTATCCAAGCTGTTACTATTGTACAAAATACAAATATTGTTATGTGTTCCTTGACATTTGATGGTGGTGCACTAGTTGAAAAGTCTTCAGAAAAAAAATATTTTTAATATATTTCAATTTTAAAAATATATACCTACAGATTTGGGAAATTTATTATAAAACAGTTCAATTTTGTTTAAAACATTATTTATCAAAATTCTGTTTCTGCATGTCCTTTAAAAACATGTCCAAGTTGTTTCTAAGACCCCATGAGCATAGAGAATACTTGTCATTGGTAAGACTTACTATTTCCACACAGTAATATTCTTTCCAGGGTATCTGGAGACTTGAAGCAGACACATCTGATGACTCTTATGTGAAACGGAAAGATAGGAGACCATCATAAGGAGCATTTAGGTAGAGCCAAGCATTTTTTATTTTGTGACTGGAAGTGAAGGTTTTCTGATTTGTTACCTTATTTAGCTAGAAGGTGAAGACTTAGAGTAATATCCAGTGAGCAGACTTCATGGAGAGCTCATGGATTTTGAAGCTTGAGCAAATTTGGACACAGTAAAACAGAATGGGAACCAACTTGGTGAACTTGAGATGCCTGTCTTCTTTACAGATATTGGACTTGGTACTCAACTCTATTTCAGCTTTAAAGTTCTTCATCTCTCAGTATATTAACGGAATCTACCGTGTGTTCTTTTTTTTTTTTTTTTTTTTGTATTTTTCTGAAGTTGGAAACGGGGAGAGACAGTCAGACAGACTTCCGCATGCACCCGACCGGGATCCACCCGGCATCCCCACCAGGGACGAAGCTCTGCCCACCAGGGGGCGATGCTCTGCCCCTCCGGGGCGTCGCTCTGCCGCGACCAGAGCCACTCTAGCACCTGGGGCAGAGGCCAAGGAGCCATCCCAGCGCCCGGGCCATCTTTGCTCCAATGGAACCTTGGCTGTGGGAGGGTAAGAGAGAGACAGAGAGGAAGGTGGGGGGGCGGGGGTGGAGAAGCAAATGGGCGCTTCTCCTATGTGCCCGGCCGGGAATCGAACCCGGGTCCCCCGCACGCCAGGCTGACGCTCTACCGCTGAGCCAACCGGCCAGGGTCTACTGTGTGTTCTTGATGGCATCTTCTGCTAGTTATTTGGTGTTATAGCCTGATGTTCATTCATTTCAGAGCCATCAAAGATAGGAACCTCCCTTGAATCAATACTGTTTTCCCATGTTTTGAAATTCATTCTCCCAAAGTAGTTGGGCTTATATTTAATGGAGGAATGTGTTTTCAAACTGTTCTTCCAAAGCTAAAGTCAACTTTAATATTCTATACATTCTATGGTAATACTTTATATATACTAATATACAAATATTATGCTTTTTAAAAAGTAATTGATAAAAAAAAGCATATATTTGTCACAGAATGTGTTTACAGATCCCATGGTCACTAGTGAAACTTTCTTCTGTTTAGTTAATTATGTAATCTTAATCACTTCTAATCAATCACCTAATCATGTTTTTAAAAGTCAGTTCAGCATACTATTCAAGACAATAAACAGATCTGTTGTCATTTTTGAGTTGATTGTGTTTAGTAATGTAGTATTGATGTGCATTTTTCTTTAATACAATCATAGAATAATGCTAAAATAATGACTACTAAAACCAGGCAAAATGAGATTTTTAATTGCCAACTCAATTCCTTTTCTAGTTTCACTAAGAGCTGTTGCATCTGGAATTACTTATATAAGTTCAACTCCATCAAACATATGAGAAAATGTAAAATACAAAGTCTTAATGCAAGGAAAATACTTTTGTAGATTAAACTATCTCTCAAGTCAAACACTGTTTTTACTCCAGCTGATAAGACCTGACTCCCTAAAGATGAACCCACAATCCTTCCCTATAATCTTTTATTCCTGATACTTTCATGATAACAACTGGCCAGTCTTTGCCTGAAGGCCAAACTTTGATTAATTTTAGACTTATGGCATAAAGAAATATAGTGTGTTTTTTCAGACTTCCTCGGGAGACAAGCTAACCGTTTAAAAATGTTAGGTGATTTTCAGTAACAATGACTAATTTAGGTGACTTACAGTAACAATGACTAATTCAATAACAATTATTATATACTGTTTAAAGAACTATTTTCCTTTCATGCATCTAAACTAGCCCAATGAGTGTTACTCAGGATGACAAAGTACAGAGAATTATCTGATAAAATCTGAATGAGTCAAATCATTGATAACCCAATGTTGCAGAACCCAAAAGTTATCATTGATCAAAGTTTCCCATTATATATATATATATATATCAAAGTTTCCCATTATATATATATATATATCTCTTGGTATTTCATGTTGCTAAGATACCATTCTGGATTTTAGGCTTTTTAGTTATAAGTCCTCCTGACCTAGGTATGACACAAACCTTGAGTAATCAACTTTATCTCTCTATATCTCAGTAACCTTGTCTGTTTAATAGAGGTATTAAAATTTGATTAAATCATATAAAATTGCAAGTCTATAGGTTAAATATGGTTTAAAAAATAGGAAAAACAGTTTACTATGGTCTTCCCTAATAGTACCTATTTCATAAGATTGATGAGGGCATTACAAGAGCTAATGCATGTAAGCTCTTAGCACAATGCCAAAGATGCTAAAATAAGCTTCCATAAATTTTAGTTGTTATTCTTATTATTAGAATTTAAAAAGCCAAGAACTATTTGGTCAATCTGCAAGTGAAAGAAATATATTCAAATACCATCCAGCAGCCCAAAGTAATTTATAATACATTAAATTCTTTGCTTATATTTGTCAAAGTCAGAATAATTAAAGTATTTGCATTTTTGGAAAGGAAGTGTTTTTGCAGTGTTTGTGTCCACATTAATTAGTATGTATTCAGCAAGAGTCTTTGAAGAAGTCATCCCCCTAAATATTTTTGGTACTACATTTAGCTCATTTCGTCAAAAGGTTTTCATTATCCAGCTTTAAATTATAGCATATTGTGCAGTTTTAATATAACTGTTTTCTCCATTACCGTTGAGAAAAAAACACAGAATTACTGAGGTGAATTCAAACTGAAAACATCTGAAAATGAATAGGCTTCAGGAAAGACCGATTAACATTGCAGATTGCAGATTACCCCAACTGATGTGAGAAATATAACCAATCAATGAACCAATCAAAGTGAGAACAGGAGATATTAATACTTTGAGAACTTGAATTTTATGATTATGTAAAGCAGAGAAACAGCAGCTATATTTGTACCATATTCCATTTATTTTGCTTCATCAATACCTGTCTCATGATTTTAGAATGTTACATATTCTTAATTATTTGCTATGCTTTAGTAGTATTATCTGGTCATTTATAGATGAATATGACCAAGTACAAATATTGATATCAATAATCACATAAACCCAGAAACAATTGCACCTTCCAAATGTTTGTGGACTTGAAGGGCTAAAACTATTGGATTGAAGAAACAGTGAAGAGCTTGAAAGAGAAGCAAAATGGAATGCAAGCAATTGTGAAAGGAGAAAAAAAAGAGAAGATTTGTAGGTGTGTAAGTGAGTTTGTAGACCTACTTGTAAGGAACTTGGTATCTGGCAATTTCCATTTTCACAGTAGAATATGAGGTGGGACAGTTAGCTAGGAGTGAGTCTAAATTGGGATAGGAAAGGAGAAAGGATGGGATATAAAATAGTTATCTCAAATATTGGGAACTGAGCCTAATTGAGCCCAGTTGAGACATACGTTCATGAAAGTGAAAACAGTATGCCTGGTTGTATAATTTTCTCCAGCTATAGTCAGCCATTCAGAAAGGAGCATGCAGAAAACAGATGGCTATGTTCATCTGGAGTTCGAGTTTTGCAATGAGAGTATAATGAAAGAGGAGAGAAACAATGTTGTAGAGAGCTTATGATGATAGTGATAGCCTCTTGCCTGTAAATTGCAGAGGTGAAAACATGAGGAAAGTGAAGGAAGATGAAAACTCGATGGATCCAATACCCTGTGGACCATAATGTTATAGCGAGACTACCGCTTGAATGAGGAAGAGGAAAGGACAGAGAGTGTGATTGCAGGGTGGAATGTTTGCATTTCAGATTTGGAGGGTGCAGACTCTGATGATGAAGAAGTCTGCTTTGATCAGGACAGAAGGTACTTGCAGTATTGTGAGGGACAAGATCTTCTGAGATAACGAGTTTAAGAACCTCAGGGTCTACTAAATTGGAAGGATCATCCCAATTAATGATGACATGACGTTATCAAGACAGGCTAGAGTTTGTATGACAAAGAAAACAGGGCTCAGAGCTAAAATAGAAAAAATGAGTAACAATAGCTGCAAAGAGATAGAGAAATCATCTGGAAGTGGAAATGCGAGCTGAGAAAGACAATCTCTTTACCTCCTTGATCTGAAGTACATGAAATAATAATAGCAGTAAGAATAACAATAACAACAGTGAATAACAACTGAGTACTTACTGTGAGCAAAGGTACTGTTTCAAATGCTTTACTGGGTTCACCCATTTAATCATTACAGTAACGCTTTAGTAAGAGATATTAAGAATATCCCCATTTTAATAAACTGAGGCAAAAAAAATTTTTGAGTAATTTTGCCAAAGTTACATAACTAGTAAGGGATGCAGCCAGAGTTTGAATCCTGGCTGTTGGACTTCAAAGCCTGTGCCTCTCAACCACTCCGTTAGCTGCCTCAGTCTTTAGCTAGAAATTAAGAAAAGCAACACGTCTGTAGGAGAATGTGTTCACTGGATTCCAGGTTGCTTTGGGACCATTAGGGATCAGTGGGCTAAGGCTCTGCGATAGGAAGTGTGGGTCTCAGGGATTCCTGCTGCAGGCACCAAGAAACAGAACAGGTCTCTGTAAACCCTTCTTTCTTGGCAGCCACATACCGCTGCCCCTCACTACTGCTCCTTCACCTTGAACCCGGGCAGGGCCCCTCCCAGCCCTCTGCTTTGCCAGAGAGAGGAGCAGACTGGGGTGAGCACTGCTTTCAGTGGGCTGATAGCAGGTTCTGCCACTTGGTTCTCAGACCACAGCTTATTGTTGCCACGCTGGATCCTGATTCTGCCTATTGTGCAGTCTTCAGCCAGTTCAGATGTTGGACCGTATCTTATTCTACCTTCACTCCATTCCTCCATGGGAAATCCCTACTGTTGCTTATGATTGGACAAAAGGAAAAAATATATATAGATATTATATAATATATAAATATAATATATAAATATATATTTATATTATATATAAATATAATATAAATATATTATATATAATATATAAAAATATATTTTTATATATATAAACACAAAATTGTGTTATCCTTATGTCAAAGCATTCCACCAAAAATCTCTGTAGTTCACATGGACTATTGAGCGTTCACTGTTTTCTTTCCACAACCTATTAAAGAGCATGTATTCATGAAGAGATGGATGAAGGAAAGAGCATCACAATTTGTGTGGTTTATCATATTTTGCTTTGCTTTTATCTGATTATCAGGGGTCCCAGAGAATCTTTATTGGCTCCATCAGGATACACTTTTCAAAGCTAGTTATCTTTGTGTGAGGCACAAAAAGACTCAGCATTTGGACAGTTAACCATTCCATAACTCTTGTCCGAAGGGAAATTTCCCTCTTTCTAATTCTGCTGGGCATTCAAGTTGCTGACAGCGACCCCTGGTACTAGCTGAATGTCTACCACTCCATTGGCAGTTTTTTTGTTACTGTTTTTACTTATGCACACCTCTTGGGCAAAGGCCATACTTTTCTCTGGAAGACTCCATTAAACCTTTAATTAGCATCTGAATCTCGAAGAGCCCATAACTAGCATCTCACCAGACCAAGTCATCAGAACGGAATCTTTCTCAGGCCCTTTCTCTGCTGCTTTTGCCTTCTCAGATCTTTTTTGGTGTTTTTGTTTTGTTTGGCTTTGTTTGCTCTTGAATGCCAGAGCCTGTCTCTGGTAGCAGACCAAATGTAATGACGCTTTGGAAATATTCAGTGAAAAGTTGAAAAAAAGAATGAAATAAAAGAAGGCAGAAAGAAACCAAATTGATGACTATTGTTCTAAATGCAGATGGCACTGATTAGCTTGCCGAGATTCTTCTCAGAAATAAGCTCAGCGCCATCACCTTCTTATCTGGGGATCAGCCTCCCTGCCAGGAGTGATGGCTGGAACAATGCACATGGCTCTCAAGTGGGAGCTTCTCTCAGAACCCAGCCCTTATCATGGCTCAGACTGGCAAAGGCTGTCATTCATGCTGTCACTCACCGTGGGTGCACAATGGTTCATGTCTGCCTTGCACATCATAGATAACTAGACTAACTGGGGCTGGATTTAATTCCTTGGTTAAAGAAGAGGACAAAAGATAAATCATTGATTATAGAATATCTGATTTTTCTTTAATTCACTTTTCACTGAGACTGTAACCTTGTGTTCTAGATCAGTTAAATTTGTCAGTGTCCCTAATAGAAACTGCCATTGAATAAGATTTTTTTTCAAACTAACATGTACTTAAAAGTCCATATATGTGACAATCTTTAAAAAGAAACAAAACAGCAAAGTGGTTTTGATGTGCTTTGTAATTCTTAAATAAAATGAGCAATAATGCTCTTGATAGAGTATTCTTGAAAAAATAATTGGTTAGGTTAAAATGAAAATGTTAAATATAATGGTATTTTGTGGGGAAGTCTGCTGTTTGTACAATATTCTGAAACAGTGACAGCAGAGGATTCATTTACACATCTAATGTAGTCTTGTATACTGACAAAGTGTTTGAAACAGAACCATCATAATAATTACTATGCCTATTCACCACCATTTTATGTTATGTATGTCACAAATGTGCTCTTTATAGCATATTAAAATAACCTGATAAAAGGAACAATCGTTCTTAGCTTGGTTAATTATTGAGTTTTGAAAGCTAATTAATGATTTCTGACTTGATTTGTTTTGCTGTTGAAGGAAGGTATTGAAGATGTTAAGATATGCAAATATTCAGTGTACAATAAAATGTATTTATAATGTTTGCCCAGGATATTAGTTATTTCACTGGATCACAACACTGAGAATAAAGAGACTAACATTACTTTATGAATCTTTTTTTGCTCAGTGGTGGAAAATAGCCTCAATGTTCAGAAAAACACATGGAGTTGATATGTCTAATATGTATGCTTATGAATTTTCCCAGAGCAGGAAACTATGAATGTGACCCTTGATACCCTAAACGTGCAAATTAATATTTCTCATGTTAATTTATCCAGGTAATTTTCACTTAAAAAGTGCAGTGTATTGTTTATTAAAATGTTAACTGAAATAAAAAGAGTTCCTTTCAGAAATAGCATTTTGTCCTATATAACAACTACTTTTAGGATAAGGCTCACAAAAAGGTATTCTTTCAGAAAGAATCATCACTCTTTCCAGGGTTTACAGCCTGTCTGCAAATTAAGGAGATATTCCTCTTCATTTAACAATTCTCATTCTTTGCCTATGGAAAGATGCAGTCCGCTGCCCTTGCTACTCAACAAATGTGGCTAATAATATTCCAAATTATATAAAGTATTCCCTAGAATGATGTATGTAATAAGTAAGGGCTGGCATGTGAAGAACAGAGAGGAGGAAGAAAGAGGAGTTGACAGATTGAAGCTTTGGGAAAGGAGAACAATGCACTGCCTTTGTAGTCACCATAATAGGTGACTGGCCATCTCAGACATTGGTCACCCTTGGGCCGTATACTGCCCTTATCCCAGTCCCTCAGTCCTATCAGTGGCCACCTTTGTGTAAAGAATAGTCTGGCACTCCTTCCCCAAAACAGTGCTATATACAGGAAGGTATCAGCAAAAAGGAGAAGATGAACATGATAGTCATGTGACTAATGTGTGCCGAACATCATTTTTCTTTATTTACGCTAATCTGAAACTGGGCGAATTTGAGAACCTGTAACTTTGTGTTCATTCTTTCAAGTTTCTTAACCTGAACCCAAAGTAGAAGCTGCCCAGGTCAGCACTGTGTCCCTCAGAAAGAATGGCAATGTCACTCTAATGACAAATATAGGGTGTGGCAAAAGCAGGTTTGCAGCTGTGAGTACATGAGACACAATTTATTTTTATATTATTATTTATTCATTATTGTACTATTTGCCATACAAACAACTGTAAACCTACTTTTGTCACACCTTGTAGTATGGGACCTTCAATTTTGCCTTTTGTCAGCTCGAATCAGTGACCTATGGATTTAGGGATGGTATATAGCAGTCAGAACTCCAAGGGTGGACAAGCTAGTGGAGCAATGAAGACCTGACTTTGGATTTTGATTGTGTATGGAGATGGATAATTCAGAAGAAGCTCAGAAGAGTTTCATAGCCTGCCCAGGTGTCATACAGTAATTATCATCACATCAGTTTTGAGTCTGGTCTTCTCAGTTGGAACCATGCCTTTGTTCTCATGAAGACCTATCAGATTACCTTGATCCCAGGTTCCAGTTTCCTTCGTCACCTACCGGGATGAGAATGAAGTCATTCCTTGAAATCCAATAGGGTTAAACCATCTCCTGGAACAGACCACACCAAGTCTACAAAGGATGCTGAGCTATAATTTCTTGCTAAATGTGAAGTTAGAAAATAAATCAAGGGTAATCATCTATAGCCTTGTTTTCTTAGAGAACATATCATGTCTAGATATCTGGTTATAGTATATAATTCAGTTATTCTGAAAAGATTGGTATTTGTTCTGAATTTTTGTTTTAATATTCCTCCTTAATCATAAAATATAACTTAGTAGTACAATAAATTAGTTAATTTATTCATTCAGCTAATACTTACTTTAGTGCCAACTATTCCAATTCTTATGAATTTCGAAACTAGTGAGGTCTACAAGCAATATATGAAGATTAGCCTTTTGAACTTATTTAACAGAATGTACATGTTCAAGCAAAATTCTTATGGCTTTAATTTTTCATTTTGAATAGACTTCAACAGATTCTTTATAAAGTATATGCAGTAGTAACATCATGGGTCACAATGTATCACTTTGGTTTGTTTAGTTTTAGTTACACCATTTATGTAGGCATAGCCTTGCATTGGAAAAAGGAGGAAATCCCCCCTATCCATACTTAGGTAATTGGTATGTTAATTAGGTTGGACCAGTTCCAATACCCAAGAAAAATAACATGTTATTTGCAATGGAAATTTGGCACTTTCTTTAGCACCACATCAATTCTCCTTGCTAGAGCATGAACTGTATAGTTATCATTCACTACCTATCTTAACAACTTAGAACAGCAAACTCATTATCTCACAGTTTTTTAGGACCATGAACCTGGGAGCAATTTAGCTGGGTAAATTCTCATTCAGCATCTCTCATAAAGTTGCAGTCAAGTAAAGGCCAAGGTCTCAGTCATCCGAAGGCTGGATTGGGGCTGGAGATTCAGCTTTCTACATCACTCATATGGCTCTTGTCAGCAGGCTTCAGTTTCTTGCCATATGGGCCTCTCCATAGGGCTACTTATCGCGTGAGAGTTGGCTTGTTTCAGAGTCAATGATCCGAAAGAGGGAGCGAACCACTAAGAGCTACAATGTTTTCATGAACTCATCTCAGAAGTGATATGCCATTACTTCTGCCATATTCTGTCATTAACGCAGACAACCCTGGTACTGTGTGGGATGAGACTGCAGAGGAGCACAAATACCAGGAGGTAGGAATCATTGGAGGCCATTTTGGAGCTGAGATCAAAGTCTTCTCACCCAATTCTCAGCTATTTTCTGGAGAAGTATGACCCAATTATTCCTCCCTTTAAAGCACTGATTCTCAAAAGATGATGAAAAGGCATAGAATTGGAAAAGCATGTTCAATATTATAGTGTAATTTCACTTTTTGAAGTGATAAAGCACTGTTTCTTGAATATGGGCAACAGAAAATTAAATCTAATGATTATTTCTTTGCTTGTGGAGATGCATAAAAGTACATGTATATTACTGATTCTTTAAGGAAAAATTGAGTCACAATTTTGGTGTGTGTTTGTGATTTGTATTTTCGTTGCAAGGAGTATGATATTTTTAACACTGAAACTATGTTCAAATAAAATCAGAACCCTGTGGTGAAAATAGAGACTAATTATTAGACTCATTATCAGTTTCTCCTGTTAAATCTCAGTGAGATCAGGCCACATGTTTTTATAGTTCTTTGATTAACAGGGTCTTGGGTTTTTGTTTTGTTTTTTTAGGTTTAAGACAAAAATTAGTGAAAATATTTACATCATTTTATGTAAAAATATCAAAGATTTCTGTGAGCCTTAAGGTATCTGGATCTAAAAATGAATCAAAAATTTATATTATACCAACTTAATTATTTCAGTCCTAAAAATCAACACAACAAATATTGTAAGATAGTGTGCTTCTACTCATTATCAGCACAGGCATTTTATATTTAATTTCTTCGCACTGAAGCAGCTTCCCTGAGTTAGAGTCTGTGGCAGAGATCAAGGAAGCTGATCGTATCACTCTGTTGTAGTGGAACAGCAGGCGGAGTTCAATGAGGCTTTTTATCTTAGATTAAATTTTCAACTTGACCTCATTAAATTCTTTTCCTCTGTTTGCCGTTGTTAGACTTACTATTTTTCATATTTCCTCTCGGTCCCTTTACCATTTTAAAATTATCCTTTAGAAGTAACTCTGGCATGGAGACTTCATTATTTCTTTTTCTTTCTTTTTTTTTTTTTTTTTTTTTTTTTGAGTTCATTATTTCTGATGGTGACAACATACTGAATGCTCTAATGCACTGATGTCATTGTGCCTCGCACCCTTCATTTAGAAAAATTCAGGTAGATTTTCTTTCTCTACTTGCTGATTATTTTTTAGAAAATCATTAAATTGTCAAAAGCTATTTTCATGTTTATTCATGTTTATTTTCAAATTTATTTTTAAATGGGAAAGCCTGAGGTTTCAAACCAGTGACCTCAGCATTCCAGACTGACGTTCTATCAACTGTACCACCACAGTTCGGGCAAGCTGATCTGTTTCTGAATATAATGTCTGTTTCTGTGAATCCTTATCCTAGTTAACTTTAACTATATATTTCTATATTACTGCATAACTACTTCTTAACATATTATGTGTGCATTATGGGTATAAATAGATACTTCAAGTATTTTACATAAGTATCAATATGGGTCTAATTTTGACTCAAATATAAAGCAAGTTATTCTGAGTAAAATGCAGCTTTCCAAGCACCTTTTAAACAGGCGTGAGGGCCGACGGCAATTTAATCAGAGGACCCAACCTTGTTAGACACAACCACAGGAAAGACTAAGGCAACTCATATTAAATTAAAAAAAAAGAAGAAGAAGAAGAAGAAGAAAGGGGTCGTTAAACTGGAGAATCCCAACAATCAAGTGGAGACATTTCAGGCTCTTTAGGCATCACTGCTGGAATAAATATGTTATCCACTCAGCATTTATGAAAGGCTGTTATATTTTTACCAACTTTAATCTGTTTCATTTTTGTGTTTAAAGGATGGGAGTTGCATTAAAATAAAAATTCCATTTGGGTTATTATCTCCCCAGCTGTCTGTACAGATCACAGGGCTGGCCAGAGAAGATTCCCATTATGCGTGTCAAGCAGTTACTCAGTGATTGATGCTGCATTAATGCACAGCGCAGACGCGTTCCTTTTGTTACCGAATATTAGACAAATTAGTTCTTACAAATTCATGAACCCCCTTCTCCCTCCTATCCTAGCTGGTGTGTCTTCCCCCCTCTTCTCTCTCAGTTCCCTACCTGCCCCCATGCCTTCTGCTGGGCACCTGACCTGAAGCAAGTTAATATAGCTAATAACCTTCAGTGGAAATAAACTGAGGTATTCGGAGGAGAAGTTTGACAAAGGAAGAGGCAGAAACAGATGCTGGTCCTTCTAGTCAAACAGTATTTAATGAGGTTCTAGTCATTTTCCAGGACACCTCGATGCAGTGATGACAAATGAATGTTTTCTGTCACAGTCCCAAATTAGTTTTCCCTCCCCCACTGTATGAGAGGAACCATTCATCTTCTCAATTGCTTTAAATTCACTTTTGTCAGGGTAGGGGGAGATGAGTCATAAAATTTTTTAATTTACACAGTTTCTTTGTCCATGAAGCACTACATGTGGAAGGATATACCTCTATTCCTTTTGCCCAAAATGTTTGCTTTGGAATTCTTTCTGAAATTTTTTTATAGAGGCAGTTCAGAGACTCAAGCTGGAAGCGGACTTGTGAGCGTGACCAGTGGTTTCCGGCTGGATCATGAATCATATCTATGTGTTTTGTTGTGAAAAGGTAGGCCCATGATTCCCGAAGGGTTAGACTTTTAAAATACGTTGTTACATGTGTGTTACTGAAAGAAAAGATTCTGTGCAAAGCCTCGCTGTTTTCACATTGAATCTTGAAAATGACCCATTCCCAGTGGTGCAGACAAGAAAACTGAAGCACAGAAGGTTGAGTATTATAACATGCTTGATATTGCCCAGTTAAAGTAGATCTGGAACCAGTCTCCTGAAAAAGTGTTATATATTGGCCCTGGCCGGTTGGCTCAGCGGTAGAGCATCGGCCTAGCGTGCGGGGTACCCGGGTTCGATTCCCGGCCAGGGCACATAGGAGAAGCGCCCATTTGCTTCTCCACCCCCCCTCCTTCCTCTCTGTCTCTCTCTTCCCCTCCCACAGCCAAGGCTCCGTTGGAGCAAAGATGGCCTGGGCGCTGGGGATGGCTCCTTGGCCTCTGCCCCAGGCGCTAGAGTGGCTCTGGTCACGGCAGAGCGTCGCCCCTGGTGGGCGTGCCGGGTGGATCCCGGTCGGGCGCATGCGGGAGTCTGTCTGACTGTCTCTCTCCGTTTCCAGCTTCAGAAAAATACAAAAAAAAAAAAAAAAAAAAGTGTTATATAGATGATATTTGGTTTATCAAGGAAAATGAATTAAAATTTATTTAGTTTAGCTATCCTGAGGGTTACTTTATGCAGTTCCTTTAATGTTCTAAACTTTAGTTCCTAATACAGTAAATGCTGATCTATAAATATTATGTTTATCTGATAAATATTGATATAGTCCATTTAACCAAAAGTGTAATGGGGTCCTGAATAAATCTTTTTAAATATACAAGTTAAAGTGTGCAACAGCCACTACAATCTAATTACGGAACATTTGTGTCCTCCTAAAGAAACCCACAGCAGTAGCAGTCACTCCCATTTCCTTCCAGCATCTTCCTACCTACTTTCTGTCTCTATAGATTTGCTTCTCCTGCACATTTCATGTGAATGGAATCATAAAACTCATCCCGCATGTGGTTATTTATGTGTGATTTCCTTCACTTGGCATAATACTTTCAAGATTTCTCCATTTTCTTGCATATATTAGTATTTCATTTTTTAAAATTGCTGCATAGTATTCCATTGCATGAATATATCACATTTTGTTTATTTATTTATCAGAAGATGAACATTTAGGTTCTTCCTGCTATTTAGCTATTACATATTATGGTTCAGTGAATATTTGCATACAAGTTTTTGTGTGGATATTTGATTTCATTCTTCCTGGGTGTATACCAAGCAGTGGAATTTCTGGGTCATGGGGCAACTCTGTATTTAACCTTTTAGGCAACTGCTAGGCTGTTCTCCATAGCAGTTGTTTAACTTTACATTCTGACTGGTAATGTACAAGGATTCCAATTTCTCCACATTCTTGCCAACACTTATTACTCTGTGTATTTTTTTATTATAGCCATCTTAGAGGGTGTGAAATGGTTTCTCATTGTAGTTTTGATCTAATTTTCCTAATGACTGATGATGTTGAGCATTTATTCATACGCTTATTTGCCATCTGTATGTGTTCTTTGAAGAAATGTCTATTCAGATCCTTAGCTTATTTTAAAATTAGATTATTTGTCTTTTTATTGTTGACCCTGCAGTTGCTCTATCAGTGGTGGGTACAGGGACGGGGAAAGAGCCTAAGCACAGGAGTGTTACAAGGCTGGGAAGAGAAGGGGAAACAGGATGCATGCACCTGGGGACTCGGAGAGGGTGACAAGGTGTCTTCATGATGCAGCCCAGGAGTCCAGAAATGGAGTGCCCACTCCATCGGGGGGATACTTGAGGCTGCCAAAACTGGGGGCATCCTCTTGGTTCACATCAACAGGCATGTCTGGCTGGATGTTCCTCTTGCCCATAAGTCCCACAAAGAAGTCATGTGTGTCACACTTCTGGATAAGTGACAATTTCTTAGGATCCTGGCTAGCCTTGCCCAGGTTTTGAGCAGGTCACCCACAGAGACTGAGCCACTATCAAAGAGTGTCTTAAGCAACTGGTTGATATCCAGAACCTTCTTGAATCTCAGAGGTGCCTCCCTCTGCAGGGTTCATGTGTCCCTGCAGCCCCCACCCAGCACCCCTGCTCCTGTGACCCTCAGAGACAGCCCCCTGGAGCCAGGCTGGGGGCCAGGATGGCTGCCAACAGGAGGGCACTCCACGTGGTGCCTGTGCAGAAGCTCTGGGCCTACCGCTGGATGGTCTAGTAGGATCGGGGAGCTGTCTGGGATGACTGCCCTGCTCCCCACAAAACTAGTGCTGCTGGGGCTGCTGTGTAGATAGAAACAGGGAGTGGAGGGGATCTGGGAACGGGATGTAAAAGTTCTTTACCTATTTGGGGTAAGTCTTTTATCAGATATATGCTCTGCAAACATTTTCTCTCATTCTATAGATTGTCTTTCATCCTCTTGATGGTATGGTTTGCAGCACAGATTTTAATTCTGATGTAGCACAATGATATGTTGCTACTTGTGCTTTAAGTGTCAGATTTAAAAAAATCATTGCCTAACTCAAGGTCATTCCTGAGTTTTCTTTGCTCTTACATACATATATTGTTAAATATATGCATATAATGTCACAATGTGAATACAATGAAAAAGGAAAATAATGTGTGAATATTATTCGGAAAATTGTCATGACCTCACAGACCACATGCAAGGATCTCAGGGGCTCTCTGTGCTCTGCCAACAACACTTTTAGAACCATTTCTCTTTGACACAGAGCAGCCAAGATCAGCAATACTGTCTACTCTAGAAACCGCAAGGCAAGTGGGATTAATCAGTGATGTCCCTGGTCTTTATTAAAGCAGGGGAAATTTGCCAAAATTTTACCTTGATTTTTATTTCAAGATTCAATTCAAGCATGAACATCACTTCCCACAACCACAGATAAGCTTTCTTCCCTGAATTCCCAAGGTAAGTACTTGATTCCTGTCATGCCTGCAGTCCTTGTCACATTGTACCTTACATTTTGGTTATTGGTGTTATGTCTGTTACTCTTTATTAGGCAAAATTCCTTCAGTGCAGAACGTATGTAATTCTGAGAGAGCATCTGGACTATCTATCTTGAATATAGAACACTCACTCACAAATATGCTTTGAATTGACTTATATAACTGACACAATCAAAAAGAATTAGGCCTGTAGCACAAGATTTCCTTCATGGGGTGTTTCAGATACACTTTATATATGTATATAAAAGCTGAACAAAACACAGGAGTATATCTTTGTGATCTTGAGTTAGGCAATAGTTTCTTAAATATAAAGCTTAAAGCATAGGCAGAAAAACAGATATAAGTTTCTGAAATATAGTAATGGTAGCTTAGGTCTTTATACATACCTTTTGAATGTATGCCCTCAATCATGTTAGATGTGTTGCAATTTTATCTACTTTTTAAATATTATCATAACTACATTACGAATGTTATTATATCTACTTTATTTATAAATGTGGGAACTGAGGAATTGAAACCAACCCCAGACTGGGTGGGTCTGAATTTGTCAGAGCCAGAAGCAGGTTTTCTGTCAGAGCAGAGACAGCGGTGCCACCCTCTGCCCCTCACAGGCACCGTACCTTGGAGGGGGCGTATGTATCATACCACACTCCGAGTGGGGGGTGTCAAGACTTTATACTGTGTCCAGGCAGGATTCAATATATAACAAAAGTCCGATCTGAAGGAGGTGAAATAGGTGCATTTCCTCCAGAGTTTTGGGTCATGGACATGATTCTGGTTGTCAGAAGCACATTAAGTTTTTAACAAAAAAATCAATCAGTTGACTTGGGCCCTAGAGGAACATCTAAAATGGAGATACAGATATGAGTCATTACCTTACAGGTGGTAGTTACTCGAAGACATGACATATCAGAAATTCTGGAAGAAGAAGTGTTACCAATTTTATTATAACAGAACAGCTGAGAAGCCTTGTAGGTAAAACAGCTTTTCTGTAAAGAAGCTGCACCTGAGTGTGTTGGGGGAGGGACAGGATATATAAATGAATGGAAAAGTAAGAGGAGAATAAGGCAGAAGTCATTAGTTTGGAGAATATTCATTATTTTATTTTATTTTTTCCAGCTTTGTTGCAATATAACTGACATAAAGCATTGTATAAACTTAAAGCATACACCATAATTTGAAATGTTCAGAAAATTAACTAAGTCTGGGCATCTAATTTACAACACAGAGAGCATCCAATGCTAAACAGGTGGTCTGAAGCAGAGAGAGTCCTTTAAAATTTTTTCAAAGGAATAGAGGTGAAGGAGGAAAGCTGGGAGCTGAATGATGTGGCAGTTTACATTTAAAAAAAGTGGCGGTGGCCATTGTACCTAATTACACTTAGTGGTTCCACTAAGTTCTGAGGAGGGTGCACTGGAGGGAGCACATGACAGCTGCCTGGTGAACTCTGTATTACCAGAGTAAATGGAAGAGTGGTGTTAGCTTGTATAGGTTTGAGGATACAAAGACAATGACCACAGGCTCACTTCTAAATAGCATCTCTGTGAAGGGAAAGAGAATGAGGGTGAGTGTCATCCTGCAAAAGGACAGACTGTCAAGAAAGTGCTTTTGTTGATTTAGACAGGACAGACGTAAGCATGTCAGAAGCTAATAGTAAGAGCCAGTGGCAAGGGAGTGGTGGGTGATTTATTTGGGTGACTGGCAGCTCCTATTCTACTCGGGATAAGAGACCTTGAGTTCTTTTATTTATCATGGCACTTCTGACCCTGATAAACTTATTGTTGTCAATTCTTCTACTTTATGTCTTACAGAAATTGTGTTACATGGTTTAAAGTAAAACAACAAAAAAAAACATATATGAGAACAAAATATTCTAGAAGCTTATTATGATAATTCTTTGATTAACAGGAAATCAGCTGACTTATTAACTCAAAGTTTTCCTACACTTTTCCTTCTATATGAATAAGAAACTATGTAGAGGTGGGCGATTGAGAATTTAATTTAAAACCTACTTCAGGGGAAGAATAGGCAATCAGTAAAGCATTTATTATGTGCTTTCCCTCCCAAAGATACAATGATATGTACTAGAAATCCTATTAAAAAATTATAGTACAGTACATGGTCTTTATTGTAATGAAGGTTGGAAGCTTTAGGTATAAAACTACACACATAAAGATAGCTAACAGTGTGACAATATAAGTGATAAACACCAAAATGAATGATACATATTAAATGCAATAGGGATTTAGAAAAGATGGTTAACACTGAGTGAGAGTGTTCAGCGATAACTTCTTGGACAGAATTGGCTCACACAGATCCTTAGGTTGGATAGATGTGGTGTTAAAGAAAAAGGTGTTTAAACTGGAATGGAAGTAGTACTTTCTCATCAATTAGGGACTATTATTTGGTGATATACTAGGTGCTTTAAATATGAATAAGCATAATTATTTTAATGATTAGTGAAGGTGGGCAGAAATATGATTTATTTCAGGTGAATGAATATACCACCGATTAATGGGATGGGTTAATGGTTTGGTTAGGATATTAGTTAGCCCATGTTCTTTCTGGTATCGGAATCACAGCCCATGATTAGAGAATTCTCCCCATATAAGCATTGATGAAAGGCAGACCTTACTTTTTGCTCTAGAACTTAGAAAGTCCAGAGACTTGTTTTCCCAGGTCCCTTACAACCAGAGATAGGGCAGGTTTTCAGCTCCCTTACAAAAGACAGGTTTGGCCAAGTAGAAGACTTGTTTGGGACTTGAAGTCAAGAACTAGTTGCCTTTGTAATGAGGCATCCATTCTGGCCACATTCATTCATTATGGTAGCAATGGCAGTGCACCTAGTGTTGACCTCTAGCAGTGTTGGTGGCAGGAAGTGGCAACTAAGGTGTCCCGTAGTCAGTGGTAAAGAAAGTAGTGTCTTCACTAGAATAATTCAGTGGCATGATCTGGAGGTAGCTGCCTAGCCTCTCTTCTTTCAGGTCCATTTTCGGATCCAGGTTCTGTTACTTCTCCAACAATTTTGTGAGCAACCCAATAATTCTTCCACAATTTCCTTTTCTGTATTAGCAGGTTAGGGTTGTTTTGTTGCTCAAAATTAAAAATCATGGATTACAAGGGCTTTTAATATCAGCCTAAGGAGTTTGAACTTTATAAGAAATATCCCAATATTAAAGAGTTTTGAGCAGTAGGATGGCATTACTTAAGTGATGCTTATCAACCCAATATTTTTAAAGTGACGATTATTTTCAATGTTATATAGAGTTAATAATTGAGAGAGAGAGAGAGAGACTATAGCTAGAAAGGTAAGATAGGAGAGATGGGTCATACTAGCAAGGGAGTTGGTTTGCAGGGTAAAAAGTTAAACAGGTTGAGTACATGCAACAAATATATATATATACTTAGGCAATAACAATAGCAATATAAGACTGGGCATAGATTAGAGAAGAGAGAGTCAAAACTTTAATAATAAGTTGTCTGTGTAGAAGGGTTGCTATTTTAAGCAAAAGAATTATTACTTTGTTGAAGAATTATAGTGCATTGGCCTCCTATATAATCTGCCCCAATCTACCTGTGGGCTGACACATGGATCACATACAGGGACAGCAGTTCATTTTGACAGTGATTCTGTTTTCTGCCTCGTTTCACTTGCAGTATTGATTTGGGGGGAGTAAGCAAGCCTTGTTTCACTTGCTGAAAGCATCTGGGGGAAGGAGGTACATGTCCCTTGAGAAAGATCCTGAGATTATTAAATAATGCATTTTACCTGGGAGTCTCCTTTTTAGAAAGTCAAAAAAAGAAAGACAGAAACAAATACAGGCTACACTTGTCAGTGGACTGACAGCATGAAAAGGAATTTGTGAAAGGACAACAATCCTCTAAGAAGTACCAGGATTGCCAGAACTCTTGATGGCTGAATTCTAGCTCCCTGTTTTAATATCCAGAGCCCTACTCAGAGTGGGGTAGGACATATTAAATAGCATGAAATAACAGGCTTAGATGAAGTCATTTCTTTATTTTGTCTAAAATCATTGCACTACTGAATAAGAGTGTTAACCCCTTTTAATTATTTGGATAATATTTGCTCATAAAGGCCACTCTTCCATAACGCTCTTGTAAGAAAGTTTAGAAATACTAATTTCTTGATCTTTCAGAAGAAAAGGTGAGTGATACCATACCAAGAAACGGAGTTCAAGATGGATTCCCTTGTTAGTGTAATGGAGTATATTGAGAACAAGATAAATCCCATGTTGGTAGAGGCAAAGCACTGAGACTTATGGGAAAAGCACCATACCATTTAGTCAGGAATCTTGTTTTGCCACTATTGGCTCTGAAGATTTTCTTGCCCTCTCTCCTCCTCAGTTTTCTTATCTCATAAGAGAAGTGGTCACTGAGGGTCCTTGGCAAAAGGGTTGAGAAACTGAAGCTGTGGTTCAGGAAAATAAACTTGGCTGCTAGAGGGAGTGAACAGATGATGCTGCGAGATGAAATTGCAGCCTTTAGAGCAGAAGTTCAGAACAGTTGCTACTTTCCTTAAAGGTCATTGCTCATGTTCCAACAGGAGTGGGGCGCCGATGGCACATTGAGAACCTGTTGTCTTAGTGTAGGGTGCGCCCTACCCTTGTCTAGCAGTTATCTGTTTACCTTTTAATATAATTAGGCAGATCAGATTGGTATTTAGTCTTGTTCTGACAACAGCAAATTAGGCTTAACTCTTTAATTATAATGAGGAGGAAATCACCTCTCTGATATCCTTCAATTAGCTCAAGCAGCTGTTAAGTTATAATTAAAATTTCACATGGATCATTTGAGTTCTTGGAATGTTTCCATTTAATAACAAAACATTTGCATATATGCATCCAGTTTTCAACAACCTTTTCAAATCTGTCAATGGTAAACCAAGAACATTGATACTGTAGTAAACACAATCTTTGTAGTCTTATAAGCAGACAGCTGGGTCCCACAAGATGAAAATTGAAAATGGAAGAAGGTGATCAAAAAGCGTTAGTACCTCCAAGTTTTCTGGCTCTTGTTCAGAGACTTAAACTTTTGCTTTATTCATAGTTATCCAACCCAGGGGTGGGGGACGAGAAGGAACTATTCAGGAGATAGTGGTGATTTGATGCTTAACAAATGAGTGTCTGCATTGTGTGCATCTATTGTGCAATAAAACAACCACCCACTGTTTCTTTATATTTAGATTCTTGCCTCCATAGACTTTCGAAAACAAACGTGAGAGGAAAAACTGCATGTGAACATTGAACTATCCTCTTTCCTTTTGTTTTTATTTTACTCTGAGAATTTAATTGAATAAAATAAGTACTTTCTTTGAGTTGCTGTGGCCAGTATCTGTGCAATAGAGCTGCAGATCCAAGTATGTAACACCAAGTTGGAAGACTAGATATACATTAAACACACTATTTACGTATTAGAGTCTTTGAAACACTAAATGTTGGCTAAATTAAATGGAGTCCAATTGTAGCATTATAGGAATAGTTTCGCAGTTAGGTTGAGAATTTTCAAATTATAACAATTGCATGGCAGAAAACTGATTAAAGCCAAAGGTCTTAAAATTTTCTCTCTCCTTTTTCTTAGATATAATTGGCATTCTTTAACATTGGTAAGACAAAGTGATAAAAAATGGTTAAGATTCATTAGCAACCATGTGGGGAGGTGAGTTTCTAGAATATATACATAGGGCCCTAAGCTATTTTTAACAAGCCAGAATTCTCTTCGTGCTCTCTCATTGAAACGCTGTATCGACACGCAGAATTCTGTATTGGCTAAGAACCTAATGATGCCTTCCCAACTATCTATCTGTAACATATATTATTGAATTTCAACCACCAAGATAATTGTATCCTTGGGAATTGAAGAACACATGTAGAGAAGGAAGAGAAGTGAAAGAACAATGTCTGACATCATAATTATACCACTGTGCACACATTTTGGGGTTACCAGCTGTTATCAGCACACTTTCCATCTGCCTTTACTCATTTTCTTATGACCTTTTAGAACTGATTTCATCTGGTAGACAGTTGGCTCTGACACCTTCACTGAGACAATTTTATCTTTGAACAAGTAAAGAGAAGAATGAGTAACAAGTGGCATTCTATTCAGGAAAATGTTCCAAACTGATAGCTTATTTTTTTTTTGTTAGAAAAATCTCATTATTGAGTGATTTTAAGACTCATTTCAAGTACTTACTTAGGATTACGACTCTGCAAATCCACAGACCTTAGGGGAGTAGGGTTAGATCTAAAGTCTCAAGCACTTTTCAGTTCAGAATTCTTTGGAAAACAATTTTTAAAGGATTTTTTATATTTTATGCAGATGAAAAGCAGAACTTTAAAGAGGTAATTTACATTGTTCTGGCTCCCAAATCTAAAAAGATTTACATTAACTTTTCTGTCCCCATATATTATTATTCTCTCTCTCTCACACACACACACATAATGCACACACACTGTACACAGAGACTACTCTAGAATAATATCAAGATGTATAGAGCACTTACTGTGTGCTCTAGTTTACTTACTGTGCATAAACTATCTTATTCATGCCAGCTCCCCAACATGCTGGTTGATATTACCGTACACATCATATGTAAGAGAAACCTAAAGCCATAAGGAGGTTGAATAAATGGGGCTTGTAGGTAGCAGAGCCAGAACTTAACTGTACATATCAATTATTCTAAAGCCCATTCTCTTAACTTAACCAGTATGGTGTTATATTAATTTATTTATTAATTTGATCACTGAGTGTATACTCAGCCTCAGACTTTTCTAGAAGCTAGGAATACAAGGTGAGCAAAATGGACATGATCTCTGTCCTCCTGATATTCACAAAGCATAAACAGTTTTCACCTTATTAACTGATTGCACGTCAAAGAATAATTTAGCCCTAAGCATATGCTGAGTAGTGTGGTGTTTAATGATGTTGCCGAGGCCTGGAACCGTTCTGGGAACGTTATGAATTGTGGAAGGCAGTGTGCCAAGGCCAGTCTCTGGGGCCGTGCTAGCCCAGGTTGCCATTTGGGTAGCCGCAACAGCTACGCAGCCACAGAACGTTCCGGGACCCCACCATTGGACACCGGGTCTGCTTTGGGAGTAGCTCTTCCGTCTGTTTTTTTAAAAATCTGCACCCCACCTAGCTACCCTCTCAAGGAGGAACGCCCTCTCCATTTCTTTGGAAGTAAGGATTGGGCTGCATAAAACCCAAGAGGAAAGTTTTGATGTCTTTCCTCCCACCGTGAAATAGTGAGATATCCTTCCTCTGACTCATGCTGTAGAGCAGTACAGGGGAGGCAGGATGCGAGACACAGGGGACAATTAGCCGAGCTGAAAAAGTTTTATTCTGGACAACATAAATTTTCTGACTTGTGGTAATGCTGGAGAGGGGCTTATACCCTTAGTAGGATTTGATCTGAAAAACGTGAAAAATATGGGAAATAGCACAAAATAGGCCAAAAGCACAGCCTCAAAATCATAGCCATTTGTATACCAACAGCCTCTCCCATCTAATTATCAAACTTGAGTAGAAGAATTACATTCAGGTTTGCCAGAATTCACAATTCCTTGGCATAGGAAGAGAACATTATGATGAAACTCAGTGTTCCAGTGTTTAACAAATGATTTTCCCAATTATTCTTTTTATTAATAACAGCATTGTTGTTATTCTGCCTTGTATTGAGATAATGTGCCAGACAATATCCTGGGCAATTTATATCCACTTAATCCTCACATCTACTCTCACATCTACTCCATTTGCACAGATGAGGAAACTGAAGCTGAGAAAAGTTGGTGACTTGCTCAGTGTCACCCAGCTAATAAGTGGCAGAGACAAGGCAGATTTTGAAGTTCCTTACTTTTAACTACTCTGAGTCACAAGGGGGCTGTCCTGTAGATCACTCATATGTGGAACCTCCTTGGTTTTAAGGACCTTCAATCTGTATTATGTTTTTCTTTGACTCCAAGGCGCACATCCACAGGCTAACCTATTCTGTACAGATATATTCATCTTCCAGCTGCTTGAGGGATTTTCATGCTAATTTAAAGATGTCAAAACCAGGTTATAATGTCTTTCAGGAATAGCCACTCAGTAGAGAATTGTTTCTTTCCTCTGTGTTTCATTACTTAGTATTTCTGAAATAACGAAGCCTTTAATTATTTAACTTATTTAAATTATTTAATAATTAAGGCTATGGAATTGACTTGTCTAAGAAAGTTTAGATTAATGAGCTAACTTGTGGTAACTTAATGAGACTACTTAAGACTTCTAGTCCTATAATTGTTAGTATTTATATTTTATTGCTGACTGGGTGACTTATCACAAGTCCTTTAATATTTCCAAGCTTTATATTTCTCATACAGAATAATGTTCCTACTACTTTCTTCAAGGTGTTTTCAATCACCAAATTTCTTAAAAAAATTTTTTTTTCAGTTTTATGAAGGAAGGCCTGGTTCATTACATTATGGTTGAGAAGAGTTTTTCAGAAGTCGATTGAATAACTACTTTTGGTTAGAAATTGGACATTTCTATATTCAAATTACTATATTAATATATTTAATGATTTGCTCACCTCCAAGTACATTTTTAGTTTACTCTTCTAAAAGACATTCTCATACATGCAGATCGGGGTTAGTAAAACAAACCTTTTTCAGGCTAGAACTATTGCAAGTTAATACTAACACTTTGCACAATAGGTTTCTTCTAGTTTGTGTAACAGTTTTCCTTAATCATTTCTAAGAAGCAGCAGTGGGCTTTGCTATTCAGAGGAACTCTTGCTGAAGATTTCTATGGAGGGTAATCCACACATGCCTACATACTGGTACTTCTACTACTGCTGCTTTTTGGCATTTATTCTAAGCATCACTTGAGATGACAATTGTAATACTATATTTGGTTAATACTTATTGTTATGTGAGTATTTTTCCTACTGAGACGATTAACTTTATGGACATAGAAACTATGTTTTGTACTTTTTTTATTTTCTCCCACAATACGTAGTATAGAACTAAACATATCATAACAGTATAATAAATACAGGATTGGATAAATTTATGTTTGAAACATTGTTGATTTATTTTGCTTAAAGCAAGAAAGTATCTATAAATAATACAGTTATTGCCATGGTACTATGTATTCAATCATACATTTAAAATACATCTTTTAGAAAATAAAGAAAAATATAAATAAAATAAAATAGTTGTTAAGGCAACATTTAGATATAGGTCTCCATTCTCATGTGCCTTAGCTAGCACCTGGGGAACCTTATAGAAGACCCTCCTGCAGAAGTCCGGCCCCCACTCTCACAGATGCAGGTTCAGCATACTGGGGGTAAGTCACAGGCAGCATTACCTTTTAAAGCACCATAAGTGATACTGAAGTGCAGCCAAAGTTGAAAACCCCTAACTTAGGATGATCACAAACAATTCTACAGCAGTGGCCTTAAGACATTGCATAGGGTTATATGGCTTATTTGGCTTAAAAATGTTAATGAATAATTGACTTGCTTTTTTACATATTTTTTATAAAGTAGACTAAAAGCTTAATTGTGATACTGGTAAACTACTTGAAAGAGGCTTGATTAAAAATACCCTTGCATATTATAGACCATAAAAGATAGAGCAGCAAAAGTTGGCATCTGAAATGTCTAATGTCAGTTGTCGATTGTTTGCCTTATGTTGCACAAGGTATTCTACCACACTCAAAGGTTAGGAAATTTAAAAAAAGAAAAAACCTTAGATAGTCTTCCAAATAATAATTATTTGTATACATGAATATATGTTGATATAGATATATATAATTTATATCTCTATATATAATATATACAAACATACTTATTCATACATTAAGGACTTTCAAGTATCTGAAACGGTTTTCTTTGATTCTCATATGTAGGATGTCTTATATGGAGCGGATAGTTTTCTCTTCCAGTTGTATGAGGAATTTGCATGCATCCAATGTGTGATTTGCATGCTCATGTGCAGTTTATCATTTTGTCTTTTAAGACTAGTCACTCAGTAGAGGAAAAAGTATATAACAAGAGTATATAAATAATCAACTAACTGTGGAATTAACTTTCAGTAACTTTTTTCTGAGATTTAAATGTATTCCATTTAATGTTAATGGAAAGTCATTGGAAATGCTCATGAAATAAGTATGCAAGGTTTCCGTCTCCAATAGCATGGCAAAACAGCAAAATGCCTGCGCAGCCTCCACTTTTCATTTTTACTGAAAACATGCAGAAGAGGAGGCTTGTCTGTGAATTTGTATTGAGCTTGCCTGTGATGAGTTATGGATGTTTTAGCAATAAAATTTGGCTTTCTGGAACAAATGGATGTTCAAACCTGATTTTATTAGTGTGGTTGAACATTGTGGAACTAAAACAAGGAAATTCCTGCATATTGCCACAATTTGAGGCCATACGGATCATAAACTTTTCTATTTATACTTCACTGGTAGACATAAATGGCATTATCTCATCAGGAATAAAGGGGAAGCAAGGAATACACAACGTGAAGTTTAGAAACTGTACATCTTGTTACTGAATGTCAGATGAAGGTGAAGCTTTTAAATCGGAGGACCCTTGATTTAGCGCCTTTAATGTGCGGAGGGAAGGATGCTCAGGGTGCATCATTAGTGCGACAGGGTGAAAGGGGCAGCACGCTGTCTCTGCTACTCCAGGAGGAGGATGGATCTGGCACAGCTCTGATGTCAGAACCCCCATCACCTTTCCCACAGATGATGTAGATTTTAATTGTACTCGGGGCTGCCTCGCGTTGCACCCACTCCTACGTGACACTGAGACAGATGAAGCCATTTGTTGGCATTATCAGAGCCAGCTGTGTGCTTGGCTGTGGCTACAGTAGGCATTTTATCTCATGCATAATCCTCTCATTGAGAGGGGATCACAAGCATCTGAACCATATGGCTAATAATTTTATTATGATCAAAAAAGGACTCTTGAAGCTAGTTAAACAGAAGAGTCCTTGAAATGCAATCCGAAGTTTTATTTTCATGTTGTACCATCATCCTAACTTCATTGTTAGTAGCGACATAATCAAATAGAACCAAAGCTGCCCGCCTCTGCAAAGTGAGAATACATTTCAAATTATTTTGTCTGCGTTTCTTTTCTTTTTTTTTTTTTTTTACTTTAGCTTCTCACTTTTGGAGAATTTACCTGGATTCATATTAGAGAAAAGAATCAGAATTTCTAAGACTGAAACTAGCTTCTGATTTAAAATGATAATAACAACAATAATAATAATAACCTGTCCAAATGCAAGAACCCCAGACCAGATGAGACAAGCTTGAATTTATGTCCTCAATGTTCTTCTCTTAAAAGCCACATAAGACAGAGGCTATTTTTTTTTCTTTACAGGAAGTAAAGTCTTAAAAGAAAGAAAGAAAATCTATTCTTTCACAGGGTAGCCTAATGATCCCGTAAATTTAGCATATATCTTCAAAGAGAAGAAGCAAACTTGTCTTTTCCACATGGTGGGATTTCCTGCACATTGTCAAGGAGATGCATGGGTCTCCATAGCAAAGGCATGTAATCCCCTGCCCTTCTGTCCAGGGAAGTGATGGGAAGCAGCTGTTATAGGTCAGGACGGGTTCTAGTTAGGAGGAATTGTGTAAGGCTGTAGCAAGCAGCTTAGTTGCTGCATCAAACCAGAAATGCTTCTAGCCCACATCCCTATGTTAATTGTGACTTTTAGCAATCACAAAGGATGTTTCAAAAACTCCAGTTCAAATGTTACAAGGCCATAAAACAGCAACTTGCCTAATCTTACCTTGTGTCTGATGTGTATGTTCTGTTCTTTTATTATGATTTTTCTTTCCAGAGGAACGTATATAAGGTTTGGGCCTTAGGGCACCTGTTAGTGATGTAAAGGCATTATCAGCAACTTCCATACCACGGCCAGAGAACATAAAGCATCACAGGGTCCAAATGGCAACAGCTGCCTTATCTGGAGACTAGTCTTTTATTTGGTATTTTATTGACAAATAATAAAGCTAGTAATTGGACTGGGAGATGAATATAGCCACCTAATTTACAGGAACCTTAATTTTCTACTACTAAATGCCTGAAGCAGCTTTTTGTTCTTATCACCCCCTCATGACTAAATCTGGCTGAACCATTCAAATAGTTTAAATGTGTATTTTTCTCTTCATTATTTAAGAGTTGGCTTGGAAAAAATATACTACCTATGAAATATGACAGCGATTCCTTTAAAAAAAAAAAAGAGCACATGTGATGCTGATCATAAAGCCTGGATATGTGTGTTCAGGAAGCTTTCCGAAGTCCCAGCCCCCAGCTAAGGGGCGTGGGGCAGGGCTGTGTGCACTGGTACCAAGGGCCAGTGGAAAAGCAAGACTACCTTCCAGGAACTGCACTATGCAAGCCTCTTAGATCAACTAAGTGCTAAAGACGTCCATCTCTCATCCTTCCAACTTTTTCATCAGCTAAGCAATTAAAGAAAAAAGAGAGAAAAGAAAATGATTACACTAGGCCCTTAGTCTACTTACCTATTATTGAAATAGATGTTGTTATTAGCTTGATGTTGCATTTCTTATGGTCTTTGCAGTCCCATTTCAGTCCCAAGGAGGAGCGTGGAGATTTGTTGCTCTCTGAAAAAGAAAAGGCACTTGGACCTTTAGTTTCAGCCAGGTGAGCTTTGCCAGGTGGAACAGCCAGTGCGTTCGTTGCCCAGCGAAATGAAATGCGTGATTTCATCTGAGCTAATCCTGATGCTTTTGAAATGTTCTGGTGGCTTCCCATCAGAAACAATTTATACACTGTTGAATAATGATTATCCACTCTGTGATTGCCAAAAGTTTTTTGCTAAAGTGGCAGAACCTGTCTTCAATGCCACACTAAACTTCACTGGCGACAAAGGTTGTACATAAATAATGGATGAAGGAGGGTGACGGAGCCTGAGCACTTGGGGCTTGACAGATTCCCTTGTGATGTGTGACAATTAGATATGCGTCAGTGAAACTGCATTTAGTCAACTAGTAAGAGTGCATAACTCTTTGGCGGTAGATTTATTAGGAGCAGACTCATCTCTTAAAATTTAGGATTGGGTTTTGAGCTTCTCTAACAGCTTTCTAAATCACCTGCCCTTTATTTTTTTAAAGTATGGACCTAGAAAAAAGAACTTTGCTAAATAGTTTAAATTTGTGGTTGAGTATTTTATTTAAGTTAAGGCAGTTGCTGGACATCAGGTCACCTTGTCACCAGCTCCGAATGGGCTTTTGGGAAGAGAGAACATAGGATGTAGTATAGGAATCACAGGGGTGATCAATAGCCAATAATAGACATCCTAATGAAGAGTGGTTTATTTCCATTAGAAATCTTTCACACTTGCATCCCAAGTAGGCACTGGCTTATTCTTTTTGCACAAGAGATGCCAATGGGGAGAAATATATAAATCCTGAATGTTAGGAAGCATTTTTAAACAGGACTCTGCTTCTAAATAACACAAATGAAGTTTTTCTAGCTCCCTAGAATGAATTGCGTAAATAAGCGATGACCCCCATGCCCAGGACCTAAAATTGGGAGGACAGTGAAACCTCATCAAAATTTTATAGTGTATTTACTTCTTGTCTCCGTTTCACAAAACTTTTGCTTGAATCCTAAGATTTGTGTTTCTCCTAGTGATGTAAGAAATGATATAGGATATTGGGAATTAATAAGAAGAAAAAAATTGCTATTTCTAAATATGAATGAAGCCCATACTGATTTACTCTATGGACTCAGAGTTTCTAGCTGTTTTTCTACCCTATCCTAGATTGTGTAAAATCAGGTCATTGAGTACTTACTGTTCACACAAGCACATACATCATTTCTTCTATTATAATAGATTTTAATTGCAAGTTCAACTTGAATAGGTATTTCTAAAATAATCTACGTGACCATAGGACTCCCAAGCTCTCTGACCAGCGTGCACCTCACCTTAGAGGAATTCAATTATTAATTTGGTGGGACCCTCTTGAATAAACCATCATTATAAAATAAATTATTTTGATGCCCTCTGAATGCTTTTTTGTTTGTTTTGTTTTTGTTTTTGCTGTGGTAAAAGCAAGTGCACTGTGTGACTGGCATCAAGTAGCTACAAAGATAGAAGGAGCCCAGAATTCTGGGGATTATCAAAATTTTCCCTTCTCGCTTTTGAGCCCAAATTAGTCTCTCCAGGGGTCTGAATAAACAAACATGCTTGTCACTGTGGGACAACTTTTACAATCTTCAGATGAGGACTTGGCCCAGTTTGGGGTCAAATTATACTAGTAGCAAAGCTGATCAGAGCAAACAAGGTTTTCGAGGATTCACTGACTCTTGTAAAAGCTGATTATAATTGATGAACGACCAGCTTGCTAGACCCTGACAGGCTGGTTGCCTGGCCTTTGCTCTCTGCCAGTTCAAGCCTTACAAGTGTGAAATAGCCAATTACTGCAATACCTATTGAAAGTAATAGGCCAATGAGCAAATTGCTACTGTGGGACACCGTGGCAGTGTAGATGGAAGGAGGCCAAGATAAAGTTCTGCTCTGAGCAGCTGCTCCCACCACAGATTGCTAATACTGTTGGATGACCAAGAGATGAGAGCAAGGTATTTTCCCATTCAAACCGCAAGTATCCTGCCTTGTATTGACTTAAAGTTTATGATGCATGATACCATCTTGTTACCCAGGTTCTAATTTTCAGAAATAAATCCTCCCTTTAAAAGGTAGTTAAATAGGTAATAAGGATAGTCACGGCCATAGATTTTGTGCAAAAGCATTAAATACAATTTTTTCAGGGAATGAAAAGTCATATAGTGTGCAGAGTGTTAATACTTGCCAGCCATTTGCTATTGACAGAACAATTTATCTTGATAAAGGACAGTGAAAAATTCCAATCTATTCACTGACATCACATTATCAGCTATAATATATGACTGCATCTAAATATAAGGTTGAGATCTGAAACAGTTGAGAAGTTCCTGGTAATTTTCATGTAAATATATTGTGTACTGGATACTGAACAAATGACACATTTACCATGTAATTTGATAACCTATTTTTATGTGAAATTTTAAGTTTTGCCATGTTTAATGGAATATACTATAGTGGTTCTCTTTTGGAGGTAACCTGTTTCCTTAGCAAGACTTTAGCAATAAAATGGGTATTATGAGTTTGACAGAGAAGAAAGGATAAACCAAGAAGGTAAATTGTAAAAGTCTGCACAAGACAGCAATTCCTCTCAGCATCTACTACCATAAAATCACCTTAAAATTTAAATTAGATTGCAATTATTATAATTTATATATCTTTTTGTGATATTAGGAAATTGTGAATTGCTTTGGAAATAAATGTTCTTTTCAAATTGCTCTAGCCCAAGTTTATCTGAAATGTGCCCGAATGAGTTAGGATGCAGTAAGTTCAGGATGGGGTGATGTGGAGCATGAATGGTGTTAGGAAAGCTGACTGAGACCTGTGAGGAGCTGTTAGAGTTCCATGTTTCCCTAGGTTAGCGGGCATGCAAGTTCCGCTCAGAGACTACAGAAGGCAGAGGTGCAGACATGCGCAAATCACCTCTGTGTTCCTACGACAACACCTTTGCCCCTATATCCTGAGCACATGTGCTTAAAAGAGTCTCAAGTAAGGAAGAATCAAGTCCATCATTGCTTAAAATCTGAATCTTAAATTTATTGGCAAAAATGTTATATTTGCTAGCAAACTTGGGTTAATGCCTGTAGTGTCTTGCTGGTGCATTTTTTCTTCTGTTTGTTTTTCATGAACACTTTCACAAAAGAAATAAGAATTGCTGCTATTGACATAAACTGGCTTGAGAGTAATGTGTGTGTTCCATTTTGGGTGATAACTATGGGAAAATAGAAATAGTTTACTATTTAAAAAATATGTCCTGCCTATTTTCAAGAGGATTTGAGGTACCTACAAACTAAATTCAATCATTATATGAAATATTTTATTTAGTTATTAAAAACAACTAAAAACCAGGAAAGAAATTCCTGAGCACATCCAGGAGGCAGAAGAAATGACTACTACCAAGCCCTTGAGAGAAGTGTTTTACCATAATTGGCACCGAGTTTGACAACCTGGTTCTGAGTTTGCTAGCACAGCAGAAAAAACCTGTATGTACGATAGCATAGGGAAAATGTAAGGTGTCTTCTATTTCTGGTATTATCTTAGAATATTCTAATATTCACTGTAAGCACTTAACTTACCATCTGAACTAATAAGCAAGATACTCGTTTTCCTCCTTCTCTTGCTCCTCTTAAAAAAAAATTCAAGAAGCCCAGTCCTGCTTTCCACAGCAAGGTTGAAGAAAGAACTGAAGAATCAGATCCATCCTCATCGTTTGACTGCCTTTACTTCTATCTGCCACAAAGTGTCACTGTTGAAAACAGGACCTGCACAGTTTTTTTGTTGTCTCCCTGTCCATAGCTATGATTATGTTCTTGTCCAGTGGGTCCCTGTGAAGAACAAAATGGCTTCCCCAGAGATGACAGTCCCACGTGATCCACATTTTAATCATTTTCCCCAAGCACACCAACAGTGCTGGGTACTAGGTACAAAGAAACTTCAGGTGCATGCTGTATGGAAGAGCTAGAATATGGGACCCTCCTCACTGAGTTGTGTGAGGATGAGTATTTGGGAAGGGTTAATGAATTATATACCCACACATTTAGAACAGGGACTCTTAGCTGTTACTCTTTTCTTCAAATAATGCAAGACGACCTTGAAGTTGAGAGCACAAGACTCAACCCAGCCTTCTTTTCTCTTTCCTTACTTACAAATTTTCCCTTGGAGGCCTTTGGCATCTTCCTTGTCTGCCGATTTTAGTTGGTATTATTCAATCCATTCAAAAAAACTGTGATAACATTAGTCCTTACAAAGAAGTTGTTTTCTTTATTGCCTGTCCGAGTGCTTCTGTACTTTTCCATCTTCTCCCCAGTAACTAGCCGTACAGGTGAGGGCAAGGGGCTAGTCTTGTAAAGAATATAGGGCTCCCACTGCACCTTTTTCTGGGTGTCTTACTGGGACATGGAAGCCTGCTAGTTTTACATTTATGTAACTGCAAGAGGTTACTCAAGATTTAATTGCAGAACTAATCTCTAAAGTAACTTACCATTTTTACTTTAACAAATACCAGCCAACTACTTTGAAGGGATAACTTATCTTGCTATAAAGTCCTGCCAAAATTGTATTCCTTTCTTTATGAGAAAATTTTCTGCAAAGATAATTATTTTCTTATAGTTAAACTTAATTATTAATTTGTCATATAAAAATGGTATTGAGTAACCTAGTAACTGTATTTTTATTATGGACTATGAAATAAATGTTGTAGCAGAGAGAAATTACATTTCTAGATACTATAAACAGTACCTCATTGTATCTTCATAACCCTCAAGGGAAGTAGTATTATCCTGGTATTTCAGGTTAAGAATTCATATTAAAGAGTTTATGGTTCATGTCCAGAAATTACATGGCTGAAATAGCTTGTACATATGGAAAGCAGAACTCAAGCACAGTTCACTATATAATTCTAATAAATGGAATTCATAGACATTGACTTTGCTGAGATCTCTTAATAATCAATAAATTTGTAAATTTTCCAGGATTTTTTAATTTATATAAATAGATTGGTTGCAAATAACAAGCTTTTTGTTCCTCCCTTTCAATTCTTTTACTTCATATATTTTTATTGCACTGGCTAGGACTCCTAGTGCAATATTAAATATATTAAATTACAAAAGTTCTGACAAATATTCCTGTCTTATTCTTGATTTTAAAGAAAAAGCTTTCTGCATTCATCATTTTAAGTCTAAGAATATGTGCTGCATATTTTTGCATTTGAATAGCATACAGTTCTTTTTGAAAGATTTTTAATATAAATAAATGTTGATATTTATTTAAAGATTTTTATTTAGTGAAATTGCTTGTATGTGTAGTTTTACAAAATTAATTGGCTAATAGGGCATATTATGTTGAAAGATCATTCTAATTTAAACCAAGTTTGCATAACTAAGAAAAACACTACTTGTTCATAATCAATAATTTTTAAATATATCCATGCTTGCTTTAGTAGCAGTTTATTCTAGACTTTTTTCCTATTTTTTGTGCCAGTTTGTTAGATATGGAAATTATTAAGTTTGTTAAAAAGTGCTCCCATAAAATGGGCTGGTGATTTTTGGGTAAATTGTTTCCTCTTACTCATTCAGTGTTTTCATGTTTATAGTCTTAGTTAGGTTTTCTATTTTCTGTTAAGCCAATCTTATTTTAATATTTTTATTTCATCAAACATATGTCCACTACTTATACTGTATATACCGATCTGGTATTGGGAAAATACCTACTGTATTAATTATATATAGAAATGTCTCCATCTTTCTACCATTCTATATTTTTCCTTTTTTTCCTAGTTCAATATTGCAATCAGTTTGTCTACTTTGCTTATCTTTTAAATTATTTTTATTGAATATTCCTTTCTTTGTTTTCTATTTCATAATTTCTACTCTTACCCTTATTTTTTCCCATTAACTCATAAGTTAAACATGTTAACTTTCCTTTCTACTCCTACTCAGGTATGACTGCCAGACTACAGATTTCCCTTTCTATACAGCATTAGCTGCATCCCACAAGTGTTAATATAGAAAATTATTATTGCTATGACATGTAAATATTTATAATGTTTTTATCACTATTTCTTTATTATAAATCTTTAGAAGTAAGTTTTTTCTGTGTCAACCTTATAGATTGTGCCCCTCACTTATTCAAATGTATTGTATTTTTGTCAAAAAGGATGGTCTGTATTGTATTGATTTTTCTATATGCTGTATATAATGATAGTTTCATAATCATATAATATACCCATAATCATTTTTATTTTTGTTATGTTTTAAAATATTTTTAAAATAATTTTGGGGTATAAGCCTTTTCACTTATTACATGTGAGCATAAATATGTGCATATCTGTATTTTTCTAAGTGAGAGAAGAGAGATAGAGAGACAGACTACCACATGAGCCCCAACTGGGCTCCACCTTACAACCCTGTCTGGGGCCAATGCTTGGACCAACCAAGCTATCCTCAGCTCCCAGGGTCGATGCTTAAACCAATCAGGCCACTGGCTGTGGAATGGGGAAAGAGAGAAAAGGGAGAGGAGGGGAGAAGCAGATTGTCACATCTCCTGAGTGCCCTGACAAGGAGGTCCATATGCCAGGCCAATGCTCTATCCACTGAGCCAACCAACCAAGACCTGTGCATATGTGTATTTACTATAAATTTATATTCACCTATAAACACCTGTATACATTTACCTTAAGTTATCCATACACTCACATACACACACAGAAAATCAAACCGTTTAGTTGTATAATTCTATTTTATAATATTGATACTGCTTTTTTGTCTGTTGCCATTTTCTTAAAAAGGTTGATAAAATCTTACAATATGATTGTAGATTTATCAATTTTTTCTTGCAATTCTCTTAAGTTTTTCCTTTATGCCCTGTGAAGAGATGTGGTTAAGTGCATATATGGTCAATATGGTTACCTTTTCCTACAACGCAGTTCATTTCACTTATAAGTAAAATTTCTTTTTGTTAGTAACCTTTAAAGTCCATTTTGTTTGCAATTAATATTGTTTAACTTCTCTTTCAGTTTTTAGTTTTTCTAGCTGATAATTTTTATCATCATTCCCATTTTAGTCAAATTATGGCATTAAGTGTTTAAGTATGTGTTCTTTAAATAATAGCTGGATTCTTATTTATTTCATTTTTTACTTATTACTCATTTTTATGTTTTATTTAAAAAAATTTTTAATTTAAATTACAGTTGACATTTAATATTAATTTATGTTAGTTTCAAGTGTAAAGCATAGTGGATAATCATTTATATAACTTAGAAAGAGATCACACCAATAAGTCTAATACATACCTGACACCATACATCGTTTCTACAATAGTTTGACTATATTCCCTATGCTGTACTTTCCATTCCTCTGACTGTTTTGTAACTACTAGTCTGTACTTCTTAATTCCTTCACCTTTTTCACCTACCTCCAAACCCCCCTCCCACCTGGCAGCAATCAGTTTGTTCTCTGTATCTATGAATCTCTTTCTGTTTTGTTTGTTCACTTGTTTTGTTCTTCAGATTCAACACATGAGTGATATCATGTTATGAGTCTCTGTCTGACTTATTTCACTTAGCATAATACTCTCTAGGTCCATCCATGCAGTCACAAATGATAATATTTCATTTTTATGACCAAGTAAGATCCCACTGTATACAAGTACCACATTTTCTAAGTGGTCACTGATATTTATTTTAAATCTAATTTCAGAATCTTTCTTTTTATTTACTTATATCATTTCAAAATAAATAAAGTGTAAATGTTAATCAAATGTCCAAAGCACCAAAGCACTAATCTTAATGCTGTAAGTGTAATAACTGGTTGAATATAGGAATCCTATGAACTAGATAGTATTATTATACTGCTTTTAAAAATGAGGAAATGAAGACAGAGAAGTTAAGCAACTTGATCAAGATCACACAGCTAGTTAGTGGCAGAGGCTCTCAGATCCATGCTCTTATCATGCATGGATCTTATCATGCTCAATGCATGGACTATGCATTGAACTAAGGAATGAGGCAAGCAAGGGGTAAACAGGGTAAAAAGATTGCAAATCCAGGAAATAGGACCTTATCAAGTGTTGTTGGAACCGAAGTTTCTTTTATTCATGCCTTTTGTTCATTTGTCAAATATTATGAAAAGCCAGCCTATATTCTCACCACATTTGATTCTTCTTAAGGACCTACATTGCAAAGTACGCTTAGCCTTTTTACTGAGCAGGATAATGGGACTCTAAATTGCATGGTATAGTTCACACAGAAAGTAATCAGCAGTTTCTCTGCTTTTCAAAGGTGTATTTTTTCCATTATGCTATTTGGCAGCATTGTGGAAGTCTGAGTCAAAAGATGGGGGAATTTAGGTATAAAAACACTGTTCTTTTTTAGTACAGGTAGTATTTTTCTTTATTATTTAATTTATATTTTACTCTATAGCTGTATATCAATGAGCATGTTAAGAAAAAATTAACACTAAATAATATTTATAAAGTACTCAGTTCATTTACTATCAAATGGATTTACACTGACACAGAATGAAGTTCATCTTGTTTTGTCAGTGGTCATTTTGTAAATAAAAAGCGATCTATAACCTTCCCTTGTCTCTCTTCTCGTTAGGGTTTCACCCCAAAAAGAGAGGAAATGACCACAATATAATAGTGCAGCATAAATGAATTCCTTCTTAGTGTTGTGATTTTGTAATGCATTGCGTGTAACACATTGAGCTTCAGTTACAGCTGCTCAGTCCCGGGTTATACCTTCAAGTCCTCAGATGTGTGAGGCCAAGGAAACAGGGTCTCCTGTGCTTTTCTGCTCTTCATCACACCAAATGAGGATGTCTGGCTCCTACCGTGGAAATTTGGAGCACACTCTTCCTTCAGCTCCTGCCATGTAGATGCTCCAGGAATTTGCCGCCCTGCTGCCAGGGAACTGAGTCCGGCGAAGCTGCTCCGTGGAAACGCTCTGGGGGACAGGCAGAAGAAAAGGCTCTGAAAAGCAATGCGATATGCTGAGCATTTTAAAGAAGTCAGCTGGTAGACATAAGCACTTTTATATTTTTATGGTTAAAGCACCAACTTAAAATATTTATAACTGTTCAGAGTACATTCAAAAGAAGCAAGTCATCCTGAGTTTTCATGATTAGCAAAGATGCGTATCTCAGAGACCTTTGGAGTCCAAAATTATTTGGATGAACTCCTCCTGAAAAGCAGCTCCGATAACCCCGCTCTGTAAAGCTTTCTCTCCTCACATGGATTTATCACTCTTTCAGAAGTGCTTGCTGTTGCTTTGTACATGTCTGCTTTATAATAGTTATTGCATTGTATTATAGATAAACTTCTCCTAATAGATTTTAATTCTACCTAGGTTATATTGGGAGCCTTTGAACTGATTTATACTAGTCCAACTCACAGAAGACTGATGCATATACCATGAAGTTAGTTGAATTTTCTGCAAGGTATTGGAGATACAGGAGAAAGCCCTTTCACAGAATGGAGTACTCAATTTCTGGCCATGAAAGAACCTCCTGCAGACGGTCACTTACAATATATAATGTTTCATGGTGATGGAGGAATCAGAATTTAAAGTTATTAATATCTGTTTTTAGAGTAAGGGTTGTTTTAAGGAATTTAAATGGCACGCCTTTGATGCCAGACAAGATTAACAACATTTACCCTACTGCATTTAAAAAATAAAAGATGCATTCTAGTGGGAAGAGACAGACCACAAAGTAATTTTCTATAGTACAAAATGAGAAATGCTATTAAAAAGAAAAACAACCATGAGAATAGGAAGTATGGACCAGAAGTGTACATTTAAAAAGGGGATCAGGTAAATAAGAAGGTGACATTTAAGCAAAAGAATGGAGGCAAGGAAGGATATTTCATTCAGAGAAAACAGCCAATACAAAATGACATGGCCATAGACTTGGCATATCTGAAGGCTAATGTTCTGAAACAGGTGAACAGAGAAAATGTAAAGAACGTGAGGTCACCGAAGTGCCAGGGACCAAATTGTGATGGGCTTTGTAGGCCACAGACAAGACTTTATCTCAACGAGAGTGAAACCTTTGGAGGTTTTGTGCAATCCTGTTATGAATTTGCTTTTCTTTTTGTCTCTGTGGTTGCTCATTTGAGAATGGGCTCCAGGAAAACAAAGGTAGAATCGAGAGAACATTTAGGAAACACTTGCAATACTCTAGGGGAGAAATTACCAAGGAGCAGGGAATGAGTGGAGAGAAATGTTCAGATGTCGATATGTTTCTGAGACAGAGCCGACAGAATTTTAGACAGATTGGATGTTGTATGTGAGAGAGGAAATAGTCAAGTATGTCTACAAAGTTTTTGACCTGAGCATCTGCACAAATGGAAGAAGCTTCCATTTGAAGAGTAAGGATAGTGTATTATTTCTTCTTTATGTGTGCTAATGGTACTTTTCTCTGTTTAGTAATCAGCAATATTAATGACTGATTGACTGATTTTTGTATGATTTGTCAGTGATAGTGATTAAACTTGTCATAAAGTTGGCTGTGATGGCTGAGATAATCTCACATTTACAACTATAGATGGTGACGTTTGGATTGTTAACTATCTCTGTAGATACTTAAAATTATATGAAAAAAATAGAGAAAAAATTAAATGTTTGTTCATACTGAGAATTTTACTGATTTTTAAAATTCTCAGGTCTAAAATGCAGTACACGTGATGGTTTCATGATTTACTATAAATGACACTATAAATGAGAAAATTAATACACTCCTAACTGAAGCAACATCTAATTACAACCAGTGAATCAAACGAATGTTTGTAAGACTAAAAACACATCTTGTTTTATTATAGAAATCTCTTAAAGATATTCTCTAAGCTTTTAAATGAAATCAAATTAAGCTCTTATTTGAAACAAAATATGGCATTTAAAAGTAAGTAAGTACACCTATACACCTATGACAATCCAAAATTTATAAATAAAAAAGATTTTAGAAAGTATCTAGTGTCACCTCTTAATTTTTCATCTGAGATACTAAGAGTCCAGGTAAACTGGCCAAACTGCTATGGCTAATTAACGGCTAAGGAAGATTTAAAATCACATCTACTTGTTCATGGCCCAGTGGTATATATAACCTTGTTTATGGTTTGATTTTCATTAGTCTTTTTTTTTTTTTTTTTTTTTTTTTTACAGAGACAGAGAGTCAGAGAGAGGGATAGACAGAGACAGACAGACAGGAAAGGAGAGATGAGAAGCATCAATCATTAGTTTTTCGTTGTGCATTGCGACACCTTAGTTGTTCATTGATTGCTTTCTCATATGTGCCTTGACCGTGGGCCTTCAGCAGACCGAGTAATCCCTTGCTTGAGCCAGCGACCTTGGGTCCAAGCTGGTGAACTTTTGCTCAAACCAGATAAGCCCGTGCTCAAGTTGGTGACCTCGGGGTCTCAAACCTGGGTCCTTGGCATCCCAGTCGGACACTCTATCCACTGTGCTACCACCTGGTCAGGCTAATTAGTCTTTTTTAATGTGCAGGGAATTTAGGGTGCAATGCTCTGGCTCTCCCAATAATGTAGACATAATTTTTGAAATAAAGTGATTTGAACACTAAGTGAGATACTTTCTCCACAATGTCACATGGGTCCAAGTGTCCATACACTGTGCCCTGGTTATGGACTATGACCTGTAAATTCTCAATATCAAGTTCTTTTTTGCCACTGCCCTTTTGCTGGCCACCCAAAGGTCAGACAAAGCTGACATCCACCTGGAGGTGCAATCAGACATCTCCATTCCTGGGTTCTTCTGAATTTTGTTACTTTCTGTAGAATGCTGAGTATAATCATCACATTTGCCAATACACTCAGAGATAATCCAGTCTTGAGTGCTGAGGGGTTTCAATGGCATCCTGTGTTTGATAATGTTGAAAATGATTGATTATTCTTCAAATAAGATAAATAAATGGCTTAAAGCCAATAATTCAACACTTGATATGTCAGCTGTGAAGAAAGGATATAAATCTTAGTTAGGTGCCTGAGATTAAAACCCTTTTTATAGTTGAAGATAGTGATATTTTTAATAACATTAATTTACAGTAGACAAACTGTAGATTTTTAACACTGATAATGCAGCCATTTATTAAACTTTAAGAGCAGGGATAATTAAGTATTACTGCCCAGAAGAGTTACTGAGGTATTATTTATAGCTGTGATGAGTATAAAAATCTTAACTTTTTATGTTCAAAAAAATAATTCTTGCTTCATTAAATGTAGACTGAAATATTTACATTGATGCTTATCTTATACCATTTTATTTCTCAAATTGTTTGGGTTGCTTGTTTGTTGTTTTATTTTGTTTTGTTCCCTACCCCTAAACAACCCATGTAACCCTCCGAGTGGAGAGAAGGAACCAGAGGGTCTTTTATGAAGGAATTGTGCACTATACTCTCTCAGCAAAGAATTTTCTCCTAGTAGCCTGGTGCTTGTAAAGAACTTCTGAGCAAAAATAAACAAAACAAAACAAAAAAGGAAATGATTTTTTGATATTTCCAAACTGAGGCTTAGATCATACATATCCTTCTAATTGGTCTAAATAACATATCCTGATCTCACTGATATTTGACATACTCATGTCCCAGTACATTGTTTGATAAGAATAATGAGACAGTTGTTTGCAGGAAATGAAAATTTACTATCCTCTATGCTGTAAGCGATTTCAGAAGTGAGTAAAACCAAACAAGTAATGCAAACAGCTTGGTAATAGTATTTATTGTCATTTATTTTAAAACAAAAAGAAGATATCTTGGACAGCCTTGTTGTTTTCTAATTCTAAACATAAGTCACAGCTGCAGGGAGAAAATAAAATTACATCATGAACAATAAAACAAACTTCGCAAGTTCTACACTATAGCTAAAATGATGACCTCTCCCCACTCTCAGCTCATAAGTGGATGTGCCATTGAAAATGTCCTAGGACTGTTGTTACTTCCACCCCTTCAGAAAGTCCAAAGACTCGATTTCTTATTAAAATTCTCTCCCTGCATGCTTCATATTTCTTATGCCTCTGCCTGTTATGTCACCCTCACTCTTGATAGAAACTTATTTGGATAATGTCTGGAAGCAAAGCGTCCCCTCCTAGAAAAGGTTAGGGATGAAGGTACTCTGTCAATACCTGACAGGTGTAAATTTTTTAATGTGTGAGCCTTATATGAAAATACAGAACACCGCAGAGAGCCAGCCTAAAGCAAACTGAAAAGCTGTCATAAGCAGTTTTCAAAAAGCATGAGTTATTTGGTTCCTTTCCAGGGGGAACAGCTCCGCCGGCATAAATTCGTGAATAGTGCTTGACAATCTTAACAAGTCCACTCTCCCCGCGCTTACTGTGCGACCGGGGTGCGATGTGGCCTTTCTGCTCACCTGTGTTCTGAGACCTGAGAGAATCGGCATGGTAACTGGGAAGAGCTTGAGCCACCTTATTTACTGAGGCACACGTCAAGATATAGAATAAACAACCTCACAATCTGGGACATTTTGAAGCAATTTTTTTTGCCAATGGATTCTTTGTGAACTCTCCTCATACACATCAATTCACTGAGTGTCATAACATTAGGGGATATGGTAGTCTTTGAAATAGATCCCACCCCCAATCCAAGTTTTTATGCTCTAACATTGTGAAAAAAAATGTTTTTCTTTTTGGCCCTGGGTTCATTGAAAAATCTTTACTAACTAAATAGCCTCTTCTCCCTGGTGTGAGAAGGCTGACTTTAGCAAAAGAGTGCATGATTGGCAAGTCGGTTCTAATTGAATGAGTGTCAAGGTCAAAATCAAAAAAGTGATGAAGATGAGGAAGCCCTCGAGTGAAGTTTGTTTCAAATCATATTATATCTTTTTAAACAGCACAGTGCTTTAGGGAGAATATGTAAAATTAAAAATGCGAGAAAGTTAAAGTATAGCTTTATGCTATAGATGTTATAGCCACTAAAATAGAGAAACTTTATTTTGTAGTTCTTAAAATTAGGCCAAGTGAAATACACTGATAACAGAATTTTTTTTACAATTCAACACTTGGGGATGAATAAAACACAAATGTGTCCTGAAGGATTTGTTTTAATGGAAGAGTAAAATAAAGGCTTTGGTTCTTGTAATTCAAGTTCCCCCTGTGGCTTCTGCTGATATTCTCCAAGGACAATGTACTCAAACTACTTTGATTATGGTCCAGAGAAAGAAGAGCTTATTCATTGGGATTCAATATAGACACATATAAACAGACATACAAGTTAAATAAATATTATTCAAAAGAGATCTACTTTTAACTTCCATGATGCACTTCAATTATCCTATCCTTTCCTATCCTATCCTATCCTATCCTACTATTTCAATATTTAGCTTAAAAGGCTGATTATATCACATTAACTTGATGACACAGCTTATCAGTGATTCACCAAAAGCTATTTAAAATAAAAACATTCCATGGAAAACCTCCTTATTCACAAAATAATGCTGTGCATATTTTTCTCATTGGACCTATGTTCATACTATTGTTTCTTCTAGAATGCCCACCCTTTATCAAAGTCCCAGTTATCCTAGAAGTTACCCATGAAGAGAACTACAACCTTTGAATCCCATTAGAAATAGTTATAGAACTAATGGTGTCTGGTCAGAGGATCCAGGAACACTGGAACTCTTTCCTTCACCAGCCATTTTTTTCAGCAAGTTTCCTAATGGAACTACGTGCACAATATAACTGCAAAAGAACATTTTATTATTGACACCAAACCACAAGGTGAGGTAACCAAGACTGTGTAGAAAAATTATTTTTAATCTAAACTTAGCATTAGTCTAGAAACAAGAATCAAACCAATGGTCTTAGTCACTGTATTCTATTATCATATGCTATATGAATTTATTCAAAAAATCTTTTCATTTATTCAGAAAGATTTATTGGGTACCTGCAATGTCCCAGGCATCATGTGTTTATTCTGATAATACTATGAGAGTGGGTTCACTATCACCAATATGTGGTACATAACAAAAATATGTTATATAGTGTTTTTTTTAACCTTATACTTGGTCTGAGGCTGGATAAATACCTGCTGGATAAATACGTGAACTATAAGATTTACTTATAAGCTTACTTTGCTGTCATGGCTGTTAGCAATTTCTTTGTGGCCCAATTACTTGTAGCAAGTACATATTTAGAAAACTTGAGCAATAAGACTCCTAATTTTTTTAAGTGGGTTTTCAAGGGTCTCATGAACTCAAGAAAAAGTTTGGAACTCTTCTCATGTGGAAATGATAGTTCTTCTGGTTATGTATTGCTGTGGAACAGAATGTTTATCTTAGAATAAAACTGGTAACTGTTCTGGTTGTTCATTGCTGCATAAAATGTTCTCCAAACTTTGTGGCTTAATACAACAACCATTTTATTATATCTTATGATTTTGTGGGACAAGAGTTCAGAGAGAAAGAAAAATGCACCCAAACAGAAGCCACAGTCTTTTTATACCCTACTTTAGGAGTGGGATAGCATCACTTCTGCCATATATTATTCATTAAGAAGTGAATCAGTTAAGTTTGGCCCACACCAAGAGAAGGTAAACTTTGCTCCTCCTCTTGAATGGAGCATTATCTGGGAATTTTTGTAACCACAACACTCCACTTTCTGGCCATAAATTTATTCACATTGTTCCCACAAGCAAAATACAGCTACCTCTTCCAAGGACCCCAAAAGTCTCATCTATTATAGACAGCATTAGCTATAAATCTAGACTCTCATCTAAATTGAGTGTAGGTATGGTAGAGTCTCCTATGCTATAAATCCTTAAATAAAGCTTCTCTTAATATGTAGATCTGTAAAACTAAAGAAGCAAATTATCTGCTCCCCACATACACAAAATACAGTAGTATGATAGCTATAAAATAACTGACATACAAATTACTGTAAAAAAAAATAGGGGAAATGAGAGACATGAAGGAGTCACTTGTCCATTGCAATTCTAAGATCCCTTGATTAGGTTTTAAAGTCTGAGAGTGATTCCTCATAGATTTCAGCTCACTTTCAGACTCTACATTATCCTTTGTGTTTTCATGAAAGTTAGCACATGATGGCATCTGAATAGCTTTCTTTGCCTGCTTCCAGCAAGTAGAACTTTGGAGATCCAAAATCCATGTTTTATTTTGTGCTCTATCTCTGTCCCTGACAGTCCAAGATGACGATGTGTCCACATATATAATTCTTTTAAAATTTTATGAATCTCATGGGAATGTGTGTCTGCCTTTTGTCTGGCTGAATGGTACACTGAGGCACGACCTTAGATCTTTCTGATACCTTAACAAAGATCTTACAGGTACAGCCTTTGCTTCCTCCTTGGAGCAGCTTTTCTTGGCAGTACAATGGATTCCATCTTTTCTCAGAAGTCATTTCTTAATTTTAGCATCATGTTCCATATGGAAATAGGTCTTTAGTTCATCTTCATTCTCTTGCATTTTACCATAAGCAGCAAGAAGTAACCAGAAAGCAGCTTCAACACTTTGCTTGAAAATACCCTTAATGAGATCACTCAGTTAATTAGGTGGTTCACTTCTTTCCAAGTTACTACAAGTAACTGGGTTGCTAAACTTAACTGCCACCCCATAACCGAAATCCCCTTTCCTCCCATTTCCAATAACATTGACCACAATATCCCACAAATCCTCCCCTACAGTCCTATTACACTTTGTTTGTTTGTTTTTCAATGGTAGCACACCAGTTCCAGGTACCAAAATCTGTGTAGATTTTTATTGTTTTGTAACAAATTACCCAAAAATCTTAGCAGTCAAAAACAAACATTTTTTTAATCCCAAAATCTTTGTGGGCTGAGAATTCAGAAACAACACAGCTGGCCGTTCGCTGGCCCATAGTCTCCTATGGGACTATGGTCGTAGAAATGGCTGGGGCTGTGGTCTCATCAGAAAGCTATTCTTGGGAAGATGTACTTCCCAGCTCACATTTGTAACTATACTAAGTAGCTCTTTATGCCCATGCATTTTTTCTGAATGTCTCTTTGTATGCTATTTTTTAATAGAGGATCTGGGACATGTATTAAGAAAATTACAAAACAGATGAAGTGAGTGCACATTGAGAAGTCAAATATTTGAGAGCAAATTTTGTGATCAGTCTTACTATTTGTTATATATTGTATTGAAACATACTAATTAGAAATTATTATACAGTAATACAAGTAACTTCTCAAATACAGTTTTAATGGAAATTTGTTTTTATTCTCTTGCTCATGTGGCAGTTTTAAAGTGACATGTGTGGTTTGGTGGGCATATTCATTTACCTAGTAAGCAATAAATGCTTGTTTTAAAGTGCCGCTTTTTGGGGAGTTCCACCTTCAGATCACTCTCATATTTGATTTTGTAAGACACTAAGGAAATATTAGAATTACTTGATTATCTTCTCTCTTCCTTCTCCTTAGACAAAGTTATGATTTCTAAGGGTATGTTTAGCTTCTTACTTTCTCTACTATATCTCCATTCTATTTTCAATCCAAAAAAATATGCACAACAAAGGATCCTTTCTTCGTCCCATGCTTGAAAATTATTGGCAAAATGAGTATATTTTTTGAAAGCAGTTTCTACTGTTATAACAAGCTGGAATCCAAACGGCCAATCGGTAATAAGCCAATCCTTATTAACTTTCACTAGATTATTTTCATTTGGCAGATAAAATAACCAGTTTTCTACACTTAATTAGAGTTTGGTCTAATAGGATTGACAAGTCAAGCTGGGAGAAAAATGCAGTATTTAATTGCTTTTAACATTCAGTATTTTTTTTTCAATGGATTCAATTTTGAGAAAGTTCCAGAGAAACTTGAAGAAAAAAACAACAACCAAGAAATAAGCACTTGCAATGACAAGATAGTTCAGTAATTTTATTTATTTTGCATTAATTTTAAGAATTTGAATTATTGGGTCTTAGGAAAAGTGGAAAACTTAGAAAGACCTCAAAATAAATGGTTATTGTATGTACTAGAATATGCAATTTAGGAATACTGATATTTTATTTGCTCCATTAAAATGTAAGTTGTTTTTATTACACAAATAATACATGTAGATTGTCAAAAGGAAACATGACCAAGGTAGATAAAATGAAGGGAGAAAAAATTATCTATACCCATTGAAAGAAAATCACTATCATCTTATACGTATATATAAACATAGGTGTCTATAAAAATAATTTAAAAATTAAAATTAAGCCTGACCTGTGGTGGTACAGTGGATAAAGCATCTACCTGGAAATGCTGAGGTTGCCAGTTTGAAACCCTGGGCTTGCCTGGTCAAGGCACATATGGGAGTTGATGCTTCCAGCTCCTCCCCCCTTCTCTCTCTGTCTCTCCTTCTCTCTCTCTGTCTCTGTCTCTCCCTCTCCTCTCTAAAAAAATGAATAAATAAAAAAATTTTTAAAAATTTAAAATTAAAATGGTAAATTGTGTCCCTTTATTCGGTTTATTTTCTCTACTTAGTCTGCCAACTTGTCATAGTTGTCTTCTGTTCTTTTTTTTCCCAGAGCTATACATTTGAAAGTTTTAAATATCTGTATGTTGTAAAATGATTCCAACCCAGAGTGAGCATGTGATATTGATGTCAAGAGAAGAAAGAAAAAGCAGTAATTTCCTCTTATATCCCTTTCTGAATTGTCCCATGGACCCTTCAGTTTTAGGGTAAACTCCAGTTGCTCCTGTTTGGGTGGATGCTTCCACTTCCTCAGCCTCATGATAAAGACTCCATACATCTTGCAAAGGGTAAAGCGAAAGGTGACGATGGGGTGGAGGGAGGGAGTGCTCTGGTGCTTGGTGCCAGGTTCACTGTAGCAAGGTGTTCTCTGTTAAACACAAGCTATTGTGCAATTTTTCTTAAGAGATATTAGGGCTCAATGGATAGAGCATCTACTTGGTGTATGGACATCCCAGGTTTGATTCCTGGTCAGGGCTCACAGGAGAAGCAACCATCTGTTTCTCCTTCCCTCCCTCTTCTCTTCTCTTCGTCTTCCCCTCCCACAGACAGTAGCTTAATTGGTTTGAGTGTGGCCCCAGGCACTGAGGATAGCTTGGATTATCCAAGTGTGTCATCCTTAGGCTCTAACAATAGCTTGGTACTGGAGCATCAGTCCCAGACAGGGTTGCCAGGTGGATCCTGGTCGGGGCACATACAGGATTCTGCCTCACTATCTCCCCTCCTCTCACCTAAAAACAAAAGAGAGAGAGAGAGAGAGAGATATTAAAACAACCTTCAGTTATGAAGCAGTAATCACATCGCTCAGGTTCTGGTGCAAGACTCATAAGAGCAACACACAAATATGTTCTCTTTGTCTCAGTATCTACTGAATCTGCACTTCTCTAGCAGCGCTTCTATCCCTGCTGTGCATTTAACTTAAATCTGACAGAAATCATGGATGAATTTTGTAACAGACACTATTGGTCCTTAAATCCCAGAAAGGCATTTAAGATTGGCTAATATCAGCAAAATTTTAGTGGGTAGTCAGGGAATGATATAAGAATCATGTAATTGGCCTCCATGTGAAATAGTCGACTAATACTTTTCTGATGGAGCTTCATATTCATCTAAATCTGAATAATTTGTGTAAGTGATTTGCTACACATTTGAGGAGCTGTCAAGGGTGCATTTTGGGCAGAAGGCAGATTTTAGAAATTAGGACCTCATGGGCTATTTTTGTTGGTTCATTTGAAAATATACTACATATGTTCTGTTTTGTTCTGGGACTGTCACACGGCCCCAAACTGTTTACAGCTTTCAGCTAGAAGGCGAAAGAGGAGGTGAGTGAATAGATTTAACCCGGGGAAAATAATTCCATAAATCTGTTCCTGTGCGTCATTTTACCCTGTCTTATAGTAAAATTGAAAGTAATCCTCACTGAAAAATAATTTCATTAAGACCTCTTCTATCAAAGTGCCCTTAGGAACAGACATTGCTTTACAAGAAGCATAAAACTGCCTTTAAAAAAAAATGTCCATAAGGCTAAAATAATTCTGGAGAAGTATAGCTTTTGGCTAAAATTAGGCCCTCCTCAGTTTACCTGCATCTATGTCCTTTGTATTTTTGAGGTAGATGTGAGCCTGATTGTAATTAGGATTTTTTTATTGTATTCTTGAGATTCCAGATTGTATACTAGAGCTGGTTTTCACATTTATTTAGGATCTAAGCATTTTTAAAATTATCCCTAATGACTTAAGTGTGTACATTTGAAAGAGGCTGTTGACCATGATGTGCTTTGTATGTAGCTAAAATCCACATACTGGCAATTCAAGTTTTCTGTGTAAATGGTAAGAGTTTGTCCTTATAATTCCTTTGTTCTGCTTGCTAGATAAGTTTACAATATTCATGAAGCAACAACTTGTCACCAACGTGACACTTTTCAGGCCTATAGGAAAATAAATAAATATACCATTTCCCTTATTCAGGAAACATTTCATGAATGTCTGCTGAGAACTGAGGGAAAGTATTTGAAATTGAACATTTCTCTCTGGTGGCTCCTGTAATAACATCAATTTCTCTAACATCTGTAATAAAGACATTTCAGTTGTTTCTTCAACTTGCCCTTATATTGTGCTGTGCGCTAAATTCAATAGTTTTATTATGAATATGTAATTCATAAAACTCTCTTTACATGCATTCACTATCCATTAGTTATCTAGACAGAAACCTCAAAATCTATCTCAGCTTCCTTTTTCCAGTCTCATCAAAAAGCTGTTCTGGGGAAGATAATTTATGTTAAGTGATTTGCAACACATTCGAGTCACCATCAAGGAAGCACTGGGGCAGAAGGCAGACTTTAGAAATTAGGACCTTACCTTTTTTTTATCTGGAGACTTTCTTTCTTTCTTTCTTTCTTTCTTTCTTTCTTTCTTTCTTTCTTTCTTTCTCTTTCTTTCTCTCTCTCTCTCTCTCCTTTCTTTCTTTCTTTCTTTCTTTCTTTTTTTCTTTCTTTCTTTCTTTCTCTTTCTTTCTCTCTCTCTCTTTCCTTCCTTCCTTTCTTTCTTTCTTTCTTTCTTTCTTTCTTTCTTTCTTTCTTTCTTTCTTTCTTCTTTCCTTCTTTCTCTTTCTTTCCTAACTTTCTTCAATGAGACAGATTGCTACCTTCACAGGGTTTCTTGAGTCCACCCCCTCTTTGCCATTGCCACACCCCACCAGTATGCAGACTCTTCTCATTTCTTTGTCTAGCTTGTCCTGATGGCCTCCTTATGCATTAACCAGTTCAATCCCTTCAGCAGTACCAGCATTTCTCCTTTTCAGGATAACCCACCCATGCTGCTTTCCTTGATACCAACTACATTATCTGTAAGATGAAGTCGAGAGTCCACAGAATATCATATAAAGAAGGTATAGTCTGTCCCTCATCTTCATCTTTCTCTCACGGTTCTCCCCAAATGATGCTTTAGCCATAAACAGGTTAATTCTCTTCATTTTGTGAACTTTACATTCCTCAGGGCCCTTGCACATTCTGTGCCCTTCGCATAGAGGTCTCTTACCACTTTCTCTCTCATATAAAAAATTCTATCCATCCCTTGCGCTCAGTGTACAAATCTTGTGCCCAGTGGGTGGGTGGGCCTCTCCCTTACTATGGTCCTAACATGTTCCCACCCCTTTCATCTATGAGGCAAAACAATATTTGCATTTATTGAATATTAATTTCTCAAAAATCAGAATCACCAGTGATTTTACTTATTATGATTGATCAGAGATTAAATGATTATGATATCTTTTGTAAAGGAAATTATTTTTTAAAAAGTCTTTGAGAGCAAGGTCAGTGTCTTACATATTGTTAATTTTTGCCCAACATAGAACCTTTTAGAGTGTTTTGTGTGTAGCATGAAATATATATATATATATATATTGTGTGTGTGTGTGTGTGTGTGTGTGTGTGTTACAGACAGAGAGAGACAGAGAGAGGGCAGAGAGAGGGACAGACAGACAGGAAGGGAGAGAGATGAGGAGCATCAATTCTTCATTGCGGCACCTTAGTTGTTCATTGATTGCTTTTTCATATGTGCCTTGACGGGGGGGGGAGGCTACAGCAGGTCGAGTGACCCCTTGCTCAGGCCAGCAACCTTGCACTCAAGCTGGTGAGCCTTGCTCAAACCAGATGAGTCTGCGCTCAAGCCAATGACCTCAGGGTTTTGAACCTGGGTCCTCTGCATCCCAGTCCGATGCTCTATCCACTGCACCACCACGTGGTCAGGCAGCATGAACTAAATTGAAAAGAGAAGTTATGACTATGTCATCAGATTTAGGGAACTTAATATCTTCCATGCCAACTTAAATCTTATTGTTGAGTGACTCTTATCACTTAACAATTCAAGCATAATTGTTTCTGTATCAAGAAGTCTAAAAAGGAGAGCCATAAGGAGTTTTGAAAAATTTAAAGTTGATGGCAATGTCTTCCTCCTTTTGCTCATTCATTTGAATTAAACCCCGCTTGAGAATGACAGGTAGCATAAGCCATCTAACTGTGTGATGAGAACTTGTGATCCCAGCCGACTCAGCATGAGCAGCAGCAGCTAGTAAACCTCGGGGTGAGTGTTTGGAAAAATATCTGCTCTTTTTTGTTTGTTTGTCTTTTTGTTGCTGTTATTTTTATTTTATTTCTATCATCTCATTGTATCGTGATTCATTTATAAAGAAGAATTGTGACCTGGGAAGACCATTTGAAGCAATGGAATTAGATCAATGGCTTTTAAGTTGTCTTCTACCTCAGATAATTGTCAGATGTGAGATGTTTTGAACTTAAGGAACATGAGGGATAATGAAATGGATATTTTGGTTATTGTGAAGAAGTGTCCCAGATGATTCATGTCCATCCTTAGCTCCAATGTTGAAAACCATTGAAAAAAGATATAGCCCACCTTTTACAATATTAATAATTTCAGAATCAAAAAGGCCAAGAATATCCTCTTGCTATGATAAGTAGATAAATGTACTAAAAATATAAAGTCAGTCATGGTGGAAGTGGGATAACAGGGAGTAAAGAATAAATATATTGACAGGCTTCACTGAAAATTATGACTTAATATATATATATATATTTTTTGTATTTTTCTGAAGCTGGAAACGGGGAGAGACAGTCAGACAGACTACCACATGCGCCCGACCGGGATCCACTCGGCACGCCCACCAGGGGTGACGCTCTGCCCACCAGGGGGCGATGCTCTGCCCCTCCAGGGCGTCGCTCTGTTGCGACCAGAGCCACTCTAGCGCCTGGGGCAGAGGCCGAGGAGCCATCCCCAGCACCCGGGCCATCTTTGCTCCAATGGAGCCTCGCTGCGGGAGGGGAAAAGAGAGACAGAGAGGAAGGAGAGGGGGCCGGGGTGGAGAAGCAAATGGGCGCTTCTCCTATGTGCCCTGGCCGGGAATCGAACCCGGGTCCCCCGCACGCCAGGCCGACGCTCTACCGCTGAGCCAACCGGCCAAGGCCATGACTTAAAATTTTAATCAGAAGATTAATGATGTTCTTCTGATAGTATTTGAGAGAAAATCTTTACCAAAGTGTCCTGAAATATTAGGTAAATTTTCATCTACACTATAAAAAACATATAAAAAGAACCTTGTAACTATGTGTTATAATAGATATTAACTAGACATATTGTGGTGATAATTTCACTATACATCATGGGGCAGAAGTAGGTTTACAGTTGTCAGAAAATAATACAATAAATTTTAAATAGTAATACAAGAATAAACTTGCATACTTATAACTGTGAGCCTTCTTTTGCCCCACCCTGTATATACAGATATTGAATACTGGAGACTAATATAATGTTATATATAAAGGATATCTCAATTTAAAAAATATTGACATGTAATTCATTCACTTAAATTTTTATTAATTACTCTGTATATGGAAGGCATAGCGGCAGTCACTAAAAAGGCAACACCAAACAAAATATAGATCCCAGAAAAGGACAAGTAGAAAGATAATTTGCAATAAGCCATACATGCTAAGAAGGGAGTAATCATGGTGTAGAGATCTGAGTAACATAGCATCTGTGAGAGGGTATGAGAAAAATGCCAAAGCCCTCACTTGAGCTTTCAGAAAGCATTGCCAGAAGGAATTATATGAATTGACTAGTCCAATCATTATCAACCCTGGCTGCCAGCCATATCACCTGAGGAGTTTTAATGTAAGGTGCCTAAAGCCCACCTCTGAAACTCTGGTTCTGTAAGTCTCAGACATTACTGAGTTTTTTTTTCAATTTCCTGGTTCTTGTTATTTTTTCCAAGTTTCCCAAGTCCTGATTTTATGATTGCTATAGGTGAATGCTAGGTTTATAAGTCAGCGACAAATACCATATCATTCCACTTATAGGTAAAATATAAAAATAAAATAAACAAAACAGAAAGAAACTCATAAAAAGAGAGAACAAACAACTGGGAGAGGGCTCAGGGCATGGGTGAAAAATGGAAAGGGATTAAGATGTACAAATTTCCAGTTATAAAAACAGTCACAGGGATGTAAAGTACAGCATAGGGAGTATACTCAGTAGTATTTTGATGACTGTGTATGGTGTTATAAGGGTACTAGACGTATCAGGATGATCATTTCATAAGTTATATAAATGTCTAACCACTATGTTCTACGTCCCAAGCTAACATAATATTGTATGTAAACTGTAATAGAAATATTAAAAAATAAGTTTTCCAAGCCATGAATAGATGATTGCTATAGATGAATACTAGGTATTTGGGGCTTATTGTATTATTTTCTTTACCTTTATACATGCTTGAAATATTCTAAAATTAAAAGGATGTGGAGAAAAAGAAAGAAGAAGAAAGACTCTCCACGTCACTCACATGTGCTGTCAATGTTGGGACTCATTGAAAAAGGCTAAAAGAGAGAAGGGGTTAAGGCAGTGGTTCTCAAACTTTTTGAAGTCGGGGCACATTTAAAATTCTACAAATAATTGTAGGCACACTATATACAAATTTCTTGTAAATATGTTATAATAATTAAGTCAAATATTAGAGAAAAATAATATAAAGTCCAAGCATGCTTTTATGGTAATTAAACAAAATAAATATGACAAAATTAAATTTATTCTTACATTAAAAACATTTTTATGTTACATTTTTTGTTATGCTTTTTAGAATTCATAAAAAGAGGGGTTAAAAATAAAAAAATGACAAAAAAGTTATCTTTTTATATATATAGATACATTCTTAGTAAGATTTAGTAAATTTGGCAGGTCTCGGTGCAATGTGTTAAGTTTTTTCATTCTTGTGTTTATGAGAAACATGAGCCTGATGTGTCCTAGCAATTTCTTCAATATTTGGGCATATATTTGAAAGACAACTCTCATTTCCTCATCAATACATTGAAGAATTTCTCTCTTTTTACTCTTAATTGTGTTGACTGTAGAAAACTCCCACCATACATATCATCTTACTTTGCAGCAAACAAAGGATAGAAGAAACTGGCCTCCAGTCTTTCTGGGGAACATGGGGGGTAGTGTACACAATCCAGCACCACAGCTTAACAGCCTGTTGCAATCTAATCAGGCAAGTGAAGTGGGGGGTTGGGTAGACTGTCAGCTTACAGCCAATTCCTCATACCTCTGTCCCCCAAAAATCTAAACTCCAAAAACCCTGTTGTGTTTTTTTTTTGTTTTGTATTTTTCTGAAGTTGGAAACAGGGAGGCAGTCAGACAGACTCCCACATGTGCCCGACCAGGATCCACCGGGCATGCCCACCAGGGGGCAATGCTCTACCCATCTGGGGCATTGCTCTGTTGCAACCAGAGCCATTCTAGCGCCTGAAGCAGAGGCCACAGAGCCATCCTCAGTGCCCAGGCCAACTTTGCTCCAATGGAGCCTTGGCTGCGGGAGGGGAAGAGAGAGACAGAGAGGAAGGAGAGGGGGAGGGGTGGCGAAGCAGATGGGCACTTCTCCTGTGTGCCCTGGCTGGGAATCAAACCCAGGACTCTTGCACGCCAGGCCGACGCTCTACCACTGAGCCAACCGGCCAGGGCCTCTGTTGGTTTTTTGGTCCTCAACAGGCACATGTTTCTCTGGAATATCATAGGGCGCACCTAGAAATCTTCTAGGGTGCACCAGTGCACTTTGGCGCACACTTTGAGAACCATTGGGTTAAGGGAAAGACAATCTAGATGTCTGGTAGGTACAGATATCAGCACATACACTCACAGAATAAGGTACCTTTTATTTGTTTAAATAAACTTAATTTCTACATAGAACTTCCTTTTTCTTCATGCTAAAAATTTAACCTCAGTTACTGCTTTCTCAAAGTGTGGTAGCATCAATTGGGTAAACCACTTTTTTATATATGGAAAACAGCAATTAGTTTGGAGCAATGGTAAGAGTAAGCAGAAGAAATTTAGTGAATTCAATGAGCTTCATATTAAACATGTTAAATTTGGTGTATCTTTGCCGTGGTTGAATAACTCAGTTGATTAGAGCATCATCCCAATATGCCAAAGTTGTGGGTTTGATCCCCAGTCAGAGCACAAAGAATCAACCAGTGAATGCATAAATAAGTAGAACAACAAATCAGTGTTTCTCTCTCTCCCTTTTTTTCTCTAAAATCAATATAGGTACATATTTAAATTTGGTGAATCTTTTGGTCATTCCAATAAATACGTCCAGTGGACTGTTGGTTATTTAGTTCTGGAGCTCAGGGTAAAAACCTACAGACATATAGAATTTGTCTGTTATCAGCATGATTAAAGTTAAATTTTAATTTCCTGTGATTCAGAATAATTTAATTTGGGATAGCAAAAGTTTGCTTAATTGTAGTTTATTGATACTTCTATTTTAAACATTTACCCTAAACCACAGTGATCTTAATCATCAAATTTGGTCAGATTAATTAGTCCAGAATGAGTGGAACTTATTATCATTACTTGCTTGAATTTTGTAATACATCTGTCCCACACGAGAAAAAAATGTTAAATGACATACATATTTTTAAATTTTAAGGTGAATTAAAATTAATTTTATTTTAGATCCCTTCCTTAAGATAACAGAAAGTCATAAAACTAAGATTGGGCATTTCTGAACTAAAATAGTCACTGGAGAATTTGGATAGAAACTTGAAAATGAGTTGTTATAGAATGCAATCTTTCATATTAATTTCTATAAGACTTCTTCTATAAAGCATTGAATGGATGCAAAATTCAATCCATTTTATGTCCAGTTGAAGTGATGTCACATTTTTCAGAAAGACTAAAATACAAGTATTGATAAACCTAATAAAGTATTCCTGTAAGATTACTAAATACTATCTAGTAAGAATACAAAGTGTTCTTTAGTAAGATTACCAAAGCTTTTAAATTCCAGAACATTTTTAAGAGCAATATATTTGTTAAGAAGAAAAGAAAAAGAAAAAATAAAACAGTTTGAAATTTAAAAAATAAAAAATAAAATTAAAGCTACTTGTGGGCAGCAGGGTGGTTCCCTTCATCTTGACCAAGCTACTGTGATGGCCTCAATTTGTTGTTTTGGTATGAAATTGTTGTTTGCACTCACCTAGAACTACTCATCTTAACCACACCACCTTATAAACCTTTTATTGCCAATCTGCTGAGTGTGAAGCCAAAAGTTAGGAAGAGACCTTTCAACTAGAAAAATCACCTTTAAAAATATTCATTGCAATGCTATTGACAATACTCAACATCTGGAAACAACCCAAGTGCCCATCAGTAGATGAGTGGATAAAAAAGCTGTAGAGTACTGTACAATGAAATACCACACAGCCATAAAAAAAGAGAGAAATCTTACCTCTAGTGACAACATGAATGGACCTGGAGATTTTAATGCTAAGTGAAATACGCCAGTCAGAGAAAGAGAAATACCATATTATCTCACTTATATGTGGAAATTAATGAGCAAAATAAACTGACAAACAAAATAGAAACAGAGGCATTGATATATGGAAAAGACTAACAGCTGTCAGAGGGGTGAGGCTTTGGAGGACTGGATGAAAGAATTTGAAAGGAAAAGCCAAAGGCCGTATATAGATACATAACAAACACATTGACACAGACAACAACATGGTGATAGCGAGAGGAAACGGGGGTGGGGGGGGGGTGGGGGGTGGGGGGGACTAGGTGGAAGCGGGCAAAGGAGGAAAATGGGGATGGAATGAGACTGCTTGGGGCGGAGGGTGCATGATGCAGGGGGCAGATGATGTTTTGTTGAGTTGTACACTTGAAATCAGTTTGACTTTGTGAACAAATGTCACTCCAATAAATTCAACTAAAAGTTTTTATTTAGAAAAAAATATTTTATTTTGAAAATATTATTTTATTTTATGTGTACATGTTTCAACCAAAAAAAAAAAAAAAATGAAGAAGAAAGAAAATGGCAACCCAAATTTAAAGTGTGAATGTTGCAATGACAAGAAATGTTACAACCTTTAGGTGTCAAAGTGCCTGATTTGTGAGCCTCATTCCTCCTAATGAGTTGTGTGTTATGATGCAGAACTTATATTCCCTGTGGTCTCTGTGCTCCCAGAACTATTAATTTATCTTTTGTGAATTAACACTTCCTTTCTTAATTGTACAGGGTTCAGCCATTGGCAAAGTCCTCACCCACTTGGAGAAAATACTGAGCTAAAAGATCTCAGTGTCATTTAGGTTAGTTTGGGTAACAGAGTGGACTCGCCCCGCAAGAAAATCCTTCTCTTTGTAAGAAAGCTCCTAAGTTCTGTGATTTAACATGAGCCTGTAGTAAGCTGAGAGCTATTTGATGCTGAATTCTGAGCAAAGGGTTCTTTGTGGGAAGGTCTGTCAAACAGCATCGTTACCATGGCAACTCTGGCTAGATAACCCATTTGGGAAAATACTTGTAGGACCTAACACTCTATCATCTGTCATTCAATAATTTCATGTTCATAATAACTAGGAAATCAATGGCTCTCCTCTGAGACAGTTTGTGGAAAGGGCAGGCTTGCTATTGGCAGCTCACAGCTTACATTTGCATCTTTTTGTTGTGGTTCTTGTGCCAGGTTAGGAGTGTCAGAAAGAACTTGTTTGTTTGGACTGGCACAAAGATTAAAGGCAGGTTCGGTTTTGCAATCTAATTACAACTGTAGTGTTTACACGTACAAAGGAGAGAGAACCAAATGGCATATTAATAAAGCATTTCCTAGACTGCTAGGAAGTAAGGTTCACCTAATATTAACATTTCACAGTTTTAAATTCTGCAAGAAGGGATGTGTCCAAGTTATCATGTGATTGGCATGAACAAATTCAGTTAAAGTAAAAGGCATTTTTCTTATCTTACCTTTCTAATTAAACTCCTTATCATTGTAGAGGCTGTGTTACCTGGATGCTATGTACAGAATATAAAGTGATCATAGAAAAGTAATTAAAATTCTTAAACATGCAGCCCATTGACTTTACATACAATTAATTTTTAGAGTGCAAGGCTTGATAATAAGGCAAGTTAGCTAAGTAGAAAAATATACACTTAATAATTACCTTGACAGTATTTATCAACTGGAAAAAAATGACAGATATAATTTTGGTAAATGGATATTATAAATAAGAAAGCATGGTGAACTGAGACCACCGAGTGAATAGAAGAGAAAACTTAAGCATTTTGTATTCTCTAAAGAAAGGGGTATTTCACCTTCATGGAAACATTGACAAGGTACTGATTCATACATTATGAAAAGCTCATTGTTTTTAATTTAGAAGTGGTTTGAAACAGAATAATAAAGATGTTTGTAAATGACTTTTCTTCCAGCACATCAAGTTTGTATTTTAAGCAGCCCCCAATGAAGTGCTATCATATAAAGAAGTTATGTTTTTATAAGTTTACAAAGTTCAGGTTTTGTCAAAGTGGATATGAGGGAATTGATTTATACATCATCATTTTCAACATAAGAGATGAGGTTTTCTAGAGAGAAAATCATATTTTATCCAAAGGAGGAGTAGTTCTCTAAAGAGCCATGCTGAATATGAGCGTATAACAGAGAAAGTTTATAGGCCCCTCTTACACTTAAACCTGAGTTTTACTGAAGACTTTTAAAGTAAGGATTTTATACATTTTTTAATAAGCAATATGCTATTCCTGTTGAATTTTCAAAGATCTGGTTGAGCGAATTTACTGTTTGTTTCTCCCTTTTTCTTCCTTTTCCCCCCCTAAACTTCTTTTTCTCTCCCTTTCTCCCCCCATCTCTCTCTCTCTCTCTCTCTCTCTCTCTCTCTCTCTCTCTCTCCATCTTTCTTTCTTATTACTTTTGGGGCTGAAAGATATTAATTTCTATTGTTAATGCTTGCTTGAATGAAAAACGAAAACTTCTGGTAGCTTTTATTTTAAAAACTTCTATAAATGCTCTGGCTGCTTAAATACATAGTAGAATCCAAGTAGTATCAAAGGCAAACATCTCTATTTCGGAATGAATTTTGGCTCTAAATAGTGTTACTTTTAAAAGAGATGGTTGATTATATCTCTAAATATAAAAACTGAAATAAGAAACATAACAAAAGTTGAACATGACCAAGAAAAGTTTTAAGTCATCTATTGCTTTTATATAGAGGGACATACCATACTTTTGTTTTAGAAAACCAATTTTAAATGCCTCTTATTTTTAAAAAGGTTAAAATCTATGTTATTTTGTTATTTCTTTATTCACTTATTTAATACATACATTTATTGAGTCTCTGTCAGATCCCCAGGCACGCAGCTGAGTGCAGAAGTTACAGAAAGACAAGACTTCTGTCTTTAATTACTTTTCAGTCCACTGGGGAAAGAGATAAGTAAACAGAGATTCAGTGGAAGGTTGTTCCTGACAATATTTTTTGGCATTTTATTTATTTACTGCTTTATAACTGAAGATTCAGAAATATCAACATGTGAAAAGTTTCTCTGTATTCTTAATAAAATTCAGATATTTCCCTGATCAGATAGCTCGGTTGGTTAGAGCATAGTCCCAAAGTGCAGAGGTTGCCAGTTCCATCCCCAGCCAGGGCACATACAGGAACAGACCAATGTTCTTGTTTGTCTGTCGTTCTCTCTCGCTTTCCCTCCCTCCCTTGCTAAAACCAATAAATTAAAAAAATTAGAATAAAAGAAAATATCTAAAAAAATTATATATTAAAAATGATATTTTTTGGCCCTGGCCGGTTGGCTCAGTGGTAGAGCGTCGGCCTGGCGTGCAGAAGCCCCGGGTTCGATTCCTGGCCAGGGCACACAGGAGAAGCGCCCATCTGCTTCTCCACCCCCTACCCCCTCCTTCCTCTCTGTCTCTCTCTTCCCCTCCCGCAGCCAAGGCTCCATTGGAGCAAAGATGGCCCGGGCACTGGGGATGGCTCCTTGGCCTCTGCCCCAGGCGCTAGAGTGGCTCTGGTTGCGACAGAGCGATGCCCCAGAGGGGCCCCCTGGTGGGCAGAGCGTTGCCCCTGGTGGGCGTGCTGGGTGGATCCCGGTCGGGCGCATGCGGGAGTCTGTCTGACTGTCTTTCCCCATTTCCAGCTTCAGAAAAATACAAAAAAAAAAAAAAAAAAAAAAAAAAAGATATTTTTCAATATTCTCAATAAAGCTCGGAAACAATGAACATTAGCATATGTGTCAATTTTGCAGGGTTGTCTTAACAAAATACCACAAACTGGGTCTTTTATTTATTTTTTTAAATTATAGGAGGGGAGATAGAGAGATAGACTCCCACATGTTCCTCCACTTGGCAACCCCGTCTGGGACCAAAGCTCGAATCAACAAAGCCACTGGCTTCGGGAGGGGAAGAGAGAGAGAAGGGGAAGAGGGAGGAAGAGAGAAGCAGCCAGTCACTTCTCTTGTGTGCATTAACTGAGGATGGAACCGGGGATGTCTGCGCACCAGGTTAACACTCTATCCACTAAGCCAACTGGCCAGGGCCCAAACTGGGTGATTTAAAACAATAGAAATTTGTTGTCTCAAAGTTTTGGAGGCCAGAAGTCCAAGATCAAGTGTTGGCTGGGTCGTGTTCTCACTGAAGCCACCAGAGAGGGAGACTTCTTTGCTCTTCTAGAGCCTAGTAGCCCAAGGTACCCCTTAGCTTGTAACAGCTTAACTCCACCCTCTACCTCTGTCTTCACATGACAGTCTCTCTGTGTCTTCACATAGCCATCTTCTTTTGAGGACACCAGTCATATTGGATTAAGGATCCACCTTACCCCAGTATGACCTGATCTTAACTAATTACATTCATAATGATCCTACTTCCAAATAAGGTCACATTCTGAGGTACTGAGGCTAAGACTTCAACATAGCAGGTGGAGGGGAGGAAGGGTGAGCTGAGGGAGGAGGAGACACAATTCAACTCATAACAGTATACAAACTTTCATTCCAACTTTTTACCTTCCTGCAAAAATTAAATACTGTAAAAATAAAAACAGTGGCACCTACGTTTTCTTCCAGAAAGATTGCTAACACTTTTTTTCATGTTTTGTTGGGCATGGTCATGTGCAGCCTTTGTTACTTTTGTTGTTGTTGTTTTAAAACCATAAGCATAAAAAGTTTCCTTAAAGTTCCTCTGTATTCTTGTATGCTGGAAAATACACACACACACACACACACAAAGCTACAAAGATAAATATGGTTAATCTGAAACTTTTGCATGATAATTTAAATTCATCCTTTAAATACACGCCACACCTTGAAATTCTTTATCATAGGCAGTTCTATAATTAACATATCTAAGCTACACCATTTTACTATTACTCCTTCAGATATTATCTTGGCCTCACCTAAAGTGAAATATTAAAATATTATGTCATAGTCATGGTTTAAATAGTGATGCAGTCTTTTCTTTAGTATTTAGAGCAGCAGTTCTTAACCTGTGGGTTGCGACCCCAGCGGGGTCACCTAAAGCCATCGGAAAATACATAATGCATATCAGGTATTTAAATTCCGAATCATAACTGTAGAAAAATTACAGTTATGAAGTAGCAATGAAAATTATTTTTTGGTTTGGGGTCACCGCAACATGAGGAACTATATTGCGGGGTCACAGCATTAGAAAGGTTGAGAACCACTGATTTAGAGCATCAGAAAGTCCTATTCTGTTTGGTACCCTAGCCAGACGGAAGAATGCTACTGTGAGACATAAAGAAAGATGGATTTAATTTGGAGTCCTGTTCTGGCATAATTGCTCTGACTGTTGAATCTATCTTGGTCTTAATTTTTTCATTTTTAAAAATGAATGGGCTGTTGCAGGATTAAATCACAGTGCATGAGAGAGTCCCTCTTTCACTGTTGGGCACATAGGAGCTACCGGGAAAGGGTTAGTGGAGCCTTGGCTTTCACAGTGTAATGCCTGGAATGTGAGAACATACAAAACCAGGGTTCTCCCAAATATAAGTACAACTATTCTGTTTGCAGCTCCTTCCTCCTTTCTAGCCCTACTTCCTTCAACTTCCCATTTAGGAGAGGAAGAGTAGAGGAAGTAGGAAGATGGCAGTCCCCATGTGCCGCTTAGAGATGCACCACCTCTCCTGGGTTTCTCTATTTTTAGTCACAGGTTAGATCAGAAAACTTGTACCTGTGAGTGAAAAATAACATTGATCAGGCTGACTTCTCTCACTGGGTAGAAGACAAAAAAATCAATTGATACAGGATTCCTTGTTTATCAGGCATTCATCAACAAAAGCACAGACATTTCATCTTGGGTTTAAATTGTTAACATGTTAAAGAACTTGGGGGATAAGCAAATTCTGGCTTACTTTAACCTACTCTGGGTTATTGCCTCGCTGAGTACTGCTTAATTGAAGCAAGAATGCCATTGCAAGTAAAAGGCATCAAAAGTCATTTTATTTAAACCTAGTTAATTCTTTCTAGGGTTCTACAGGTAAAAAAAATAAGCAGCCCTGTCCTTTCTCTTTCACCACCATCTATTAATTTCAGTTCTTAATGTGATCTGCAACCTTTACTCCCAGGTTGTCATAGCTAAGGAGAAGTGTGCTTATTAACAGAAAACAAAGATATTGAGAAGAAAGGGTAGAAAAAAGAGGGCCAAGAGCCCATGATTCCAGGCTAATCCAGTGTCTGCTGTACATGTCTGTATGATCTTAGATAAGACAACTTCTCTCTCTGGGGCAATTTCCTTAGGTATAAAAAAAAAAGAGAGTCTATTAGATCCACTTTGATATTTTAAGAGTTAATTTTCCCTCATTGAAAGTCTCTCCATTTTTATAGATTTCTTCCCCTCATATCTAGATATATATAAATACAATTTTATGTGGACTATAACAGTAAGAGATTCCCTTAAACCAAATATAGGGGCCTATCTAACCTTCAACCCCAAGGTCACTTCCTGGCCCAAGTGACAGCTTCTTCCTCAGTCATTATGTTCACTTTACCTCTGTTGGAAAGATAACAGGAAGGAGGAAAGTTTGGTGTTGAAAAGTGAGCAAAGAGCAGGAGCCAACAACGATCAAAGGAATGTTCCTGAGAGCTGCCACATGACATTTTATTTATATCTCATTGGTCAGGAACTTGACTTACACTTGAAAAATGGATTTTGTGTAATCATTTACCAAGATAAAAATTGGGACTTCTTTTACTTGGAAAACGGGATGTGAGTTATTAGATAACAATCAGCAGACTATGCTATGGAAACATGGAAATACATAGATACATACTGAGTAAGTAACAACAACAAAGAAGGTCAATATTATTCCAGAAAAAAACAATATTTTGTATGAAAAAGGAATATAATCAGAATATACCACATGGCTTAACAGTGACTTGTATTTACATAGTTGTGATGACATAAGTGAATATTGATTTAAACAAAAATTGTAATGGAATAGTATCAAAAAGAAGTAAAGAGATAAATCCTTGCTATTCACTATAGAATTTTAGTATTTAATATTTATAACTTTAAAATTTAGAAGTAAGAGAAAAGAAGATCATCATTAATCAAATTTTCACAAAAATAATTAAAACTAGAACTACTGTGTTGGAAAAATAATAGAATACTACAAAGATGTTTAGCAGACACATCATCTCATTTTGAGCCTCAGGAAAGGTGGTGTTCAAGAAAAAGTGACTTTTTAAAGTAGTAGGCATTTATGATACAAAGTACAGTGCTCTTCATTCTGAGGACTGGCATAGCCAAAGGTCCTGAGGCAGCAGGTTACAGGGCAGGGCACATATGAAGAATTGAATGAAAGCTAATGACTGAAGGAATTGCAGCAAGAACTGATGCTGGAAAAGCAAAGATCTAATCATGCTGGCTCTTGCAAACAGAATTATGCACGTAGGTATTTAACTTTAAGCCATCAGGAATTCACTAAAGGTTTAAAGTAAGGTTGTTGCATGATCCAGTTTGCATGTTAAAATAAACCTCTAGTATAGATAAGTATAGAAAACCTGAGAGAAGTGTTTGAGAGGGGCGGAACATATGTAATAAGACTAGTTTTGTACAGTTCAGATTAAAAATGATGATAATTTCACCTTGGTTGTATGCAGTAAAAAAAAATAGACACATAAGTGAAACTGAGATATTTAGATGCAAAAGCCATTAGGACTTTTTAATGTATAGCTTTGTAAAACTCAGGTACTAACTTGGAACTTGACCTTTTTTCTCCTAGAGTCTAGCAGTATATATTACCCAGATATAAGTAAAAGTTGAATGAATAAACATTTTAGCCTGCATATAGGAAAATATTGATGTCACCACATTTATAAAAATGAATAGCCTTTATTATAAGGCATCCAATCTTTTTGGTGAAATTTTGACTTTGAAAAAGTATTGTAGTGAAGTATAGACATGTTTTTCTTCTGGATTTAAAGGAAGAAATTGGTTATCTTATGGTAGATAAAACACAATTATTTGAAAATGAGGAATTGTGTCCAGAAGGCATGCTTTACCGTAGCAACCTTAACATTGAGTTGCAGTATGTCTTTCAGTTTTACAAAGGGTAATTTATCATAAGAGGAGTGTGTTGAACATGTCCCATTTTACTATCTGCTTATTTAGTTAGATAATCAAGATCTTGACTATTGAAGTAGAATTATTCTAAGTTTGGTCTGTTTCCAAGCTTGCAAATATAATATGTGTATCCTTTATATTCATTTTAAATTTTAAATAAATTGAAATTGACTAAGTAACACTAGCTCACACAGGTCCTAGAAGCAAAACCATATTTCAGTTTTCTTCCGTAAATTAACAACTGTGTGATTGATGGAGACCCAAGTATTTTCCTCTGGAATTGGTAAACATTTTCTTCCTTAAACTAAACCCTTAAAATTTGAGAATTTACACATAGTATAAATTGAAAAAGGATTTGAATTAAAATGTGAGTACATGTACTAAATTTATTTTCATAGTTGTTTCTATTTTCCCCACATATTTATATATCTATTGTAGTTTAAAGTCTGGCAACTAATTCTTTATTTTAGTGATATTATTTTCTTTCATGTATATAAGATAATCTTGCTCTTCTTTCTGAAGACTAAGAATGGCAAAAGAGGGACTTTCTTTCTCATTTAAAAGCATTTAGCTTTTTATGTTTCTCAACGTGTATGTTATATACAGTTTAGACCAATTTAGCCACAGGAGATGGCTACAAAGCCTGGATTGAATTTTTTTATTCTTCTCTAGATAGATGTTCTACTTTTGTACAAGTTGATCTGAAAGTATGTGTCAGATTAGGCCTGTTCTCTTACACTGCAGCAGGGTGTTCAAGCTGATTCCAGATATGTGTAGAGTTTTCCAAAAACACTACCATAACACCCTTATTTAAAAGCATCATGTGCCTGGATGTTTAAATGTTGTGATTAAAAGCATCTATCTTAGTCCATTTCAACTGCTATAATAAGATAACATAGACTGGGTGGCTTATAAACATCAGAAATTTCTCACTATTATGAAGACCGGGAATTTCAAGATCAAGGTGCTTGTAGATTTATCATCTGGTGAGAGTCTGCTTCCTGGCCCATAGACAGCATCCTTTCACTGTGTCCTGACATGTCATAAGGGGGTGCTTTTTGGGGTCTGTTATAAGGACACAAATCCCATTCATGAGAGTTTTGACCTCTTTGTCTAATCACCTCCCAAAGGCTCTGTCACCCACTTCTAACACAATGAATGTAGGTTTCAACAGATGTATTTGGTGGGGGATGCAAACATTTAGTCTATAGTAACATTGAAAGAATATGTTCTTATACTTGAATTTTACTTCATGTATGAAATCATATTTTGTTGTTTAATAAAACAAGTAAAGATGTAACTTCTGTTTATCACTTCCAGAAGTGAAATATTGAGATTAATACTATAGCCTGACCAATGATAATTTTTATATATTCTTACTTGAAAAATAAATTGCCGTATTTCCTCAATTCTAAAGAAGCTCATTGTTAAATATTTTCACATTTTTGGAAAATAACAAAAGAGCTTGCAATTCACACATGCCTTTAGTGTAGTATTTTTCTTTCTTTCCCCCCCTCCACCAAAAGTTGATATTAAATTGATGGTTGTTTTATAGGCAGTGCTATCTTTGGCAAAAGGAAATTTGGAATGTGCCATTGTCAACTCAAACTAATTAGCATCACCTACTTTCAGGGAAAGCAATTAGGAAAACCATTGACAAGGCTAATAGTTTAAGAGATTTATGTACGATGTTCATCTTCATTTGGCCACTATTTTAGTTTTGCACATCTCATCCAATCATCCATTAGTGCTTATTGAGTGTCTGTTGTGTGCCAGGCGGTATTCAAGATGCCAGAAAGGCAGAGATGGTGCTTATTCTGCAAGATGTCACATTCTAGAAGGCAAGTAGGATACAGTGTCAGAATTCCTATAATGGCAATAATTACAAAGTGGTGTGGAGGTACAGAAAGAAGGCACTGGCTTCTGCTTCAGAAGGAAGGGAGAAGTTCACAGAAGGGGTAAAGTTTGAATTCTCAGATAGGTTAATAGTATTCAAAGGAAAAGAAATAACATCACCAAAAGTACACAGGATATAAGTATGTGAGAATGTTGGAGAATGGCAAGACTACACAGTGTGTGTCGGGAGCGTAGCCATAGTTGAAGGTTGAAGCTGTAAGGCACGCAGTATGGGTCTCAAGATTTATCCACACTTACTGATTTTCTATATGTACATATAATTATACATACATATATTTATATACATAATTATATGTACATATAATGCATACTATATATATTTATATACATATTATATATACATATATATAATGACAGCTTAATTCAACATGTTAAGTCCCTTGAGAGTCATGTGCCACAAACAACCCCAATTCATTAATTTTCTAATTATTCATCCTTACAACAGATAATAGTTTTTATCTTATATGTGCATTATATAACTTGTATAGTTACAATCTTTGTATTTTTATTAAAAAGAAAACAACATTGAATGACAAAGTTGAATTTATGCAGTTCTAATAGGGTTATTTTTTTCTTGCTTCCATGAGCATTCTTCTGTAGCAGATTATCATTTATTTGAATTTATAACTGACATTGACAAATAGCAAAAGTACATGATATTTGAATGTATTCACTTTTTCTTTTAATAACAACATGCTTTAAAATATAAATTGAAAAACTTGGAAACATTGCTTCCATCCTATGGAACATTAATTGAAAGTCAAATGTCATCCTAAATGAATCATTGGTATCATCATTTCTACTGCACCTTATCTGGAAAAAGTAACCGGAAGAAAGATACGGTGAAATACACTTTCAAACTAACAAAGGCATTCTAGCTTGCATCTAAACAAGGAAGTAATCATGGTTACTCCATATAGATACCAACTTTAAAAATTGCCCTTAAGGAATTTAATTCTTGTTAAAAAAAAAATCCTGACTTTGTTGAAAATTGTGCGATATTGCTTCATGCAAATCCAAAAACAAGCTGCATCTCTATAAATAGTCATGACTTTGTCCTATTTTAAATGGTTAAACCAGAGATTGTATGAGATTCACTACACTTTGCCTGTGGCTACTTTCCTACCATGAAATTTCAGAGTTGGCTGTTATGTAAAACAAAGCCATTTCACTGCAGCCCTCCTTGGAGGACAGCTCTGATATATGAAGGAAGAGTTGATCTATTGCTGTTTCCCGGAGTAGGTACAGCAGCAGCTGAAGGAAAAGGGCTTGGCCGGAGAAGAATATGTTGGGTGACCACTGTAGGGTGTTAAGTGTCAGGGGTGAGATGACTGCTGTCTTATATCAGCATCCAGCTGACGACCCACAGCCTGAGAACCAGTCAAATGTGACAAATCTCCCCTTGCAATTTGATGGGATGCCCTGCTTGGCTTCTGGTAGTCAGAAGAAAAGCAGATTTCAGATTAAGGCTATGTAAATCCACTCTGTGATAAAGCAGGATTTTCTATACTAATTTGTATTATTTTCCATAGGAAATGAGACTAAAACAGAAAGCCTTTGTTAAATAGACTTTAGCAATAACCCGTATTAGGAGACTTTCCCCCTTGTCTTGAACGTGTGTTTCATTCTGGTGCTTTAGTTTTATGCTTTTTCAAAAAGTCTGATGGCTTCTGTGAGAGTGGCCACAAAGCTGTGTTTGGACGGTGCAGTACTCACTGCCAACCTAGTGGTTCCATGTGCTGTAATCCTGTTAAGTACCTGTACAATAGTGTAACAGCTGGTGCAGGCTGCAGGCAGTGTGTTGGTGTGCTATGTTGGGACTTGGGATCCAAACACACAATGAGCCAGGTCAGCTTAGAACAGACCTAAGCACCCCTCAGACAGCTGGCCCAGTAACTATACACTAGCCAATCTTGGGAGGGAGACTCATGGAAAAACATTAATTTTCTTCCCTAGCAGACGGTAAGGTAACCAAAGCCAGGTTGATTGTGCTGCCTTGGGATTTTTACCTAATGATCTTCTGGAAGGCAGGTGCATTGGCAGGGTTTTGAAGCTTCTGAATACCCAACTAGTATTACAGAGTAAACCTTCGCTGCCTTGGGGGTTTTATAGGAGTGGGGTGCATTAGTGTTAGATCATTACAAAGCATTTTGCTGACTACTGCAGAATTAATGACACTTTTATGACTGTGTGTAATGACTGTCGAAGAATAAGAGTTTATATCTGTTCAAATTGTAATTTTTAATCAAACTAGCCAGCTGTTAGATGCATCCAATACATGAGGGATTCTTCTTGGTAATATTTGGTGTTTCTCCTACATCCATCTTCTTATTAGATCATTACTTGGAACCTCAATTGTTCAGCATATGCTCAAAATAAATTTTGTCATGACAAAAGCAAAGCAAGTTGTTTTTTCCAGCATTAAAGTATTTGAAATTTCTACTCTTTGTTGAATGCCTGCTTTTTAAAAAGTAGTATTGTTCTTTTAAAAAAAAATTAGCCTCAAGAAACTTCCTGTATCATTAAATGCAAGGGCATCTGATGTGAGTTCATTCAACTCTTCTCCCTTCCCACACTTCTAAATTGTCCCTGTCTTTACTTATCATTGTCTCTTGTCTGAAAAAAATTTCCAATCCTTATCGATACCCTTTCCTTTTTCTCTCATCCTCATCTCTCTTAGCTCCCCCTACATTTGTGTTCCATCTCGCTTCCGCATCTTCAGTCTCGTCTTTCTTAGATTAATGCTACGTTTTCTTTTTTTTAATTTACTTTTCAGTTATAGTTAATGTGCACCATTATATTAGTTTCAGGTATACAGCATAGTAATTAGACACTTATATACCTTACAGAGCAGTCACCCTGGTAAATCTAGTACTCACCTAGAACCATAAAGAGTGATGCAGCCCCTATGTAAAAACCAGTAAAATAGAACGACCATATGACCCAGCAATTCCACTTTTGGGTGTTTATTAAAATAAATCCAAGACACTAATTTGAAAAGATATTGATTATATATACGCACCCTTATGTTCCTTGCAGCATTACTTACAATAGCTAAAGTGTAGAAGCAACCTACATGCCCATCAACAGATGGATGGTTAAAGACTATGCAGTATATATTATATATACAGTGGAAAATTAGATTCATTACTATTTTAAAATAAACAAACAACAAGCCTTCCCATGATCCTGCTGTCTTCTATAATATCACTTTGGCTCCCCTTTTTTCCATTATAAAGTTCTTGAAAGAATAGTCTTCATCTACTGTTAACACTTTATCTCTTGCCCCATTTCTTGTTTAACTCTATGCAGCTGCCTCTGCCTTACTCTAAGCAGCTCTCAGAAAGAAACAATGTGTCCCAGTCAATAAATCTCCCACTCCACACTTTACCCTTGCCTGAAATTCTCAGCCATACTGCAACCTACTGAGGAGCCCCTCATTTTTGAAGCTACAATTCTGTGGATTCTCGACTCCCTTGACTCATTTCTTCTCTGTCCCTTTCTCTTCTGATTTCTTTACCTGCAGATATGCAGAAGTTTAATTCCTGATCTCCCCTTTTTAAATATCTTTTTCTTTGAAGTTCCAACTCATTACCTCAGTTCTAAATACATATGGTGATCTTCACATTCATGTCATTATCTTTATCCTCTCTAATCAAAATCTCAACTCCATAAAGTATATCTTTATTCTGAGAAGTACTTCAGTGTCCTCATACCCAGCTCCAATCAGTTTAGCCAGTAGGTATTCCTCCTGACTTCTTTGTTTCTGTTAATGACATAGCCTTTAACCCAAACACCCAATCTTACAAATGTGCTTCCTCATTGTTGATTTCTCCTTAGCCCTTGCCATTGACTTGGCAAATAGCTTGTTCTGATCGCTGAAGCATTTCTCACTTATTCTGTATACCGTTCTTTCCATTTCCCCTTTCAAGACCACTCACTTATAAAAGATTTATTTTTTTATTATTAATACTGTCATCAGATTCCTATTGGTTTCTTCCAGTTGAAGAATTGAGTAATTGAAATAACGACCTACATTTTAGCACTCCCTTACACAGAATTCTTCAGTAGCTCCTTATTACCCACTACAGAAAGAACAATACAGACCACCAAGACTCCTCCCCAATAGTCAAGTTCATCTCTCCTGAGGGGGTTCCGCACTTCAGCCCACAGACTGAATTACTTGTCATGTCCTCAATATTCTCATGCTTCCTCAAGTATTCATCTTTTCTTCACTATTTCTTCACTGTTTTTCTTCAACTCCTTTATCACTGCCTGCTAAACCTATCTTACCTTATGGTTTTCTAAGAAATAGTCAAAAATCATCAACAGTGAAATCCATGTATCAAATATTTTAAAGTAAATAATATATAAAAATAGATTTCTTAACCAGCTAATATACCACAGTGATTTCTATACTATACCTCTACTAAGAATTCTGTCTTAATTACTTCTTTATTAAATTATTTAAGGTTAGCAGAATACTCATGGGTATCAATAAATACTTGTTGAATGAATAAATGAATCTAACTGATAATTTTTTATTAGAATCTCTTGGCTCATTGCCTTGGTATTTCTTAGGCCTGACAGAGTTATCAATTTTGTTTTGATTTATAGTATTCTCACTGACTTGTACATTATTTTATGTGCTACACCTATAGAAATAGTTAAATAGGTTTATCGTTAAAGCAAAAATAAAAAAGGAGAGTCAACACTAACATAACTTATTTTCATACTACTAATGAATATTAAAAGAGAGTCTTCTTTATCTGCCATTACATGACAGAAATTATAAAATATGTTCTCAGCCAAGAGAGAGCTGTGTGTCACAGGTACCCAGCAGACTTTCTGGCACTTCCAGGAACTTTTGTTGGTTATCATTATTATAATAAATTTCCAGCAACAAAATCTATCAGAAATCATTCATAATGTTCCAAATTTTAAACTATACACATACACATAAATATACACATACACGAAATATTCATCTCATTCTCTCTGTGTGTGCACGCACATGTGCAATAGAAATCTCTCTTGACCAGCATGGCATTTATCGGAGTCAGTTACAAAATTATTAGCTCCGCCCCTGTCCTCCAGGATCCTCTTTCCTTTTATGGATGCTTATGCCGGTTTGCCTAAACCATTGCCTTCTGATTTTCATTGTTCAGCAACTCCTCTTTGTTGGTTAAAAATTGGCAACATATTCTCAACTCTTTATTATTGTTGTTGCTGTTATTTTGCTTTCCTCAGCATTAATTTACATTAGATAAATTTCTGAGATTAATTCTGGTAGGATAATTTTTCCAAAATTTTACTGAATCTATGTAATCTCCTGCTTCGGACCTTTTGCACATACTATTGCATTTAACAGACATACTATCGTGAAATTTTTGCCCAACTTCTAATACTAGTTCCATACTCTTGAGTCTCTTCCCAAATCAGAAGCTTTTATTTTACCATGCCGTTGGACTCCCACCTCCCCCATCCCAGAAATTAAAAAGTTGATATTAACAAACTTAGCTGTTAAGATTTTGAAGAAGTTAGTAGTAGTTGTAACCTATCCAAATCATTCCCAAAGTGATAAGACTCTTGGGATCTGAGGTAGGAAAAGATCGTCTGATATGAGGAACAGTATTTCATGTAAGCCTATCAACGATGCCATGAGGCAGATGCTTAACTTTGTTTCCCAAATGGGAAACTGAGGCTTACAAAGTTGAGCCTGACTTTGTAGTTCAAATTGTAGAGCTGGGATTTAAACCCGTAACTTTTTTACTTTGCAGCTCGTATCATTCCATTACCCTTTCTGTGTAGAGAAAGTCCTCATACTCTGGAAATTCCTAGTCTCTAAACCACATTAAAAACCATTCCATCCTCTGTCTGGTTTCCTTCAGGCCCACTTTCCTTTATGTAAAAATAAATTATCACTTGATTTGGAACCAGCTTAACCCACTTATGCTATGTTTGTTTGCTACAGAGTTGCTGTCTTAACCCAATTAAGATGCAAAACCCCTCTGAGCATCAGTCATTCTGAAATGGGCAAGGTTTCTCTCCAAGGGATCATTAGCTCTGTACGATCAAACCATGCATATACTTAGTCTGCTTCTATAAAACTGTCCCTGGGTTGGATTTATTCTCCCTTCTTTCCAAAAACATATTGCTTATCTTTATGGTTAAACAAATGATTTGATGAAAGTCTGGATGGATTATAGGGAAAGTTGACAATTTTTATACTGCTATTTCTGAATATTCATTTAAATATGGTAGGTTATGTTGCTATATTTCTTTACAGAAAATTGCTGAAGAGGTCTCTAGAAGGCATCATGACCTGTTATTGAGTCATGCTAACTTATTTGTTTAAATACATAAACTCAGAAGTGTTATCTTTGAGTATTAGTCATGCTAAGCTATGCTGGGGAGACAGACAGTTTTCAGATCCTTAGTGGTTTAATAAAACTGCCTTTATCCTTCACACAGAGTTGGATGCACATCTGGAAACTCACTTGAATGACTTTCTCCAAGTAGTGACTCAGGGATCTAGGCTCTTTTCACCATGTGCCTCCACTACATTGCTGTCTTTTGTTTGCAGGTATGTGGTAGATACATATGGTCCTTCACACTGGATTTAATCACTAGACTGCTGAGTCTACTTCCACCTAACTAAAAAATAGGCTTACACATAGCTAGATTAAAAACACCAACAATTTTAAGAATTTCAACCTGAAACCATAATTTCTAAGGTATACTCTCCATTACCACTCCTTTGACACCATATGCTTTATGACCTTAATTACCATAACTGCCTTATCAGTACATGCTAAGAACTTGTTCATCACTACAGCCCTTAAGTAGGACATGTCTGGTAAACTGCAAAAGGAGATGACTTTGATTCAAGCTCAACCCTACCACAAACTATTCATGGGCTATAAAACTAAAGATACTGTCCTATATGAAGTGGGTCTTTTGCCTTCCTTACTGGATGAGGCAGAGTCTTAGAGTTCAGCTCATCTGGATTTAAATCTCAGTTTAGCTACTTATCTGCTGTGTGACTTTAATCAAATTACAAAGTATTCTGAACCTCAGTTTTTTATGTGAAAAATTACTATGCTTACCTTAAAATTTTTGTGAGACCTAAAGCATTTTTGATATAGTAGGTGCTTTGTAAATGTTAATTATTTCTGTAAATTAGTAACAAAGACCCAGTGATCTTTGTAATCATATAAGTAACCATATTAGAAATTATAGTGATGGGAGGCATTCAAGAGCATGTCAGGTTTAACACCTCACACCTTGATTTGGAGGCGGGAAAGAGATGTGCACATCAGAATTTTCCATGGGTTGTTTGAAAATGCATATCTCGAGGACTCATCCCGGATCTGCTGACTCAGAAACCATAGGATTAGAGTTTGTGCAGGTATAACCTTAAGAAGCCTCACAAATAAGTCAGATGCATACCCCTACATAAGTGCCATGTGTCAGAGGCTCACTCAGAGCATGGTAAATAGAAGGTGGTCAGCACACATTTTAAAATTCAGAGGGTTCATGTCTTTGCCCAATTCCTACCTCCAATAACCATAGCTTCCCTGCTCCTTCCTGACTGCCAGCCACTATGACATCAACCATCCTTTATTTTACAGGAATCCAGCCCCTTCCAGAGGAAAATTGATGTTTCAAAGCACATATCCAGCCATTTGCAAAAATGCAGACAAAACAATAATATAGCTGCCTAATTTTTTGGATAGCTTCACAATAATATAATAGAATTGAAACTCCTTAGTAAGTTGATATTGTAAGCTGTAATAATATTGGCTAATATTTGTTGAACACCTAATGAAACAGGCTCCAGATAAAAGCACATGTTCACAAAATCTCTTTGTGGTAGGTACCATGAATATCTTAATTTCATAGTGAGAAAATTGAGGCATCTAAAGAGTGTGTCACTTGTTCAGGTTCATACAGCAAGGTTTTTAGAGAGAGGTTCATGGACTTTTCTAGATGCCTTCAAAGTCTAGCGAGAACTCAAATGCTCATTCTGATAAGAATGGTGTCCTAAGCTGGAATTTGTATGTAATCAGCATTCTATGTCATCAGTTTCATTGATGCTGTATTAACATATTGATAAGTGATTCAGAGGTTTTTAACAGCTCTATTTGGGCCATTCTCATGATAAAACAGAAGAAGCAACAGGATGAGGGAGGGAGGGAAGGAAGGAAGGAAGGAAGGAGGGAGGGAGAAAGGGAGGGAGGAGAGCTTGAGCAGTTCAAATTGACAGTGCTTGGTCATTGGGTGTAGGGAGGAAAAAGAGCCAAAGCTGACAATCAGATCTCAGAGGCATGTACCTGGAGATAGTCAGGCCATTCTTTCATATAGAGTACATATAGAGCAGCAGTTCTAAGGGAAGAAGATTATGACTTAAGTTTTGATAAGTTGAATTTAATGTACTGTGGATTGTGCTAACAGCCATATATTAATGGACCAGTCAGTGAACATGTGGCTCTGAAGATTATAAGAGAAAAAAGTCTGGAGATTTAAATTTGGGAGTCATCAGCAAATCTATACCTTCACTTTCCTCAGGACCTCCTAATTTACTTGTCTTAAGCAACTGTGGATGATTATTCTTTAATAAAGAGATATGACTATCCTACAATCAATGTATATATTACCTACTATCATAAATATAAAGAAGAAAAAGTATTCTATGGTTATTAGTACATATAACAACAATATCCCTGTCACCAGTGGACTGGAGTAAGGTTATGAAATTGCTTAAATTTATTCAATCTATTTTAGTCAGTCAAGCTTCAGGATACAACTTGGAACCTGGGAGTTAATTTTAGACTACATTCTGGTCCTTGGGGAAATTCTTACATCTCAGTGTGCTACAAGCATCCCCAGAATGCTTCTTCTAGCCACCTAGGAATTTGTCGTAATGATGATTATCCCTGAATAACTGGCAGTGTAAATTGCTAGGTAAGCAGTGTATCCAGACTACTTGGATTTGAATTCCAGCTTCCCTATTTCCTACTAATGTTACCCATTTACAGCTATTGAGAGGAGATAGTAATAGTACCCAACTCAGAGGGTTGATATGTGGATTTAATGAAATTAATAATTTATAGTGCTAGAACAATAACCAGTATTTAAAAAATAATAAATAAATGTTATTTCTTACTTTATAAAATGTTTAGGAATTACCACTATGCTCTATTCATAGTAACGTTTAGTAAATACTGGTTAAATGAAAGTATTTACTGAGCTTTACTAGGCCACTTTTATAAAACTAAGAATGGTGATGGTTGTGTTCAGGGAAAACCCAACTACTACCAAAACAGTGTGACATTACCAAAACATGATACCTGTGAAAGTGTATGGCCAGTGGCCTGTAGGAGATTAAATCAAGAAAGTCAATATTCCCATTGTGTGGTTTGTCTTTTGATTCAAAAAAAGAAATGCACCCTCGTGTTTATGGCAGCATTGTTCACAATAGCAAAGACCTGGAAACAGCCTAAGTGTCCGTCAGTGGATGAGTGAATTAAAAAGCGGTACATATATACAATGGAATACTATGGGGCCATGAAAAAGAAGGAAATCTTACCTTTTGCAACAACATGGATGGACCTGGAAACTATTATGTTAAGTGAAATAAGCCAGGCAGAGAAAGAAAAATATCATATGACCTCACTCATTTGAGGAATCCAAGGAACAATGTGAACTGAGGAACAGAATTAAACCTGAAGGGAAGGGAGGAGGGAGCTGTTGGGAGGAGGCTATGTTGAGGGGAATATGGAGGAGGGGGGATGCAATCGGGGTGACACTAGAATCTATGTAAACACAATAAATTAAATAAAAAAGAGAAAATCAATATTATACTAGGCTAGATTCATAGTCTTTAAATTCCTCAAAGAAACATCATCAGACTACCTATTTCATAATTGCATAAATCTTGCCTCATTCTGTCATTGGTTTCTTGTATACATATTTTCACATTCCTTACACATTATGCATTAAAAGAAATAAATAGATCTTCAGAGTTCTTACTCTGACTGTGTTTTGTTACATTCTTTATACAAAGGAAGTGGGAGGGTGTGTGTCACACTTACAAAATGATTATTTCCTATGTCACTAGTTTTTAATACAAAAGACTGTAAAACAAACAGCCCTTTAGAAGTTGTTGAATGATCAACATAAGTGTACAAGAGCAAACAAAGTGGACAGAAGTACAAATATAAAGTTTTGATAAAGTAAATATCAAATAATGTAGCAGAGATTTATTACCACAGCAAAACTAGAATGGATAGATCACCTGAAACCCTAAAATGGAGGTCATTATTATCATTATTATACTACTCATATGATCATGATAACTATTTGGCCAATATATATCAGGTATATACTATGTGCCAGGTATACCTGACATGTGTTATCACAACACATTATTTTTTGTTTTAGAGATGAGAAAGAGAGAAGATGAAAAGAGCAAGCAATAGATGCAAAATGAAGATGGTCCTCTAGTGAATACAATGTGAAAAAGATGCTTGGTTGCACATGTATCTACAGAACTATAACCAAGGAAATGGGTAACACATGGACAATATCAGGAGAAGAATTTTTGTAAATTCATGATATTAGTTAATATTACACAATGTTATGAAAAACAAAAAACACTGGATTAGAGCCTAAAAGCAAAAGTTCTAGGTTTCTTGACTTTGAGACTTTCAACATCTAATGATTTCATCATTAATAACTAAAGAATAATATCTGACATGTTTACCTCTGAGACACTGTGAATTCAAATAAGATGATACATAATTTCAAACACATGATGTTCTTATACCATCATTCATATAACTGCCCAATATATGTTTCTAGAATAAAAAAGTGAATGTGTGACTGATATGTGGAACAGTGTATAACTTTAAATGTGCATATAGTATATACATATAAATCCACAGATAACTGATAAAATGCATGTGATTGATTATACCATATTCATTTGTGTACCTGTCACAGAAATATTTATTTCAAAGATTTTCAAATTTATGTTTATAGAAATAAACCAAATTAAATAGACCTTATGTTTATGGTTCTTCAGTCATTTGACTTAATGTTCTCAAAGCAGCCCTAATGGGAAAAAAATTGTTACCTAGCCATTGGGTAAATGCACACAAATATAAATTTATGTCACTTTGCCAGAATCAGGTCTGCTTTTGTTCCAGTCACATTCATTCATTCAATGTGCCTTTATTGTGAAAGACACCATGCTAGGAGTTTTATGCAATTGAAGGTCTATTGACCAACTCATCCCAATTTTCCCAGGACTTAGGTTTCTGTTCCCCTCACATGTCTTAGAGTTTAATAGAGGGTAGTAAAGCATGTATATATAAAAATGATACAAAGTAGAGGTGGAGTGTGTCTTGAGATGGGTATGGATAAAATGCACTGTGAATTCAGAAATAGAAGAGATCATTACTTCAACTTTGCGAGCCCAGGGAGCAGGGAGCATTTAAACTGGACCTCAAAGTGTCAATATGATTGATTTCTGGAGTTTCTGAAGAATAAGAAGGATGAGGTAAAGGTAAAATGGAGACCTATATACAGCAGTATGCTTTCCTGGAGCCTGGAAGAGGAAGTATGCACTCCAGTGACCAATTTGCTGAGGACTAGGGGTATTTTCTGGATATGAAATTTTGAGTGCTAATCTAGTTGGTTTATCCTAGTATGCACTCTAGCACAATGCCTAATGACTGGTTATCAAAGGTATTAGCTAATTGAAGGTATTTAGCTGTGACATATAAAAAACATTTCAACACTTTGATAAATAAAGTTTACATTTTAAACCACAACTTACTTTGCTCTTTTTAGGCTAAATCTATCTTTCTAGAATTATTTTCTCTCTCTAATTTCAGCACTTTCCAGTGTTATCTTCCATTTCCTTAGTCATTAGGATCAGGTGAAGGCATATTGATATAGTTCTAGCTTCCTGTGCAAGAGAGTTAGCTCAGCAAGTTAGCTATCAAATTCAACCACAGAATTTGTAATTGGAGAACTGAATTCAGATCTCTTTACTCAGTTTGACCTTGAGCAAGTCACTGTCTCTCTGAGGCTTGATTTTTTTACTTATGATTAAATATAAGATAGTAAACTTTAGAAAATGTTAACACAGATAAATGTCTATTCAACATGTCCCAGTACCCACTAACATGATGCAGTATTGAAACTAGGACAGAAATTTGTAAGCTAGGTGTCAAGGTAGGTGATAGACCCAGTTGGAAAGTCAGATGACTGAGACAAGGACACAGTGATGGGAGTAAAGCGGACTTAACTACTGAACTTCCACACCAGCAGAGGAGAAAGAACATCAGCATCATTGCAAAAGCAATAGAGAAGATAACCACCTACAATTTATGGCAGCTGTCACACACTCAGGAAATTGGTGACTCAGAAGAGTCCTTTTTGGATTGACCACCCCTCTCAGACTAGGGATAGCAGCTACGTATCATACTTCCTTGACCACCAGGAATGAGACATAGGCATAGCCTCTTTGTAAATTAGTTTTTAAAAATTTTTTTTATAAAGGTAGCAAAAATATAGAAAACACACAAAAGTTGATTATATGAACTATAATGTGATTGCCTAGTGAAATGCTACCCAGATCAGGAGTTAGAATTTTCTCAGCCACACTGAAATTTTCTGGTGCCCCTTTTAAACATAGCCATCCCTTCTCCCCTAAAGAGTAACAATCATCTTGACTTTTCTGGTAATCATTTTCTTCTTAAATATTATTTTATTACCCAAATGATGTGCATACCCAAAATACACAGTTTAACTCCTGTTTTTAAATGTTGCTAAAATCTCTTTTAATCTATAGATTTCCGCCCTATCATATACATCTCTAGTCCCTTTCCCTCCTCTCTCTCTGTCTCTCTCCCTCTCCCTCTCTGTCTCCTCCTTTGTCTCCCTCTCTCTCTTCCTCTCCTCTCCACTCCTTTCTCCCTTTTCCTCTCTTTTTTCTATCCCTTTCGCTCAGAAACTGGAACAGGTATCTATTTGATTAGCTGCCCACAGTCTGAATTTGGCTTATTTCATCTTCATGCTATAGTTAAATATGTTCCCCTGCCTTTGGTATTCTCTGTAACTTGCTCACTTTGGGAAAGGTTCTTTCAAAAGTGTGACATTTTCTCCTATCAGGTAGTACATAATGTCCAGTTATCTCATGTGTGTGTGTGATTTAGCAACCATTAATTCTCAGTACCTAGACCCATTAATCAATTTAGAGTTGCTGGCATGGGTATGTTCTATCATACCTGGCTGGAATTATTCAATAAAGGGAAACTCTCTCTCATTTACTCTTTAGTTACCCAGTGGCAACATTTATATTTTACAAAAGCAAGATAAATGCTGGATTCCTCTTTCTCGTTTGTCTCTTACTTAACCCTCTTAGATATCAGTCTAGACTTGGATAAATATGTGGCCCATTTTGAGTGCCATGCATTTTGGGGGAGTCAACAACCTAAAGGCAATCAAAATAAATAACTATGTCTTGAAATACATACCCAACATATATTTTCACAACCCAGTGACTATATTTGGAAGGATCATCATCTAATTTCTGCTTATTTTAACATATTTTATCCCAATTATTATTATTGCTAAAGATAATATCTAAGCCATTTGTATTTTTTGAAATATTGTTCAGATTAATTTATTTTTCATATCTACTTCAAACTTTTTATAGTCTAAGACAAGATTTTGCAGTTTAGTCATTAAAACAACCTAACCCTCATGTTCGACTGAAATTTAGCAAACTTTGGAATTATGGGTCACTCTTTTTCAAATCACACTTTGGTTTTGTGAGATAAGCCCATTCATAGCAGAAGATAGAATCTTTCCAGGATATACAGGCCAAGGGCAGCATTTGATAAATGATTAGAGAAGCTGTCCTTGCTTCCTGAAATAGAAACAAAAGAACAGTGGGACTAATAATGAAAGAAGAAAATAGCCAGAGAAATTCCTCAGAGAATAACTTGAAATTGCTGACTTCACTTTAATGTTTATTCTTTATTTTCTGATGACTAGGAAAATATGTTTAAAGCTATGATTGTTTAAGTTTTCTATGAAAGCTAACTACAAAATATTTTAAGAAGAAAGTTCCAATACACAATGATCACTTTCATAATTAAGTTTCCTACTTAGCTCTCAAAACCTGTCATATAAAGTTTTATCAGTGGAGGAAGCAAACACTTTCAGCACCAGATGAGTGAACCATCCTTGCCTTACTGCATTCTAATTCCTTGATTTTTTTTTAGGCACAGAATTTAAAACCATTAATTCTTTCACAGCACAGCAATACAGAATTCTTCAAATAAGTAGCCAATGCTTTTAGGGTGTGAACCCAGGCGTAAGAACACTTCATGGGAAGTAGTGTAGAAACTCAGAGAAAATTAAAAATTTAAAAAGTACCAAACATATTTATTTTACAACTGCACCTAAAGGGATTGCTTCTGTTTTTGGCCACTATTGGTTTTCATGAAGATTCCCACAAATATCTCCTTGAAAACATTTTTTTTTCCATAAAGGAGTCAAAATAATTAATATTTACTACAAGTAATTTCTAACTTGCAGGAAGTCCTGGTGAACTTTGTTCACATGCAGTGTTCCCAATTATGATGCCACTTTCATGTGGGTATCTGAGGTTGGCATTCATCCAGGCCGTTAGGTGAATTAGGCCCAGAAAATCAGATTATTACATCCCAAGGGAACCAACTGATAAGCAGCAGATGAGTGCTCCTCTCTGCTACTTGCTGGTGTTGAGGTGTTGCTAGTTGCAAAGCCAATTTGTTAACAATTAGTACTAATTAGAATCATTTCCTATTATCAATTCTAAACATTTGACAAAGCACTTTTAGGAAACTGGGCCCCCCCCCCAAAGTAGCTATCCATAGTGTTAAGCAATTAAAAATCTTCAAGATCCATTGTAATTCCTAACCAGAGTCATCAGTTTCCAAGTAATTATTTCTTGCTTTGGAACCCACCTGCTATCCTGTCCAGTTTAAGGATGTGCTGGAACAAGGACATACTTCTTAATTAGTAGAGGTTGTGGGTAAGTCAGTAGAGGAACAAAAGGAATTTTCTTTCATTATCTGCATTAGCTGTTTATTGTATATCTTTAAGGGACAAAAAAATGCCACCTTGCAATATAATGTATGTGTTTGTGAGAGTGTGAAATTAAATGGATTACTTCTATTATCTAAAATCTAAGCTTAATTTTTAAGTCTATATTCACCCTTGTACATTACTAACATTAAATATAGAATCATAAATGGAGTCAGTGTGCATTACGTTAGAATTTAAATATTGACAGTGTCAACTTTCTGAAACATTATATATGACTTTAATAAAATTAGCATAAGTACTATATGCAATTGAAATTTTTCTCAGAAAAGGCACTGTATTTATCTAATTTTTTAATATAGATCTGTATGCATTATGTTGCTTCAAATTCATATTCAATAGATATGCCCTTATAGTCTAATTAAAATATTTATTTTCTCTATAAGTATCATCTACTCATACCTGATTAAATGTGCTTTCTTTAGACTAAGAAAATATGCCTTATTTTCTCTCTAAAAAGTAATGGTTTTTACATATGAACTATTCAGTTATATGTTTTAGGATCAGAATTAAAACTCTGCATGACACATCCTCTTTTTTCATCTCCCTAAACTGTCACTGGCCCCTGTGTTTATTTTATAAATTTAAATGATTGCTTCTATTCATCCTCCCCTAGACTTAATAATGCTAAAAATATTTCTTCTAATTGTTGCAAAATAGGGCGATGTGAACTAAATATGTTTTTGTTTTTAAATTTCTTATTCCCATATTAAAAGCTTGTATCAATGGAGAAATTAAGTGTATGTTCTGTTTTGAAATGCCCTGTGCTCAACCCCTCTATCCTTAATAAACAGAGATGGTATTGACACAAGTGAATTTTGTTTAACCACACTACATTTGCTTCTTAATTAGTGAATATTCATCTGTCATCAGCGGCAGCTATGACACCCCTCCCTGCTAACATGTTCTGTCATAAATAATCAATGAGGCACTATTAATATTCATGAGCTGGAATCTGTGTAGTCATGTGCACTGATGCAGAGACAGGGGGAGTGTTGCCATGAACTGACTGGAAACTCTGTGTGTGTATCCGTGAGTGCGAGATACTTAGGGAAAGCGAAGAAGAGCATGCTGCTACGCAGCACCCTGGCTCGTGCTTCAGCTAACAGCGGTTTGTCTGTTTCTGGACTGAAGTGACTGATGAAAAACAGTAGTCAAGTCTGGAGGGTGATTCCCTTTCAGTTCACTTGCCTTTCAGTTCTGGGGAAATTAGAAGATTTGCGCTCTCTCTCTGCTTCTAGAATGGGCTGCAATTTGTGCACTTTTCAGAAAAGAGAGGAACACTACAAACTGCTGTATGAAGTTTCCCAGGTGAGTGCAGGGTCTGATACCAGCAACTAAACAGCTAGGCTTTGTGTTTTGTCTGAAAGACGGTAAATGAATTGTGGCTAGCTTTATTTTTTTTCTTTCAGGAGGTTTCAGAATTGAGGACAGACTTGCCGGTTGTGGGCTTTTTATTTGGGTTTTGGGTGGCAGTTTTCAGCTTCCTTGCCACTCCCCCTTCAGATGACTTCCTGTGGGATTCTTTTTAACATTTTTTTTTTGTATCTACTGCCAAGACGTCAGTCAAGTAAAAGGGGTAACACTGAGATTCATGTCTGTCATATTTTGAGACACCTCTTTGATTTTGGAATAGTGTTGGCATTTGAAAATAACATGTATTATTGTCTGAATAAATGTTGGGTTTAATAGGTCTGTGATCGCAGTTATTTTGAATAGAGAGGAAAAGTTTCTTGCCAGATTTTGTTAGCCAGAAGAATTTTTTGATTAATTAGGAATTTTTGCTTTGGTTTAAGAGGAAGACCCGGTATGTTTGTATTATATGGGGGTGGGGGGGGGTGGGCATATGATATGTCTTGGCTTTAAAAGGAGATAAAGAAATTTTTTCTTACTCTTTCTTGGATCCTTTTTAAAATACTTTTTTTTGCCTTTTTAGCACTAGAAATTAATTTCAGGAGCTTGCTAGAATATCTGTATGTGTCCTAGGAAAAAGTATATAAATTCAGACATCTCTTTAATGTCTATCTCAGGGCTTTTCAGAATAAGAATAAGAAAACTATAGCCTTATCCTTCATAGTTTTTATAGAATTGTATTGATTCTTCATTTTATTTAGGCAGGTTTTTTTCCTGGGGGTGTATACCCAAGTTCAATTTTCTTCTTTGTCAAAATAAAGTTTATTTCTTCATTCTTCCAGTTTGTCCAGATGTGACACACTATACTTTTGTGCTTAGACAATATTGTTGACAAAAGATAAAAGATGATGTTTGGGATGTTGGTGGTCTGTGGGCATAGCAGCAGTCCAGTGCCCACTGCCTACTGGTTCCCTCAGATTTCCCGCTAACGTGATTCATTTCACAGTGGGCTAATTACAAAGTGGATTTGCTACACATGAAACAGCCTCCTCAGTTGCAATGTTAATGCACATTTTCATGGTAATGTGATCAGAGGCTCATTAGCCAGTTTCCAAAATGATCCTCTGCATTAATTAAATATAAAAATGACTCCTTTATCACCACTGAGAGGAAAAAGAAGATTAACATTGTTAATTACACTAGGAGCAATACCTTTTGCTTCATTTTTTTACTACAAACTTGCAAGGATAGGCTAAAATAATATTCATTTCCTGGATAAGCTCTCATCTACTTTGACTCATGCAAACAGTCTCTAGGTGGAACACTTTCCTTTAGTTTGGTTTGTGGAGTTTGAGTTCTAGCATTGTTTTGCTTTGGGTGTAGAGGAGCAGGAGAGCAGATTAATCGATCTATTTTTTTTTTCCTTGAATTACTAACTTGATATAAAAGTATAATATGGAAGAAATGATAGGTGGGATTCTCTGATTTTGACTCGGTTAAACTGTTTATATTCTACTGAGGAATCAAGCAGGATTACTGCATCCAAAAAGGACCACTGTATTTGTTAAGAAGCGGAAGCCTTTGTTGTGGAATTTTTAAATGCTTAGCTGGGAGTTTTGGCTTTAAGTGCTTCCTAAATCCTGAGAAAATAGATAAGCCATGCTCTTTATTGCCTCCACCTGTACTCTTTCATATATTTATTTTCTCTACTCCTGAGTTGCAGTACTTATGATGTTTAATAAAGGGATTGAAAAATGAAGTATTAGCATCCATGTAACTGGCTTTTATTAGATAAGTTAAAACCTCAGCTTAAAGGTCTTGCATGTCTTTTCCAAGGGGAGCCCTCCTACAGTTTGTCCCTAGCTTTGCATTCTATTTTATTGAGTTAATGGAATAGATAAGCTATCAAAGAGAACCAGTGATAGGCTCATATAATACATTGGAGCCCCGTGTGGTGCTGCAAACTAGTTTCTATTTTTATTTGGAGAAGCAGCTCAGAGCACACATGAAAGCAAGCGTGTTCTTAACCAGGTGTTCACAAGGGCACATAGCTGCCCCCATTAGAGAGGGTACTATTTACAAAAGTGACTTGAGATTGGAAGCCTGAGTATTGCTAGCTTGCACATTAAAATGAATTAGCTCACACAAACATTAACACCTGATTGTCCAAATCATATGTGCTTACACTCTTGTAATTCTCAGCTCACCTGTCCTTTTGTTTCTTTTGTTATTATGTCTTAAAAGCTAAGGCAAATCAAAGTTTATCAGGAGATGTGATGATTTAAGATTATCGGTAAATACTAACTGTATAACCAAGAGTAAAATGTTTATTTCTCTGTAATGAAAGCATGATGTTGAACTTTTTCACATATTCTTTCTAAATTTAGTAATCTGATAATATGGGACGAGTAGAAAACAGTTTCATGTGTATACCTGAAGTACATGAAGCAAATGTGCTCACTTTGGAGTGTGGTGGGACAATCAGAATGATGTGCTTAGATGTGAAATGAGGTCACGTTCATAGTTTGTTGCTATTTTTTTGCTCCTAAAGAGAAGCTAAGACTTTCAATTGGCAGAAGAGAAGGAATGTTGCCTAAAGAAAGTTATTTTTAGCTGGAGTTAAGCCAATCAGGTTCCAATATAAACACAGATGCAAGAATCTAGGGTTTGGGTAGATGCAGCAGCTTCACACCAAGCATCTTTATGTATCTACTCACTTTTATCTGTGCCATGGACACCATTGTTACCTGCAGTGACTTATTTTATTCAAAAACCTTTTAAGAGCTTTATTTATTAACCTCTTAAGAATTGATAAATGTGTAATTTGAACAATGCCCTTCTGTTGACACAAACTGGTCTGTTTTCTGTTCAACTAAACAGTCCCCTGGACTAAGAGAGCTATAATAACTTGCTAGACATTTGTGACCTAATAACAGATTTAATTCTGTGAGATTGTAGGGTAATACCTAAATCTGTTGATTTCTTAGTTGTATTTTTCACATTATAAGTGAAATGTAATTTTGATTGAATAATGGAAATTATTATCAATGGGATGTTCATTGGTGTTGAATAATGTGGTCAAAATGTGGGCAAATATTTTAAAGTTCATACTGTTAACATAAAACTAATTATGATTTCATTAAAATTCCATATTGCAATATGCAAGATTCTTCTCTTGCTTGCCAAGTTAGAAAAAAGAAAAATAGCCTCTAATCTCAGGAAAACCAGGAGTAGACCAGTGCTGGTTCTCCAGGCAACGTCACTGGTGTGACTGCTGTCCTCTTCTAAGTGGAGGCTGTCGCACAGCACAGTTGACTGACCCATTTGACTGGTTTGGCGCAGCTCAAGGTCTCCCCACAACCCACTCCCAAGAATTAGTAACACAAAATGAAACAGAACCTGCCCTGGAAGTAGCAAGAATCACAGTGTTGACAGCAGCTAGCAGAGAAGAACACTCACTTTATTCCAGGCACTGTGCTAAGCACTTTCCCCCTAAGCATCATTTTATTTCATCTGCATGTAATCTCAATAAGGAGTTGTAGGATAGCATCCTATAATTTTAAGTATGTTAAAGGCGCCTTTATTCTACAACACATTTGATTCTCATGGAATCTCCCTTCTCTGGTCACTGACACATATCCCTCAGAAATTTATTTTGTCACGTACTACGTAAACCCAACTCATAATGTCTTAACTTCTTTCTCCAAACGTCATCCTTCCCCCACATTGTTGAGCAGAAGTGAAGGTCTCATTGTCCTACTTGCTATCAATAAAACACAGGAACAGTGAATTAAAGAGGATACTTGTGTCTTCTTCATCTACAAAGTGACCTTCTGGTTATTGTAGTTCAGCATGTTGCCCATCGTCTATCCCTGCTTGCCCTACCAGCACTGTTTCTTTTATTAACTCTCTCTGATATCATGGTAAGAACCTTCCTACCTAGAATTTGCCAGTGTGCCGCCCACCCTGATTGCTATAGCTGGAATAATATTTCTTGAAACTACCCAATGGCTCCTAATTCCTGCAAAATGAAGTCCAGCTTATTCCAGTGTATTTAAGGACCTGAATTGGACCTTGCTTCCTCTGCAGCTTTCCCTCTCACCAGTCTTCTCCTAATGCAGTTTATAATCTCTTTAAACCAGTCTTCTACATTTTCTCTTAAAGTTGGCTTCCCAACCTGGACCCTTGTAGCCTAGTTCTTTTTCTTTGGCCTCGGTAGATCATGCTTGATAGCTACCAAAGAGAAAGAGAGGAGGCTTTGAGTAGCCTGGAAAACTTGGAGGTCTCTGGTCCACCAGATCTAGAAAGATGAAAGAATTAGAGATGCTTGAGAAATAGAAACACGGGCTATAAGAGAAACCTGAAGGGTCAATCACAGATCTTCAGAGCAGCCTCATTTTCCCAGCTCCATTACGTTCCTATAATAAATCCCTATTTATTTTTATTTGCTTGAATGATGTATATCTTCCTTACATTCAGAAGAACAAATGAGGATGCATTACAGTATCTCACTTTTGTCAACAACCTAGCAGGTGCCTTAAGCTCTAGATATGCATTTCAGTTTAATAAACTTTCAGTAAGCTAGTAAGCTCCAGTTGCCCAGTATGTGCCAAGTCCTTGTGTTTGCCAAGGAAAATGGGAAGACAAATGTGACAGACCTTTTCTTTGAAAATTGGACTGTCTGTAAGTAGAAGAGAGACACATGTGCAGAGAATTTTTATACAATGTGGTAAATAAAGCGTTGAATCAACAGGGATGTTCACAGACATCTATAGCAGTGCAATGGTGCTCAACATGGTGGGGGCTTGGTGAGCAGGGGAGGGAAAGGAAAGACAGAAGGATAAAGAAGTCCATGGAAGTGGCAAACAGGTAAAAGGTGGAAATGGGTGTGGTGTACGGAAATTGTAAAGATAAGTGGTCCTTAAAGCTAAAGTGGGAGGCAGGCTCCCTGGGCATGGTCTGAGTAGTGGTCAAGATCAGATTCTGGAGTGTCTCCTATGTGCTGGTTGTTTATTTCTTTGGTTTTTGGGATTTGTTTTTAAAGAGAGAGATCACTCTGACAATGGTTAAGATTGTACACGTGGTTGTGGTTTGTATCAGGAGGCTGATTGGCTTGAGTTGGGGATGGTGTACTATAGGGAGATCACATCAAGACAGACCGATTTGGAAGCTGTTACAAAGGGTAAACTAGTGGCAGAAAGAATGAAAAGGGAGGACAGAACTGAGAACCGTAGGGAGGTTAATTCCATGGGTTTCTGGATTTTGAGATAGAAGGTGTAGTGGATTTACAGAGAGAAGAAACAAGAGAAGGAAAATAGTCTGGGGATGGGAGTGAAGGCTGTTGAGTTTACTCTGGGCTATCCACTCAATGACCGGCAGGCAGGACACGTTCAAAACGAAAATGTGGCGTATATATGTTTGTTAGATGAAATCACCCAGAAGGATGAAAAAGGTGAGAAGAAAAACTAATAACTGAGAGACTTGTGAGCCTAGGATACAATATTGACAAACCGGCAAAGAAGAAGAAAGAAAAGGAGAAAAAGCAAAATTGTTACAGAGCAAAAAGGAGAATGAGCTGTGGGAGAAGCTGAGAAGAGTGTTACTTTTTTTGAAGGAATGGATAATGTAGTCAAACACATTAATTTGTTGTAAGCTAAGAACCTCAGTGTCTTCAGATTTAAATATATGAATTTGCCCAGGTACCTCTTCATCTGCTGAGAGCAATCAGTGAGACACTTCAACTGTCAGTGCCTTTAGGGACTGTCAGAGCTGCAAATAGCACCCTCAAACCAAGGTTATTCTTCTCCCAGGTGGCCTACTTTCAATGACATTGGTTCAAGTGAATGAAGGCCTGGCCATCTTGGCCTGAATGAGGACACTAAAGGAAATCCCAGCTCCAGAGCTTTCTGCAACTGTTGTTGGGTCTGCATCATAATTTGGTTCTTCTGCTCAGTGCTGCCTCCTTCTTCTCCTTTCTACAAAAACAAACAAAAAACAAACAAACAAAAAGACTCCTTAACGATTATCTTGCACATTAAACTGTATCTCAGAGGTTGACTTCCTGGAAAACCTAACCTGGACGGAGGTCAGTGGTAATGATTACAGAGCATCTAAAACAGAAATATGGACAAAATCCAGAATGTGGTAAATTAAAAAAAAAATCCACTGCACTGCCCCTTCAAGAAATTAAGAAGTTTTTCTGAGATATGATGAATTAGCAAAAGTGGAATCACTAATTACATTATTATAATAGTTTTATTTAGCTTCCTATTTTATGGAATGCAACATTATTTAAAATTGTAAATTTCAAAAAAAAAATGAAAGCCATCTTTACTTTAAAAAGTAAGACAAATTGATTTCACATCTTGAGCCATGCTAATAAGATAATGATAATATAGTGATTAAAAAATAAAATGTACATTTAGCTAGAATCTCCCTTATCTAAGACTTTTAGAGAGTGTTGATATATAAAAGGCCTTTGTGTAAATAAATATTTTAATGATTGCAATTAATTTATGGGCTTAATAAACAAAGTGGCTTTTCCTACTAGAAGTATCAGAACAACACATATTTTATTATTAAAATGTATACATTTAATTTTTTTATATTTTACCACTTATTGAATTGATCTAGACCTAGGAAAAAGCCAACTATCTCTAATTGCATATCTTTCTAATTTGATGGAACATTGTAGGAAAACAGTTTCACTGGTTCCATATTATATAAGAGAAAATGTTGCTAAAAACTTAGCTGATACATGTGCTGAGAAAGTCGATATTTCACTCAACTGAATTTGCTGGTTAAATAAGTTAATCAGATTAGAAAATTTATTTATTTCAATTTTTGTATAAAATATTTCTAAAACTTATGATCTTATTTACATAATTACTTAACATATGCACATCTGTTTTTCATTTTCAATCACATTAGATAGTAACAAATGAGCCTCATATCTTTAGCAAACAGTCATTTCTGAACTTCACAAGAGGAACTATTTCCGAAGATTAATAGGTAAGTGAAAAATTCTTCCACAACAGCTGATTATGGTCCAGTACATTCATTTAATAAAAGCATACTGATCACAAAAATTAGGGGATATTTTCAAAATGAATATGAAGTGATACAGTATCCCCTAACTTTTGTGAACAGTATAGATTTTTCTATATTGCATTTTCATGTCATTTAATAGGTATGCGATTGAACTTATTAAGTGAATAAGATAGTTCAAAAATGAAATCACCACTTTCTCAAGCAGAGGTCCCTGGGTTGTGGTTCTGTGAAGGATCCCTTCCCTTTAACAGTTGTAACCCATGGGGGAAAGATGCACAAGAATCAGCCTCAACCCTTTAGTCTTTGCAGGCACTACATTCTCCCATTATCCATCCTAGGGCGAATAGCATGAGCATTTTAGTCGCTATTCTTAATAAAGGTCTTCTTTTGACACATGAGGATTTGGGTACTGCTGAGTGGTAATTTTGTCTTCACATTTCACATTCTAGATAATTCAAGCGCAGCTGTGTTTTTCAGCCCTAACTGCAACATTTCCAAAGTCATCAATATAACCTGTCCCTTCTCCATCTCCCTTCCAGCTGTATTCATTTCTCCCTTCTTAATTCTATCACTCTCAGTGTGGAATAACAGCCCTAAAAGGGTTATTATGAAGAGTTCATTGTTTCCTTCAACAAAAAGCTCAAAAGGCAGCAACCCTAGATTCTCCTGTGTTTCAACATATAACATCTAATTGCTAATTTGTGCCATTCTGCAACAAGCTGTAAATCTCGCTTTATGGTTGTTTGGGTCCTGGTGAAGTATTCTCCCTCTTATTCCCTCCCTATTTCTGCTTTGTGTAGCTTCTTAGAAATACTGTTGGAAAAATTTTTTAGAAACTTGCTCTGATCTCAGTGGAAATTAGGTTTTTCTGAACTAACCTCTCACTTCCAAGCTTCTTAAAGGTCTGTGTCAGGTACCATTATTTATTTATTTTTTAAAAAAAGACTCTTTCAAGGGTGTGTGAACAAAGAGAATTTCTAAAATACTTAGTATGGTTTAAAAAATAATGAAACCACTGATGAACCACCACTATTGCAATCACTGAGTATCACTAAGAATACTTTCTTCTTGTAATCGAACCATGGTAGAATTTATATATTAATATTATTTGAAATAAAGGAAAGTTTGCAACTCATTGAATAATACTAATTACTCTGTACCTGCTTAGTGCTCAGTACTATGTTAGATACCAACAAAGGACACAAAGGAAGCTTAAGCTAAAAAGCCAGTTTTTAAGATGGTGTTTTATCATGAAACAATTAGAGGACAAGTGTGGAAAATGTGTGACCATAACACAATGAACATGCGAGAGAAAGGACAGGTCAGTGGGGGTGAGTGTAGATTAAGGGTCTTGTGGAATAGCTTAACAGCAGTTTCTATTTGGAATGGCCTATATTAGAAGCCAAGGCTTATTTTTTTTTAATTCAGCATGATTATTCTATATGTATTAAGATGAAAGTAATATCTTTGCTGTCCAGAATGTATTGTGAAAGTCATATAAGGATGACTAATAGGACATATCGAGGGGAAATGGGGAAAGCACTTGACTAAACAAGATATGAGATGAGGATAGTCGAGTGTCCTGATCTTTATGCAAAAATGAATGGGCTTGGTGCCATAATCACTGCAGAGTACTGTGCACCCTAAAGATTCAATCAAGTAGAGTCTCTGAAGTCAATTTAAATAATGGAATATGTGTAAATATTGTCTCCTTGATGCTTTATTTAGATAAGCACAGTCACGCTGATTTGACCCGTAATGGATAGATCTCGCCATTCACGCCTTAAGTGAATGTTTATTTCCTTAGCGATTTATATTATAATGTTTGGAATTAGTTTGCCTGTGCATTTGTGAACCTCAGTGTAGAGACAACATGGAAAATAGTGAAAATGTTTCACTCAGTTGACAAATAGGGTATCACTATTTGCTAAATACCCATCACAGTGCGGTACATAGGAAAGTCTTTGTGTAGAAGAAAGGACGGGGTCATTGGAATCAAGCAACAGCATCATTTATTTCCTCTGTGAGTGTGAATTAGTTAACTTCATTTAGCCTTTGTGTAATTGATTAATATCCCTCTTGAAGTGTTTTGCTAAGGATTAAATGAGATAATATATGTAAAAGGCATGATGCATCACAGGGAGTCATAAATGGTAACTTTTAAGGTTATGACCTCTTTTCAGTTTAACAAGTGACCCTGTGATATGAGTAATAGTGTCCCAGTTTACAGATGAGAAAACTGAGGCACAAAATAATCATGTCAAATTCATAGTGACAGCACTTAGAATTCAAACCAGGGTCTGGCTAATGCCAAGTCCATGTTTATTTTTTTATAAATATCAAATATCCCTCCCCCTTTGAGCTCTCTATATTTATCTGCTCTCTGGATCCATAAATACTGAGCACCTGGCTCATAGTAGGCACACAATAAATATCTGATAAAGGAAGAAGGAAAGAAAGAAGTTAAAAAAAATGGAAGGGAAGGAGAAAAAGAAAAGACATGAAGGAAGATAATCAATGCTATTTAAACAGGTCCTTGGAAGGGTTTACAGAGAAACAGATCCTCTCCACTACATCTTTCCTCTGATATCTTAACTGCTTACATCCAATGACCTTACCTATGAGAGCCCATCAATATGAAAGTGACTTGTCACTCCCACTTTTGAGAGTTTGAAACCTTCACTTTTCCATAAATCCATGTCTGCATGAAAGATCCTTCACAATCTGCCATCTTTCTTTATGTTCCTCTAACAATCCAAAGTCTAGGCAAACCACACTATAATTTATTATTTGAAAACAATGTTAATTTTTCATATCTTTGCCTTTCAACACAACGTTCCTTTATCCTGATGTGCTTTTCCCATCCCCGCTACATGTAAAACTCCAGTCCTTAGGACTCCCTTCAAAGTTCCCCATTTAGGACGTCTTCTCTGAACCCGACAGTCACTCACTCTTCCCAACCCTCCTGTTCAGGAGTGTTTCACAGTTTGAAACATAGTCAGATGTTTCTGTGTTTGTGTTTTGCTTTTTCCTCATCTTTAATTTTCTACCACATCATACAGTGCCTGGCTCAGGCAAGTATTTAATGCAGATCAAGGCAAGGAATAGGAGTGGGAATATACCTATACCCATATTCATAACATAAAACTTATTATGTTTTCCAGTAGTCACCGAGTTGTCTTTGAAAATGAGATAGTTCAGGAAACAGATTATTTTGTATTTTCTTGATTTTGAAGATGCTATCTCTTTTAAAATGCTGTTCATTGTAAAGCTGATCATCAAATGTAAGAACAGCTGGGTTGGCAAGCTACCACCTGTAACATGCATGTTGATTGCAAGCTGCATCCCAGTTTCAGGAACAATAAGATATTTGGTGAAGTTATATCTTAGAATCAAGGAAAAATTGTGATTGCTTTTCTCAAAACAAACAAACAAACAAAAAACCTCTATTGGCCCTTCCTTTGCCCCTGCTGAACTCCACTCCTGTTCCCTGACCTCGTCTCACCACTGATGATTTTAATACCCACATGGACTCACCATATCAGATCCTTATCTCAGAATCTCCAATTACGGTAGATAATGATAGATGTTTTATTCCTCGACTTTCAAACTGGCCAATAAACCTAGCTTTATTTTTTCCTAGAATTTTCCCATTGTTCTTCAGTTCTCTAAGTTCTAGACCTCCTGCAAGCTTGGGTTAGGTATCGCCTTTTCCAGGAAATGTTTCCCGAGTTTATGAACTCGAGTAGGCCCCCTCTTTTCTTTTTCCAAGGCACCCAGTGCTATCTCTGTCATAACACTTACCAGATGGTATCATTTCTCAGTTTACTTGCTTACGGTTTCCACTGGAAACCTCTGCAGGGCAAAAACTCCATTTTCAATGTAACTCAGTCTCCATATCAATAGTTCTTGAGTAAACACAATGAAATTTAATGTGATGAAGGCAACCTAAAAGCAGAATCAGGTGGGATCTCTGTCCTCACAGTGTTTACTGCCCAGCATGCTTCAATAAATGACTTGTTCACAGATCACTACAGTGCAAAGCATGATATTACTTCTATGAGTGAGAGAGAGATGGGGGGAGAGAGAGACAGGGAAAGAGTTTCATGAGATGTTATAGTGATGATGATTTGCTGTGGTATATACAAAAATTAAAACAATGTATCTAAAATAGAATATAGTGCTCTGTGTGTGATTAAATGGATTGATTATTGATTTAGTCACTATGCAGCAAAATTACTTAGCCTTCTATGCAGCAAAGTTGAAATAGCTATTTATATAAAGTGTATTAAGACATATTTATTTTTATTTTAGATGATTTATATCTATCATTGAAATAGTAAAGTATGGCTGAATCATTAAACTATTCATTTTCTATATGTTCCTTCTTAGTATAAAAAGAATTTTAGGTGATGATAGTAAAATATACTGGAAAATGCCTGAATTTTCTCTGATGATAATGCTGCTTTGGGGTTTTATAATTATGTTAACACTAAAATGAGAATTCTCCAAGTGGAAATATTCCAAAGAAGATTGTATCAAATAAAGAGTTGCCAAAGAAAATCATTGAAAAAGCCTTACTGGTGGTTGCACAGTGGTTAGAACATCAATCTGGGATGCTAAGGTGCCAGGTTCAGAACCCCGAGGTCATCAGCTTGAGCGTGGCCTCATCTGGCTTGAGCGTAGGTTCACCAACTTGAGTATGGGGTTACCGATTTGAATGTGGGATTATAGACATGAAAGCATGGTCATTGGCTTGAGCCCAAAGCTTGCTGGCTTGAGCAGGGGTCACTGGCTCAGCTGAAACCCTCTGGTCAAGGCACATTTGAGAAGCAATCAATGAATAACTAAAGTACTACAACTTGATGAGTTGATGCTCATCTCCCTCCTTTTTCCTCTTCGCTCTCTCTTTCTCTCTCACTAAAAAAATAGAAAAAGAAGAAAAAAAAGAAAATTATGAAAAAAAAAATTTTTTTTTCTGAAGCTGGAAACGGGGAGGCAGTCAGACAGACTCCTGCATGCACCTGACCAGGATCCACCCGGCATGCCCACCAGGGGGTGATGCTCTGCCCATCCGGGGTGTTGCTCTGTTGCAACCAGAGCTAGTCTAGCGCCTGAGGCAGAGGCCATGGAGCCATCCCCAGTGCCTGGGCCATCTTTGCTCCAATGGAGCCTTGGCTGCGGGAGGGGAAGAGAGAGACAGAGAAGAAGGAGAGGAGGAGGGGTAGAGAAGCAGATGGGTGCTTCTCCTGTGTGCCCTGGCCGGGAATCGAACCCGAGACTTCCACACGCCAGGCTGACGCTCTACCACTGAGCCAACCGGCCAGGGCCATGAAAATAATTTTGAATCTTTAAGTTCTAACTAGAATCTAGTCCAATTCAATCCTATACAAAATCTTTTTCTAATAACTTACATTTATTATTTAGAAAAGCTAGAATAGTCTGTGAACCATGAAAAATATAATGTGAGAAAAATGGTGCCTCCTATATACTCAACATTAGTTAAACTTTTAAGGAAACTATTGAACTTGATGTTTCACAGATACCTTGAAATAGAAAAGTCAAAGAAGGTAGAAGTAAATTTTTAAATTTAAAAACATTCTTTTTAAACCAAGATTAATTTCACATTCCCACAAAAATTAGTTCTCAACTGTGACCTAAATTTCCAATATATTTCATGACAGACTAGAATCTTATCCAAATTCTAGGTTAATCTAATGAGGGAGAACTGCTGCTTATGGAGAACATTTTCAGAACAATATATAAGGATGATTTCTACCTGAGTAAATTGTTCAACCCTCAAGAATTTATAAAAATTAAGTAAAAATGTAGAAAGTTTTTCAGAATCACACTCAATTATATTTAATGTTGTTTGCAGAATTGAGAAAAAGACAAGGACAATATTCTATTCAATATAGGAATGTTTCACTGGATGTGAAATTTTGACTTAAAAGTCTTGGGAACTATCTCTTCCTAAATTGGCACAGACTAGATGGCTTAATTTGGTCTTTTCCATTTCTTCCTTCTGAAATATCACCAATAAATAGCAGTAACTTTAGCAAACATATAAAAATTACAGATTCATTGGTATAATGCTCACATATATAACAGATTCTTCACAGATATATTTAAGTGAAGTTTGTGACTGTCCATTCTGTGTGTGTGTGATCCATTTGAATACATTTTTTTCTTCTTTTCCAAGATAGATAGGGGAGATAGAGGGACACACTCCCACATGTACCCTGACCGGGATCCACCTGGCACCTGCTGTCTGGGGCCATGCTCACAAGTGAACTATTTTTAGCACCTTAGGCAGAGGCTCCATGGAGCCTTTCTCAGTGCCTAGGGCTGAGGCACTTGAACCGATCAATCCATGGCTGCAAGAGAAGGAGAGAGAGAAAGAGAGAAGAGTAAGGAGAAGTAGAGAAGTAGATGGTCACTTCTCCTGTGTGCCCTGACCGAGAATCAAACCAGGGACATACACACACTGGGCTGACACTCTACTGCGGAACAAAGCACCCAGGGCCTGGTACTATTTTTAAAAGTTGTTAAAGCCAAGTTATATATAATTTATAAAGATGTGGACTTGAAAATCATTTATACTTTCATTCCAGTCTCTTGAAAGCAATGTAATTAGGTCTTAGATTTTAAGAAAGTAACAGTGTGGTTTCATTACTAGTTAAAAAACAACAGTGATAAAATGTATTTAAAGCAAATAGTACACATGAATAGCCTCCCCAGCAGTTTCTATATGAGATCCCATTCATGAAATAATATTCTTGATGGATTATCTTCTTCTGGCTGAGTAATTGACACTTTGTCAGTTACTGTGACTGATGAACATGACCTGCTGACATCATGGAGCACACTGGTGACAATATTAATGTGCTAATGACCACCTCCCTGTGCTGTCCTCCTCCTCCTCCCTTCATAAATACCTAGTTCTCACCTTCTGTAGCAGCCAAAAAATCGTTTTAAAACTGGCCCCTCACTTTGAAGTTGGCTTTGCTAGCTTTGAAGTATGCACAGCTTTCCAGCCAGTAGTATCTATGTTTCATCGGTCACAGGAGATCCTGAGAAAGGGAAGAACACATATTCATTTGAAATGTAGAATCTTCTGTTGATATTTTTCAAATATATTTTGTTTTATTTTTAATATTCTGCAATAAGTTATTTCTATTAGAAGATACATAAGAGACAAATGGCTAACCAGACCTTAGGGAAATATTTCTTTAAATTTTACTAGTAATATCATAGTATTCATAGGTGGGAACCCAATAGGTGATCATACAGTACCAAATGTTGTGTTGAAGCCCTTAAAAAGGAAATTGCAGGCCTAGCAGTTGGTACCATAGCCCTTGAATGTGTTGCTACACTTTGATTGCTGGAGTACATAGGGGAATAGAGGCCCACTAGAATTATACTACTTAAACTATGTATTAAATGTAATATGTTTTAAATGTTTTAACTATTATATAAAAAAACAACTTTTTTGTCTATGTAAGTCCTAAAATAAGTAATAATATGTTCTTTGCCAACTGGGAACCTAAATGTTCATGGTTATTTTGTTTATCCCATTTAAATGATCTAATTACCTTAATTTGCTACAAAGAAAAATTAATGGCTCTTTGTGAGTGTGTGTATACATATACATACACACATATGTACACATACATGTGCAGGTACACACACATATGCATGTGTGTATATATGGTTTGAAGTCACATAGTCCTAGAAACAAGCTCTGTGGCACAGAATGACATGTAAGACTGTGCGACGCTTGGGGGGTTGTCTTGGGAACAACATCCATGTGGGAGTGAAGGCAGAAAGATCAGGCAGACGAAAGAGTAGGACAGTGATGCAGTCTCAACAGAGACCTCAGCTGATGGCGGGGACAGTTGTGAAGCTGGATGGCCCTTCATTCGTTCCCAAGGGAGGCAAAGCAGCCATGCCTTTGCACCCCTCCATTGCCTAACCTTTGCATGCAGTAGCTTGTGAGGGGAGAGTGTAGCTTTTACACGAGGATACTCCCTTTGCTGAGCACGGTCCCCAGAGCAGGACAGAGCTGTCAGGCTGCAGCACCCGGTGCCCCAGGGGTCAAGACACAGTGCCACTGTCCTGAAGGGGGATCTCAGTGCTCAGCAAGTATCCCCTGCACGCCCCAGTTCACCTTGTAAGATGTGGACATAATTTCCAGGCTATAAGAAAACTCCTCTTCTAGAGGAATGTTAATCACTTATGAGACAAGGTTAAGGTTAAAGTGTTCTTCTCCTCTCTATCCACTTTGTTGCTAGATTCATTTTCTGGAATTAAGAGTGTCATTGAAGCATATTTTGAGAATGTGACTTTGAAAGTCTGACCTGTGGAAATGTGATAAATTGTGTCTGGAGATTGATTTTGCCAACTGCTAAAACCAAACCCACGTACTTTCTCTTACTAAATATTGCCCAGGCCATATTGTTGAACTCTGCACTGCCACAGTCACCTCATCAGGATGTTTTCTGTCCTGTGACTAGTGACTTCAAATGTATGCATCCATCTTCTTGTCCCATTACATTTTGTGTGACTGATGTTCTGTACCCATTAAAATTGATGGGGAAAAACAAAGAGAAGAAAAATGTGCCCTTCAATTGATTCCTTCTCTGAAAGAGCAAATGAGGATTCTGTAGTACCAACAAGAGATTTAGAGTGGTAGGTTTATCCCATTTATTAAGTGCTTTAATTAGCTAGGTTTACTAAACAGAGTCTCCTATTTATAAGAACACATTACTCAGCGTGCTTTAAACTTCAGCCTCCTGAAATGTTTGATCTTGATTAAGATGAATTTAATAGCTGTACCATTGTTTGTAGTCAGGAGTTATTTTGGTGAATTCTCAGTACTAGAACCAATTAGATCAGATGCTTTCCATGTCGGATTATTTTTTTTCCCCCTTCTGATGAGCTATCATAATGGCTCATTTATGTTCTGTGATGGCCGATCATTAAATTGACCATTATTGTCAGCTGAAGCCAAAACCATAGTGATTTTGGAAGACCCGATCTTCCTAGGTTTTTTTTGGATATAGTGAATGTTATCTTTGTGCTCAACAAATTGCAGAACAGCAAGATATTTTGGTCCTGCTCAAAAAACATTTGTTTAATTACAGTATTTAATGTGGGGGGGGGGGGGGGAGCCTGCCGCCTGGCAGTTACCAGGCTTTGGCCTCAGCACCTCGCTTCTCGTCTGCCTGTGTTTAGTCAGAGGGAACAGAGTGGACTTATTTCTTAAGAGACAGAAAATATTTACATTTTAAAAATATTTACAAGTGAAATGTTTGTCCAGATAATATAAAATAAATTACTTTGGAGATCCTTTGAGAAAAATCTGCCTGCCCAAGGGACCTACAGGGTAATTTGCTTAGGATAATATGGTCCCCTGAGAGAGACAGGGAAGTTGAAAACATTCTTCATATTGACCTTGGTCACAAGAATGGCAGGAGCTATTCTGGGACTTTGACCACAGACATATAGCTGTGAACAGCTGTCAAATTGGATGTGGCCTGGCTGGTCTACATTTTCAGCAATATTAATGATAATGGCCTGTACAAATGCCTGGACCAACTGTGGGGCAAACTGAACTATTAGAATATAGTCAGGTTCTTTCACTTATGTAAATAAATGGCCTCAACAGCAGTATCTAATAGACATTTTTGTTGATGGAAATATTTAATATCTGTATTAGTAAATATAGTAGCCACTACCCATGTGTGTATTGATTGGTTAGAATGTGACCTGAGTTACTAAGAAACTGAATTTCTGATTTTATTAATTTTAGTTAAGTTAAATTGCAATAGCCATGTGTAGCTAGTGGCTACTGTATTGGACAGTGCAGGTCTAGAAACTCTTAAGGACTCTTATCCAGTGCTACAAGTATTAAGGTCTTAATTTTTTTTTCCTGAAGTGAAAAGCAGGGATGCAGAGAGACAGACTCCCATATGCAGCTGACCAGGATCCACACGGCATGCCACCAGGGGGCGATGCTCTGCCCATCTGGGGCATTGCTCTGTTGCATCCAGAGCCATTCTAGTGCCTGAGGTAGAGGCCACAGAGCCATCCTCAGTGCCTGGGCCAACTTTGCTCCAATAGAGCCTTGGCTGTGGGAAGGGAAGAGACAGATACAGAGAAAGGGCAAGGGGAAGGGTAGAAAACAGATGGCTGCTTCTCCTGTGCGCCCTGGTTGGGAATCGAACCTGGAACTTCCATACACTGGGCCGACGCTCTACCGCTTAGCTAGCTGGCCAGGGCAAGGTCTTAAAATTTTTAAGTTTATAGTTCCATTCTTATTATATCTTAGCATTTTTAAAAGTCTTCATGAAGGTTTTTTTTTTGTTTTTTTTTGTTTTTTTTGTATTTTTTGTATTTTTCTGAAGCTAGAAACAGGGAGAGACAGTCGGACAGACTCCCGCATGCGCCTGACCGGGATCCACCCGGCACGCCCACCAGGGGTGACGCTCTGTCCATCAGGGGGCGATGCTCTGCCCCTCCGGGGCGTCGCTCTGCCGCCACCAGAGCCACTCTAGCGCCTGGGGCAGAGGCCAAGGAGCCATCCCCAGCTCCTGGGCCATCTTTGCTCCAATGGAGCCTCGGCTGCGGGAGGGGAAGAGAGAGATAGAGAGGAAGGAGAGGGGGAGGGGTGGAGAAGCAGATGGGCGCTTCTCCTGTGTGCCCTGGCCAGGAATTGAACCCGGGACTTCTGCACACCAGGCCGACGCTCTACCACTGAGCCAACCGGCCAGGGTGGTTTTTGTGGGGGTTTTTTGACGGTGTATTTTGTTTAAATACGTAAGGCTTCTTTATAAACTGACAAAAATATTAAGTTCTAAAATGCATAAAAATGTGAATCACATGGAATAGCCCTAAAGAAGAGTCTTAGAAATAAGAACACTAAAAGAACCCCTTTGCATAACAGTTTAGCACAAAAATTTCATAGAAAAAATAAAAGTCTCATCATTTTATAAGTTTCAGATCTTGAAAGCCAGAAATCTGATTCATTGTACTCTAGCAGCAAGAGTAAAGAATGCATTCATTTTGTCTAACTGGTGGTGGCGCAGTGGATGGAGTACTGACCTGGGATGCTAAAGACCCAGATTCAAAACCCCGAGGCAGCTGGCTTGAGCACTTGGTTGCTGGCTTGAGTGTGGAATCATCCCATGGTCACTGGCTTGAGCCCAAAGGTCACTGGCTTGAAGCCCAAGTTCACTGGCTTGAGCCTAAGGTCTCTGGCTTGAGCAAGGGGTCACTGGCTTGGCTAGAGCCCCCTGGTCAAGGTACATATAAGAAGCAATCAGTGAACAACTAAAGCGATGCAACTATGAGTTGATGCTTCTCATCTCTCTTCCTTTCCTGTCTGTCTGTCTGTCTCTCACTAAAAAATAATAATAATAATAAAGAATGAATTCATTTTAATCCACATACAAAGTGGTCATGTGTCCAGACCTAAAAAAAATTGTCATCAACTGAAGCATTCTGAGAAAAACAGTTCCCCTTTAAACTATAAAAGAAAAAATAAATAAAATAATGAAACAACAATATAATTAGGGAAGGCATTTTTACCCAACCTTCTTTCATACTCTTCCCTGACCTGAGAATTCTACCCATAAATCATGTATCCACGAATCGTCTCCTGGCGTTTGGTCTCTAAGCACCCAGCCATCTCCTACCCAGCTGCCAGTATGTTCTTTTCAGACTCCTGTGCTCCAAACTCTTTAGTGACAGGTTTCCCCTTGATGCAAGATGAAATCCAGTTATCAAGTTACCCTAGGACTAGGTCAGAGAAGAACACAGTCACCTCTATTGGAACCAGTTTCTCTCTTCCTGACATTAGTTAACTGTATTTATTTTCGGAATAACTCTAAAATATATAAAGGAATTAATGGTGGTTTGCCAGAGATGCAGAACATTTTCAATGCCCTACTTCATGTTTAAGATTCCCAGCAATTCTTTGATCTAAGGAGGGCAGGCAGGATTGTCTTCCCATTTTGTAAAGAAGGAGACCAGCCGAGTTTACAGAGGTGTGAAAACAATCCAAACTTATACAGCCAGTTAGGGACCCAATTCCGTATTAATAAGATAAGTGTTTCCATAACAATGACAATATTCCCAATGCATATTTAGCACTTGGCATATATGTATTTTAAAGAAATACATGTTGATTTGATTGAATGAAAATGTGAACGTGTTAAATACGGCACATTGTGGAGGGCCCTTGACTGTCCTGACTGGTGTGTGAATCAGATGAACCAGATGCGGAGCGGACAGAATCATGGGAGCAGGAGCAGCTGCGGGTACATTTGATAGGACAATTAGGAAGTCGTATGGAAGTGAGTACATACAAGCTTCATACAGTGTGGTAGGGGGACCCAAGATAAAAAGGGGAGAGTAACAGATATTTTAAAGGAAAAGTTGAGAATTAGAAGTTCTTGACACTAATTGAATATGAGGGCCGAAAGAGAAAGCAAGGTGCCACATCCAGCATGGCATGTGGCTCTCAGTGCCCGGCTCAGGAGGGGCTGTCATCCTTGAGTGCAGATGAGCCCTTTCCACCTGTGCTGTGGCATCTGATTCAACTGTTTATTGTCTCTTACTCGTCATTGGATCCATGTCTAATTAGTCACATGTGAAAATGTTGTTTTCCTCTCTTTTAATTCTTTGTTGTTCCCATGGCACCTAGGCAGAGGCAGACACTCCAGGAAGTGTGGGAATTGATTCATTTGAATATGTTATAAGTACTATGCCATTTAATTATGCTGCATCATTCACGAATGTTTAACTTTAGATGCAAGTTGTGCAACTGAAAATACTACTTTTCAAAAAAACAAAATATCTGATCTCAAAAGTACTGACTGCCTGACGCAGTGGATAGAGCATCGGACTGGGATGCAGAGGACCCAGGTTTGAGACCCCGAGGTCGCCAGCTTGAGCACAGGCTCATCTAGTTTGAGCAAAGCTCACCAGCTTGGACCCAAGGTTGCTGGCTTGAGCAAGGGGTTACTCGGTCAGCTGTAGCCCCATGGTCAAGGCACATATGAGAAAGCAATCAATGAACAACTAAGGTGTCACCATGAAAAACTAATGATTGATGCTTCTCATCTCTCTCCGTTCCTGTCTGTCTGTCCCTATCTATCCCTCTCTCTCTGACTTTGTCTCTGTAAAAAAAAAAGTACTGACTGCATTTTTTCCAAATGCATGTTGCTGTTGATGCTTTTGAAAGTGGAACAGGCGTACAATGAACAGCACACACTTTTCCATAGAGGAACAGTTGCATGAAATTTAAAAACAATTTTTTCCAATTTTTCTAGGGAATACTAAAATCGACATTTAAACTTCCTCAAGCTTTATAACAAAGAAACTTTCAAGTCATGAAGAATGACCTCCTTCTTCTTTCTTATTTAGCTGCAATGGAATGAAATGGCTGAATTTTAGTGCCCATTATAGTCGTGTGGTTGTAACTACACATTCTAGGGAACCAAGACCTTTTCAATCAGTGCTTGTTTTTGTTGTACCAATGTCAGAAACATTTGTCTTAAATTAAGTTAAAATCATTTAATTTGTAATTTTAAGGATAGCACATTTAAGTAATTAAAAAAGATTAGTGACTTCTTGGTAATATGAGTAGTAAATTAACACAGTGGTTGATAGTGACCAATTAAATTCAACCGAGATTTTAAGTGCATCCTAGGTGCAAGGCTACTACAGGTAGAGTAGTACTCCAGAGGTGAAGAAGACAAGAACTTGCAGGCATTGTAATAAGACAAAATGCAACTGATGACCAGGAAAAGGAGTGGAATTGTAACTAATGGAACTATTTTTAAAATCTCATGAAAAACATATGATTCAAGCTGTTCCTGGAACATGGAACAGCAGGTGGGGCGATGTGGCATTCTGATAGGGACAGTGCCAGTGAAGGGTCATAGTGTGGGGGAACAGGAGTGTGCTCGCCCAGTGGGGACGGAACACAGAAGTCTGACAAAGGGGAGCGATAAGTGACCAAAAAGTAGGACAAGAACAACCATGGCCTATTTTGTGAGGAGAGAAAATGTGCTTCTATATGCAGATAGATAACTTCAGCTGTTTTGGTTTCCTGAAAAAGAGGTGGAACGATCAGGTGTGTGCTTGGCTAAAATGAGGACAGTTACTATATAGTCCTATATAGTATAGTCCTAAATAGAACAGTACTATTGAATATATAGCAAGGTAGGTATGATTTTCACACTTGTTTTTTAGAAGTAGATTCATTTCTCTTTTCAGATGAAATAAGGAGCTTCAGTATGTATATCAGAGGTGCCTGGGTGAGTCTGGGGAGTTTCAGAGGGTACCCTGAATACTGTGAGCCCCCAGGTGTGCCCTCCGGCTCTTACTGATGGCCTGGTAAGGGAGGTAAGTGAGAGAGACCAGCGGTTAACCGGAAACTCAAGAGCCATGAGAGTAGTGCCCAGGACTGGCTTAGAAAGGGAGTGAAAGGGAGCCAGGCAGAGCATCCTAACTTGGTGACTGATTCCAGTGGGAGGAGCCAGGGAGAGAAAGGAGGAAGAGACACTTCTGATGCATCAGATTGGAGCACTTGGGAAGAGGGCAGTGGCACCAAGATTGGAAATACAAGAGACAAAAGAACTAATTGGTCTTGAAAAACAGGTGTGGACCTGAGTTCAGAAGCTTTGTGGAACAACAGTAGGTGGCAAAGATTCAGACAAATATTGGCAGCTTCACTCAGTGATTTGAATATGTTGCTATGTGATTGCCCAGAACCGTGTTGGTACAGTCCAGGTTGAAGTGAGGTGATGTGTTTGTATTTACTACTTTTCTTTCGTGAGTGTATCCTGAAGCTTTGTTAAGCTGATTTTTTACACCAACATTTCTAAACAACTTGAGAAAGTACTGAAGGAGGGCCTTGACCTGGCATATGATACAGACTGATGTAACAAATTTTAAAATGTGTTTTCGTGGGCAAGTTAACAATGTACAGCTTAGAGAGTAGTTGAAACTCCATATGCTCTTTTGGCCAACACAGTAATGCAGCTTGCAGAAATATAAATGAACATTCAGAAATTGGAAGCATGCCTTTGTCTGAAATCTGGGCCACAGTTAGGCCTTCTTACACACGGCAACCTTTCAATTAGCCATTACCAGACTTAATGATAGGAGCGTTTATCTAGTACAGGATCCTTCATCCTGTCTATTGCTCAGTCAGATTCCATGACTAAAGCGACACAATATTCTTCATAGCCTTTGTGAATAGACTAATGCACCCCAAGTTTCTGCTATTTCAGGAAGCTGTTATGAAAAACAAGGCTCTAAATTTTGAATGCTTACTAGACACCATAAATCATTTTGCCTTGCAATAAACATCAATTAAATGTACTTCAGGTGCCACCATGCCTGAAACAGATTGATTCTGTAGACGGCACAGCCCTGTGTTACCTACATTCGGGGGTATAGAATATGAATACCCATTAAATTAACATTAGCTGAAGAAAAAAATGAAAACTTCTGGAACAATTACAGTTTTACTGTTTTGACTGAAGGGGAAAACATGACCTTTGTTCTAAGAGGTGTGACCTGAACAATCCTCTCCTGCGTGAAATTGAGAAATTGCCCACACCCCCAACCTGACGGGTAGTGTGAGTGAGATCTTAGTTCTGCTTCATTAGGCTCTTGTGAATGAGTGGTAAATTTCCCTATTTATACATTTTCTATCAGGAGATCATAAACATAGTCTGCTAGCACATGTTTTTACTGCTGCCTTTTTATTTATATATTGGTTGGAGCTTTGACAAAGAGTTTATTCCTGGAATGAATAAATATCCTCCTTTTCAAATATTTAGCAATAGGTATTAGGAATAAATAGAAGTATTCACTTGCTACTTTTTATAATGTTGCATATTAAATATGCAGTCTTTAAAGGTTATAATTTTTCAATCTGAATAAAAATAAGCTTATAGTTAACTGGTCTCGAACTTTCTAATGCATGCATGTGAACATGCTGAGAATGAAGCTGACTAGAGAGGCATTTCCTAAATGAAACTTTTTCTTATTCGGTTTGAACAAAGCAAGTCTGGAGAAGTAAATTGTTCACAGATGAATTCAGTGGGAATTTATTTTGAGAAAAATGTTTAAAGCAAGCTGTGAGTACTAGTGTTCTTACTGCCTACCTGCATACTTTTGAAATAGTCAAATGTGTCTTAGAAATTGTATTTTTGCAAGTAACATGTTAGTAATAATTGTGTAAAAATATTTAATGTTCACAAACGTGTGTGTGAGTGCATGTATAGACAGAAAGGGAGGGAAGGAAGGAAATACTTTTCTATAACTGCACCATTCGTCTCTAGCATTCTGCTATGCTTTCTTGAGTGGGGAAGAAAAGAATAAAGTTATATCTAGCTTTGAAATGCACATATAACCCTAGGTGAATAGGTTCATAGAGATGTGTCTGTCTATGATGACTGATCACCTGCATATTGCTGGATTGAACAACAACACCAAAGTGATTGCAAGGGTTTGCTGGGGTTCCAAATTGTCCTATTTGATTTCTTTGTCTACTATTTCTGTGGTTGTCCTCCTCAGACACAGATGTGTAGCATTTTCCTCTACACTGCATGATACTCTGCAGAGTGTCCTGTGGGATAAAGTGGGCTCTTTCCCCAAGCCTTGGCTTTTGGAGAGACCCCAGTCATTGGTTTGGGGCTGCAGGGAGACACGTTGGCTCACCACTCAAATGACAGGCACAAAAGCAACAACAACTGCCCTAACCAGATGAAAGAGGCCACTTTCTTACAACCACATCTCCCTCCTCATGTTATTCCCAAGTGATAGCTTACCTCTCCAAACATTTAATGTAGATGTATATTAGCCAGAAATTGACCCATATAAAAACATTGGGGAATGAGACTGAGACCGTTTTCCCCCTTATTTCCTTACCTTTAACAATTCTACATCACCTTCAAGACCCAATCTAAATGTCACCAGCTTTGTGATGTCTTCTCAGAGCCCTAAATAGAATAAATGGAGTCTCCTTCAAAAATCTATAATATTGTCTGGGCTCTCTTATTGAACTTTTGACGGGTGCTTTATTTGAGTGCATGTCTGTCTTTGTCATCTATTCAATAGAACAGGGCCTGTCTCTTTCATATTTGCTTCACTTCCCCACCACACCCCAAATCCCATGGAAGGATGCTTAGTACATAGTAGTTGTTCAGTAAAATGTCATTCATGTTTATATTCAGTACTAACTTGACATTGTGCTCTCAAGAGTCAGAGTTTGATAATAGCACTAATTATATTCAGCCTTTTTTTTTTACCATAAAAAAATTGTATTTAGAATTAATCAGCTGAACTCAGTTTAGATTATTCCAATATTTTTGGCAGCATCCAAAGAATCATTGTTGGGAGCCAGCTGAACATATGCCTTCTCTCCATCAAGACTTATCAGGGTGTTGACCTTGGCCATGTCAGTGTTACAGAGCTTTTTCACAGCCTGTTTGATCTGGTGCTTATTGGCCTTGACATCCCCATTGAACAAAGTGTATTAGTTGTCTTCTATCTTCTACATGGCTGACTCAGTAACCAGTAGTCAGGGGACACTTGATGATAGCATAGTGGTCAAGCTTGTGTCTCCAGAGGGCGCTCTTCCAAGGATATTTGGGCTGCCTTTGGAGCCACAGTTTCTTGGGCCATTAGAATGTGGGAGACATGAGGGTCTTCTTTCTTCAGCCCTACTTTCTTTGCCTCCCAAGACTTTGCTTTGGCTTCAGTTTTGGGAGAGACAGGCGCTTCCTTCTTTGCTTTCACACCATCTTTGTGAAAAGGCTGATTACATTCAGTCATATATAGCTATACAATATCTCTTTTCTGTAACCAGTAGTCCAGATAGTCTTCTAAACTTGATTTTCAAATCTATTCAGAATTAAACTCAAGTAAATTAACTTTTATACTGAAAGGTCCTTGGGGGGAAATATTCACTACATACATCATTTTTGAATCCCACAAAGTTGCTCAATACAGGGCTTTTAATACAATAGATATTTAGTGTTTGTGGAACTCAGTTGTTAAGTCAGGAATGCCTATAAAGCTCATATGGCATCTCTCAACTGCTGAGCGTGCATTTCTTATGTATATTTCTCATAGAAAGTTAACGGACCAGGAAGACTTCATTAAGTTTTCATTATGCTTTAACTCTAAAAGGGTATCGACATGATTTAGAAGTCATTGATCATTAGTCACAAGATGCTGCTAAACTCTCTACCTGAGTAAAACAAATGAAGCTATCCAGGTGAAACTTGGCTGTCACTTAGTCATTTCTTATGAAGAATCCTAGACTATATTTAAGGATGTACACATAATGACTCCTGTCTGGATTCTAAGGTCTTTTCTAGTCAACCTGTAAGAAAAAAGCAGAACTGTTGATTTTTATGCTTTTCCAAATCAAGTATAAAATAAGCAAATTTTTAGGAGGTTGTTTCTTTGTAACAGAGAGACTATATCACCAGAAAAATTAATGAACACAATTATTTATTGGTAATTTTGTCAATTTTTTTGAAAATGGTTTTATAAAATAAGAAAACAAGAATTACAATAAGTCAAAAGTGTTATTAGCAAAAGCATTTGGCTAAGTATAAAAAGACTTGGGGTCTGTCCACTGCCAGGCCCTGGACACATTCCAGTTTCCTCAAGGCCAAAACGGGGTAATGTTGGCTCGGCTGTTTGGCTTAGTGGTAGAGTGGCGGCCCAGCATGTGGATATTCCAAATTTGATTCCTGGTCAGGGCACACAGGAGAAACAACCATCTGCTTCTCCACCCCTTCTTCTCTCTCTTTCTCTCTTCTCTTCTTGCAGTCATGTCTCAAATGGTTAGAGCGAGTTAACCCCGGGCACTGAGGATGGCTCTGTGGCCTTGCCTCAAGCACTAAAATAGCTCAGTTGCTGAGCAACAGAGCAGCAGCCCCAGACAGGCAGAACATCACCTGATAGGAGGCTTGCCTGGTGAATCCCAGTCAGGGCTCATGGGCTAACCTGCCTGTCTGCCTCCTTGCCTCTCACTTAATGAAAAAATGCAGTCATGTATCCTGAGATTCACTTCTAGTTTTAATAGGCACAGCCAATGATTCCCTGCCACCTCACTGCTAAATACATATTTTTAATATGTATCTAACAATATTCCCATGCTCTAAAATATTTAGAGGCTCTCAGTTGTCTATAAAATTACAAAACGAGGTATATATGCCTCCCAGGGTTTTATAAGAGTTCTCTTCAGCCACATTGACCAATTCTCCCAAATATACAAATTCCAAACTAGGCAACTGCCTGACTTCTGAATTTATTTTGCACTTTCTCCATTCTATATTCTCTGATGGAGACATCTTTTCCACCTCAGGAATGCCTCCCTAGTCCTGAATTCTTTCCTAAATTTCTCGACTAGACTTTCTCAAAGTTCACATACTCCTAGTTTATAATGAAATTCTTCACACGCTGACCTATAATAGAGTTACTTAAATTTTGGGGGTTTATCCTTATATTATAATCTCCTTGAAAGAAGGAGCACTGTCTTAGATTGTGTTTCTTTCACAATAGCTAGCAAAATGCTTTATTCATTGTGGACATAAACCACATAATTTTAAATGAGCAAATGTGAACCCACAACCCCTTGGAGGGCACAGTACACACAATAGAATAATAGAATATTATATGGTGATCATCGCATTTATATCCAACCTTTGACTCCTTTGATAAATCAGATAGGAGGGTACACTGTGATATGTTTAAGTTAGAAGAGAAATTGAAAGTTATTTACACCCATTTGTTATTAAAGTAAATTTTTTTATTTCTATTGCTGTCACATTGATCATCAGAAAGCACCTGGACTTAGACACAGTCTTTAGTAAGATGGAAGACTGTATGCTTTTCAGTAGTTAAAGATCTTGGGTCATTAAGATATAGGAAACTTCAATCTGGCCGAACATAGGGGGATTCTGGGAGTTCAGCTAACCTAGAGAAGTCACCACAGCCCTGGGGCATAGAGGATGACCAGTGCTCTCATGGCTTCCACAGTGGATCTATTATGAAGGTTGGATTTGCATATCCAGAGTCACCATGGGAATAGAGTTTAGTTAGTTATTGAAGTAGCTGCTTTGTCCTCCACACTCCATAATACCAGCCACATTCAACTAGAATAGCCAAGCAGTCATGTGCCAGCATAGTCTTAAATGAATGCAAGAGCGAAACACATTCAACAGATGATACAACTGGCTCTCTTCAGAAGCCCAGTTGAATGCCAAAAGAATTAGCCTAGTTCCTGGCTTCCACTGTACTAGCTTCCGGAAAAAAAATAGAATAAGGCTCTCCTGTGTTTGTCAATTCTATAAAACAGAAGAGCTCAAGTGCAAGTGAACAGAATGGCCACCTGTGCCTACTCACTATTTCTATTATGATGCCATCCAGTGGACTTCCTCACTCATTCAACAGTGTCTAGAGAAGCGCCAGTCTAAACGTGCTATCAGGATATTTAGAAAATCAGAAACACAACTAATACACTTTCTGAAATTATAGTTGTCATGAGTTTTTTTTTCTTTAAGCTTGTTTTGGTATATATTACTTTTTCTCTGCTGAATTAAAGACATATTTTGCTATAGTGTTTACTACATATGAGAATTTGTAAATAGAAGCAGCCAAATATATACTACCTTATGTATTTTTCTCTTTAATTCACTCATCTGGTGAATTCACTCATAACTCTTAAAAAAAAAGTAAAGGCAGAATGTGATAATAAAAATTTATGATAACTGGAACCTGTTAGAATCAGTTAGGTTGAATTCATTTTTACATAAGTGAATAAATGTATGATGTCTCTTTCACTTCTTATCCACTAAGATGATGAGTGAGTGTGAATGGACAGTTGTCATACCCTCAAGTTATACTTCTTTCCTTTTACAGGTATGACAGTAACCTCTAAGCATCTCCTTACATGGTTTGTACTTTGTGTTATGAAGGGAGGAGGGACCTCCTATTGAGTCAATGTAGAAGAGACAGATATGTTTCTATTACACCATCCAAGTACAAGCACATCATCGAACAACCACAGAGATTTGACTTCTAACTCACTATACCTCTGATAACTTGTTTTCCTTTTTTTTAAAATCATTTTTCTAAACTGAGAAACTTTAGAAAATGTGTATGTTTTTGAAAAATTAATTGACCAAAGAAAAACTATATAGAGAGAGTGTTCACAAAATTAGAAATGGAAAGTTGCTATGTTGAAAAAGATAACAAATATGCCCATTGGCTTATATCTGTATATACTGACACTATTTATGAACTGTTTTTGTTTCTCTTTAACAAAGACCCTGTTCTTCCCCTTTCTTGATTCTACGGCCATAGTCTTGCTTTGTATCTGGACAGTTATGGCACTAACTGGTCTCTCCCCCTGCCTCCAGTTCCTTTTGGCATTGGGGATGAAGAAGAGAGGAATGTGAGACATGCTTCCTCTAGACTATTTCAGTTTCCTGCCAATTGTTAATTTATAGAATCTTACCCAGTGATATGTAATATAAATTGTTATAATCCTGAAGTGTTTCAGAAAATATATGCATGACTGTTTTTACTCTTCTCTTTAAAATAGCCTTGGTTTCAATGCCATTATCAGTTCATTATCAGTGTATTGTTTGCTTCATTGTCCAGCATAACTGTCTGATAAAATCCTTAATTATTAAGTATCAGATAATACTATCCAAACAGCTTTAATTACAGCACATTTTGTGCCTTGTTTTATTACATTTCATGCCAGAATGAACCTGGCCAGGATCTTTAATAAGGCCATATTAAATCCAGGCTAGAGGTTAAAACTCATGAGGCAGCCTTGATTCCCTGCCTATTGTGTAGAGAATCTCATCAGAAAAGCCCCAAACTTCATTAAAGACTGCTGGATATGGGCCCTCCGATATTGCCATTTACTTTAAGGGCTATCACTCAGGGGCAATTATTGGTGTGCTCCTCATGATCCCTGTTATATTAAGGCAATTTCTACACCTAGGTTAGGCATTAATACGGCCATTATCTCCAACACAAATCCCCTGACGGTTAGAAAAGCAGCAGAAATTACAGACGGATTAATCTCTAGTGCCCGTCCAAAAAGAAAACCTTCCCCTAGAGGATCGAGAAGGCTATGTTGAACTCAGTTAAGCTGTGTTAGATGTAATGAAAAAGAGCCCCCCGTGCCTGCCTCTGTCGGAGACGTTAGATGACCTTTTCTCAACTTGTCAATATCCCTTTTGGGCTTTCCTTCTCCCCATTCCTACTAGGCTCCTCTGAGTTCTATGGCATCTTTAAATAATTATGTTTGTGCTTGAAAAACAGGAGAGAGAAAGAAAACCAGGCTTATCCATGAGGAAAGGCTGAACCAAGTAATACATTTCATACCAAAAAATAAAAAAAATAAAAAAAGGAGAGAAAAAGAGCCTGGTGTTTTCACAAATCCTTTCTATTTCCAGTGTGTTTTTCCAGATGTGTTTGTGGGTCTCACACCATGAGCCATGCTGAGAAAAGCAGATCAGAGAATGAGGACAAAGAATCTCACTAGGCACAAAGGGGTAGGAAGACAAGAGGATGCAGAGACTTGGCAGGTCATCCCCAGCGCACTCTGCTTCTCCTGATAAGGATACCTTTGACAGTGGCTGCCGCTGCCGGTGACGCACCTCTGTGCTTGCTGCGGAATCGCTGAGGTTTGGGGAAGGAATGATAAGGAACACAATGAATAACTAACAAAGCTCCTTTGATGAATGCAGTCATTTGCATTACAGCGCAAAATAGCTTTGCTCGTGATGGGAGCATGGCATACCTAACCACAAACATGGTATCCTTCATTGACATGTAAGGGCAATAGCAGATAGGGTGAGAGTTTCGTGGGTTGGAAGTGTTATTTCACTGCAGTATAATTGTATTGAAAACATTGACCCAAAAAAGTATATTTATAATGTTATTGGCCTCAACAGTGAATGAAGTTTTCTTTAGGTTTTGAAGGAAAATATTTGTCATAAGAATAGCACATTCTCTCAAAAACCAGGAAAGATGAAATTAATAGCCAATGTGTCCTTCCCATAAAGGTGTTAAAGGATGAGTCACAGTTAAAGTGTTTGGCTCCGTGCTACAGAAACACTACATCACCTCTCTGTGTGCCTCTTCTATTCAGGGGGACAAAAATGGAAGGAGGTTGTGAGTGTGTGAGGTCAGAGGTGAGGGACTTTCTGGGTCCTGAACTCTTCAGGGGAAGCGATTGGATCCATTTGTCACTATGATGTGGTTCAGCCGTTCGCCAAGCACACAGCAGTGATTTGCAGGTTGAACTTATTATCCCCTCTCATCTTACTACAAACCAGAAGTATAACACTGTGACCCAGAGCCAGCCACAAGTTGTAGCCTCACCCAGAGTTTTGATCTGCTGGTGATAACTGGTGACTCCCAACCAATAATGCAGTAAGCCCCAGGGCACTCGGCACTTTCTGGCCAAGTAAAATCTCATATAAAGTGAGAAACCACTTATTCCATAAATTACTCCAAGTTCCTCATGACTTCTCCTTTTGTGTTGGTAAGCTAGTTCCTAGTCTTACTGAAAGGTTCTCTGCCCCTTTAAATAATTTACATAGTGGGTATCTCTTGTAACCTTTGATATTCTAACATTCACTCAACAAACATATTGAAAATCTACATGCTAGGCATTACATTTCATTGATGGAAAAATCAAAATAGCATTCTTCCTCTAATGGAAGAGGCAAAAAAGTATATTTGCAGCCTACTTGAATGATACTGTAATTGAAGTCAGAACAAAGCACCTGAGAACACAGAGGAACGAGACAAGTTCAGAGAATATGCTGCTGATCCCTAGAGATCAGGAAACTAAAAATGAGTCAGTGAACATTTAGAAAGGCCTCCCAAGTTAATTCTCTATCCTTCTGATAGAGTGATTGTATCATAGAAAATATTACGAAAACTTTTCTATGGACTTAAGTGGGCATTAGAAGGAAACTATTTCTAACCCATAGTAGTGAGGGAATGTTGCCTTCTGATACAAAGCCCAAAAGCATTGAGTTAAACACTAACAATGTCAAAATAAATACTCTTGACTGAACTTTAAAAGGAAAACCACCAGAAAGAAAATATTCATTTTCTTTGCTAAAGTTGTACCTTCTTTGCCTACTCCCATTTATCCACTGCAAATATGTATTCTTAAATAATGGCCGCACTTTCCTAAGCAAAATTTTTTTTCTGCTTCTTCCTTTTTAGTTGTAGGAATGATGATTAAAAATGTTAAACTTTCTGGATATTTCCCCAACAAATGTAACATATGCTTATTAGAATGTAACCTTTGCATAAATGTATAGCATATAACCTAAATGTGTTCCATAATCACTTTCCTTCCCCTACAAGGACTAATTAAAAATAATCAGAATCAGTTCTATTATTAATAACCTAGTAAACCTCTTCTTGTTCCCTTTTGTTTTCTGTCTTTGTTGTTACTGAAATCATCCAAACTTGTGCTAGTCATTGCGATCCGAACCTCAGCTACTTTGTGATAATGGTAATAAGAATGATCAAAGTTATTTTGATAAAGAACCTCTGCAGAAGAGAGAAAACTTACCTTGGGATTGGGTACTCTCTTCTATTCGTTGGGAGACCTTTGATTCAGGGACTCAGGCTCCTTCCATCTTGTGTCTGTTATCCACTGCGTCTTCAGAATACTCTACTTCCAGCTAGCAGAAAGGGAAAAATGGGAGAGTAAGAAACCCCACTCACTTCTTAGAAGTCCTGACCAGAGATGATACTGATAGCTTTTGCTCTTACTCTGTTAAAAAGAACAAGCCAATTGACCACAGCTAGACACAGTGAGAGTGTCAGAAATATAGTCCCTGGCCTGACCATGTGGTGGCACAGTGGATAGAGCGTCAGATTGGGATGCAGAAGACTCATGTTAAAAACCCCAAGTTTCCCTGGCCGGTTGGCTCAGCGGTAGAGCATCAGCCTGGCGTGCGGGGGACCCGGGTTCGATTCCCAGCCAGGGCACATAGGAGAAGTGCCCATTTGCTTCTCCACCCCCCCCTCCTTCCTCTCTGTCTCTCTCTTCCCCTCCCGCAGCCAAGGATCCATTGGAGCAAGGATGGCCCGGGCGCTGGGGATAGCTCCTTGGCCTCTGCCCCAGGTGCTAGAGTGGCTCTGGTCACAGCAGAGCGACGCCCTGGAGGGGCAGAGCATTGCCCCCTGGTGGGCAGAGCATCGCTCCTGGTGGGCGTGCCGGGTGGATCCCAGTCTCCCGGTCAGGCGCATGTGGGAGTCTGTCTGACTGTCTCTCCCCGTTTCCAGCTTCAGAAAAATACAAACAACAAAAAACAAACAAAAAACAACAACAAAAAAACCCCAAAAACCCGAGTTTGCTGGCTTGAGCATGGGATCATAGACATGACCCCATGGTCACTGGCTTGAGACCAAAGGTTGCTGGCTTGAAGCCCAAGGTTGCTGGCTTGAGCAAGGGGTCACTTGCTCAGCTGGAGTCCACCAGTCAAGGCACATATGAGAAAGCAATCAATGAACAGCTAAGGAGCTGCAATGAAGAATTGGTGCTTCTCATTTCTCTCCTATCCTGTCTGTCCCTATCTGTCCCTCTCTCTGACTCCATTGCTAAAAAAAAAAAAAAAAAAAAAAAGAAAGGAGGAAGGAAGGAAGGAAGGAAGGGAGGGAGGGAGGGACGGAGGGAGGGAAGAAGAAAGAAAGAAAGAAATGCAGCCCCTGCTTCAGCCCCACACTGGGACAGCATGACTTTATGGTAGATAACTAGCCATCTCAGCCCAGATAATAAACCTGGAAGTCTGGAAAATGAGAAAATGCACAAATAAGAATACACACACACACACATAAGGTCACTGAGCTGCACCAATATGAAAATTATCTACTTAACAACACTCTAATTGACTTAATAATGCACTTTGAGTATTGTTTTCAGTAATGGTGGTGACTTAAAATCACCCCTTTCCTGATAAGAAAGTTGCGTGTGCAGAGAGCTAAGGCAACAGAGGAAATTTTTTAAGTGGCAAAGTGCACTCATATGGCAGCCTGCATTAAACAACTCAAATGTTATTAAAGTATGCACATGGCCAAGGAATAAGGGTAGTATTTTAAACCAACTCCATGTTCTTTTCATTCTTGCTGAAGTTTTTAAATATATTTTATTGGTTTATTTGTCTATTTACTATTTATTTACTATTTGCTATTGTCACATCTAACAAGTAATGTCAAGGAGATATGTGAAACTCAGTCAATTTCTAGAGTAAATTATGTTTGATGCCATATATGAGTTGAGCTTTAAAAAAGGATTTATTCTTTACTTTGCCACAGAGGAGGATTTATCTATTAGTTTGTCTTTTGAATCATTGCCTCATAGATAGTAGGTATTTAATATATAGTTGATGAATTTAAATAAGCCTTTTGATGATGTCAGTGATGATTGCAATACTTTTTATTCAGAAACTCAGAGGTAGTTGTACAGATTAATAAGTGCTAGTTGAAATTGTTTTAGGTCTTATAATGAATTGTATTATAATAATCATTGTGATTATTATAGCATGAGGATTATAATCATAAATCATTAATAAAAAAATATGCCAGAAATATACTTTATTTAGAATAGAATGTTCTGTTTTTAGAAAAAAAAATTTTATAGCAGTCAATTTGTTTTTTTAAGCACACATTTTAGCATTGGTTGGATGGCTTAGCTGGTTAGAGCATTGTCCAAAGCAGTGGTCCCCAACCCCCGGGCTGTGGACCGGTACCGGTCTGTGGGCCATTTGGTACCAGTCCACAGAGAAAGAATAAATAATTTACATTATTTCTGTTTTATTTATATTTAAGTCTGAACGATGTTTTATTTTTTAAAAATGACCAGATTCCCTCTGTTACATCCGTCTAAGACTCACTTTTGACGCTTGTCTTGGTCATGTGATTACATTTATCTGTCCCACCCTAAAGGCCGATCCATGAAAATATTATCTGACATTAAACCGGTCCATGGCCCAGAAAAGGTTGGGGACCACTGGTCCAAAGCACAGAGGTTTCCGGTTCAATCCTTGGTCAGAGTACACACAGGAACAAGTCAATGTTCCTGTCTCTCTCTCCCCTACTCTCCCCCTTCTTTTCTCTCTAAAATCAATAAATTTTTAAAATTCTTTTTTAAAAGAATACATTTTAATATTTAAGATCTCTTGACGCTTGAGTATAACTAAGTGTATTCTAATAAATGTCAATATAACTGATAGATGACAAACGATATCATCAATAAGTCAGTCCAAGTAATAAAAATATACATTTAGTAACTATTCTGTAATACTTATTAAAAAGGCCTAATTCTATTTAAGATGTTTTTATATCACACAGTGCTGTTTATTTAGCAAATGTGACAGAAAAACAATAGATACATTTTTTGTGGATATATACTTTTCCTAGAATGTAGTTTACTTCCTCGGGAATTATAAAAAATAATACTTTCTGCAAAAGAATTTTAAGAAGAAGTATTATACCTCCCATTTACCTAGTTAAGAATTATTGAGTTTTTACTAAGTACCAGGTGTCACTCTCAGACCATGTTAACTTATTTGGTCTTCCTAATGGACATAGAAGATGGTAGTGGTATTAGTTCTATTCTAACAGGGTGGAAACTGAGGCATAGAATGATTAAATAATGTGTCCATAGTCATCCCACTGTCCACTAGTGGAGTAGGACTTGAACCCAGGAAATCCAATACGAGAGACCTTGCTCTGAGCCACAGTAGAGCTGCCCCTCTACTAAGAACCAAAATGTTGCTTTTGAAGGTAATATTTACATAATACTTTTTGAAATATATTCAAGTAACCATGCCAATAATGAGCACCAATAATTGAATGGACCACTATGTAGTTTATTACTATGTACAAAAGACAGAAATGAGAGTATGTAATATTTCTCCTGATTTGAAAAAAAATTTTGATCATAAAAGACTCTTGGCACAATTAATACATGAGTGTGGGTGGAGGGTTGTTATTTTTTTAAATCAGCTTTGTAAGTTAACTAATATGTAATTTTTAAAAAATAAAGTGTCCTTAAAAAGACAAAATAGCCTGACAAGACGGTGGTGCAGTGGATAGAGCCTCGGACTGGGACACAGAGGACCCAGGTTTGAGACCCTGAGGTCGTTGGCTTGAGCGTGGACTCATCTGGATTGAGCAAGACTCACCAGCTTGAGCCCAAGGTCTCTGGCTTGAGCAAGGGGTTACTTGGTCTGCTGTAGCTCCCCCGTCAAGGCATATATGAGAAAGCAATCACTGAACAACTAAGGCGCAGCAACAAAGAATTGATGCTTCTCATCTCTCTCCTTTCCTGTCTCTCTATCCCTATCTGTCCCTCTCTCTGTCTCTGTCACACACACACAAAAAAAGGACAAAATAAATTCAATTGAATCACATGAAATTGTCATTTTTATGGGTCAAAAAGGGCCACGTATTGGCAAGTCTATATAATTCAAACAATTGCCAAAGACCACAGTATTTACTAAAGAGTGGATTAGAAATTATGATATGGAGGATGAAAGTATTCAAAAGAAGTAACACATAGTCCTAGTCATGGAGACTTACAATGTGAGTATAGGAACAAGACGTGCATACCTGTCAATGTAAATGGACCACTCAGGAGATCTCACAGAGTGAAACTATGTCCAGATGCCAGACTTGGAGAGATATCCCGGTAAAACCAATGGAGATACAAGGGCAGGAATGAGTTCCAGGTGGTCAGAAAGGGCCCTACAAACCTCACTGTACTTGCCAAGACCATCTAGAGGGCTCCTGCCCTATTTCACTAACCTCTGCCCATGGACCTTGAGGAAACTGTGCACACTGAGTCTTTCCAGCTTGCACTACTGCTAATGTCTGTACTTATGCCTGGATAGGCTGAACACTGTGACCTGCCCTGACCCCCACTACTGCCCCATCTCCAGCATCTGAGCACTGTCTCTGCTCCTTTATGCAGTAGAATTGATCCTCATACCCATCCTGATACCTTCATAGGACTCAACCGACTACTAAGTGGACCAGTTAAAAATATTATATAATAGCCCTGGCCAGTTGGCTCAGCGGTAGAGCATCGGCCTGGTGTGTGGGGGACCCGGGTTCGATTCCTGGCCAGGGCACATAGGAGAAGCGCCCATTTGCTTCTCCACCCCCACCCCCTCCTTCCTCTCTGTCTCTCTCTTCCCCTCCCGCAGCCAAGGCTCCATTGGAGCAAAGATGGCCCGGGCGCTGGGGATGGCTCCTTGGCCTCTGCCCCAGGTGCTAGAGTGGCTCTGGTCGTGGCAGAGCGACGCCCCGGAGGGGCAGAGCATCGCCCCCTGGTGGGCAGAGCGTCACCCCTGGTGAGCGTGCTGGGTGGATCCTGGTCGGGCGCATGTGGGAGTCTGTCTGACTGTCTCTCCCCATTTCCAGCTTCAGAAAAATACAAAAAAAAAAAAAAAATTATATAATAAAGATTTTTAAAGTGACCAAAACAATTAGCATCATAATTTTAAGGATAGAGAGTGCTTGAGAATCCGAGTAGTTAGAGAAAGCTTCACTGACATGATAAGCCTTGTCGCAACCAAAAACCGTCACCACATAGTCAGTACTTCCTATGTGCCAAGCACTTAACATCTGACATCTTTAATTTTAGCAAATTAGAGAACTCAATTATCAGTTATACAGATAAGCCAAGATCCAGAGAGGATAAGTGTCTTATTAGTTAAATCTTTTGTAGTTAATTACTTTTTATAGCATTTACTCTATAATAAGTTCAGGTCTAAGTGCTGAACCGAAATGAACTCATTTGAACTACACAACAACCCAATAAGGCAAGTCCTGTGATTATTATTATTCTCATCTTGTATTAGAGCTAAAAGAGGAACCCAGGAGCTACCTACTGAGGGGCTACCTACTTTGCTCAAAGTCTCAGTTTATAAATGCTGAAATTCAAACATAGGAGAGTCTTGCTGTTGACGCCGTGTTCTTACGCCCTCTGCTGATCCTTGTAAAACCCCGGGTGGGTGGCGGCAGGCACTGCAGGTATGAAGCAATGTAATTACATAACCCAAGTGAAATGTAAGTATATATTATTCAATACTTCAGTGGGTGTACAGGTGGAAGCTTATATCTATCATTTTAAAGTGAGGTCATTGAAGCCTGTAGTAGGCAATGTTGGTGAGGACAGAAAGAGAAATAATGTGACAAATACGATGAATGAAGAATAAAGCAGATGTAGGAACTGATGTTATAGGAAAGGTAAGGGAGAAGGAGTGAAAGGAAGTATGTTCCCGAGTATGTACACCGACTAGCAAGAATTAGTGTACAATCTGAAATAGGAAAAAACTGCAAGAAGCATTTAGAGACAGATTTTGTGCCCAGAGTAGAAAATGCAAGTAGAAATATCCAGTAAATTACTAGAGACAGATACCTAAAATTTCCATTCTACAATTATTGTACTTATATTATACTCATTAGTGTGTTTCTGTTTCTGTTTCTCCTACATAGAAGTGATTTCTCAGCCCTCATCCTGGACCTTGTAATACAGTAGATGCTCAATAAATATGATTAAATAAATAATAATGATTCAGATAATAAGGATAGCTGTGGTCTTGGGCCTCTAAAAAAAATAGAGAAATGAAAAGCAGGTATCAGCTTTTTCTTTCTTCTGGAGACTATGGCTCAGGTCTTTTTTTCCTAATAGAATTTAAAACTTGCAACCTACGATAGTATAGAGTAAAATAAATGACCAGATATTTAAAAATGTTAGCTTAGAATTCTCTTAATGGTTTAGTAGTTGGAATCAATACACATCTATTACTTTCTTGTCTTTCATTATGTTTATCTAAAGTACTTGATTGTGAGGCTGTGAGTGATTTGAAGCAGCACGTTCTTTGCAGTTCTACATGGTATTGTAGGAAACTCTCATAAGAACACTCGTGCACTGAAAGTGACCTTTACTTCCTGATTATTAATAGCAATGCATTTTGACCCCTCTGATCATCTCAATTGAAACCACCCTGAAAAGCAGATTGATGGCAGTTCAAATTTTATTTTATCTATTTATTTTATATATCATATTAAGAAAAGTATGATTCTTCTCCTATACTTCCAGTGTTTGATATATACTCAAAACTTGGAATTCCTGTGTAGTATCTTGGACAGCATACTTACAGAACCTTTTCTGCTATTCCCTTTGCTCTCTTCTCCCTGTTTTCTTCTGTTGGCCTGCAGGTATACACATTGTCGATACATGCTGCTTGGTATTTTAAGCTATACTATCATACATAGAAAATTTCAGCTCCTTGAGCACATTGTGTTTCAAACTTCTGAGGATCCTCCTCCGTCCCTGCCATCCCACATACACACCGTTCCTCTGCACCAATGGCTCCTATCCAAATGCCATTAACCGTTGACAGCCTTTCAAGATTCCCAAGTGCCTTGAAAATAGCCTTTTAGCATCTCCTATAATTCTGACATTTTTCCTGTGATTATTATGAGAAAACATTGTACATGAAGAAAGAAACAAGATATTAAAATGAAAATTACCGCCTGACCAGGTGGTGGCGCAGTGGATAGAGCATCAGACTGGGACATGGAGGACCCATTTGAAACCCCAAGGTTGCCAGCTTAAGCGCGAGCTCATCTGGTTTGAGCAAGGCTCACCAGCTTGAGCCCAAGGTTTCTGGCTTGAACAAGGGGTCACTCATTCTGCTATAGCCCCCCTTGGTCAAGGCACATATGAGAAAGCAATCTATGAACAACTAAGGTGCCACAGTGAAGAATTGATGCTTCTCATCTCTCTCCCTTTCTGTCTGTCTGTCCTTCTCTCTGACTCTGTCTCTGTAAAAAAAAAAAGAAAAGAAAAGAAAAGAAAATTACCTGGAGAAATGTGGTTGTAAAACAAAGTCTGTCTCTTCAGGGATTGTTCCAACACAATTTCTATGCCTAATTTGTTTCTCTCTACTAGGTTTACTTTAAATTTGTAATAACTGTTGTTCTCTGCAAATTTGACTGAATCCATTCATTTTCATGTATTGCTAAAATACCAGAACAGCAACCAAGAGATAGAAGCACAATTAGAAATTAAAATGAGAAGGTCTGTATCTCATTTTTATTCTAAGTTGTTGTTAGATGAGACCCAAAATGACCTGGTGTGGAAGGACCAGCCATAAAAAAAAAAAAAAAAAAAAAAACACCGGAATTAGGGGATCACTCACATCTGAAACAGATGACTCTTACTTAACTATTGCTTTACCCAGTAGGTCCTCCTCTGACGTTTGTTTACCTCAGGCAGAAAGACCTACATGGCTTCCCCTTTGGACTGTTGTACTCTCAAGAGCACACTGAAACCTCTGGTCTACTTGGAGAGCTTTGTTTCTTTTATTAAACAAAACAAAACGAAACAAAACCCCTCTCTTCCAGGTGTTTCACCCTTGCAGAAGGTGGCACCTTGTTGACAGCTCAGTAAGTGAAGGAAAATTGATAAGCGGGAGCACCGAATGTCCTCACACTACCTGTTAATGATTGTGGTGCCCACGCCTGCCTGTCAGCCGCGATCTCTAATTAAGCATCTGTGGAAGCTGGAAAGCAGGGCTCTTAATTGGGAAGCTGAAGATCAAGGCAGGTTGCAGATTCTGCCAAGACATGTATCTGTCAGGCCAAGCTTCATTTTCTAGTCCCCACACTCGCGTTTGTGTCTTGTTATTCTGCGATCCCCCTACATCGCAAGACAAGAAGGTTATTTGGCGAACATCTGAATATACAAAAGTCATTTTGCACGAGGAGCTTTTAGCTCCATAAATAACCTCCCGTGGAACCAGAACCCGTGACGAATTTAGTCCTAATTGTACCATATTCTCACCCTCCCTCCACACCTCCCATTAAGATATATAGTCTAGGGCACATACAGGAGATCTGTTTGCAGCTATCTTTTACATAGAACTGATTGTTTAATTGCAGATTAAAGATTAATGCAAGTATAATGATTCCATGAGGACACTTCAGACAAAAGCATCCTGCATCAGGCTGCCTGCCTCCATTTTTCAATTTGACCATAAATTTGGCTGGGAATTAAATAGTAAGTAGCCGTGATTGCAACTCTGGTCTCTGAAGGCACTCACGGGAATGAAAATAAATGAACAGGCTCTCACACAAAGCATGTTTCATTATGGTCATTAGTGGGCAGATTCTCAGCAGTATTGAAGGTGAAATTGTCTAGAAGAGATGTTGGCACATGTCTGTTAAGAATAGCTGACAAGGATGGTCAACAGCATGGAAGTGGTCTTGGTTAGAGAAGGATTTCAGTATGCTTTTAGAATTTTAGCTCCTTCTGTTCCTCAGGAGCATTTAAAAGTTTTTAGGTATCAGCAATGGGTTACTTATGCCACAGAACCAGACAAATGTTACCTTATTTTGTATAGGTTCATAATTGGTATGATGTAGAATATGAATATAAATGATAGTTATCTGGAAAATATACCAACTCTGCATAAAACAGCCAAATGAAAATGTTAAAGATAAATGTGACATCATGAAAGCCCACAAGGGCCCTTACTGTATATGTGGTAATGATTTTGATTAGGAAATGCTTGTTTTTGAATTTCTGTTGAGTTTTTAAAGTAAGAGATAAGTTTTTCCTTTAGCCTTTGGCTTTGTGACATGTTGGCCATCTATGGTAAGAATGAAATTTAATTTATTTCATCATTTTATTCTCTTATCAGTGAGAAAATTACCTACATGACTATGAATAAGAAGACAGATCTGGCTGCTCTGGCTTTCTCTTGTTGACCACTGCTTTTATGCCCCAAAACATATTTCATCCCATAGATACTTTGGATGATATCAAACCGTTTTAGAGATTCCTAAAATATGCTAACTTATTTGAGTTATGCCATTATTTGGGAAGCTAGTTTCTACTCTTTACAAAAGAATGAATGGATAGAGAGTGTTCCTATTATGATATGTTAACATGTTATTTTAAAACATTTCTTCCTGTTGATAATTTACATGAAGCTAATACATAAACTACAGTCTAATAAGACACAAACTCCCCTCATGTTCTCCAGTCTTATGTAAGTCCTGTTGCATGAAGGAACAAATAAAATTGTGGTAATAACAATGACCCAATCTGACTGGGTCAAAAAGCTAACATGTATAATCACAATGAGTTTGGGCTCTTAAATAAGAAACACATACACTATATTCCTGCTATTTATTATATTCAGGGAGCTCTCCTGGGAGAAATGAACAGAGCTATTCAAAACCTTGATAAAGTTCTTATTAAAGCCATATTGCCTCAGATACATACATCCAATGCCAAGCCTTAATCACTTGTGGGAATGTTCCAAGTCAGAATTCTAGGGAAAAATAGTAGTGTTTTTAGTTTTTAATGAGCTAAGAAAATAAGGGCCAAAGCAGTCCCTACCTCCATTCCCAAAATAAAGTAAGTAGTTGTGAAAAACAATAGTTTTTTTTTTCTGTTATGAAATCCATTCAAATATTCAACATCACAATTGACATTAAAATTTCAGAATAAGAAATAATGACTTTGCTTGACCAGCTGGGATGCTGAGGACCCAGATTTGAAACCCCGAGGTCACTGGCTTGAGTTTCAGCTCATCCAGTTTGAGCTCACCAGCTTGAGCACTGGATCATAGACATGATCCCAAGGTCATGTGCTTGAGTCCAGTGGTTGCTGGCTTGAAGCCCAAGGTCACTGACTTGAAGCCCAAGGTCGCTGGTTTGAGCCAGGTGTCACTGGCTTTGCTGAAACCCCTTGGTCAAGGCACATATGAGAAAGCAATCAATAAACAACTAGAAGTGCTGCGACTATGAGTTGATGTGCCTCATCTCTATCCCTTCCTGTCTGTCTGTTCCTGCCTGTCCCCTTCTCTCTCTCCCTCTCCCAAGAAAGAAAGGAAGGGAGGAAGGAAGGAAGGAAGGGAGGGAGGGAGGGAGGGAGGGAGGGAGGGAGGAAGGAAGGAAGGAAGGAAGGAAGGAAGGAAGGAAGGAAGGAAGGAAGGAAGGAAGGAAGGAAAGAAGGAAAGAAATAATGACTTTTACACAAATGGTGTATTAATGAGATACAGTTGGGGACACTGGCCAATGAAAAGGATGTGATCATATCCTAACTTGGATGTGTAAATATGGATTTCATTGATACGCAGAAGAAATAGCTAGCTTTCTCAAGATTGGGGCAGCATTGATTTGTCAGGAAACTAAAGTAGATGACATGATATTATTTTTGCAGTCCAATAGATCAGTGAATACAGTTATGATAGTATTATGATAATATATATCCATTTTTACTTAGTTCCATTATTCAACATTCTTCTATAGCTGAGAGAATGATTAAGTAACTTCTCATGTGCATGGGATTATTTTATGTGAAAAAGGTTAACCAGCCTGACCAGGCAGTGGCACAGTGGATAGAGTGTCAGACTGGGATGCGGAAGACCCAGGTTTGAGACCCCGAGGTCTCCAGCTTGAGTGCAGGCTCATCTGGTTTGAACAAAGCTTACCAGCTTGGACCCAAGGTCTCTGGCTAGAGCAAGGGGTTACTCCTTCTACTGAAGGCCCACGGTCAAGGCACATATGAGAAAGCAATCAATGAACAACTAAGGTGTCGCAATGCGCAACTAATGATTGATGCTTCTCATCTCTCCGTTCCTGTCTGTCTGTCCTTGTCTATCCCTCACTCTGACTCTTTCTCTGTCTCTGTAAAAAAATAAAAAATTAAATAAATAAATAAATAAAAGGTTAACCAGCTGCTCACCATTTTTACTGACAAGTGAGCAAGAAAAAATAGTTTAAATTGAAGTAGCAGGTCTCTAAGTTATGTGGGAATGATGATCATTGACATCATTATCTGTCCAACACTTCCCTACACAGGAGTTCGTGCTCCACATGGAGAAAAAGTGCTTCCTCTCTGGAAAGGTGTTTAGGTGCAAGAAAGGCTTAATCAAAGAAAATTCCCGAGCACCTGTTTGTATAGATCTCTTTAAGGAAATAGACATGTTCCTTTATTGGATTCAATAACAATTTTACATTAAAGAACATGAGAGTCCAGAAAGTGTAAGAAATAAGAGAATTAATTAACAAAAACCACTCACTGGATCCACCCCACTGTTTTATCAACTCTGAGTAACTCTTTTTTATGAAACCAACATCACTGGTCCATAACTTTTTTTCTTTTTTTTGTATTTTTCTGAAGCTGGAAACGGGGAGAGACAGTCAGACAGACTCCCGCATGCGTCCGACTGGGATCCACCCGGCACGCCCACCAGGGGGCGACGCTCTGCACACCAGGGGGCGATGCTCTGCCCCTCTGGGGCGCCACTCTGTTGCAACCAGAGCCACTCTAGCGCCTGGGGCAGAGGCCAAGGAGCCATCCCCAGCGCCCAGGCCATCTTTGCTCCAATGGAGCCTCGCTACGGGAGGGGAAGAGAGACACAGAGAGGAAGGAGGGGGAGGGGTGGAGAAGCAGATGGGCGCTTCTCCTGTGTGCCCTGGCCAGGAATTGAACCCGGGACTTCTGCACGCCAGGCCGACGCTCTACCACTAAGCCAACTGGCCAGGGCTGGTCCATAACTTTCTAAAACTGGATCAAATGTCTCATGTAATTTCAATGAGCCAAGATAGTTTATCTCTTGTGGCCATGTAATTCTTTGCAAATTTTAAGTTTGAGTGTTTCATGTTTATTGTACATCAGTGCAGAATTTTTGTTCTCTAAATTAACTATTATGATTAGAAGTTCAAAGGCATAATTTTGGTGATGTCAGCAATTCCTTCTCTCAGTCACAATAGCCATCTCTTTTACCAGCCACTTGTTGAGAGAGCAGCTGGCCTATTTCTTGCCTCAATTGCCTTGGTGTCCTTCTGAGATGAGACCAGTTCACTAATTCCATTCTACTGTTCATCCTGTTCATAAGACATGAAGCTGACATTAGCCTACGGCTAAATCACCAGATGGTTGGAATATTTTAGATAGTCAAGTTAAACTGGAATTGAGATTTGGAATTCCTAGATAAAATTTACTCCTTCCCCTTTATTTTACATCTACCTATTAGGCTAAGGACATAGATTTTTTAGTGGAGTAATGGGTCTTGCTGAGATTTTGATCTTTTGAGACAAATATAGATTGAATGTCAAAACATAGCATGCTATGAAGATACAAAGTTGTTAATAATAAGTAGGTTTTATTTTATGCCCTAAGTGCCCAGTGGGAAGGTTTCTTAGTATGTGTGTTATCTCTGCATAATGTAGCTTTAATGAAGGTAATAAACAAAAATAATATTGCAATTTAATTGTTTCCCACTGTCAGGCTCAGCTACCAAACATAAACTTTTATATAAATATTTTATAATTTTTTAACTCTTCCCCTGGAAGATATTCTTTCCAGATAACAAACACAGAACAAGGTAGAGGAGGAGAAATAGAAGAATATGCTCTGTTGAACTCAAATGGGAACTCTAGGTGGACAGTCCTGATATTCTGTAGAATGGGGAACAGATAACATTTCAACCAGGGATGGAATGCAGAAGATAGATTTTCAAACATAATTAAGTAATTATTTTGTTTGATATACTGAAAAGCCTCATTATGTCAGGCAAATAAAATATAAAAATCAAAATGAAATCTTAAATTATAGATACCACATTTCATACCTTTTTGCTTTACTAGCATCTATTACATTACCCTACTTAGATTAGCCGTTTACTACCATGGTTTTATGGATGATAAGGATCAGTTTACCATGTTAAGAGCAATGAGTTGATTATAATAACACCTTATACATAGGACATTTTTTATGCTTTTTGGCTACAAATAACGAAATACCCCACCAAAGATTGATTAAATATAGTCACATTCATTTTGATCACATCAGATGTTCGAGAACTAATTGTTCCCAGCCTGGATCAGTGGGTCAGTGATATCTAGGTATTGGCTGAGTCTCACTGTCTTTCTCTTAGCCTTCTTTCATTGTCACAAGTGGCTACCGTTGCTCCATGCATCACATCTTTACACAGCTAAACCTAAGGGGGAAGACAGACAAGGTGTTTTTCCCTGCCATCTTTCTCTTTTACCAATATAAAAATATCTTAGTGAATTCCTCCAGAAATAGTTTAGACCAGTATAGGCGTACATACTTGTCTCTTAGCTATTTGAGAAGTTGAAATAGAAGTATCTGAAATATTTTGACTCTATCATGGGAATTAGTGTTTTACAAAAAGAGAGAAAGGCCTGGTTCTGGGTGGGCAACCAACAGTGTCTGTCACCAGCTAAGATTCAGAGTCAAGTAACAATCATTAAGTGCCTATAGCACCAGGGTCCAAACCAGCTGCTTTCAGATTTGTTGAGTTATTTATTTCTCATAGAAATCCTGTGAGATTGGTAGTATTTTCCATTTTACAGATGAAGAAACTGAGGATCAGTAAGGTTAGGGAGTTATCAGAATTAACAAAGTAGGAGAGATAAGATTTAAATCCCTCTTATAGGGCCAAGGTCAGAGGGTTTTCTACTGCTCTGCAGCTAAGTCTAGGAGTAGGCAGAGAAGAAAAATATACCTAACTATAAAAAGACCAGGTAGTATGTCTAGTAGTTAGTGAAAAGCAGACAGGTAGTATGTCTAGTAGTTAGTGAAAAGCAGACAGGGACAGCACAAATAAATTGGCTTCCTGACAGTGAAACTTATAGTGGGTGGGGGAGGTAAGGGAATCTACTAGAGATTAGCCCAGGATCAACTCTATTTAAGAGTTTTAAGATCTTTTGAAAATTGTAGAATTATTTCTATTTATAGAAACAGAAAAATAGCTTTCTGAGAAAGTTCATCCTGGTATTAAATATGATACATATATAATATTTGAGAAGCAACCATGAAATGCAATTTTTCAGGCGATATAATTTATGTAGTAGTATCTGAAGGATAATTTGTATTTCAGTTGAGCTTTTACATATGTTAAACATTTTATATATTTTATCCTTTTTGTCAAAGGGTAGATCTTGTGTGTCTTCCATAACAAAAGATTGTAATTTTGTTTTCATTTCCTTTATTAAGGTAATCCAAAAAATAGCAATCTATTTTCATTCTTTCAGTAAGCTTACACAAGACTTCAAAGGAAAGAATTTTAAAAGGAGTAAATAAGAATACATGTCTCTTTTGAGATTTCCTTAGATTCTTATAGTGCCTTAGGACTTCTGGAAACATCCTAAATCTCTCTTTCTCTTTTTTTAAGCAGTTGGGGAAGAGAGAAGAGAGGGTGGCTGGAATTCCCCTATCCCCACTAACCTCCCCAAGAGCTTCAGAGCAGTGTGTAGAATTGATGTATGACATGCTATTCCTTTGTAAAAGCATCAAGAATATTAAAATACTCCTATTATCTGTGCTTAGCCTCAAGCCTCCTTTAATGATCCTCTCAGATCTTGCAAGAACTCAGACTAAATCGACTGTATGAGTTCAAATAGTAGCAACACAGTGACAATTAATCGTTCTTGTCAGGATCCCTAAATTATGGCACCTAACTGTGAGGGGTTTTTTTCTCTCGTTTTAATGTTCTTGGGCAGCTTATTCAAGCATCCAACTTTTGTTCTGATATGCCATCTCAAGTAAATAAACAAACAAACAAACAACCAATCAAGTAGAAATTCTTTATAGCTTAATTCAGAGTCTAGTAGTACATACATTGCATTATATGATTAAAGAGAGGCTTCTTTTTTCTTTTATTTGAACTTATATTATTTTCCCCTAAATTTTTGTGTTTATTTTTTATCTCTGTTAAATTTGTTCTGCATACTGGAACAAATACATTCTATAAGTACCTAAACTGATTTCTGAAAATACCTTAAAAGTTTATGTGTAAGATCCTGCTCTTCCTTTTAGACCCATCAAAAAAGTTCAAAACCTATTTTTAAAAGAGAATAATGCTTTGTATTATATAGAGAACTTATGTGTGTCCTATAGCAAAATTGAGGGAGTGTTATTTGTTATAACTGGGATATTTTAGCCCTGCCACAATGAGAAATGAAGAATTTGAAAATATTAAAATAAAAAATCCTAAGAGATCAGAGCAAATCCATGTGATTTTTTAAAATTAAACCTACCGTAATCATAATTGCAGGTTTGAAGAATCATTTCTTAAGTAATTCAGAAAAAACCAGGAACTGCCTTATTCCATATGTAGGTGGGACATAAAAGTGAAACTAAGAGACATTGATAAGAGTGTGGTGGTTACGGGGGGAGGGGGGAGAGGGAGAGGGAAAGGGGGGGAGGGGGAGGGGCACAAAGAAAACTAGATAGAAGGTGACAGAAGACAATCTGACTTTGGGTGATGGGTAGGTATGCAACATAAGTGAACGACAAGATCACCTGGACTGGTTATCTTTGAATATATGTATCCTGATTTATTGATGTCGCCCCATCAAAAATAAAATTATTAAAAAAATTTAAAATAAATAAATAAATAAAAAGATAAAAGCTTTTGGTAAAAAAAAAAAAAAAAGAAGAGTCATTTCTGGGCTGAGTTCTTCTCACTTCAGCTAACCAGTGCCTTTTTCATTGAGTACAGTTTTGGAATTTTGATTCAAATCCTGACTCCTGAAAAACTAGCTCTGTGACTTCAGACCAGTCACTTAAAAGAAGCACATCTGTTTCTCACCCACCCAAAAAGTAGACTTGGAGGATAGTCCCACCACATCGAACTTTTTACCAATTACATGCTGAATGCAAGTAAGAGAACTATTTTCCACTTGATGACTAGTGAGTGATAAATAAGTGTGAAATGTGAACTATTAGAATTATTATTACCTGGATTTTCATCTTACCAACACTATAACCCTGACCATATTAAGGAGTCCAAAGATCCATCAGGTAGCTCTATTACCCAGATTTGCTACACACTAATGTGTGGCTTTGGGCTCCTCAATCCTTATGATTCTGTTTCTTAACTCTAAGGTGAAGTGTGTGGTCCAAATATCTCTTGTGGGCACATTGATATCTTACTCTGAAGTCACCATAGGATGAGAAAAGCATGCAGGAGGTCAGGTGTGCCTACATGTTAGTCCATTCGGTGATTTTTGTGTGTTCTTTCAGATTATAACCTCCCACTGGCCATCCAAGACTGATTTCTACCTTGCTCCCAAGGCTGGCTTCCTAGTCATTCTTATGTCTCAAAACTTGCCCCTTCTCTTCAGTCCCAACATCTTCCTGGAAAATATATACTTGCCCTGAATCCAGGTTTCTTAAAATCTAGATCTTGACACTGGTTGACCTGATTAATTCATCTATAGAAAAGTGCAATGAATACTAATATATTACTATTTCCAGGTAAGATATGTGTTGTCGGGGGTGTTTTTATTAAATTTGAAGAGAGAGGGGAAAGGGTAATGGAAAAGGGAGGAGTGCAGGCTCCACGCAGAGGAGACTTTTGAGGGACCAGAAAGTAGCCTATCTCTGGGCAGTCAACACTTACATTATCCTATCCATGATGCCAGCCAAATCAGTCTGTACCCCGTACGTGTCCTCAGATGACTAGATCCTAGAGTCGATTCTTCCTGTGGGTTAATTCCGGCAAGGAAATGACACATCAGGAAATTCCCAGAGTGCCAGGATTCACCGAAGGTGTTACTATTCTTACTGTCCGTCACCTGTTTCCTGCATTACTATTTGTGTTTGTTTTGAAATAGTAGAATTAGAAGCAAGGAAGTATAATGATTTCTGTATCTGACTTTGCTACAAAGTATTCTCAAAACAAAATTTAACCAGAAATATATTTAAGGGTATGCTATTGAATTATTTAAAAATTTTTAATACTAATGAGACAGACTAACATAAAATACTGGCAAGAAGAGAGAATTGAAAAGTGACAATTACTTTTTAATTTTGAAAAATTACACACAATAGTTTCCAGGTTTTTTTACAACAGAACAATAAACAGACAATCATGGGTCTATGTTATAATATAGTTCTATTAAAAAACAAACCATTATTTAACTCTTGGTTGCTGAATGTTTTCATAGAGAGCCCAGATGAGCACTTGGCATAGAAACTATAAAAGACATCTAAATATTTAGAAGAGGTTAGACTTTAACGTCCCTTCTAACACTGAAAATAATTTTGGTAAAACTTCTATTCTGTTAAATCCACTGTTTGAAATAAATACTTCTTGAATTGAGTTGGGAATAGAAAAACCAGGAAATAATCTAAATTGATGGAGAAAAATCTTAGATTTGGGTTCAATTCAACTAAGGTTCAAATCCCATTGCTTACAAATCTTTATTATGTAACAGAAACAGAAATATATAACCTTTATCTCTTCCCTCATCTGAAAAATAAGTGCAGTGATAATACTCAGTCTAAGAGAGTTATTATAAATGTTCAGTTAATTGAGATGGTATCTGATGCATCATGTACAACACAGACTAACAGTTCAATAAGTAAGGCTTTACTGTTGTAAAGACACTCTACCTGGAGATTGCAAGAGGAAGGCAGTAGATGTTTCAATAGCAACAACTGGGTGTCAGAGAAGGAGAGGGCAGACTGATCAAGATAAGAGAGGAGAAAATGAAACTGGGAAAAAGAAACCAAAGTAAACCTGCCCAGGAGGTGGCACAGTGGATAGAGCGTTGGCCTGGGACCCTGAGCAACCAGGTTCAAAACCCTGAGGTTGCCATCTTGAGCTTGGACTCATCCAGCTTGAATGCAAGCTTACCAGCTTTAGCATGTGGTCACTAGCTTGAGCATGGGATCATAGATATGACCCCATGGTTGCTGGTTAAGGTCACTGGCTTGAGCCCAAGGTCACTGGCTTGAGCAAGGGGTCACTTGCTCTGCTGTAGTCCTCCAGTCAAGGCACATATGAGAAAGCAATCAGTGAAACTAAGGTGCCGCAAGTATGAGTTGGTGCTTCTCATTTCTTTCCCTTTCTGTCTGTCCCTCTCCCTCTCTCTCTAAAAAAAATAAAGAAAGAAAGAAACCAAAGTAAGAAAAGTGAGGAAAGCTTTCTTGGAAAGACAACTAAGGGTCAAAGCCCAGACCACACAGTGGCCTAGTATGTGTCCAGTTACTGTGCATTCAACTGTCACTCTGCTCCCCTGCTCACCCTTCTCCAGTCTCCCTTCCTCCCTGCTGCCCTCAATGCCTAGAACGCCTCCATGCTGGCCTTCGCAATGGCAGTTTCTCTCCTTGGGCTCCTCCAGGTAGACATGTGGACAGTCCTTTATCTCTTAATTAAATCTTTGCTCAAATGCTTGGCACCTTCTCAGTGAGATCTACACTGACAAAACAAAAATGTATAACTCCCCCCACACTGAATCCTCCTCTATTTTCTTCATACTCCTTAACAAATAGATGAAATACTTATTATATTGATTGTCTGTTTGCCTCACTAAAATGTGAACTCTGTGAGGTCAGGGAATTTGTAGGACTTATTCACTGATAGTACCTCAGTGCCTAAAACTGGCACATGGCTGCTATTCAGTCATTTCTTTCTTTCTTTTTTTTAATTCATGAATAAAAATTGAAAGAACAAAAAAGGAAGAGAAAACTAATCCTAGACTCAAGATAATTATTTTCTAATTTTTTAAATTTTAATTACTAGTCCTGGTGTTTTGACAAGAGTATAATATTACACACTAGGAAGTCTCAATATCTAATCATATTTTAAATTATAATCTTTAGCTTTCAGTTTTACCAACATCATTTGTGTTCTATTCTACTCTAACCAACTCTAAATAAGTCTAGAACTTGAAATACTGTTAGCAGAGAACCTCAACTGTATGTTTTAAAATGTTTAATATTGTGAACTCTACAAGTATGCTGGTTTCCAACAATGAGCTAATTATGCAAAACATCGATTTACATGTTTGGTTATTTACCAAAAATATTCTTTAATTCATGAGGCTTGTCCCTTGACATGGCGTAGAAATATCTAAAGCCCTGATGTCTAGCAATTAAAATCATAGTAAGAGATAGATGTAGATGAAGCACAGGTTTTGTCACACTTGATCACATTTCTCTGTGTTATGCTCAGCCACCCTAACGAGGGAAGATGGAAAATAACCACTAGCTCAGAGGTGAGTGTTTTCTCAAATTGGAGTTCTATAGTTGAGAAAGCAGTTAGTTCCTTGTTGGGTAAACATAGTCAGTGATTTTTATAGCCTTTTAGAAAATACATATGTATGCATCCCTCTTAAATATAGAGAGAAATGCATTACATATGAATGAATGAATGAAAGAGAGAGAGAGGAAGGAAGGAAGCAGGAAGGAAGGAAGGAAGGAAGGAAGGAGGGAGGGGGGAAGGAAGGGGTGATATAAGTCTGCTAGGTTATTTTTCATCAATCTCCAAAATTACCATATGCAGTTATGTCAAGAGCTCCAAATAGTTAAGTACTATTTTCAGAACAAATGTTGCAAGGGATTGTTGTTAATCTGGTGATGTGTCACAGCCATTTAGTCCTGTAAAAGTACATTTTGTCATCCCTTCCACATTCCTTTATCAGCATCCTAAATCCTGTCCCAAGTCAGCAATGCAATGAAGCATCCAGATAATTAACATAGAGCAGAGTATTTTTAGCAAGAGCATATGAAATTTCAAACAATTTTTAATTCATATTTATAACGTTTAGGCTCTTAATTCTTAGGTTGCATATTACAGCCATATGTAGGCTTCACCATTTGAGGAGGATATGGAAATTTTAAGTAAGTTTGGAGGAAATTATGAATTGAATAAAAAATGGAAAATAAGGTCTATGAGACAAATTAATGAAACACAATATTTATTAGAATAAGCAAGCAGCATGTCATCAGACATGGAGCTATCCTTGTTTTCTCAATCTTTGTCATATGGCCATCACCAATGAAATATGATTTTACCACTTTAATGATAGTTCAAACCCTACACAGAGTACCTAATGGACATCAGGATGACACCATGGTGGAAAAGCCTGACAATCACACTTTGAAAAACAAAAATTAGAATTCTGACAAGTAATATTGTTTGCTATTTTATTCAGTTAAATTTAGATCATTTTTTCCTTAAAACTATGATGATCTGTAAATATAAAATTTTAAATATAAATTTTAATTAATTTCTGTTCTTCAACTTCTATGTTTTTCAGTGTTCCAAATCTTTTATAGTAAACCCAGGTCTCTGTTAGAACAGCATTCTTCAACCTTAATGAAGTAAATTGCCATTAAAATGAAGCTTGAGACTTATTTTACAACTAGAAGTTTGTAAGTCTTAGTTCATAAGGATATAATGTACAGCATGGGAATATAGTCATTGATATAATAACTTTATACAGTGACAGATATTTACTAGACTTATTGTGGTGATCACGTAAGATATATAAATGTCAAATCACTGTGTTGCACACCTGAAACTAATATAACATTGTATGTCAACTATATTTAATTTTTTAAATATGACACATACAGGTCCTAGCTGGTGGCTCAGTGGTAGTGTTAGCCTGGCATGTGAATGTCCCAGGTTTGATTTGGGGTCAAGACACACAGGAGAAGTGTGTGACCATCTGCTTCTCCACCCCTCCCCCTCCCCCTTCTTTCTTTTTCTCTCTCTCTTCACCTCCTGCAGCCATAGCTCTATTGGTTCGAGTGTATCAGCCTGGGTGCTGAGGATGGCTCTGTTGAGCATCTGCCTCAGGTACTAAAAATAGCTCAGAGCAAGCATGGCCCCAGATGGGCAGAGCATACACTCCAGATAGGGTTGCTGGGTGGATCCCAGTCAGGGAACATGTAGGATTCGGTGTCTCTATCTCTCCCCCTCACTTGGAAAAGAAGAAAAAAAATAAATCACAATTTTTAAAAACCATACATACAAAAGAATGAAGCCTAAAACAGTGGTTCACAGTTGGATGTGATCACACTCTCTAGGGGAAATTTGGCCATATCCAGAGACATTTTTTGTTGTCACAAATGGTGGTGTTGTATGCATTTGTGTAGAGGAAGTTACTAGGATCAAATGGGTAGAGGCCGGGGAAGCTGCTAAACATTCTCAATGCACACGACAATCCCCCACAACAAAGAATGACCCAGCGTAAAATGTCAGTAGTACTGCTGTTAAGAAAGCCTAGCCTAAAGGATGTTGTGCTATTCAGCAGTTCGGTCGCTTAGGAAATCATTTCCACTAGCTGCTTCTCTCTGTGCATCCTGTGTTAGAGTAATTGTGGGGGTAATGGAGCAGGAGATGTGAAGAGAACTTACCTCCTTGTTTGGAATCTCAGCAATTTACACACTGTTTAGATTAAGAAATAAGAGCAAGTCAACTCACCATTTTCTAAACTGAATTTATGTTAGTTCATTTTTTTTCAAAAGATTTAGACTTTATAAATTTTGGATATTTTGCTGAAGTTTTAATTTTTCCTCTTTAGCACAGAATTCTTACTTTGAGAAGCTGTCATTTGATAAATCTAGAGCATTTGTAAAAATATAATAATGACACCAATTATTCATAATCTTCAGCTTTCTAAAAGGTACCAAACTGAATATTTCACAAGGGCCAAGTTTAGCAAATGGTTATGTGTCATTGTTTTTGGTTAACTTAAATAGACTTATGAGAACTTGAGAAGCAATAATAGATTCTATCTTCTTCACATTGCCTTCTGTGATAAGCATTTTTGCTGAGAAAATAATATTTGGATTTAAATTAACAACCATTTCCTATATCCTATACAGTGATAAACTAATCCAGACAACAGGTTGAATAAAAAAGCAGAGATGTCTTATGGTGGATAACAGGATGCTGAGAGCTAGTCAAGGCTTTTAATCCCAGCTTTACCGCTTGTTGTATGACCTTGGTAAAAATTAATTAAACCAATATTTACCTCTTATTTAAGATGTGGATAATACTTAAATCTCCTGTGAGCAGTGAGATAAATGTTGATGAAGCAATTCATGTATAAATTGCTAAATAGATTGCAAATATCAAGCATTAACTTCCTCATCTGTAATAACTTCACATGTATTTGAAACTCTTTATGAAATAAGGTTTCCAGAACTGAAGAGATTTTGCAAGTCTACATTGGAAACAAATGGTCTAGAATGGGGATTCAAGTCCTCTGACCACTAATCCAATGCTCTTTTCATGTGTAACCTTTACTTCTTCAAATTTGTACTATCCAAAAAATCTCACAAGCGTTATTTCTAAACATGTCTAAACATGCCATAATTGTCACTCACTGATAAATGTTGAATAGAGAACACTTTTGAATGCCACATACATAACAAAATGTTATCATTTTCATATTTTTTCTTGAATTTCTATCCTAGTTCACATATTGTTTACTTTTTCTGTATTTTCTCATTACTTTGTTATTACAACAATTAGAGGTCAACATTTATTATCACTGATGTGCAGAGGAGAAAATCAAATTTCAGTAAATGAAATGATCAGTCTGAAGTTCCGCAACTGCTAAGGAGCAGAGCTTGGAATCAAACTTAGGGTTAAACATTCATACTATCTTTTTTTTTTTTTTTTTTTTTTCCTTTCTGAAGCTGGAAACGGGGAGAGATAGTCAGACAGACTCCCGCATGCGCCCAACCGGGATCCACCCGGCACGCCCACCAGGGGCGACGCTCTGCCCCTCCTGGGCGTCACCCTGCCGTGACCAGAGCCACTCCAGCCTGGGGCAGAGGCCAAGGAGCCATCCCCAGCGCCCGGGCCATCCCCACTCCAATGGAGCCCCTGCTGCGGGAGGGGAAGAGAGAGGAAGGGGGGGTGGAGAAGCAAATGGGCGCTTCTCCCATGTGCCCTGGCCGGGAATCGAACCCGGGTCCCCCGCACGCCAGGCCAATGCTCCACCGCTGAGCCAACCGGCCAGGGCCCATTCATACTATATTTTTTCTTTACTTTACTCTGCCTTCATGGATTATAATGGTACATTAATATCTTTTTGTGTACTCTTTAAGAAATCTAGATCCTCCAAATAGTATTTTCTCTGTGTCACAATTCTTTCTTGTCTATAAGGATGTCATGTGCAGCAGTGAACTTAAAGAAGAGCTAAGTGTGCCTCAGACATCTCTCTCTCTCGTTCACTCTGTCACTTTCATTCTTTCCTCTCTTTCTCTTCCCAATATTCCCTTTTCGTGACAAGAAGTTTTCAAAAAAACTAAAGAAATTATGAGAAACACAATTAAAATGAAAAGTAAATTTAAATATGTATCTCTTCTTAGTCCAAGAAATAAAGAAGTGAAATTACCGTGGTAGCATCATCTCATGAGTTCACCTGAGTCCTTAGATTCTCTTGTCTTTAGGAATGTCCCGCTTACCTCTAAGACCCTCTACTTTGAACTTCTGCTATGCAAATCTCCCTACACATTTCAAGAAATGCCACCATCTATCTATTGGTAGGATCTTGTCTCTCAAAATCCATCTTCTCAGCACAACAGTAAATACCCTCAGGTATGATATTAAAATAATCTCCTCCTGAGAGTTCTAACAAGACAGGGCAAAGTAGACTTTCATTCTATGAACAGTAGAATATTTCAGAGAGAGCATGGCACTGTCCGGTTCCCCTACAGAATGAGAGCATAACTGCCACTTTTCTGAGTATCCAGTGGATAACTGCTGAGTCTCACATACACACACACACTCACACTCACACTCACACAATCTCACACACACACTCACACAGTCCATATACCCAAGTTAGCCCAACACCATATGACTCCTCAGAGAACATTATCTAAATTGTAAGTTTGGTTCAATCAATAAGTGAAAAATTCTATGAAAATTGGGACAAATAAAGTAACTATGAATAATGCCTTTCACTGTCCAGGTGAACTTTTCTTCCCTTTGCTTTCATAAATAATCTTAGCAGGACATGGAGGGAGCCTGTATAAAAAGTTGTTAACTAGGGGCCCTGGCCGGTTGGCTCAGCGGTAGAGCATCAGCCCAGCATGTGGATGTCCTGAGTTCGATTCCTGGCCAGGGTACACAGGAGAAGCACCCATCTGCTTCTCCATCCTTCCCCCTCTCTTTCTTTCTGTCTCTCTTCCCCTCCCACAGCCAGCATTCCATTGGAGCAAAGTTGGCCTGGGTGCTGAGGATGGCTCCATGGCCTCTGCTTCAGGTACTAGAATGGCTCTGGTTGCAATGGAGCAATGCCCCAGATGGGCAGAGCATTGCCCCCTAGTGGGCATGCTGAGTTGATCCTGGTCGGGCACATGCAGGAGTCTGTCTTTCTGCCTCCCCACGTCTCACTTCAGAAAATTGCAAAAAAAAAAAAAAAAAAAAAAGTTGTTAACTAGGCACAATTCTGAAAAGAAAAAACTAGTATAATTTTTAAACAATTGTCTTTAATACTTTTTTTCTCATTGGAGATACATGTTATATTATAAACTGATTAAGCCTTGAAGGTGTCATCATGTATTTGATAAGAGCTAATTTTTATCATATGATATTAATGGTAGCCTTTGAGGAACTTGCAAATTTTTACCACCATATATTATTCTGTTCTTTGTTTCATTCCTAGATATTTACTAATGCCCACTATAGACTGAATAAAAATATTTTTACTTGATATAATTTTAATAACCTAATTTATATCTGTTTCTTTCATATATATTCATAAGAAGGCCACATAGCCCCCAGAAAAATAGAAGTAAATTTATGAATTGATTAGCATATCAAGCAGTTGTATCAGATGCATACAAAAATGTGTGTTCTCCATGATCTTAAAAGATTGTTTTAAGCTAAAGATTTATTTATTCAACAACCTGTAGCTCCTACACATTACTATAGAAATCTTTAAAAGGAACCCTCATTAACTGCTGGTGAGAAAGTAAACTGGTACAGCCATTGTGTAAGGCATTATGGTGGTTTGTCAAAAAATTAAGAATAAAATTAGCATATGACTCAGTAATCTCTCTACTGGATGTCTACCCAAAAAACTCAAAAACTTCAATATGAAAGACACATGCACCCCCATGTTCATCACAGCATTATTTACAGTGGCCAAGACATGGAAACAACCAAAGTGCCCTCGATAGATGATTGAATAAAGAAGATATAGTACATATATACAATGGAATACTACTCAGCCATAAGAAATGATGACATCGGATCATTTATGACAACATGGATGTGCCTTGAGAACATTATACTAAGTGAAATCAGAAAAAGCTAAGAACTATAAGATTTCACACATAGGTAGGATATAAAACTGAGACTGATGGACATAAATAACAGTGCAGTGGTTACCAGGTGGAGAAGGTTGGTGGGGAGGGGAGTAAAAAGGGACAAATATACAGTGATAGAAAATGATTTGACTTTGAGTAATGGACACGGAATGCAATCAACAGTTCAAATGCTACAGAGATATGTACTCTTATTAATCAATGTCACCCCATTAAATTTAATTTCTAAATTTAAATATATATTTAAATATATATATAATAGTAATGGAAAACTGATATTTAATGAAACATTTCATATTAGAATATTGTTAATATAGGAGAAACTGATCCTCTAAAATTAATATATTATCTCCTTTATATGCAAAATTCTTAGAGTTTAAATCTTTGCTTGCAAGAAGAAATCTTAGATCGTATGAAAAACATGTGACAACCTCCTATTAGGGAGTTTCTCTCACAAAAATTAATGAAAGGGTCACAAGAACAAAAGTGTGCTACCTTGGCATGGATTCTTGAAGAACAGAAAGGGTGTGTGTGTGTGTGTGTGTGTGTGTGTGTGTGTGTGTACCCACGCATGTGTGCATGCATGCCCACTTGGCACTCAGAGTAAAAGCTATCATAAGAGAGAGGATATTTCAACTTGGCTGTGTGACTTGAGCATTTTACCAAGTTACAGTTGGTGGAAATCTCTTAGTCTCACTCTGACATTTAAAAGGAAATGAATGGAAGGATCTGTTTAATGCTGAGTCTCACCACCCGAGCAATCATATTAAGATTGAGCTACCTAAAGATTTCTAAAGTGTAAGATCTTTATGGTGTAAGAAAAGTGAGACTGCATTTAGCATTCTACTAGTCACTCTCTTTGGATTATTCTTTACACCTTTGAAATGTCTAAATCACTCTGGGATAGCTATTTGTAAGCTGCCACTGTGAGATGACATTTAAAAGGAATGAAAGATATAGAAAACATCCTCTCTAAACAAACAAAATCAACCTCGGTTCAAAAGCTGGTGTGGAAATGCTTGATTTCTGTCCCACTCTTTTGTACATATGGCATTCTGGAAATTATAAATTCTGTTTTACAGAACTACAATATTTATTACCAGAGGAAAATAGATTATTAATTACAGCCAAAGGCTGCTGTGATTAAATATACAATTAATTAGCTATGCTAAGCTCATCCATCCCAGAGCTCCTAATATTTTCAGCCCAATGATTCTTCCAGTACTTTTAATTAAAATTGTTTTAAAAAGCCACAAGTTAGCTGCATGTGCACTTAAAGTGAAGTTATCTGCTCAGTGTTTCGCTGGTTTCCGTATGCCATGTAATTAATCTTTAGTGATTAAATGTACATAAAATCATCGAAGATGCAAGGTAATTTGTGCAGACATGGAACAATGAAGAGCTTTTCCTGGGCCTTGACAGGATGGTTTTATCTGCTGAAAATATTTCAAAAGCATACAGATGGTAATTGTTTAAAGGAACTAAATTTCTAAAAATGCGCCTCTCTCTTCCATTCTTCTGAAGTGAAGTAAAATTAACAGTATTTGTATAGAAAAATATTTGTGGCAAATTAAATTTAAGAATATGATGACTCCATCTGCAGTTACCCTTGCCCTGTTGCTCTGTCGCATTTGCTCCCTGAAAGAGACATCAGGGCATGTAAAACACAGCTTTCAAAAAGCGTCTTCAAATACTGGTATCTACTTTTACATGCACGCACACAGATAAACCCAGTCCAATGGCTATTTAGAGAAGTTCTTTTTGTTTGAACTCATTGTGACTGAGTCCACTAAAGTAAAAGCAGGAGAGTACCCCACTGGTCTCCTCCCTGTAGAAAATTCATTCATCTCATTTCAGTAGTGCCCATATTATGAGGCTGGGCCTTGAACTGGGAATCTTAAGGTGAAAGTTCAATAACAAATTGACATGTCTTTGAGTCTTTGAGTCACCTCCTTGTTTAAGTTTTACCTGATCTGCTCATAGAAAAGAAAAGTGTGTGTGTGGGGGGGGGGGGGCTTACCACACTTTTAAGTAACTTCAGTAGTTGTATAAGGAAAAGTGTTTATTCACACTTATGCATACTTTTTTAAACTAGATTTTTAAAACTGAGGTTGTGGCGTAGCACCTTGTCTAACTTATTCATTTTTACAAGAACATATTTTCAATTTTCTATTGGGATTTTCTTATCTTTGGGGCACAAGACACATGTCTATACTCATGAATGCCCACAGTTGATTCACTACTTAATTGTCATTTTATGAACAATTTAATAAAAAAGAATGAAAAACTGAACTTTCCACCAATCTCTTGTCCAATTTTTATCTTTTTTTTTTTTAACAGGGCCAGAGAGAGAGTCAGATAGAGGGACAGACAGGAACAGACAGGAACCGAGAGAGATGAGAAGCATCAAACATCAGTTTTTCGTTGCGACACCTTAGTTGTTCATTGATTGCTTTCCCATATGTGCCTTGACTGTAGGCCTTCAGCAGACCGAGTAACCCCTTGCTAGAGCCAGTGACCTTGGGTCCAAGCTGGTGAGCATTTTTTTTTTTGCTCAAGCCAGATGAGCCCATGTTCAAGCTGGTGACCTCAGGGTCTCGAACCTGGGTCTTCGGCATCCCAGTTTGATGCTCTATCCACTGCGCCACCGCCTGGTCAGGCTTTCTTGTCCAATTTTTAAAGTTTGTATATTGAAATGCCTATAGATGTTTAAAAAGAATTAATAGGAATTTGTAGAAAGATCTTGGGTTTTTTTTTCATTTCATAGTTGTGTGATCTTGAACAAGTTGTTAAGCTGTTAGAATGTAGTTTCTTTGTCTACAGGAGGAGTATGATCATTTCTGTACTTCTAGTAGCAGATAGTACTGGGTAAAGTATATGTCATATAGTAAGCACTCAACAAATTTTATTGTTATCTTTATTATGCATTTTGAGGTGCACTTAGAGACAATCAAGTCAATAAAATTACTGGGACAAATTCCAACTATTTTAAATAAAAAAAGATCTGTAGCTATTTTGTATGCATTAATCTCACCTTTTGAGTTAGATAACAATTGATTGTTTTATACATGTAGGACAAAAATTCTTTTTCAAAACCCATGAATTTCGGGAAGTTGGAAGCATTGTGTTAGGAAGGTTATGGGTACAAATTCAGGTGGTTTTAATTGCAGTTGTAAAAGCTTGTGAATAACCCTGGGGGGCTTTGCCTTTCTACCTTAGTTTCATGCCATCCACTGAGATCTGCAAATGTCAGAATAAATTCAAATGGCAGAATTGATTGCTAAAATGATTTAAACCTCCCACGTCTCCTAGAGGGTGATGGCTATTTGTTCAGATTCTGTCCTGTCCTTTCAAATTGGTATGAAATAGCTTTCATCTTCTAGGTACTTGGTTAGAGATAAAGGTGCTGAAAGAGAGAGTTATATATTAAGACAGTTCTACTTTATTGTGTTAATCATCATGTTCTAAAACTACTATATATTCACTTGGGTAAAATATCTTTCTAAGTTTGTATCACATGCACATACTCACACATACATAGTTATATAATTTATATATATATATATATATATATATATATATATATATATATATATATTAATGATTCAGGTAAAGAACCATAGAGAGTATGTTTGCATGTATGTGAGTGTGTGTATGGGGTGGGGGCAGAAAGAGGGAGAGTGTGTGTGTGTGTTTTATGGTGAGATAAATGCTCCCTTGGCCATGTGGATGCTAACCAGAAAGGTAAAGCTTCAGAATATTGAAAGAAATAGTTTTTGGTTTCTAAAATCATCACTGAAAATATAAGCTACAAGGGATGGGCAACATCTACTTAGAATGCTTTTATACTTTATATAAATATTTTTTAATTTTTATATTTATTGATTTTAGTGAGAGAGGAAGGGAGAGAAAGAGACAGGAACATTAATCTGTTCCTGTATGTGCCCTGACTGGGGGGTCAAACCAGCACCTCTGTGCTTGAGGATGACGCTCTAACCAACCAAGCATCCTGCCAGGGCCTTTATACTTTATATTTCATGTTCACCTTATACCATATGTATTCTGCACAGTGTGGATTTAATTAATTGGAATACAAACCGAGATTAGGTTGTTGTAGAAAATACGTCAATCTGATAGGTGCCATCGGAATACATATGAATGAAAACGTCAAAATACCAACTTACAAGCTTCTTCGTCCTCCCCCACTTGGACCAACATGCTGTCTCTATATTGATCCAGGCACTGGTAATTTTTTTCCTAGTAACTTTCTAAATGGTTTTCTGCTTCCATCAGCAACTTCTCACCACAGCCTTCAGAGTTATCTTCCTAAAACATGAATGAGATCATGCTACTTTTCAGATGAAAGGTATTATTTAAAGAAATACCTGGCCCTGGCCAGTTGGCTCAGTGGAAAGAGTGTCAGCCCAGCATGTGGACATCCCAGGTTTGATCCCCAGTCAGGGCACACATGAGAAGCTACCATTTGCTTCTCCTCTCTACCTCTCCTTTCTCTTCCCCTCCCACAGCCAGTGTCTCAGTTGGTCCGAGCATTGGCCCCAGGCACTGAGGATAGCTCAGTTGATTCTAGCATCAGCCCCAGACAGGGGTTGCTGGGTGGATCCTGGCCTGGGCACATGTGGGAGTCTGCCTCTCTATCTCCCTTTTTCTCACTTAAAAAGAGAAAGAGAGAGAGAGAGAAAGAAAGAAAAGGAGAGAGAGAGAGAGAGAGAGAGAGAAAGAAAGAAAGAAAGAAAGAAAGAAAGAAAGAAAGAAAGAAAGAAAGAAAAAGAAAGAAAGAGAAACCCATGACCCATTGAGAACAAAGCTTCTTTTCCAACCTTTTATCTCAAAGCTTACCCAAGTCCCTCCATACTCTGTCATACCAGATCTCTCACTGGTCCTCGGAAGACTTGCTCTTTTAAGCCTTTACCTGGGATTCTTTTCCTTTCTCCCATCTTTACAACTCATGAAATGCTTCATCTTTTAAGATCCACCTAAACTGCTACATCCTAGAGTCCAATCGTAATACTCCTAGGCATAACTAGCCCTTTGTGCTCCACAAAACCCTGTTAGTACATTCAGTTCAGCTGTTGACAAATTTGCTTACAATTACAGATGTAGATGTTTTTTCTCCCTAGAGCATCCTGAGAGGAGGTGTCTTCCTTGTTACCCTGTTGCACCTTCCGATCCTCAGCCTCTGGCTATCAAGTGGGGATTGAATTCTCATCATGATTGTTCTTGAATGTGTTGAGATAATATAAGCCAAGGTTTTGCTCAGCTTCTGGCACTGTGTAAAAAAAGCTCACTCAGTGCCAACTGGTACTGTTGTCATTGTCACTACCAGCACTGTAAAAACACGTATTAACTGTATCCTCAGAGAACATCTAGTTTCTGTCGCTAAGAATTCCTGAAGAAGGGAAGGAGGGAGGGAAGGAGACATGGATAAAAATCACAGGACTCTGTTAGCTGCCTTAGTTGTATTACTAATCTGACACAGTCCACAGCTCTGTGAGTGGGTGTCATCATCTCCTTTTCCACTTGAAGAAACTGAGGCTCAGATAGTTTAAATAACTTACTCACAAACAGCTAATATTGAGAACTGTGTTGAAAACCTTGTTTCAGATGATTCCCACATTCATGTTCTTTTATACTAAAACATTGACTGATGGTGGGGGGAGGGCTTACAAGCAGAGCACTTTATGCCTTGGCTTGCCACTCAAATCATTTATATTTAGGTAAAAGAAATAGAATAGATAACTGGGTTACAAAATGGAGCGAGGCAGTGAAAGGAACACAGCTGGCATGTAAACACAGATAACTTTAATGAAAAGTCCAACTGCATTTATTTAAGGTGAATCTTGATAGAGAAATATATGAAAATTTATTGAACACACGTATTGTCAAGTATGTAATACACATTTTTGGGCTCTTACACTGTACCACCAAACAAAACAGTTTTCCTATCATTTAATGTCTTTTGTACAGAAGGATTTAAATAGTGAAACATGAGCTCACTCTTCTAGATAAACCACAGCCAACATCTGGTGAAGATGTCCTCAGCATCTTTGATGCTGTTATGACAGATGCCGTTACACATAATTCCTCTCATAGTCTCTTATCAGTAACTATGTGGAACCCTTTCATTCCTTCCATTAGCAGATAGTTATATTTAGCACTTCTTTGGCACCATGCTGGTGTGGATAAGACCCAAGGTTATGTTCTTGATGTTCACATAGGCTTTTGTAGTAAAAATGGGACCAAGAGATCTTGTCCAGGGCTAAGAGCACATTTCTTCTTGTCAGTGAACATGAAAGAGAGATCGCTCTGTCCAAGACCTCAATTACTAATACTATTTGTAGTAATTTTTAAAGAAAATTCTGGGTTGTTGAATTACAATGAAGTTTATTCCCAATGAAACAATGTGTGTTTATTTCAATATCGTTTTCTCTCTCTATGCCTTATGTCTTTACACCCTTAGGCCTGGTGCAGCAAATTTTTGTGTCCCTGAGAATTCCTCATTAAGTTTAACATACTTGGATCTGATATGTCAAAACTCAATGGATAGGTTTATTAATAATCAGATACATCAGCTTACTATTATCTTAGGAAGTAAAAGGTCAGTAAGTGGTTGTTATCCTACCATTTCATCAGTGGACTCTCTCCAAAGTCTTCAAGTCATTATTCACTGCTTATATAGTCACTTGAGATATAAAATGTCTTTTTGTAGTAATGAAAGAACTTCCACAATTAGCCAGAAGGCAGCCATCTATCTTTTTAAATAGCTCAGCTTGGAGGAGAACAGGATTTCAGGTGATATTCAGAAGATGAATTGGTATGACAATGATAAAGTTGGTGATACCAATCTCTGGGTTTCTTGCTGTAGGGATGTGTGTGTAGATTCGCACTCATGAAATAAAGACATCAGTGCAGAGTAGAAATTTGTTTCTCTAGAGATATGCAAATATGTTATACCCTCTGAGGAAGCTCTTGATCTGTCAATTCCTTATAATTACTATTCACTCTAAATATTACAACACATATAAGTTCTTAGCCAACAACAACAAAAAAATAATTCAAAACATGTTATTTTGACAGTTTTAAACTTATTAAAAGTTGCAAAAATAGTACAAAAAATTCTCAAATGCCATTTATTTAGATTCCCCCAAAGATTAAAATTAATATTTTACTTTTGCTTTTATTCATTCTCATTATCTCTGTTTCTATTGTCATAAATGTTAATATGACCAGTAATAAGCAAATCTATATTACTAACTTTCTCATAGGTTAGGCTGAAAGACACAACACAACTTCTAAGAATTCCTGCCAATAATACATAATCTGAACCTAATCAAGAGGAAATACTAGACAATGGCTCACTGAAGGATATTTTACAAAATAACTGTCTACATCAATTATCTGAATACTTTAATTTGCTATATTATTTTCATAAACATTGTATTTTAGTTCTCCCTTTAAAATCTATGATTTCTACTAAACTTGAGAAAACTAGAAATTGTATTTTTGCTGTAACTAATTTTGATAGTAAAGTTAATTTGTAAAAATGGTAACTTTCAGCTTTTAAAATATTTTGTTGCTTTCTTTATTGTTTAAATCAGAGGAGTTTCATTTCTAGTTGTACCAGGCAGGGTCCCAGCAGGAAATGAAAGGCACACTCAGGCCAGATTGAAACAGTTTAATGACAGAATAATTTACTGAGGTGTAAGCAGAGTTAAGAGAAAGAAAGAATGTAAGAAATAGCAATAGAAAGAGTCGTCCTTGCTACCCATAGACCAGAAGGGGACAGCTGAGAGAGGAGAGTGAACCTAGTAAGAGCTGGCATCCTGCAAGCCAGGTTGGGGGGGGGGGGGAGGGAGCACAGAATACTAGCTCTCTTACCATTGATGGAACCAAACAAAAGACGTAAAGTGAGGAGCCTGGTGATTCGGTACACAGGGTGAGCCTCCCGGAGCACAGAGCACGGAGCCGGGCAGGGAAGAGTGGACTGTGGATCTGGGGAACAGACTTGGAACCACCAGCTCATGTGCCAAAGAGGAGAAACTTCCATTTTTTTTCATTAAGGTGAAGGGAAATAATTTATAAAGAGATAAGTGAAAATATGTTGTGTATATTTTAATTTATTTCTCTCAGTAAGAATCAAAACATATCATATATAATCTGTTCCTTAATAACAAATAACTTATATAAACAAACACTTCTCAAAGTTGTTAAATCCCCAATGGGAAAGCTTAGAAAAGAAGTGTGGCAGTGGAAACAAGAAAAGAGAGAAAAGAAGCAAAATACAAAAGAACAGACACAAAAAATAAGAAATAAAAGATAATAGGGATGAAAGATGCATCCCCAAGATTTCCTTTAACTAGATCATAAATTGGTTCAAGAACAGATTTGATAAATATACAAATAATGGATCTACATCTTTTTAAAATTTTTTATTAATTTTAATTTATTGTGTTAACATGGATTCAAGTGTCCCACTCAATATATCTCCCTCACCCCCACCCCTTTGTCCCTCTCCCCCCACCCCTCCGCTTCCCTCTGGGATTTGTTGTCCTGTTGTTTGTATCTCTGTGTTATGTATATAATTTCACTAATCCCTTCACTTTCTTTGATCCCATTCCCTCAATCCCCTTCCCTCTGACAGCTGTCCCTCTACTCCCTGTGACCCTGCCTTTTCCTCTATTTTGTTCCTCAGTTCACTTTTGATCATTACATTCCACATATAAGTGAGATCATATGGTATTATTCTACAACACCTTAATAAGAAAAATTGAGCACACTCTCCCCCTCAGGAGTTTGCCCACACCTTTTGCTCCTCCCTTTCTTCCCTCAGGTGGGTGTTACCATTGCCTTTCTCCCTCCTAAGCTCCAAGGGTCCTTCTGCCTCTGTAACTTGTTCCAGAGCCCACACAGCCCAGCTAGTTCATTTCTTTTACATCTGTAACTTTCTAAGTAAACTTTCTTTTATAACTTGGGGGGGGGGGGAAACAGCTGAAGATAAGTCTTGCTTACATTTGGAAATCCTGCACCATCGAAATGTCCTGTGAAAGAGATGAGGAAGCAGCATACCGTCCTACTGTAGTGACCTCAATGTCACAATTAACTAAATGTGATTATAAGCTGTCTAAATATCTCACTGGATTATGGGAAGTCTTCAGTTCATTATACTGTTGCATATATGAGCATTTTTAATATATTCAATTATTTAAGTTGCAAATGTGTTTTATGTACCAGAGGGTTAATAAGAGCAAATCCCACAAGGTCTCAACTTATAGGTAAGGAAACAGTCCTCATTACGGAAACATACAAGTCAAGAGTCAACGACGCAGTCATGCAGGGGGCCAGGGATCCCATTCACTGCTATTGCTCTCTCTTCTTATGGAAATATTGTCGGTAAGGAAACACACTACCCAACTACTGGGCTAATGGAGGTTCAGCCTGTCTGGGTTGGAAGTCAGTTATTTCCATTTGTCTGGGAAAGCTAGCTTCCTGGGACCTGGGGAATTGGGAGCTAAAGATAAGCTACAACACCCTCCCACACACACATCAGGAAAATGAAGCTACCAGTCCCTCGCAGTTCACACAAGCCAGAAAGAGCCCCGGGATCACTTTTGGATAAGTCTGCTCATTATATCATGTATGCTATTTACCATTTTTTCTTCCAAAAATCCAGGAATAGCACTGTCAAAAGCAGAACACTGGACCACACAGACTTTTGCTTTAATGCAATCCAGCATTTTCTAACGTTTCTTATGTTCTTACTTTCTAAAATTAACCTAATGATCACAAACCTACCAATGATAGTTTTGTTCTTTAAAAACATTTTCAAAGGTCAAAATAGTCAATCTCTAACTAGGTTTTCTTCAGATAATTTTGCATGATTCATATTCTGTGAGGTTTTCATACTTTAAATATTTCTTATACTGTGCTTACTCAATTTATATAACAGATGTCCTCATAGAATCAAACACATCATGTTTAGGAAAAGTATGCTGAAATTTCTTTAAATTGATTTAAAGGCTGCATATTGCAAGTGTTTTAATAAATATAGGGTTTGGATTATTTTACATTTCTTTTATACCAAACATTTTAGTAACAACTGAAATACTTTCCTCCTTCTTTTTTTTAAAAATTATTTATTTATTTATTTATTTATTTATTTTGACAGAGACAGAAAGAAGAACAGATAGGGACAGACAGGAAAGGAGAGAGATGGGCAGCATCTTTTGGCATCTTAGTTGTTCGTTGATTGCTTGTTCATTAATTGCTTTCTCATATGTGCCTTGACTGGGGGGCTACAGTAGAGCGAATGACCCCTTGTTCAAGCCAGCGACCTTGGGCTCAAGCCAGCGACCTTTAGGTCATGCTCTGGGTCATGTCTATGATCCCATGCTCAAGCCAGCGACCCCATGTTCAGGCTGGTGAGCCTGCACTCAAGCTGGCAACCTCGGGGTTTCAAATCTGGGTCCTCCACGGCCCAGTCCGATGCTCTATCCACTACACCATGGCCTGGTCAGGCTACATTTCTCCTATAAAATATTATTAGGCCATGTTTTTATATCCCTTCCCTAATTATCAAATAGAAAAATTGATCAACAGTCACTAGGGACTTTAATCAAAATTAATTCCACAGTTATTTGTAAGGGTGGAAGAGCTTGTAAACTGTCATGCCCAACTGGAATAACAATACTCAGGTATGAGGATGTAGTGTAAAACATGTTGACTGCAGTCAATATCATTGTATTAGATCATTGAAATTCACTGAGAGTAGAACTTAAATGTGAGGTATGAAAGTATTAATTAACTAGATAATGGGATTTATTTCACAATGTATACATATATCCAAAACACTTTAAATAACTTGAAATTATTAAAAACAATATTCTCAGTTTGAAATTGGGTTATAGTGATTGTACATATCCTTGATATTCTATGCTTCTATTGAGTATTCCTTTATGTATTCTCCCATGAAAGGCAGAGATGCTTAAGAGACCATGTTTCTCATTAGAGACACAGACATTTGGAAATCTTCATCATTCCCAAACAGCTGACTCTAGAAATGGCAACTCACCAGGGTGACTCGGTTATACATGCACTTGTTTGCACTTCAAAAGGGAAAAGAAAGCCCGTTTGTTTTCTGATACTCAAGAAAATTTTCATGTGGCTGGATTTGGAGGAATAATCAAAGTAGAACAACTCATATTCAAGCTGAGGCCACCAGTCACTCTGGGGAGGTTGTTGACAAGTGGCCCAGATTTTGCAATTTATCCAAAAGGGTGGGTTGTTCATTAAACAGAAGCTTCATCAAACATTGCTGTGATATGCTTTACATAAGAAAAGCTATATTCTTCACTTAACATTCACAAGTTGCTTATGGATTAATTAGGCCATCTGCCACAAGAAATGTATTCACCCTTCTTTTGCACTGATTGTTGAGAAGTGCTTACTTTTCTCCCATCCACTTATTCTTATCAATATAATGGAAATTAGCAACTTTTTAGAAACAAAACACTTATTTTTCCATATCTGTAACAATGTGTATATATTTCAGCTTCACTGAGACAAGTGCCGGGCTGAGAGGAAGACCTCAGGAAACAGCTTCCCATGATCAGTTTTTAAATTTTTTTATTTACCAATCATCTCTTTATTTTTGTTAGTTTATCTGAATGTCTTATAACTTAAAGATTGACATGATTAAGACTACTCTTTTTATTTTTATATATTTTATTTAAATATAGTTGGTATACAATATTGTATTAATTTCAGGTATACAATATAGTGACTCAACATTAATATATATAGATATTTACATATATATACACACACACAATATAGTGACTCAACATTTATATATATACCTTACGATGTGGTGGTAACACTGTTTTCCCACTTGCTTTTAATCCAAAGTATACTTTTTTATAAGAACAATCACATGCCTCTAGTTCTCCTAGAATTTCTATCATTGATATCTTTCTTTCTTTGTTTATACTGTTGCCAATTCTGAGAAGCTCTTTATGCATAACTTGCCTGGTTTCTTATTTATTTCCAGTCACATAGCTTTATCAGCATCTCGGAGTCCAGTCATCCCACCCTGGATCTGTTAGTCTTTTGTTAAATATCCATTACGTGAATCTTTCAGTTACTTTTGTTGCTTGGTAACCGTAAAACCAAATTAGTTTTGGCCACAGTTATCAAAATGTAGATGTTAGATAATAAAAGGAATCATCTCATACACTCCTCATGTTTATTACGACTCGGACCTCTCACACATTCCATTTAACGAATGGAAAGTTTCTTGCTTGATAAAAGAAAGAAAAAAACACTTGATAAAAAGTTTCTTGTTCCATACCATGCCTCCGTCATGCTCCCAGCCCCCTTGAAACTCTTCTGCATATAAACTTCAAACTCAAACCACAGGATGCAAGGGTCTTTCTTTTTCAATCTTCAAATTACCTTCCATCTCCTCTTAACAATTTTGCTCCCAACCCTCTTCATCCTCTTTTCCTTCTGAAATTCAGCTTCCCTGGACTTTTCTAGCAAAAGAACTTCCCTCCTTTCACTGGGCAGCAAGCAGGTTTGGATCTACATCCTTTACTGCCCTCATGAAATGACACACCACCTCCAGTCTCACGTCACAGGACACATAGAAATTATACGTCACCCATACAAAACCATATTCCGATTGAGACAGAGGGAGTAAGAAGGAAGGAAGGAAGCAAACAAGGGAAGGAGGGAGTGAGAAGATACAACAGAAAAGAAATACACGGCACCATGAAATAGCAGACACCTTGTTCTTGGTTTAGGATCTCACCACTTGGGGGAAAACAATGAAGTTTTGCTATTAATTTATTTGTTAATTTACCACAAAATTTTTCTATAAGATTAAAACTTGAGATAGTTTTTAAGTGTTATTTTTCTCCCTAGCTACAACTGATAATAACTGAGCAAAGCCACTGCCAGAAAAATCCCAATTAATCTGTTCTTTTTTCTGTTGTGAAAGGCATAATTTATAAAATGGTGACCTTTTGATAGGCTAACAGTATGTTGATGAACTTCAAGGGAAGTGGAAGAAAAAAAAGTGTTTTGTGTTATCAGTGCTTACATTTTCTAAGGGACCACGTGAGCAGTAAAGCCTCTAAAGGTCATAGACTTTCTACTTCGAGAGATATTAAATAGCTTATGAAAATAGAGGTTAGCTAAGTGAGAACTGGAAGAAAAGAGCATTCCCCAATGAGAAAATCAGGTATTTGAGATTACATGGTCCCTTTTTAAGATTGTATTTGTCCTTAAAACCAAAAATAAAGTTTGCATGTAAATGCCGTGATTGTAAATGAATGGATGTACAGGTCTTAGAATCAATAGCTGTTGATCTTGCAGTATGAACACTAATATGGTCTGGATATACTAACCATTATGATAAGAACAAATGATCTCACAGCCTAAAATACTCTTCAGTAATTTTATGTTTCTGTAGAAATTGTATACATTTCTGGATTTTGCAAAAAAATGATCCTACTTAGCTCATAGGAACATAAAATAAATCATCATCATCAGTAAGGAACTCACTTTTCAAAAAATATTCTCGTTTTGAACATCACTAAAACAAATAAGAAATAAAGGAATGCCAAGACGAGGTTAACATGTAGGCGAGGTACCAGGCCACCTTGAAGAAGAAATGGATTAATGGCATTAGTCTGCTCACACTACTTTAATGACATACAATTTATGCATTAGTAGGATTGCATGTGTGACTGGAAGAAACCCTGGCCACAAGTTATTTTTTCCTGTCCCCTCAGATATTGCTTGAAGTTCCTTTTAAAATGAGACTATTGTCTTTCATTCTGCCACTATTAGGGATTACTCTAAATACAAAGCTCATAGGAAAAGGTAACCTGTTGACATAGTTTCAATAGGTTTTAAATGCAATAGTTGATAAAGTGACCAAGAGTCCTCTGCAGAGAGGGAAGGGCAAGATACTTTGCTAGGATATTCACTAAATGGAAGGGACCCCATGAAGTGGGAAGCCTAGCGACAGAAGGATGAGTCTATACCACTGACAGAGCCATCTCTTTTACCACTGGGTCAGTTTCTAGAACCCTGGAATTGATCAAAACTGAGCACAGTATGGTCACAACATAGAGGATGGCTACACTAAACTCAAGAGCCTCGTTTTTAGGTTGTGCTTTTCCATCTGGAACTTCTCTTATTATAAACTGCCGACTGCATGTCCTCAGGGAGGACAGTAGTGGCCTCATCCCAGAGTGCCTGTCATTGGCAGTAGCTCACAGAACGGATGAGTGTGTCCATAGGTGTCCTATGTTTACATACTCCCATGTGCCTGAAGTCCTCGCGACGTTACGGTTGTGCCAATGAAAACTGTGTGACAGTTTCCAAGTGTAGTCCATGGAGAAAGGAATCAGGGTGTGAATGTACAGATTGGTGAGTGCGTGCACACTAGTAGGGACCCCCTCAGATTTCCTCTTACTAGGGATCCAAGACTGTACTGGGACATGTTTTGCTGGTGAGGAAACTCAATTGCTCCGTTTTTGAAGGCACATTAACTCTTTCAGGGCCCATTGAGTAAATTAGCTCCTCCAGGTCATTAAGCCTGTCTCTACATGACATAACAGTTTCTACCTGGCATTGTATCATTTACCCCCAAATGCCCCACACTGGGTCTGAGCACACGCATATTCTTGTCTACTCAGGGAGAGAAAATGTGTTCATTTGAATGTCAGCAATTGCTCTATGATTGCACCTCAGTGACTCCCTTTGCTCTTTTCTGGGGATCTCTAAGGATTTCCTGGTGCACGGCTGTCAACAAGAGCTTCACCAACAAGCGGTGTCTTTGTTGTCTAGAAATGGTTTAATTTCAGCGATTTTGCATACAGTATTGTGCTCCCAAGTATCTTTTCCTACATGCAACAGCAACGTTATTGATTCAATTGGGGTGGGAGTAAAGAAGCTATTTCAGGATGCCATAGTTCTTTATTAAAACACAACTCCCACTAAGAGACTGTGTTATCAGGACCCACTGTAGGGAAATAAATGGACAACTATTTGAGAGCAGCCTATACTGCCCATCCAGAGGGTATTCAGGAAAGTGTGTAGATGTTTAGGGTGCCACAAAAGTTGGGAACATCACTGGCCCTTCATAAACAGCCTGAGAGAGACTCACAAAAAGATTTTTTCTCTCCCAAATACCAATAGTTGGCCCTGCTGAGAAGCAGTATGTTGGGCAAACGCAGATATGACCTCTTTCTCTGCTATGTCCAGGGCTACCTTGGAGTGTCATCAATTAATATAAATTAAAATAGGTAAGGCCTGATCCAAAGGGACCCAGTATTCTCACTCAGAGGTGTTTTAAAGCAATGTTCCTTTCATGTGCATATCATATAGATTAGCTGGGATCTTGCTTTGGTTGTTGTTTTCTGTTTTATGGGTTATTTTCTTCTTCTTTCTCCAAGTGAGAGGAAGGGAGATAGACTCCCGCATGTGCCCCAATAGGGATCCACCTGGCAAACCCCATCTGGGCCGATGCTCTGCCCATCTGGGGTCATGCTCACAACCGAGCTATTTTTAGCACCTAAGGGGGAGGCTCCATGGAGCCATCCTCAGCTTCCCGGGTCAATGCTCTCAAACCAATCGAGCCATGGCTGCGAGGGAAGGAGATAGATAGATAGATAGATAGATAGATAGATAGATAGATAGATAGAGCGAGAGAGAGAGAGAGAAGGGGGAAGGAGAGGGAGAGGGGTGGAGAAACATATGGGCACTTCTCCTGTGTGCCCTGATTGGAATTGAACCTGGGACATACACACACCGATCTATACTCTACCACTGAGCCAACCAGCCAGGGCCAGTGGGATCTTGTTAAAATGCCAGCTCTGATTCTGATTCAGAAGGTCTGGGGTAGGGCCAGGTTCTCTGCATTTCTAATCATCTCTAGGGTAATAATGTCTTACGTGATATAGACCACACTTTGGATTAAAAAAAATGTAGGATAAAATGTACATTATCTTGGATAAAACATGATATTGAATAAAGATGATGCATCTGAAAGAAATTTGACGCCATCCAAAAATAAAAATAAAACCAGATTTTAGGCCAGGAAGACTTTGATGAAATAGTGAAAATCCCACCAAAAGATTAAGTCATAAAAAAAATATAGTCCTGGCCGGTTGGCTCAGCGGTAGAGCGTCGGCCTGGCGTGCGGGGGACCCAGGTTTGATTCCCGGCCAGGGCACATAGGAGAGGCGCCCATTTGCTTCTCCACCCCCCCCTCCTTCCTCTCTGTCTCTCTCTTCCCCTCCCGCAGCCAAGGCTCCATTGGAGCAGAGATGGCCCGGGCGCTGGGGATGGCTCCTTGGCCTCTGCCCCAGGCGCTGGAGTGGCTCTGGTCACTATATATATATATATATATATATATATATATATATATATTTAACATTTTTACAAATTAAAACCATCAATAAAAAAAAAGTATATACTTAACATTTCTACCTATCTGAAGATTTTAGTCATTTCCTGATGGTGTCCTTCCTAAAGACACCAGGAGTAATTGTTCTACTTATCCTCTTCACTTCCTCCTATTGGTGAAGCGTTCAATAAACGTCAATGTCTGGTTAAATATTCCTTTACAAAACTCCTATCACAGCTGATTGAAATATCCCCCTCCCCACCTTTTATTAAGCTACTATGACAGCCTTTCTGTTCTTTCCTCTGAGAAGAGCAATGTTCTTTTATCTCCACAGGTCAATGGGAAGGATCTCTCAAAGGCCACCCATGAAGAGGCAGTGGAAGCTTTTCGAAATGCCAAGGAGCCCATTGTGGTTCAGGTGCTCAGGCGAACGCCACTCAGTAAACCCACCTACGGAACGGCCCCTGAAGTGCAGCTCCTGAACGCCAGCACTCAGACGGACATTACCTTTGAACACATCATGGCCCTGGCCAAACTCAGGGCACCTACCCCTCCAGTGCCAGACATCTGTCCATTTCTGCTCTCAGACAGGTATTTTTTTTTTTCAGTCACTTCTCCCAAAGCCCTATTTGTTTTTACTTGTCATTGAGAGGAGGTGTTGGAAAAATCAGTCACTCAAGCAAGTTGACAATTATGGAGACAGGCGCTCAGTTCTGTTTGGAAAATTTCTCCACTGTACATACATCCAGTTAGTTCTCAGCTGTCCCTGTGGCTGCTTTTCCTGACCCTCACGGTTGAGTCACCGCAGGAAGCAGACTTCCTGAGCAGCAATGAAAAGTTCTGGCACTGATTAGTTCATCTTCATACTTCCAGTTGTCAAAAGCCTCACGCTACTCGTGAGTGCTGGTCAGGGAAATAGGTCCTCACCAAGGCTGCCAAAAACCTTATTAAGACTGACACAGGAGTGGCGTATTGGCACTCTATTCTCCACTGTGGGTCACCTCTCTTTCTTTAAAAGAGAAACTAGAAAATTAATTTAATTAAAGTGCAATTCTCCAAAGAAAACAATGACCCAACACATTGAGATGGAAATAAAAGGTTCTGGCTGTCAGAGAATAAGTATAGAATCATGAAATAAGGAACTATTAAAGGAATGTTTCTTCCCAATTTTTATTTTATTCAAATAATCCTACTAGTATAGTCTTGGGAGTATGTTTTGCCCCCCACATTGTGTTCCGTGACCTTTTTTTTTTTCTTAAGTGAGAAGTGGGGATACAGAGAGACAGACTCGCGCACGAGCCTCACATGCACCCTGAGTGGGACCCACCCAACATGCCCCCTATAGGCAATGTTCTGCGCATCTGGGGCCATTGCTTCATTGTTCAGCAACCAAGCTATTTTAGTGCCTGAGGCAAGGCCATGGAGCTATCCTTAGTGCCCAGGACCAACTTGCTCCAACTGAGCCATGGCTGCAGGAGGGGAAGAGAGAGCTAGAAAGAAAGGAGAGGGGGAGAGATGGAGAAGCAGATGGTTGCTTCTCCTGTGTGTCTTGATCAGGAATCGAACCCAGGATGTCTACACGCCTGGCTGATGCTCTACTGCTGAGCCAACTGGCCAAGGCCTCTATGACATTTTAAGCAAATATTCAAACATTATTGAGAATTTGATTCTTGCCCCTTTCCTGTCCTTTAGTGGCTTTGGTAAGTTTATTTCAGTGGGTCATATGTGTATATTAGAATCACTGAGAATGTGGAAAAAATATTAAATCATTGCCTAAATCCTACTTCAGGCCAATTAAGTAAGAATTTTGTAGAATGAGGTCCAGGCATTAGAATATTTCAAAAATCTTCCTAGGAAATTGTAATGTGTAGCCACATTTTGGAAACTGCTCCTTGAAACTTCAAGTTCCAGAAGGGCAATAGCTCTGTTTGTCTTGCCTATGACTTTATTCATGTATCTGTTACTTATTAAATGACCCCTTATATCAGACACTGGGACTAGGTGCTGGGCATAAAACTGAAAACAGAAATAAAGTTACTATCTCCTAGAGCTTATATATACTAGAGGGTAAGGTAAACAATACACTAGTACAGTTTGACCTGTGGTGGTGCAGTGGACCAAGCATCAACCTGGAATGCTGAGGTTGCTGGTTCAAAACCATGGGCTTGCCTGGTCAAGGCACATATGGGAGTTGATGTTTCCTGCTCCTCCCCCTATTCTCTCTCTCTATTTATCTATCTATCTCTATCTCTATCTCTCTTCTCTAAAATGAATAAATAAATAAAAATAATTTTTTAAAAAAGAATAAAGTCATGAACATTAAAAAAACCCAATACACTAGTACACAAATATTTAATAATCATTAGCATATCCTGGCACAGAGTAAACATTCAATCAATGTTTTCTTGAAATGAATAATAATAGCTTACATTTATTAACTCACTTAATATTTTAGGTAATAATCCAAGTGTTTTACATGTATTAACTCATTTAGCCCTCCCAGTAATCTTTGGATATCCATATCCATGTCACAGGTGTTAGGTGACTTAGCCAAGGTCACATAGCAAAGTGACAGAGCTAGGCTTCTGAGCCAAAGAGGTCTGTCCCCAGTGCCCACTCCTGTAACCAGCACGCTGCGCTGCTCTTCCTGAACCCCGCAGATCCTGTCCCAGCGGCACCTCTTCAGGCAGACTTCCTGGGGCTGCAGTGCGGCATCCCCACCATGTGCTCTCGCAGCTTCTGTATTTTCTCCTTAATTATCACATTATTTAAAAATTCCCATTTTGCTGCTTTCCTCCATTCATAGGACAAGAATAGGATTTTGTGCACCAACATATTTCCAGCACTGGGCATAGGGCCTGGCTTCTGGTAGACTTGCAATAAATGGTTTTTGAATGACCATGGTGTATGGTGTTCCTCCTGGCATGACTCCCTTTGTACTGACTGAAGGACAAGGGAAACACATCAGATGCCCCAAACAGCAAGCTCTGACATTTTATTAGCCCACATGGACCTTGCTGAGCCAGTCCATACTTAAGCAAGGACGGTTTACCTGTTAAGACCAGCAAGCCAGGGGCTGCGTGCACCTGTTTTATAATCTGGGCCCACAATGCTCAACCCCCTATGGAGCTGACAATGGTGAGAAGAGGAAGGTAGAACATTTACACCAACTGTGTGAAGGCACCAAGGTGGCTCTCATATTTCATTCAATGATGACAAAACTCATTTATACTACTAACTCCGATTTTTCGAGAATGTCTACACAGCCAGGGCCTAGAGGGCTCACCTGCAGTGAATTTAGGCTTTTCCATTGACTTTCAGAAGTAGAGATGACCTCGTGCCCTCTGCTGTTGAACTGTACTTAGCCTTTCTGTGCTTTAGTGGTATGTTATCTATCACAGTATATAATTTGAAAGCACTTCTATAAGTTATATATTTAAAACACTTCCCAAATATATAAATGTCATATGCAGTGCCCTGGGTCCTCCTCACTTCCTTTACTGAATCAGCTCTGTCTGTCCCCAGGGATTTTCTAAAGGAATTGTGAAACCCTGTGGCTTACAGAAGCCTTATATAAGGCTTTCTAGTGAGTTATCACCATGCATGCTATGTAATGTATTTAATGTATTAATGTATCATACAAATATATGCCCTTTCTCAAAGGGGGAAAGAAAACACAGGCTATGAGAGGGAATGGGGAAGTCCTAAGGGATGGTAGCGAAGTGAGTACATTTTACAATCTGAAAAGCATATGCTTTGAAAGAAGATGTCCAAAAAACTGGTTTGGGGCTGTGTATTATGAAATTGGTAGTAGTTTGTTACAAAGTTTGCGATCTCCAGGCCGCACACCCATGTCTGGAGAGAGTCACATGGTGGGATGAAGCCAAAGAGCATCAATAAAGCACCATGGCCTGCTAAAGAACTCACGTCAGCCTTCACAGAACACAGCTCTGACCATGGGCTGTTATCTCAGAATTCTTTCAGAAAACCAAACTGATGGGCTTCATGGAGGTAGAGAAAGAAAAGCAAGTGCTTATTCTGAACTGTAGTTCATGTAAAGGCTGCATCAGGACAGGTCTTAGTGCAAAGCAGAGAAAACGAAAGTGTAATTCTAAAACCAGTTTTAGTCTCGAAAACAACCCTTTTAATCCATTTCTATCATGTTGCTCCATTCCCAATAGCTGCCATTCTCTTCATCCGTTGGAGCATGAATTTTACGAGGACAATGAGTATATTTCCAGCTTGCCTGCTGATGCAGACAGAGCAGAAGACTTTGAATATGAGGTAAGATCATTTTCACACCACTTCGCATCTCTTCATAAAGTTACGGTTGAACTGTTTTGCATAACAGAGAAAAACTTAATTTATTACTAGGAGAAATGTTTTGTCTAGTATATGTCTAGGGTAAGATCTTTTCAACCTATGTAGTTTTAACTATCTGACACTAATATTTTAAGTAAATGGGAAAATGTTTTTATCATATAAGCTTAGAAATAATTCTCCATGTTTCCTGTTGCTCTTTATAAATAATACTGAGGGAGCTTTATTATTTCTTCTTTCCATAATATTTAAAGAGAATTTCCAAGTAGAGTTTGGAAAAGAAACTATATTTAAAACCAAAATGGTGCTCACTATTTTCATTCACTGCATAGTATTTTAATTTTAATTGATAAACCAAATTACATTATGTTAGTTGCATTCCCCTTCGCAAATTAGATATTCTCTTTATTTGTGATGCAAGCACATACTCCAAAGAACAGTTTCACTGACTTTTTAGAAAGAGAGGTGCCACCAAGCCCTTTGCTGTTGAACTACGGTTAGCCTTCACAAGGCAGATGTTTGAGTTCCTGTCCTGTGATAGAAACCAATTTCAAAAGCCTGTCTATTAATTACTTAAGAGCTTTTGCAAAAGTTAAGTAACTTATCCTAATATTTCCTCTGCTTCTGTAGTCTGTAAATCTTAAGAAGGTTTCAGACTCCTCTGACATTTGGAAATAAAATAGATCGAGGAAGTAAAGAAGCTTTGGTAAACAGGCAGAGAACCCATGATTATCTGCCCTTTAATGCTTTAGATGATGTCATACAAGTTCAGCAAAATGTTCCTTTCGATTTCACGACCAGGAAATTCTGAAATCTTTTCCCTTAGGAGGATCTAAAATCAAATAAAGCCGATTCAGTGAAGCTCACCTAAGGCAAATAGACGTTTATTTGAAATCTTGCCCCTGCCAAAGTCATTTCTGGGGATTACAGAAATCAGGATTGCTTTGCAGCCAGAATTGGAAGCATGTACAATGCCTAGTATCTGAGTAGACAGTGTTGTCACTGTTATCGTTCATGTTAATTTTTATCCCCTCCTCTCCATTAAGTTGATTGAAAAGTCTTATTTTATAAATCCACTCAAGTCCTGGTATGCACTGAAATATCCATGAAGTTTTGTCAACTCATACAAAACAAATTTCAAAATGGAGTCACTTACCACAATAATTTAAGATAAAATGATGTTTTTCTTTCAGTGAATGAATACTTTGGGTTTGGAGAGTGGAATTTCCTTCAGCTTTTTGTTTAGCTTCTGCTTTAGAGTTTCATTAAAATAAGTCTGTTTTCTGGGGGAAGGCTTGGGAGACAGACTTGCTTAGGCTAAGCAGATTAACAGTAAAAATAACAAAACCTCCTTTTATTAATTAGCATATCATTGTATATTACATTACAGACAGATTCCCTTTCACTTCTGTAGGTCTACTGTAACTGCAGCTCGTCCTCCTTTCTGACTGCTCTGAATGCTGGTAGAAGCCAGCACCAGGGTGGTGACAGCAGGAAAGGCTCAGACAAGTCCTCTGTCGCTTGTCATCTTGACTAATCACAGATTTTAGTCATTAATTTGCTGTCAGCTGTGATTCTCTTGCCAAAGGCACCTTTCTAGGTGATTAAAATAGAAAATATTCCTGTGGAATTTAAATAAGAAAGAAGTTATTGTGACAGGCTACAGTCATGAGAGAGGATGCATTTGAGATCATCAGGCACGGTTCACCGCGGGGGTGCAGACATGGGGGAATACCCCAAAGATTAGTTACCGAGTTCAGAGGAGAATGATGGTTCTCCCCAGGACTTCCCAGTCTGTTCCAGCTATGTGGCAGAGGTCCACACATCATCCCTCATGGCTGCATCAGATTAGACTGTGAAATATAGTCAGCTCACTGCTCTCACCAAAGTGGATTGTGGCCACCACATTAAACGGTAGAGGCTTAGAAATGCTAATTCAGTCTTTATGCACTATTGCATTAGACACTGACTGTGTCTCTGTGACCGGCTGAGGCTACCCCAGCTCCTCCAAGAGCTCGGTTCTAACCCACTTGCTCTGAGGATAAACAAGATGATCGCCCTCTTCCACTTAAAGAATATTACAGGACACCAAGGTCAATGGCCAAAGAAAGACTTTATCTCAGAAAGAGATACTTATGCCTTCTCAACCTAAACATGAATTCCACATCAGCAGGCAGTTGGGGGCAGCGGAGAGAAGACTCCTTACAGTCTGCTCTCCTTCCTTTGTACCATAAGTATTTAAAGAGCACTTAGAGCTGCCAGGTTCATATAACAAGTTTGGGAATGAGGAAGCCCATGCTGTAGTGAAGCTTAACCCTTAAAGGAGGGAAATGGATGATAAACAAATAATTAACACCATAGTATGTTAGATGGTGAAAAGTGCTAACAGAGAAGAGCAAGCATGAATTCCAGAGAAAGCAGCGCATGGTGTTGGGATGGGGTGTTGCTATCTTAACCAGGTGGTCAGGGAGGACCTCTCTGCTATGAGTCCTAAAAGAAGTGAAAGAGTTAGCCATGTGGATATCTGAAGGAGAAGCTTTCCAGGTAAAAGGAAGGGAAGTACAAAGGACCCAAAGCAGGAGCATGCCTGATAGGAGGGGAAGTCAGAGTGAGTGGGGGCAAATCTCGAGGAGCAGCTTTTACTGCGAATGTGAACTTGCTGGAGAAGAAAGATCAGGGTCATGTTGTGAAGCCCTCACAAGAGCCCTCTGGCCGACTGGAATGAGATTGACAGTGAGGAAGCCAGGGCTACAGCAGTGCAGTCGGATGCAAGCGGGAGGTGCATTGAACCTGGATGGCTGCGGAAGGAGAGCTGAGACTGTCTCAAGGACAGCACCCACCCGGCCTGCAGGGCTTTGCCTAAATGCCTATGTTTCCATTACTTGCCTCATAGTTTTAATATACTTTGTCGCGGTCCAGCCATGACGAGTCTATTATGGGGTCTCAAACAGGAAAAGGTATGGAATTGAAATAAATGATAAACAGGGACTTAAAGATATATATATATACCTTTAAGGGTTAGGGTTAGGGGTTAGGGTTAGGGATAGGGTTATATATATACAGGGACTTAAAGATATAGATAGATAGATAGATAGATAGATAGATAGATAGATAGATAGATAGATAGATGGGTTCGGGAGGACGCCACAGCAAACAGTCCCTACTGTTCCTTAGTCGTAATGTCACTGCTCCCAGAAGCACATCCACTTTTATTCATAGAAAAATGTGGTCCATCAGCAATTCAATTAAGTTTCCAAGGCAACTCAAAGACAACCCCCACCATACCATCCAAATCTACTTTACACTAATAAGAAACTAGCTTCCAGCCTCCTCCGGAGAACATGGGTGAGACAAATGAGAATCAGGTGTAGCTCTTTGTTAACGAGGCAAATGAGGTGGGGTTTGGGCCCAGCACCTCTGTCCAGATTGCAAAAGTATCCTGTTTATTTATTCGGTCCCCAACAATACTTTAACACCATAGTATGTTAGATGGTGAAAAGTGCTAACAGAGAAGAGCAAGCATGAATTCCAGAGAAAGCAGCGCATGGTGTTGGGATGGGGTGTTGCTATCTTAACCAGGTGGTCAGGGAGGACCTCTCTGCTATGAGTCCTAAAAGAAGTGAAAGAGTTAGCCATGTGGATATCTGAAGGAGAAGCTTTCCAGGTAAAAGGAAGGGAAGTACAAAGGACCCAAAGCAGGAGCATGCCTGATAGGAAGGGAAGTCAGAGTGAGTGGGGGCAAATCTCGAGGAGCAGCTTTTACTGTGAGATGTGAACTTGCTGGAGAAGAAAGATCAGGGTTTATGCTGTTGTGGTTTTTCTTCTTCTGACTTTTTCAAAGCAAAATCTCATAGCCTGAGTGAAACACAGCTTCTGACATCCACTGAAACTAGCCTAGAAAATCCACTCTTTGAAAGGCAGAAAGTGTACAGAACCGCATTTCTGAACTTGCTAAAATGCAACCTATGCAACTATCTAGGTCCTTTCTTAAAAGCCTGCTTACCATTGACTCAATGAACCAAAGCCGATCTATCTTGTGAATATATATGCAGGGACTTTTAGTACATGGATTATTGACCCAGTAGACCAAAACAGATCTGACTCTCTTGTAAATACATATTTAGGGACTTTTTAACATGCAGATTGTTGCCCTGATAGACTGTAACAGCTCCCTTCAGAGCCATGGTAGACAGCAAATGCTTCTTTGGAGACATCATAGTCAATGTGTCAATGTTATGGTAACTGTGGTATGTTAGGGACCTCTGTGAAATTTTAATGACACCCATATCTCACCATAGCCTATCATCACTTTACCTATGAAAATTACTTAACTGGGTTTAAAATTTCCCTACAGTGCTTCAGAAAAGTCTCAGAGGACCAGCCTGCATTAAAAGACTCACAGCTTGAAATTTGTTCTCTTAAAAAAAAATGATGGCACTTGTTCTTTAATTAAAAATGATAAAGGATTTTAATTTTATTTTTGAGAGAAAAAAATGAAAATGTTTATTCAATTTAAACAATGCACCCTTCAAAAGAGTCAGCATGTCGCACACCACCATAATACTAAGGAGGATTAAGTATCTCCTCTTCTTTATTTTCAACTTTGTTCATTTTCTTTTTCTAGAGCCAGATAAAGATTAAAATAAATCATAAATAACCCTTAGCAAGTCAGAGGTAGATATCAAATCCAACCTTCCAGAAATAATTTAAAGGGAAAATCTTCAAGAAATACAGTGCTTTTTCGTCCAACTCCTAATAAAGATATGTCTGCTACTGCCTGAGTACAAGATGTCGAATTTCTTGCAGAATTCTCCATTAAAGCTCGAAAGTCAGTGCTGATAGAGAGTTGAGGAACTAATCAATGCAACATTTTGATTGTATGAAACATCACGTTTGCAAGACAAGCATATAATTCAAGCAACATTTCTGAGCCTGCGGATTTCCATCACTTAAAAATGCTACTTGAAATCATTTTTACTGCTCTCTGTGATCAGGCTGAAGAAAACATATCCAACAGCCTAAATTAAGTACACCTTGAGTTCCCTTTATGTGGGCATAGTCATCTATTTGAGAAGAAATTTAGCAGTTTGCTTGAAGAGGTATTAAATGTGGAAAGGAGAGAAGGACACGTGTATATCAGAGTTTTGCTTACAGGTTAACTGAAAACCAAACATGGGCCAGTGTCTATAAATAGGGTGAGCATTTAGCATATTAATTAGCTTCTTCTTGGCAGTTCTTATGGAAAGCATGAGTAAACCTTTGTGCTATGCTGAGAAGTGTCATTTTGCAAAATTTAGCTGGATCCCTTCAAATATGTGCAGAATATTTGTGAGAAAAGGAAAAGAGAATTATGAATCAAGGAGATGTTCATTCAGAAAATTAACAAGAGGATAAGCATTAATGAGATTTCAATCTCATCTGTTTGAGCAGCTTCACTCTAAATGAAGCCAGATCTTCCTGGTGTGCACATGTAGAGCTTTGTGGCTCCTGGTCTGAGGGCGGCGGCCTCAGCTGCCTTGTTCATCCCTGAGTCACATCACCTGTTTCACAATGGGTGCTCAGTATTTGCTGACAGAGTAAATGAAGAATCCTTGCTGTCTGCATGGACCAACTTCTGAGCAGTGCAGTACCTTTCTTCCCTTTTATACAAAGGAATTAAAAAGGAACCTGGGAACACCACGCAGTTACGACAGATATTTCCTTTCTAACAGGTACTGTTCTTTATGACAAGGGTTCTCATTCCAGTACCCTACTCATTTCAGTTAAACGCTTTGAAGGAAAAGGCCAAAATTGGGGGAAACAGAGAGAGATAAGTAAGGAACTAGAGTTTAAATGGTCTCCATGAAAATTCTTCTTTGTGATTATCATTTTTTAAAATCATAGGATCTTATACGTGATATGAGTTTGACATGTTCTCTCATCCGGCCTGGACTCCTTTATAATTTCTTCACTGAAGGATCACTCAGTGAATTTATGAAACACCACAATGCACGGGGCACTGAGTGCCTCCCAAGTAGCCAGTTCTGATGGACGATTTCTGGGTATTCAGAGAAGGAAATGTATCAAGGAGTTTGAAAATCAATGACGGAAGGAATACATTTGGAAGAAATATATGAAACATAATTCATAAAGAGCCTATATATTATCCTTATGTTGTGGTAGATATATAGTGCGTAGGGTCTGAAAGTGTAGAATTCAGCATTTTTTAATTCACTAAATGCTTTATATTTCACCAGCCCCTTTTCTTCCACTTGCTAGTCACATTTTAGAATTATTAATGAAATATCTAAAACAATTTTATACCACTTAACTACTGGAGCAATAAAAATCATTCATTTAAAAAATCACCTTCATAATTTTCATTCTTTTGGAAAATTTATTGAATTGAAAACTGATCTAGATGAAGTGTGAAAATATTTTTATTACTTGAACATTTAAGATGAGATGGTATTCACAGCCAGTTTGGAGTTGATTCATTGAAATGTCGATTAGTGACACCACCATTTTCTCTATTATGTCAGATGAAAATCTTTTTTTTTTTTTTTTTTTTTTTTTTGTATTTTTCTGAAGCTGGAAACGGGGAGAGACAGTCAGACAGACTCCCGCATGCGCCCGACCAGGATCCACCCGGCGCGCCCACCAGGGGGCGACGCTCTGCTCACCTGGGGGCGATGCTCTGCTCCTCTGGGGCGTCGCTCTGTCGCGACCAGAGCCACTCTAGCGCCTGGGGCAGAGGCCAAGGAGCCATCCCCAGCACCCGGGCCATCTTTTCTCCAATGGAGCCTCGCTGCGGGAGGGGAAGAGAGAGACAGAGAGGAAGGGGGGGGGTGGAGAAGCAGATGGGCACTTCTCCTGTGTGCCCTGGCCGGGAATCGAACCTGGGACCTCTACACGCCAGGCTGACGCTCTACCACTGAGCCAACCGGCCAGGGCTCAGATGAAAATCTTAATCATGGAGGCCATATATGCAGTCGGTTGTCATATATGCAGGCTTGTATTTCCAGACCCTCTGAGGCAAGCTCCTCCTTCATACCACCACTGCCAGCCCCCTTGTCTAGAACATTGCTCTATTTTCCGGCTGTGTCTTGGTCTCCTGGGGCCAGTCCCTCCACAGTCTCTGCAGTGCATTCTATTCACCATGGCCACGCCTGTCTTCCTCAGGTGCACTTCTCGTTGGATCCTCCCCTGTTCTCCATCCTGTCTGACTCTATTCCTTGAATTAACTCTAAAATTCTCTGCCTGGCGTTGAAGGTCCTTTGTACTCAGTCACCACCTCGCTTTTTCAGGCATTTGGGATCCAACCCCACAGCTCAGCCCCACTCCAAGGGAAACCATGTGCTTTTCTTCTCTGCGCCTTTACTTCTGGGCCTCTGCTCCTCAGATGCCTTTCTCAAATTTCTTTCCCACCACTGAACTCCCATAACACATCCTATAAATATATATTTTTCTCACTATGCTCTGGGTTAGAGTAATTTATGTACCTAGCTTTTTCTTTTAAATAGTTTGTCTTTCTTTCTTTCTTTTTTTTTTTTTGTGTGTGTGTATTTTTCTGAAGTTGGAAACAGGGAGGCAGTCAGACAGACTCCTGCATGCGCCCGACTGGGATCCACCCGGCACGCCCACCAGGGGGCGATGCTCTGCCCATCTGGGGCATTGCTCTGTTGCAACCAGAGCCATTCTAGCGCCTGAGGCAGAGGCCATAGAGCCATCCTCAGCTCCCAGGCCAACTTTGTTCCAATGGAGCCTTGGCTGCAGGAGGGGAAGAGAGAGACAGAGAGGAAGGAGAGGGGGAGGGGTGGAGAGCAGATGGGCGCTTCTCCTGTGTGCCCTGGCTAGGAATCGAACCCTGGACTCCTGCACTCCAGGCCGATGCTCTAGCACTGAGCCAACCGGCCAGGGCCTAGTTTGTCTATCTTAACAGAAGTGATCACTTATAATTATCTTTCACCAGGAGGGTCGGGCGCAGGCCTGGCAGCCAGCGAGCAGTCTGCTGCATTTATAGGATGAGTGAACACTCTAGTGATCATTGCCGCTCTCGTGCTCATAAGTGTCCTACAAACAAATGCAAAGGGTTAAATGGGGGGGGGGGGGACTGATAGGGACTAAAAAATGTGAAATAAAGTGTGAAAGTCTTTGTTTTTCCTAAAAATAATTCAAGTAACAGCCTAGACATGACAGTAAATGGATTTAAGTTTACATGCATGCCAGATTGTAAAAGAAGAAAATTGGCATCTTTTGTTGCCTTTCCAAGGGGGAGGCAGTGTGTGGAGAACCCTCATAAATACACTTGCGAACCGATGTAGGTGAAAAATGACTGGGGTTCCACTCGTGTTAGGATAAACATAAATCCTGGTCTGTCCTAACCCATCTCCATGGATGACTACTGTTCCAGCTGAATTATGAATAGCACCCTCTTTCACTTTCAAAACTGTTCCAGTTGCCCTGGCTGGTTGGTTCAGTGGTAGAGCGTCGGCCTGGCATGCAGGAGTCCTGGGTTCGATTCCCGGCCAGGGCACACAGGAGAAGCGCCCATCTGCTTCTCCACCCCTCCTCCTCTCCTTCCTCTCTGTCTCTCTCTTCCCCTCCCGCAGCCAAGGCTCCATTGGAGCAAAGTTGGCCCAGGTGCTGAGGATGGCTCTGTGGCCTCTGCCTCAAGCGCTAGAATGGCTCTGGATACAACAGAGCAACACTCCAGAGGGGCAGAGCATCGCCCCCTGGTGGGCATGCCGGGTGGATCCCGGTGGGGCGCATGCGGGAGTCTGACTGCTTCCCCGTTTCCAGCTTCGGAAAAATGCAAAAAAAAAAAAAATGTTCCAGTTGCACAATACATTCTATGGTTCTCCTAGTTCTTATACTTGTTGAACCTTCATTGAGGCTGAGATTTTGAAGTCAGGTTTTATACAATCTTACTATTCTAAGCAGAAATGACTCTAAAATGTATTAATTTGAATACCCATGTTTATTATGTCGAATGATTTCCCTAAGTTGTGATTTTCTATTAAAAAAGAAAAGTCCTTAAGGAGTGACTAGAAAAAAAATGCCACAAAGTTGGAAATAGTCATCAAAGTTATTGTAATTCTTTTAGATTTCTTATTAAAAGAAATGAGATTAGTGTTGCTGTTAATTTGATCATGTAATTTCATAAAACAAATATGAAGCAAATTTATTTTTCGCCTCACTGATTATGACAACACTAAACCTTATTTCCTAAGAAAACAATGAAAAGCAAATTTAACCTTTCAAGTTGGTTATTAAACAATATAACCATGGACTCATTTATTTTATTAGGAATCTAGATATAAAAAGAAGATTTCTTACACTGCATACAAGACTTTTATCAAAATGCTGACATTCAATTTTTGTTTGAAGATACTCATGACACACATTCAGATGATTGCTTTGCATTTCTGAAAGGTGCTTATGAAAGGTTGTGTTTAAGGTGAACATTTGCATTTCAAATCATTTTTTCCAATGACTTCTATTCTGTTTTGAAAAACTGTTTTCATAAGGGCAAAGAAAGGAGAGCTGTCTTTTTCAATATAAGGTAAATCACAGATAAGGATTTCAATGTTCCTTCCAGAGGTAATGTAATCCAGTGGAAGGAATCCAAACAGGGAGTCTGGTCCCAGTTCTAACTCTATCCCTCGAAGGGACCACTGACCTCCTGAATCACAGAATCCTCATATGTGAGCTTCACAGGGAATATCAATGTTAGCTTGATTTGTTTTCACTGAGTTCTCCTATGGTACTCACTTAAAGTGAGGCTCATGCATAGACAAATCCTTAAAATTTTTACAAATATTGAAACATTTTAAACATATCCACCACATTTCACAGGTTTTATTAAAGGAGTCCATTCACTGATATGGCCCCACATTGGTCAGTGTCTAGAACCATATTGTACCGATCAGTAGCAAGCAGTACCCCTCTTCTTATTACCTCTGACTTTTAGCTTTAGTATTTAGAACAAGTTAACTCATACACATTTACCAGTTAGAAATGCCTCCAGCTTTGTTTTTCTTTCTCAAGATTGTTTAGCTCACTGGGTTTTGTATGGTTCCATACAAACTTTGGAGGTTTTACTCTTTCTGTGAAAAATATTAGATTTTTGAAAGATATTACAATACATCTGTATGTGGTTCGTATAATATAGACATTGTTACAATATTAATTATTCTGTTCTATGAACACAGTATCTTTCCATTTACTTGGGTTTTTTTCTATTGTTTTTCATCAAAATCTTATGGTTTTTAGTGCACAAGTACTTCACCTCCTTGGTTAAATTTACCTCTAAGTATTTTATTGTTTTTGATGCTATTATAAGTGGGATTATTTTCTTTAATTCTTTTTTAGCTATTTTGTTGTTCGTGTTTTGGAACTCAACTGATTACCATATCCTATAATTCTACTGAATTTGTTTATTAATTCTCAGAGTATTTAATGGGATTGTTAGGATTTTCTACATATGAAATCATATCATATGCAACCAGAGACAATTTTTTTTTTTTTTACTTACTTGTTTTTCTTCTTTTTCCAAGTGAGAGGATGGGAGATAGAGAGACATACTTCTGCATGCACCCTGACCAAGATCCACCAAGTTACTATGTGGGGCTGATGCTCTGCCCATCTGGGGCCATGCTCACAACTGAGCTATTTTTAATGCCTGACGGAGAGGCTCCACGGAGCCATCCTCAGGGACCAGGGCTGATGCACTCAAACCAGTCGAGCCATGGATACAGGATGGGAAGAGACAGAGAGAGAGAGAGAAGAGGAGGAGGAGGAATGGAGAAGCAGATAGTCACTTCACCTGTGTGCCCTGACCAGGAATCAAACCTAGAACATTTACATAATTACATGCCGGGCCAATGCTTTACCACTGAGCCAACCAGCCAGGGCCAATAAGAAACAATTCTACTTCTTATTTTCTGTTTTCAGGTGCCTTTTATTTCTTCTTTTGGCCTGATTGCTCTTGCAATGGGAGAGATGAGAGGGGGCACCTTTGTCTTCTTTCTCATCTTAGATGGAAAGCTTCCAACCTGTCACCATTGAATATGTTAGATGTGCCACTTATACCCAATTTGTTGAGAGTTTTTAATCATGGAAGGATATTGAATTTTATCTAATATTTTTTCTACATCTGTTGAGATGATCATATGATTTTATCTTTTATTCTATTAATGTGGTAGATCACATTTATCTATTTGCATACATTGAACCATCCATGCAAGTCAGGAATAAATCCCACTGGATCATGTTCTAAGACACTTTTAATGTGATGTTGAGTTCAGTTTACTAGTATTTTCTTGAGAATTTTTACACCTATGTTCATCAAGGATATGAGCCTTTATTTTTTTGTTGTTGTTGTTTTGTAATATCTTTATCTAGTTTGAGAATCAGGATAATACTGGCCTCATAAAATTTGAGAATTGGCATTAATTCTTCTTTAAACATTTCACAGAATTTACCAGTAAAGCCAACTATCCAGTACTGGGCTTTTCCTAGTTGGGAGGTTTTTGAATACTGATTGCATCTCCTACTCATTTACCTGTTCACATTTTTTATATCTTCATGATTTTAGGTTGTAGGTTTCCTTGGTAAGTTGTATGTTTCCAGGAATTAATTTGCATGTTCTAAGTTAGTGGGTTTCAATCCCTAGTTCACAGACCAGTACTGGTCCACCAGAAATTTTGCCAATCCATGAAAGAGTTAACCACCCTGATGCTGTATGAAGATTGTAGAGCCAATGATTATAGACTTTATAATCTTCTGCAGACTGACACAGAATTTCTTGCAGACGGGCACCAGTCTGTATACCAGCCACTGAAATCCACTGTTCTAAGTTAACCAATTTGTTGATGTAAATCTGTTCATAGCAGTTTTTTATGATCCTTTGTATTTCTGTGGTCTCAATTATAATGTTTTCTCTTTTATTTCTGATTTTATTTGAGTCTTTTATTTTTTCTTTTCTTTTTTTTTTTAAGGTGAGAGGAGGGGAAATAGACAGACTCTTGCATGCATCCTGACTGGGTTCCACCCCGCAAACCTGATGCTGAAGTACTGAGTTATTTTTAGCACCTGAGGCTGATGCTCGAACCAACTGAGCTATCCTCAGTGCCCAGGGCCACACTCAAACTACTCAAGCCACTGGCTATGAGAAGGGAAGAGGGAGAGACAGGGGAGGGGATGGGGAAGAGAAGCAGATGGTCACTTCTCCTGTGTGCCCTGCCTAGGAATCAAATATGAGACATCCATACATCGGTCTGATGCTCTATCCACTGAGCCACTGGCCAAGGCTTTCTCTTTTTTTCTTAGTCTGGTAAAAGTTTGTCAGTTTTGTTTACTAAGAAAACCTCAGCTTGTACCTTTATTGATTCTTTCTGTTGTTTCTCTGGCTCTATTTCATTGGTTTCTGTTATTTCCTTCTTTCTGACAACTTTGGGCTTAGTTTGTTCTTTTCTAGTTCCTTGAGGTATAAAATTAGGTTGTTTATTTGAGATCTTTTTTTTTTATGTAATATAGGCTTTTATCACCATAATCTCTCTCTAAAGACTGCTTTTGCTGCATCCCATTATTGTTGGCATGTTGTGTTTTTATTTGTTTTAAACAAAGTTTTTACTTCCCTTTTGATTTCTTCTTGACCATTGGTTATTGAGGAATATGTTGTTAATTTCCACATATTTGTGAATTTTCCAGCTTTTCTCCTGTTATTGATTTCTACTTTCATACCATTGTGGTCAGAAAAGACACTTAATATGATGTCAATCTTCTGAATTTGCTAAATTTGTTTTGTGAACCTACTCATGATGTATTCTGAAGAATGTTTTGTGTGTGCTTGATAAGAAAATGCATTCTGTTGCTGTTGGCTTTAATGTTTTGTATATGTATGTTAGGTTCATCGATCTAAAGCATATTTCAAGCGCAGTTCTTATTGATTTCTAATATTTAATTATTGATTTTCAATGTATTCTTATTGATGATCTATCCATTGTTGAAAGTGGGTTATTGAAGAAAGTCTGCTATTATTGTTGTTTTATTATCAATTTATCTCTTCAGATTTGTTAGTGTTTGTTTAATATATATATATTGATCCTTTAATCACTATTCAGTGACCTTCTTTGTCTGTTGTTACAACCTGTGGCTTAACATCTGTTTTCTGTGATAGAATTGTAGCCACCCTTGATCTTTTGGAGTTTTCAGTTGTATAAAATATCTTTTTTCAGCCATTCACTTTGAGCCTATGTGTGTTCTTGAAGCTGAAGTGAGTGTCTTGCAGGCAGCGTATAGTTTGACTTTTTTTTTTTTTTTAATTTTTTTTTTTTAATGGGGTGACATCAATAAATCAGGATACATATATTCAAAGATAACAAGTCCAGGTTATCTTGTCGTTCAATAATGTTGCATACCCACCACCCAATTGACTTTTTTTTTTTAATCCACACATCCACTTTGTGTCCTTTGATTGAAAAATTTAATCCATATAATTTAATTAAAGATACATAAGGCCATACTCATGCCATTTTATTAATTACATCCTGGCTATTTTGTACTTCCTTTTTCCGTCTTCCTCATTTGTTATTTGTAAATTGATAATTCATTGACTTTGTGATGGAGGTAGAAATAAGAGCACAGAGACAAAAATGTTACTTGTTAAATAATTGACAATCATAAGATATTAGCATAGCTGTTCATTCAAATTAACACCAGCTCTTGATTTTGGGCCTATGCATCCTCCTCCGTGTGCCTTATTGTATTATCATCATTGTTCTCACTTTGGGCTCCCCCACAGTCTCTGAGCTTTTTCAGTGTGGAGAACCATGTATTAAGCATCTTGGTCTTTCAAGCACCAAGCATATTGTACAATGATTGGAGCAGGACTAAATCTTAACTACATTTGCAGACTAGCAAATCTAAAGTTTAAGTTTTTAAGAGAGTTTAAAGCTGAAGCTCTTCAGATGTTCTCATTTTTTCATACTGTGGTTTTATTCTTCAAATTAAATATTAGGGAAAATGTCATTATACAATAAAAGGATCAATATATTAAGCAAACACTAACAAATCTGAAGAGATAAATAGATAATAAAACAATAATAACAGCAGACTTCCTTTAATAACCCACTTTCAACAACAGATAGATTATCAATAAGAGATAAGGGTACATTGACGGCCTGACCAGGCAGTGGCACAGTGGATAGAGTGTCAGATTGGGATGCAGAGGAACCAGGTTTGAAACCCCAAGGTCGCCAGCTTGAGCACGGGCTCACCAGCTTGAGTGTGGGGTCGCTGGCTTGAGTGTGGGATCATAAACATGACCCCATAGTTGCTGCTCATTTGAGCCCAAAGGTCACTGGCTTGAGCAAGGGGTCACTCAGTCTGCTGTAGCCACCCCCCCCCCAGTCAAGGCACATATAAGAAAGCATCAATTAACAACTAAGACTCCTCAATGAGAATTGATGCTTCTCATCTCTCTCCCTTCCTGTCTGTCAGTCCCTATCCATCCCTCTCTCTGTCTCTCTCTTTCTCTGTCTCTGTCACACACCCACACACACACACACACACACACACACAAAGAAATAAGAATACATTGAAAATCAATAAGTAAATATTGGAAATCAATAAAAATTGCACTTGAAGTATGCTTTAGATTAATGAACTTAACACACATATTCAGAATATTAAATCCAGCTTGTGGCTTAAGGTCTATTTTCTGTAATAGAAGCATAGCTACCCTTGGTCTTTTTGGGTTTTTACTGCCATGAAATATCTTCTTTTCATCATACACACACACACACACACACACACACACACACACACACACGAGTCACAAAGCCTCTGACTCTGCCTCCTCATTGGCTAGTAGAGCATTTAGAATATGGTGATGATGCAAATAAATATTTTGGCTCATTTTAAACCCACAGAAAAATGTCAATAATAATAATGATGTTTACAAAGAAAGCACAGGATAGTAGTATTTAGAAATACGACAGGAAATAATCTACACCAGTGATCATCACAAACAGAAAAGACTGAGGGAATGTGAAGATGAAATTGGTAATCACTTCAATTGAACTGAGATATGATACTTTCTTATTTACATCATCAGATTTTAAATGACCAGCTTTCCTCTCTTAGGACAGGATATTTAAGGTAATATGGGTTTAGACTTGGTGCTGATGCAAGTTACAGAAGCCATTGTTTTGGAATCCAGGCCTCATGGAAGGTGGAGTTCTATAGCAGAAATTGATCAGCAGCCAAAGTTAAAATTTAACCAGAATCACAAATACTCTTTTGTCTGTGCTTTTATGTCATTATTCATGCCCTCTTGTAGGTATTCCCTTTTCATATTTTTACTTGTTTTTTCAGTAGCAAAATGCTGAAAGTTAAATCTGTACCTTTTCCCCTTTGTTCTGTAAACTACATTGAAACCCTTTGCTCTCTCACTGTCCTGGGAAGACTAAGTTTTAAAGCCACAGGTTCTTCCAAGTAGGAAGTAAAAAACTATAAAAAACAGTAACAAAAAGAGAATTTGCTGTAGAAATCTATTTGTTTGAAATATGTACTTTGAAAAGGAGAATTGTAAGAGCTGTCTTTTCAAATATAAAAGGAGTGTTAGTAATCAAGTCATAATAACTGATATTAGAGGCAGAATTTTAAAATAAAAAATTGAATTAAAAAAATTAAATAGTATTTAGACAGAAAAGAACTAAAACTGAGAGAATTTTGACATGGTAGAATCTGAACCATAAGGATGTTATAGAAGCACATGATTTATTTGACAGAGGGAAGTGAGACCATTAAGGTTAAAGATTTATCTATCACAGCTAGTTAATAGCAGATGCTTGCAAGAATTTTCTTGTACTGCTTAAATAAAAAGATGCTTTTATAATTACAAAAGTAATAGATATTTATTATTTTATTTGCTTATGAAAATTTTCCTTTGGCATGTAATTGAGTATGTGTTCTTTTCTATAGTGGATAATTGTCAAGAGCATATAATATTCCACCTTCCTCTTACAAACAAACTAAAACTAACACAGCCTACAAAGTGTGATTACCTGTGACTTATCTTAGAAAGGTCTAAAACTCCTACATAACCATTGGAAGGATAGCGTTTTTCCAAGAAGATGTTTATGAGTGACTACAGGATCCATGAACAGCTGTTGAGCCTTTTCTAGCCAGGAAGCGCATAATCCTTAAAGAATTTTTCCTTTCGTTGACTTATACATGAATACCTGCCAAACAAACATAGTGGCAAATCCATTTAAACAGAAGTTTTAAATATGCTTTAAGAATATATGAGCAATTTAGTTGGGAAATTCAAAAGAAAACTGTGATTCCCTGAGTAAAGACACTACTGTTTATAGTTAGAAAACATTTAATTACTTCCTGTCTGATATGCACAGAAATTAATAAAGTCTCTCCCTCCAAAATGAAAGTTGATGAGATTCCACAATTTTTTTTGTCTATTTCACATAACCCAGATGACTCTGAGTTCCCATTACTTGCTCTCTTCTGTGTTAATTTGCAGGTCTAAAATTTTTTTAATGATGTGCTTTGGGATTTTTCCACCTTAAATATTTTTAGTAATACAAGTTCATGCAATAAGTTACCATTGTGGATGGGTAAATAAGTTCACAGACCAAGTGCAATTCATATAGGTGGCAGCACATGTAAATATTCAATTAGTTTTACTATCTGACTCTCATAGAAAGTAATGTATTGACATTATTTCCATTTCTGAACCAGACTGACCATTCCAGATTCAAGTCTAATCTTTTTGTCTGTCAAAAGCATCAAAAATCATATGTCCTCTTGGGGACTTCTTTTAGGTATAGAGACATTGTTTTTAGAGTCATTTCCTGTCATTGTTTTAAAATGGTTCTTAATCCATGCATAACTGCACAGTAGCCATAAAAAAAGTATAGAGGTCTGTAATATAATAATGAGGGTGATCTGATGAGTATCAGATCAATTACCTTAAAAAAAACTAGAAGATTTTCTGAGCCCTGGCTGGCTTAGTGGTAAAGCATCAGACCAGCATGTGGAAGTCCCAGGGTCGATTCCCAATCAGGGCACACAGGAGAAGCAACCATTTGCTTCCCTACCCCTCATTCCCCTTCTCTGTCTCTCTGTCTCTCTCTTTTCTCCTGCAGCCATGTTTCAGTTAGAGCAATTGGCCCCAGGCACTGAGGATGGCTTCAAGGTCTCTGTCTTAGGTGCTAAAATAGTTTGGTTGCTGAACAATGGAGCAATGGCCCCAGATGGGCAGAGCACTGCCTGATAGGGGGTTTGCTGGGTGGATCACAGTCAGGGAACATGCAGGAGTCTATCTCTTTGCCTCCCTGCCTCTCACTTAAAAAAAAAAAAAAAAAGAAGATTTTCTGACACACTATTTTGCTTATTTTCCAACTAAATAAAATAAATTGCCTTCTTTAAGTCTTCATTTATTGTCCCCTATAAATAACCTACTCATTAATTTGAAGAAAATCCTTTAAAATTTTTGTTCCCAACACATAAAGTTCTGATTATAGCACTCTGATTGAAAGAAAATTTATATTTAGGTATATTTGGAATCAGCTCAAGTCCAACTCCACTGTTTAGTCCTTTTGTGAACTCTCTGATCCTTGGGTTCGTCATCTGTACAAAGAAAATAGCATTAATAACACATTAATATTAAATGAGATACTATACAAGAATATATAATGGCTAGGAGATGTATGAATATAGATAGATATAGATATATTCCATTATTTAACCATTATGTGTCTCAATTTCACCATCTTGAGTTAAAAATACTTCAGGAGAATGAAGAAAACCATCAGAAAAGAAGTCCTATGTTTTATGGATGGTAGGGTCTAAGTACAAGCTCTTGAAACCTCAGTTGTAAACTGTACACAAGAAAAAATACTCTGTCACAACAGGCCCAAATATACATGTGTCCTTTATTTATAAAGGCCTCGTATGAAGCCTATCTGGATCTCCGACTTCTACCTTCTCTATTCTTCATTTTTCCTTAACATCTTAAAAGAATAGTTTGATTCTCTGCCACTTTTTAAATTTTTATTTTTCAACCTACTAAAATGTGGTTGAAGGATGAAAATTGATAACTAAATGACCAAATTTGGTTGTACCTTCTACTCACTTACTCTTTCAGCAGCATTTGATGCTGTTGGCCATTGGTGTCTTCTTGAAATGCTCTCCTTCCTTTGCTGCTCAACAGCCCCCACCTTACCTTCTAATTCTATGACAGCTCTACCCAGATCTCATTCAGTTTCTTAACTCTAAGTTTGGGGCTACTGAAACCTTATCTCTTAGAACTATGAGGAGGAGTAGGCAAGCTGACCTATGGCTCTTGGTGCTCTGAGCTGGCAGGGAGCATGGAGCTGGAGGAATTCACAGTGTGTGTTGCACCGCCACCCCCAGTATGTATGAAGCCCCAAGCTCAGAGCTTTGTCAATTCAGCGTTCCTTTCCATTCAACCCCTTGGTTCTCATTCTCTCTTGTTTGATCTTTAGTAAGAACCCTTCCACTTTTCAACATCCTGAAATTTCTCAGTTTCCAATCCACCAAAGCTTCCTTTTACTATTTTAAATCATCATTGTGATTTTTTATAATCTCTTTTCTTATACATTCTAGGATATGGAACATGACAGTCTATGCTAGCTTCTACCTAGTTTAGTTTCTCCCATTAGACTTTTGGCTCCTTTCTTCCAACTTTGTATGTCTCTTACTAAGAATGTGTTCAGTATGTGTCTGTCAAATGATATTTTTTTTATTTAAAAAATAAAGTGAGCCCTGGCCGGTTGGCTCAGCGGTAGAGCGTCGGCCTAGCATGCGGAGGACCAGGGTTCGATTCCCGGCCAGGGCACACAGGAGAAGCGCCCATTAGCTTCTCCACCCCTCCGCCGCGCTTTCCTCTCTGTCTCTCTCTTCCCCTCCTGCAGCCAAGGCTCCATTGGAGAAAAGATGGCCCGGGCGCTGGGGATGGCTCTGTGGCCTCTGCCTCAGGCACTAAAGTGGCTCTGGTCGCAACATGGCGACGCCCAGGATGGGCAGAGCATCTCCCCCTGGTGGGCGTGCCGGGTGGATCCTGGTCGGGCGCATGCGGGAGTCTGTCTGACTGTCTCTCCCTGTTTCCAGCTTCAGAAAAATGGAAAAAATAAATAAATAAATAAATAAATAAATAAATAAATAAATAAAATAAAATTAAAAAAAAAAAAAGTGAATAGAGTATCAGCCCTTTTTTTTCAACTAGAGTATGCACAACTCTAGTATTAGTGTAATAGCAGAGGAAAATTAAAAACAGGGACAGACCTGAAGCATGTATGTCAGAGGCCAATTTGAAGAGTTGGTAATTGTTGGAATGAGGAGAATTAAGGAAAGACCTGGTACGATGCTAGGTGTTCTTATTAAACATAAGTTCCTTCGAATTAAAGAGACTTTTGCCAGTATTCACTAAATTGCTTAAGCGTTGTATTGCTTTTGATGTTTCACATATACCTTATATCAGAAACTTGCCTCAGTCCTTAGTTCAACAACTGTATGCACAGTATATTCATTGAGTTAAAATTACACTCAGATAACTGTTGGTGGAATCTATATTGGTGCAATCAGGAAAACATATATGGAGTGTCCTCAAAAAGTTAAAAATACAACTACTATATGACTCAGCATTCCTACTTATGGATATATATCCAAAGGAAATGTAATCACTATCTCAAAGAGATATCTGTATCCCCATGTTCATTGCAGTCTTATTCACAATAGGCAAGACATGGAAACAACCTAACTGTCCATTGACAGATGGATGGATAAAGAAAATGTGACATATTCATACAATAGAATATTATTCAACCATAAAAAGAAGGAATTTCTGCCATTTAAAACAACATGGATGTACTGAGGGCATTATGCTAAGTAAAACGAGTTAGACAGAGAAAAGTAAATACTATATGTACTCTTTTATACGTGGAATTTTTAAAAAAAAGAAAACTTAAAGAAATAGACAGTAGAATGATGACTGCCAGGGGTTGGGGGTAAGGGCGATGGAGAGATATCAGCCAAAGGGCATAAACTTCCAGCTATAGGATAAATAAGTTCTGGGACTCTAATGATGACAATAATTAATGGTACTGTATTATATCATTGAAAGTTGTTAAGAGACTATCTTAAATAATTCTCTCCCCCGCCTATAAACACATAAGTATGTGAGGAAATGGAGATGTTAAGTATGCATATAGTGGTAATAATTTTACAGTATATACAATATCAAACCATCACATTATACACCTTAATTTTTCTGTATGTCAACAATACCTCGATAAAAGCTGGGATAAAATAAGAAAATAAAATCAAATTTTACTCTATGGTCTCAATCCTTTTACATGCAAACATAGATCATGCTGTTCCATAATAAATGATTAAACACACAGGCCTTTTACATTTTATTTTTCAAATTACATTAAATTTTCTTTTAGACCCAAAGATTTTGAAATAACTTCCATTCTACTATGATGTATGTTTTTCTTTCAGTTATCTGATAGCCAGGGGCACACAGATAAACTCAGGAAAAAATATTTTTGAGCAATATACTATTTCAGATTCTATGTGGAGCCAAAAATAAATAAGACTGTCTAACATCAAGGAGTTCCCAGTGTAGATGTGGGAACAGGAAGACATATAATTATACTACTGTGAGACATACACAATAATAAAATACACAAGTGGTCCAGAGAAACAAACCAGTGACTAATTCTTTGGAGAATGGTCAGAGAGGAAATGTCACCTGAGAAGAATTTAAGGCAAGAGCAAGTACAAACTTGTGAAGGCATCTGCAAGCACAGCTGGTTCAAGGAACTGCAAATAGTTCCGTCTACCTGGGCAGTAAGTTTTGCGAAGTGAAGAATGATACAGGATGAGGCTGAACAGGTATGGAGGAGCTGGATAGGAAATGCTTTTTATGTCATAACGAGAGATTTGAACTTCATACGAGAGGCAATAGAAAGACAATTCCACATTAGAAGAGGAGTGATGGAGTCAGGCTGGTATTCCAGACTGACTTGTTTTTGTAAGGGTGTGGACAAATTTGGAGGAACAAATCCCCAAAATAGAGATAAATTAGAGGCCAATTTTTATAGTCCAGGTGTGAATTGAAAAGGACTTGAATGAGGTGGTAGGAATGGTATAGATTTAAAATAAAGAAAACGAGGCCCTGGCCGATGGCTCAGTGGTAGAGCATAGCCCTTCATGTGGAAGTCTTCGGTTTGATTTCTGGTCAGGGCACACAGGAGAAGTGACCATTCGCTTCTCCACCTCTTCCCCTGTCTCTTTCTCTCTCTCTCCCCCCTTTCCCACAGCCATGGCTCAATTTACTCAAGCTAGTTGGCCCTGGGCGCTGAGGATGGCTCTGTGGCGTCACCTCAGGTCCTAAAAAAAAAAAAATAGCTCAGTTGCCAGCAACAGAGCAGGACCCCAGAGAGCATCTCCCCACAGGGGGCATGCCAGGTGGATCCGGGTCCACTACATGTGGGAGTCTATTTCTCTGCCTCCTCACCTCTCACTTAATTAAAAACAAAACAAACAAACAAACAAAAACACTGGGACTTTTTAAATAAGCAAAAATTATTTAGGTACCCTCTTCCTGCAAGACAAGTGGTGATGAGCCTTCTTTTCTTTATAGTCAACTGCTAACCAAAGTCATTCTGGCAAGCTTGACACTCACAATTTGTCCTCTTTGATAAATGTTCCAGGGAGTGAAGACAGTCACCTGTCAAAATTGATAAAGTGAGACGACAGCCTGGGATGCAGTCGCATTTGCAACGGCACAGCTGCCAGCACTTGCAGCCTGTTTACCTCTACACTGGTCTGTCTCGCTCCAAGACTTTCTATTTCCCACCCAAATAGCCCCAAAACACATCGAGGCCATGCCTGCCTGTGTTGAGACATTTCATTCCAGAAGAGTCTGTGAGGGCATGAGTAGGATAAGGAAGGCTACTTTCATTAGGCTGTTTTTATAACTGAAGAGTTTCAGTAGCTTTAACAGGGAAAGCATGAACTTGACCAATTCTCTGTAGGCATTTAGCAACATGGGTAGTAAACTCTGTGAAAGAGAAAAACCTAAGAGATTACTGTCAAGTACGCTTCTAAAATCCTAAGATGTTCATTACCTCATGCATGGAAGGTAGCGGAGGAATTAGGATCCTTTTTTTTTTTTTTTTTATTAAAGGGACTTAGTTCTAAACAATAGAGCGGCTGGTATTTTTAAATTAAATACACCGAAAGGCACTAAAACTTCATCTGCTTTTGTTAAGGAAAGAAATGAAAGTCTCAGAGGACCACACAGCACTGATAAGAAGTCCACAGTACAGTTACGTACTACAAAAATTTTTTTCTTTCTTTCCTCTTTGCAAATGGAGTTGTGGTTAGCTATTTGCATGAATGCATTGTTCACAAAATCTGGGAAAGAAGGAGTTGAAATCTAGGAGCAGCAGCAGGACTGAGGTCTGCCAACAGTGCGGCCATTAACAAAACTTCCATTCACAGTGGCAAGTCGAAGACTCTTCAAATGAGCATTTTCTTTAAATGTGATGTTTGCAATAGTTAGAAAAACTCTAATTATGGCAGGCAAACGCTGCTCTTTAATACTAGACCATCCTGCTTCACATTGTTTACTTTAGGAAACCCTATTTTGAACATAAAACAGCTCTGTTTTTCCCTAGAAAGCAAATAATGAATCTTCCAGCAGACAATGTCCTTTAACTTGCACCATACAGCTGTGAATTGCAACTGTTTCTTCTGTCACACATAAGTTGTCAACAATTGCTGTACCCCTGGTAATGTTTCAGAGGTCCTGCCTTTTTCCTCTCCCACAGATGTCTGCCCAATTGACAATTAAAATCGGGTTTTCACTGAGATTTTTCAAGTCCTTCCTATGACATGGCCTTTACATTCTCCTGCTGAGATCATTGCAAAACCTAATAGACTCCATCATTAGAAAACATTTTACAGGATTCAAATTGGCTTTCCCTATGTTGCATTTCATCCAGTGTTTCCTCTCCATTGCCCATTATAAAAGTAATTTGCAGAATTTCTGTATTTTCGTCAGGAGCATTCAGAGGGAGCGACGACCCCATGCTGGACACCAGTGGCATGGCCACGCTGAAAGGACAAAGCCTTTCAGGGCTAGTGTATGTTTCAGAGGGTGTGTTTGTATGTGTGTGTTTCTGGATTTTTGTGTGTACATAAATTGCTATGTCTCTATATTACACGTCCCTTTTATTAATGCATAGGCACACATGCTTTCACGGGCCCCTTCCCCCACACACACACACATGTCTGTCCTAAATTAGATGTTGAGTTAAATTGGAGCCACCTAATGCAATTAGAAGACTGGTAGAACAGCACATTAGTGCTGTAAGTCATGTGCCTTCTTTTGTTTCTAAAAATGGTATCCTTTATGTCTATTTACAGACATACTTAAAGTTATTGTATAGGAGAGCTGTTGGGTTTTTGCATTCATTCGTGCAATATTTATTTTTATATCATGGATATAAAATAAATAATAGATATTATTACTGAGCACAGAGACTGAATATTTTATATCATGCCTGACCAGGCGGTGGCACAGTGGATAGAGCGTCGGACTGGGATGCGGAAGACCTAGGTCTGAGACCCCAAGGTCGCCAGCTTGAGCATAGGCTCATCTGGTTTTCTCATCGGAAATACATACTTTATTTAAAAAATGTATTGTATAATAAATATGTACTTTCAGATGGCTTTAAGCAACCCCTGTGTTTTGGTCGTTCGACCCCCGCGGGGGTAGCGACCCACAGTGAGAACCGCTGGTCTAAATAATATGGTGCTACAATGTTAACTTTTCTTAAGATATCAATAAACACCTGTCTACTCAACACCCAGTTCTAAGGGGGAAAAAAAATGACCATGACATTGGAGTCCTGCATGCCTCTCCCTAATCCTGTCCCCTTACCTCCTTCCACAGCAGTAACCACTATCCTGAAGTTTGCTTTTATCATTATCTTGCTTATCTTTATATTTATGTCACATAAATTTGTATCTAAACAATGTGTTCTTTAATGTCACATTTCTTTACATACAGCCATACAAATGTATTCTTCTGAAATGTATACTTTTTACTCAAAATTGTAACCCCCTTCCCAGCTGTTCCAAGTTGTCATGTATAGCTGTAGTTCACTCATATTCACTGCTATTAATGTTTATGAAAATGATATAGTAGTTTCTTGGCGGGTGTATGAGTTGTTTGCAGCTTTATACTATGACAATACTGCTGTGAGCATCCTTTATGCATAGGCTAGTTCATATGGGAGTTGTCTAGGGGAACTCCTGAGCACAGAATAGGCACATTTACTGAGCAGGAAGTGCCTGAGCCCATTCTAACTCCTACCAACATCATGGAGGGGCTCCTGCGGCATCACACTCCTAAAAGCATTTAGCATTTTCAGACTTTTCATTTTCTTCAGTTGTTTTAAAGTGGTATCATATTATGGTTAAAATCTTCATTCTCCTGAGAACTAATTGAGTTGAGCATCTTCTCATGTTTATAGGCCTATTCAGTTTTCTTCTTCAGTTTAATACCATTTCAAGTGTTCTACTCATTTTTGTATTGATTGATTTATTTTTGTGTTCTTACATATTGTAAAACCAATCCTTTATTTGTGTAACTGATATCTTTTTCACAACATGTGATTTCCCTTTTTATTTTTTATAGTATCTGCTGAAAAATAAAAGTTCCTCATTTTAATGCAGTAAAATACATTTTGATGGTTCTTTATGCTTTTTATATCTAGTTTGAAAAATTCTTCCCACCCAAATAAAAATAGCTCCTATTTTGTATTCTAAACTTTAAAAAACAATTTCTTTCTTTCACTGTAATATTTGATTTAATCAAATATTTTTTTAATATTATACTTAGAGTTTGGTGCCCAAGTTTTTTGTTTGTTTGTTTGCTTTGTTTTTGTTTTTTGTTGTTGTTGTTTTTTCCAGTATGGGATACACGTTCTCCTGGTCCTACTAATAGCAAGTCCACTTTTTGCCTGATATGTAATCACAGCTCCATCATAAATCAAGTTTCTGTACATGTGTGAGCCTGTTTCTGGCTTCTTCTATCTGTTCCATTCATCAATCTGTTGAATTGTGTCCCATACTATATACTCTTAAATTGTATTATAGCTTTATAAGAAGTCTTCATAGCAGACTGGATAATCCAGCTTCCCTTACCTTTCTTCACAAGTGCCTTCAATATTATTTGTCCTTTGCTGTTCATAAAAAATTTTAAATTAACTTTGCAAATTCACAATAATAATGTGGGGATTTTGAGTTGGCATATCAGTTTGAGATGAATTAACTCTTTATGCTATTGATTTTTCCAATTCGTGAACAGAAGCTCTTATTTTCTCTAGGTTTTTAGTGCCTTGCAATAGATTTTATAATTTTCTCCATAAGGTGTTTAAACATCTCTTTATTGGCTTTATTTTTAAGTACTGTATTTTTTTTTCTATAGTACTGTATAATGGATAGAGCACAGACTCTTAACTCCTAGCTGTTTCATTTCCTAGTTCTGTCATGTTGAGAAAATCATATAACCCCCTTTGTGCCTTAGTTTTTTTCATATATATATATATAATGGGGATCTTTATATACTAAATCTTTAGAATTTTTGTGAGGATTGAATATATTCTAAAGTTGGTAAAATACTGCCTAGTAAAAATTAAATGTATTGTGTTTGCTGTTGCTATGGTAAGGAGAACCTTTTCACAAAAAGTCAATTCATGCTTGTAAATAACATGTATTTTCCATTTATTCTATAGCTATACATTAGATCAAGCTTGTTAATCATATTTTTCAGGTTTTTTATATACTGAAACTTATATTGTATTATTTATCTATCAATTGCCATTATAGTAATAGATTTGTCAAATTTTTTCTCTAATTCTGTCATGTTTTTGTTTCTACAACTTAAGGTTCATCCAAGTCCAGAATGTTACTTCCTGACCGATTTAACTGTTCTTTGAAAAAAAGTATATAATGGTCCTTCTGATGATGTTCTTTCTCCTGCAACTTGTTGCCTGATAATATAGCTACACCAGCTTTCTCTTAGTATTTCTTGGCATATCTTTTAGTTTCAATTTTTCTGAATTACATTTTACATGTGTTTCTTACAACTTTTTGTTATAAGTATTTCTTATATACCTTCTGGGTAGCTAGAGTGTTGTTCTTTTGCAGAAATGGTGGTGATAGTTTGTGTTTCCACTTTGTCTTTGTTTTTCTTTCAACTATATTATTTATTCTATTTATTCTTACTATAATTTTATAATCTTGAATGTTATTCTTGTATCTTGTACTGTGCTTTCTCTTTCCCATTTCTTTTTCTTTCCTTTTTTCTTTTATCTTTTATACAAATTGATCATCTATTTTTCTCATTGCATATTTTCACATCTGCTGGATTAGCAGTTTTATAGACCATTTGTATGATTTTAGTGCTATTTCTATTCTTTTATTTTAGAAATATTAATTTATGAATTTTTATAATTAAGCAATATCTTTCTCTTCTCCTAAACAGGAATACAGGAACTCAAGAACATTTTAACTCTAACCACCCTACTCCTGACTTGTATGTTCCCTTTATAAACACTTAGAACTTTTCCAGCCTTATTTTAACTCTTTAAGTCTTTATACACAATATGAGTGATTATCTATACTCCATATTTGTTAAGATTTTCTTTGCTCTTCTTCTTTTTGAATCTCAGACTTTCCATCAAAGTTTACCTTCTGAACTTGAAATGCATATTTTAGAGTTGCCTTTAGTGAAAGTCAGTTATTGGCAAAATATTTTGGTTTTATGTTTATCTGAAAATATCTTGATTTTACCTTTGTTCTAAAAAAAAAAATTTTCTCTAGGTATGGAACACTAGATCAGCATATGTTTTGTCTCAGTACAATGAAGACATTATTCTACTGTGTCTTTACTGATAAACGTATAGAGTACACAGGAAAGATATTGATTCCTGAATTAATAGTGATTTCCATCAGCTCTGAAATACTCTCAGCCTTTATCTTCATGTTTTTTAACTTCTTCTTCCTATTATTTTATTTCTTTGTCTCTTTATATGCACCATAGGTCATTTTTACACATCTGTCTTCTAGTTCACTAATTTCTAGTGGATTAATTCTCTCTTCGAGTATATCTAATATGCTGTTACACACATCCATTAAAATTTTATTTCAATTATTATACTTTTACCTGTGTAATTTCTTACTTTTATATTGGTTATTTTTATACTCACCTTTTATTCATATTTCCAATTCTTTCTCCTATTTCTTTCATTATGTTAAATCTCCCTGTATATATTTTCAATGTCTTTACAAGTATGATGCTCTTTAATTATCATTTTTCTCCTGTTGGATCTCACTTATGCTACATTCTATCTTTGTATATTTTGTAAAATTTGACTATAAGCTCATTTTAATTCTAACTTTATTTCTGGACCCCCTGAGCCTGGGTTTATCCAGCCAGAAAGTGTGTTTGTTTCTGCCAGATTCCTGGTTACATCACCCCCTAGGACTAGTTTAAGCTTAATTATCAGCTTGAACTCTTTTAGATACAAACCACCTCTACCTTTCCACGTACTCTGAATTGGAACTGTATACCTCCTGGAGATTATTACATATTCGTAGGTGAGATGTTTTCTCTGACTCAAAAACAAAATTCACTGTAGGCAATTATTTTTTTGCAATGCTCTGGGACAGAAATATTGTATTTCTTGTTCACTGTTGCAATAACTCAATAACTCCTGTGGTCTTCTATTAGATTCTTCAGCCTGAGTGTAGGCCTTGTCTCTTGTTCTTAACACCCTACGAAATTATGGACATTGAGGCCTAGGTTCACTTAAATCATTAAATACTCCCAAAGTTAAAATCTGCTTCCTGATTATTTTTGTTCAAATTATCACCTTATTTCATTGATTTTGTCCTCTGAGTATTTACTGTTACTTTGTCATCTCAGTAATATGTTAGAAATAACAAAAGAATTTTATCAGCATCATTGTTTACAACAGAAAGGATCTACCTAGCACAACATATCAACACAAAAATCCTACTTTTTTTAGTTCTATTCCTTGAATCTTTATTTCTTTAATATCAATTTTCTTTTTCACATGGAACCTTTTAAGGCTTCTTCTAAAAATGGGTCCTACCTAGTAGGCCATCTATACCAGTCTTAAACTAATGTCCAGATGCAACTGAATCCTAATGTGAAACAGTATAGGCCCATAACCTGGGACTGTCCCCATGTTCCACAACAAGTAAGCCTGAATGTGATATATACTGAAACAGAAATGCAGAGACCTCTGTACTCAGAGAGCTGAAGAGCACTTCTAGGTGATAAAGAAACTGTGATAGAGTCTGATTGGAAATGTAAGCTTTCATTCAACAGACAGGCACTAGGCACATACTACTTGCAAGGTTCTACAGAATTGCATACATTTCCTCTACCCTTTGAAAGTTCAGAGTTTATTAAATCTTGAATGTAAGTAGAGTTTTAATTGGGATAGTAAATGAAGTGGCATATAATTTTGTGAGAAGGAAGAAGGTATGACAGAATGGGAAATGATTTCTATTCCAATTTGGCAAGGTCACCAGATCTTTGAGCAGAAGAATAGATGTTGGGAAAAATATTCTTTGAGATCAGATTACAGAGGATCTGGAGAGTCAGTTATAGGAGTTTAGACTTAATTTAGTAATCAGTTGGAACCATTTAGTGATTTTGCATATGGACTGATATGTTTAAAGACTTCTATTAAGAAGATTAATCAAACAGTAATATTCCAGAATGGATTTAAGGGAGTAGAACAAGTAGAGAAGAGAAAATGAGGGTCTGATTAGAGAAACAATCAAAGGAATAAGAAAGAAAGGGGAAAGAGAATAATTTTGTAGGCAATAGCCAATTATTTGTAAAAAGCCAAATTTAGAGAATACAAGATAACCCTGAAGACTTAATCCATGTTGATTAGCACAATGATGCTGTCATTAGCCAGGTGAGGAGAAGATCAGATCTGTGGAGAGTCCTTTAGTTTGACCTGTTCATCATGTAGAGATCTGGGCCCAGTAAAACACAAAGAACGTCAGGTGTGGCACTCCAAAGCTGTAAAGGTTGGCTTCACTTTGGGCTTAAAAACAACTGAGTTATAGCATGGGTATCTCCTTTAGATTAAAAATTAAATAATACTTTAAAACTATGTAACATTTTGAAATTGTAGACTCCCAGGCATTGAGAATTCATTGCCTGTACATTATTCTTTATTTATTGTATAAGGCCACAAACCTGCTCGCCCACATTTTGCAAAGGCCCTGTTCTAGTCAGTAGTTTTTGCTGTTGCTCGTGGATTAGGGGAGAACTGCCTGTGCAGCCACTTGAGCCTCTGACTCACATACAGTGGTTCTTTGATGTTTGTATTCGGTTTCTTCTCACTCCATTGAATCGATCAAATTACATTCTTTTCTTGCTTTTTAATCAATGTTTTCCAGTAAAAACAGTGCTCGGGTAGAAGGGAAGGAATAGAGGTCTGTAGCTTCATGATATGCATAGCATTTACTATGACTTTTTTTCAACGATTAATATGTATATTTTAAACTAATGCTTATTTTTCTGATTCTAAATAAGTAACTGCTCATGCAAAATGTGTTTAGAAATACAAGGTTATATTTAAAAAGAAAGGGATCATCATTATCATAACTGCAACTGGAGCAAACTACTCTTATTTTCTTTCAGGAATTTTTCTTTGATTACAAGACTAAAAACGGAAAAGGAGAGATTGTATATTACATAAACTTGCGTACTGCTTTGTTATCTAGTGTACATCATAATCATTTTTATGTTACAAAATTTTTCAGTCATAAAATTCTGTTGATTAGATATTCCCCTGTTTATTCAAGAACTCCAATATTGTGGACATTGAGGACATTTATGATTCTTTGCTATTATAAATTATGTGGTTATGAACAGATGCTGATATACGTCTGGTTAATTTTGATGATTCATGATTTTGTATGTAGCTACCAAACCAGACTGCAGAACACACAATGCAATAATTGAAGTTAATTTTCAAGTAGCCAAAATGATCAGACTAATCTCATTAACAACAAATAAACGTACGTGCTCTTCAAATGCCCAAAATAACAGCAGTTCCTAAAGTAGTTTAGCAAATGACTATAAAATAATTTTAATAATATGTTAAATAAATTAAAAATTTTAAATTAACCTATTATTTGTTTTATTTAAATGTCATAAAATGCTACTGAAATTTCTTTAAAATGACATAAGTTGGCATCATGATTATGCAAACATACAATTATATACCTATGTACAAGTCGCTGGGGATATTAAACCACCTAGAATAAAAATTAGTACATTTACGAAGTATATATATTCTTACAAAAATTTCCAAGCTCATAATAGTTTATACCATCACTTATTTTGTATTTTTAAATGATGACAAGGTAACATCAGTGGTAAATATTATAGTCCATTCTTGATTATGAATCCTATACAAACAGATAAGGAGATATGACCAAATTTAGAAAATATGTGGACATGCAATTATGCCTCTAAGTAATGTTATATACATTTTGAAGGAGATGCTCTAGTATTTAAGAATGTACATACCTCCCACAAATGAACATTTTCCTTTCTAATTTGGGTATATTTAAAACGCATATGTTGGCCCTGGCTGGTGACTCAGTGGATAGAGCATTGGCTCAGTGTATGGATGTCTTGTATTTGATTCCCAGTCAGGGCACATAAGAAAAGTGACCATCTGCTTCTCCCTCCCCCCTGCCCCCCACCACTCCCCCTTCTCTCCCTCTTTCCCTCCCGCAGACAGTGGCTTGATTGATTCAGTCCTGGCTCTGGGCACTGAGGATGACTCAGTTGCTCTGAGATCATCAGCCTCAGGTGCTAAAAATAGCTGGGTACTCAAGCATTGGCCCAAGATGGGGTTGCTGGGTAGATCCTGGTCAGGGCACATGTGGGAGTTTGCCTTACTATCTCCTCTCCTCTCACCTGAAAAAAATAAAAAAAAGAATACATATGTTTAATTTTGATTTAAAAAACTCATCAAAATTTTGAGTTTTAAAGAAATAGTAAAAACGCTAATACCCAAAGTTTTTACTTTTACATTTTATAACCTTTTGTTATATTTTGTAATAGATCTATTTTTAGCATTTAATATCCTTTGTTAGATCAAAAGTATCTATGAGGTAATGTGACTATGTTTAATTATATGAAAGTACTACTTTACCAAACAAGAAAAAGAATAGAAAAAAATAATTTTAGAGCAATTACTATTACATTTATAGGACCTTGACTACTTTAACAGTCTTGTGACTTTTCCTGTTATGATGACCATGGGAAAAGCTCCCTAGCCCCCCACTGTACAATAGCTTAGAAAAGGCTTGCAATAATAGCCCAGTACCTCATTAGAAAAGCCTATATTTCCTGCTCCAGTACCCAACTGATGGAAATAAAGTTCATCTTGTCAACAGGTTTATTTATTTCCTGTTCTTCTTCAGCTTTGTTAATCTTCCCTTTATGTTTCCCTAATAACACATGCTGGAAAAGTTCCTGAATGGTTTTCAAATAAAGAGAAGTTCTGAGGAGGATTGACAAATTTCTGTTGTGTCAACACAAACTTGGGCGTCTCCTAGTCTGGAAGTCAATGTAGAATATCTGAAATAGATAAATGTAGACCCTCCTCGCATTCATCAGATCAGGAGATATTCAGGTTACTAATTGGTTTTAATGCATGTTATTAGAATTTTATTGCCAGTACAATAAACATGCAGTATGTTTCATGTATCATAATAGAGTGGCATTAAAAAATAACTAGGAGAGCCAGCTCCAAAAAGAAGAGGTAGAAAGAAAAAATATTGAATCTATGCTTCAAATGAATTCTTTGGACACTTTGGTAACATGGCCTGTGGCAAAATGTAGAACCTACCAAATATAGAAGAATGAATATATTCAGAATCAGCCAGTTACCTACAATTAATTGCTATGTATTTACAAATAAATTTCTTTTACACTGTAGTACTAATCTGGACATGCAGAACACCAGCATCTTTTAATAATTAATCTTGTGGATCAAGATTCTTACTGAACATCAGATACTACTATAGAGTACTATATTTTTGGATGATCATAGTAAGGTAGATTATATTATGAATTTTTGTAGTAAGAAAATAATTCATTATTTGATGATATTTTCAACCAATGTCTTAAATATTAGGTATATTCCTTTGATCCACTTCCAAGAACACAGATTTATTCTCTGTAATGCTTTACAGTGTAGTTTCTGTATAACTTTATGATTAATCTGGCCTACTATGTAGAAAATAGTGGATTTGCACCATTTTTTACACACACAAAAATTCCATTACATATTAACATACTGACCCAGCATGAGGCATCATAATGAATGAAATGTTTTCTGATAAATTTAGATTAGTATCTTCATTCAATTTCAAAAGTATTTCTTGTTCACATGCCTCACATTCTTTTCTTTCATTAAATTTTAGCCCAAATTTATAGTTAATATCTTGCCTAAACACTATGCCATTAGGAGCAGTCTTTTAGTCCTAGCAAACCTAAATATTATCCTTCTTGAGATTATTATAGTTTTCTCTCTTTAGTCTGCCTTTTTTACCAATTTGTCCCTATCCATATATCTTACATTTCAATGGTTAAGCAGTATCTCAGCTTCTTTTTCAAACATTTAACAGGGCTTCCAGTATTTCAAAATGTTAGCTGGAATGACATTGTTTCCCATTAAAGTAATGATGACACTTAATACTATAGCCTGTCACCCAAAGTTAATATTTATAACTCATTTCAGTCCCAGTTTGCTAAATTCCTTTGAAGGTACTCTTGAGGATCATTTTATGAACGTTTAAATTTTGCTATTATTCCTCTGCAATACTGACTTTGCTACTGTAAGGCCAAGGGCCGCCACCATCATGGCCATTCACATACAGGTTCACACTGGATTTGGGAAGACTGTAAAGAAACATAGAGCCAAAGAATGGTGGGCTATTTCTTTATTCAAGTCTCGCACTGGCCTACAAGCAACACATACAGGGAAAACACTTCCCTCTTCATTCAGAGCTCACAAAGCCCTGGCACATTATCCAGTTCCACAACCAGGAGAATCTTCTTCAGTTCCTCCTGGAATCGAAGGCCCCACCAGTCTCAGCAGAGCTCACAAAGCCCCTTATCTCTGGTTCCTCATCCGCACACTTTCTCCCTTCTCCCTTCTCCCTTCTCCCTTCTCCCTTCTCTGCCAACATGGCTTCTCCTTCAACACTCTGCATTCTGTCTGCTCTTGCTCTGCAAACATGGCTTCTCTCTTAACACTCTGCATTCCCTCTGCTCCAACTCTGAAAACATGGCTTCTCTCTGCTGCTTCTCCTTCTTCTCTCTTTCGTCAGAAACTATCTGGCGCAAAATCCTCTCCTCCAGCAAACATTAGCAAAGCAATGGACCTTCCCAAGCAGGAAGGTAATTTGCAATTTCACAGACAAACATATACCTGGTGCTGCCCAGCCCCCAATGCAAACTACAAGCTAGCAAACATAAAAATCATATTTTACAAACTTATTTGACCAACAGTCACCCACAGTAGTTATAGATCGGATAGACCTTTATGTCTAGGTAAAAGATATTTTGCCTTTATCAAGTAAATGCCTGCCTCTTCAAAATGATGGGGGTTTTTGTTTGTTTGTTTGTTTACTTTAAAACAGCATCCCAAAGGTAGATGGTGTCTTCTTTACTGAAAACATAGCCAACTCAAAAACATGACCATGAATGTTACCAAGAAGTGCAGTCATTGAATCAGGAACAACCAAAAGGACAAAAGTGCACTCTGTCCTTTTTGCAGAGAGCACATAGCTAATCTCAAAGAAATGCTGTTAACACTTTCTTTTGATAAAGCTATTTTCAGTAATTCAAAGAAAAAACAGTTTACAAATGCCAGGAGTGGAGATACAATAGACAGCAGGACCAAGTGAAAAGCAATAGTAACAAAATAACAATAGACGTTTGAACTTCTCACAGATTGGACCCTATTCATGTAAAAGCTTGGTGTACTATTTCTTCTTTTTGAATTCGCTGTAGACATGAAGGGTTGAAAGAATGCTAAGAAATTTTCAATTCAAGCCCCTTCTCTCCTAGAGTCCTATATCCATCACCCTGATTCATTTTACAGAATAACAAACATTAGTTTCCCAACCTTATTCTTGTCTCCACACATCTTACCCACATAACATGCTTCTCTCAGCTTCTCTCATTCCCAGCAGTGATTCTGCCACCCCAACATACTCTGCTCCTGGTGTCCCTCAGCGCGCCATCCCAGCTGAGAATTAAAGAATAATATAAGAACCAGCAAGATCACTATAATTCTGCTGAAGCCATTTTCTAAAATACAAGTCAAACTGTACTTTCTTTACAATGACTCCTCTTTTCTTTTTGCAAAGAAAACTTAATATGTTGTGACCATCTTTCCAGGATATGGCCCTTGTTTATCTGTCCAGTTTTATTTTTTATCCTGTTGCCTCAGCTACCAAAATCTTAAACCCTCCTGCTCATTAACTACTAAGGCTCCTCTAACATGATAGGCTGTTTCCTGTCTGTACCTTTGCATGGAGAATATTCTCTGCCTGGATACACACACACACACACACACACACATACACACACACATATGATATATAATATTTAAATATATATATTTAAGTATATTGATATATATTTAAATTTTTTTAGAAATTAAATTTAATGAGGTGACACTAGTCAATAAGAGTACATAGGTTTCAGGTAAACCTCTCTATAGCATTTGAGCTGTTGATGAGTTACGTGCCCATCACCCAAAGTCAAATCATTTTCTGTCACTGTATATTTTTGTCCCTCTTTACTCCTGTCCCCTTACCCCCCTCACTCTGGTAATCACTTTATCTTTTTCTTTGTCCATGAGTCTCAGTTTTATATCCCACTTATGTGTGAAATCACACTGAATTTTGGTGAACACCAAGGTCAGCTTCATTATCTTTTCCAAGGTGTTTTTATTAGGTTCTTCCAACAACCCCAACTGGGAGCTGATCACCATCTCTATTGGATTTCTGCCTAGCCCACCCCATGTGGGTGTATTAATGTCCTTTTGGGGTGTGTAGAGCAATGAAAATGATCTAATAAGAAAAGAGAAACTGATAACACAGAGAAAGGGAAGGAATAATTCCATTAAAAAAACTCTTGGAAAACATTAAAAAAATGAATACTAGAGCATCGGGGGGGGGGGCACTGGTGTTTGATAGAATTGGGCATTTTTCTTTCATTGTAATAGAAGGACTGACTACAAGATGGTTTTGGATGAATTTTGATTGATACTCTGAGTGGAGGTAAGATGCAGTAGGTTCAATTTCCTGTCTTCTTTTTCTCCATGAAGCATGGAACAGGTGGTTAGCTAAGAGTGAAGAGAGAGGACACTATAGCAGAGCAAAAGGGTGTGAGATACCAGTCTGGGAGAGTGGGAAGTTGAAGTGGTAATTGTCTACCAGTGTCCAATGAACTATAAAGTGAAGTTATCAACTGAGAGTGGACAAGTTCTGTTGCAAATATAAGAAAAGAGATACAGATTGACAAGGGAAGAATAGTGTGGTTGTCAGGTAGCATGGATGGCCTATTTGAGAATTGTAGTAATGAGTTTACAGAGAAAGCAGTCAATGTGATCAGTGTAGTTGTATGTTTTCCCCCAAAACTACACAGCTGCTCAGGTATGAATACAGGAAGTAAATAGCTGGGTTTAACCCTGATTGACCTTTTGTTTGGTGATAGAATGGAGGCAGAGAACAACAAGAGAATCATAGGTTTTTTTTAACAGATTTATCATGACTATACGTGGATTCCAAGCAGTACAAGAAGAAGACATGAAAGAGTTATTGATAGTGGAAAGTGGAGGGTCATTAGGTTCAAGGTCTAGTGAAAGAGCAGAGTGGGATGCAGCAGAATCTGAGCTGGCCATCGAGTGGAGTGCTTAAAGTGGATGTTTTAAATGTAAAGCCATTATGAGAATTACATTTTATGAATAGTCAGTTCTCTACATTGCTGAGGACATGCCAAACTATTTTGATGGAAGACCCTTCCCCTACCCCGCCAAGAACTGACATATAAATCACCCAATCTAGCCATAGCTAATTGTGGATATTCAGCAAGGCTGTTAGTAAGCTAACAAATGACTATTTTCATGTTTGTCTCAAACTCAGTAGTCAAATAGGAAAAACCCTGGATGTCTGGATTCCTACAAAGGTAAATAAACCACATGATCCCAATACCTAACAGCAACTGCAGTCTTCTCAAAAGATACATAAATGAAATAGAAAACAAAAAGAGCCTTATCTAATGTCAATAGAAGTATATCCCGGGTTTCCTCCGTGCTTTTGTTCTCTGGTTTAGCCGGAGCAGGACTGGGTGAAAGCCTCGTGCTGGACAGCTATCCATGCGGTCGGCCACATTCTCCCGTTGGCACAGAAGAAGTAACCATACAAAACGGGCACACGTTTCTCACACTCCAGTTTCTCTTCCTTGTCCAGAGTCCATGACATCGATCAGTGGATTCCTTCCCTCCCTCAGTTATAAGTATAAGCAAGAGTACTATTTCTTTTTTTTGTTAAGGTATGAGTGTTTCAAAATGGGTAATTTATAACTTCCTAAGCAATTCAGAGCCCACAGTGAGAAGCAGACAACCTAGGTTTAGAAAAAAATGTGACAGCTTTATTTCCCAAAGCACCCTGAAAGTCTCTAGGAATGGGAAATTGGGGATTCAATACTGCCCACATTTCATAACAGTATCATTGAAAAAGAAATCATTGAATTAGGGGTTGGGGTTAGGGATGTTAGTGTAAAGACATTGGCCACATTGCTTTTGCTTTCACCCTAATGTCACTATGAAATGAGATTTATTTACTAGTTGCAGCAACTTATTTTGAATGCTTGGAGTTGGGATTGTATGGCTTGAAATGTTATAATAACAATTTAGTATTCCAGGTATTTTATGATTTATTTCTTACTAAGTATTATACTTGGTTTTCATTATCCAGAAGATAGTGACATGGGAGCAATATTTTCGCAATGTTTCTCTTACCTGTAGGGGTTAAAATGATATTTTCTACATAACTCATTTTTTAAATAAATGTTTTGTTGAAACACTTAACCATGGTGTTTCTCTGGTTATTAATCCACAATACAAAATGTAAGACATGATATATGATTAATAATAAACTTGGATAGCACTACGTATGCTGTCTGATAAATAAAAAACAGCAAAACAAGTGAAATAATAATAATAATAATAAAAGATACAGACACAATAGACCCCTCTCCCCTGATTGTCAATATCAGTGACCATCCTGTCTAGCCCTGGCTTTTCTTCAGACTTGAGTAGTTTCAACAGCCCCTAATTCTCTCACTCAGGGCCAAGAACTTCCATGGCATGAACCTCAAAAAAGCCATGACAGGCAGCTGCAAGCCCAGATCTTCCTCCAACAAGAGAGTCCTATCTAGAGAGCAAAAGTGTAGGGTTTTTTTTTCTTTTTAAATTTTTGCTTCACTTCAGACCCAATCATTAAAAAAAAAAGAAAGAAAGAAAAAGAAAAATATTTTTCCCACCACTGCAGTATAACCACTGTATACAAAATTCCCACTCTTGTCATTCTGAGATAAGAAGGGTAATTTCACAGCATGCTTTACTAACTAATTTTCTACTCCACCCTCCATCTCCATATAATAATGTCTCACAGGATTAGATACCATGATTTGATTTTTTAAAGGGATTTTATACATATTCCCAGAACATAGCATCTTAGAGCGCACTGAAGCCAACCTGAATGTAGTCTCACCAGGTCTATGAAGTGATTCTTCCACACCAGTCACGAATGACTTATGGATGGTGAGCAGTGCTCTCCGGGTGGGCTTGGCTTTGATTTGTATCTGCCCATGAATCGTCTCCGTGGAGAAAATGTACAGAAGGTAGCATTTCACTTTTATGTGTTTCATCAAACAGCTTCCAGGTGACAGAAGGAAAGGTATGAAAGTTGTTAGGGAAACAGTCTCTATTACCAGGAGGGTGTTGCTGCTTCAGAAGTCAGAGGCTGCCGTGCACTGTAAAGGGAATGCTAAATTAAACCCGTGCCGGAGGATGCTGCTCAGAGGATCCGGCTTCACAAAAGCTACCTTTGCCTCCCACAAACAAAATGGTCTACAGGTAGCTGCTTATAAGTTATTTTGTCACAGAATTAAAGGAACTTTGATTCTAAAATGTATGCTTCTGTGTACCAATATAAAATATGGAGTGTCTGAGGTGTTCACAACCAAATCAAGACATGCAAGTCTACACCTGGGACTGGTGTGAGGTGGTTTGGGACATCTAGGAACTCTCACTTGAGTCTCCTTCAGAGCCTGAAATCATGACACCAGAAAGTTCACCTTTTGAATTAAAGCTTGGCATTTTCAGCCTTTATTAGTATGTAACGAGCCCTGGATGGCCCACATTTTAAGTAATTTTAATGATGATCCCTTTAAGAAATATGTATCTGTCCATTGCCTTTATGTCTCAAGAGCTTTTGAAAAAATGAAAGATCACATCAAATGCCAGAAATTTTTTAGGAGACAGGGAAGGTGGCAAACCTGAAACACCACTGGCTACCAAGAGAGCCAGCCCTTAAGAACTTCAAGAGGCTAAAAGGAAATATGAGGGTGATGAGTATCTTTAAAAAGGAAGATAATTAGCCTGACCAGGCAGTGGCGCAGTGGATAGAGCGTTGGACTGGGATGCGGAGGACCCAGGTTCAAGACCCCGAGGTCGCCAGCTTGAGCGCGGGTTCATCAGGTTTGAGCAAAGCTCACCAGCTTGAGCCCAAGGTCGCTGCCTCTAGCAAGGGGTCATTTGGTCCACTGTAGCCCCCCGGTCAAGGCACATATGAGAAATCAATCAATGAACAATGAAAGAACCACAACGAAGAATTGATGTTTCTCATCTCTCTCCCTTCCTGTCTATCTGTCCTCCCTCACTGTCCCTCTCTCTGACTCTCTCTGCCACAAAAAAAAAAAAAAAGGAAGATAATTAAAACAAAGATGCTATCAGTCATTTTGAGACCTGTTTCACCATTCTACTTAGGTCCAATACAATGACAATATTGAAAAGTTATTTTGACCTCAGGATCTTAGTCTCTTTTCCCCTATGATTCTTGGGTAAGTGCTTTTGTTTGTGGTACTGAAGTCTTACACATAGACTCTATGCTGTTTAGCTTAATATATTGGTTCCATTTTATTGCAAAATATTTTGATATGCATCTTCAAAACAGACACTAAGCCAGGATATACCATTGAGAAGGAAGAGACAACACTCGCAAAAGGAATGCTTCCCTCTGGAAATGTCTTCCTACGGGAAAGGGAGTTTCTCCTGTGCCATTGGAAGGACATTGAAAGTCAATGGATGTCAGCTTCGACTAGGGCTCTTTGTTTGCTTGAATTTAAAGGTCCCAGTGTCAGTTCTTTATGGGGTGTTTAGGTTTCCCTGTAGGCCTCTTAGGAATCACAAGCTTCTCGAGTCCTTAACTGTGTGCCTCATTGCTTTAATTGAAGCTCTTTTGTTGCTGTAATTCCTTCCTAATGTTAGTTTTGGTCAAGTACTCTTCCCCTCTGGAGGCATTAATTATCGCCAGTTTAGGAAAATATCCTTGCTTGGCATTACTTTTTGCTTCTGGGGCCAAACCATGTCACTTTTTTCTATTCTTCCTTTAGGTAGAAAGATTTGTCACCTTTTTTCTTTATTGTTCAGCATGAGCCATGCCCTTCCAACCACTGTAATGTAATTCAGAGTCTCTTTGCCCACCAGTCAGAAAGTCATCTCTCCATAGTTTCATGTGTTTCACTATTTGCAGTCCCTGTCTCACGATAGAAGATTTAAATTTTATTTGATTTTATATTAGCTATGAAATTATTGGTCACCAGAGCTTATGATAGCCTACCCTTGCTAAGCATTTGCCTGTGGTTTATAGCATGTCATTAAAACAAACGATTATTGTTCAAAGACAAAGACTTCACTGAAATGGAAAATTGAAAAGGAGGATACTTTTTCAAATGTAGCTGAGTATATTGAGAAGTATCCTGTTGTTTAAAGTGATTTTTTTTACCTGGTTCTGGTAATTATTTCAGATATAGATAGTTAAATAGATACTTTATTATGATTAACCTTCAAATTATTTTCATTCACACACAGCTACACACATTACCTCCAATTAAAGAGGAAAGACAACTTTGTTATTTAAAAAAGTTACAAGCATTAGGAAAGATTTTGAAACAGAAGTGATCACTCTTCAACCAGCATTCACTGAGTGTTATACTCAGTGAATTTCTGATCTAGGCACTGGAGAAAGAACATTAAGCAAGACACACAAATCGGCAATTCCCACAGAGCCTGTGTTCCAAAAACTTGATCCAGACTTTACTTTCAATTTAAATTAACTTTATTCTTTCTCATCTGATTATTTACCAAAGGGCCTTATATTCTCCATCCAGTAGGACCAAGTTGTCCATGATGAGAGTATCAAGTTGTGTTTTAGTTCTTGGCATTAGGCAATTTATCTGAAAGTCATCTGCTTCTGAGAGTAGTACAAGTATATTTCATTATATAAAAGCGAAATACAGTGAAATTTATTATTATTTTACTAAACATAAATCAGGAAATAGATTCAATATACATTACCTAAGGACTGACATTTCAAGCCCCTTAGCCATGTGTGTTGGTAAATGTGTTGCCTTGCTCATTGACTGCTACATTTTGAATCATTGCCTCTGCCCTATGTCTGTTGATGTTGATGCCTCTCCCTTTAGCCTGGATGAACCCATTTCATCCCAAGGCTGAGAGCTTCTACCAAATAATAGAAACCCTTGACCTGCGCCACACAAGACACTTGCTTATTATCATATTGTATAGCACTCAAAAGAAGAATTAATGCAGAATCCAATATAATTTTTCTTATTTGAACTGTGTTTTGTTTTATTGGAATACCAATAAAAACACAGTGACTCTCAATGTTTTTTTATGAACATTTTGCCACCTACTTTGACATTCTCTAATATTTTATCGATTCCCTCATATTGACGTATACATATTTTATTTATATGATACTTCATTGCATGTTTTCTAAGGAGTCTTAATTTTATATTTAATGCAAAAAAATCCACACATTTTCAACTACACAATAAAATTTAAAACATTGGCTTAAATATTGAGAAATAGATGTTGAAGGTAAATTTTAATGCTTTTTGTAACAACCTAAATTTTAATGTTGGACAATAATTATGAAAACATCCCAGGGTAACCCAGAGTATCAGGGAGTTCTCAATTCTGCTGTGGGATTTCCCTCTGAGATAAATGTCATCGCATGTGTGTTTTTCTCACAGGAGGTCGAGTTGTGTCGTGTTAGCAGTCAAGAGAAGCTGGGCCTGACAGTCTGTTACCGCACAGATGATGAAGAAGACACCGGCATTTATGTCAGCGAGGTAAGAAACGCCACGGAGGGGAGGTTATAGGAGGGACACTGTGAGGAATGGAGTAAAATGACTCACAAGGAGAAAATCCTTTGAAGGCTTGAATGTGAAGGATTGGCCATGATCCAATACTTGTCACTTTCAATTAGGAAAGTAAATTATGTTTCCCAAGTAATGTAATTATTATCAGCCTGTTTAATGTAGATGCTTTCACCACAGAATCCCAGTAAGGAAAAAAAAAGCAAAAATGGTAACATTGTCTAAATTTCAATAAATTCCCCTAAGTAGGCAGGAAGTCAAGCAAAGTTTTTGATCAGTAAACATTTGTCCTTTCATTCCACTGTGTCCCCAATTAGTTCTGTTAACAATAGCATTGACTAATTGTTCTAAAGCCACTATTCACAACGATCACATATTTCACTGCACTGACAGGATTAATAAATTTGAATATTCAAGGAGTGCATCTATTAGTTTGCTTTATTCAACCCCATAATTACGTTTAAAAGATGAGGTACTTAAATGTGAAACACCCTTTGTGTTAATTACTTTGCAAAAGTGTGAAGCAAAATTTATTATTGTAGGTGGTTTTTTAAAACTCCTAAAAGAATCATTTTATGAGAAGTGATAAGGTATGATTTTTAAATGATTATATATACTAAGAGTAAAAATTGCATATCTATACAAACATAGGTATGTATGTATATGTACATGTGTATATTATCTAGCCCCTCCATGCATACATGTATAAGTAAATGGATATGGGGTATGTGTGTGTGTGTGTGGATGTGGATGTTAGACAAGCTAGCTACTAATTGTTGTTCCTTGCTGTTCCAAGTTTTCTTGGCCATGATCTTGAAAACCTTACCTGGCTAACTGAGCTTCAGCTTCCTCAGCTAGGAACTTAATATGACAATGCTTATCTCATTGTTTACATAGAGGTGTTTGGAATGTGTACAAGATAATGTAATTAATGTACTTTTAAAACTGTGCAGCTCTATACGTGTAAATGTTATGCTTCATCGTGTTACCTTTAATTTGCTGACTGACTCTTGCAATGGAAAAATCTCCAGAAAATATGTGATTTATATACCTCTTTTAAATATACAACTATGATAATCCCTGCAATTATGGTGAGGAAGTATAAGGAAACACCTGCAGAATTATCTTTTGTAATATGTACAGAGGAACAAATGTGGAAGTTTACTATTAGTTTGATTACAGTTCTGAAGAAAAAGTTTTAGATTGTAAATGGCTTCTAAATAGGATACAATTGATTAATCATCCCTCACTTCCTTCTAGTAAGTCTCTATTTACTATTTAAATATGTCAGCTTTAGAACTTTACTTTTCAGGGATAATAAAGAAGCCACAGGAACTAAACTTAGGTATTTGAAAGAAATGTTTTCTTTATGCCTCTTACATGTAATTGTAGTGTCTTTTGTTTTTAATTGATCACTTAAGGTTCATTTATTAGGTGCCACTACCTAATAAACAAGTGATATCTAACATCTCGATAGGATGGATCAACCTCATGCAATACTTAAAATAGTATCCTTGAAGAACAAACAGAAAGAGCTTTGATGGGATAAGCTCAAATAAATGCATTGAAGCCATCGTGTAAAATGTGATAGATAGAATTACCCCTGGTGAACTCTTAAGTCACCACTCATGTGTGGCCCATTAAAATTTCAATGAACTTTTAATAGAGCTTTAAAAATCTATTTATTCTTAAAAAGTTTAACTAAAATATTTTATGCTATGTATAAAATAGTATCTAGTAATAATCCACATAGATAGGATATTTTTTAATTGTTAAGCAACATAGATTATAAATATTTTAATAGATTAATGTGCTCATGAGATAGAAATCTCTTGGACTTAATGTCTAGCTATCAGCTTTTCTAAGACAGCTAAGGTAGGATTTAAAAATCACCCTAGTAGAAAGTAAATTTCCTTGGTCCAGAGAATCCTAAGTATTAACATCAGCTGAAGACCATGTCTGACAGTTAGGGTACAGAAATGAGTGAATGGATATAAACAAAGAAGAAAGGACAAAGGAAGGAAGGCAGGAAGAAAGAGAGAGAGGGAAGGAAGAATGGTCTTCCAATCAAGTTGTCCTCTAGTCCTCTTTAATTGTGTTATTATTAATTCCAAACAATTTGTTTTCATTTTTAGAATCAGTGGGAGTTTTTTTGACAGAGAAAAATTTGACATACACTCTATAAATCCATCGAGAATTTTGAACCAGGTTTTTAGAAATATTTTTTAAAACTCGAACTTTCAGTTCTTGCGGGGGATGTCGCAGATCGGCTGAAGGTGTGTGTCCCCTCTGTTGCAGGTAGACCCACACAGCATTGCTGCCCGGGATGGCCGAATTCGGGAAGGGGATCGGATTTTGCAAGTATGTGGTGTGGTTATTTCTTTTAGTTTCCTACTATGTGTCCACCAGTTTTAATTTTGTTTCTTAAAAAAATGTTAGAGAAAAGAATTTGTCTTTGGTTTGGATAGTAACATCAGCAAAATAAAAAAGGTATTATTTAAATCTTTTTTTTTTTTTTTTGGTAAGGATGGTGTCATTCATTAAGAATTATTTTTAATAATTAGTGATTAGGACATCATCTTTGGGCTCAGATAACTTGATTCCAAGTTCCAGCTCCACACTTACTTGTGTGTGTTACTTAACCTCTCATTGTAAGCCTGTTTTCTCATTTTAAAAAATTATAATAAGAAAACATTGTTGCAAAGGTTAAATGTGATTATGCACGTGATATTCTTAGCACGGTGCATGGTAAGTAATAAACATTAATTGCTACTCTTACTAGCAGCAGTAATTATTACTGCTGCCTTTTCCAGAATAAATTAGATGACATATTCCGATGTTCCATTACTACATGAAAGTCTAAAAGCCCGAAGATATTTTAACAATTTACTAATGAGTTGTTCAGGACAGGTGGAAGAAATATGCTTTCTTCTCCACATGGCAATGTGAAAACATAAAGACTAATTAAATTTCAGCTGAATGAGAAAGATGGTAAGTAGGTCATAACCTGTAGAACTGGAAAAAATGGTAAGCTGCAGAACTGGAAAAGTTCAGGGCAAAGTCAGGAATTACTTTGAATGCCGAAGTTTCTGTCCCAAGCTTGCCTTGACCCGTTCTATCCCTTGTGAGTCCTCTCCCATGAAGAATAGCTACAGAAAGACACACAGTTCCTCAGCTTTTGTGTCCAGATTAAACCAAAATAAGAACACATGCCCTTGAGAGTTAAATTCTACTGCAGACCCAACTGCAAAACAGGAAGGAACACTCAAAAGACAAACTGAGCTAGCTGGGCCAGGTGTTGGTGCAGTGGATAGAGCATCAGACTGGGACTCAAAAGACCCAGGTTCAAAACCCCAAGGTCACTGGCTTAAGTGTGGGCTCATCCGGCTTGAGCACGGGCTCACTGGCTTGAGCACAGGGTTGCTGGCTTGAGCGTAGGATCATAGACATGACCCCATGGTCACTGGCTTGAATCCAAAGGTCACTGGCTTGAAGCCCAAGGTTGCTGGCTTGAGCAAGGAGTCACTTGCTCTGCTGGAGCCCCCCAGGCAAAGCACATATGAGAAAGCAGTCAATGAACAACTAAGGTGCCACAATGAAGAATTGATACTTCTCATCTTTCTCCCTTCCATCTGTCTGTTCCTATCTGTCCCTCTCTCTGTCTCTCTGTCACAAATAAATAAATAAATAAATAAATAAAAGACAAACTGAGCACATTACAAACTGTTAAAGCATTCTGCAAAACTGATATAGTCTTCTTTTTTTTTTAAGTAGGAGGAAGAGAGATAGAGGCAGACTCCCACATGCACCCTGAGAAATCCACCTGGTGATTCCTATCTGGGGCCAGTGTTCTTCCCATCTGGGGCCATGCTCTCAACCAAGCTATTTTTAGCACCTGAGGCTGAGGCTCCACAGAGCTATCCTCAGCACTTGAGGCCAACATGCTCTAATGAATTGAGCCATGGCTGCAGGAGGAGAAGAGAGAGAGATAGAGAAGTGGGAGGGAGAGAAAAGGAGAAGCAGATGGTTGCTTCTCCTGTGTGCCTGACCAGGAATTGAATCTGGGGTTTCCACATGCCAGGCCAATGCTGTATCACTGAGCCAACCAGCCAAGGCCAAAACTGTTAGTCTTTACGAAAGATCCCATTTCTTCTGACTGGGTATGGACCCCAGAAGAATGTTTCTTTGCATTCAACACATTTAGGCTCAACACTCTGCTTTGAATAAGGCTTCAAAAATAGACAAGATGCTATCTCAGCATTTGGGGCAGTTCCAGTGTAATTAGGAAGACAGCTGCATACAGAGATGATTACAAATATGATTGACATTGTCATGATAAAGTTGTGCTCGGGTCACTTTGGGTACACACCAGAGGGTTATCCTGCCCAGACTTCTGCTTTCCTTCTTTCCCATCTTCAAGGTGACACTCACTGAATCACATCACTTCTTCATACTTTTCCTTTCTCTTGCTAGATGTCACAGAGTTCCTTTTCCATCAAGGGCTCTTTACAAAGGCTCCAAATTAGAAAGAAAAAAAGTATGAATTAGTGATCATTTGCGGTTCCACGAGCTTCCTAAGAGGTGGCCTATAGCTAACAAACTAGACTGTATCTGTTATTGGATATATGAAGGGAAGGGAAGTGAATCAGGAAACTGCGACTTAGTCTTATTTACTCCCAAAGTTGCAATGCCTTCTCATGCACATGTGAATGAATGGATGAATGAAACAAAGGTGTTCAATGGAGAGAGTGATATGACAGATGAATAAAATCTGCAGTAGAGCTCTAGATAGCCTCAACAAGAAATAAGAGTGCCATGTTAATAATATAGCATCTAGATCAGCGGTTCTCAACCTGTGGGTCGCGACCCCGGCGGGTCGCCTAAAGCCATCGGAAAATACATAATGCATATCAGGTATTTACATTCCGAATCATAACTGTAGCAAAATTACAGTTATGAAGTAGCCACCAAAATTATTTTTTGGTTTGGGGTCATCGCAACATGAGGAACTATATTGCGGGGTCATGGCATTAGAAAGTTTGAGAACCACTGATCTAGATAGTGAAAACTTCAAAACCATTTCAGTTCTTTTATTTAGATATAATTTTAAATGTATTGTTCACTTGTTAACATCTCCAATTAAGTACACTAAAAAGAATGTGACATTTTTGATGCTCAGGGTCATGTTGCACCCAGCAATCATTACACAATGCTATAATACAGTAAAATGCTCAATGACTAAAAGGTCAGGAAGATGTTGTGCCCCATATAACATGACCCAAGTTGGCTACATTTTCTGATATGTCGGGTCTGTATTTTGTCATTGTTCTCTCGCTGTTTCCAGCTGTCACTTCTTCCTCTCGCCATCTCCACGCCACACCCCATGCCTTCTGCACCCACACTGTCTCCCTCTCTAGTTTTCAGCTAACTACTATCCCATAGGCTAGATACTGGAATACAGCTTTTAAATTACATCTATTAGTTCTGTGTCTAGAGTTAGATACAAATAAACACATGTGTTTCCACATATGCATACTGTATGTTTCGATACTTCTTTATTCTTGGCTATGTGGTGGGCAGGAAATGCTTCTAGATAAAATATTTGCTGGATAATACAGCATTTCTTAATAGAGTTGGTTTACAGATGAAACAACAGCAGAATTGATAAAGTATTGTTGTCTGTGTGATTACTTTATATTCAGTGGCAAATATGTTACACTTAATGAATAAATACGTCACATTAAAAAGCCTGGAATTCAATTCTATCTGCACACACAGGAAACAAAGAGTCTTAAGGGTGATAGTGAAATTATATTAAATAAAACTGTGACAAAATTGTAGCCATAGACAAATAGCTCCCATATGGCTGATGAGGAGATTATGGGCTACTCTGTAATGAAGAATTAATGACTCCTTTCCCAGGGAGATGAGAGTGGGAGAAGGAGAGGATTTACTTCTTATCCTTCACATTTCCTGGCTGGCTTTTATTTAAATGAATCGCTTTAGAGCAATTGCAATTTTAATTTCCTGTTCGTGAGGACCTAAGTAGAGTACTTCAATGGTCCTGCCCTCATTGTGTAGCTTAAGTTTTCCAGATGATGTATCCCATGCAGCTGTGAGATGACCTCACCCAATGACACCACACCCACAGAGATCCTCAAGAGACTGATCAGGGTAGGGATTATGCAGAAGAGAATCCATGAACTAACTTTGTGAGAACATATTCTAGCTATCATGTATGTATTTTTTCCCCCTGCAAGTGCTTGACATTTTTATCTGCTGTGCTGTTGCCACAAATTTGTGGTATCAGATGTGTCCTTGGGAATTTAATAAGGGGAACCTCCCAAAATTGCTCACCAAATTAAGACAAGAAGGCAATTCTGAGCCAGAGAGGAAGGATGAAATGCCACCTATGATCAGCTTTCCAAAGGAGAGAGTGCTATATTTTCGTTTTCTCCTTGGGAGAGTAAGCATTTAATATTCTATGCAAGCAGCCTCATTACATGTTGGCCAAAACAGTCAACTGTATTCCTTAAGGCTACTCCCAGAGAACAACCTGCAGAAACAAACAGTGGAACAGTAACACAATTAATGAGCTCTCTCTTTCTTTCTCTCCCCTACTGATAAACTGGTCTTCAGCATATCTATTCTTATTTTCTTCCCTTCAATGGCTGTTCTCCCTAATTTCTTCTTTTTCCATCTCTACATTCCTATACTTCATTCATCTTCTTACTCTCCACCCTAAAATATAAACACGTTTGAAATGAATTGTTTCTCTTCTGCCTAAGATTCTTGTGTTTTTAAATGAGAAATTCCAAAGGTGGCTGGACACATACAATTTTAGTTGCCCACCTACTTATGATATACTAATATGGGAAAACTAAAAAATTCATATAGTCAAGCAAAAAAAGCTATATTAAATCATTTCTAAGATTTTAACACTTAATACATACATGCATATTCATATGCATATATAGAAAATCAGGTATAAAGTGAGATTTGAACTGATTTATCTTTGTAATTGCCACAAATCTCCTCAAACTAAGGCAATATCCACTTTGAAACTAATATTTGAATATGGTCATCTACAGAAAATGAGACATAGATTATCTAGCCCAGTTGTTTTCCTCATTTATAACAGAAGTGACAGGGTGCCTTCCCCTGGTTCCTTTTCCTTCTCTTATTTTAAAAGGGAAGTCTTCCATTACACTGTGGTCACATGACCGCTCCTCTGTCTCCTGCCCTTGTTTCTGGGCCCTGCAGCTTTAGGTCTGCTGGAGTTTGCAGGCCCAGCAAGCCGTCTCCCACAGCAACCCTGCCGCCACAAGCCTCATTCAGGGAGTAGAGCAAACGGTGAAAGCTCCATCTGACTCCGTTCCTCAAATCTTTTCATTCCTTGGGAAGCACCTTTGCTGAAACCCACGGCTGCATTTCTTGCCCCAACATCAGTCTGGGTCTAAACTAAAGTCCTGAGGACAATAAAATCTACCCACCAATTGGCTAAAGTGGCCTTTGTTTTGAAAAGGAAACAATAAATCACATATCTTACTTTAGTGACAAATTCATTTCATTCCACAAATGATTCTAATTGTAAAAGTGTTTCTAAAACCGATGATCTCTCCTGCCCGATGCAAGGACTTACTGCCAGGGCCAGAGACCTTAGCTCTAGGTCATTATGACTTCATAGAGGAGAGAGACGGGAAAGGACTTAAAATGAAACATAAATATATTGTCTCTTGATGTCTCTAAGAGTTAAAAGTACTTATGAGATAACTCTTAAAATAGAACAATGTTTACTACTGTGGATATAATTGTTGTACATATATTTTAATATATTTGCTTTATTTAGAAGAAAGTAGTTTTTCTTTTATTGAAGATCAAGATATAAATAATGACAGTGATAACAACATTAGCATCAACAGTAAAGTGTGCCAACCTTGAGCACTTTATACCAGGAACTTATTTAAACCCTTTATATATATATAAACTCATTTAATTCTTATAACAACCCTCTTAAAAAGGCACTATTATCAGCACTTTCATATAGGAGACATAACAGAAACATTAAATTAACATAAATGAAGAGTATTTAGAACAATGGTAAGTGAAAGTTAGATGAAGAATTTGGTAGTATGTACATACTTAAATGGAGATTGTGAGGACAAGGTAGTGAGAATTTTATTTTAAGCTGGAAAGATGAAGATAAGCCGTGTGAGATAACCCAGCTCAACCTCTTTAGGGTCAAATGTGCTTCAGTGGCAGGGAGGTGATTGGGTCCTGACTGAGACAAATAGATGCATTGCAGATGTACTACTAAGAACTACTATAAAATGGACATAAATCCTCAAAACTCAAAAAAAGAAAAAATTTTTAATCTACACTTAATTGGGGTGGGAAAGGTATAGTGGAATCCATCATTGTCAATTTATCTTTGAGGGGAAAAAAAGCATGGGTTTAGTAAAAAATACTTTTTCAGATATATATTTACAAAACAAAACAAAACATGATTTTCAGTCATTAGTCTCCATTTTGGAATCATAGCTTCTGTTTTCTAACTTGATAAATTTTATCTGTGAATTGCAAAAATAAATAAAGAAAGAAAGAAAAGGAAATGCACTTGAAATAGAAAAGCAGAATTTCCTGTCTATGTATACAAGTGGAAAAGTAAGGTGATACTCATCAGAGTAAGAAAATACATGTGGTTCTGTGGGTTTTGCCCCTTTTGCCTATTAAGTATATATGATGAGTCTAGAAATATGAATCTTTTTTTTGGTATTTTTTCTAAAGTTAGAAGCGGGGAGGCGGTCAAACTTCTGCATGTGTCCACCAGGATCCAGCTGGCATGCCCACCAGAGGGCGATGCTCTGCCCATCTGGGGCTTTGCTCTGCTGCTGCCAGAGCCATTCTAGCACCTGAGGCAGAGGCCATGGAGCCATCCTCAGCGCCTGGGCCAACTTTGCTCCAATGGAGCCGTGGCTGTGGAAGGGGAAGAGAGAAATAGAGAGGAAGGAGAGGGGGAGGGGTGGAGAAGCAGATGGGCGCTTCTCCTGTGTGCCCTGACTGGGAATCGAACCCGGGACTTCCACACACAGGGCCAACGCTCGACTGCTGAGCCAACTGGCCAGGGCCCGGAATATGGTTCTTTTATTGTGGCTCAAAGTTGAGATTTTCTGGGCCAGTTTCCTGGGCTTGTTTTTGATAATTAAGTCTGTTGCCATATATCAGCCAGAATCCCAGAGACCCACATAAGAAAGCCTCAGTAGTCTACTTCATGTTTGTAAGCAGAAATCCTTAGTGAACAATTAGATTAATTATTAAAAAAATGGTCAGTGCAGCCACATTTTAATTTACTGATATAATTAATACTTATTTAGATAGAATTACCTGACCCCTTCAATTGAAATTAGTTTTCATGTATATATTTTGATTATGTGGTAGAGATGAAAGGTCTCATTGTCTTTATGGATTTGAACACTCAATAAAATAAAATATTCTAAGAAAAAAGTTGTGTTAATTAAAAGCGAAATACATTTAAACATGCGAATGTAGTTTAAAATACAAACTCCAGAAACCTTATTTTCTCTGTCGAACTTATAAAAAGGAAAGAAAGAATTATTTTAAATGCCACTGGAGTCTTCTCTTTTTAATTAAAAGTTTACTCAAGCTTGGTTTCTTTCACTAAGCATTCTTACAAACAGGTAATTTTACTCTGTGTTAATTTTAAAAAAAAAAATTAAGTATACTTAAGAGATGAGCCTTAAGGTATTGCATTAGTTTTATTGTTTTACAATAAGGATAAATCTTAGAAAGGAACTGGGAGACATAACACAGTATTGATGAGGATGTTCCCAATGAAGTATCCCTTCCTTTGATTAGTTCAGCACTGAAAGACATTCTGAAAGTGATTTGGGACGACTGAGTCAGACCCATGCCCACAGATGAAATGATTAAGTGAAAATGCAATCAGCAGTGGCCTGGGAGCGTTGCCTGGTGAGAGATAATGCCGCAGCTCTCTAATTGGCTCGCAGCAAGCACGCAGGATGACGGATTTCAGTTGTGGTATTGCCACACTGCTTCCCCCAGCACTATTATCTCAGAGTGACACTTCCATTACTCTGAGCGGAGAAAGATGAACGTCACCTGTCAGGGGCTGGTTAATTGTGTTGCTAGATGTATGTTGCCAGGGCGCAGGTTGGACATTTATGAACATAACTGCTTCCTCTGATGTCCGCCATCCTTCAGGGATCGATATGGCTCTTACAGTAAGCGTGTAATTGAGTGAAGGCACTTACCACTGAGGGGTTGAAGATGAGCCCATTGTGTGAGCTTCATTGTCCATACATTTACCATAAATGAGCTGATATTTGCCATTTATTGTGTGCAGCATTGTGGAAATGGAAACTAATGTGCCACTTTCATTTGTATTCTAGATAAATGGGGAGGATGTCCAGAATCGGGAAGAAGCAGTGGCGTTGCTCTCCAGCGAAGAGTGCAAGAGAATCGTGCTGCTTGTGGCAAGGCCCGAGATGCAGGTCAGAAGAGAGATCAGGTCTTCAGACTGAACGTTGCATTCATTATCTGCTATCCTCTGGCAAATCAGTCCCAAGGATGTTTGCAAAACCAAGTATACTAAACATAATTGAGTCATCTTTTTTAACTTACCAACCTGATCAAAATAATTATATGTTAAAAGATTCCTTTCTCTTGCTCCACAGAATGGCAACTAAACACCGTTTAAAAAAAGAAAAACACAAAATTGAATCATAATTTTCCCTTTCCACTTACCAGTTATTTAAATGAATTCATAAATGAAAAATGGTTGACTCTACAGAACTTTTAATTCTGTGTGATCTTTGCTTTAGTTTTCCATCTGAAAATACTTAATTGGCATTTTAAGGTATCTTGAAAGAATCTCTGACGAGCAAAACATTAGCATACCTAGCTATCAACTTAAATCTTTTTAGAGTAACTTTTTCAAATAAAGTGCCTTAACATAACATGGTGTGGTTCCATGTAGAGTAAGTGAATTTTTTCCAAGTTCAGTGTGACAAAAACTCCTGTCTAGCCAAAAACACACTGATAGCTTCTAAAGGAAATTTTTTTATATCTTTACAAAGGGAGATGTCCTGAAAGTAAAGGAGAGGTAATGGTGGAAGAAAAGTACTGTTGGCACTTTCTTTTATATCCTTCTTAACCCCATTGCAATGCAGAAAGGACATTGCATTGTCACCATTCTATCCATCTGTCAGTATTTTGAGTGAAGTTGGTTATATCACCATTTGTCTCCTAAGTTATTGATCTGATATTTTTCAGATTCAGTAACTACGCACTATCTATAAATTACATTGAATACGTATATTTCAGTGTCAGACTGAATCCTGACTTCAATACAGTGGTTATAAAAGATCACCCTTTCTACATAGATTTCCTGTATGCCCTTGACCATCTAAATGGTTCCCATAAAGCCTGCTACAGCCCAGGGCAGAGTAAAATTCCACACCTGAGGTCTTAGAAGTGGGACAGGGAGCCTGCACAGCAGTCTGGTACTGAATTTTTAAAATACTTACGAAATTACACTAACTACCTGGAAATGTCACAAACCAGTTAATCTCACTGATCTTATTTTCTTGAAGAAGAACAGAATAAGGAGGCTAAATACATATTAGTGAAGTTCATGGTAAATGAAAGAGAACTCAGTAGTCATCCCTGTTATAGAAACGATACTTCGTTGTTATAATGTGGTTTCCCTGCCCTTTCCGGGTAACTGCTGGAGAACCTCACTAATGTAGAATTAAAACATTTCCTTCCCACATAGCTATAATATAATGGGCTGTGAAAAGCATACAGATTAATGACTTCAGACTAGCTCTTGTTAATCTTAGATGGAATGTGTATGCTAGGTAGAACCAGTGGCATTTCTGAATATCTGACTACACTCCTGACCCAAAAGAATCCGTGTTAGAGGATGCATTTTCAAACAAGATTTCCTTCTCACAGTTGATAAAAGATAGTCATCTGACTCCGTAGGACACGGTACTGTCTGTCAAAATCCGCATCTGCATTAGGCCCATGATCCTGAAGTCTGTTAACCTCTGCACACTGGAATGAAGCTAATTGCTTTTAGAAAATCAGATTTCCAGAAAAATTTTTAAAAAATGCGTTTTAACACCATACTTCAAAAATGTATTTAAGTAGTACATGCTATGAAGTGGCATTTAAAAAAAGACAAAAAATAAAATAAAATAAACCTTCTTTTTATATTGCCTATATGTTTCATAAATTTTAATGTATCTCATTATGACATTTTTTTGCATGTGTATTTGACTTGGAGAATGTGGAAGTTTTTTGAGGGTTTTTTTCTAGCCATTTTTCCTAATGTTTCAAATACTCTCTGCATTCTTGGAAATGATCTACAGAGTTGCTGGGGGCAATAGTGTGCGACTGTGCAATATTTTTAAATAACTCATTTCTTTCATTTCCTGTCAACATTTTTTTTTCTGCCCATTTTCTTCCTCAGACCATTAACGATATTGCTCTTCTCTCCTCCTCCCCTTGGGACATGGGGGCAGAGAGGGCTCACTAAGAACATGTAGCCACCGCTTTTGAGACAGTGCAGGTTGTGTCTTTCTGTGAAACGCCAGGGTGTGAACCAGGATCGTACAAACAGATCCTCCTGTATCATGACAGCATGACAGTCCTCCTTTTCCTGCAGCTCGGCTCAAGGGAAAGTTCTGTCTCTGCCGCAGCGCGAGACTCTGACTGCCCTGAGTGCACACCTCCATGGAAGGGGGTGCGGGGCGGGGGGTGAGAAAGGAGAATCTCTTCCTACTGCACTGTGTATGCCTCTGTGCAGAGGAAAGCCTAATCAAAACAGACACTGACTTCAGAGGGCAACTCAAGGATCTACGGGGTTACTTAATAAGGAAAGAGTTGTAGGGAGCCATTCATTTCTACCCTGTGGCCTCCTGATCTTTCTCACCCCTTCATTTAAATTTCAGATGACTTTGTTCCATCATTTGTTGAATCAGCCTCAACAATATTTTGTTTTGACCCAGTTTAGGAAAAAATTCCTTGGTGTGCCTATAAAAAGAAAACATTTCTAGCTTTCAGTAATTTCTTTTGGAGTCTGGTGTTTGCACCCTCATGAAACTTAAAAGGGATTAAAGAATGTAGAACTTGGAAAATTATAAATTGGACTGCATTTAAATTTTTAGTCAGCTTAATTTTCATATTTCATCTACATATCAAAGTCGATGGGGTAGAACTTGATCAAGTTATTAAGTCTGCATTAAGATAAGCGAGGATGGATAAATATGTCTAGGCTTTTGGCCTCAAAAATTTTGAGGCTGCCTGACCTGTGGTGATGCAGTGGATAAAGTGTCAACCTGGAACGCTGAGGTCGCCGATTCAAAACCCTGGGCTTGCCAGGTCAAGGCACATATGGGAGTTGATGCTTCCTGCTCCTCCTTCTCTCTTTCTCTCCTCTCTAAAATGAATAAATTTTTTTAAAAAGTTTGAGTTAATTTTAGTTCTAGATAACCTTTAATAATTATCAAGAAACCTATGATTGCCTTTGTGTCAATGAATGTGACACACATATTATAATGTCTCTTCTGGTGCAGTATAATGTCTTTCTGGTAGATTCGTTTTGTTTTAAAGTTTTCGACTCACTTATCTTTAAAAGGTTTATTTTGCCCATTTGTCCAGTGGTGAAAACACTTCGAACTCTTGGCAATTTTAGCTCACTAGAAAGCTAGTCATTTCTCAGTAACACAGAGTAAAGCAGAGATTTGACAATAATTCAGATAATTTAATCAGCATAGACAGCTAATTTATGTAATCCAGCTCCAAAATCCACTTTGAGAAAAATTATCTGCATTGGCTGTCAACACTCAGGATATTAGCAAGGCAACCACCAGTTTTCCATTTCACTTTGTACGGAGGAGCCAAGAGGATGCATTCAGTTTAATAGTGAAAGACTCCCGCAAGGATGCAGCGTTCAGCACCCACAAACAAAACCCGACATGCTCCACACCACTCTACCACCCCCAAATGCAATGTTTGGAATTGGGCCTGGGGAATGAATCAAGATAAATATGACATGGCATCACATTTTTGTTTTTATTGTTGTTGTTGAGAAGATTTTTTTTCTTTTCAGATAGAATCAATGATGCCTGTGTTTGTGGTAAACAGCCATCTTGTTAATTTGGAAGCCATGCACCTAAAAATCAAAAGGCTGGATAAGGGCAGAGTCAGTGTGTGCAGAAAAGCACTTTGTTTGTGTCACATTGGGGGGTTGTTGTTAAAGAAAAAAGCCCCATCACCTCATGGCCCTATTAGTACCATTGCATTTCTTTAACATGGGGACCTCTGGAATAATCGCACAACAGCTGTGGATTGGACAGTGTGCTTTTCAGACGTTGTGAAAGATGGTAACATTCTATGCTGTGAGCTCGGCTGGGTTGTGAGAGAAAATCTGTAGCTCTGTTTCAGGAGAGGATAAAAGGCATGAGTCCAATTTTTTCTTAACACCTTTTCTTCCTTCTGAGAGGTGAACTATCAGAGGCTGGTATTGTAAAGAGAATCATTATGATAAAAGGAACCGGTCAGGCATCGCCATTTAAGTTTCACCTATTTTAGTGTGAGTTCTCACTAACCTCATATAATGCACTAATGTATTCTTTTGCAGCTGGATGAAGGCTGGCTGGAAGATGAAAGGAATGAATTCTTAGAGGAGTTAAACTTGGAGATGTTGGAAGAACAGCATAATGAAGCAATGCAGCACACTGCCAATGAGGTGGAGCAGGTAAGGCCAACAATTTGAACTACCTCATTTGAAATGTTGCTACTTCTCTTTTTAACATGTAACTATGAATGGAGTAAAAAAAAAATCAAAGAGTTTTATTAAACATCTCTATAATGGTAATTTTTTAGAGCAAATGATGATCTCAAAGGAAACGGAATATATACAATTTTATTCTATTAAGACTATTTCTAGTTTGGAAAGCTTAGGGACCATTGTTGATAGAGTACAGTAGTATTCAAATGCTGACCCAAATACTGTTCAACCTAATTCAGAAACTGAATAATAAAAATGTGTGTTACCCCTCAGTATGCCAGCTAGAGACAGACTATAATTCATAAGGTAACACCTGCCCTGAACAGTCATGTTATACTTGGAAATTAATGTATGTATTTGAATATTTAGGCAACTAAGGGAAGTTGACATGCTGTAAACCATCAATCTTATTTTGGTGTCATGATTGCACCTTTTTACTAAAAATAGGAGCAGTTCTACTTTAAATTATTGACGTCATTTTGCTTTAGGGTCACATACTTATTCCACAAAAAATTCTGAGCTCCTAATGTAGTCCCAGCACCATGCCAGATCCTAAGAATACAAAGAAGAATGAGCAAAGTTTCTGTCTTTAATTAATTCATAACTAGTAAAAGATCACACTGTAGTCTGTGACAAACCAAGTCTTTTCATTTTTGTTCTTTTCCTACTAGATACAAACAAGATCAATATATCATAGGTTTTGTTTAACTAAGACTCATGACATTCATCTACCAGGTATCATTTTATTAACACTTCTGCTATCAATTTACTGATTTGTTTAATTACCATCCTATTCTCAACATCAATTATTAACACATCCTAAAAGACAGTTTTAAGAAAATCCTGACAGGGTTAGAAACATGAAACCCAAACATCCTATCATTGTATCAAGCTGAATAGTGAATATATTGATATGCTAGCACCTCATAACACAGATGTATGTGTATGTGCACATGTCTATATATATATTAAATAAAATATCAGATTGCAATCTTACAACATCAACATTATATGCTATAAACTCTGTACTGATCATCGATGCTCATTGGCCACTTTATAAAGACTGTTCATTCTCAAAAATGATGCTCCTATTATAAGGATGGCTTTTCAATGTAAGTCAGATTAATATTTTTATGTATGACTTAACACTGGCCACAAATAAAGATATTTTCAGGAGGCAGCTGCTGGTTACATGCAAGAAAGACCTTGCTCCGGGCTTTTTCTCCCTGAGATATAAAATGTGACCTGATGCAGAATTGACAAGACATGGGGGGATAAAAAAAGAAGGAAGAAATCCTGTCCAGGTGAAATGATACGGTGTCAAATGCTGCCTACTCATCAGACATAATACAAATGCTGGGTCTTTTGAGGTAAGGCTAGATGTCCCTGAGGTTAGATTTTTATTGTGTGGAAACTTTTCTTCACCATGAGACTGAAATATGATGAGAAGTACAGAAACCTTTAAAAGTCCTTTGCCCTTATAAACAATAATACCACATTAGAAATGTCTTGGCAGAAACATTGCCTGTCACTATAATAATTCTATAGGGAAATGATAAATGATAGAGTAGTATTACCTTAGAAAATATTAATTCTAGGTTTGTAAATAAAAAAACTTTTTAGTTTTACATTTGTTCATAAACCATTGACAAAAGAAGGAAAGTCATAAAATATGCATATCCCTATTTGAAAACTAAAATGTATAACGTGAAAGTTTTACTTCATATGCCATCCTTGGTCCTATAACTATTCTTGACACATTGTATAACATTTCCCATAGCATAATTTGTCTGTATTACTTATTCTGCAAATCAAATTTTAAAAAATACTAGCCTTCTTGGGGCTAAAAGATAATTGTTGTTACCAGTAGATATAGAAAATATAAATGTAAATAACGTGGTATAGAAATTCTAATGTCCAATGCCAGTAATATCCTCTGGGGGTTTTATGGCACAGTATACAGACGTCACCACATTTAACATTATTATAAGCTAATGAGAAAGGACATAGGGATGTAACATGTTATTTATAACATTTTTTATGGATAAGACATTTAAAATTAATCTCAGTATGTTTTTAACAAATGAGAAAAGTATTTTAGGGAAATACTGAGAATCATAGAGTACCATGATACATGGTCATGTTCTCCCCTTTCCCATTTGTTACATTTTGTTTCATCATGAGGTACGTGAAAGAAAATAATTATCAGGAGAGACCCTTTCAGACCTGTTGTAGAACACCTTTTATCACCATTCTGTCCTTCTTTAACACTAACAGGCTTAGTTATATAATTATACCATAATTATACCTGCCAGAGAGAAAAAAAAAACTTAACATAAGGAAAACAGAAACTGTCAGGTAGATTACCATGTGAGGAATGGTGGAAGAAAAATAACTTGACCCTATTCCCTGACAAAGAACTAGATATGCATCTCCTTAGGGCAGTGCCAGCTCATCGTTCTGCATTAAAGCCAAAAATTACTAGGAAGTGAAGAAGTGAAGTGTGTGTGTGTGTGTGTGTGTGTTCATCAAAATATATGTTTGATATTATGCCTATGTCTGGCAGCCAAAGTGGCTCTGACTTTCATGGGAACTGTCATTTTACTCTCAGAATAAAATCTTTAAAGGAAATTACTGGTTGACAGGAGAACCATCTTCCTAAGTACCCCCAAATGAATGCTAAGACATTATTGGCGCTTCTGGGCCACATGCTTTGGAGATGCACTGAGGTCAAAGCGCATGTATGCAGGAAAGTGCACCCTGGACATGTAAGAAATCCTGACCCTGGGAGCCGGCACTGGCCCTTTAGGCCTGTCACTAATAAGCTAAATCCATCTGAGACTAAGATTCCTCATTTGTAGAAAGAAGGTGCTAGGCTTAGAATGCTACCCCATTCCTGAATTTTTGTGGTGTTTGGCTAACCATTCTCAGTGTATTACTAGATCAGTAAGATTTCCTCTGAACTTAAAATTCAGGGAAAAAATAAAATAAGGTGATGTGGCTTCTGAAGTCCAGGCCTCCATATTGCTGAAGACCACAGCCTGGCTTCCCATTCTCTTGTGTATTATCACCTCAGAAACTCACAGTCACCTCCTGTACGCACCTTCAGGCCAGAGTTTCCCAAGCAAGAGGAAGCCTTAAGATGAGAATCGCTTATTTAACTGTATCCTATTTTATTTATCCCCAAGGGAGTACGTAGCCACATTCAAGCAGCTTTTGTTTTCTTTAATTCACTGCATATAAAGCTGCCTTGGGCTAATTGCCTTTATTGGAAAACTGTTGTGGATACCAAAATTACAGCAGCTTTCTAGGAGCTATACTTTTTTCAAGAAGCATTGTTTGTCCAGCGAGTGTTTCAACAATTGGTGTTTTCTTTGTCCCCTCAACATTATTTTCTTAGCCAAAAAAACAAGAAGAAGAAGAAGGCACAACAGACACAGCCACATCCTCATCCAACAACCATGAGAAGGACAGTGGAGTGGGGCGCACGGATGAAAGCTTGCGGAATGATGAGAGCTCAGAGCAGGAGAATGCGGCTGAGGATCCCAACAGCACGTCTTTGAAGAGCAAGAGAGAGCTGGGGCAGAGCCAAGACACTCTGGGAAGCGTTGAACTTCAGTGCAATGAGAGCTTCGTGTCAGGTGAATACATTGATTCTGACTGCCCTGGCAACCAAGATGAGGAGTGCGAACGATTCCGGCAGCTCTTGGAGCTCAAATGCAAGATTCGAAACCATGGAGAGTATGACCTGTATTACTCGAGCAGCACAATAGAATGCAACCAAGGGGAACAAGAGGGAGTGGAGCATGAGCTACAGTTGCTGAATGAAGAACTACGAAACATTGAACTTGAATGCCAGAATATCATGCAGGCTCACAGGCTCCAGAAGGTAACAGACCAGTATGGAGACATCTGGGCGTTGCATGATGAAGGATTCCGAAATTATAACACTAGCATCGATAGGCAAAGGGGAAAACTAGATGACATCATTGAACACCCAGAAAAGTCAGACAAGGACAGTTCTAGCGCTTACAACACAGCCGAAAGCTGCAGAAGCACTCCACTCACTGTGGACCGTTCCCCCGACAGTTCCCTTCCAAGAATGATCAACCTCACCAATAAGAAAAACCTGAGAAGCACAATTGCAGCCAATCAGTCCTCTTCTGGGCAGAGCACTAAAGAGTCAATCTCCACCAAAACCAAAACCACAGAACAATCCTGTGATGTTGAAGGCAAGGAGAAGATTGCAGACAGCAACAAGCTTTCTGATCAAGAGAAGACAGGCAGTGAACACATCCCTTACCTCTCTCCTTACCACAGCTCCTCCTATAGGTATACAAACATCCCAGCACATGCCCGGCATTATCAAAGCTACATGCAGTTAATTCAGCAGAAATCTGCCGTCGAATATGCTCAGAGTCAGCTGAGTTTGGTGAGCATGTGCAAAGAGTCCCAGAAGTGTTCAGAACCCAAGATGGAATGGAAGGTGAAAATTAGGAGCGATGGGACCCGATACATCACTAAGAGACCAGTGCGAGACCGGATTCTGAAGGAACGTGCCTTAAAGATCAAGGAGGAGCGGAGTGGCATGACGACAGACGATGACACCATGAGCGAGATGAAAATGGGGCGCTACTGGAGCAAAGAGGAGAGAAAGCAACACCTGGTTCGGGCCAAAGAGCAGCGTCGGCGCCGAGAGTTCATGATGCGCAGCCGCTTAGAGTGTCTCAAGGAGAGTCCTCAGAGCGGCAGCGAGGGCAAGAAGGAGATCAACATCATTGAACTGAGTCACAAAAAGATGATGAAGAAAAGGAACAAGAAAATTTTGGACAACTGGATGACAATCCAAGAACTGATGACCCATGGGGCCAAGTCTCCTGATGGCACACAAGTTCATAATGCCTTTTTGTCAGTCACCACTGTATGACCGAATGAATGGAATGCAACTAATTTTAAGAGGGTGCTACCAGTTTGGGTAGAGTATGATTGCCTCGTTCAATGTGGCATTTTTATATATATTTTCTGACTCTTTATAGTTTAAATTTTTTGTAAGCAAAAATACCTGGTAATTTTTCATTTGTTTTTCATATACTGGTACCTTTTTTTTTGGATGAGGACTTTCTTTAACTTGTGATATATTCATATTACTCATTTATATATAAAAGACAAACAAAAGGAAAGAAAACAAAAAAAATCTTGAACAAAAATTCTGAGGAGCCAATTAATTTCCTATTTTAATGTATCTATTGTAAGTTAAGATCTGGATTTATTTCTCTAATTTACTTATTTTCTACTTTAATAACAACTCAATGCCAAAACATTTCTATACTTGCTTCTTGGCATAATACGTATTAAATCCAACCTGTTAATAAATCATATACCACGTCTTGTCTTATACATAAAAACCACCTTTTTCTAGCATCCTGTTGTACATTTAACACATAATTGGCCGTTGTCTTTGTCTCAGTGAAGTGTAGGTGGACAATCTTCCTGTGATACATAGTGACATTGGTCATGTAGCTAGATAATTGTGGTAATTGTGACAATAAAAGAGAAATAAATTATTAATTATCCTTAAGAAAAGTTATCATGGAGTGTTTTATTTTCATTGTCCACTGTGGTTACCAGATATAAATTAGTTATATATGTATACTACTTAGAAGACTCCTAATTGTGGATTATAAAATTGTGTACATTTTCTATCGCTTTTTTCAATAAAATGGTCTTGAAATTCTTCCTATAGATCATGGTGTCACATATTCTTAAATTAGGTAACATATATAGATCATCTTACAGATGCTAACTAAAATTCACTAAACATGAGTTTATGCTTCTTTTGCCTGCCATCTATGTAAGGAAAAGCCAAGAAAACTTTAGGGAAAGACGTGAAGAAGAGGATCGGAGAAATATCTGAGATTGTTTATAATGACACTATGTGTATTAGTCACATATATATAGCTCAAGCTGCTCTAACAAAATACTGCAGACTGCATGGCTTAAACAACAGGAATTTCTCACAGTTCATGAGGCTAGGAAGTCCAAGATGAGGGTGCTGGCTAATTCAGCTCCCTAGTGAAAGCTCTCTTCCTGTTTTGCAAATGGCCACCTTCTTACTGTGTCCTCACATTGTAGAGAAAGAGGAAACTCTCTGGTGTCTCTTCCTGTAAGGACACTGATGCCATCATGAGGGCTCACAGTTGTGATTTCATCTAAACCTAATTGTCACCTGAAGGCCCCTATCTCCAACAACTATCACATTGGGGGTTAGAGTTTCAACATATAAATTTTTGGGAAACACAATTTAACCCATAGCACTATGTACATTTATTTATTAAATCATTTGGGTATAAATTTAGGGAAACTATCTTTTGAATCATTTTCCATATAGTCAACTATAAATGCCTTTTATGTCCGTTTATTAAAAAGTGAAATGTTAGATTACCATGTAGATTTTCAAACCCAGTTTCTCACCATATAAACATATAAACCATATTATGTCAATCATGATGCCTCGAGACAACCCTAACCCTGTACATGAAAACATGGGTTCAGTCAAATTCTTAATAAACCCAAGAAATAGTTTTAACATATTGGAGATAAAATATCTGAATATTTTTGAAACTCCTTTTCTATTTACAAATCTACAGTGGCTCCTTATTAGATCTTGAATCAGATTTAATGCCTCAGCTTTATATTCAAGGCCCTCTATTGACTTGGCCATCTTGCCTATGGCCTCACCTCTATAGATCTGTTCTGAGTTATTCCTGGCTTGAACACAACCTGCTCATTTTTGCTGAAGCTCTCTTATGCTATTCTCCTTTCTGAAATTTGTGTGCCAAATCCTACACCTCCCTTAGAGCATAATCACATATACATTTTCTCTCTGGAACCTGTCTTGATGACCCCGGATTTTCTCCGCATTTTAGCATACACTTTGATATAACTGCACTATTGTTTTACCTTGGAAACTTTATTCTTATGCTATTTGAATCACATACATAGAACTTATTGTCTCCCGGCATAGATTTTAAGTTCATAGACTTTGGCCCTTGTGTCTTCTCTGTCTTTGTAAATGTCTGGTAGAATGACACTTGAATAATAATGAATGCTGGTTGAGTTAAATTATTTTATTAATTTATCTCTTTCCTCCACATATTGGTACTTTTGTTACTGTTTTCTGTCCTCTCCTACCCTTGTAAGTTCTTACCTTTTGAAGGGTTATTACACAGATGGAAAGAAATAAATCTTATTTACATATAATGAAAAGCTGGACTCAAAAATTTTAAGATAATGACAGTAATAGCAACCTAAAGCAAGTGGAAATTTCACCACTTCTAATGTTAGCCATTTTTAATCCAATCAATAAGATTACTTCGAGTATGCTGAGAGTTAACTTTCAATCAAATGGTTTTAAGTGAGAATGCCTATCTATTTTGGGAGCTCAGTTCTTTCCTGCTATGCTATTGTTTATCCTCTAGACACAACTGGGTTTAAATATTTATTGAATTCATATTATTCCTATAGATAAATGTGATTTGGAACAAACATGTGAATTTTTCTTGAAGAAACATGTACACATATCACAGAATCCTGTGTTTCCAAAGTTACCAGTTTAATTTTATTTTTATTAAAGCCAAGTGTGCTTGCCAAATTTTTTAAAATGTGATGTTGGTGTTTTTTATGTCTGTGTTTATATAGTTCTACCAGTTGAGAAATGTTGTTTTCAAAAATCAGTGAAAATCTGAAAAGTGTTATGTTTTATCTTTCTACATAACATATCTTTGTGCTAAACATGTTTTTGTAGTAAATAAATAATAAATCTGTTGCTCAGCAAAGAAAAATGATTGGTTATATGTGGGATATTTTATTTCAGTTCAGAAGAAATATATGGATGTAAAGAGGAATAATATTTTACTTGGACTCACCTTTGAAATTCCATATCTCTTATTGCTTTTTATATTCAAGATGTGACAAAAGTTGGTGTTAGGATGCATACGTGAATGTCCTAACAGGGTTGAAAATAATGTATGTGTAATGGACATTTCTTTACTGCTTTCCATGAAGAAGGCTATTGTTGCCATCTTATTTTGTGCTTTCTGTATCTTCACAAATATAACGTTAGCTGAGGGAGGACTCCTCTAACTTAGCTTTTCCATAGCTACATGTTAATTTAATTCATATCTTGGTGTGTCTGAGTCTTCCACAAAAACATATTTTTTATCCCTCCAATATGCTCTGCTCTCTGCTTCACATTCCTTGTTTTGTGATGGTGCCACTGTCCACCTGCTCTTCCATACCTATCATCCAAGGCTTCTCGAAATTCTCTTTTATTTGGTCAGTCACAAAGCAGTGGTAATTTTTCTTCAAAATGTTTCAGAGTATCTTTATTAAAGATGAATCACCTTTTAGATAAACTGTCACGGTCCCATGCCTGACTACTTCAGTGGACTCCTGCATACCTTTTCCACTCTATTCTGCATATGGCGGCAACACGGCCTACTTTTCTTTACTGCGACAAAATCCCTTCAGGAGTCTTTCCTGAGGAACAGGATAAAAACCGAGTCCCTGAGACTATTATGCAAGGACTCCCATAATTTAATGCCAACTTTTTTCCATCTGACTCACATTTCTCTCCAGAAAAGACTTCCAACTTGTACTTTAAGAGCACTGCATCTTAGGTATATGAATAATTTGATGCTCCTTCAAACTAACATTTTAAATTTTAATTAAATTTTATTTTCTATTAATACTCTACTAATTATTTGTTAATTTTCATTATTTTTCTATTTCTATTAAAAACTATTAATATCGTTGCCATAATGTAATAAGAATAATCATTTAGAATTTCTATTAATTTTAATTAATAAACACTGCAACACATTTGCTTACTAATTTACTTCTTTAAAAAAATGGGGGAAAAGTGTTCTCCCTTCAGTTATCTAGCACTATTTTGCAAAACAAAATGTCATTGGAGGTATATTAAAAGACTTAAAATTTAGATCAAACAAACCAGTTGCTCTTGTAGGAAAGCATGACATGGTTTCAGAATCTTAGTGAATAGTGATTACAGGAAGCCACTGACAAATAATTGACCAAAAGAATCATCTACTGAGGGACACTTTGAAATTTTTAGTTCTTTTGGTTTTTGCTGTTTCACTCGTGTGTGCTACCCTTCTCAGCCAGATAAGACCTGTGTACACTATAACAGTTTTGTAAGATGTCTCCTTGTAGAATGGAGTAAATGGGCACCACAAAGCAGATTTGAGGGATGTTTTTGTGCTTTTTCTGGTGTCCCATTAGCTTCTGCTTTAGTCAGACAGGACTCTGTAGTATGTCACACATGCCATTCTCATTTCCAGCACCACTCTCTCATGTTAGATTAAATCCTGTCTCTTTGTCCTTCCCTCCGACAGTGTTCTTTTTATGTCTTCCTATCTCTCCATATTTTTCCTAACTCCTGCTAATAACCACCGTAATTTCTTCACGCTCAACTAGATGGTATATTGTCTTAACATTCACTTGACTTTCCGCCCAGTAGTGTCAAATTTTTGTTTCCATATTGTGTCTGTCATACATAGAGCGTGCTGCACAGTTAGTAACTATCCATTGCTACCTATGTCCTTTGGCATTTCTTCTGATTGACTAAGCAACATCTGCTCAGGATTTGGGGTGCTATGCATTTTTCACATATCCCAGTCAACAGCGTTGTATTGCTCCTGGGTTCATGGGCCATCTATAAACTAGGGTCCTGCTTGCCATTCACTATTCCCCTCTGTGCTTTTATCATATCAATATTCACTACTTACTTACTTACTCCCAGCCTTGCCCCTTCCTGGGTTTGTTTGTTTTCTTAGGCAAGTTACTTAAGCTTGCTGCTGCTCAGTACAGTGGAGATAATTATAGTCTTTTTCCTAGGTGGGAAGTTGAATGGGTTAATACACATAAAGGGGATAGATGAGTTGCTGGCACAGAGTGGGCACTCAATAGATATTAGCCCATTATTTTTATTTGCACACAAGCAGACTGTGGCAAATATAACTTTTATTAATCTGCCACAAATTCCACAGCTACTGAGTAATAGATTCTAGATTCAAACTCATGATGTCCACCCTCTCCCAATTTCTTTCTTTCTATTACTAGCAGTCCCCACATTAAGAATGGATATCAAAGTTAATATCAACCTGTTAACTTACTCTCTATCTGTTCTGCTTCAAACAGAAGTCCAGGCATTGGCACCATGTTCTATGTGTCATTGGATATGCTGGTTTTCTTCATTTAGTTGTACTTTACCAATCAGCTTATTTTTTGAATTGCATATTACCTGTGGTGGGGAGTTATAGTAGTAGATTTTGTTTTCCATCAGTTGATGAGTTTATGATTATTTCTCTAGAGCTAACCAGTGCATCATAACATTCTGCCTCGAGTTTTACTATGACTCCTTGCCATTGTTCTGCCTGCCAGTCCATGATCAGAAATGTGATAATGTTGTAAAGAACCTCTTGGCTATCTATTTCTGGAAATGTTTTAACAGGAAGTATAGTTAATGCTAGCTATTCAACCCTCAAATTTAATAAACAAGGACATTTATTCAACTTCACATCTCTGGCAGTGATAAGAATTAACTAGATGGTATGCACCTTTCCAACTTATCTTGGAATATCTGTGAGACACACCAGGAAGCAAAGCCTCCTCAAATGCTTCCAGAAACCAGTCCTACCCTCATGTTCACATTATGGTAGGGTCAGTGAGGATAGCATAGCTTTCTACTTGTGTCCATTTAATTTAGCCTGACTTAGTTTTTTAAACAGAAACCTACTGACCTGTGGTGGCGCAGTGGACAAAGCGTCGACCTGGAAATGCTGAGGTCTTTGGTTCAAAACCCTGGGCTTGCCTGGTCAAGGCACATATGGGAGTTGATGCTTCCAGCTCCTCCCCCCTTCTCTCTCTCTGTCTCTCTCTCCTCTCTCTCTCTCTCTCTCTGTCTCTCACCCTCTCTCTCTCCTCTCTAAAAATGAATAAATAAATAAAAAAAAATACAAAAAAAAACAAAAACAGAAACCTAAACGGAAAATTAATCAGATGGAGGACCAAAAACAAAATAGAAATGATACACAAAATAGTCAAGAGAAAGGAAATGTGTTTGAGAACCTATAATGTTCACTGTTAAATGCTTTACATGGTTCATTAATAAACTTCTTGAAAATGAAATATGAGCCCATGAAGAGAACTCTTTTTGGATACAGCAGTCAGTGAGGAGTGATGGAGCCAGTGAGCCCAGGAGGATTGAGAGGAGTGGGGGTTTCCTATGGGCTGTTCTCATCTTTGGTAAGCCTTCTATAGTCTCACAGCCTGGAATGATGACTCACCCAGAGGACAAGTTCTCATCAATTCTGTGATCCTGAGAAAATTACATTCCTTCTTTGAGTTTCCATTTTTCTCATCCATGAAATGAGAATATGGGAACAGATGGTCCTCACCACCCATTTTATTTCTAACATTCTACAAATTGCCAATAAATAATGAACATTTTATTCCAAATTTCCTTTTGTTGTAGCCATACCACAATTTTGTTATGGATCTATCTTAAATAAATTTATCATCTACCAGTAAATCCAGCAAAGATATTTTCTAAAGGAAAAATAAGAAGCAATCCATTGGTATAAAATAATACCTAGCCCCCTCCTTCCATTATTCACTAGCTGCCACATCACATACTTTCTTTCTAGAAGCCATCTTTTTTTAGATAGAAGATTCATATTTTATTTCTCCAGTAGCATATTTACAGTTAAATATAAACTTAAGGCCTGCTTGCACACCACAGCCAGGTCCCTTGCGTGGTTCAGTCAAGGCTGAGACCCTCAGCTGGCTCACAAGAGAAGCACCCACTCCTTGGCCCAGGTGTCAGAATTTCACCAGCCTTGAGCTCATCCATAATTTCTTTGATATCCTTAGATATCAGATACAGTAGTTGCCACTTCTTTAAACATTGGTGTATTTACACAAGCCCGTAAATATTCCACCTCTGTGAGAATGAAAACTTTGTCACATGTGGTCTCCCCAACCTTTATTCCAAGCTTTTTCTGAATGGCCTCCAGTGTGCTATCAGAGTTTTGAAGCATGAAAGATAGTAGTGCAGACTTGAATGTGATACTGTCCAACTGCAGAGCCATTTTTCATGATGGTTAGTTACCACGCTCTAAAAGACTACAGGTGTGTTCTATACTCTCAGGACACCAGAGCTGTGCTCTAGAAGACAGACTTGGGTCTTCTGACACTTGCCTAGTTACAGAGAAGATGGGAAGGCAAAGGGACTATCCATCATTTGGATAACTCTTAGTTTTGCAGTCAAGATGACCACCCTAAAGGCCTGACATACCTTGTTGCTGGGCTATTTGAGAAAGAGTTTCTGTGGTCAGCCAGCCAGCAGACACATTGGCTAGTTTCTTCATATAATGTATGACTGATATATACATTCCAAGAAGGATGGGAGAGTTTGGTAGGAGCGAGGTAATGAAGGGTTTTATATGCAAACAGGTGGAGGAGTGCTCTGGCTGGATAGGATAGCTCTATTGGTTGGTTAGAACATTGCCCGAAGCACAGGGGTTGCTGATTTGATCCCTGATCAGGCACATATAGGAACAGATCAATGTTCCTGTCTCTCTCTCTCACTCTCTCTCTCTCTCTAAAATCAATAAAATAAACATTAAAAATATTTTTAAAAAATAAGTGGAGAAGTTAAAGTAATTAAATTTATGTTTTTGAAAGATCTGTTTACTAGCAGTTTAGATCTAATATTGGATAGGGAAATATTTGGAGGAAGGATAACCAATTAGAAGGTTGTTCAAGTGATCCAGAAGAGAAAAGATCTTGAACAATGAGCCAGTGAGTGTAGAGAGGATTTGACGGATGTTAGAAATTAGGGCTGCAGATTTAGCAAATAAAAGTACAGGATACCCAGTTAAATCTGAATTTCTGAAAAATGATGAATAGTTTTTTCAATATAAGTACATATTTGGGGACATACTTATATTAAAATGAATTATTATCTATTAAAAATTTTTATTTAATTGAGCATCTTGCATTTTATCTGACAATCCTTTTAGGGAAGTAGTGACTGGATATACAATGGGAGGTAAGCAGAGGGAGGAAGAAGTTAAGGATGTTGTTCAGGTTTCTGGTTGGGTAATTGGGTTAATGATGGTACCACTCAGCAGAATGAAATTAGCATGAGAAAAATGTCCTCAGAGAGAAGGTGAATAAGTAAGTCATGGGCATGTTGATTTTAAGGAGCAAATAGGCGATCCAGGAAGAGATGGCTAATGCAGTGTTTTTCAACCACCAGTCCAGAAATTTTGTGCCAGTCCGTGAAAGAATAAACCACCCTAATATTGTATGAAAATTATAGACCCAATGATCTTAGCCAAATTTGTTTATGCTCGGAGTGATTACCACTTACCCTGTATCATCAATGAAAATACTATTGAGGTTATCTTAGATATCTTTGGAACTTGTAAGCTCATCCAAACAATCTCTTGCTCCATGCAGAGCATTTACAAATCATGCACAATAGACAAAAAGCATTCGGACAAACTTATGTAGTGTTCAATGCATTAACCAGCTTGCACTGTGTTGCACTATTATGCTTGGTAAGATAAAACTTTATTTGTTGCATGTTTCTTTTTCCCTCCAGATAGGTCAGTTAGGAATTATTGTCTATACAGTGGTCCCCAAATGTAAAAAGGTTGAAAAGCACTGGTTTAATGAGCAATTAAAATTACAGATGTGAAGTTCAGGTACTAGACAAGGACTGGAGGAACACCTGCTGTGGTTACCAATAGTACCATCCACTGGTTCCTTTCACCCCTTCGTGGCAACAAAGGCCTGATTACCAGGAGACAGCAGTGAACAGGAAACTGCTGAGTGTCAAGGAGTTGAGAGGTATATCAAATTGCCATCACCCTTTGTCCTCCTGGGTCCTGCCCTAATTATCTTGGTAATCTCACATCTGTGCCTTGGGTAAGAGTTGAAGGCAAGAGCATTCTAGAGCTACCTTCAAGTCTGGGGAATAGGTTTTGGAAACATTCCCAGAGGCATCTAAGAAATCACCCTGTGACCAAATAGATAAATATTTATTTTAGCAAAAAATATTTAAACTATAAATAGCCCCATGCAAGTTCAAGTTAGGTTTTGAAATCCAATTATTTATAGGGAAAAAGTGGGTTTTTCCCCCCAGAGATTTATGAATTTTAGAATTTTAGGTGAAGAATGATTTATTTATATCAGTAATGGCAAAACTGAATAACCTCTTTTTACTCAATATTCCATATTAGGATATAAAGAGTTGTCCTTTTGTTTGTCCTCCTTTTGAAAAGGAATAATAGTTGTTATATCAGTGAACTATAAATGTGTTAATTTATCACCCATTTGTGTATATTTCTACTGTAGATTCTAATCTCTAAGTATTACAATCAATGCCTTAATTAATGAATTTATGAATATATACCATTTTAAGCATGAGTGACTATAACCCAGATAAGTTTCTGGAAGTAAAATTGCAAGGTCAAAGGGTTTATATATTTGTGATTTTTGATGGTTGCTATCATAAATACTACCCTCCAAAGAGATGGCATGATTTAAACTCCTGCCAGCAGAGTCTGAAAGGATCTATTTTCCCACTTCCTTGCTAGGACATTTTGGGCTGGTTTGCCTCCGAGTGCATGTTTGTTTCCCTACTCCCCAGGTCTCCATCCTGTCCACCCCAGGCTCTCGTTTCAGCTGGACTTGGCCAATGGAGGCAGTGAGGGGGAGTGGAGGGCGGGAGGCAGGATAGCCGGGGCATGCTCCCTGCCAGGCACGACCCACGCTCTGTGGGACCTATGGCTTAACCATACAGAACTTCTCATTTTAAAAACTAAATAAATTATAAATTCAAATTTAAGCATCAAATTATTTATGTGAAATACAAAACTATATCCCAATAAACTGAAGATAAACATATTCTCAACTCATCCTTTTTTGTTGTTGTTGAGCTCCAAAATGTCCATGGCCGGGTCCTGTCACCACCTGACATGAGGGGGAATGTGGAAGGAAGAAAGTGGAGTGAAACCAAGCAGCAGCCTTAAGTGGTCACAGTTAAAATATCTTAGTTTAATGTATTTGACAGCAGCATGTGACCGTGTGAACACATTGACCAAGCCCCACCCAGGCCTTTAGAGAGCAACTGAGGGACCGGTGCCAAAGCTTGAGGTTCATTGACTCCACCCTTAACTTGCCTTTATCCACCTTCTCAGACGGCACCTCTGATGGAAGCTGAGTCTTCTCCATGGCTACAGCTCCCATCACAAGAGTGAACCTCTGGGCCAGATTTTAAATGTCACTGGCCCTTAAACACTGGTAAGACTTGCCCATTCCTAGCTTCCCACTATTTCTAATTTTTGGATTGTCTCATTCTTACCTTTTTTATCCCTTGATGGATTCCCTTTATTAAACTCTGTATTATTTAAACCAGTTTCTGTTCTGCTACTTTAACAAATACTGTTCTTGGAACTAGATATGGCCCTAATAAACAGACATCCAACTAAGATCTTAGAATAGAATTATTCTCTTGTTTTTATGTTAACACATTTGTGACATTGAAGATGGAAGAGACTTCAGTAATGTGGGCATTCAACATATTACCTGTAGTTTACTTAGGATTAAGTACTTATTGAAATCATTTTAGTAAACCAAATAGTTGCTAAATTGCTACATTTTTCTGATAACAAAGTATGATGATTACAAAGAATGTTGGGTAAGGTAATTACTTTTGACAGCACTAGGGAGTTTGTAAGTGGAAAAACACTAGGGAAAGGGGCCTGTTTTTCCCAGAAACCCATCTATGGCCATCAGAAATAACCACTGGCAATTTCACAGTGTATCTATACTGGACAAATTAAGCTACATATTTCCCTTCTAATTTTTTATTATTCATTAATGACTTACATTTTAAAATTTGTATCAAAATAAAACATACATAGAAAATTCTATACATTATCACAAAATGGTCACACTAGTATAACCAGCATCCAAGTCATGAAACAGAATATGGTCAGTACTCCATAATCTACCCCTTAAATATTAACCCTCTCTCTTTTTCAACTGTTAACAATATCCAGGCTTCTAACATTACAGAATAATTTTGCCTGATTTTGAAGTTTCTATAAATGGGAGCCTACTGTATATATTCATTGGGTCTGGCTTCTTTTACTTAACATTTTGTCTGTGAGATTGACCTATCATGTTATGTGTATTTGTAGTTTGTTCATTTTCATCACTGTTCAATATTCTATTGTGAGATTATCACATTTATATCTGTTTGATAATTGATAAAAATTTGGGTTGTTCCCAATTATTGATTATTACAAATACTACGAATATTCTTGTGTAAATATGATACACACATTTTTAATGAGCATATACCTAAAACTTGAATTCCTAAATCTTAAATTAAGCATGGGTTCAACTTTAGAGATATGAAACAATACAGTTTATATTCCCACTAGTGCTATTTAAGTGTTCTCAGTGTTCCACATCATTACCAATACTTGGAATTTCTTTTTAATTTTGGGAAGAACTTTTTTTATTATAATACTAATTATTCATGCCAGCTTAAAGCATTCAAAGATGATAAGAAACACTTATTTTAAGTAAGCATACAACACAATTTACTGCTTAACAATTTAGTAGAAAGTTGTTTATTGTTCTTTTCCTGTTTATTTTTTTCCAGCTTTTTTGAGATATAATTGGCACATAACAATATATAAGTTTAAGGTATACAATATGATTATCAAAGTAAGCCACAATAAATTTAGTTAATACTTCCTAACCTGTGCTGGCACAGTGGATAAAGCGTCGACCTGGAATGCTGAGGTCGCTGGTTCTAAATCCTGGGCTTGCCTGGTCAAGGTACATGTGGGAATTGATGCTTCCTGCTCCTCCCCCCTTCTCTTTCACTCTCTCTCTTTCTCTCTCTCCTCTCTCTAAAAATGAATAAGTAAAATCTAAAAAAAAATAGTTATTACCCCCATCCCCTCATATAATTACCATTTTCATGTGTAGTAAGAACATTAAGATCTACTCTTTTAGCAATTTTCAAGTATATATTACAATACTATTAATTATATTTATCGTGCTGTACATAAGCTCTCCAGAACTTATCTTATATCTGGAAGTTTGTATCATTTGACAAACATCTCATTTTTTCTATTCCCAGCCTCTAGCAATCCCTGTTCTCTATTTCTATGAGTTTTGGCTCTTTGAAATTCCACATGTAAATGACATCATACAATATTTGTCTTTCTCTGGCTGGCTTATTTTATTTAGCATAATGCTCTCAAATTTCACTCGTATTGTTGCAAATGACAAGATATCCTTTTCTTTTCTTTTTTTTATGGCTGAAATATATTCCAGTGTTGTGTGTGTGTGTGTGTGTGTGTGTGTGTGTGTGTGTGTGTGTGTGTGACATTTTCTTTATCCATTCATATGTCAATAGATAATTAGGTTATTTCCAGGTCTTGGCTATTGTAAATAACACTGCAATGAACAGAGGAGTAAAGGTATTTCTTCAATAAACTAATTTTAATTCCTTCAAATATGAACAGTGGAGTTCCTACATCATGTGGTAGTTCTATTTTTAATTGTTTGAAGAACCTCCATCCCATTTTCCACAATGGCTAGACCAATTTACATCCCCACCAAGAGTGCACAAGGATTCCCTTTGTTCCACATCCTTGCCAGCCCTTATCTCTTGTCCTTTTGATGATAGACATTCTAATCTGTGTGAGATGAGAGCTCATTGTGGTTTTGATTTGCAATTCCCTGGTGATTAGTCATGTTAATCACCTTTTCATGTACTTGTTTGCCATTTATTTTTAAAATTATCTAACTTTGCAATTTTTAAATTGGATTATTTGGAGTTTTTATCTTTTATTGTGTTTTGTTTTTGCTATTGTAGTAGTTCTTTTTCATAGGTCACCTCCTGGTATCATAAAAACCTACACCCCTAACCATAGCTGATTGGACCAGAAGGTGGACGTCTCAACCCAAAGGTATCCACACTTGAGGCCTGCCATCTGTGTGAGAAAGTGTCCAGAATATTAGCATTGTCCAAGCAAGAAAACTTATCAAGTGGATCTATCAAATTTTCTAGCAATTTGAACTGGAGCTTTGCGAAGATCATCAGTTAGTTATTAGCTGATGTTGAAGCCAATAGAGAGAAAGAGAAAACATCTCCATTATGGTGAAAAACTAGAGTAGGAACTTCATGTATTTACAAGATAAGACAGTCTTATATGTGACTATCTAGTGTCTGTCTCCTTAAAGCTTGACTCTTGTAGTTCATGCTGTTTTAGTGATGACTGGTAATAAAGTTTCTTCTGCTTTACATAAGGACTAGCTGTGTAAAGCCAGTAGCCGTGGCCACCATCACAGCCGTCTGACCCATGCAGGTTCGCATTTTATTCAGACAGACGGTAATGAAACAATGGAGCCAAGAACTAATGGGCCATTAGCTTTAATCCTAGCTTGCACCTGGCGGGCAAGAAAAAAACACAGTGGGAAAACACTTCCCTTTCCATTCAGGACTCCCAAAGCCACTGACTCATCCGAGTTTCCTAGAATTAAAGATTTTTACCTTACCAGCCTTATTCACCTCTGTTCCCCATCTCCTTCTCTCTGTACAAACTCTGTACAAATTGGCTTCTCCTTCAGCACTCTGCCATCTTGGCTGCTTCTCCTCTCCTCCATGTGGCCTTTCTCTGCTCTCCTCCAGCATGAGCTCCTCTGCCCCATTTTATAGTGTAGAAATCAAAGCCTTTAATTCAATATACAAACAAAGAAGTCTCTGATACAAAGTCACTTAGGGTGGGAATGACTTAGTCTTAAAACTAAGCCTTAGGGTACAACAACCCTGCCTATTTACAGCTTGTTCCCCACACCCAATGCAAACTATAAGTGAGCAAACATATATATTATATTTACAAACTTATTTGACCAACACTGTGTGAATGAAATTTCTATATCTCTTATCTCCATGTTTATGCTTATTATAGGCCACCATTATAGTAACAGGAAGTGTCCATCCACTGTAACCAGAAGAACCCACATAAAACAATGTCCTTATAAGCCTCTTTCTATGTATATGTATGATTATATTTTTAAAAAATTACATAATACAAACTGTTTATGTACTTATTGTTTGATTTAACAATGTTTTATTAATAGCCACTTAGAACAATAAATGTGTATATGTAGCATTTTCAGTGTATAGAGTATACATTATATGGATGAACCATAACTTATTTAATAATTGCCCTTTGGCCTGACCAGGCGGTGGTGCAGTGGATAGAGACTGGATGCAAAGGACTCAAGTTCAAAACTCCAAGGTTGCTGGCTTGAGCACCAGTTCATCGGGCTTGAGCACAGGCTCACCAGACTTGAGCGTGGGCTCACTGGCTTGAGCGCAGGGTCACTGGCTTGAGCATGGGATCATAGACATGACCCCATGAGCCCAAAGGTTGCCAACTTGAAGCCAAGGTTGCTGGCTTCAGCGAGGGGTCACTCACTCTCCTGTAGCCCCCAGTCAAGGCACATATGAGAAAGAAATCAATGAACAACTAAGGTGCCACAACAAAGAATTGATGCTTCTCATCTCTCTGCATTCCTGCCTGTTTGTCCCTATCTGTCCCTCTCTCTGTCTCTCTTGCTAAAAAAAAAAATATAAACAGAACAGACATCAGAGAAATGGCGGCCTAAGAGATACTCCCAATCTCTCCCCTTGAAATTTCAACAAATTCAACAACTAAACAGAAATATTTCAGGAGCACCTAAAATATACACACACCAGTTAAAAGTATGAATGGTTGAAAAGGCAACTGAAGATAGAATCTTCTCAGGAAGGAAAAAAGACGGAGGGTAGGGTTTTTTTGCTTTCCTCACTGATCTGAGGAAGGGGCACTTTTGTTTGGAGATGAGAGATAGAGAGAAAGGAGCTGAGTTAGGGCAAATACTCAAACAAAAGAAACAGTTAGGCAGGTGTGAGCTCGTCAGTCTGCACTGCTGACCTGCCTGAGATTGTGGGCACTGCGCACAGGCACAGCCTGGTGCCAGCATCGGCCTGCACCACTCCAAGGGAAATTGCAGGCGCTGCATGCTGGCACAAGCCTGTGTGAACGTCTGTCTGCACCCCAGACTCCACCTGAGATCATGGATGTGGGGCATGGGCATGGACCAGTGTCAATACCTGCCCATATCACTGGGATCTCGGGTGCCGGACGCACACATAGCCTACGACGGGCTCCCAAACAGCGAGCGAGTAGTAGTAGAGATGGCCACTGTAAGCTGAGGCGTGCTAGATGGCCGGCCCACAGAGTTTTGCCTGTAGGTAGCAGAGGTGCGCTTGATCTGTGACCTGTGCCCTGCCCTTCCGGCTCTTAGCTCCCGGCAGTGCGCAGCCACTACCCTGCCCAGAACCATGCTCTGAGTGCCACTGGAGGAGGGACCCGGCTGTGCATTGCTCCCCTTGCTGTGCAAACAGTGGCTGTGGCAGATCCCCACAGCTGAGTCTCCAGGTCGCTAGCTCCTATGAGAGGTAGAGGGACATGGGGAGAGGGGCCTGGAGAACTGAGACTGCCATTGCTAGAGCCATAAAGTTAAAAACCCTAACAAGCCCCACCTACCAATGCAACTGAGGCCCAGCCTATGTCATTACCACAGCGACACATCAGCAGAACTCTGTTCAAGAGCCCCACAGAGGCAAAGCTTGTAGTATAGTGCCACCTGCTGGGAAAAATTTACCTCTCAAAACTGAGGGAAAAAAACCTTTTTAATGCTTTTTCCCATATTTTCTTCTTTCCTTTTCTTTTTTCTCTTTTTATCTCCATTTAAACTTCATTATCCAAGTTTTTATATTTTTTATTCTTTTATTTTTTGTGAGAGTTTTGTTTCTGAAACAATAATTCTTTTTTTCTTTCTTTTTTTTCTCTCTTCCTTTTTCTTCTCCTTCCCTTTTTTCTTTTCTTTTCTTTTTTTATTTTTTTGCTCTCATCTGAATGTCATTTTTCATCAAATTATTATATTTTGGACTCATACTTTGTGGCATTTTGGGTTTTTTACTTCATTTTTTCTCTCTTTTTTCATTTTTCCTTGGTTCCTGTTCTTTGTGGTTTTTGTTCCATTTATCATTATTTATAGAATTTTTATTTTTTCACTGTATTTTTTCAATTTTAATTTTAATTGTTTTTAGTTATCTCTTGTTATTGTTATTAATTAACAATACCACTCTCAAATGCCATCAAAGAAAATGAAATCAAATATCATGGATACAAAAGACAGGACATTGCTCAGATAGATGAGGAAAAGTCTCCAGAAATAAAATTTCAAATACTTAAAAACCTTGGAGCTAAATGACAGAGAATTTAAAATGGAAGTTCTAAAAATACTCAAGGAAATACAAGAAAACACTGAAAGGCAATTTAGTAAGCTCAAAAAACAATTTAATGAACAAAAAGGATACATCACCAAGAAAATTGAAACTATAAAAAGGAACCAAACAGAGATGAAAAACTCAATACATGAACTGAAAAATGAGGTAACAAGCTTAGCTAATAGAACAGGCCAGATAGAGGAGAGAATTAGTGACATTGAAGACAGGCAACTAAAGATACTACAGAGAGAAGAGGAGAGAGACTCACAAATTTAAAAAAACAATGAGAAAACCCTACAAGAATTGTCTGACTCCATCAGAAAGAGCAATATAAGAATAACAGGTATATCAGAAAGAAAGGAGAGAAAAAAAAAGATTTGGTTCCTATCCTTCTCAAAGTCTTCCAAAAATTGGAAGAAGAAGCAATACTTCCAAACACATTTTATGAGGCCAACATAATCCTCATACCAAAACTGGCAAGGACAACACACAAAAAAGAAAACTACAGACCAATATTTCTAATGAATACAGATGCAAAAATCCTAAACAAAATATTGGCAAATCGAATACAACAACACATTAAAAAAATAATTCACCATGATCAAGTGGGATTCATCCCAGAAACACGAGGATGTTTCAACATATGTAAAACGAGTAACGTAATATACCATATCAACAAAACAAAGAACAAAAACCATATGATCTTATCAATAGATGCAGAAAAGGCATTCAATAAAATACAACATCCTTTTATGTTTAAAACACTCAATAAAATGGGTATAGATGAAAAATATCTGAACATAATAAAGGCCATTTATGACAAGCCATCAGCTAACATCATACTAAATGGTTAAAAGCTGAAAAATTTTTCTCTAAAATCAGGAACAAGACAAGGTTGCCCACTCTCTCCACTCCTATTCAACATAGTACTGGAAGTTCTAGCCAGAGCAATCAGACAAGAGAAAGAAATAAAAGGCATTCATATTGGGAAAGAAGAAGTAAACTTTTACTTTTTGCAGATGACATGATCCTATATATAGAAAACCCTAAAGACTCCACAGAAAGGCTATTAGAAATAATAAACCAATACAGTAAGGTCGCAGTATATAAAATTAATATACAGAAGTCTATTGCTTTCTTATATGCCAACAATGAAACTTCAGAAAATGAACTAAAAAAAAAAAATCCCTTTTACAGTTGCAACAAAATAAAATACCTAGGACTAAACATAACAAAGAATGTAAAGGAACTATATAATGAAAACTACAAAGCATTATTAGAAGAAATAAAAAAAAATGCAATGAAATGAAAAATATTTCTTGTTCTTTGATAGGAAGAATAAATATAGTTAAAATGGCCATATTACCCAAAGCAATATACAAATTTAATACAATTCTCATCAAAGTTCCAATGTCATTTTTTAAAGAAATGGCATAAAAAATCATCAGGTTTGCATGGAACCATACAAAATGCCAAATAACCAAAATAATACTGAGGAAAATAACGAAGCTGGAGGTATTACACTACCTGACTTCAAATTATACTGTAGAACCATGATAATCAAACACAGCATGGTATTGGCAGAAAAATAAACACACAGACCAATGGAACAGAATTGAAAGCCCAAAAATAAAACCACATATATATGGTCAAATAATCTTTGATAAAGAAGCCAAAAATACACAATGGAGAAAAGAAAGCCTCTTCAATAAATGGTGCTGGAAAAATTGGAAAGCCACATGCAAAAAAATGAAACTTGACTACACTTTGTCTCCTTGCCCAAAAATTAATTCAAAATGGATCAGGATATAAGAGCTAAAACAATAAATTACATAGAAGAAAACATAGGTACTAAACTCATGGACCTTGGTTGTAAAGAATATTTTATGAATTTGACCCCAAAGGCAAAGGAAGTAAAGGCAAAGATAAATGAATGGGACTACATCAAACTAAGAAACTTCTGCACAGCAAAAGAAACTGATAACAAAACAAACAGACAGCCAACTAAATGAGAAATGATACTTGCAAACAACAGCTCAGATAAGGGACTAATATTCAAAATATACAAAGAACTCACAAAAACTCAGTGACAAACAAGCAAACAATCCAATAAAAAATGGGAAGAGGATATGAACAGACACTTCTTCCAAGAAGAAATACAAATGGCCAATAGATATATGAAAAGATGCTCATCTTCACTAGCTATTAGAGAAATGCAAATCAAAACTACAATGAGATACCACCTCACACCTGTTAGATTAGCTATTATCAACAAGACAGGTAATAACAAGTGTTGAGAGGCTGCAGAGAAAAAGGAACCCTCATTTGCTGTTGGTGGGAATGTAAATTAGTACAACCATTATGGAAGAAAGTATGGTGATTCCTCAAAAAATTAAGAATAGAACTACCATATGACTCAGCAATCCCTCTGCTGGGTATATACACCCAAAACTCAAAAACATTTGTTACATAAAGACACATGCAGCCCCATGTTCATTGCAGCATTGTTCACAGTGGCCAAGACATGGAAACAACCAAAACGCCCTTCAATAGAGGATTGGATAAAGAAGATGTGGTCCATATATACAATGGAATACTACTCAGCCATAAGAAATGATAACATCAGATCATTTACAACAACATGGATGGACCTAGATAACATTATACTGAGTGAAATAAGTAAATCAGAAAAAAACTAAGAACTGTATGATTTCATATGTAGGTGGGACACAAAACTGAGACTCATTAGATAAGAGTGCAGTGGTTACCAGGGGAAGGGGAAGGGAGGAAAGGGAGGGGCATAAAGAGAAACAAATACAGGGTGATAGAGGATGATTTGACTTTGAGGGACGGGTATACAACATAATCGACGGTTCAAGTGATGTAGAGATGTTTCTCTAAATCTGTGTACTCTAGTTGACCAGTGTCACCCTGTCAAATTTGTCTAAATAAAAAATATAATAAAAAGAAATATATATATATATATATATATATATATATATATATATATATATATATATATATAATGCCCTTTGGTGCTGGCCAGTTGGTTCAGTGGTAGAGCATTGGCTCGGCATGTAGATGTCTTGGGTTCAATTCCCAGTCAGGGCACACAGGAGAAGTGCCTATATGCTTCTCCACCACCCCCCTTCTCACTTCTCTCTCTCTCTCTCTCTCTCTTTCTCTCTCTCTCTCTCTCTCTCTCTGTCTCCTCCTGCAGCCATGGATCGATTGGAGAAAGTTGGCCCCAGGTGCTAAAAACAGCTCCATGGCCTCTGCCTCAGGTGCTAATAAGAGCTTGATTGCTGATCAACGAAGCAATGCCCCAGATGGGAAGAATATTACCCCTTAGTGGAGTGGTCAGCAAACTCATTAGTCAACAGAGCCAAATATCAACAGTACAACGATTTATATTCCTTTTGAGAGCCAAATTTTTTAAACTTAAACTATATAGGTAGGTATATTCTTTATCAAGGTAGCACCCGCATGTGGTATTTTCTGGAAGAGCCACACTCAAGGGGCCAAAAAGCAGCGTGTGGCTCATGAGCTGTAGTTTGCCAACCGACCACTGCCCTAGTGGGCTTGCTGGGTGGATCCCAGTTGGGGCACATGCAAAAGTGTGTCTCTGCCTCCCCTCCTCTCACTGAATAAAATAATAATAATAATTGCTCTTTTCCATTTCTCTTATTATTTGCTGCTAGTATAATAAATAATGATGCTATAAATATATTTTTAATATATCTGTGTTTACTAATTTGATTATTTCTTTTGGATAAATAACCAGGAGTAAGCTTGCTCAATTAAAAAATATGATCATTTATAAGACTTTTAAATCATATTTTTAAAACACCTTCCAGGCTCTGACCAGTTGGCTCAGTGGATAGAGCATCGGCCTGACATGCGGACATCCCAGGTTCAATCCCTGACCACCTGCTTCTCTTTCCCTCCCTCTTTCCCTTCTCTTTCTCTTCTCCTCACTGCCAGTGGCTCAATGGGTTTGAGCATGGGCCCCAGGTGCTGAGGATAACTCAGTTGGTTTGAGAATCAGCCTCAGGCTCTAAAAATAGCTGGGTTGATTTGAACGTCTGCCCCAGATGGGAAGTGCCAGGTGGATCCTGGTCGTGGCATGTGCATGAGTCTGTCTCACTATCTCCCCTCCTCTCACTGGAAAAAAAAAAAAAAAAAGCCCTTTAGGAAATTCTTAACAATTGTGTTCTCGACAACAATGTGTGAGAATGTTCAATTGCATAAAAAAATAAATATTTGCCTTAAGATCTCAGTATTTCTGAGGCATATCCCCAGTTGTAGTGACTACATACCCTAACGGAGGCCTATTTATTGAAGAAGTAAGGTGGAGGTGAATGGGTCCTTTGAACATGAACATACTAAGTGGCTGGCCAAATTTTCAATAATTTGACAGATAAAATCTTGCTTCAGGAAGTTTATATTTCCTGAAGGGATTACCACAGTTTCATTCATAAATGAGTTTTGCTTTCCTATTTAATCTGGAAGTACTAGCAAATATTTAAAATGTTTACTTTACTTCCAAGACGTATTTCTAACAAAATGAGGCATTGTTAATTTAAGGATATTTTAATTGTATGACTATACATATGGAAATAAATACATATGTGTGTAAATAGTATATGTGTGAGAGGAAGACTGTGTATTGATAGCTCTAAGAGGCAGTGTGATATGGTAGAAAATATGCTCACGTAGTAATCAGAATCCTAGACCCAGATCTCTGTGAACTTCGTGAACTTGAGCCAATTTCTTGACCTGAAGAGTCAGTAAAAGAACCAAGCAATAGGTTTAAAGTTATAAATTAGCTAGCTTTTAAGTTATAAGAAATGAATTGGCAATGCATATCAGGAGACTGGAGCTATGAATTTCTTGAGAGGACTCGGGAAGTTTCAATCATTTATTTTTTAGATCTGTGAAAGTTATGACTTAAGAAGTTATACTTCTAAGTGACCGTGACTTAGAAAGTTGTCACTTGACAAAAGTTATATGTGGTAGCTGGCAATGAGCAAAAAGACAGAGGTTCAACTCTGTGGTCCCACAAAGGCATTGGCATTACCCAAGCGTTGTTGAAAACCCATGACTTCTCAGTGATAATCATGCCACGAAGGCTGCATGAATCCTCAAGTCTACTGTTCAAATTTAGTCCAGAAGATGTTAAAAAGCACATACATAGAAGATCCATTCATCTTCTTTCTAAATGAGAAGCCATACACTAGGCATTAAATTTTTATGCTAGAAAAAAAAGTTTGACATGATATCTATTATGGCTGGACTTTAGGGGGGAAAAAGTAGAAAGTTGAGCAGTCAACAAGCTCATGAAATTCACTAGAGATCAAAACAACTTCATTTGACACTTTAAAGGCTTTTCTCTATTTTCTGAGGTTATCTAACCTTGCTGCCAATCTCAACTGTTCATAAATATTTTTGTAGCTTTGAAATCACCATCTTAATGGCACATAGATGCTATATAGTGAGTAATATGAAGTATATAAATATTCATATCAGTCAACGTGCTGTCACATTTTTGACAGGAAGGATCTCCTAAATTAAAATATAAAAAGGATAATTCTATTTCCCCTCCCTTTTTGTCTTTGACTTCATACTTAAATGAATAATAAGGATTAAAAAAATGGATCCTGAAATTCTTATCAAGGTTCAGGTGTAAAAAATTAAAACTAAAGACCAGTTCAACCCCAACAGTTTAATTTACTCCTCTTAAGATCTTTAATATCAAACTTATCAGTTCTCTCTGGTAGGCATTAACTTGTTAAATGAGTCTTAATTATACATAAGCAGATGGAGATTTGAATTAAAATTACCTTACACTCGAGTGGCTTTAGTTCATTATAACATATCTTCCTCTTAATCATTTAGGCAGTCTCATCATCTTTCATATAGAAAGTTATTAAAATATTCCAATTTCCATATTTCTTCAGATACAGCCACTATTAAATGGCAAGTAATGCACATTAGTAGGTGACTTATACCATCTAAGAATTGTTGAATTATTCATGTCAGGAACAATTTTTGTGCTTTTCTGTCATCTGTAGAATTTTCTTTTAAATACTTTATATTTACTTGTACATGGAACCTCACCTTATTTAATTTTAAGGACCAATTTTAATTCCATTTCATTGTCAGAGGGACAATGAAAAGGGATACTACCAATGTGTTTCCATGCTTTGGTTCTCCAGAGTATGGAAAGCAGGGGTTTAGGAGCAAATTTCTTGAAAACTGTCATAAAATGATCAAGACTAAGTACTTGTTAATTACATCAGCCCTTAAAAAGACCTCTGCATTCTAATACAATGTACTCATGGGAGGGGGATAAACAATGCTTAAACCTAGCTCCCATATTGCTAAATCTTAAGAAGCATAACTCAGTAGTAATTTTACTCCTGGAAATTGGTATTTCTTCATTTACCTAACAACCAAAGCTGAGGTTTGTTCTTTGTTCAACATTACTAAGAATACTGAGGTAAACCTCCACCCAGATACTATTCTAAGGCCCATAACTGCAGTGTACAGTAAGGCTAACTTAGCCTAAGTAGTAGCATTTCAGTATTCCTGCATGGAGAAATTTACAGCTATTCCCATAGGAATCCTCTTGAGAAAATTTCAAAGCCCAACACTGTCATGCCTCCTTTCAGAAGTAGAATTCCCTTTAGGCTGTTCCTTTACCCAAGTAGTCAATCAGTATCCAATAATGTTCTGTCCCACTAGCGTCACTGGAGTTACAGGCCGCCGTGACAGCGGCAGCAGAATCAAACTAGACAGCTGACAAGAGGGAAAGATCCTGAGTCTCGGCTGAGTCATCAAGACCAAAGTTCAGTTGGTCTTGTCAAGCACTGTCATATTTTCTTTATAAAATACAGCAGAATATTTTGCTTTATGTTTGACAAAACTCAATACTCAGCACAACTGTTTCTGCACTGCTTAGCCTATGTGAGGGAGGACAAATGAGGATTCTTAAACCCACACGTAATTGAAAAGAGATTAAAAATAGTAGTTGGTCTGAGTTACACAGTGATTTGTCATAGCCTCTGATAGAAGCTCAGGAATACTGTACAAAGAATAGCAATTCTGAGAGATTGCTTTTTTAATGACAACAACAACAAAAAAAAGACATCTCTCCAACAAACAGGCAAGAGTTATGTTACATTTTAATTGTAGTATATTAGCAGTTTGACATCACAGCTTGCTAATGCATGCTTCTATTAGAATGTAAAGTAAAAGGTATAATCACATTTATACCTTGAAAGCAAATAGTGAGCATATGAGATGTAATAGAAACATGAATTCCATTCTGCTTTGTTTTCTTAAACACAGCATCCACTGATTAACATATATATATATATACTACACAAATACACACATGTATTCTTTTTGCCAGTCATCATGGAAATGCAGAGTTATTTTCTAAACAGGCCTGTATTCTTCTTTTTGTATTTGTTTATTTCACCTTCTGTCATATAGTACTGAGTTTCTTGAAAAACAAATACATAAATGTAATGTGCTCTCAAAAGCCATTTAAATTGATCAATAAGCTCTAGAGGCTTTGACAACTATCCAGACAGGATCGCTCCCTGCCAAGGGTGGTGTATTTAAACACGGTCACTTCTCCACTGAAAACCCATACACTGGGAATCCTCCAGCCCTGGACTCCAGCTAATTAAGTTTTCTGCATGCTGCCATTGAAAGCTTCAGTCAGGTATAATTAAAACTGAGCCAATGACAGCAGTGGCATTTGTCAGAATCATCCAGTGGTTCAAATACCAGTTCTGACAGAAATGTCAAACTGATAGCACTCCCCTCTTCCCAGTGCATGCGAGGGAAAAGCAGGGGACTTTTATTATAAATGCTTGGCTGATAACCTTTGTGAATCCCAGAACACCACATGCTTCACATAAAATTTTATTATCCTGGAAGAGAATTCAGCTCATAGATGCTCCCATCTCATAAAGTAAAGCTCTGTCTAATTCGATGCTCTTTACTTCTATTAAGCCTTTCAGAGAGGTTTGAAATAAACAAATGGAACCATAACTGATGGTCATGGGGGAAGGAATATCCTAGTGGCAGAGACATCAATCTTCTAAGGAAAAATTTTCTCAGAATTAAAACTGATGTTATCAAATGTCTAGATTGGAGCTTTTTGTCTTTTGTTTCCAATGTAAAAGATCACCCAAAATGAGTGAAGGTACCCTCCTAAAATAGGAGAAGCCACCAACACCTGACGCTGACTATCATGGACCAACTTCATGATCTATTACCTAACACAGTCACCGGTGGCACTCAGCATATGTTTGGTGAGTTTAAGAATGAATGAATGGGTATCAGAAACTTTCAAAAATACAATTTCTAAATCAAAAATAAAAGTGGTCATAAGGAGAAGATAACTTTGTGATTATTTTTAGAGGTGAGAAAGACAAGAGATGGAAAGAAGTCGTTTGTCTTCCTCTTCTTTCTATTTGAGTGCATGGTATTAAAAATTGAATAAAGTAGTAAATATAAAACACTTTCATCAGTCTTATGGCCAAGAAAACAATTTCTATGTACACAAGCTAAACAATAGCAAATGTGAAATGGTTATGTTGTAACACTTGAGCTACTGCATCTTAAAGAACTTCTTTTTTAAGACTTTTTTCATTTTAGAGAAAAGAAAGAGAGAGTGAGAAGGGGGGAGGAGCAGGAAGCATCAACTCCCATAAGTGCCTGGACCAGGCAAGCCCAGGGTTTGAAACTGGTGACCTCAACGTTCGTGGTTGATGCTTTATCCACTGCGCCACCACAGGTCAGGCATTAAAGAAGGATTTAATATTATACACAGGGAATGTCATGACTGCATGTTGTTGTCCACCTGGTGATATGTTCTTAGTTATATGCCAAGAAAAGCTCTTGTGTTCTATGAAAAGGATTTGTAAATGCCCACTTTTGTGTGTACATGTTAAACTATAGAGGTAGGGAACAAGTTAGAGAAAACTACAATGGCACACACAGAACTACAACCCAGACAAAAAGTTAAATCACTACCAATATGCCTGGCATATGCGAGGCGCTCAATAAATACATGTTGACAAATGAGAAAGAAAAAGAAACAGAAAAGAGGAATTTATTCAGTACAAAGCTCAGTAAGCTCTTCATGAGTAGAAGGTGAGATCCTAGGTCATACATGGAGACAGGTGTCAACTAACCCACTCTCCCTAGGATAAAAATTGGAAGTGCAGGATGCAGAGAGAGGGGCTCTGAAAAGATCAAAGAGAGGGACTAGTGGGGGGATTCAGCTGGTTTGCACCGATACCTAATTTTTTGTTGAGTTTGGCGAACTTGTTGTTAAAATGGCACTTGTAATCAGGGTTCTCTCTAAGGTGGGCGGCTGCCCAGGTCTTAGAGAAAAATGTGGAAATCACAAATTTACATTCTTTACTCTTTTTCAATGAGCAACAGCACATTCTAAGCTCCCGTAGTATGTAATGTTCACTCTATCCACAGGTGAAAATAATCACGTGAGGACACCAATCAAGAAGCAGTATGGAAATATCTTAACAGTTTTACTGGTTTTTGTCAGGTATTATTTAATATTTTAAAACTCTTTCCTGTAACGTAATCTAGTTTTTTTGTTGTTGTTGTTTGGTATTTTTCTGAAGCTGGAAACAGGGAGGCAGTCAGACAGACTCCCGCATGCGTCCAACCGGGATCCGCTGGGCACACCCACCAGGGGGCGATGCTCTGCCCATCTGGGGCATTGCTCTGTTGCGACCAAAGCCAGTCTAGTGCCTGAGGCAGAGGCCATGGAGCCATCCCCAGCGCCCGGGCCATCTTTGCTCCAATGGAGCCTTGGCTGCGGGAGGGGAAGAGAGAGACAGAGAGGAAGGAGAGGGAGAGGGGTGGAGAAGCAGATGGGCGCTCCTCCTGTGTGCCCTGGCCGGGAATCGAACCTGGGACTTCCGCACGCCAGGCCGACGCTCTACCATTGAGCCAACTGGCCAGGGCCAACATAATCTAGTTTTGTGTACCACTTTTATTGTTCTTATTTAAGTATTAAATGCACGAAATAACAAACTACCTTTCAGTATATCAGTTTTTTAATACTTAACATGGTCATTAGGGTAGAGAACCGATTGCTAAATTATTTGAATTCCACCACTGGAGGGAATTAATGGTCAAAGCCACATGGTAGGAAGTAGAAACCTCTGACCAGAGATGACTGGTGCGAAAATCAAGGAGCTGAAGGATTTTGAGAACACGGATATCAAAAGATTTTAATATTTTGCTTTTCTATGCCTTACACTCTTCAGTCGACCCAACCAACCACCAGAGAGGGTCTACCATGCACACTGACCAGGAGAGATTAACACAGAGGCCACAACTAGTTTTACATGTAACAGAGGGAAGAGAACACTCTTAGAAGGTTAATTGTGAATGAAATCAAGAGTTTCATGAAAACAGAAGCCCAGACCTGGAAATGAGCCCGAGAATGTAATCCTCTGGGAACTTATGGAAATATTACAGCAGGAATTGAATTTATAAGAACATAGAAAGCCTTAAGTCAATTGTGTATAAACAAGAGTTGGGCAATTTCAACTAATACCTGAGTTTTGTAGTGAGTAGTTTAATTAATTTATTGAGGCCTTGGCTGGTTGGCTTAGCAGTAGAAAGTCAGCCCAGCATGTGGTCAGGATATATAGGAGAAGTGACCATCTACTTCTCCACCCTTCTCCTCTCTCTCTTTCTCTTTCTCTTCCCCTCCCACAGACATGGCTCAGTTTGAGCAAGCTGGTCCTGAGCATTGTGGATGGCTCCATGGACTTGCCTCAGGTGCTAAAATGGCTCTGTTGCCAAACAACAGAGCAGAGGTCCCAGATGGGCAGAGTATCGCTAGGTAGGGGGTTTGCCATGTTGAGCTGGTCAGGGTGTATGTGGGAGTCTGTCTCTGTCTCCCTGCCTCTCACTTAATTTTAAAAAAAATAAATTTATTGAATCATCTCTTAATTATGTTATATATTTTTAAATAAATTATTTCATCTAATGGCCCCACACACAGAATTGTTACACATCAATGTTCTCCAAAACTCTTCAAGAAACTCTTGTTCTTTAGGATATCAGATATCTTTAAAACACAAAAACAAAAACAGTGGGGAGAAGGACATTTTTATTACTTTGTCAACTAGTTAGTGGATGCTAAGATGACTAAAATACAGTGATATGATATGTTATAACAGGGTTTCTGTGAAAGTCTTAAGCATGCTAATCTCCAAAAGAGGGGTTATATTTAGCAGTGTTACCTGAGCATTTGACTATGGGCTCATATGAAAAGACTTGTCAGTGTTCTTTGAGAAATACTAGCCAGTCAACAACATTCATTGGATCAACCCATGAAAAAGAGATTAGCCCATCTGGGGCAGTAGATGCCTTCGAGAATACCTCTAAAACTTCAGGCTCCCCTGAAAGGCACCCCATTCATATACAAAGATATATACACATGACCATGACTTAATTCCCATGTCTGCTCCACTTTTCACTGATTTTGTCCAGTTTCTTGTTGTTGTTCCCGGCAGGAAGATAAATCTGGTCCCTGTTACTTCATATTGACTAGAAGCAGAAGTCTATATCTGTTTTGCCCTAATGAATGCTTGTTTTTTGGCCCTGGCCAGTTAGCCCAGCAGTAGAGTGTTAGCCCAGTGTGTGGAAGTCCTGGGTTCAAGTTCTGGTCAGGGCACACAGAAGAAGTGACCATCTGCTTCTCACCCTGCTCCCCGTCTCTCTCTCTCTCTCTTCCCCTTTCACAGCTATGGTTCAAATGAGCAAAGTTTGTTCTTGGGGCTAAAGATTGCTCCATGGCCTTGCCTCAGGTCCAGACAGGCAGAGCCTTGTCTGGTAGGGTGGTTGCCGGCTAAATTCTGGTCAGGGTGAATGCAGGAGTCTGTCTCTGCCTCCCCATCTCTCACTGAAAAAAAAAAAAAGAGCCTGACCTGTGGTGGCACAGTGGATAAAGCGTCGACCTGGAAATGCTGAGGTTGCTGGTTCGAAACCCTGGGCTTGCCTGGTCAAGGCACATATGGGAGTTGATGCTTCCTGCTCCTCCCCCTTCTCTCTCTCTCTGTCTTCTCTCTCTCTCTCTCTCTCTCTCTCTCTCTCCTTTCTAAAATGAATAAATAAAAAAAAATAAAAATTAAAAAACAATGTTTTTGCTGAACATAAAACTTTTAGCATTTTGAAGATAACATTCATTGTGTTTTGTTTACATCATTTCTGTTAACGACCTCTCATCTCGCAACTTTACTGTTGCTACTAAAAAGGTATTATAATATAACATTTCCCTCTGGCTTCTTTTAACTTTTTTTCTCAGTCTTTGGTATTCAGCACTATTATTATGCTGTGTCTCTATGTAGTTCTCTTTGTATTTATTTTGCTTTGAAATCATGACACTTCTTGAATCTGCTGCTTAATTTTTTTTTCATTTGGACAATTTTATGACATTAATTCTTCAAATATTTCTTTTCTTCCATTTATTCATTCATATTCTCACCCTCTCTTATTCTCCCTCTCTCCCTCCTTCCCTTTTCACCTCTTCCCCTCCTCCCTTCTTTCTTTGCACTCTTCTTCACTCTTTTCTTTTCACTTATTCTTTTTCTTATTCACTCTCTTTCTTTTATAATCCCAGTTACGCATATGTCAGATTTTTTCTTGGCATTTCATATACCTCTAATGCTCTTTACTAAACTTTCCAATCTATTGACTCTCTTTGCTTTAATCAATATCTTTTCTGCTAACCTCTCCTTTGCTTGAATAATTCTCTCTCTAACTGAATCTAATCTGTACTGCTCTCTTAATTTGGGGTATTTATTTGTCAGTTGATTTTTTATTTCACACTGGGGAGGGTGTATGTCTGTTCTCTTCTGAAATTCTTTATATTGTCATAAAATTTCTGAAACTTCTATTAATCACACTCACTTTAAGTTTCACTATTCAATATCTGTATTTCCTGTTGACATGTTTCTATTATTTCCTCTTGGTTTCTGGCCAGTTTATATCATTTTTACGGTGTTATTTTTTTCTATTCTGGGCCACACATTTTTGTGATAAGCTACAAAAATACTTGAGGGTTTGGGTGATGTTATATCATTCATAGAACATTTACTTTAAATTCTTGAAAAAAAGTTGGTTGGAGAAAGATTACCTTAATATAATCATAAATTGAGCTGATTCAAAGCTGAGTCTTTTACTCCGTATTCCCTTTCTTATGCACACTCATTAGGAATTTAAATGTATTTCTTTAACTGATTCCATGTATTCTCAAAATCTAAGAAGGGGGTTCAGATTCTGAGAATCTAAAAAGAATGACAAATGCCCACCTAATATAGTATCTAAAAAGTGTGAAGTCTAAGAAAACATGTATTCTACCACGTCTCAAATACAGGTCTAATTACAATAAATGTATAAAAAATAATTTGATCTGTTCCAAAATAATTTATCAGTGATTATCTTGATAACAACACATTCATCAACTATGTTATTCTAGACTTCATGCTAAAGGAATGATAGAAGAACTTGTCGTTTTTATTTTCCTAACTGTGAACCTCAAACAATATAGGTAAAACAGAGAAAATGCACATATTTTTTTCCTGAAACATAACTAAGGATTAACAATTGGAACTAAAAACCATAGCTACTAATCTTTTCAGGAGAGATATAGACTCCATTTTGTAGCCAATGAAAGTTATAGACTCCCTGCAAAAATGGAAATGTACAATTAACATTTACATTCAACACTCTATGTACCATCTCAGAGAGCTTAAAGCCTAACTGAAGCTCATGAATGAACTCAGGATCAAGAATTCCTGCTCTAGAACAAAGAGCATTTTTTCTATATCTTAAAGAATGAACAAAAGGATAAAACATAGTTTCATAAAATGCTTTCTTATTCAGCACTTCTCAATTTTGTGCATCAAGAACATATTCCGTATTTTGCCTTTTAATTTATCAGAGAATTGACATTTGAGAGTCGTGAATCAGAGAAGGAAAAACTCATTTAACCTTTAGATTTAAAAATACAATAACATGGAGTAATAATAAACACCAATTCTGCAAGCACATGTACTGAAGGAGGGACACCTATCTTCTAGCACAGGGGTCGGGAACCTACGGCTCGCAAGCCAGATGTGGCTCCTTTGATGGCTGCATCTGGCTCGCAGACATCTTTAATAAAAAAAATAATAATGTTAAAAATATAAAACATTCTCATGTATTACAATCCATTCATTTCCTACTGCTCATGTTCATGATTGTGGGTGGCTGGAGCCAATCACAGCTGTCCTCCAGGACAACACCAAATTTTTTTTTTTTTTTTTTTTTCCATTTTTCTGAAGCTGGAAACAGGGAGAGACAGTCAGACAGACTCCCGCATGCGCCCGACCGGGATCCACCCGGCACGCCTACCATGGGGCGACGCTCTGCCCACCATGGGGCGACGCTCTGCCCACCAGGGGGCAATGCTCTGCCCATCCTGGGCATCGCCATGTTGCGACCAGAGCCACTCTAGCACCTGGGGCAGAGGCCAAGGAGCCATCCCCAGCGCCCGGGCCATCTTTGCTCCAATGGAGCCTTGGCTGCGGGAGGGGAAGAGAGAGACAGAGAGGAAGGAGGGGGTGGGAGTGGAGAAGCAAATGGGTGCTTCTCCTGTGTGCCCTGGCCGGGAATCGAACCCGGGTCCTCCGCACGCTAGGCCGACGCTCTACCGCTGAGCCAACCGGCCAGGGCACAACACCAAATTTTTATTGGATAATGCATAACGTACACGGATCATTGTATGGCTCTCATGGAATAACATTTTAAAATATGTGGCATTCATGGCTCTCTCAGACAAAAAGCTTCCCGACCCCTGTTCTAGCAAATAACTTTCAGAGAATGGGAGGGTCAGGGGCAACCCCCTTGGACCACAGTAGCAAACTATAAGCATAGGCTGTGTCTTTCTCACAGATAGTCCTTGTTAGGTCCACATAATAATATAAAACATTTAAATTAGTTGTACACACTTAGAAATTGGGAAATTTCATGTAAAATTTTTTCTGTCTCTTCTTCGGGAATCAGAAGATACAGGCTATTGGTCTATACTTCTATGTAGCACAACAAATAAGGACTAAGTAGCCATTACCTGTTTTTTCAGTATGCTGCAATACCCACAAGCACCCGCTTCACTGTTTCACTCATTTCTAGGATGTGGCCGGCTTTAGTAGACTTTGGAGCTTGTGACCCATGATGGTCAACCCTTGAATAAATGAAATGTTGACCCAATATCACGAAACACTCTCTGCTGGCCAAGCCTGCTCTCTCTATTTCCTTTCAGCCTCTAAAATCATACCCAGCTCATTGATGAGAGATTCCAAACGCATCCCATTTCCTCTGAATTCATCTCTACTCAATTTTTTCCAGATAACTTCCAGCTGACCTCCCACCATGCTCTTCCAAAGAACAAAGCTTCCTAAAAGAATGGAGAAATACTGCCATTTACAACAACATGGATGGATTGTGAGAAAATCATGCTAAGCAAAATAAGTCAGACAGAAAAAGCCAAGAACCACGTGATTTCACTCATATATGGGATATAAAACTGAAAGCAACAAATGAACCAGAAAAACAAACAAAAACTCTCTGACAACAGTATGGTGATTACCAGAGGGAAGGGAGGTGGCGGGGGTGGGTAGTAAACCGTAAAGAGGATGAATATATGGTGGTGGAAAAGATTTGACTTTGGGTGGTAAGCACACAATGCAAAGTAGAGCTTATATATCATAGAATTGTGCACTTGACCTATATAATTGTTTTTAACCAATGTCATAAATTTAACTAAACAAACAAACAAAAAAAGAATGGGGCGAGGACTATATGTGGAACTATAACCTCACAGTCAACAACTTCCGTGGTGCTCCCATTACTCCACACCACTTTTTTCTGTCCTCGTTCTATTTTTGTTTTTAAATATTGACCTTCATTAGAAGGGTTAGTACGCTTCATCAGAATGCTCAGTGATGACAGCCACGTCTGGAAGTATGGTATTTCTCAGTGCAAATGCCTTAGCTATCATTGTTAGTATCTGTAGCACAGCTGGGTCAAAATTAACATATTACAAGAGCTTGTGTCAGCCTGGTGGCAAACTTTCCACAGGAAAGGGTAGGCCGAAAGGTCACACTCATCAGCTCGCACCACAGAAAACTGCAGAATCCTAAAAGATGATTTCTCTTTTTTATAAATAAAAGTCACTCATTTCCGCTCACTGCAGCCACGAACCTCCCTCCAGCCTGCACACGGGACTCGCCTACACACCCCTCACCCCGCAGTCCATGCCTAGCTTCTCTCCTATCCATTTCTGTGAATTAGATTTCCTTGAGTCAGTTCCTACACGCGTTAAATATATGTTACATCGTGCTCCTTTTTGTGTTTGTTAGCTTGCGCTGATGGAAACGGTTTTTTAAATCATTAACAAGCCACTGGCCCCGACCTCAATGATGGCTGCAGTGAAGAACACCGAGTTCTCATTTGTAACACATCCTATGTGACCTGTGCCTATGCCACGATCTGTGCCTGTGCCTGTGGCATGAACCTTCTTTAACACCTCACCCCATTATGTAAATACCACAGAAGTGCTTCCCCATTTCAGCTGCTGACGTGCAGGCTGTGGTCCCAGGTAGCGCATGTCAGCCCGCAGCTCCTCGGTGAGCCGGAGTTTGCCGGAGCGCTGAGGACCACAGGCTGCCGCCGAGATAGAAGCTCGGGAGTCCTGCACACTGCTAGAAAGCCAAGCCTGATCTGGCCACTCAGTCAGCCTGATGTCAAAATGACGGGTTATTTTCTGTCACTTGTCGGCCCCTATTGGCTTTATTAACCCTGAGATTGGTGAATGAACGACACCCTCACTTGACCACTGACAACATTGTTGCAGGATCCTTCCAGGTGAGAGTTCAGCATCTCTGAGAGCTAAACTGTGTCCTCAGAGAACAAAAAAAAATAAAGGGAATTTAAAACACCTGGCCATGGGCCTGGGCTTGTTTTTCCTTTCTCCACTGGCTCCAATGTCACCACCAGAGAGCACATTACATCTTCAGTCAGGAGATTGACTAACAGGTGCAACATCTAGAAAAGTTTTCAGTTTTCCAGGATCTCAGAGTGTCACAGAGTTTCACGTCACCAGATATAATATTTGTTTAGGTTACCCAAAGAAAAATTGGATTTTGCAAAAGCCTCTCTTTTCAGTGAGGTCCCATCTTTTGTTCCAAACCACCATCAATTTATCAATTATCCTGTGTCTCTAAATCACAACCTCCTCTCTCTCTCTCTCTCTCTCTCTCTCTCTTTCTCCTTCCCTTTCCCCCTTCCTCTTTACAAAGCATGCTGTCTTTCAATTAACATAGTGATGACCTATTGTTACCCGTTACCATGCTAATCCTGAGCTGGTGTGAAATTACTTTATAATAAACACTATGGAGTTCTGACTTTCAATTAATTTTTCACATGCTGCGCTAAATCAGATTAACTCTACCCTCACCACCACCACTTTTGACCATAGAAGTAATTCTTTCCTTATAATGAAATCGAGGATTAATTTATATGAAGCATATCTGTACACATTTGCAAATAAATGTAAAGATAGACTTTGTGGGGTATTTGCATTGTGCACAGGGTTGGGTCTCATGCACACTCTTTGAGATGATTAATGTTTTGTGTTCACCGGGGTGGGGAAAGATATTGCCAGTTGTTGTTGTTGTTTCTCTGTTAAATTCTAGCTAAATGCCTCCACAAAGAATGAGCAAAGAAATGCTCACATATGCCACAACGCTGAGAGAGTGGTGACTTCTCCCGCAAAGCATACAATGCCGCATTAGTAGAAGCTGAAGGAAAATGTAAACACTCTGAAATGGAAACAATAATCATTAATACTAAACTGATTGGTGCTCTGCCTGAATGTGTACACTGACATTCATCCTGGTGCATGGGGGGATGGTAGCTTTTTAAATGACCATTAAATTGAAGGCATTTGATGACAATCTCAAGCAAATGATGGCTTGAGCATTTTTAAAACAAATGTAGCTCCTGCACTAAATTATATTTTTGGTGAAATAATTATTTTCACCTCTGAAACTTGTTATTAGAACAGAGTGATGAAAGATGAATATAGGCACACACTAAATGAACAAATTTGTGTTAAAAAAAATTAATCATTCTACCCAGATGCTGGGCTATATTTATTCTTCTGTCAGCCTCCAGTGTATTTCATTCGGCTTCTTTTATTACTAAAAAATATTGATAGAAAAATTTCCCCAACACATATTTTCTTTTTGACACTGAATGAGAAAAACTGCCAGAAAAAGTAAAGGTATGGCACATGTACAAGATAAATGTGTCCTAAGCAAATCCTTTAAACCAAACTTTTGTTAACAACAGAAATAAAATCTTTTTTAGTGTTGTGATAATGCAAATACTTACCATTAAGTTATTTTAAGACAGACTAAGCAAATTATGCCTGGCACACACTAGAAATTCATTCATTCATTTAACAGGTATTTATTTGATGCCTGCTATGTGCTAACTACTACTTTATGTACCACTGGTAAGACAGTGAGCAGCCTGACCAGGCAGTAGTGCAGTGGATAGAGCAGGGGTCCCCAAACTACGGCCCATGGGCCGCATGCAGCCCCCTGAGGCCATTTATCAGGCCCCCGCCTCACTTCCGGAAGGGGTACCTCTTCACTGGTGATCAGTGAGAGGAGCATAGTTCCCACTGAAATACTGGTCAGTTTGTTGATTTAAATTTACTTGTTCTTTATTTTAAATATTGTATTTGTTCCCGTTTTGTGTTTTTTACTTTAAAATAAGATATGTGCAGTGTGTGTAGGGATTTGTTCATAGTTTTTTTTATAGTCTGGCCCTACAACAGTCTGAGGGACAGTGAACTGGCCCCTGTGTAAAAAGTTTGGGGACCCTTGGGATAGAGTGTCAGGTTGGGACACAGAAGACACAGGTTCAAAACCCAGAAGTCACCAGCTTGAGCACAGTCACTGGCTTAAGTGTGGGATCATAAACAGGGCCCAATGGTCACTGGCTTGAGCCCAAAGATTGCTGGCTTAAAGCCCAAGGTCGCTCGCTTGAGCCCAAGGTCGCTGGCTTGAGCAAGGGGTCACTCACTCTGCTGTAGCCCCCAGTCAAGGCACATATGAGAAAGCAATCAATGAACTAAGGTGATGCTTCTCATCTCTCTCTCTTCCTGTCTGTCCCTATCTGTCCCTCTCTCTGACTCTCTCTCTGTCTCTGTTAATAAATAAATAAATAAATAAATAAATAAATAAATAAATAAATAAATAAATAAATAAGACAGTGAACAAACTCCCCTGCCCTCATGAAGATTCCCATCTCGGGAGATGCAAATTTGAAATTACCATCACCATCATCATGATCACTTTGAACTTGTACTATATGCTCACCACTATGCCAAATGCTTTCCTGTTATATATTTTAATCCTCATGTTTAATACTTTTCCTCCAGGTTATTATTATACATATTTAATAGATGGATAACTAAAGCTTAGAAGTTAAGTAATTTGTCTAGTCCCACAGTTTTAAAGTGGCAAAACTAGAATTCAAAACTCTGCCTTTGACATTCATTGCCTAAAACGCATATATCATCATCTTGTATTTGCCCAATTTTTTTACTTTACACTATGCAGGTAAAAATAGGTGCAGAAGGCACAATCCCTCACTAAAGAGATTTTTACTCAATTGGGAGAAAATTGCACATTTAAGAAATAACTATTCTTAAAATTTCTTTGCGGCAGATAAATTTATAGTTCGTAGGACTGGAGTATACATTTTAATGGGGGTGGGGTAGAGTAAAATTATTTACTGACATTTACCTTTTTAAATAAAATATTTAACTTCTACAACTTTGCTCATTTTAGGATGCATTATTAATAGAAGCTTTTAAAATAAATTGAATAACATGACATTAAATGTGGCCATATATGCTACACACTGTGTCCTGATTTGAGTTCCATGGTATTGTGAAAAGTGTGATTCTTAGAGTTGAAGACATACAATGCCCTAAAAATAATTTATTTATTCAAAGTTTAAATGAATTCACTTTGAAACTATGGACCTAGCTGTGGGTGGAGCATCGAGCACCTTCCTGGCAACTGTGGCTGATGCAATGCTGTGAGAACACTCCAGCACCTGAAACCCTCCTAGGCACACCCAGGAGGGACCTCACCCACTGTAAGAAAGTGACTCAGCGCCAACCAGGTAGCTCACTGACCTTTTCAGCCATTGACTTTGAAGAACATGCTATAACACCCTAGGCTGAACCTGTGTGTATAAGCTAACTTACTTCCTGAATAAAGTGGATCTGCGTCACTGAACCTGGTCCCCGGAGTCGGGTCTCTGCGTCTCCGTCGTCCTCACCCCCAGCGGGACTTGTCCACATTCTGGCGCCTCAAACAGGGACCTAACCAGCATCCAAGGGACAGATGAGTGACCCTCTGCAATGGGAAACCTTCTCCCCAACTCTAGAGCCCTGCAGGCTCGAGCCCTGCATGCCCTATTGCAGAGTAGGCGAGTTGAAGTTTGTGAAAAGGATCTTTGTACTTACTGGGAGATTCTCTCTGGTCTCAATCCCTGGATTGAGGACGCGCCCCTCTGGGACCCAGATACTCGGGCCCGAGCTCTCTGACGCATTCATTCAGTCGAGGTGCATGAGGGATGGACCTTCCCTCTCGGCCTCACTCCTGCCTTATTGGCAATACACGTCTGCTTGACCGGTGCTCCTGCTGGGGACGCTCCGCTGGTCCCTAAGGTCCTGTAGGCTACTTCTCTCTCTGAGGAGCCCCTACCTCCCTATTCGCCCCCCTCTGCTGAGGAGAAAAGTAGTTTAGCCTCTGAGTTTGACAAAATCATGGCTGAGCACGCAGAAACAAAACCAACTGAATTGCTAACTGTGCCATCAGCTCTGCCTCCGGAAAAAGTGGAAGTCACTACTTCTGCATTCCCTGCCAGGGCTCAATGTCCCACCCCAGCCTCTCAGATGCCATTTTCTACCCCAGCTTTAACTCCAACATGTGTTCCTGCTACAGACCCATGGGCCAGCCTATACGCCCCCATGTGTCTTTTTTCTTTCTGTCTGTCTGTCTGTCTTGTCTATTTTTCTGTATCTCTCGTTCTATCTCTCTCCAGCCCCTCTCTCCGAAATGATGCTGGAAGGACCCAGCCACGGCACAGTGGTGGGGATCACAACTTCTTCTAACACAAGGGAGAGGTTATGCTTGTGTTTTTCAGCCAATTTGGATCCCAGGAACCTTCCAAACTGCTTGACAGGGTTTCTTGGGCACCCACTATATGGTTCAGTCTTCACCTGTCCAAAGCCACAGCCCCAAGGGGAGGAGGTCCTCAGCACTCCAGAGGCAGACCTCGTGGCCGCATGCACACCCCATCACCTGGGGGGATATGGAGGCTTTGGTGGGGTGGGTCCAGATAATTGCCCCTGATGGGCCCCCATGCCCTGGAGCTCTGTTTTTGCTTGTGTGTGCTATAGTGACCGCTGAGTCCCAGACACGGGCGGACCCCCATGTCTGGGCTGCTTCTCCCCACCCTGGCATTATCCTGCCCATAGAGACAACAACAGCAAGCTGTCATTCATCAAGTCCAATTGGCCCTAATTAGAAGAGGGAAATGTGGGTGGAGTGCAGAGCACATTCCTGGCAGCTGTGGCTGATGCAATGCTGTGAGAACACTTCAGCTCCTGGAACCCTCCTGGGCACACCCAAGAGGGAGTTCGCCCGCTGTAAGGAAGTGACTCAGCACTAACCAGGCAGCTCCCTGACCTTTTCAGCCATTGGCTTTGAAGGACATGCTGTAACACCCTATAGGTTGAACCTGTGTATATAAGCTAGCTTACTTCCTGAATAAAGTGGATCTGTGTCACTGAACCTGGTCCCTGGAGTCGGGTCTTTGCGTCTTCGTCATCCTCACCCCCAGCAGGACTTGTCCACACCTAGCACATTTTATTTTTTTATTTTCTATTACAATTGGTATTTAATATTATTATTTTATATTAGTTTCAAGTGTACGGCATAATGGTTAGACAAGTATATAATTTACAAAGTAACCTCCCCCAGTAATTCAATTTCCTACCTGGCACCACCATTGTAGTTATTACAGTATTATTGACTATAGTCCGTATTGCTGTACTATATACATCCTCATCACTATTTTGTAACCTGGTAGAGCAGAAGACCTGTAACCAGGTAGTTGGATTTAGCACATTTTAAAAGATCACTTTCCGAATCACTTTTGTAATCTCTTTCATGGTATTATTAAATTTTATTATTTATGTTTTTCTGGCTATTTTATCCACAGTTTCTAATATTATCATAAATGTAATCAAAATATATCTTTGTAATTCATTTAATCTTGACAACTGTAGTTACTACTAATTTCTAATACTTTTTCTTCCCTATTTTTGTTTTTTCTCCTTTTACTTGATAGGATTCACTAGTGTCTTATCTTCCTCATTTTCTGTTTGTATTTTTACAGGTTTCCAAAGAACCATTTTATTCAAACAGACAGTTCTTACATTTGTTTTTCAGTGTTACTGTTCTTTATTGATTCGTGTCTGCTTTTAAGTTTATTAATTTTTCTACCTGCTCTACATAGGTATATTTTCTTCTTTTTATGATTGAGTTGAATGATAATTTGTAACTTTTTATCTTTAAATAATTGTAAGTATTCTTCATTGGTTATATCGCATGATTATTTTCCTAGGTATTCTGTAAAGCAGTTTTGAGTTCCTCCTTTACCTAAAACATTCTTAGGATACTGTTTCCAAGTGATTCGGGTTTTTTTCAGTGTGTTTATACTTTCAGTATTAATTCCAGTTTTAATAGAAAGCAGTTCACAATGTTTTCTAATATTTAGTCAAGAAGCTACTTGAATAAAATGCATTTGCAGTTTGTGTATATAAAGTTTGATGAATATCAATTCAAATGAGGTTAGTTATTCAGAAGATCTATGCCCTAGTTATTCCCTGAGCATTTTACCTAAAAATAATTGAGAACATCGTCTAAGATCTTCTAATGCTTCAAAGTTATATTTCTGTTAATTCTTTTTTTTTCAGAGTTGCAGTAGTTTTTGCTTTTAAATTTCAATACTGTGTTATTCTAGACATAAATATTCATAATACTTGTGTCTTTAGCAGTAGAACTGACCCTCTGGTCTCATTTAATTTACCAATATACTGAGATATTTAATGAGATAGTGTGTGTAATAGAAAAATATTTGAGACAGCCTAAAAGTCCATCAATAATGGATTAAATACCTCATGCATTCATTCAACCAAATATGTACACTCACTAAAAATAATAAGGAAAAACTATGTGTATATACACACACACACACACACACACACACACACACACACACATAACAATATCAAATTCTAAGTGAATAAAGCAAGGTGAAGAATAATGTGTAGAGTTATCAGACCCATGGAAAGCAGGATACCAGAGTGATAAGAACTTCAGTTCTCACATTAATCTGTTTTACTGAATCCTGGCTCCAATTCCTAATAGCTGGTGACTTTAGCAAGCTAGTTAACATCTCAGAGCTTTGCTAGTAAAATATAAACAAAAACAAAGTACCTGCCTCCTAAAGTTTTGGGAAAGATTAAATTAATTAGTCCAAGAAAAGTATCTAAAATATGGCCTGGTACCATGTGCTCAATAAATGATATTTAAAGCAGAAAAACAAAATACAAAAGAAAAAATTCTCATATAAATAAACATGTATATTTATATGTGCATAATGTATAGCTTGAAACTATGCCTCTTTATACCTGTGCCTTTCCAGAATGACTTTGCAGTTTCTCCCATCAGGAGGTGAAATCTATTTCTTTGCCCTGTAAATCTGGCCTGGCATTGAGTATACTGTGTGGCAGAAATGGCAGTTTTTCAGTTTAGAACCGAGGCATACCATGGGACCCTTTCTAACTCTGCTTTTCTTCTCAGACCCCACCATTGCCACCAGAAGAAGAAGTCTGGGTGGTTAACCAGTTGAGTGACAGCCTACCCCTAGAGATTCTAGTTATCCTACCTGTCCCAGTCAAGGTCATCACAGGCCACCCTTAACCAGAGATGCATGAATGATCTCAGATGAGACTAGAAAACTTCTCAGCTGTCATAAAACTACAAATACTATTTTAAATGACTGATGTGGGGTGATTTGTGTGGAACCGATAACTAGCTAATATAGAAGGATATATGAGAACTGGCAGTAAGGATTTTCTTGTACAAATATTGATCAACTTACGACCTGTGCAACTTACGACCATTCGACTTTATGACCACAATCGCTAGCCATGACTGCTTCGCGTCTGGCAGCGCAAGCGTTGCCCAGCTGGGTGTACGACAGCACGGACCAGCTTCCAGCAGCACTACCATCTCCGCGTTCACCATTTCAACTGTTATCCCAGACTCAGTACAGCAATTTGTGTTTTGTGTCTTGGATATTTTTCATCGAACCCCTCCCAAGATATCTACCAAGAGGAAATTGTCTTTGCAAATATTAAACCAGTTGTACTGGTAATGCAGTGTTTTACTTAAACCTGACAAATGTAAAAATAAGAAAAAAAATGGTGTAGAGATGATACAAATGGCATAAAATGAACAAAGGAAATTATGATATATAACAATAATGAAAGAAAATTATGGTAAAATATGACTTAAAGATTTTTATAACATCATTTCACAGTACTGTACATATAGCCTACTCAACTTACAACCAAATCGTGTTATGACCGGTCTGTTGGAACCAATAGTAGTCATAAGTCGAGCACTAGCTGTAGTAGGAATTTTGGTTTATATGGGTCAGATTGGCCTGAGAAATATTATTTTAATATAGAACTTTCTAAATCAGCTTTTTTTTATTCAGTGAGAGGAGGGGAGGCAGAGACAGACTCTCACATGCACCCCAACAAAGACCTACCCAGAAAGTCCAATAGGGGGTGATGCTTTGCCCATCTGGGATGTTACTCCATTGCTCAGCAACTGAGCTCTTCTTAGCACCTGAGGCAGAGGCCATGTGAAGCATCCTCAGTGCTTGGGGCCAACTGGCTACAATAGAACCATGGCTTCAGGAGAGGAAGACAGAGAGAGAGAGAGAGAGAGAGAGAGAAGCGAGAGGGAGAGGGATAGAGAAGCAGATGGGTGCTTCTCCTATGTGACCTGACTGAGAATCGAACCTGGGACATCCACATGCTGGGCCAACATTCTACCACTGAGCCAACTGGCCAGGGTTTAGATCAACTTTTTTATGATGTGCAAGTGTCACCAATTTTTGAGTACCATTTTTTGAGAGAATGAATGAGCCATGTACTCACTAGTGCTCAAGATAAGAGACCAATTAGATCTATATTAGATATTGGGTGTGGCTTTGAATCAAGGTTGTACAGCAGCCTCTACTTGTGTAGAGGCTTTTAAAGATCACTTTTAAGGTGATCTTGTGGTAATAAAGGTGTGTGCCATGAGGGAAGAGCCCCTCATGGCTTTCATTCCCATCACAACCATACAGAAGAAACATAAATGACACGTTGAAGAGGCATGATTAAGAGTTTGCATCACTCCTTAGATGTGCGATCATAGTAATAATACAATTTTTACATACGATTAAAAATAAAGGAAGAGGAAAGAACACGTGAGTTTCAATTATTTTAATTTATTTATCTGACACAATTTAATGTATCACCTGAAATTTCTTAGTTTGATGCATTAAACAAGTTAGTCTCTAATATAAATATTTATTTTTCAACAATTGGAGTAAGTGATTGCTACATAGCAGAGTAAGATGAGTATTCTGAATTATTCAGAGTATTAAATAGTCTTTATCTTCAAAGAACAATGATAGAACAATGAATCAAATGGATAACCATAAAAACGATGTCATATTTAAATTCTCTTTTATTACAGTTTCTTGACTATTTGTTATTTTTAATCTTTAGTTTTAGTTCTTTTTTCTTAATTTTTCCATTGATTTGGAAGAGAGAGAGAGAGGAAGGGGAGAAAAGGGGGAAAAGAAGAGACAGAAAGAGAGAGAAGCATTAACTCATTGTTACACTTAGTGGCTCCATTCAGTTGTGCATTCATTGGTTTTCATTAGTGGCTTCTCTATGTACCCTGAGCGATGACTGAAATAGAGACCTCAGTGCACCGGGAAGATACTCTATCCATTGAGCCACCTGGCCAGGGCCTGTAGTTTTAACTTATTTTTCCATCTCTATTGAGCTTCATTAAAGTATAAATGATAAATAAAATTATAATGTATGCAAAGGGTGTAATGTGATGATTTGATATATGTACATATTATGAGAGGATGCCACAATCCAGTAACCAACACCTAATCCGTCACCTCACTTTTTTTTCCTTTCTTGGTAAGAGCCTAAGTTCTACTCTCTTAGCAAATTTCATTATACAATACAGTGTTATCTTGCACAGCCACCATGTATACATTAGATCCTCATCTTATTTATCTTAAAATTGAAAGTTTTACCCTTTACCAACCTCTCCCCATTCTCCCACCCCTTGTCCCTGGCAATCATTCTACTCTGTTTCCATGAGTTCAGCTTATTTTTATAAATACTATAACTTGCAAGAAAAAATACCAGTTACTAAAAGCTAATGGATAATTAAAAAGAAATCACAGAATATCTAAGAACTGGTGTCAGGCATGACATTCTATAACTTTTTTTTTTTCATTTTTCTGAAGCTGGAAACAGGGAGAGACAGTCAGACAGACTCCCGCATGCGCCCGACCGGGATCCACCCGGCATGCCTACCAGGGGCGACGCTTTGCCCACCAGGGGGCGATGCTCTGCCCATCCTGGGCGTCACCATGTTGCGACCAGAGCCACTCTAGCGCCTGAGGCAGAGGCCACAGAGCCATCCCCAGCGCCTGGGCCATCTTTGCTCCAATGGAGCCTTGGCTGCGGGAGGGGAAGAGAGAGACAGAGAGGAAAGTGCGGAGGAGGGGTGGAGAAGCAAATGGGCGCTTCTCCTGTGTGCCCTGGCCAGGAATCGAACCCGGGTCCTCCGCACGCTAGGCCGACGCTCTACCGCTGAGCCAACCGGCCAGGGCGACATTCTATAACATTTAAAAACTAAAGAGAGTACGGTCATTGCCAATAAACATTGACTGAGCTTCTTTTAAATATAATGAACTATATTTTAAAGGTCTGAGACATATTGCTCTCTTAAAAAGATTAACAACCAAATATTACTATTTTAAAAATAGTCTTTCCAGAATTCTTTATGTGCCAGATGAATAGTTCACAAAATAACAGGTATAGAAGTTAATTTAAGCATTTGCTTAGTTTGGAGGGAAAGGGAGAGGCTGGGTATAGAAAAGTAAGGTAGGATTAGGCAAGCAAAATATGAGGGTAGGGTATTGCAGGCTGAAGGGACAATGTTAACCAAAGGCCTCGGGTAGGAAAATGTGTGTGTGCATATGTGTGTGGGTGCATACAATGGAAATCCATACATGTGAGTATTCGTGCTACTTAAATGCATACATGCATAGAAATATATTGATATATGCATCCATTTATAGTAGTCTTAATTCACCGAACAATTCACTCCTTAATACCTGAAACTCCATACTTGTCAGGAATTGACATGACATGTATTAGGTGCTCAATAAATATTCCTTTAATGAAAGAAAGGAAGAATGAGTCAATGGACACTGTAGATTAGGTTAGAAAAGCCTAAGGCCTGTTGTGTGGCTTTGCCAAATTAAAGAATTAGTAAAACGTATTTCTGACAGTGTTTTCTCTGTTCCCGTTTCACTTAAATTTATATCAATGGACCAGCAGCAACAGCATCACCTGGGAGCTTAGAGACTCAGGGTTTCAGGTCCCATTCTGGACCTGCCTCAGAATCTGCCCTGTACCCCAGATGCCCAGCTGATTTGTACACACACTAAAGCTGGAGAAGCATGACACTCTTTGGCACTGCATCCTGGAAGAATAAGAAGATGAACTAAAGGGTTCAAAAGGTTTGTAAAAGGAAGAAATGAGGAATCCATGTAGAGACATGGGAATGAAGCGCTTTGAGGAAGATCACAAATTCAAAGCTAAGGAATTTATCTTACTAACCAGGGTTTCCGAAGTACAGTGTTTGGGCCACAAGAGATGCACTAGGCAATCTATCCACTAGGATGTGGGAAGAAATTTGAGAACTCATTCATATTTTATTTTTATCTAAAAACAAGAAAGGGGATTTGACTTGACTAATATTTAATGTGCAGACAGACTGCTGCACCCTCACCTGGCCTGCTTGGTCAGGTTACACTTCAGATACGCAGCAGGGAAAACCACGGCTCACGCAGCCAGCAGTGCAGAGTTCATACACTGGGTATTGACATATAGGCAGCCTTTACTTGAAAAAGCTCTTGTATTAATTATGTTTTTTTAATTAACATAACCTTCACCAAATGGTTTGAAGTGACTCCTGAGCCGCGGTGTGCACAGGTACGAGCGTGCTCGCACACATGTACGCACACACTCACCTTGGGTGGAGGATTAAAGATACAGCACAGGTGAACAAGAAAATGGCCGAGTTAATCCTTCTCTTAACATCTGATAAAAAGCCCTTAGCCACATTACAAGGGTAAACAAATGACAAGCTGACCAAATCTGCAAGAAGGCAGCCAACAAATGAGAAGTATGACTGCTTTTCAAAAGAGACTTATGTCAAGAAGCCTGCATGTCGAAAACCGATGTCTGGAAATATTTCCATGGACTGTGTTTCTGTTAACAATAATAATGTAAGTATGTCTTTTATAAAAACTTCCATATCTGCATATTGAAAATCTATTGAAAACAAATTTCTAACATTAGAAAACTTTTAAATACAATTACATTGAGTTTAAACCAGTGTAAAAAATTCATCTTTTGTTTAGTTTGCAAAAACAACTGATTGACATAGAGAAGATGAAAATTTATGAGCTGGCTTTAAGCAAAATCATTGGTTTTGCTGTTGGTTGGAATTTAATAATGAGCATTGTGATTCAATAATGAGTATTGTGATTAAGTGTAGCCTGTTTTGAATTTCAGCTTAGATGTACACATCTTTGTGAAGTATCTTTCTCAAATAAAACATAATACCATGTCCCTAAATAAACTGAATTTAGAAATGATCATTACTTCCAAGTAAACCTAAAATTGTTTAAGTAATGAAACATATTCAATAACATTGTTCTTTCCAAATATATTATGAGAACTAAGAAGTTTTACACCACTAATAAATTTTCAATTAACATGGTTAAAAGTTAACTTTATCAACACAAAAATTAATTTTTACTTTTGTGTATATTTTATAATTTTTATCATACATTACAATGTGTCACCATATTTCATCAAATATAAGTTGCCCTCAATTAAAATAGGTTACATAATTATATGTCTCACCAAGAGAAATGAGAACGCTATAATTATAATTGCAAGATGCCATTAATTGTAAGAAGCATCCAGATTTTGGAGATATGAGAATCTGAGGTAGGGGGAAAGAGCATCTAAAGTAATATGATTAAGGTGCAGCTAATGCTAACAACGAAACAAAAACAATGGTGGTTTTAACAATAAAGGGCTTAGCAGAAACGTGCAGTCCAGGCACACAGTGCCCCTCCATCTTTAGTGCACCAATCTCTTTACTGCTTTTGTTTATGGAGCCCTCCTCTGACCTATTCTGGATTAGTTTCTTCTCAGCCATCAGGTATCCGTTTAAAATCTTCTTCAATGATGTCTACCCTGACTCACAATCCAAGTTAGGTCCTCCTCTCTCTTACCTCCTGTGTTCTTTTCCTTCCTGGCTGACATCACAGTTTGTCCTTATATTTCTCTGCATGTGTCTGTTTAATGTCTATGTCCCTTATGCCCCCTAGACAGCAAGGACTGTGCACGTTTATTTCACTCTCATGTACTCGTGGTCTATCACCGTGCCTGGCAGGAGGCGCTTGCACAATGAACAGATGCTGAAGAGCTACATAGCTAACAGTTATTGAGACCTGACTGTGCCGGATACTCTTCTAAGCTTTCCATTCTCATCTCATGTTCACAGTCTACTAGGTAGTTCCTACTATTAGCTTTATTTTACAGATGAAGAAACCAAAGTAGAGAGGCAAAGTTACAACCCCAGTTCAGTTCATTGCTCAAATAGTATTCGCACATATATTGAAGAACTACTGTTTTAGGCACTTAGGTTACATCAAAAAACAAGACCAAAGAATCCCTACCCTCAGGAATCTTACATCTTGCAGATAGTAAATGCTAAGCCAGGACTACTTGGGGGCAGCAGTGACTCTGGAGCCAGAGGGCTTTATCCCCACTTCATACTTCCTCCCAACACACACACACACACACACACACACGCCTTCTACATGAATGTTGTGAAGAGACTACAATAGCCATTTCATTCTGAAAACCACACTTACTTAACTTCCAGTTATTCATTCATTCTATATACTTTTGATTTGTTTGTTCTTAAATTTCTCCTAATTTCTCAATAGAAAAAAGAAAAGAAAAGAACAGGGAGGGAAGGAAGGAAGGAAGGAAGGAAGGAAGGAAGGAAGGAAGGAAGGAAGGAAGGAAGGAAGGAAGGAAGGAAGGAAGGAGGGAGGGAGGGAGGGAGGGAGGGAGGGAGGGAGGGAGGGAGGGAGGGAGGGAGGGAAGGAAGGAAGGAAGGAAGGAAGGAAGGAAGGAAGGAAGGAAGGAAGGAAGGAAGGAAGGAAGGAAGGAAGGAAGGAAAGAAGGAAGGAAGGAAGGAAGGAAGGAAGAATAATCTCCCATAGAACCTATTTCCCTTTATATCCCTAGTACCTTGCATCTGCTAAGCACACAGAGCCACCAAAATACATGTGTTGAATGCATGAGTGAGTGAGCTGCGACAAATTGGTTTCTTCTCTGTGCAGTAGCACCTGGTCATAAGTGTGGAAAAACTCCTTAGTTTTTGGTTTGAATTCTTAGGCACTAGACTCAGTACTCAGCTCACTGAAACCTTGTCGTATCAAATACATGAATATTTAGAGTGATAATCAGTGCAGTTTTCACCCCTGCAGGGAAGACAGAGCATTATGTAAAGTCTCAAGAGAGGACAGAAGCATTAATCTGCAGCTGTATTTGACAACAGGAGCCAGGTGATGGGGAGTGGGAGGAAGGGGAAACCCAGAAAGGGGAGAGTGAGAGAGAAAAGGAAGAGACACAGAGAATGGAGGTACCAGTGAGAGTGAATACTACGTATAAGACTGCATAATTATCTTTTGATAAAAGAAAAAGTTGGTTACAGAATATATTCTTACCTCCCTCCTTTCCTTGACCATTTCTCATTAATAGACAAATTATTTACATTTAATTTCTTGTCAGTTCAGTGTTCAATTTTATGCCTAATGAAGTATTTCCACTTGAATAAATAATATTTAATATGTATCAATAAGTATGCAAAACCATAAACCATTCACTTGCTAGATACAATATATAGATATAGACACAGACATAGACATAGATATAGATATAGATATAGATATAGATATAGACATAGACAGATATAGATATGGATATAGATATAGATATAGACATAGATATAGATATAGATATAGATATAGATATAGATATAGATATAGATATAGATATAGACATAGACATAGACATAGATATAGATATAGATATAGATATAGACATAGATATAGACATAGACATAGACATAGATATAGATATAGATATAGATATAGATATAGACATAGACATAGACATAGATATAGATATAGACATAGATATAGACATAGATATAGATATAGACATAGATATAAATATAGACATAGACATAGATATTGATATAGATATAGATATAGACATAGACATAGACAGAGATATAGATATAGACATAGACATAGACATAGATATAGATATAGATATAGATATAGACATAGACATAGACATAGACATAGACATAGACATAGACATAGATATAGATATAGATATAGATATAGATTTTTTTCAGAATACAAAGAATAAAAACATCACCTAAAAGAAGCTTCACACCTTGACTCTATTCCCCATCATACTCAATACACCTAATGATCACTGTAATCTAAAAAATGTCCTAGCAAATTTGTCAGATAGCTTGAAAGGTAGGGAAAGGGGAGGGGAGGAAAAGTGATCTTGCATACCAGGAGTTCCTTCAAGCCACATCATTTCATCACTCTCTACCCTGAGCTTGACCTGTGAGGTAGCATTATAGAACAGTTCCACTGAATCAGACCCTTCACTCATCTCTCCCCTGATGTTTTTTTAATGATATTCGCTGTGAAATGGACTAATCTGCTACCAAATCCTAGAAAAAATGAAATAGCTTTGTGCAGTGATAAAATAAAATTCCTGTTATTATTGATGTTACTCCCCACATTAAACATTAATTGGTAAACAGCACATACACCATAACATATAGGTGACATCAAGGTTCTGAAATTCTGTTTACATTTGCATAATTTAAAGCAGAGTTTTGGAACACTCTTCTAGTGAATTGCTCCACCCTTAGTTACATACACATTCAGGCCATACCTATGTCACCCTTAGACTCTAGAAAGACTGTAACCAAATTCCAGTCTGGACTGTAAATCTCAAAAAGAAAGAAGTGAAATTCACTCTTTCATTCTGCGCATCATTCCACCTTCAGGGAACAATGGGAAATTGGGGAGGGGGTTGGAGATAGAGGGATCTGACTTCATGACAGTATCAATACCTTAGCAGCCCACAGACGTCGTTCCTCTCCCCCGCTCCTCCTTGAACACAGAACACAGACCAAACAAAAACAGCCAGGGCGATCCTGGGTTTCCATGCCCTCATACTTTCTAAGATGTCACTAAAGAACATACACAGCTTTGATAAAATAGCAAGTAAATGCATGTAACCATCTTTCCTCACAGGGAGGTCAGGTCCTTTTTCCTGCACAAGGGGCTTCAAATAATAGGAAGAAAGCTGCAGCCTTAAATATTTCAGAATAAAGCCTGTAACCTTCACAGAGACTTTAATTCCAGCTGTGTTCACATTCATTATAATGACTCTGGAGAACAGCACGGACTCATTTCAGATGATGACTACATAACTATTCATTTATACTTAATGAGTTTATTCCACCAGGTATATGATGAACTCTAAACAAATAGTGTCATTGAATCACACATGTCAATAAATTTAAGAACTAAACTGATTCCACCTAGCTAAGGTAATGATACGCTAGGAGAAAAGAGAGCTGTGTCTAATTAATGAAAATGCCCTTTGTATTTTCTAATGGTTAAAACATTAACTTGAAAATGGCTTTCCCTGCAATAATTTACAGACAAGCACTTTCTAATGGGAAAACAATTCAAATTTATGTGCAATTGAACTACAATTATTTGATTAACTTTATTAAATTCTTGTTGATTCTACAGTCTGGATGAAGTGTATCATTTTTTATAAGTTTCATATGTTGCAGTTTAAGGTTTTCAACCTCAAGTTTCGATTGATCCTGAAAATGTCCTTAGGAACCTGCTTTTGTGCCTAGTGGTCAGAACGGTAGTGGCCGGATTCACCACTTATCTCTTTCCATCATGCTAATCTTATTTTCATATTCAGAAAGCACTTGAATAAATTTAGTCAGCAGAATTCACATGATTCTTTGCTGCTTTGTGTGTAATTGAAACTATGAGACACATCTGACTGAAGGAAACTTCTTTCAAATTAATGAACTCCATACCTATATGTTTGGGTCCAACTAGGTAGTACTGACAACTCAAACATTGTCTGCTGGGTTTTCATGTAACATAAAAGCCTTATATCAAAAAAAGAGATCAAAACATCTCAACTCAATAATCTAAACTTACACATTAAGAAACTAGAAAAAGAGATACTCTTATTGATTAATGTCACCCCATTAAAATTAAATTTTCTAAATAAAATTATGAATAAATAAATAAATAAATAAAATACCACTGGGGCTGGGGAGAGGACTAGAAAAAAAAGAGCATATTTTAAAAATCAGAAATATAGACAAATAAATAAAACCAAAACTGTGGTTCTTTGAAAAAACAGTAAAATGTATTAATGTCTACCTGAAAAAAGAAAAAGAGAATGCATAAATTAGTTGTATCAGGAATTAAAGAGGATATATATTTATAAATAGTACAGTAAAAAAAGATAATAAAGGAATATTATGGATAATCATGTCAATAAATTCAACAACGTACATGAAATGGATGAACCCCTTGAAAGACACAAACTATAAAAACTCACTCAAGAAGAAATCGGTCACACAAATAGTCTTAAATTTATTAAAGCAATTAATTTTGTAATTAGAAGACTTCAACAAAGAAAACTCCACACCCAGATGATTTTACTAGAAAATTTTATTGAACATTTAAAAAAGAATTAATATGAATTTTATATCATCTTTCCCAGAAAATTAAAAGGAAGGGAATACTAAGCAACTAATCTTGGAAGGCCAGCATCCCCTCAAAGAAAACCAGATAAAAACATTATAAGAAAAGAATACTACCAATCAATATTTCTTCTGAAAATAGGCAAATGCCTTTAACAGAATGCTAAAATTTTATCAACCAATACGTAAGAAGGATAATATAATACATTATGACAGAGTAAGGTTTATGCTGGAATTGCAAGGGTGGTTCAGCGTTCAAAAATCTGTGTTGAAAGAAGAAAAGCCAGATGATCATCTCAGTATACACAATAAAAACATTTGACAAAAATTCAACAATCATCCAAGAAAAGAAAAAATACTCCTAGCAAACTCTGAAGATAGGAAGCTTCCTTATCTTGATTGAGAACTTCTACATAAACCTAAATCTAACATTGTATTTAATAATGAAAGCCTAAATGTTTTCCCTCAAAGATTGGGACAAGGGGAAGGGTGTCCATTCTTATAACTTCTACTCAATACCATATTGGAAGTGCTACCTAGAGCAATAAGGCAATAAAAAAAATAAATAAAAATTAAAAGTACATGTATGAGACAGAAAAAGATAAAACCATCTCAATTGTAGATAGTTTGATTGTCTATGTAGAAAATTCCAAAGAATCTACAAAAAAGTATCTTAGAATTGCTAGGTGAGTTTAGCAAAGTTGCATGATATAAAAGCAATATATTAAAAATCTATCTTATATTTTTCTATACTAGTATATTGTATGAACAATTGGAAATCAAAATTATAAAACAATACTCTTTAAAATAGTTCCAAAAATTAAATGCAAAGATTTGCATCTGACAAAATATATTCAGTGTCTGTCTGCTGAGAACCACAAAATATTGGTTAAGTAAATAAAGGAAAATATATATACCGTGTTTATGTATTGGAAGACTCAATATTGCTAAGATGTCAATTCTTCCAAAACTCTCCTATAAATTTAAAGTAATACCATTTGAACCCCAACATAATTTTTTTTGTTATTGATAAATTAATCTAAAATTCTAATCAAAATGCAAAGAACCTTAGAATAAGCAGCACAATTGTTTGTTATAATTCACAGTCCACCACAAGATTTTATCAAGAAAGAGGGGAGAGGAGAGGAGAGGAAAAAAGGAGGGGGGGAAAATTTTCCTTTTTTTTTTTTTTTTAATTTTTATTTTATTTTATTTTTCTTTATTACATTATTAATTTTAAAAAAAAAAAAAAAAACAACTTTTTTCGATTTTTTTTTATTATTTTTTTAAACTTTTTATTCTTTATTAAATCTCATTAATACTATCAACAAAACCACCCTCAGATGCCATTAAGGAAGAGAAAATCAAACATCATGGATACAAAAGAAAGAGAGGTAACACAGCTAGATGAGGAAAAATCTATGGAGAAAAAATTTAATATATTGGAAACCTTGGAGCTAAATGACAGAGAATTTAAGATAGAAATCCTAAAAATCCTCCGAGATATACAAGAAAACACAGAAAGGCAATTTAGGGAGCTCAGAAAACAACTCAATGAACACAAAGAATATATGTCCAAGGAAATTGAAACTATAAAAACAAATCAAACAGAGATGAAAAACTCAATTCACGAGCTGAAAAACGAAGTAACAAGCTTAGCTAATAGAACAGGTCAGATAGAAGAGAGGATTAGTGAAATAGAAGACAAGCAACTTGAGGCACAACAGAGAGAAGAAGAAAGAGACTCAAAAATTAAAAAAAATGAGATAGCCCTACAAGAATTATCTGACTCCATCAAAAAGAATAACATAAGAATAATAGGTATATCAGAGGGAGAAGAGAGAGAAAATGGAATGGAGAACATACTCAAACAAATAATAGATGAGAACTTCCCAAGCCTGTGGAAAGAACTAAAGCCTCAAGTTCAAGAAGCAAACAGAACTCCAAGTTTTCTTAACCCCAACAAACCTACTCCAAGGCATATCATAATGAAATTGACACAAACCAACAGCAAAGAAAAAATTCTCAAGGCAGCCAGGGAAAAGAAGAATACAACATATAAAGGAAGGCCCATTAGATTATCATCAGATTTCTCAGCAGAAACTCTACAAGCTAGAAGAGAATGGACCCCAATATTTAAAGTCCTGAAAGAGAGGAACTTTCAGCCACGAATACTATACCCATCAAAGCTATCCTTCAAATATGAAGGAGAAATAAAAACATTCACAGATACAGAAAAGATGAGGGAATTTATCATCAGAAAACCCCCACTCCAGGAATTACTAAAGGGGGTTCTCCAATCAGATACAAAGAACAAAAAAAAACAGAACCACAAGTAAAAGCTCCAAGAAGAACACAATAAAACCAAATTTAAACTGTGACAACAACAAAAAGAAAAAGGGGGAGAAGATGGAGATTAACAGTAGCAAAGGACGATGGAGTGCAAAAGTACTCACAAAATAGTTCGCTACAATGAACAGGGTAGGGACCCTTTTCATTATTCAAAGGTAACCACCATTGAAAAAACCACCACAGAAGCACATGAGATAAAAAAGATAGCAACAGTGGAAAGATGTATGGAATACAACCAAATAAAAACAAAAGATAGAAAAACAAAAGAGAAGGATCAAACAAGACACAAAACTAACAGAAAGCAAGATATAAAATGGCAATAGGGAACCCACAAGTATCAATAATTACACTAAATGTAAACGGATTAAACTCGCCAATAAAAAGGCACAGAGTAGCAGAATGGATTAAAAAAGAAAATCCAACTGTATGCTGCCTACAGGAAACTCATCTAAGTAACAAGGATAAAAACAAATTCAAAGTGAAAGGCTGGAAAACAATACTCCAAGCAAATAACATCCAAAAAAAAGCAGGTGTAGCAATACTCATATCGGATAATGCTGACTACAAGACAGGAAAAGTACTCAGAGACAAAAATGGCCATTTCATAATGGCTAAGGGGACACTGAATCAAGAAGACATAACAATTCTTAATATATATGCACCAAACCAAGGAGCACCAAAATATATAAGACAGCTACTTATTGATCTTAAAACAAAAACTGACAAAAACACAATCATACTTGGAGACCTCAATACACCGCTGACGGCTCTAGATCGGTCATCCAAACAGAGAATCAACAAAGACATAGTGGCCTTAAACAAAACACTAGAGCACCTGGATATGATAGACATCTACAGGACATTTCATCCCAAAGTGACTGAGTATACATTTTTCTCCAGTGTACATGGATCATTCTCAAGAATTGACCATATGTTGGGCCACAAAAACAACATCAGCAAATTCAGAAAAATTGAAGTTGTACCAAGCATATTTTCTGATCATAAAGCCTTGAAACTAGAATTCAACTGCAAAAAAGAGGAAAAAAATCCCACAAAAATGTGGAAACTAAACAACATACTTTTAAAAAATGAATGGGTCAAAGAAGAAATAAGCGCAGAGATCAAAAGATATATACAGACTAATGAAAATGACAATACGACATATCAGAATCTATGGGATGCAGCAAAAGCAGTGATAAGAGGGAAGTTCATATCACTTCAGGCATATATGAACAAACAAGAGAGAGCCCAAGTGAACCACTTAACTTCCCACCTTAAGGAACTAGAAAAAGAAGAACAAAGACAACCAAAAACCAGCCGAAGAAAGGAGATAATAAAAATCAGAGCAGAAATAAATGAATTAGAGAACAGAAAAACTATAGAAAAAATTAATAGAACAAGGAGCTGGTTCTTTGAAAAGATCAACAAAATTGACAAACCCTTGGCAAGACTTACCAAGGAAAAAAGAGAAAGAACTCACATAAACAAAATCCAAAATGAAAGAGGAGAAATCACCACGGACACCGTAGATATACAAAGAATTATTGTAGAATACTATGAAAAACTTTATGCCACTAAATTCAACAACCTAGAAGAAATGGATAAATTCCTAGAAAAATACAACCTTCCTAGACTGAGTCAAGAAGAAGCAGAAAGCCTAAACAGACCTATTAGTAGAGAAGAAATAGAAAAAACCATTAAAAACCTCCCCAAAAATAAAAGTCCAGGCCCTGACGGCTATACCAGCGAATTTTATCAAACATTCAAAGAAGACTTGGTTCCTATTCTACTCAAAGTCTTCCAAAAAATTGAAGAAGAAGCAATACTTCCAAATACATTTTACGAAGCCAACATAACCCTCATACCAAAACCAGGCAAGGATGGAACAAAAAAAGAAAACTACAGACCAATATCTCTAATGAATACAGATGCTAAAATACTAAACAAAATACTAGCAAATCGAATACAACAACATATTAAAAAAATAATACATCATGATCAAGTGGGATTCATCCCAGAATCTCAAGGATGGTTCAACATACGTAAAACGGTTAATGTAATACACCATATCAACAAAACAAAGAACAAAAACCACATGATCTTATCAATAGATGCAGAAAAGGCTTTCGATAAAATACAACACAATTTTATGTTTAAGACTCTCAACAAAATGGGTATAGAAGGAAAATATCTCAACATGATAAAGGCCATATATGATAAACCATCAGCTAACATCATATTAAATGGCACTAAACTGAAGGCTTTCCCCCTTAAATCAGGAACAAGACAGGGTTGTCCACTCTCTCCACTCTTGTTTAATGTGGTACTAGAAGTTCTAGCCAGAGCAATCAGACAAGACAAAGAAATAAAAGGCATCCATATCGGAAAAGAAGAAGTAAAGGTATCACTTTTTGCAGATGATATGATACTATACATCGAAAACCCCAAAGAATCCACAAAAAGACTACTAGAAACAATAAGCCAATACAGTAAGGTCGCAGGATACAAAATTAACATACAGAAGTCAATAGCCTTTCTATATGCCAACAATGAAACAACTGAGAAGGAACTCAAAAGAACAATCCCCTTCACGATTGCAACAAAAAAAATAAAATACTTAGGAATAAACATAACAAAGAATGTAAAGGACTTATATAATGAAAACTATAAACCATTGTTAAGGGAAATCGAAAAAGATATAATGAGATGGAAGAATATACCTTGTTCTTGGCTAGGAAGAATAAATATAATCAAGATGGCTATATTACCCAAAGCAATATACAAATTTAATGCAATTCCCATCAAACTTCCAATGACATTTTTTAAAGAAATAGAGCAAAAAATCATCAGATTTATATGGAACTATAAAAAACCCCGAATAGCCAAAGCAATCCTAAAGAAAAAGAATGAAGCTGGGGGCATTACAATACCTGACTTCAAACTATATTATAGGGCCACGACAATCAAAACAGCATGGTATTGGCAGAAAAATAGACACTCAGACCAATGGAACAGAATAGAAAGTCCAGAAATAAAACCACATATATATAGTCAAATAATTTTTGATAAAGGGGCCAACAACACACAATGGAGAAAAGAAAGCCTCTTCAATAAATGGTGCTGGGAAAACTGGAAAGCCACATGCAAAAGAATGAAACTGGACTACAGTCTCTCCCCCTGTACAAAAATTAACTCAAAATGGATCAAAGATCTAAACATAAGACCTGAAACAATTAAGTACATAGAAGAAGACATAGGTACTCAACTCAGGGACCTGGGTTTTAAAGAGCATTTTATGAATTTGACTCCAATGGCAAGAGAAGTGAAGGCAAAAATTAATGAATGGGACTACATCAGACTAAGAAGTTTTTGCTCAGCAAGAGAAACTGATAACAAAATAAACAGAAAGCCAACTAAATGGGAAATGATTTTTTCAAACGACAGCTCAGATAAGGGCCTAATATCCAAAATATACAAAGAACTCATAAAACTCAACAACAAACAAACAAACAATCCAATAAAAAAATGGGAAGAGGATATGAATAGACACTTCTCCCAGGAAGAAATACAAATGGCCAACAGATATATGAAAAGATGCTCATCTTCTTTAGCTATTAGAGAAATGCAAATCAAAACTGCAATGAGATACCACCTCACACCTGTTCGATTAGCTGTTATTAGCAAGTCAGGTAACAGCAAATGTTGGAGAGGCTGTGGAGAAAAAGGAACCCTCATACACTGTTGGTGGGAATGTAAAGTAGTACAACCATTATGGAAGAAAGTATGGTGGTTCCTCAAAAAACTGAAAATAGAACTACCTTATGACCCAGCAATCCCTCTACTGGGTATATATCCCAAAAACTCAGAAACATTGATACGTAAAGACACATGCAGCCCCATGTTTATTGCAGCATTGTTCACAGTGGCCAGGACATGGAAACAACCAAAAAGCCCATCAATAGATGACTGGATAAAGAAGATGTGGCACATATACACTATGGAATACTACTCAGCCATAAGAAATGATGACATCGGAACATTTACAGCAAAATGGTGGGATCTTGATAACATGATACGAAGTGAAATAAGTAAATCAGAAAAAACCAGGAACTGTATTATTCCATACGTAGGTGGGACATAATAGTGAAACTAAGAGACATTTATAAGAGTGTGGTGGTTACGGGGGGGGAGGGGGGAATGGGAGAGGGATAGGGGGTGGGGAGGGGCACAAAGAAAACAAGATAGAAGGTGACAGAGGACAATCTGACTTTGGGTGGTGGGTATGCAACATAATTGAACGACAAGATAACCTGGACTTGTTATCTTTGAATATATGTATCCTGATTTATTGATGTCACCCCATTAAAAAAATAAAATTATAAAAAAAAAAAAAAAAAAAAACAATCAAAAAAAAAAAAAAAAAGAATAAGCAGCACAATTTTGAAAGTTGTTGTAGAAATAAAAGGAAAAGGCACATACTGGAAGAAAATATTTGCAATTCACATATCTAACACAGAACTTATTAGCAGAATATAAAATTTTAAAACTTTTAAAACTCAACAATAAGAAAAGAACCCAATTAAAAAATGGAAATGATTTTGACACTTCACCAAAGAAGATATAAGGATGACGATTTAGCACATGAAAAGATGCTCAACATAATTCATCATTAAAGAAATACAAGTTAAAGCCACTGTTAAAAAGATGCTACTACATGCATCTATTTGAATGACTAACAAACAAAATGAACAATTCTAAATACTTTCAAGGATGCAAAACAACTGGATCTCTCATGCACTGCTGGAGGAAATGCAAAATGCTATAGCTTACACTTTATAATTTGCCAGTTTCTTATACATTTTCACTTATAATATGACCCAGAAATTTTATTCCTAAATATTTTTCCAGGAGGAAACTATGGTCACGCAAACACTTGTGTGAAAATGTTTTATATCAACCTTATTTGCAATAATTAAAACTGAAAATAACCAAAAAATCCTTCAACTAGTGTGTGGATAAACTATTCAACAGAAAGAAATGAACTGATGGTACAACATTTAAATGCCCTCGAGAGATGTTGCAAAGATATATTTTTATGCCACAAATCATACATTGTTTCAGAATTACTCTCTGTGTTTTATTTTCTCTTACCCCACAATCTTATTCATTCATTCACAAGAGAAAGTAACACAGATTTAATGAGCACCTATTATATGCCTAGCAATGAGCAAGATAGGAGTTCACAGTAAATGGAATTATGTTTTTTCCCTTTTATTTTCTCCCTTCTCCCAGCTGCCCCCAGAACCTATTATGCTTTTAGGATAGATGAATGAATGCACTGGTTTGCCTTGGTCCCAAATACACAACATCTGAGAGCCAGAAAGGGCTGTCAGACCCTGTGAAATTTTTTGTTGAAAAACGGCTAATGATGCCATCAGGCCCAGTGTCCTTCAGGGGAGAAAATGAGCTCTTGAGGCAAACATGTAGAAGCTGCAAGCCATTTGTAATCAGGAAGTGAAGTATGCAATGGGGGAAGCTTGCCAAGCTGAAGGACTCAGTGGCTTTAATGAAGGGATGGTATTACCAGTGGAAATCAAACTTGCCTACCAGCTGGATTATCTCATCTTCACAATGAGCTTCTCTGGCTGATAACCACAGGATCCTGAGAAATTAAGAAGACCCACAAATTACCTGCATAACATTCTGGCTAGATGTTAGAAAGTTGAATTAATTGCCTGAAAATAAATGAATGGGGTAGGGCCAAGAATTGGCTCATTAGTATTCAGCAACACTGCTGCCTTATGAAGAAAAGATGAGAAGGAGGGGTAGGAAGGTGAAACAAAGGGAAGTGGGGAGGGGGGAAACTGGGAAGAATAATGAGGGAAATCGTTATTTTACAAGTGCATTATGGGCACCCTTTTTTTCAGATTAGTTACAGAATTACCTAGTCTAGCTCAGTTCACAATGTCAAGGTAGACTCCACCGCAGTTATTGAGCAGACACTCTGAGAGCCCAGCAATTAGTACATGTGCAAAATACAAATAGATAAAGAATGTAGACACTTTCCCTTTGTTTCCCAAATGAGAGTTAGTAGCATTCAGGTGTTTTTCTTTGGCGAGAAGTAGAGAAAACAAGTGCTCAACAGGTGCACCACTCCAACATTTTCATCAGTGACTCAATTCCAGCACATACTACCTGAGCCTGAATTGTCCAGGTATGATCACACATTCTCTTATAGCACCTTTAATTTCTTTAACAATTCTGTTCAGTCTTAAAAAACCGTGATGCAAAGCCATGTCCTGTAATACTCACATGCACAGCGAGTTTCTCCAAAACTTACCCTTCATGCATCTTTGGAGGATACTGTCCTGGGCAGCCCCTTGGAAAAAGCCATGCAAAGGTCATGACATGACGGGGATGTTGAAGCCAACGTGGTGACCAGATGCTGAGATTGGTAAGAAGCTCCCTCCCTAAAAGCATCAGTGGACCAATAACTTATCAACTATTTCTTCCTGAAAATCGGTGAAACCTTCTGTTTGAGCTTTGCATTACAATCACTTGCTAAAGTCAGTATTTTTTTTTTCAGAATCACTGACATTCTTTCAACTTTTCAAAGCCCTTCTGCACTGATTTTATCTAAACCTTTCAGATGTACCCTGAAGCCTAAAGGTAAAACCCCTACAATTCAGCTTTATTCATTTGTGGGCTGATGTCTTTTGTTGTCCTAAGCGGTATCTCGTTTTAAGATGTGCGTGCTTTGAGTAACTTGGAGCTGAAACACTTTTCTGCATTCTCAGTGCTGAGACTATGCCTGTCCAAGGGACTTAGACCTGCATTTCTCTTTGCATTTCAAAAAGGACTTTATCTAATTACCTTCCCTGCAGCTCTTAGAACATAACTTATTATGTAAAAATAAATTTTCCCTTATTTATAGTTTTCCTCTAAGTTCCCTTGTCTTTTAAACATCAAACTGCCTCTAATTTTACTCACATTTTTCTTTTTCACCCCTAAGATACAGCTCAGCTATATGCTAGCAGTTAATTTAAAAAGCAAAATTATCTCTTACCTATGATTGATCTTGGGTGAGAATGCCTGCTTTACTGTCTTTATATCCAGTAACATAAAAGGCAATATTGCTTTTTATCATATGCAGCAAAAATATTTTTAACCTCTCTCCAAAATACAAAGGAGATTTTGAAGTGAGAAATCAATCATCACCAAGTAGAAACTGAGACCTGAGACCAGGCACTGGCCTATCTATATACTCTAAGATATAAAATTACAAAAAGAACTGGAAATTCAGCTTTGTTATAAATGTTTTCTTCCGCTGCTTATTTTAAAGTTGGACCCAATGGTTATGCCCATAATTTCCAAGTAACAATCTTTTCTGACACTATGCATATTTCACTCAGCTCAGGGTCAACTTAAAAATTCCTGTGGACAAAAGAGGGGCCAGATGCTGAACCTGACAAGCTCAGTGGAGGTCTATATAGCAGGTCTTACAAACTCTGAGATATAAAGTAACAACATAGAATGATCTGATATTAATTCTAATTAATTAATTTTCAAAAAGAAAAACAAACAGACAGATAGGAAGGGAGAGAGATGAGAAGCAGCAATTCATATTTGCATCACTTGTTTATTGATTGCTTTCTTATATGTGCCTTGACTTGGGCGGGGCTCAAGCCAGGACAATGACCCCTTGCTCAAGCCAAGACAATGACCCTTGCTCAAGCCAGCAACCACAGGATTATGTCTATGATCCCACACTCAAGCCAGTGACTCCACACTCAAACTGAATGAGCCTGTGCTCAAGCCAGCAACCTTAGGGTTTTGAACCTGGGACCTCAGTGTATCAGATCAACACTCTATTCACTGAGCCACCACCTGTTAATCCAAATTCGGAGGGACCCGAATTATGGAAGACAAGAGCAAGGTCCCTCGTTTACACATTAAAGCTTTATTATTGTCTAGCTTGGCCAAGCGGCGGGAACTCCGACAGAAATCTGACGGAGAGCGCGCTGGCCCTTTGTTCTATTTAGTTTTTATAGTTTTGTAAGTGGGAAGTACAGAAGCAAAAATTGCAATTAGGAGCCCCTTACCGCTATTGGTTATAGTCATATGTCCTTTAACATGATAGGACCACGTTCAATTTGCAAACCATACATCATTTTGGAGAAAACAAAATTTACAAGTCAACACAATGGTAGAAAGATATCTCTTTACATATTAAAAGGCCTTCCTATATTTTCTAGTGTTCATCCGCCATCTCTCTGTCCAGAGTCAGACGTATTAACCACATACATTTACATAAGAGAGGTAGTTTCCATGGGGACAAATGCCCGCAAATGGCTCATAGTTATAAGAAAAGGTTTATTTTGGCTTTTCCCTTCCTGCCCCTGGCTAGCCATTCACTCCTTTCCGCACAGGTGTGGTAGAATGTCAGGGAATCTATGCTTTCCTTCCCTTTTCATTTACAATACAATGGCAAGAGCCTGGTTATGCCAATCACACAGTACAGAGACTATTCTCACAATTTCTCTGCACACCTTAACCCAAATTAATAAAATGTTCTCCAAGCCTCCTAAAATATTAATATTAATTCTGTAGCCTTTGGTACTTTACAACACCTGCGGGTGAAATGGCTCAGTGGCTCCTCACCACCGATCAGCCTTAAAACTTCATAACTAAATGCAAATCATGGTTGGTAGTCATGTCCTGAAGCCAGTATCTTCCCTGACAAAGATTAATCTTTACCTTAACTGAGCCTGTCTATTGTTTATTGTTTGTTGTTTGTTGTTGTTGTTTTTTGCATCTATGATAATATGCCCTTGGAATGGCAGAATACAGTAATTCCCTTTTTCCAGACCCCTCAGTACCCACCAATATAAAAGAAGTATGTCTCCTGCGTTTTACTCTTTATCCAACCTCAGAGTTTTCCCTACTTTGCTTTTACTCACCCCCCCATCAACCATCAATGGATTTCATTTTACTCCCCTTATGTCTCCTCCTTTGATTGTAATGTATAAAATAAACTGCAAAACTGTCCTTCTCCAGAGCATTTTCTCAATTCATTGAGATTTTGATTCCTGGCAACTGTCTTCAGTTTGGCTCAAAACAAAAAACAAAACAAAACAAAACAAAACAAAACAGAAAAGGCTCAGAAAAGTTCTCTACAGCTTTGGGTGTTGCTTACATTGACATTCTCATTTTACAAAGAGTCTCTCAGTTTCAGGAGATGAAGATGACTTAAGTTTTCATGTTTACCTTTACTTTTTAAATTATTTTGGACTGGCTTAATTCATTTTACCAGTTAGAATGCTTTGGGCCGTAACTGTAGTACTCCAGCCCGAAGGGAACTAACTACTGGTGTCACGTGGAAAACACCTACTCAGGACACAAACTTATGTCAAGAGGAAGAGAGAGGGAGGCCCAGGATTACAAGGGAGGAAGATCAGATGACAAGGGGAAGAATGATTAATGGCCATTTTGCTGACATGGAGAAAGGGCTCAATTGATCAGAACATTCTTTTCTTTTGCTAATTAACAAGTATAAAGAAAAGGGCAATCTAGAACCTCTAGGCTAATTTTCTAAAGCCCATTCACATGCATTCCTTTGTGTCTGCACAAAGGTCATTCACTCACACTTTCTTGATGTTTGTATGGAAGAGACATTCACTCAGGGCTTTTAACTAAAGTTCCCCAATCCAAGGCATAGAGGGTTCAAGGTTAAATGTGTGATTCCCTACATGTAACTATAAGAAAATTCATCCCAAACCAGCTTAAACCAGTTTAAGCATTCATTAACTAAAGAAACTTGAAAAGCCGACTTAAAGTTGGAATTAGGCTTGTTTTGAGCAGAAATGTAGCTTATTTTCTTTGGCTTTTCATCATCTCTGTTTTCTGTGTAGGCTTCAACCTCAGAATGGAAGAGAGCATCTTCTCACATTCTATGTCAAGGGTTGGCCAACTATGGCCCACAGGCCACACCCATGACCTAAATCTATAGACCAAATCCACGTCATGTGTTTTTATAAAGAAAGTTCTGTTGGAACACAGTCACTCTTGTTCATTTACATGTCTATGACTGCTTTCAGACTACAGTGCAAAATCAAATAGAGCAGAGACCACATAGTCCATTAGCCTAATGTAAGGCCAGTAGTCAGGGCACCATCAGAGCTACCTGGCTGTAAAGCCAGTAGCCATGGCCACCACTACAGCCACCTGGCCCATGCAGGTTCTCATTTGATTCGGACAGATGGTAATGAAACAACGGAGCCAAGACCTGGTGGGCCATTACCTTTTTAATTCTAGCTCACAACCAGCAGGCGAGAAAATACACACAGTGGGAAAACACTTCCCTTTCCATTCAGAGCTCCCAAAGCCACTGACTCATCTGAGTTTTCCTAGAATCAAAGGTTTCTACCTCACCAGCCTTATTCACCTCTGTTCCCTGTCTCCTCCTCTCTGCACAAACTCTGCACAGACTGACTTCTACTTTAGCACTCCGCCATCTTGGCTGCTTCTCCTCTCCTCCACATGGCCTTTCTCTGCCCTGCTACATCATGGGCTCCTCTGCCCCATTTTATAGTATAGAAATCAAAACCTTTAAGCCAATATACAAATAAGGAAGTCTCTGATACAAAGTCACTTATCTGAGGCATAAATGGGATTCCTCATAAGAGTGCACCACCCTCCATCATGCAACAGTCAACGGTGTGGGGAAAAGCTTAGTTTTGAGAAGATCTTAGTATAAGAAAGATGTTGAAAAGATCTTAGTATTAAAAAGGTGGGAAAGGCTTAGTCTTAAAACTAAACCTTAGACTATAAGGACTTTGCCAGCTTACAGCCTGTCTTCTACACCCAATGCAAACTAAAAGTGAGAAAATATATACATCATATTTATAATCTTATTTGACCAACACCTAACATATTTACTGTCTTCCCCTCTACAGAAGAAAAAGTGTTTGCCTGTCTACTCTTCTTGTGGTTCCTTCTTTAGAGCTAAGAAACTTTTTTCCCACAACTGTCGAAAAACTTCTTGCCATCTCATTAGTTCACATGGTAATAACTAAGCCAATTCTGTAGCCAAAATAATGCCAAACTTTTGGTTGGCTTAAGCTCACCATGGCCAGAGCATGGGATTGAATTTAGATTGATCACATTAATGGTATGCATGGAAGAGGTCCATAGTAGTAGATACAATTGCTATATCATTAAGACAGAGGAAGAAGAACACTTGCATGGTGTTATGGGTTGAATTTTGCCATCCTCTTAGATTTAGATGTTGAAATTTTAACATCAGAATGTGACGTATTTAGAGAAATGGTATTTACAGAGACAATCAAGTTAAAATGAGGTCATTAGGGTGAACTCTAAGCCAATGTGTCTAATGTTTTTATTAAATGGAAAAGTTGGAGACAGACTCACATAGAGGAAGAATACCATGTGAAGGTGAAAACAAGGATTGGGGTGATGTTTCTAGAAGCTAATGAATTCCAAAGATTGACAAGAAACCCCAAGAAACATGGCAGGAACCATGGTATAGACTTGCTCTCACAGCCCTCAGACGGGACCAACATTGCTGACACCTTCTTCCTATGAGATAATAAATTACTGTTGTTTAAACTGTTAGCATAGGTAGCTAATTAGTAAAGGAAGGGGCAAAGGGAATCAGACATTAAGCCTAATAAACTAGGGAGCTGAATTGGACATTAAGCCTGATTCCCCAGGAAGTCACAGCATTCACAATCCCCCCAGGAAACCACACCCACCCTTCTCCGCTGAGGGGAACCTAATCAAAGTGGGCAAGAAGAACTGCTTACCAGCCATTAGCACAATTACTGAGGGAGGGATAAAAACAGGGGAAATACCTTTGCAAGGTGCATTCACATATAAGCCAAGCTGGCACAGAAGGAGATCTTTCTACTTTGAGGTATGTGCAGTAGGAGCCAAGATGGCAACCATAGAGGGGAGGTATCTAGCCTGGGAGAAGTATGGGATTGGATGAGGGCATGAAACCCCAGAAGATCTAAGAAAGAGATTAGATGTGGGCAGGGGTTTGTGGGGCAATACAAGCCACAAAGAGCCAGGAAAGAGATTGCTTAGTTTGGAAGAAAACTTACCTTTCCCTAACGCAAGGTAATATAATCAAAGTTTTAAAAAGGCCCCGCTCAGTAGCATGTTTGACTATTCATTTGCATATTCTCTCTCTTACAACAGCTGCATGGCTCTAAGCACAACTCCAAAACTCTGGCCTGGGTGCAGGAAGGAAGCACCAGACAGAGTGCAGCCCGGAACAGAGACTAAGCTAGCCAGACAGAGACAGAGACTGAGCTGGACTAAGCTTTGGCATGGACTAAACTGAACTACAGCAGCGTTGGATGCCCTGATGATGCCGGGAAATGGCACGGTATCTCTGGATCCTGTCCCTTCTCCTGAGCTTGGTGAAGACAAGGTTGGAATTCTTCCACAGCAGGATGGAACTAAGTCATGTGGTTGTGGATGAGACACTGCACACCTTGGGAACTGTAAAGCCAGTACCAGGGCCATAGTCACAGCAGCCTGGCCCATGCAGGTTCGCTTTGGATTCGGACAGTCGGTAAAGAAACAACGGAGCCAAAAACTGATGGACCATCATCTTTAATCCTAGCTTGCACCCGGCGGGCAAGTAAAAACACACACTGGGCTCCAAAACCCACTCACATTCAGTGCTCACAAAGCTACTGACTTATCCGAGTTTCCTAGAATCAAAGGTTTCTAGCTCACCAGACTTATTCTCCTCTGTTCCCCATCTCCTTCCTTTTCCCTGCACAAACTCTGCACTAATTGGCTTCTCACTCAGCACTCCGCCATCTTGGCTGCTTCTCCTGGCCTTCTCCACGTGGCCTCTCTCTGCTCTCTGCTCTAATGCTAATCTCAGGAACCAAGAGAGCAAGCTCTTGTTCTGCCCCCATTTTATAGTGTAGATTCATAACCTTTAATCCAATATACAAAATAGGGAAGTCTCTAACACAAAGTCACTTCTCTGAGGCATGATTGGATTGTACCACCCCACATCAAAAAGGGTGGGAAAGGCTTAATCCCAAAACCAAGCCCCAGGCTACAATGATCCTGCCTGCCCACAGCCTGCCCCCAACACACATTAATATCACCTGGGCGACGGCCTCCACGTGGGCAGCACCATCTTTAACAAAGTGAGCATAATATATTTTATCTGCCCAACAGGGACAGTCCTTTGTGTTTGCCGCAGCTACAATAAATCTTACCACTACACCTCATCCTTTCACATGTGGGTCCCCAAAATGCTTTTCTTGAGACTCTGTGGGAAAAACCCTATTCCTACTGCAATAAAACTACTCAGTTTGTGGTACTTCATTTCAATAGCTCCAGTAAATAAATGCTCATGGGAAAACAATAATATCCATAACCATGCCATAAATTTCCCTATCTGGAAAGTCATTTGAAAGACAAGCAGGAACAAAATATCTCTTAAATCGATATGTGAATGACTTTCATGATTACCACAGCCTAATGATACCACGATAGCAAAGAGGACTTGTCAGGATGAAAAGAATGCAGCTTGGGACAGACCAACACATAGACAAATAAAGAACATCCCTTTAGAATAAAACTAAATGGCCTGAAAAGACTTCCTGCATGGTGGATCTCTCCAACTACCTTCTTCTTTAACCCTTGGACGTTGTGATTTTTGAAAACTATACATATTATACTGTCTAAATCCACCAGTCAGAGCTTTATGAAGATTTAAAGCACTCTTTTTAAATATATATATATATATATATATATATCCTGAAAGGGATTCTATCCATTACTACTAACACTGTTGGCACCGAAAAAGAGAGATTTGAGGTTTGAGAATGAAAAAGAGCTAAAGCCAATAAGAAAACCAAATACTATTTCTGTATTGCAGACTTGAGTAAGGAGTTGAAAACACCGAACCACTGATTCTGTAGTCTGAAGTTTACTCATTCAGTTCCTCATTCAATAATTATTTATAGCATTCCTATAGCCATATTAAATGCCAAGGATACAAGAATAAACAAAACAGATATGGTGGTCATGCTCACAGAGTTAATAAGGGAGAAAAGTAGAGAAAGTTATAGAATGGCAGGTGCTAGTATAGGAAAAGTTTAGGGTTTTATGGGTACACGTAAGAGGAGCATAATATGATATGATTCAGATTGAGCCAGGGGAAGTTTCTTAGAACAAGCATTGTATAAACTGAGACTTGACAGATAATTAGGAAATAATCAAAAGCCAAAAAAAAAAAAAAGTGGGTATGGTGGAGGATAGGGGAGGTCATAGATAGTGGTAAAGGCTATCTTAGAAATTATAGGTTTTATCTAGAAGAAAATAGGGAGCTGTGAGAAGGAATATAATCAGATATGCAATTTAGAAAGATGACTGGCTACTCAGAGAAGTAAGGACATCCTGCTAGGATTGATTTGGTCTAACAAGGAGTTATTTCTAAAAGATACATGCCCCTCTGCATGGAGCTTTATCCCTTAGTTAAATCAGGTTAAAATTGTCAATTAAAAATTACACTAAGCTTGACCCACCTAAAATATTCAGGTAACCAGTCACTTTAAGCATGGCAAAGTGACCATAATGTGGGAAAGGGTTAAGAAAGAATTTTCTTCGGGAATGAGAGCACCATGACACAACCTCTAGGCAAAATGATCGAAACTTGTTAATCATGGTATTTTAAAATACAGCTATTAAAACAATTTTAGAAATAGCACTACATGTAGAAGGTATAGGTACTAAACCAGCATGATGTTTTTTAAATTTACTTAGGTAATTAGTAACATTAGTAGCCCCCAGTAAACTTCACCCACCCCCATGCATACTCTCCTCCCCTTGAATTTGAGAGGAACCTATGGTTTGCTTTAACCAGAGAATGTGGTAAATGTGTTATTGTGCAAGTTCCTGGTTTGACAGCCTCTGTGCCTGCAATTGTGGAAGCTTTGAGCCACCTCATAAGATATCTAGCATTCTGCTTAAGAAATCTCAGTGGCTAGGCCCTGTATCAATAAAAAAGGCCACCTGGGGAGGAAGTCCTGTGATTACAGAAAGACAAAGTCCCAGCTGTGCCAGCATCCTAGAAAAGTCTAAGTCCAGATGATCTGGGCTGAATGCAGACACATGAATGACGGCTGGAAGACCCACCCACTAAGCCCAGCATAGATTGCAGAATTGTCACAAATAAAACGGTTGTTTTTGAAGCCACAAACGTTTTTGTTATATGGCAATATGTAACTGAAACACTTTGTGTCATCCTTTTAGAGCAGGGGTCTCAAACTCGCAGCCCGCGGGCCGCAGGCCCGCCCACCAATTTTGTGCGGCCCGCAGACTGGCCCGCAGACTAATCCACGAAGTTTGATTAGTCTGCGGGCCACACGGCCGCGAGTTTGAGACCCCTGTTTTAGAGTATAATTATTTATTTAGTTCCACCCCTTTATGTCAGAGAAGAAAACTGAGAAACAGAGAGCTGTAGTGACTTGTTCTGTTTTACTACATCTTCCTCTTCTACCCGTAGCCTCTCACAAAGCCCTAGTCTCAATTTCCTAGTGTAAAAGGTAATGAGAGGGAAAAAATGAAAAGGAAAATGGAAAAGATCTGAAATAAGAAAGACAGTCATAAAGCTAACAAACCAAGGCCACTGGACACAAAGTCTGGCATCTAGCCTTAGGGCAAATGGAGTGCTCTCTACTGTGTTGCATTGTACAGTGTGTGTGTGTGTGTGTGTGTGTGTGTGTGTGTGTGTGAGCACACCTGCACGTGTGCTGTGCACACGTGCTAGCACACGCATAGAACCAAGAAATCTGGGAAATCTTTAGTATAGCACATGGCTATTGAGGACTGAAAGTCATTTCAGCTAACTGCATGTCACTCTCATTATTTCATATCACACTGTGTGTTTCTGAGAAAATATTTCCCAAGTCTTACAGGAGCTGATCAGTTTACAGAACCAATCTGTATCAACAGGACCCTGCTGACTCCCGAACAGGTTGCACAAAACAATAATACATCAACATTCCCGAGTGGATTAGCTTTCCCAGGTGAGGCTTTACTCGAGATGCCTGACAGTGAGGTCTCTCAGGTCCTTTCACAGCGGCCCACATCTTGAGCCTTCTGAGGCATTTTATAAATAAGTTGCCCTACTCCCAAAAGACTCTTTAATAAAGCAGACCTAATTTTTCAATCTCACCTTTTGTAACTGGGTATGAATGAGCTATTCTTCATGTTCTTGTAGCTTGACAGGAACAAGAAAGTGTACCAAATCATTAATTCTCTAATTTGCCCACATAACATAAAACCAGCTGGCTTTTAATATTTAATTAAATTAGTGTGCTCCCCGACTGAGTTCTAATATTCCAATTTCAATTTTCAGCACAAAGCTAATATAAAACCAAAGAATCACTGAGTGATGTGAAAAGGGAAATTTGACCTTGGCAGAATAATGTGAAGGCGTCTACAGATGAAAAGAACCCTTTTTATTTTTTCCTTAAGGAATAAAAGATGTCCAAAGTTAACATCCTGACTACAAAATATTACATTCTCTTTTAAGAGTAACATCACATGGTAAAAATATGTGCATATTTAAGGACAGTTTTCTTTTTCACTAATTAATTCCTTCATCCACTCATTCATTTCTCATGCCTGTTGCATGCCAAGTACTGTAGTTCAAGTATGACGATAAAATGCATGGTCTCTACCCCCAGACAAGCTCATCCTCTCATTTCTCACTAGAAACTTTGCGGCCAAGTGTGTGTGGAAGATCTTGGACAAGCTTAAACTTTGAGCTCCAGGCCACTGTCCATAAAATGACTACATTAGCAACGCTTAGCTCACACGATTCCTGTGAGGATTAAATGAGATCACATCTTGTGAAATAGCTTAGTATATTGTAGAGCAGCAATCATGTGATGAGTCAATATCATGAGGCATTTTCTGTTAAATTTTTTCTTGCTGGTTGTGTGCAGTTGTATTTATGAGAGTCAATAGGGAAAAGATACTCCTATGATTATTTTCTAATGGGTCACTTCTCACTCACACATGATAAAATGTGCTTAAATCTGGCCTGGAGAAATTCAGTGTGCAATTCTCCTTATAAAATATTTCTTGCCTTTAGTAGCAGATTCAACATTCTGAGCCAGTTTTTGTTGTTGTTGTTGTTGTTGTTGTTTTCACTGGATTGGATTATACTAAATTCAGACTAAAGATTTTTCTTAGCTTCTTGTGGTGATTTTATCCCTGTGTGTTTTAGTCTAACTGTTGATTTTTTTGTTTCTTTCTGTTTATTTTTTGTTTGTTGTTTGTTTCTCTCTATTTTACTAAATTGGGCTGATTTTCTTGATTGCTAAGACTATTATAGGACACTGTGGTACAAAGCTGGCTGGTGCAAGTGACCAGTGAAGACACCTGAAAAACATTCAGTGAGGAAGTGGAAGGGCAGGCTGTGGACTTCATGCTGTGTTGTTTCTGACCTCATGGGGCTGTTGTGAAGCGGGCCTGGACCAGCATTCAGAATGAAGGACCATAGATAGAGAATACTGACGATGAAACATGGGTCACAGTTGGCACTTTCAGAGCTTTTGTCACATAATTTCACATGGTACCCAAGTCTCTGCTTTATTTCCTGCCTTTTTGGTTTGGCTTATGGTATGACTATCACTAAGGTGCCCAACCAAGATTTAAGAGGCATTTCTCCACTCTGTAGGAATCGAGAACTTCCTCTAGTCATCTCATGCTCTGGATAAACTTTAGTTCCCTCCTTTTCATTTATCAGTGCCTTAGGCTTGACCTTCATACATCACAATTGACTTTTCAACTATATTTTACAGACTCGCCTACCTACAGTATGAAGTCTATAGCAGGGGTCCCCAAACTTTTTACACAGGGGGCCAGTTCACTGTCCCTCAGACCATTGGAGGGCCGGACTATAAAAAAAACTATGCACAAATCCCTATGCACACTGCACATATCTTATTTTAAAGTAAAAAACAAAACGGGAACAAATACAATATTTAAAATAAAAAACAAGTAAATTTAAATCAAGAAACTGACCAGTATTTCAATGGGAACTATGGGCCTGCTTTTGGCTAATGAGATGATCAATGTGCTCCTTTCATTGACCACCAATGAAAGAGGTGCCCCTTCCGGAAGTGCAGCGGGGGCCAGATAAATGGCCTCAGGGGGCCGCATGTGGCCCGAGGGCCATAGTTTGGGGACCCCTGGTCTATAGGATAATGTACACCTCCTTAGAATAATGAGCTGTGGGAGAATAAGAATATTGTCTTGAAATGTATCCTCAATTTCTAGAAAAGAGGCCTATAGCTTAACTCCTGTAGATAGTTAATAAGTACTTAAATCGCACTGTTCAATTATCTTTTTAATATCAGCATGTAGCGAAAGTCATGATTTAATTCATTATTCCTGAACCATATAATATTATGATTCATTATTTAAAAGGAAATCATTAGTTATTATTCTGATTATAAAGGTAATATCAATTCACTGTAAGTATTTGGAGAATACAGAACAAATGTAAAGAAGAATATTAAAGTCACATACTAAGCTCTCTGTCAGAAATAGTTAACATTACTAAGTTGATAAATTCCCTTTCAGTATACTTATGATGCACACAAATTTTATGCTAATTTTATAATCCCACCTTTGCCATCATTTAGGATAGCAAATTTAGTCTTCTTGAAATGACAATGCATGTATCACTATCAGCTGTTAATTTATTTCAGCTTCACAGACCTTGAAATTAGTGTAAATCCTTGGCTTCTCTATATTGAGAGAGACTGGATCACAGATGCCATCCTGAAGGGAAGCTTGTTTCTATATACATTATTTTATATATATTTGAAATTGTATGATATAAAGAATTTTAACTTGTTTCTTATTTTCCCTTCATTTTATACCATCCACATTTCCCCACGCTATTAAGTATTCTTTCCAACATGATCCTTAATGCTGTGAGTCATGGGCTAAATCGTGTTCCCTTCACCTACTTCAAAGTATATGTTATAGTCTTAATGCCTAGTACCTCAGAACGTGACTGTATTTAAACACAGGGCCTTTAAAAGGGTAACAAGTTAAAATGAGGCCAATGGAGTAAGCACTGATCCAATCTGATTGGTGTCTTTAGAGGAAGAGTTCATTTGGGCACACAGAAAGACACCAGGTGTACACAGGTACGGAGGGATGACCATGTAAAGAGCCAGCAAGAGGGTGGCCACCTGCAAGTCAAGAAGAGAAACCCCAGAAGAAATCACACCTGCAAACTCCTTGGTGTTGGATTTCTAGCCTTCAAAACCATGAGAAATAAATTTCTGTTGTTTAAGCCACCCAGTCTATGGCATTTAGTTATGGTAGCTCTAGCAAACTAATATACTATATAATATTTATATTGCTTCTTACAATTGATTTAACCAACACTATTGGATGCCAGTTTTTCTTTAATAAAAACTGCTGTTGTGATGAATATCTTTGTAAAGAAATTTTCATCAGATTAACTATTTCCTTAGAAACGTTTTTGAATATTTTGTAGTACAAAAATAATAATTTTATTTTAAAAAATTTTAGAAAATAGAGCAAAAAAGTAAAAAGTAGCATAATGCTACTTTTTCAAATATAAGCATGGTCATTTGTTGTATTTTCTTGCAGTTCTTTATTCCCACTAACTTGGGTGCCTTAAAATATGATTGTAATAATATTTATAATTTTTAGTTTTGCTTTTTAAATTTGGCATAAGCATTATTTCATTGTTTCATCTCTTAATAAGAATTTCAATGATTCCATAATATCTGGATTCATTAGGCAAAAAAATAGTGAGCCTTCCCTGATTACTCTTTTCCTTTTATGTGCTATTTCAACTTTATAATAAAGTACAACCTAAGCTAGAAGGAAGGAAGGGAGGGAGGGAGGGAGGGAGAGACAAGGCAATACAGTAGCTTAACCTAGGTGGGATTCTATTTCTCTATGACACAACAGTCCATAAGCATACAGAGATCAAAGACTGATAGTGTGGCCTTGCCTTCCCCAACCTGGCTTCTACTTGTGTGGCCTAGGTTACTACTCGAGCTTACATTACCTCCCACACAGCAGGGGGGGTGGGCAGGAACGTGCCCTCACAATATTTTAAATGCCAAACCCAGGAGTGGTACATATCACTTCTACCGTGTACTATTGGCCTTAAATTAGCCTAAATCCACGGCTGTGTGACTCCTAAACTGCTACTTTTCCGGCTACATCATGATTGCACTTCTGTTACCAGCACTGGAATTCTTAGGTTCCCCAGGACGGAAATCAAAAAGAAACCCCAGGGAAATTTCCAGGCAGACTTATTAAGCTTATGCTCAAGCACAAGGGAGGCAGCACAGAGGAAAGGAAGGTGCTCTGTGCTGCCTCAGGGGCTGGCTCTGCTTGGCTGCTTTTATAAGCTGGGGACACGATGAGCTTGTGTGAAAGGGTGGGCTTTTTGAAAAAGGCAGCCTTGTGGAACTTTCCATTTCTGGTCGGGTGACTTCCTTCCCCAACTGCGTTGCCTGGTAACTATTTTCGGGTCTGTGCTGTGAGGGAAAGATGGCGGACTGCTCTACCACCACCCCAGAAGACTGAAGGAGGGTCAAACCGTGATCAACTGGGCATGTGGGTCAGTAGTTCCAGCATCTGCAAGGAAGCAGGCAATTAGAAGGAAGATGAAATAACTACATCTGTGTTTCTAAGTAGAGGGTGGAGGGGTGGTGACATTTCTTTCATTCCTTCTGGCCACCTGGTTTTAACGGGCTTTCTGACCATCTGGCTTTTTCCCTTCCTGAGCCCAAGTCCATATGTTGTCTCATTTCTTTATTAACCAAAACATTAAAATGTAAAAATATGTACAGGGCTTCCTTCTAAGACTTCTAAATTTTTAAACGTAATTCTTGTTGGAATTAATAGTCTCTGTTATGCCATAAAAGTATGAGTTTAGTAGAAAATACTGTTAGGTGGTTTTAGAATAAGTTCAGCTTCTAGATTTCTGAGACTACTTAAGTTACCAGTATTTATAATCTTTTGATCTGTTCCCATGTAAATTATGACAGTGACAGTCACTGTTTTTTCAAATGTTTCTAGATCTTAGGAAATAGACCTTTCTGTGACAAAATGAGCTGGGGGGAAAAAAAAAACCACTCCCTTATACTGTTAGCACAATAATGATAGTATTATTGTTTTGTTAGGGGTAAGGTCAAAGCTATAATCACAGCAATTCTACCCTTTGTTCATATCATGAGAAAATAGAAACTTGGCAAAATGTACTTGCTTTTTAGGCAAATTGATGAAGCAGTGAGCTGCCCTGCCTTCTGACGGGCAGATGGAACTAGAATAGGAGCTCTCAGTTTCACCTACACTTACAGAATTGAGGTCTTCATTTTTGATGCTAAACTTTGAAGGACACAAGATGGGGCACAAAGGAAGGAACATCTTCCTTCCTCCCACAGTGGAATTTACCGAAAAGGCGTGGGGTTTCCCAATTAGGAGACATAAAAGAGGCCAGAGAAGGGGGCATATAGATTATTCTCCTTTTGGAAAGCCTAAGCCATAAATAGACCCTTTCCTTATATCATGGTTCTCAAACTTTTTGAAGTCGGGGCACATTTAAAATTCTACTAACAGCCTGACCAGGCAGTGGCGCAGTGGATAGAGCATCAGATTGGGACACGGAGGAACCAGATTCGAAACCCCGAGGTCGCCAGTTTGAGCACTGGCTCATCTGGTTTGAGCAAGGCTCACCATCTTGAACCCAAGGTTGCTGGCTTGAGCTAGGGGTCACTCAGTCAGCTGTAGCCCCCCGGTCAAGGCACATATGAGAAAGCAATCACTGAGAAACTAAGGTGCCGCAATAAAGAATTGATGCTTCTCATCTCTCTCTCGTCTAGTCTGTCAGTTCCTCTCTCTATCTCTCTCTGTCTCTGTCACAAAAAAAAAAAATTCTACAAATAATTGTAAGCGCACTATATACAAATTTCTGAGAAATATGTTAGAATAATTAAGTCAGATATTAAAGAAAAAAATATAAAGTACAAGCATGCTTTTATGGTAATTAAACGAAGTAAATATGACAAAATTAAATTTATTCTGACATTAAAAAACATGTTTATGTTACATTTTTTGAGTTATGCTTTTCAGGATTCATAAAAAAGAGGGGTTAAAAAATTTTAAAATGGCAAAGAGTTATCTTTTTATATACATAGATACATTCTTAGTAAGATTTAGTAAATTCAGCAGGTCCCGGTGCGAATATGTTAAGTTTTTTCATTGTTGTGTTTATGAGAAATATGAGCCTGATGTGTCCTAGCGATTTCTTCAATGTTTGGACATATATTTGAAAGGCAAAGTCTCATTTCCTCATCAACATATTGAAGAATTCCTCTCTTTTTACTCTTAATTGTATGAGTGCAGAAAACTCCCACCATACATATCATCTTAACTTTACACCAAACAAAGGATAGAAGAAACTTGCCTCCAGTCTTTCCGGGGAACATGGAGGGTAGTGTAAACAATCCAGCACCACAGCTTAACAGCCTTTTGCAACCTAATCAGGCAAATAAGGTAGGGGATTGGGCAGACTGTCAGCTTACAGCCAATTCCTCACACCTCTGTCCCCCAAAAATCTAAACTCCAAAAACCCTGTTGGTTTTTTGGTCCCCAGCAGCCACATATTTCTCTGGAATACCATAGGGCACACCTGGAAATCTTCTAGGGTGCACCAGTGCTCCCTGGCGCACACTTTGAGAACCACTGCCTCATATCGTGGAAATCTTCTAGGGCGCACCAGTGCTCCCTGGCGCACACTTTGAGAACCACTGCCTCATATCGTTGAAGAATGTGACTAAATTGGATTATGTTACAATACCTTCTTCCCACACACTCTTTTGCTTTTTTTTTTTTTTTTTTTTTTGAGAGCTACCATAGTTTAAGAAAATTACTTTATACACTTCTATTATGGAAGGTTTCATCTGGGGACAAATGTCAGAACAGCAGGTACTCAGTACAAAGATTGTAGCTGCTCACCAGTCATCCCTCCAGGACTACAGTAGGTGGAGGAGGCTGGAGATCAAGTCAGTGGGTACAAATCCCCTAGACTTACCTTCCTCCCGACCCCACCATTCATGGTGAGCAGGGAGCTTCCTTCACATTAGCTAAAAGGAATCTTTTCACACAAGCTGCATATGTATATGGAAAAGCCAGCTAAAAGTAATGGATACACACTGAGCAAAATGTTGAGGATTTAACAATTCTCATTGTCTTTTGGGAAGATTGACAACCATTAATTGAATAGAATACACAATCATTAAGTAATATGAGTATTTTCTTGGTAATATTAGACATGAGCTTCTAAAAGGCTTCTGCTGATTATGTTTTATTACCGGGTTTGTTAAGCATCTATTATGAAGTGCCATTAAATGACAATGAATTATCTTTCCTTTCACAGTAGTGTCACCTGAATGTGCTTAGCTGGCTCATCAGTGCCACAAAAGTATAATTATTTATTTTATTAAGCTGTTTTGTTGCCTTTTACACATTACAGAGTGCTTTTTTGTTAGTTTTATTTGAAAAAAAAAAGTTAAATCCTGTCAAGTATGGAGTTCTTGGCTATTGTTGTTTACTCACAAAATTCTTAATAGTTTCTTAGCCCTCTGATACTTCTTAGAATCTTATCTTTGGCCTACAGATCAAACACCATAGCGAGAATCTTCTGAAAGCCATGGAATTTCTCCCAAGACAATGAACATTAAACAGAGAAGATTACATAAAGCTCCAGGACTTTCACAGGTTTCCAGAAAGCTATTCTATGGGCATTCAGATTAAGCAATTTTGAACTAAAGGATTTTGAAAATATTTTAAAAACAATGAATTTTCTGAAACTCTACACTTGACTTTTTTAGATATTTATGCAGGAAGGAAGCCGAAGATGAGCATCTGTCATGGTAATGGCAGAGAAGACGAGGTCATTTCAGTCTAGACTTTGTTGGTTACAAAAATAATGCTCCTTTCCCTTAGGCCAGGGGTCCCCAAACTTTTTACACAGGGGGCCAGTCCACTGTCCCTCAGACCATTGGAGGGCCAGATTATAAAAAAAACTATGAACAAATCCCTATGCACACTGCACATATCTTATTTTAAAGAAAAAAAAAACAAAATGGGAACAAATACAATATTTAAAATAAAGAACAAGTAAATTTAAATCAACCAACTGACCAGTATTTCAATGGGAACTATGCTCCTCTCACTGACCACCAATGAAAGAGGTGCCCCTTCCGGAAGTGCGGCGGGGGCCAGATAAATGGCCTCAGGGGGCCGCATGTGGCCCGCGGGCCGTAGTTTGGGGACCCCTGCCTTAGGCTCTCCTTACCGATCAATGATACTTTATCACATTTTCCCAGGGGATTTTTACATGAAAAAGAAAATTACTTCAGTCAGTTCAGCCACGTCAAGTCTTAAAGAATTAAGAAAGCATGTTCTGGACTGAAATTATTGAGTGCTTACCTGATGCTGGACATTGTGCCAAGTGCTTTCTATGCATTATCGCATTTAATTCTTACAACAATAATATGAGAAAGCTACTGTTTTTATCTCTGTCTTACTTATAAGAAAGTTGAGAGAAGCATAGTAACTTGGCTGAGGTCACACTGTTGGCAAGTGATGTGGCTGGGACCCAATTTTTTTTTTCCTAATCTGGCAGCTAAGCAAAATGCCTTGGAAATGAGTGTCTTTTATCTGAAGTTCTGTGAAGGAGGAACAGTTTTGATTGCATTAAAATAGATGACCTAAATCAATTTGTACTTGCCCTTGATTTTGTGCAAATTTATTTATAATGAAGGAGAAAGAAGAAGAGATAGTCCTAAATTCAGAAAAATTTAAAGTCTTAAATCAAGCATGTAACATACAATCCCATTTGTCCAGGAAAAAAAAAAAAAGGCAAAAGGCAGAGCAGTAAATCTTTTCCATAGCAAAATTATCACAAGACTATGTGGAGCCTCCCAAGCTCGACTTTGCCCCTTTGAGTGGAAACTGCAAATCACTAGGTTATCATGTGGTATAAGCAATGAGTCCATTAATCTCTTTTGCTCTTCATTTGCCTTGGATCTGATCTGACTTTGTGATAATGCATCACTCTGATCGCCCTGTGCCCTCCTTGATACGGAGTCTCCAGAGAAGGCAGAGACAGAGAAAGAAGACTGGTGGTTCAATCCTAGCAGGGGTTCGGGATGAGGAATGACAATGTTTGGAAGCATCTTCAATGTAACTGTGGTACCCAAGAGAACTTTCAAGATCTAAGCCAGCAATAAAATACTTGTAGAAATGAATAGTAAAGCAGAAACTGAAAATGAATTATTATAACCACTCCAATTCTGTGTAAAAGTTTTGCTCCTAAGGATATATTACTCAGATACCTGCCAGCATCTAAATATGCATCTAAATATGCACCACAGTGATTAATCAGGTTAAAATTCAAGGTCGAAGTTTTTTACATCCGAGGGTAAAGTCCAGAACAGTTGAATTACTCAAAGTCTCACTAAAAATTGGTGTCAGTTGGGCTTTTCAATGTCTGTCCTCTATACCAGTGGTCCCCAACCTTTTTTGGACCACGGACTGGTTTAATGTCAGAAAATATTTTCACGAACCAGCCTTTAAGGTAGGATGGATAAGTGCACAAAATAAAATTATGTGACCAGTGTAAAAACTGTAATATTTTTAAATATAATTGTCGAACTTATGAGACAAGCGTCAAGAGTGAGTCTTAGATGGATGTAACAGAGGGAATCTGGTCATTTTTAAAAAATAAAACATCATTCAGACTTAAATATAAATAAAACGGAAATAATGTAAGTTATTTATTCTTTCTCTGGGGACCAGTACCAAGTGGCCCACGGACCGGTACTGGTCTGTGGCCCGGGGGTTGGGGACCACTGCTCTATACCACTGTAGTCTACACTAGACCAGAGGTCAGTAAACCTGTTCTTAAAAGGTCAGATTGTAAATATTTTCGGCTTTGCAGGTGATTCTGTCTCTGTAGCAACTACTCCACATTGAGACTGTGGTGTGAAAGCATCCACCGACCATAATAATGAATGGGCATGGGCATGTGTTCCATTTAATAAGATAAAACAGACGGCTGGCAGGATTTGGCCGACAGATGGTAATTTACCAACCTCTGCTTTAGACTACAAATTCCATCTCTGCCATTTACTAATTATCGGCTTTGATTTAGTTGCTTAGTTTCTCTCAACTTCAGTTTCTTCCCCTAATGAAACAAACTCTCTTTCCAACAGTAGAAATAACTTTTCTCATATAAGTTTATGGAAAGTGATTTTCATAGAATATAGTTTAGGGAATACTATTCTTTAGGTTTATAAAATCATATGTAAATTTGTGTGTAATTTATTGAATACCTGGCATGTGTTAGATACTATATTAAATACTTTACCTATGCTGTCATATTGCATAGTTCACAAGTGGTACACTTCAGTCAGTTGCTTATGGAAGCTTCACTGATACCATTACACTATGCTTTCTTTCTATTGTTTTTTATTATTATTATTATTTTATTTTATTTTATTTTATTTTTGGAAGGAAGATGTAAGATCTACTCTCTTACCCAGTTTTTTTTTAAAGATTTTATTTATTCATTATAGAGAGGGGAGAGAGAGAGAGAGAGAGAGAGAGAAGGGGGGAGGAGCAGGAAGCATCAACTCCCATATGTGCCTTGACCAGGCAAGCCCAGGGTTTTGAACCGGCAACCTCATTGTTTCCAGGTTGACGCTTTATCCACTGCACCACCACAGGTCAGGCTCTTACCCAGTTTTTAAGTGTATTACACATTATTATTGCTGACTGTAGGCACAATGTTACATAACAGATCTCTCAACCATATTTCTTTCTTAACTGAATCCTTATGCTTATTGATTGCTAACTCCCCACTTTTTCTTTCTCCCAGCCCATGTAAGCCATCATTCTACTCTTTGCTGCTATCAAATTGACTATTTTATATACCAGTATAAAGGGAATCATACAATATTTGTCTTTATGTGACTACATTATTTCATGTAGTATACTGTCTCTTGATACGGATAAAATGGTGATCTTCTTGAAGAGTCATATGAGGATAGATAGTGTCACTTGCATGGAATACAAGTCATTTTGTGTGGGGGATAGCCATCTTCCCAGATCTAAACATTTCCTCGGCCGTGTTTTACTAATGGGAAAAGTGACAGTACTAAAGTTTAAGATTAGTACTGTCCTGTTCCATTTCTGCTTTTTAGTCTTACTTTTAGTACCAATGACTGGTAAAAAGAATCTGGTCTTTTTGTCCTTCCAAGGGAAGATAAAGGTTATCTATTCTCTGATTTCTCAAGGGCAGCCTGGTGACAATCAGCCCTTGATATCTACGGGTTTCACATCTGTGTCTTCAATAGAGGATCAAAAATTTTTTTTCAAAATGTTGACATTGTTGCTGACATATACTATGTAGTTAGGCTTACAACAGTTGTGTCTGTACTGAACACTTACAGACTTTGGTTTCTTGTGATTATCCCCTAAACAATACAGTATAAAAACTATTTACATATATAGAATTTATATTGTATTTGGTATTAAAAATAATCTAGAGATGATTAAAGTATACATGAGGATGAGCATAAGCTATATGCAAATACTAAGACATTTTATATATGGAACTTGACCACCCACACATTTTGGTATCCACAGGAAATCCCCCGCAGATACTAAGGAACAATTGTATTTACCAAGCATAGACTAAGCAGCGTAGGCCACTCAATTTCAAGCATTAAGACAGATTTATATATTCTTGCTATCTTTTTCCTTTTACTCTTGACCTAACGGATGAACTTCTAATACACTTTTTTTTTTTTTTGCAATGTCATGATAAGCTCCCATGCTCAAGTTTGAAATATATAATAAGCACAGATACAAGAAGGAAGGAGAAAGCTTAAATATGGCGTTAAACCTAAACTGTACCCTATAATCTAGTTTTTATCAAAGCTCTGTATTTAGGGCATTGGGAATTTTTCTCATATTAATAAAAACTATAATCTTTTGGCCCTGGCCAGTTTGCTCAGTGGTAGAGCATCAATCAACCTGGCATGTGAATGTCTCAGGTTCAATTTCGGGTCAGGACACACAGGAGAAGCAACCATCTGCTTCTCTACCTCCTCCCATCCCCCTTCTCTCTATCTCTACCTCTCTCTTCTCTTCCCACAGCCGTGGCTCAGTTAGAACAAGTTGGCCCAAGTCACTGAGGATGGCTCCATGGCCTCACCTTCAGGCACTAAAATAGCTCCATTGCTGAGCAATGGAGCAACAGCCTCAGATGGGCAGAGCATTTCCTAGTAGGAGGCTTGCCACGTGGATCCCAGTCAGGGTGCATGCAGGAGTCTGTCTCTGCCTCTCACTTAAGAAAAAGAAAAACAATACTTTTCTTTTATTCTACCTTGACCACAGTCTTTGTGCATGAGATCCTTTGTCAGGGACTGCCAGGGAGGAAGAAAGAAGAGGAATACTAGCCCAGAGTCTCATATAAGTGTTTTATATTTAAAACAAATAATCTAAACAAACAAACAAACAAGCAAAAACCTTCATCCAAGCCCTTCATTAAGCAATCCTCATGGGTTCTAGTTTTTCTAGCTTTTTCATATTCTTCAGTCATGGGCTTCCACCCTCAGATTCTAAACCATCAGGTTTACCAATGGATTCTCTGCAAGTTCAATGAACAATGTTTAGTTCTTTTTTTTTTTTTTTTTTGTATTTTTCTGAAGCTGGAAACGGGGAGAGACAGTCAGACAGACTCCCGCATGCGCCTGACCGGGATCCACCCGGCACGCCCACCAGGGGGTGACGCTCTGCCCACCAGGGGGCAATGCTCTGCCCCTCCGGGGCGTCGCTCCGTTGCAACCAGAGCCACTCTAGCGCCTGGGGCAAAGGCCAAGGAGCCATCCCCAGCACCCGGGCCATCTTTGCTCCAATGGAGCCTTGGCTGTAGGAGGGGAAGAGAGAGACAGAGAGGAAGGAGAGGGGGAGGGGTGGAGAAGCAGATGGGCGCTTCTCCTGTGTGCCCTGGCCGGGAATTGAACCCGGGACTTCTGCACGCCAGGCCGATGCTCTACCACTGAACCAACCGGCCAGGGCCCAATGTTTAGTTCTTAATCCACTTGATCCTTCTCAATGATTCTTTTATTCTTTTGAGAAGCCCTCTCTTTTTGACTTCCTGGGAGTACTCTCCTTGTTCTCTTATTTTGTGAGTTAAAACTCAAATGCTTACAGGGGCTGAACTCATGACACAAATGATAAAGTGGTCTCTTATGTTATACTCTTTTACCACAGATATATTTTGTACATATATCAAACATGTAAGACTATCCTTTCTCCCACAACTGACATGGTCTTGCCCATCGTTCTTGAAACCTGTGGCAAAAATGTCCTCTTTTACTTTCCCACTTTTTGTTTTGTTTTGTATTTTTCTGAAGTGAGAAGCAGGGAGGCAGAGAGACAGACTCCTGCATGTGCCCAACTGGGATCCACCCGGCAAGCCCACCAGCGGGCAATGCTCAGCCCCTCTGGGGCCTTGCTCTGTTGCAACTGGAGCCATTCTAGTACCTGAGGCAGAGGCCATGGAGCCATCCTCAGTGCCCGGGCCAACTTTGCTCCAATAGAGCCTTTGACTGTGGGAGGGGAAGAGAGAGATAGAGAGAAAGGAGAGGGGGAAATGTGGAGAAGCAGATGGGCGCTTCTCCTGTGTGCCCTGACTGGGAATCAAACCCGGGACTTCCACACACTGGGACGATGCTCTACCACTGAGCCAACCGGCCAGGGCCATTTACTTTCCCACTTTTGATGGAAACACAGACACAAGAAATGTTTCACTTTCCTCTTACCTACGCTGAAAGAAAACAGCTGTCACCTAGATAATACATGGCCCCAGACACTTGGTGCCTGGACGGAGGATCATGGTGGAGATGGTCCCAAACCAGCACCCACCTACCTTACTGAAAGAGATAGTTCCTACCCAGCTCCAAGGTATTGTTTCCAAGGCTTTTTATTTGTACTATGTGTCAGGAATTCAGATTTTATGTAAATTTCTGAATTTTTAAATATTGCCAACCAGGTAAAACTCAATACCTCTAAGTGTGAGGTCTGGGTCGCTATCGTGCCATTATTGTGGTCAGAACCAGACTGTTTCTTCAGGCTCCTTCTCCATTTGGTGTATCTTCTGGTTCTTCCTGAGCCTTATTCTCATTCCAAGCACTGTCCTTCAGAAAGCCCATCTCCTCTGCCACATCGTCACCCCTTAACTCTTTGTTGTAACTTTATTCTCACACATTATATTCCTCCTTGTTTAATAGTTATTTATAAAATTCTCTGCTTCATATGCTACAAAGTATATTATAGGCAGTGACTGGTTCTTATTCATACATTCATTCTGCATAGCAACTACTAGACCTACTGCTTTGCACATGAAATTTTTGCCATAAATATATCTTGATTCCCTAATATTATATTTAGATTCTGAATTTCCATAAAAATATTTTTTTTACAATTGCTTCTATGTCAAATGGTCCTAGGATTAAGCATGTATCCCACTCTGTAGATCTCCATTTGTGTAAGACTGGTTCCTTCCTCAAATACCTGCAAAATCCATAGAGTGCCAGAAGCCGCTTTGTTCCCTAGGAGGGCAGTCTTGCTAAAAGCAAAAGTATTTTGTGCAAAAATAAAAATGGGCTCCATGGTCAAATAACTTTGAGAAAGTCTGGGTTAAACAGTATTTAAGAGATTTCTTTATAGCTGCCCTTCTTCACTTTTATTGTGCTAAAATGTGCTGTGACTATCCAAGGGAGTTGTAGAGTGCTTTTCAAAGATGTTTTTTTTACTCTGGAACCGTTTTGTGAAGATCATTATTAAGATCTCATGAGACTAGAACACAATTTGACTAAAACACAGTTTAACTTTAAGAGTCTACATGCTGGAAATGTGAGGTTTTCTATTATCTGTCCCCCGTTCATAATGGGGTTTTTTTTATTTTAATGGGATGACATTGATAAATCAGGGTACATATGTTCAGAGAAAACATCTCCAGGTTATTTTGACATTTGATTATGTTGCATACCCCTCACCCACAAAACCAGATAGAAGATGACGGAAGACAATTTGACCCTGTTCATAATGTTAGTGTTGTTTCCTACTAAATAGATCCTCCCTCCACCCAGAACTCATGCTAGTCTTTGTTTCCCAAGTACCTATGTACCTTCAGGCTGCCACCAGCATGTAAGGCCACAGAGAATCTGTGCCTTCCTGCATCAACACTTTTTCCCTCAAAATTTCCATGGCCTTGGAAACAACCAAAAAGCCCGTCAATAGATGACTGGATAAAGAAGATGTGGCACATATTCATTATGGAATACTACTCAGCCATAAGAAATGATGACATCGGATCATTTACAGCAAAATGGTGGGATCTTGATAACATTATACGAAGTGAAATAAGTAAATCAGAAAAAAACAGGAACTGCATTATTCCATACATAGGTGGGACATAAAAGTGAGACTAAGAGACATTGATAAGAGTGTGGTGGTTATGGGGGGAGGGGGAGAGGGAGAGGGAAAGGAGGAGGGGGAGGGGCACAAAGAAAACTAGATAGAAGGTGACAGAGGACAATCTGACTTTGGGTGATGGGTATGCAACATAAATGAATGACAAGATAACCTGGACATGTTATCTTTGAATATATGTATCCTGATTTATTGATGTCACCCCATTAAAAAAATAAAATAAAATAAAAAATTTAAAAAAAAATTTCCATGGCCTGAAATATTGTTCAACCATCACTAAACCAAGTTATCAATCCTTAAAAACTCACTTAAATACATACTCTTCTAAGAATGCATCAAAACCACTCCTGCCTTTGTTGCCCTCTCTTTCCTCTAAGTACAGCTACACTAATTGTCTTTATCAAGTCTTTGATACCTAAGATGTCCTATGCTACCTTGGTTTTTTATATTGGTATATATCTCCTCTCTCCCCTTTAGATTTTTATCTTCTTCAAAGCTCTTTTTGTGTAAATGGTGATGGCACAGTGGATAGAGTGTCGACCTGGGACGCCAAGCTCCCAAGTTCAAAACCCGAAGGTCACCAGCTTGAGCGTGGGCTCACCAGCTTTAGTGCAAGTTTGCCAACTTGAGTGTGGAATCATCGACACGATCGCACAGTTGCTGGCTTGAGCCCAAAGTTCGCTGGCCTGAATACCAAGATCACTGGCTTGAGCCCAAGGTTGCTGACTTGAACAAGGAGTCACTGGCTCACTCTGCTGGAGCCCTGAAGTCAAGGCACATATGAGAAAAAATCAATGAACAAGTAAAATGATGCAACTATGAGCTGATGCTGCTCATCTCTCTCCCTTCCTATCTCTCTCTCTTGGTCTCAAAAAACAAACAAACAAAAAAAAAACCAACAACAACAACAAAAAACTCTTTTTTCACTCAGTGCTTTCTTTATAGAAGAAATGTAATCAGTGATTTCATGATGTATAATAACATAAAATACAGTAAAACTCCCTTATCTGTGAGGGATACATTCCAAGATACCCATAGGTATCTGAAACCACCAAGGGCACTGAATCCTGTATATACTGTGTTTACTCCTAACATCCACACATCTGATAAAGTTTAATTCGTAAATTGGTCATAGTAAGAGATTAATAACAATAACTAATAATGAAATAGTGAAATTATAACAATATCCCATAATAAAAGTTATGTGAATGTGGCCTCTCTCTCTCAAAATATCTCTGTATTGTTACTCATCTTTATTCTTGTGATAATGTGAGGTGAGATGATGCCTATGTGATGAGGTGAAGTGAGGTGAATGATGTAGGCTTTGTGCTACATACTATAAGGGTTACTTGAGTGCAAGCCCTGAGATACTGTGACCAGAGATCTGATAACCAAGATGGCTACTAAATGACTAATGGGCAGAGAGTGTCGTCTACAGCATGGATATACTGAACAAAGGGGTATCCCTGGTGGGACAGATCAAGACCCAAGAGATTTCTTCACACTACTCAGAACGGCACATGGTTTGAAACTGACGGTAGGATGACTGTAAAATAACTCGGTGACCTAAAATGCATGTGACTGAAGATCCTGAGCAGCGAAGGGTGTAACTGAAGTTTTAGTATTCTACAATTTTACCAGCAACCACGTGCACAAGAAAGCTTTGTGTCTCTTGTAGAAACAGTAGGGACCTGGAATTAAGACTTTCACAATAACAAAGATTGAGGAAAGAACACCCTAGCAGGAGGGAAAAAAAAAGCCTACTTAAAGGGCAGGAAGCACTCTGTCAGGAAGGAAATGTACGTCCAGACACCTTCATCACAGCCTCAGCAATTTTTAGTAAGTCAAAGTCTATATGATACAGGGAAGAGTCACACAATTAACTCTTGCTACAGTGCAGCCCACTTCTTGGGGGGATTTAGTACATTTTATCTGAAATAGAGTCAAAGTTGAAAAAGTACCTCCTGATATTTTGAAAAGGCCAGACAAGGAATGTTTGAAAGAGCTCTCATCCAATTTTTCCCCTTCCTGCAGGATTTGGAGGTTTCTGAAAAAAGAAACACATGGCAGCTGTGACTGAGGAGTAGTCCTCAGAAAGTGTGGGTCACCAAGGCCTGCTGGAAGGGAAACAGCCAGGGAGGGATCACTGGGTCAGGAATAGGAGAGGGCTCCGGGAGAGCTGGTACCCGAGGAACGAACTGAAGACCATTTGGAGCCAAGTGTTTGAAGTGAAACCCTTATAGTTTTTCTCATAGCTGTTATATCCTGGGAAAAGGAGGCTATGCTAGAGTGCAGCACTTAATTTCCGGATAAAGTAAATGTGGCAGAATCTGGAAATTTACTTTGCTTACAGTTTGATTTCCTGGCCTGTTAATTTCTCAGAAAGAAGAAAAGGAATTTGAAAGTAAGAAATATTTACTTATGCGGGAATAAATATGCATGAAAATGCTAAACAAAAGGACAAAACCAGTATTTATGCCTATTTGCATGAATTTTAAAGCAATATGAATCAAGAAGGCTCTTACATTATCATTCTGACTATAATGGGGCAGAGAATAAACGAATATATACATTTAAAATTTATTCTGTGTATGAATAGAGGCACATTATATAGATGAATTTCTTTATGAAATAATTGACTTTTTTTTCTTGCAAACCTAATAAAAACAGTTTGAGATCATCAAAATTAAGAGATCAAGCGAGTGCATAACAAAGTGAAACATTCTAATCTGTGTATATAAATGAGGTAACAGCGACACATGCAACATCTGTTAAACTCACAGTATATAATATTCATTTCAAGAGGTTTGAAATACAAGCAGGAGTATGATGAAGGGAAATACACTTGCCTAAGAGAACCTTTGTGACATTTTTCATTTCATATTTACACTCAGCTATATGTGTAAATAAGCAGGTATTTTAATATCTCTACCAAATGAAAAAATATATATATATTGCATGTTTCAGTTTTGGTGCACATGGTGTATATATGTAGCTTAATTTTGAAGAAGAAAATGATAAGAAAGCCTGGAGAGCATCAAAGTTATACCTAGAGAAATGAAAAACTATCACCTCAGCCACCATCCATTTAAATAGGTATAGAGAGGATAAATAGTGATGAACGAAGACTTGACTTGGAGAAGGGGACGGGGTGAAGACACAATACGGTTCACAGAGATGTGTTGCAGAATTGGGCTCCTGAAACCTGTATAATTACGTTAACCAGTGACACCCCAATAAAATTCCATTAAAAAATAAATGTCCATCTGGAAATGCATCCATTTTTATATCAACAGAAAACATGCTATTGCCTGGTAAATAGTTACATATTATAAAATATGGATTGCCCCTAATTAACAAAAAGAAGGCATTGCCTTTCAAAGTCTGAGGATGTTGTCTTGTGTTCTTTATTTAATTGTCCCATTTAAGGATTATTTATCTTGTTTTCACCTTTTTAATTGCTTTCTTCTAGTGCCTTATAAGTTGGAACCACTATTAGCAACATCACTAATTTCCCCTAAAGATCATCTGAGCTTTCAAGCTGAAACATTGCACACAGTTTTATTTTTCAGAAAATTGAAATGGTTTTAGATGGCTAATTTTTATCATCTTTAATTCAAACCTCAAAGGTAGACAATATTTTTTTACAAATAAATAATTGCCTGGACTGAAAAATTTAACTGCAACATTTCAAAGGAAAAATAATGCTGAAATGGTGTTGGTTATGATAATTAAACCCTTTGTTCAATCAAAAATAGACTCTTCAGCTAAAGGCCACTAAACTTCATGAGGTATATAACAAATCATGTTTCAATTTATCGAACAAAGATTTTTTTCATTCCCTGTGTTTAGTATTTGTCATTTAGATACATAAATGGAGAGCTAGATTCTGAATAAATTAAGCATAGCGATAATTTGCGGCAGCTCTGATAAATCATATATATATGCACTGTGATTACATGAAATGAGGGGCCATCACACACAAGACTGATAAATTGCTCTTAGTCCAGAAAGGGTTTGATCTGCAGACCGGTTCTCTTTCCTTTCTCACTCAAAAACATTAACTATTGAGCTAGAAAATCTTTACTTAATATTTCAAATGCACTTTCAAATATGGGCAGTGCTAAGTGATGTTCAATTATTAGGATTAGGCACAAGATAACAAATATTATTCAAAAGACAGAACTGAAAACTAAAGGTGCATTACACATTTCATTGAGGGGGAAGAAACTTTCTGCTGAAATGGAGAGAAAACAATACAATGTTAAGGATAATAACATTGGAAATGGAAAGCTATGGCTACTTTGTAGCGATGTAAGGATGAGCGGTGGAGTCCATAAGCAGCGGGGAGCTACCTTGGTTGGTTCGGGCTCCTACAACACAGTACCATAGAATGGGTAGCTTATAAACGACAGAAATTTCTTTCTCACAGTCTGGGAGAAAAGAAGTCTGAGACCAGGGTGCAGCATGACTGGATCCTGGTGAAGACCTTCTTTTCCCAACTTCTTCCAGTATCCTCACATGGCAGAGAGCAGAGAGAAACAGCAAGCTCTCTCATGACTCTCACAAGGGCACTAATCCTATATATGAGGGCTTCACTCCCATGCCCCCATCTAATCTTAATAACCTCCCAAAGGCTCCATTTCCTAATAGCATCACATTCTGGGGTAAGGTAGCATTTCAACATGTGAATTGGGAGGAGAGCACAAATATTTAGTCTCTAGCTGGCCACTGTGGATTTTGCGTAGCGACTTGTGTGATGTAAGCAGTACTTAGTGATCAGCAGCTGTTGGCAGGAGAGGCTGCACAGGGAAGGCTCTGGATGTAGGGGCCCACTTGAAGAGACACTATAGTGTCCAAGCGTGAAATGAGAAGTTGCTGAACACAGGTATTGGCAGAGGTCATGGCTAGGGAAGGATATTTTGAGAGCTACTGTGGAAGAAACACAAACAGGTATTCCTATCTAATATATATATTATATTAGAATAATATATGAATGACATCCATTCATAATGGATCCAATAATATTAGAATAACATCTATATGAATGTTGGAGATGATTTTAGAATTAACAATTGGGGAGGTGGATTTAGGGACAAGAAAAGCTATTTCTGCATATCAGTTGAGATCCTCTAAATTGTGCTATAATAACAGTCTGCAAATCTTCTATGCTTAAAACACCAAAGTTGTTGTTGAGGGAGGGGGCGACAGCGGTTGTATTACCCACTCACACTGCTCATGGTGGCCAGCTGGGTTTCTGCTCTTCATCTCGGCCTGACTCGGGGACAGACATCACCACTAAGTGCTGCAGAACAAAAAGAGAAGGGAGAAGCACACTGTCCCTTAAAGCTTCTGCATGGAAGGGACACATGAGACTTCCTGTCATATTTCATTAGTTAAAGGAAATCATGTGACTTTGTGGACTTCAAGAAAATGGATATTGGAGATTAGTAGCACATCCATTTTCTCTTTTTCTAATAGTCCTGGGCATTTCATGTGTAAGAATAATTTTTCTACTTTGACTATATTCTACAAACATGAAAAGCAAAGTTATTTCTTCCTTCTCTTAGATGACAAATATGGACTAATGTAGAAGGAAAAAGAAATGCGATTAAATAATAAAGAATGTTCCTAGCTATTACATTTGGTTTTATAAATCTCTAATCTCAAAAATATTTGGTTTGCCACTTTATAGCACTTTCTACAAATTAGTTTCTTATGGCTACTACAACAAATTTCCACAAACTTGGTGGCTTAAAACATTTTCTTAGAGTTCTGAAGGTCAGAAGTTCAAAATCAGTTTGACCTTTGGCCGGGTCAGCAGAGCCACACCCCCTTGGGAGGCTTAGGGGAAGATAGGTTACTCACTTCTACCAGCTTTTGGTGGCTACCAGCATTCCTTGGATCTTGGTTGCATCACTCTAGGCTCCACTTTTGCGGTCACATTGCTTTCTCTTCTGTGTGAATTCTCCCTCTGCCTCCCTCTTATAAGGGCTCTTATGAATATATTGGGACCACACAGATTATCCAGAATAATTCTACTCTCTCAAGATCTTTAACCTAATTAACATGTAAAGTCTCTTTCATCAGATAAGGTAATAGTCGCAGGATCCAGGGATTAGGACCTGAATATCTTTGGGGGCCATTTTTCAGCCTACAATATGGTACATTACCTCTTGTGGCTCCCATTGTACATAGGTAAGCACATGGAAGAAAATCAACCAAAGCGTAAGTCTGCATTGAAAAAAGGCATGGGAAACTCTAAAGGAATATTCTAACTTGGGAAGGAGAATGTAACTTTGTGTAAGGGGGAAGGGTCAACTAGGCTTTGAGAATAGTTGGTCAAAGATGAGTCTTGGAAGAGGGAAGACTGCTCTTGTGGATTAGCAGACATTGTATGGACAGTGTGGCCTTTCCCCAGATGGGTAGGAACACAGTTAAGGGTTAAGATCACATGCAAGATCAATGTGCAGATGAAGAACAGCTGGAGGTAAAGAGGTTAGGTGCAGGGGCCACAATAAAAAACTCTCAGGTTTTCTGTATCTCTTACAAACAAAGCATAGACAAAAAGTTCATCCGTGTTTGTTTATAGACTTCCAATTGTAGAAGGGTCATTGTCTGGGGAGTGGATGGACTTCCTCTACTATCCAGGAAGTTTCTGTGAAAGCTTAAATCTTTGCTCACTTAACTTTCTTGGCATATTGCTCTCAGGAGAAAGAAAAAACCTAGAAAGTCAGACACTTATACACTATACAGTTGTACATTAGAAAAGGCAAAGAGCTTTCTGTGTGAGAAAATAATAGATCTAGAAAAACAGAAAGAAAAGAAAGAGCTAGGACATGTTGAAGAACAAGTGGGAGAAATGGAGAAGATAATTTAAATTTTTGTTGTTGTTGTTGTTGTTAAGAATGTAATTTTCACTTACTCTTCCAAAGACTTCAGAAAATATATAGGTTGCGAAGTCTAGATGCAAATTCTCTGGAGAGAAACTTTCCACTAATCACTGGGGAACATTTTTTTTTTTCATTTTCTGTTGCATGAGGTTTTAGAATTGTTTCTATATATTCTGCATCGTTGATTCTAAATTTGAAATCTGTTTTTTGGTGCATGCTCTAGTTTTTATGCAATTCTAATTTATTTTTGTTACAGTTAATGGCATGCATTGGTTTTTAAATTTGAGTTAAAGAGCAATGACTCTTGGATTGAACATAACCACAAGGCAATTAATGTTTTACAAACATCACTTTTACAAAATTTTAGTTTTTTTTAAATGGAAAAAATTATTATCTGATAAAAACACACTCTTATTTTGTTTTAAGATTGAATCATGGCTTCTTCGAGTAGGCGTAAATGTAAGTCCTGACACCTTCTGTTATATATGTGGCTGTAACACAGTTCAACGTCAAAAGCTCAATATTTCATCATTTGTGACACGTGCATATATTGCCTATTTTCAAGTTCCCCTTGGCGATCAAGATAAGAATCAGGCTCCTCATATTGTGTGTTATAATTGTGAGGAAATGCTTCATCATTGGACAAAAGGAAAATGCAAAGGAATGCCTTTTGGTATTCCCATGGTTTGGCGTGAACCTAAGGACAACAGCAGTGACTGTTATTTCTCTCTGATCCACACAAAGGGCATCAGCAAGAAAAAATAGCATACGATCGCATATCCTAACATTCCTTCAGCAATACGACCTATCCCACTCTCTGAGACACTCCTGATTCCAGTTTTCAATGAGTTTATTTCTTCTAAGAACAAAGAACGTGAACATGGTGATCAAGTGTATTTTGATAAGATACATGAGGAAATGGTTGTAGAATCTGAAGGGTCTTCTTCTGATGCCAAGCAGTCATTAACCCCTCAGCAGTTTAGCCAACCCAAATTGAATGACTTAGTAAGAATGACATAAAAATTGTCCTCAACTTTCTGAAGTATGAGGAGCATAACTGGATCATTTGTGTGGATCTTAAAATGGTAAATTTCCTGCTAGGACAACAGAGAGGTTTCACAAAGTATCTTTGCTTTCTATGTTTGTGGGACAGTCGAGCTTGGGAGAAACACTGGGCACAGAAGGAGTGGCCGAAACATGAAGCTCTGGAAATAGGGATGCAAAATATTGTGAATGAACCTGTAGTTAATCAAGACAGGATCATTTTTTACGTCACTTCACATCAAACTTGGCTTAATGAAGGAGTTTGTTCAGGCTTTGAATAGAGAAAGTGAATGCTTTCAACATATTATTTCTGCTTTTCCTGCTTTGTCTTTCAAGAGGATAAAAGCAGGTGTATTTGATGGACCTCAAATTCGAACCCTCATACGTGAAGAAGAATTTGCCAGGAAGATGAATAGGAGAAAGCAGCATGGCAGTATTTTGTGGCAGTTACAAAGAACTTTGCTGGCAACAAAAAAGCAGAAAACCATGAACTTCTGGTTCAAAGGATGCTGATGGCTTTCCACAACATTGGATGTTACGTGAGCATTAAGATTCACTTCCTGAACAGTCACCTTGATAAGTTTACTGAAAATCTTGGAGCTGTTAGTGATGAGCAGACTACTGCTAGAGCATCAAATGAGATTGTCCTCAACAATTTGTAGCAAGAGCTACAAATGCAAATTTTTGCCTGAATAGAATTTAAATAAGTTTTGCGCAAATTTTATGATTAAAATAAGTGTTTTAATATGTTCTATTTTGAAATTGTAGACAAATTCTGATGCAATCATATCTTTTGGTATATTAGTGTATTTACTGCATTATATAAATTATTATATTTTCACAAAGATGATGCCCAAGAAGGCATTCTACTTCATTATGTTAAACTAAATGTTAAAAAATTTACAATAAGATGAAAACGTAAAATCTTGAATTGCAAAAATCTGTAGCTTACAGAGAAAACTAATGTCAGATTTGAGAATAGCACACTCAAATTAGGTAAGAACAAGTGTTTTTGTGGATGCAACAAAAATTTTGTTCCCCAGTGCTATATGTCTTTTTATACTACATCTGTGGGATAATATGTTCTAAATTCCAGCAACTCTTCTCTTGAATATTTTTATGTGATATGTTGTAGGTTATCTTCTTACTCACTGGGTAAGTTTTCCAGTTATAATCTTACGTTTTGTTTTTGTTTTTTACATGTAGAAACTTGATAGTATTCATGTATAAAACTATTTGGGGCACATTGCTATATCTGAGTGACAATATCCGAACAACCAAGCAAGGATCTTAATAATTATTTAGCAGGTAACCTTAATTAGAGTCAACAAGAAATGAAGCAAAGATCAAATGATAAATTTATCCATGTAAATAGACAAATTATAAGATTTCATTTGTTCTTGGAAATCCTATCTGTCCTGAACTCAAAGGATGCTAGTGAATATTGAATTCTAATCACATCTTTAAAAATCTCTTTCATTCTCTCTAAATCATCACACAAAATATAGTTTGTGGATTAAAGATGATCAGACTCTGCCTAGGTCAGGAGGGAAGTCCACTCTGGGAAGTAACTGGATCACTGGAATCTTCAAGTATGTGATAACATCTATTATCCTTTTGGATTTTTCTACAGATTAGTTTACAGCCTTTGATAATCATTATCTTATTTGGAGTACACAGGCATTAGAGTAGCCATTGCATACTGTTTGATAAACAGTGTTCAGAAAAGAGATGTCATCTTTGATTGTTGCAGCACAAGTTCTAGGACCCAAGAGTTCTACTGTTTCCACACTGCCTCATAACTAACTCTTTAAAAAATTGGCATTGTCTTTTTCAATGGCTACTAGCTCATATTTACAAAATCCCATATACCAATTTCACATAATTGTTCTGAAAAATTCAGTTGATAACTGTTCTCTGAATATAAAGGCGATGTTGGTCAGTAGTAAATTCTGGGCTGGCAAGGTACAGAGACCCAGTAGTCTCATTTTCTGTGCAGAAGACCCTTCTGCTATCTGGTCTAATTCTCCATGCAACTCAAGTGCACTTTCTTACTACTCAGATTTTGAATCCAAACAAAACCCAAGAAAAATGTTCAAGCAGCCTTTTCCAGTGATTATTTATAGCAGCCTGCTCATATGCCACAGAAACCCTTTTGCAGATTGTTCTAAATTGATTAGTCTAAAGAAAAATAACAATTTAAAATATATATATTTAAAAAACATTATTTAATAATACTGCAGTCTTAGCATTATGTTGTATCCCAAGAACTTTTTCTTTTCTTTTCTTTCTTTTTTTTTTTTTTATCATTTTTCACATTAAAGTCTTGAATTTTTCCAATTAAATGCTGAATGTGAAAATCACTCCATGTGCAAACAGCAAATAACTACAAGTGGGTGACAGCTTTAACATGGGATGGACATTCATAATCACTCATTGACCTCCCATTTACACACACATACCACACACATAATCTCTGCTTCATTCCCTACTCTATTTATTGTGCAATATATTTTCTGCATCAATTATTATATACTAATGGGCTGTGTAATATCCTTTCCAGATTTTATTGTAGGTATTTTATAAAAATGAATAGATTCAATTATAGGGAAAAATTAAGTCCCTCCCTATTGCTGTTTATTTTAATTGTAAGTAGTTAAGAATTTACAATTTGCACTCTTCGGTTTGCATCTAAGCTGTGTGAGAGATTTGATTCCCATTGGTGATTCTTTGAACATTATTCTTGCATTATAGGTAGGCTAGGTTGTGAATATCTGAAGTTATGTTGCACACATTTCATTCATAACATACTAATAAGCATTTGCCATCTTCAGATGTTACAGTTGGAGAAAGGAAGTTTTATCCGTTTAATCTATTCACTCCACAAATATTTATTGCTTGCCTACTACATACTAGGCACTGTTTTAGGCACTGATGATAGATCAGTGGGAGAAAAAAAAGATAAATACCTGTGCTTTGATAAAGCATTCATTCTAATTGGGCAAGGCAGACAACAAATAAACAAATTAAATATATAATATGGTAGATGGTGATATGTACAAAAGAAGAAATTAAGGTACAGAAAAAGCTGGTGAGTTCCAAGGGTGAATAAGCTATTAACATTTTTAAATAAGTTAGTGACCTCTGACATTACCTCATTTCTGAATGGAAGCAAGGAAGATAAGGAACCAAGCCATACAGATTATTTTAGGAACTTTGCAGGCAGAGGAAATAATATGAGCAAAGGCCCTGAGGCAAGAAAGCATATGGTGTCCAAAGGCTAACCTAGAGGCAGGATACCTGAAGTAAAGTGAGCAAAGGGAGGGTAATAGGAAATAGAGGCAGAGATATAAATGTGAAAATTAAGTCAGGTCTTTTGGCTACTCTAAGGACTTTGGTTTTTACTGACTGAAATACAAACATGCGGTTTGACTTGCATTCATTTGAAATCTGATGTAAGTTTGGTGACACTCCAGGCAGCTGGCTGTCTTCTGCATGGTAATTCGCTATCCAAGATGCCTCTATTTGTGGCTTTATTATTGCAGCACTCAGTGTAGGTCAAATAAGTTTGGAAATATGATGTACCATGGTACCTTGAGATACAAATTTAATTCGTTCTGTAACTGAGCTCGTAAGTCAGTCAACTTGTATATCAAACTGCAGATACTGGACCCTTGTGCCAACGCGCCAACTAGCGGCAGCATCCCAAATCACGACTTGTATCTCGGAATTTCGCTTGGATCTCGAACAAAAATATGGACTGAGTCACAGCTTGTATCTTAAAACAAAATTGTATGTTGGTCTGTTCGTATCTCAAGGTACCACTGTATATGTTTGCTTGCTTATAGTTTGCATTGGGTGTGGGGGACAGGCTGTAAGCAGGCTGGGTCCTTTTAGCCTAGGCCTAGTTTTAAGACTAAGCCTTTCCCAACCCTTTTAATACTAAGATCTTCTCAACACTAAGCTTTTCCCCACACCCTTGACTGTTGCATGATGTGGGGTGATGCACTCTTATGAGGAATCCCATTTATGCCTCAGATAAGTGGCTTTGTATCAGAGACTTCCTTATTTGTATACTGTCTTAAAGGCTTTAATTTCTACATTATAAAATAAGGGAGACCAGGGGCTCTCTCTCTCTCAGTTCCCGAAATTAGCATTGCAGAGGAGAAGCAGCCAAGATGGCAGAGTGTTGAAAGAGAAGCCAGTTTGTGCCGAGAGAAGGAGATGGGGAACAGAGGTGAATAAGGCTGGTGAGGTAGAAACCTTTGATTCTAGGAATACTTGTTTAAGTCAGTGGTTTTGAGAGCCCTGAATGGAAAGGGAAGTGTTTCCCACTGTGTGTATTTCTTGCCTACCAGGTACGATCTAAGATTAAAGGTAATGGCCCACCAGTTCTTGGCTCCGTTGTTTCATTACCATCTGTCCAAATCAAATGTGAACCTGCATGGACCAGGTGGCTGTGATGGTGGCCATGGCTACTGGCTTTATACTCAACGGCATATTCATAACAAGCAGAAAGTGAACAGGAAGGTCCACAGGGGACTTTTGCTTCTACTCACACTCTGCTGCCAAGTACTACATAGTCAAAGCCCAAGAAAATACAGGTCTCCTAAGAGGAAAGGAAAACCAATTTCAATAAGAAGTTGTAATGTCTACTATTATTCAGGCAAATGTAGAACCAGCAAAAACAGGTAAGAGAATACTGCAAGTATCCTGGAAAGGAGATGACAACTGCCTGAACCGTGTTGGTAGCAAGAGTCAGATATTTTGACTGTAGGAACAATAGAATATATTGATGGATTGAATGGATGATTTTAGAAAGGCAGTAAATTGAAAAGATAGATAGACATTTACTGATTAAAGTAGACTTCATAAGTAACACGTTCAAGGGGGAAATAGCAGAGTTTTGTTTTAAAACACTAAATGTTTTGTGGGACATCCAAGCAGAGAAATTGAGTATACAGTTAGGTACACATATCTAGAGTTCAGGAGAAATATGAATTTATGAATCATCACTATAGTGAAGGTATTTACAGCCACGTAACACAAAAAAGATACCTAAACAAGGAGTATAGACAAAAGTTCCAAGGACTGAACTTCGGGGCACTTCAATGTTTATAATTATAGCAAATGAGTAAGACAAAGTCGCCTGAGAAGGAGCGACTATGAATTAGGAGAAAAGTCAGCAATGTGTAGCATTCTAGGAACTACATGTCAAATATGTTGCAAGGAGCCCTGCTGATGGAGCAAGCTAGATAAGGACTAGCGATTGGTCATTGGATTCAGCAACATGGAGGTTATTGCTAACCCCGACAAAAGCCATTTAGTGGAATGGTGAAGAGGAAAGCTAACTGAGGTTCTTCAGGGGCAGATGCCGGGGTCCAGCCCCGGGGGGGGGGGGATCCAGGGGTCCCACAGGAGGAGACAGCGTCGGCAAAAATGGAGTGAGAGAGCCGAATTCTTTTCTTTCTCTTTATTCTCCGGTTAGCATTTACTGCCAGGCATCTCTGCTCAATGCTAGTATAGCTCCCTTTTTATACACACACACCGAGTTACAATCACATGGTGTTAATTATTACTTTTGTTTCACTATGTTTTCATGTTTCCTGATAACAGTTAATTTACATCTATGAGTCACAATCAGGTAGCAAATCATTCAAAATACAAAATAACTTGAATAGCGATAACATCAGTAAAAGCTGTTAGAGTATTAGTTCTAAAAGGCTTGCCTCTATAGAAATTAACATAACATCAAGAATAGCTTTCATCCAAAGATATGCAGAGTGCACTTGCAAGATAGCCCAGCAGCAACACAAGACATTCCATGGATTTCCCTACATTTTTAAATCTCAATAGAACAGTTTCTGGTCGTTTTGTGACACTGAGTAAACTGCATTTTCTCATCTCATTGAGAAAGCCTAGCAATTGCCTTTAGTCAAAAGACAATTCTCTTAGTAAAACATTCTTTTCTTGCTGACTACGCTCTCATCCTAGGCCACACAATGGGCCATCCTACTATACCTTACCTAAGATACTATTGTCTAATCAAATATTACTTATTTATTATATTTAAACACTAGTTAAGTTTTGACTCTATTTTTCTCAGAATATACCACTATTTGCAGATCAAAGAAGAAAGGAATGTTTCTCTACTTTATCACATGAAAAGGCTAGGGAAGAAAAATGTTAAGTGAAGGCCTAAGGGTGCTCTGTGCACAGCCACTGCTTCCTACCCATTCACAAGTCACAATATATTCTTTTTAACATGATTAAGAAGGAATTCTTCTACAAACTTTAACCCTTTACGAGGGATATCATAGCCAGCCTCTTATGTCTATGAGCCCAGTTCAAGGGGCTTACAGGCTTTTCTGTGGAACTCACACCCTCTGTCTCATTTCCAAAGAAATCACTACGAATCTACAGGGAAAGCACGGTACTATTATCCCTGTGCCACAAATAATAGCACACACCCAGAAAAGGGGGGATATAAGGCCAGATTAATTTAAAAAGTCAAAGGGGGGAGTATCGTTGTGCCTTTCCTTTGCGGTGACTTTGTCAACCCACAGCCATTGGTCTTCTCTGCTGTGACTTTGTCAATCAGCAGTTTTTGATCTTCTTCTGCTGTGACCTTGTCAGCCAGCAGTTGTGGGTCTTCTCCTGCTGTGACCTTGTCAGCCAGCAGTTCTGGATCGGCTCCCGACAGGCAGAAGACTAGGTTTGGTAGTTGTAGTGGGATGTTGGAGAAGTTCAGTATGGCTGTGTGCTGTAGTGTGAGGAGAGGACCGCACAGGAGGGCAGGAGGAAAGCCCCACAGGGATGTCTCAGGTGGATTAGAATAGGAACCGGATCTGGAGCATTGGTGAAAGGGTTCATCTCTAAGAGGAGCATAGTGGAAGTGGACAGCATCTACTGAAGTGGAAAGAGGTCAGAGTATCTCGGCACAAGGGCAGGTGGGAAGGTATGCTACTAAGATGTAGAGGGACATCCTTCTGGTTGCTTCTATTTTCTCAGTGAAATAGGAATCAAAGTCATCAGCTAGAATTAGAATGGAGAACCCTGGCCGGTTGGCTCAGTGGTAGAGCGTCGGCCTGGCGTGCAGAAGTCCCGGGTTCGATTCCCGGCCAGGGCACACAGGAGAAGTGCCCATCTGCTTCTCCACTCCTCCCCCTCTCCTTCCTCTCTGTCTCACTCTTCCCCTCCAGCAGCCGAGGCTCCACAGGAGCAAAGATGGCCCGGGCGCTGGGGATGGCTCCTCGGCCTCTGCCCCAGGCACTAGAGTGGCTCTGGTCGCAACAGAGCAACACCCCCGGAGGGGCAGAGCATCGCCCCCTGGTGGGCAGAGCGTCGCCCCCTGGTGGGCGTGCCGGGTGGATCCCGGTCGGGCGCATGCGGGAGTCTGTCTGACTGTCTCTCCCCGTTTCCAGCCTCAGAAAAATACAGGAAAAAAAAAAGGAAAAAAAAAAAGGAATTAGAATGGAGGAGGTTGAGGAGAGAGGTGGTATAAACTTGTCAAGTTTAGATGAGTATATGGACAAGGATGAAATACATTTACCAGGCTACCCTGAAGGACTTCTGAAGGTCATGAACTTAAAGTTAAACCAGTGGGCATGTGTGTATGTTTTCCCAAGCCATGATCAGCTGAGCAGGTGTGAGTCAGAAAGAAAGCTGAGCTTTAAGAAGTCTCATTGTAATTGCTCATGATCTTGCCATTAGTCTTCTTAATTGTCTCCTTTCCCACCAGAGCTCTTGAGATTGGTGAATCACTGTAGAATCAGCCTTCCACGTTTCAGGCTAGTTCACTTGTTCTCATTCCTTCAGTTCTAACCCCATTGTCTATATCTGGTTCCTCCTTAGCACACATCTCTTTTACCAAGACTTTATCTTATTCCAATTGACCTCTGAAGGGCATGGCTCCAGTTGCCTCAAGTGCAAGCTCACCAGCCCTGGCCAACTTCCATGTCTCTGCTTCTCCTACCTTCCTCATGTTAAACCTTGTCTGCAGACCCCAGACAGAGGTCACATTCTGATTCAGTTGAGTTCATAATATGGATGTGAGCCAGCAGTCCTGCTGCAGAAACTGTTCTCCGATAAAAGAATGAATGGACCGCCACCAGGGGGGGGAAGCCAGATGTTTCAGGATTCCATCTCACCTCCTTTGCCTTTCAGCTCCACCCAGAAGCGGATTTAGAGACTGTGAACAACGTGGAGTGACAGGCAGCAGCATCACAGAGTCTGTGCTCTTTGCCTCAAATTGGACCAATTTCTTCACGGTCCAGATGGTTAGCGCTGTGGTGAAGACCTAGTCAGCATGTCGATTTTACCATCCCAAGTAACTTGCTCCTGGAGAAATTTGATACATTGTTGTCTAAGCAAACAGGAAGGTCAGCTTATTTAGTTAAAAAGAGAGAGAGAGTGAGAGTCTCTACAGAAACATTTGAGCAGGTTTCAATTTAAGCAAAAAGCATTTCATTCATTTCATTTTTAATGGTCTCTGTTGAGTAGGCATGAAAAATGGTTTTCATTAGTCCTTCTTCCACATTATACCTGACAAGCAGGAGGAAAACATGAATTTTTCCTGTACTTAACAAATATTCTGTAGTGATACGGAGCAGCAGGAGAGATGCAAAAGGAATAGTAATGTTGCAAAATAAAAAGGCTTGTGGCCAAAACAGATCATTTATTCCCAGGAAGGAGCAAGAATATGCTAGCACATGATAAAAATAAACCGGCAAAATTTCTAATGCTGGAGATTATGATTAAAGACAATTTATAATAGGTCTGTAAATGAGGTGGGGAGGAATGCTTTATTTTCATTATTTGCTTCAACCTTATTTATTTCCTCATGCACATTCATTCAGCAGGGGACCCCCCAGCAGTCTCTCCATAAGTAGAACTTTCTGCCTCGTGCCCTGGCTAATGTTTGCTACCACACAAATAGCTTATTTCACCAGCTGCTTTTCTTGCTGGCTCCAGGATTTTAACACTAATGTTATTTTCCTTTCTTTTTACTGCTCTGAGATTAATTGTACTTGTGGAATATCTAGTTTTGAAATGTAAATGCCTTTGACATTTTATTTTAATTCTAATTTGAATGGTAATTTAAGGGTTTAATTAACAATGAAGATGAATCAACCTGTAAAATGAATACATAAACAGGGAGCAGCAATTTACAGAAATGAAAGAAAATTTTTCTAATGCATTCTCTATAGATTCCTACTGGTGTGGGAGAGGAGTGTGTGTTTCTGTGCTTCATTACACAATTAAGAATAGAAAGGACCCAGCTTGAAGTGTTGCCTATTCAAATAACATTTTAGACCAGTTAGTGCTGGTGAACACCGGTAATAAAAAAAGGTGAAAAGAATGGCTTTGTTGAAGAAAGGGGAACCCTGGCCAGTTGGCTCAGCAGTAAAGCATCAACTCAGTGTATGGATGTCTCAGATTCAATTCCCAGTTAGGGCACAAAAGAGAAGTGATCATCTGCTTCTCCACTCCTCTCTATCTATCTCTCTCTTCCTTCTCTCTATCTCTCTCTTCCCCTCCTGTAGCCATAGCTTGGTTGAGCAAGTTGGTCCCTGGCACTGAGGATGACTCCGTGGCTCCATGGCCTCTTCTCAGGTGCTAAAATAGCTTGGTTGCTGAGCAATGGAGCAACAGCCCCAGATAGGCAGAACATGGCCCAGTATGGGGCTTGCTGAATGAATCCCGGTCGGGCTGCATGTAGGAGTCTGTCACTCTGCCTCCCTGCATCTCACTTAAAAAAAAAAAAAAGAAAAAGAAAATGAAAGAGTGAGTAAAGCAAATGACGCTGAAGTAAATCATAATAGACTACATATATATTAGAATGTATCTTTTAGTTAAAATAAGTTAGTCCTCCTTAAGAGTCACAGCTGCACTGGAACATCAGGACCACCTGGCCATAGTCACCTAGATCTAGATGCCACCAGAAGCTGAATAGGTCAGACTGCTAGAGCTTGCATAAGAACTGACCAGTTTACAACTCTAAACTCCTTACTCGGGATTCCTTATGATTTTTGCTCTGTAAAACCTTTTGTCTGTAAACTATATAGGATTTTGGATTCTTCCAGCACAAGATGCCGGTTCTTCATGGTCTAGTGCTACCCAGTACGTGCCACTTCTTTCACTGTGTTCCAGTGTCAGCATAATTGGCTGTCTGAGGCACTGGGTGCGGGCACGTAGCTTTTGCTTGGTTACAAAAGTAAATGGTAAAAGTCTAAAGTGAATACCTCCCTTAAGTGTGCATAAGCAAACATGAGTAACTTGGTAAATATTTATATAACGTAGAATTTGTATTGAACTCTAAGAACTCAGGAATGTCCTAAACACTTAACTTGTGTTATTCATTTATGCTCATACAATTCTGTGAAGGAGATCCTATTATTATTCCTAGAATGCAGATTGAGAGAGTGAAGTTCAGAGAGACACAATATCACACAACTAGTAAGTGCCATGAGCAGGATTTAAACTCAAGTCTGACTCCAGACTTATTTGATATAAAGACCATTTCTTAAAATGTATTTTTTTCCCTCTAATAGAAAAATTCTCTTAAAATGTATAGAATAGTATTAACTCTGATAATGAAACTGCATATCTATTAAAAGTCAGATATATATTGGCACAGTTTTGTGCATAATTTGAAAAACATTTTCCTGAGGTTGCAATATCACTCCTAAACTTCTTGTACTAAATCCTTGGCTCACAGAAAAAAATGGCAAAATGGCTACTGGCCTGTTTCAAAGACTGAATTCTTCTTACCAAATCTGGAGTATCCATTCTGGAACCAAGTCATATTAAACGCACAAAGGAAATGTCTTCGTCTTGCTGTGAGGACGTGCATTCTTTAACTCATTGGATGATCTTGAAGTATGTATTCCTTTAGATTGCTCTGATCAAGGGGAACCAGATAAATATCTTCAACTCACACAAGTCAAATTGCATATTTTTTTACTGATATTTTATTTTTTAGCAAGAGAGAGATATGGATAGACAGGGACAGACAGATAGGAAGGTAGGGAGATGAGAAGCATCAATACTTCATTGTGGCACCTTAGTTGTTCATTGATTGCTTTCTCATATGTGCTGAGCCAGTGACCCCTTCCTCAAGCCAACAACCTTGGGCTCAAGCGGGCAACCATGAGGTCATGTCAATGTCTCATGCTCAAACCAATGACCCCATGCTCAAGCAGGTAAGCTCATTCTCAATCCTGATGAGCCCACACTCAAGCCAGTAACCTTGGGATTTCAAACCTGGGTCCTCTGTGTCCCAGACTGATGCTCTATCCACTGTGCCATCACCTGGTCAGGCCAAATTGCATTTTTTTTTCTTTATGCAAACTGACATATCAACAAAATAGTCACTCTTTTTTCTTAGGAAAGTAGAAAATAAGGAGGAATTTTTAAAGCAATGCAGACCATAAATAAGAAAAATGAATTAATTGGTAAGTTACAAAGTATTCATCAGCTCTTATACTACTTATAACACTTGACAATTTGAACAGGGCTTTCAGATAAAAATCTTTTATTTTGATAATGACCCCTGAGCTGGGTGGGGCAGATAATATCATGGTCATTTAACGTAAGACACAGAGTCTCAAGAAGATCAAGCCTCGCTCGTCCATGGATTTTAAGTAATAATATTGGACTTCTACTCATTTCTTTTGACTGTCAAGACTTAATATTGATAAAATGTTTATTATCTGGAGACTTTTATAGGCAATTATTTCATTAAACAGAAAGCTCTCTTGGGTTTTTTTCTGAAGATCAATGTTTTCACGGCGTAAGTCCCCGGGCCACAACATTTCACAGTAGGAAATTCCAACAGCAGGACATCATCATCACTTTCCTCCCCAGGATCACAGCCAATACCATGTAAAGCCTATAACAGCTTCCTCTGTGTCAGACACTTTCAAATATCAACTTTTGCAGTCATCACAAAAACCCTAACAAGGTAACATTCCCTTCCCTCCAGAAGAGGCTGGAAGAAGAAATCTTGATGCTAACAATACTATTAAGTAACTGTATCAGTCAGGCTATTCTGTGGTTAAAGACAAAAAATAAAAACAAACCAACAATGAAATTTCCCCGGGTTTAACTGCAAAGGTTCATTTTTTACTCTTTGGCCGCGGGTGTGGTGAGGCTCTGCTCCCTGCCCCACACGTTCCAGGATCCAATCTGTCAAAGCAGCCCTGGCGGGGACATTCTGGTCACACAGCAGACGCAGAGCAGGGCCTGAATGTTAGTTACCTAGAACCTCTTTGATATGAGGGAAAGAAAGACAGGGAGTCCATCAGCTTGGCTGCCATTAAAAACAGATACAGGCCTTAGCCGGTTTATTTGCTCAGTGGATAGAGCCTCGGCCCAACATGTGGATGGACATCCTGGATTTAATCCCAGGTCAGGGCACACATGAGAATTGATCATCTGCTTCTCTCTCCCTCCCTTTTCTGCTTTTCTCACTCTTCCCTTCCTACAGCCAGTGGCTTAATTAGTCTGAGCTTCAGCCTCAGGCACTGAGGATAGCTCAGTTGATCCAAGCATCGGTCCTAGATAGAGGTTGCTGGATGAATCCCAGTTGGGGCACATGTGGTAGTCTATCTCCCCACCTCTCACTTAAAAAAATAAAAATTTTAAAAAAAAGACAGATACAAAGGGAGCATTAAGAGGAATGAGACAGAATCTATTTGCCAGACAGTGATGAAGGATCAGCAAAAAATTAGGCTCAAAGATCACTCAAAGCAAAGAAAATCACCAGTGATAAAGAAAGTGAACCTTCTAGAAAGAGAAAAGCATATGATATGCTGAAGCGAATAAAAAGCATAAGGACCTGTACAGTGATGAAGAGGAAGATGCTGATTGAAGCACAAAATGTGAAAACATTTTGTATTTTTAGTTGTACAGTTTGTCTTATAAATATGATATAAATGTAAGTTATTTTCATTAAAATGAATTGCTTTTATGTATATAATTTTAATTATAATTCTAAAAATTTGTTTAAAAACTGCCTACAGAAAGCTTGTGCCCTCTTGATGGAATCAGTCTGGGAAGTACTGGCAGAAGACAGAACGGCAGACTGACAGGGAAGGACTGCTTCGCATCATTTCCAGTCTCTGCCTTTTCCCCATCTCTTGGTGATGGTGGAAGAGGAGAGAGGATTACACTTGTTTACCAAACTGGCAAAACAGGCATATAGCATCCTCTTGCTGTCTCCTAGGTTCCAACATTATGTTGGAACATTATGTAAGCTCTCTGCAACATTATGTAAGCTTTGCCTGAAGTAATGAATAGTTAATAGTCAAATATAATATGCCACAAGACAACTTAAAAATACCTGCACGAATGTTGGAGAAGGGCTGTGGAGAAAAAGGAACCCTCATACACTGTTGGTGGGAATGTAAAGTAGTACAACCATTATGGAAGAAAGTATGGTGGTTCCTCAAAAAACTGAAAATAGAACTACCTTATGACCCAGCAATCCCTCTACTGGGTATATAACCCAAAAACTCAGAAACATTGATACGTAAAGATACATGCAGCCCCATGTTTATTGCAACATTGTTCACAGTGGCCAGGACATGGAAACAACCAAAAAGCCCATCAATAGATGACTGGATAAAGAAGATGTGGCACATATACACTATGGAATACTACTCAGCCATAAGAAATGATGACATCGGATCATTTACAGCAAAATGGTGGGATATTGATAACATTAGACGAAGTGAAATAAGTAAATCAGAAAAAACCAGAAACTGCATTATTCCATACATAGGTGGGACATAAAAGTGAGACTAAGAGACACTGATAAGAGTGTGGTGGTTACGGGGGGAAGGGGGAGAGGGAGAGGGAAAGGGGGAGGGGGAGGGGCACAAAGAAAACTAGATATTAGGTGACAGAAGACAATCTGACTTTGGGTGATGGGTATGCAACATAATTGAACGACAAGATAACCTGGACATGTTATCTTTGAATATATGTATCCTGATTTATTGATGTCACCCCATTAAAAAAATAAAATTATTAAAAAAGAAATACCTGCATGCTGAAAAGGATCAGGTTGTAGAGAACAGAAATGGGCCCAGAGCAATCTTTGCCAAAATAGAATATTGTACTAACTGTACAGTGAAGCTCTTTTTTATGTGAAGAAACTGAGGCTCAGAGGGATAAAAGAACTTGCTCAGAATCACACAATAGCCTGACCAGGTGGTGGCGCAGTGGATAGAGCGTCGGACTAAGATGCGGAGGACTCAGGTTCAAGACCTCGAGGTCGCCAGCTTAAGTGTGGGCTCATCTGGTTTGAGCAAAAACAAAAGCTCACCAGCTTGGACCCAAGGTCGCTGGCTCGAGCAAGGGGTTACTTAGTCTGCTGAAGGCCCACGGTTAAGGCACATGTGAGAAAGCAATCAATGAACAACTAAGGTGTTGCAACGCGCAATGAAAAACTAATGATTGATGCTTCTCATCTCTCTGTTCCTGTCTGTCTGTCCCTGTCTATCCCCTATCCCTCTCTCTGACTCTCTCTCTGTCTCTGAAAAAAAAAAAAAAGAATCACACAGTAAGTAGGTCAGAATCTGGTCTGTCTGTACCCAGGGTCAACAAGCTAGCTTTTGTCAAACATGACTCATGCATAGTATAATTGTATGCCTCTGTTTTCCTTGAGCAGTCTTTGTTCACATCTATGCCTGGCACAGTTTTTAATATTGTCCACTTTGACTCTCAAAAGCCGCCCAATTTAGACAATGATTTGGTCGCTATCCATGGACCACATGTCAAAACTGCCCAGAAATCTTGTTAAACGTGCAGATGCCTAAGCCCCACTCCAGATATGGATACTTTCTGAGGGTTGGCCCAATAATTCACTTACAGATATTTTTTAATTGTTTTGTGGAATCCCCAGGTGAGTCTCAAACTCTCGTAAATTTATAAGTCGTTTGTCTGTGCTATTTTGCCTTCCCCAAAGGTCCAACCAGATCCTGAGAAAGTATAAGTACCCCCACCAGATCACAGGGATGCTCCCAGACAAGTAATCCCTCTGAAGCCTTGGAGAATCTGAGTGGTCTCATGCTGGCCCACCCACCAGCACAAACCTCCTCCAGAGCCCCCTCTTTGTATTTTACTTTCCAGCCCTCCCCTAAAGTAGTCATCTCTAATTAGCCTTGACTTTCTGTTAACATGTACCACACTAATTGAAGCAGTTTAGGAGTGAAATAAACAACTTCTAAGCAGTAGCCTAAGTAATCAACCTCTTGGCCACATCCCCTCTGCAACAGCTACAGCAAACAAATGTTGCAGTGTCCCATCTTTGCTTGTTTGAGGTCAGCAACAGGAATCCTCTCCTAAGAAAGGTGATCTCTCATTGCTGGAAACTTTTTTTTTGTTGTTTTGTTTTGTTTTGTGACATAGACAAAGGGAGAGACAGAGAGAGGGAAAGATAGGGACAGACAGGAAGGGAGAGACATGAGAGGCATCAATTCTTCATTGAGGCACATTAGTTGGTCATTGATTGCTTTCTCATATGTGCCTTGACTGGGGGATGGGGGATGGGGGGGGGCTACAGCACAGCTAGTGACCCCTTGCTCAAGCCAGCAACCTCGGGCTCAAGCCAGTGACCTTGGGCTTCAAACCAGTGACCTTTGGACTCAAGCCAGTGACCATGGGATCATATCTATGATCCCACGCTCAAGCCAGCGACCCCGCACTCAAGCTGGTGAGCCCACGCTCAAGCTGGCGACCTCGAGGTTTTGAACCTGCATCCTCTGCGTCCTAATCCAATGCTCTATCCATTGCGCCACCTCCTGGTCAGGCACTAGGAAGTTCTTGGCCACACTGTATCAAAGGATGCCCAAATATGATTTCTCTCTATGAGTCTGAGCATGCCAAAGGCAGAGTTGTCTATTTCCTGCTCTGTGTCACACCAAATTGTCTTTCAATAACACCTCCTCCCAGTTTTTCACCTGGGCTGCTGCTGCGTCCACCTCTTATCCTTTCATGGTGGTGGCATTGTCATTATTTCCTTTCTGGAGAGGAAGAGGAGTGTGCTGACTGGGTTGCCATTGTGTATTATGTCATTTTATCATGAATTTGTTTTTAATTTTCTATTAAAATAGCCCCATCTTCCCACTCTGGGAAGTCATTCAGAACCCTCATTTTTCCTTGAAGTACCTTTAACGTCTCTGCCTCTGTTGCTTTGAAATGTGATGAGTTTGTCCTTACATTCCTATCAGCTGTAATTCCAGAGCCCCACCACTGAGCAGAACACCTCTCCACTACCTGTGTGACCTTGGGCAGGCCACCAGACCTCTTGTTTTAATTTTCAGTCCTCAGCTCTAAAATTGTGAGGGTTCTATAACTTGACACTTGATTCAGAACAAGCTCAAGAAGAGCTTGACTTTGCTTTTACTCTTCCTAACTGGCATATTTCCTTCTCCTCTCCATGGGTCCAGATGTCACTTGTCCTTCAGGCCCAGCGCCAAGGAGCCTTCTCTGATTCCCCAGGCCACACAGATCTCTGCCTCTCCGACTGGTGGATATGTAGGGTCAGTGCCAGCAACCTAGCTGTCTTAGTTGATCTTGTTTCTCACATTCATCTCGGGACAGAGTTTCTCCTGCCTTCCTGCGGTCCTTAGGGCTGTGCCAGCCCACAGGGATGCTCCACAGGGAGTGTTACTTGACCAGGGCATGGCTGGGGAGGGCACAGGCAGGGTTCCTTTCTGCCTCCAGCCTGCTCCGCATGAAACCTCCAGCCTCAAGTCAGATCCCGTAGGTGACCGCACTGGGTAGTGATAACCTCACGGTTTCCATGGCAAGATAACTATGGAAACGTGGTGCCCCAGAGGAACCTTCCTTACCAATTTTCTACCAGATATTAATCAGTTTTGTTGCCTAAGAGAGAGCGATAATAGATCAGACCTTGTACATCTGTCATAACTTGTCCCCTGTCCCCTGGGAGTGCAGCACAGCAGGTAGGCCGAGCCTGGACACCTGTGCAGGGGCATTGGTGTACTCACAACCTCAGCTGCTGCCACGTGATCCTTCTGGGCTTGTCCATCACACCTGAGAGCTCCCCTAGCTATATGAAATACAGGTGACCTGGGGCCCCTCAGAGCCCCCACACTGCTCTTGCTCACTGCTGAGGACAAGTGCAATGTCATTTCTGGTCAAGTGTTCAGAAAGGTTCTCACCTTTATCAGTGTGGTCTTCCCCTTTGGGCTACCAGATACTTCCCTTCAGACCTGGCCTGGTGGGTCAGTGGATAATGTGTCATCCCAGCGCACCGAAGTCACAGGTTTGATCCTCCGGTCAGGGAATGTACAAGAAGCAATTGAAGAGTGCACAGCTAAATGGAACAACTAAGTGGGACAATGAGTTCTCTTCTCTCACTCTCTCTAAAATCAATAAACAAAAAAGGATTTTTAAAGATATTTTCACTCAGACCTTATACTGGTTTGCCTCTTAGCAAAAGTCAAATGTACTTTTGTTGGCAAATGATAAAGGGAGAAGTTTGAGGAAGAGTTACCAGAGGCTGCTCACAAACTGCTCTTCCAATCCCAGTCTCCCCTGCTGTGCTGTCAGGTAGGCAGGCTCAGGCGTCCCCTCAGACACATCCCAGACTGAGCTGGGACACTTCCTGGCAAAAAGGGTGGGCTCAGCCTATGTGGGAAGCAAAGGAGCCGAGGGGAGTGATGAAGTGCCTCGGAGACTGGAGGGCTGAGGACATGATATCCCAGAGGCTGGCTTGATGTCAGCTCAGGCGTGGTACCCAGAATCTGGCCCTGAACCTCCTGCTCACTCCGCCTCCGTATTTAGCCTTTTTCTGATCTAGGTAAAAGTACTGGGGGCTGGAGTTCAGTGTGGTTGGAAAAAGCAGTCTGAGTCAGGCCTGAGAGGAGTTGTCCAGGTGGAAGGGGTTCCAAAGCTAAATCATACTAATCATTTTCCCCCAGCCCTTGGAAGGCATTTCCTTAAAGCCTCCGAAGTGACAGGCTGTAAGAAATCTTTTCTCTGTTGTGGGAGAGAATGAGGGGACGTGACTGCAATTATTTTCTGGTTCTGTTTTCCCTGGGAATGGGGAATATGCTCTGGTCTCCTCAGAGGCAGACTAAGGTCGGTTGAGGCCCCGAGGGCAGAAGAAAATATTGGGCCCCTTAAAAAAAGAGAGACAGGAAAATAAAAATACACATTAACCATATTTTTAAATAAATAAAAAGTATTATGTACTATTAATGTTAAAATTGCAGATATGAAACCAAACTTGATGTCATTAGAAAAAAAGTACAAAGTTGGGGTTTTGCGGGGCCCTTCAGAAGCCGGGGCCCAGGGCGCACGCCCTGCGCGCCCGCCGTTAAATCCACCTCTGGGTCTCCTGCTGCTGCCCTAGGGCCCCACACAATTGCGCTTGAAACCAACACCCCTTCTCTAGGGGTTCATGGAAGTGATGGGTTGAAGCTGTGTTTTGGATGCCGAGCAGATTAGAAGGCTTCTGCACAGAACTGGGAGAGACGTGGGAGAGGGGAGCCTCAGCAGAACAATGTTCAGCCCAAGTAACCAACTGGTTCTGATGCGTTTACCAGCAGCCCTGGCTCCCCCTCCTTTCTACATCTGGTCACTACCATGCACCCTACCGAAGCTGTGGAAACCCAGGTGGGCTGGCTGGGAAGGCACACCGCCTGGTGGGGGACCTATGGGAATGCCCTTTGGGCACACCAGCCAGTCCCCAGACAAGTGCTCAATAGATATTGTCCTGTGAAAGAGTCAGACAAAGACCTCAGTTGCTCCAACTCCAAAATCCAGTGATTAGAGTATAGCGGCGAGAGGATGACCCCACAGAAGCTTTGTCCCAGTAGAGCCTTTCTCTCGTCCATCAGGAGTCCCCGATTCGACTTCCTTGTAAAGTGGGACACTCCTCCTGCTTATCAGCAGGGCTGGCAGCTTCTTTGAGACTACTCTTGAGGCAGCTATGAGGATTCTTGTAAGAATGAGACGGCACTCGAACACCAGGTGTGTAGGCTTTATTAGAGGAGAAAGACCTGCTGGGGCACTCCTCCAGGAGAAGTGCACCCTAACAGATTCTGAGGCAAATTTTTAATAGGGTTAAGGGAGAGCTTTGGGCAAGTGTGTGTTGCGTCAGCAGTTCTGGTATGCTCCCTTCTGTAGTTTTACGATATCGGCTTCTTGGAACGCTTCTCCTCAGGGTGGTTGACCAGCTTCCTAGAACTTTTCTGTTTCAGGGGCGATAGTCCAGTAAGGGTGGGGTCAGATAGCCAAGCAGAACAGCAAAAGGGCAGTTTGGAAGTTTTGGTAAATTCATGTATCCATCAATTCTACTTATCAGTGCTAAGACCAACTGCCAGTGGAGGAAAGATATGACTGATACACAAGTTAGTTGCAAGAATCACACAGGCAGTTTATTACTCACAAATTTTTTGGCGTGCCTGGGTAAAGCTTAAAGGGGCCTCTTCAGTGTGCTCCTCTCAGTTGTCTTTGGTCAGAGCGTTGTGGAAACAGTCCATATCAATGTTGGAATATGGGCCACTATTGCAACAGGGTGGGGGGTAGGGCGGGGGGTTGGCTTTAGTACCTTTTCTGGCCAACGCCTTCTAACAGTTGTTAATTTACAAGATTATCACCTCAAACCACCTTTTGGGGAGTTCCTTGCAGGGAGCCCTTTTTATATTAATCTACTGAAATGTCACATCAGGCCACTTTTAAGGTATTCCTAGGGAAGCCTCCTGTCTACCTCAACCCACAAAGTTATGACATCAAGCCACCTCTTATCTATATATAACTTTACATACACACTAACTGGGCCCTGTGCGAAAGGCAGAGTCTACTTATCATACCTGTACACACTATATTAATTCCTATCCAGACAGCATAACTTTAATTTCCTTAATTGCTTTTAATAATATATCTTAATTATTTTTATATATCTTCCATATTTTTCTATATTTCTATATATTTAATTACTATACCCTTATATTACTGCAACAAGCTTCCTGGCTGAGGCACGTTGCAGAGAAGACAAATATTTAATGGCATGAAACAACTAATGCCTCTTCCTTCAGCAACCTTCCACTGCCCACCACTGGTGATTACAACCTGGGCCATTCTGTCTGAGCTTTAAGAAGTCCTGCTCTCTGAAAAGTGTCAAGCAGCAACCCTCATTCCTCCAGGGCTCACCTATTTTTAGTCCCAGCCTATCTGTCCTCAGAGGGGTTCCTTACCAATCAACAAAATAATTTTCTGTCAAAGCCAGCATTTGACTTGAAATTCACTTGTCCAATGGGAGGCCCCAAATGTCTGTATTCCCTCAAAGTGCATTCGCATGTGGGCACCTGGTCCTGTAAGATCGTCTGCCTCTGGAGAGGACCCTTGGATACAGTTTCTGTGTGGCTCCTGCAGTGACTCCTATGTAAGTGGGGCAGGACTCAGGCTAACACCGGTAAGTACTTCTCTGGAAGGATGTATGTGCGTGCATGCATGTGTGTGTGTGTGTGTAAAGCCAGTAGCTGCGGCCACCATCACAGCCGCCTGGCCCGTGCAGGTTCGCATATGATTCAGACAGATGGTAATGAAACAACAGAGCCAAGAACTGGTGGGCCATTAGTTTTAATCCTACTGTAAAGCCAGGAGCCACGGCCAGGGCCACCATCAGAGCAGCCTGGCCCATGCAGGTCGCATTGGATTCGGACAGTCGGTAAAGGAACAACGGAGCCACAAACTGGTGGGCCATTTTCTTTAATTCTAGCTTGCACCCGGCGGGCAAGTAAGAAACACACACTGGGCTCCAAAACCCACTCACATTCAGTGCTACAAAACCACTGACTTATCCGAGTTTCCTAGAATCAAAGGTTTCTAGCTCACCAGCCTTATTCTCCTCAGTTCCCCATCTCCTTCCTTATCCCAGATATAAACTCTACACAAACTGGCATCTCACTCAGCACTCCGCCATCTTGGCTGCTTCTCCTGGCCTACTCCATGTGGCCTCCTTCTGCTGCTCTATGCTAATCATCCTAGGAACCAAGAGAGCAAGCTCTCGTTCCACCCCCATTTTATATTGTAGCTTCACAACCTCTAATTCAATATACAAAATAGGGAAGTCTCTAATACAAAGTCAGTTCTCTTAGGCATGATTGGTTGTACCACCCCACATCAAAAAAGGGTAGGAAAGGCTTAATCCCAAAACCAAGCCCCAGGCTACAAGGATTCTGCCTGCCTTTAGCCCACCCCAACACACATTAATATCACCTGGGCGACGGCCTCCACGTGGGCAGCACCACTTTAACAAAGTGAGCATAATACATTTTATCTGCCCAACACCTACCTTGCACCCGGGTGGCAAGAAATACATACAGTGGGAAAACACTTTTCTTTCAATTCAGGGCTCCAAAAGCCACTGACTTATCCGAGTTTCCTAGAATCAAAGGTTTCTAGCTCACTAGCCTTATTCACCTCTGTTCCCCAACTCCTTCTCTCTGCACAAATTCTGCACAAACTGGCTTCTCCTTCAGCACTCTGCCATCTTGGCTGCTTTTCCTCTTCTCCACATGGCCTTTCTCTGCTCTCCTCTAGCATGGGCTCCTCTGCCCCATTTTATAGTGTAGAAATCAAAACCTTTAATCCAATATACAAACAAGGAAGTCTTTGATACAAAGTCACTTATCTGGGGCATAAAGGGATTCCTCATGAGAGTGCACCACCCCACACCATGCAACAGTCAAGGGTGTGTGGAAAAGCTTAGTCTTAAAACTAAGCCTTAGTCTATAAGGACTCTGCCTGCTTACAGCCTGTCCCCCACACCCAATGCAAACTATAAGTGAGCAAACATATATATCATATTTATAAACTTACTTGACCAACAGTGTGTGTGTGTGTGTGTGTGCATGCACACTTGTGTGTGTAGAGGTAGGACAGAGAAAACTGTTTTCATCTATGAACCCACTCTTCTGTTTACCAATTTACTCAGCAAATATTTACTGAGCATCTACACTTGTCACTTTGGATATTTTGGTGACTGAGATAATTGAAGCCCTTCTCCTTGAAGCATCCACAAACAAAAAGAAGAGACAAACAAGTCAACAATACCATTTCAAATAATGATAACTGCAAAAAGAAAAGGTGTTGGGTAAACAAGTGTTTAGGTTTGCGTTTTTGTTTTGGGGCAGTGCTGTGTGTGTAGTCTGTGAAAGACTGCAGGTGCTTGCCCTCAGGGCTGCAGATTGCAAATTGTGGACTGCCTATCGCTGTGGGGAGGGGCCACTGTTTGCTATTGCTTGCCAGAGAATGAGTCTGAGACTGGTGGGGCCAATGAATCTGGGAGAGTCTGGAGAGATATAGGGAAGCAGTCTTCCCTGCCTGCTTGCTCGTCCGCCATTATAAGGCTTTAATAAACGGAATGGCCCAGTATTTTCTGGCTCCACAGTTTTTTATAGTCTTCTCGAATTCAATGCAAATCTGCATGGCCAGGGCCACTGCCTTACGAAAGGTTAAAATAGGATAAGAGGATAAAATGATGAGTGGTGCTACGTTACACAAGGTGGTCAGGGAAGGCTTGTCTGAGGAGGTGAATTTCAGTGGAGAGGTGAGTGATGGGTCCTGTGAGGAGCTGGCAGAAGAGTATTCCTGGAGGACAATATGGCCATTGCAAAGACTCGAGGCAGGAATGACGTTAGCCTGTTCAGCAGCCAGCAGAAAGGCCAGTGTGGCTGGGGAGGAAAGAGAAAAGAATGAAAATGTGATGGGAAAAGTAGCTATGGGCCTTCTCAAACATGGTGAGGAGTGTGGATAATTCTTAAGTGTGATGAAAAGTCATAGGTGTACTTAGAACAAGGTAGTGAAGTGATTTGATATGGATGACAGAAAGATCCCTCTGACTGCTGTGTGCCGGGCAGGCAGGCCGGCTGCTACCAGGGGCGTGTCTCAGCAGTTAAGAGGACAGCTGGTCCCTGGGAGAAGGGGGCGGGGGAATATCAGCAGACAAGAAAAGAGCACAGGCTTTGGGCCTGTGTTCCAGGCCCCCCAGCCCCGAGGGCCCAGAACAAAAGGAGGAACTGTCTGTAGCTTATGGCCCTTGGGCCAGGGTGAAATCACCCTCACTGTGGGCAGCACACTTGTCCTCCAGGGCCACAGCAACAAGACAGTCGCTCCTCCTCTAATACATACCCTCAAGGCCAGGGAAGGTCCTGAGCTCTCAAAGAAAGAAAGGGTTAATGAAAGGAGGCACACACACTGGCATTCCCAGAAAACCCCCACTGTGAGTCTCAGTTAACCCACAAGAGACAGCGTTGCCCAAGGCTGGAGACTAAAAACTCAGTGTCTCTCTCTGATCCTTGCTAAGACCAAAGCTGGCTTGTGGTTACTGGCAGAATCAAATGGGTTGGCAATTTAGAAACATGAGATAAACAGACTCAGACTCACCCAGGGATCTTAGGCAAATTAGAGATTCCCAGCACCAATATCAGTACTACTGAATACATTTTTAGGTTGAAATCTGGACATGTGCCCTTTTAGTAGCTCTTTGTAGCTACTCATTTATAGGAAAGACAAGAGAGAGAGAAACATATGAAATGACACCATAGGATGTGATCAGAAAATTTCGAAACAAAACTAAAGGAAAAGGGATGTGATTTTTTTTCACAAACAAATTGCAAGGCAGAACTTTCCGTCAAGATGGTGGAGTAGGTAAACACTACGCTCATCTCCCCTCAGTACTACATCAAAATCACAACTGAACTACAGAACAACCCCCTCGAGAATAACCCGAAGGCTAGCTAAACAGAAGCCCTGTACAATGAAGGACATTCGGAAGAAGCCGCATTGATAGTGGTAGGAGGGTTGGAGTTGAGGAGGGGGCAGGCCCTATACTCACAGTGAGGCAGTTAAGAAAGGGTGTGGGGGAGCTCTCCAGGTTGCAGAAGTCCTCTCTCCAGGAGAGAGGGGTCCCCACCCCACTCAGTGCTCCTCAGTTCAGGGTCCCAGTGCCAAGTAGAGAAATGCACAGAACTTCTGGCCGTGAAAACTGGCAGGGATTGTGGCTGAGTGGAAGAGAGGGCTGCTTGCTGGAGCCCCAGGTTCCCCTTCAGGGGCCGGTGTAAGGGTTTACTCACGGATGGACTCACTGACCCTGAGCTCCAATGCTGGGGCAAGAGATTGAAAAGCACCAGAGCCATACAGGGAGGAACTACACTGTCTGCTTCAGGGCGAGGGCTGGAGGAACTACACTGTCTGCTTCAGGGCGAGGGCTGGAGGAACTACACTGTCTGCTTCAGGGCGAGGGCTGGAGGAACTACACTGTCTGCTTCAGGGCGAGGGCTGGAGGAACTACACTGTCTGCTTCAGGGCGAGGGCTGGAGGAACTACACTGTCTGCTTCAGGGCGAGGGCTGGAGGAACTACACTGTCTGCTTCAGGGCGAGGGCTGGAGGAACTACACTGTCTGCTTCAGGGCGAGGGCTGGAGGAACAACTTTCTCCCAGACAGAAGTCCTGGCAGAAGCCGTTAGTGTTTTGTTGGCCTGCGCCCCACCCAGTTTGCATACTTATCATTAATTCCTTTAAATATAAATTGTTTAAGTGCTTCAATCAAAAGACTAGTTTCCATCAATATACAAATAGACAAAGAAAAAGTGGTTCATGAAAACAATGGAATATTACTCGGTCATAAAAAAGAATGAAATCTTGTCCTTTTAGACAACATGGATGGACGGATCTAGAGGGTATTATGCTAAGTGGCATAAGCCAGACAGAGAAAGACAAGTGCTATATAATTCACTTACATGGAATCTAAAATGAAATAAAGGAACAAACAAAACAGAAACTCATGGGGAACTAATTGATGTTTGACAGATGGATAGAGGTTTGGGGAAACGGGTTAAACAGGTAAAGGGATTAAGAAGTAATTAAGAAAGTGCCAGTTATAAAATTAGCCAGAGAGCTGTAAAGCGCATTATATAGAATATATTCAATAATATTATAATAACTATGTATAGTGTCAAATGGCTACTAGAATCATGGGAAGATCACTTTGTAAGATATATAAATATCTAATCACTATTTTAAAACTAAACAACTGAAATTAATATAATATTGTATGTAAATTCTAATTGAAAAATAAAAAATTATTTTTAAAAATTGCAAGGAAGGAAAAAGAAAGAGCAACTGATGGATTAAGAAATACAAGCACCAGCCTGACCAGGCAGCGGCACAATGCATAGAGCATCGGACTGGGACTCAGAGGACTCAGGTTTGAAACCCTGAAGTCACTGGCTTGAGCATGGGCTCACCAGCTTGAGCGTGGAGTCACTGGCTTGAGTCAAAAGGCACATATGAGAAAGCAATCAATGAACAACTAAGGTGCTGCAACAAAGAAGTGATGATTCTCATCTCTCTCCCTTCCTGTCTGTCTGTTCCTATCTGTCCCTCTCTCTGTCACATTCTATGTGTCTGGTAAAAAAAAGAAATACAAGCACCAAATGCACTATTGTGTGGTCTTATCTACATTATAGTTCAAATCAATTATTTAAATATCATGCTGTCACAGAAATTTGAACATGATAATTAATTTATGATATTAAGAAAGTATTGTTGACTTTTTTTAGGTGCCATATAGTATGGTAGTGAAGTGATTTGTCTGTATTTATTTTTATTTTATTTGGGAATAATGGACATACAAGTTTTAGGTGTTATTACACATTTACCAGCATATCACTGTACATTCAGCATCTATCGACGACACAGGAACTGAAAAAATGACAATAAATTCTCCCAATGGAAAAAAAGCAAATTGAAAGTGCACAGCAATCATTGGCCCATAGGAATTCTGAAATGACATTAAGCACTTGTTGCATCCTAAATGTGGGAACATCTTTTGTTAACTCTGTTTCTGCTCCCTGGAAGTGGCTCCCTAGACAGCTACCTACTGTTCTCCATGTTCTCAGTGAATTGGGCTCTGCCTTCCGGGACATCCTTTGTTTTCCTTTCCCTCCAGCTACTTCTGACAAGTAGTTCGGAAATGGTCCTCCTTGGAGGCTGTGAGCTAAGGCACAGCCTGCTTCTTGCCCACAGAAGATTAGCTCTGTATCTGTTTAATTCCAGTCAGTCCTAGACTCCGGCAGTCATACATCCAGGTCTTGGTTAGATATGCCTTTCTATATTGCTAATGATTTTAGCCTGTCAGGCTTCTGTGGAAGAACCCTGAAGGCTCTTTACTGAGCTGTGTTTTTTGTTTGAAAAGATGTCCTGGACACCAGCTGAAATAGATGCGAAGATTTTAACAAAGGGGATGGCAGCCACACCCTTTATTGGGTTTTTGCTAAGAATTTGGGTTTTAATAGTCGGTAGCTTAAAGCTTCTCTTAGTTTTATCATTTTGGGTTTTTAACACTGCAAGTTCCAAAATTTCTGGATTCTCTCCAATCCTTTATCCACCATCTTGCAAATCAGTCAACTGTGTTGCTGAGTTCATCTTTTTATTCAAGTACCTTATCAAATTCAACCAATGGTGATAAATTTGTGCTGCAACCATCTATTTTCCCATTTCTTCACTTAATGCCACAAGTTAATTAAATACGTTATCTGCTTTCCAAGGGACTGTAGACAACAATTTGGCTAAATGTTCTACTGTATTTAATGGCTTTTCCACCTGCAAAAACAGTTACCCTCTACACAGCTACAGAAGAGTTCATATATATAAATATATGATATATGTATCAGGGAGAACTTTACTTCCAGGATGATTTTTTTGTATCATTCTCAACAGTTTGATGGTAAGTATATCCCAAAATTTCGGTGCATTACACTAACAAAATAAATTAAAGTTTATTTTTCCACTTATGTTAACATTGACTACAGCAGTGGTCCCCAACCTTTTTTGGGCCACGGACCAGTTTAATGTCAGAAAATATTTTCACAGACTGGCCTTTAGGGTGGGACGGATAAATGTATCACCTGACCGAGACTAGCATCAAGAGTGAGTCTTAGACCAGGGGTTGGGAACCTTTTTGGCTGAGAGAGCCATGAATGCCACATATTTTAAAATGTAATTCTGTGAGAGCCATACAACGATCCGTATACGTTACACATTATCCAATAAAAATTTAGTGTTGTCCCAGAGGACAGCTGTGATTGGCTCCATCCACCCGCAGCCATGAACATGAGTGGTAGGAAATGAATAGATTGTAATACATGAGAATGTTTTATATTTTTAACATTATTATTTTTTTTTATTAAAGATTTGTCTGCAAGCCAGATGCAACCATCATAAGAGCCACATCTGGCTCACGAGCCATAGGTTCCCGACCCCTGGTCTTAGACGGATGTAACAGAGGGAATCTGGTCATTTTTTAAAAATAAAACATCATTCAGACTTAAATATAAATAAAACAGAAATAATGTAAGTTATTTATTCTTTCTCTGCGGACCGGTATCAAATGGCCCATGGACCGGTACCAGTCCGCAGCCCCGGGGGTTGGGGATCACTGGGCTACAGGATATAGTGTCCCTGCTCCACCTACCTTTCATTCAGGGATTTGAGCTGAGGGAATAATAGTCTTTCTCAGGGACATTGTTGGTCTCGTCTCACAGCAGAGGAAAAAAGCATGTAGGGCTGACCAGAAAATGGATGGGAAAGATCTGTCACTTCTGCTCACATTCCACTGACCTACATGGGTGATAGGATTTGTATATTCCCCATAGGGAGGGCCCATAGTGAAGAACATGCAGAAAACTAATAGTTTGGAATAATAAGTAGTACAGTGTTATATGCTAATAGAGTCTAACTCCAAAGCCTGTGCTTAACCACTGTATTATACTATTGCCTCTCCAAAATGGCTTAACTTTGTTTTGTTGTTAGATCAGTGATGAAAGTTTCAAAAATGCCTTGTAAGCCAGAGCAAGTACTATTGTGTTGTCATTGCTACAGTTTTTTAAGTGCCACAAAAGCAGTGACAACCAAGGTTCCAGTCATTCTGAACAGAAAAATTTAAGAAAAGGTGTCTTGCTCACAATAATATAAGATGTATTTTTGCACAATCTTTAGTGATGAAACAATTAAGTCATAACAGTTATATTCTTAAATAATGTTTGTCATCTTGAGAGATTACTTATAATTATTTATCATTAGCTATGATTAATATTTTTATATTAGTATATATTATAGTGCATGTATTATTAATATATAATTATATTTTAATTATACAGACAACTCAAAGACACAATATACACTTAGAGTTCTTTGAATATATACTGTTCACAAAAATTAGGAGATATTTTGAAATGAATATGAAGATAAAATATCCCCTAATTTTTGTAAGCAGTATATATTAAATATATATGTATATATTATATGTAAATACATATTTGAATATATATATATTATATGTCCCTCCCTCTTTATTTAACTGGGATAAATTCAGATTAATGATCCTGACTTTCAAAATTGTCTTTCAAAAGAAATTTGGACTCTTCGTTGGAGCATTGCACTGGGGAACAAAATTTTTGTTGCATCCACATAAACAACTTGTTCATACCTAATTCAAGTGTGCTGATCTCAAATCTGACATTAGTTTTTCTCTATAAGCTACAGTATTTTTGCAATTCAAGATTTTAGGTTATCATCTTAGTGTAAAATTTTCAACATTTAGTTTAACATAAAGAAGTAGAATGTCTTCTTGGGCATCATCTTTCTGAAAATATAATAATTTACATAATGCAGTAAATACACTAATACACTAAAAGATATGATTGTATCAGAATTTGTCTACAATTTTGAAATAGAACATTAATTAAGCACTTATTTTAATCATAAAATTTGCACAAAACTTATTTAAATTCTATTCAGGCAAAAATTTGTGTTTGTAGATTTTGCGTTTGTGTACTCATTGACGACAATCTCATTTGATGCTCCAGCAGTAGTCTGCCATCATATTTCTGTCCCATCACCCCAATAATGCTCTTTCATCATCTTCAGATCTTAGCCTTTTTTTTTTTTTTTTACAGAGACAGAGAGAGAGTCAGAGAGAGGGATAGATAGAGACAGACAGACAGGAATGGAAAGAGTTGCGAAGCATCAATCATTAGTTTTTTATTGCAACACCTTAGTTGTTCATTGATTGCTTTCTCATATGTGCCTTGACCATGGGGCTACAGCAGACTGAGTAACTTCTTGCTCAAGCCAATGACCTTGGGTCCAAGCTGGTGAGCTTTGCTCAAACCAGATGAGCCAGCGCTCAAGCTGGCGATCTCAGGGTTTCGAACCTGGGTCCTTCGCATCCCTGTCCGACGCTCTGTCCACTGCACCACCACCTGGTCAGGCGTCTTCACATCTTGATGAAAGTGTTCTCCCTGCTCATCACTAACAGCTCTAAGATTTCTGGGAAACTTATCAAGGTGACTGTTCAGGAAGCGAATCTTAACACTCATGTTACATGCAATGTCGTGGAAAGCCAACAGCATCCTCTGAACCAGAAGTTCATAGTTTTCTGCTTTTTTGTTGCCAAGGAAGTTTTTTATAGCTGCCACAAAAGACTGTCATGCTGCTTTCTCCTTCTTATTCATCTTCCTGGCAAATTCTTCGTCACATATGAGGGTTCGAATTTGAGGTCTATCAAATACACCTGCTTTTATCTTCTCAAAAGACAAGGCAGAAAAAGCAGAAATAATATGTTGAAAGCATTCACTTTCTCTATTCAAAGCCTGAACAAACAGCTTCATTAAGCCAAGTTTGATGTGAAGTGGGGGGAAAAATGATTCTGTCTTGATTAACTACAAGTTCATTTACAGTATTTTGCATCCCTACTTCCAGAGCTTCAGGTTTCGGCCACTCCTTCTGTGTCCAGTGTTTCTCCTGAGCTCGGCTGTCCCACAAACAAAGAAAGCAAGGTACTTCGTGAAACCTCTCTGTTGTCCTAGCAGGAAATTTACCATTTTAAGATCCACACAAACGATCCAGTTATGCTCCTCATACTTCAGAAAGTTGAGGACAATTTTTATGTCATTCTTACAAAGTCATTCAATTCAGGTTTGCTAAACTGCTGAGGGGTTAATGACTGCTTGGCATCAGAAGAAGACCCTTCAGATTCTATAATCATTTCCTCATGCATCTTATCAAAATACACTTGATCACCATGTTCACATTTTTTGTCCTTAGAAGAAATAAAATCATTGAATACTGGAACCGGGAGTGTCTCAGAATGTGGGATAGGTTGTATTGCTGAAGGAATATTAGGATATGCGATCATATGCCATTTTTTCTTGCTGATGCCCTTTGTATGGATCAGACAGAAATAACAGTCACTGCTGTGGTCCTTAGGTTCATGCCAAACCATGGAATACCGAAAGGTATTCTTTTGTGTTTTCTTTTTGTCCAATCATGAAGCATTTCCTCAAAATTCTGACACACAATATGAGGAGTTTAATTCTTGTCTTGATCACCAAGGAGAACTTAAAAATAGGCAATATATGCACGTGTCACAAATGATGAAATATTGTGCCTTTGACGTTGAAGTGTGTAACAGCCACATATATAACAGAAGGTGTCAGGACTACTCTTACATTTATACCTACTTGAAGAAGCCATGATTCAATCTTAAAACAAAATAAGAGTGTGTTTTTATCAGATAATAATTTTTTACATTTAAAAACAACTACAATTATGTAAAAGTGATGTTTGTAAAACATTAATTGCCTTGTGGTTATGTTCAGTCCAAGAGTTGTTGCCCTTTAACTCCAATTTAAAAACCAATGCATGCCATTAACTGTAACAAAAATAAATTAAAATTGCATTAAAACTAGAGCATGCACCAAAACACAAATTTCAGATTTGGAATCAGCAATGCAGAAATATATAGAAACAGTTCTAAAACCTCAGGCAACAGAAAATGAAAAAAAAAAATTGTTCCCCATTGTTGTTTATTGTTTTACTGGTGTTAGTTTTGGAGTCACAGTACCTCAAATTTCTCTCCCATTTTGGATATATTCAGGGTATAAAATATAATGTGGAACTCAACAGAGGCAACAGGGACCTGGGAGGTGTAGTGTCAAGATTAGAGTTAATTAAGCCTGACCAGGTGGTGGCGCAGTGTATAGAGCGTCAAACTGGGATGCAGAAAATCCAGGTTCGAAACCCCGAGGTCATCAGCTTGAGTGAGGGGTAGCTGGCTTGAGCGTGGAATCAAAGACATGGTCGCTAGCTTGAGCCCAAACGTTGCTGGCTTGAAGCCCAAGGTCTCTGGATTGAGCCCAAGGATGTTGGCTGGAGCAAGGGGTCACTCACTCTGCTGTAGCCTCCTGTCAAGACACATATGAGAAAGCAATCAATGAACAACTAAGTAGCCAGAACAAAAAATTGATGCTTCTAATCTCTCTCCCTTCTTGTCTGTCTGTCCCTAACTGTCCCTCTCTCTGTCTCTCTCTCTTTCCCTGTCTCTCACTGAAAAAAAAAGAAAACAATTACAGTTAATTAAGGGGGCAGCAAGTTCAATTAATGGTTATCAGAGTACCATTCAGTTAGTGTCTGTCAGAATTGGTGTTATGCAAAGATGAAAGTCACATTTGGAAATTGGAGGCTGAGTATCTCCCAAAAGGGTCTTTGACCATTTTTTTTTAAGCCTTTGAGATAAAGACTGGGAAGGAAGTTGTTATTTAGCATGATGGGAGAACTGGTGTCTTAAAAACACAATCGACCTAGTTGACTCTATAAAATCATTGGCTCAGTGGTTCTACTCTGATCTCCTGATTTCTAGTCTGCAGTTTCCATCGACTCCCTGCATTTCCCTGCCTCCTTCTTTATACTGATCCTCCTGAGAAAAACAGCTTGGTCCCAAGGGCCATTGTTCAGACATGTTATTTATTAACCTTTAATAATGGCTTCACCCTTATCAAAAACAATTGCTAAGCCATAATTAACTAATTGCTAATATAGTTTCTACAATAAGCAATAAATATTTGGGATTTGATATTCTCAGTAGGCTGTTTAAGCCCACGCTTACTTCATTTAGATCATAGATTGCAAGAGTTTATTAGTCAGAAGAGACAAGAGGTATGTAGGAACCACTAGAAGTGCTTAAGATTATTCATTGGAAAATATCTCCTCCCTCTTAAAAGTCATCCCTTAGAGTTATTTTAAGTGGTCTAACCTTGGGCTGTATGGTCAATTAGCTGAATCCAGGGAAACATGTTTTATATTTTTCCTAGATTAGCAATTCACAATGTGAATTTTTGACTTCTACATAGGCTCATCACAAAGTAGAAATCTGAGGTAATTATCCAGAAACTTAAAACCTTAGCTTTCTCAGACATATTCTGATGAAAATAATAAAAGCATTAGCATAACAAGTAACTGAAAATTTTAATCAATAATAAGTTTATTATGTGGAAACATTAAACACAGTGGCCTCACAAATTCTTGGCCTTGTGATTTCCAAATATGTTTCAAATGGATTTCCAAATATTATTTCCACATCTTTTCCACATGGCTCCTCATTGCTTAAAATTACTTATGCTGCAATCTCAGAAGAAAATACCCTTTTCTGACCATTACTTATCACCTCTTCCTTTCATTCCCAAACCCTTGGCCCTTTTCTTTTCTTTAAATCCATTAGATAGCCCAATATCCAGCTTGAATCTTATGATCATTCTCTTTCAATTTAACTTTTTAAAAGCAGCTCAAATGTTTTTCTTCCTTTTATCCAAACTTCAGTGTCACATGGGGCTAGACTAGACAACTTGTGGGCCATGTTGTTTTGATGGTGGTGGTATGAAGGTGACAATTCATTCTGTACAGGAATCCAAAGCTCTCACCAGGAGAGAAAGTGTTTAGTAAAAGGAGATTTAAAAGCTACAGCCTTGAAGGATATATGTCCTGAAGACTGAGAGAGAGAGAGAGAGAGAGAGAGAGAGAGAGAAAAGCTGAAACTCCTTGACCAAAGCTGGCCTAAATCAGGAATAAATGAAGCCCTCAAGAATAATAGATAGGAGTGGAAAATTATGAGTCTTTAGCAGTAGATTACAGCATCAAGTGATGACTTTATTAAAAGCCCAAAGCCTTGACTCCCTAGTCTTTACAAAAATAAGTTTTCCAAAGTTAAAGTGTCTAATACACAACTCTACAGGTTGTTAATCTAACAGCATGAGACACATACTAGGTTGCATTATAATACTTTACCTTGGACACAAACCTAAATTTACTAGAAGGAATAGGGTCTTTTGGTAGGGATTCTCACCAGTAAAGTACATTTGATATTTGGCTTCAGCACCTCTGGGTCAGAGCTAGTGAACTGTGCAGCTATTATGGAATATGTATGTATATATATATATATATATATATACATCATAGAGCATGAGACAGGCTCACACAAGAAGGGGATGTAGTTGTTCACAATTACTAGACCTTCTTTTCCCATTTAAAATCAGAAGTGTCTCCTTCCACTGGATCTTCCACATACTTGTTTCTACAGCTTCAGTTTGCAAACTGATCATTGCAGCATAGTTGTTATTGAAGTTTCATCATTTAACTATAGAGTATGTATACTTATAAGGCCAGTGGCCATCATCATCGTGGCCATGCAGGTTCTCACTGGATTCAGGCAACAGTAAAGAAACAGGAGCAGAAAAATGGTGGGTCAGTCTGTTTATTAAAGTCTCATACTGGCCAATGAGCAAACAGGCAGGGAAGACCACTTCCTTCTCATTCAGAGCTCCCCAAACCCTGATGTTCTGGTTCCACAACCCAGAAAAAATTCTCTGGTTCCTCCTGGAATCAAAGGCCTCCACCAGTCTCAGTGGAGCTCCCAAAGCCCCATAACTCCCGCTCCTCATCTGCACTCCTGCAAAACTCAGGCTGGGGAGAAAAAATCCCTTCTACAGCAAACATTAGCAATATAATGGTCCCTCCCAAACTGGAAGGTAATCTGCAATCTGCTGCCCTGAGAGCAAGCACTGCAGCCTTCCACAGACTACATATACATGGCACTTGCCAGGCCAATGCAACATATAAGCGAGCAAACCAAAAAAACACATTTTACAAACTTATATGCCCAACATTCCACCCCTTTTGCTCACTTTACAATCTACACCACAGGTATTGCTGTGCAAGGAATGAGGTACATTACATAAGCAAACTATATTAACAGCACAAGTTATACAATTTCAACAATAGAAAGGTGCCCTTAACAATGGCTCTCTAAGCACTTTGCCCAAAGCACAAATTGGACGCCCATCTCTAGCCCCCTACTCCATGGTAGGTGGGAGGGCCTGAGGGCTGTGTCCATGGAAACCTTACAAGTGTCTTTGGTGTGTTCAGGTGCAGGAGAGCCTCCACCAGACCTACCCCCTGCTCCATCAGGGTCTTTCATACTGTCCAAAAGTGGCATGTACAACCAACAAGGGACGTGGTGCCCCACTCTGGTCAAAGTCCAAGAGTCAGTCCACAATAGACAGCCCAGCTGTCTGTGCAAATCACCAAGGCAAAAGTTCATTACAGGCAACTAGGACTGAGGTCCCCCTCTTCATCCCTGTAGTCATGGCAGCTCTGAAGACGCTGCCCCAAGGAGAAGCACATGGCAACGGTGGCCAGTCCTTCCACCTCTGCTCCAGAGAGCATGCTGCCATCCACCCCTATGTTCCACAATCACAGCAAACCTACCAGGGGCTCAGTAGATACTCTGCTGCTGGGATTTTACCTTCTGGAGTCTGCGGATGCCAGCTTCAGCCCACACCCCCTCATCCTCAGAAGAGGAGCTGGAAATGCCTGCTCCCACGGACTCAGAGCCACTCCACCGGCACAGCTCCATCTTAGGCTCCTGCAGCTGCTGGCTCTTTGCCTGAAGCTGAACCCACAGTTGTTCCTCCAACAAGTGCTGCTGCCAGTGTTGAACTTCCAGGGCAAGCTGCAACTCACAAACTTGTGCAGCCTCCTTCTCCAGAGCTTGTTGCAGTTCCAGGTACCATAAGTGCTCAGCCTGTGTTGGCAACTCATGAACCCGGTCAGCCTTCTTTTCCAGCACTCACTCCAGTTCCTGGATCTGCAGCTCTTTCTCCAGTGACCATTCCAGCTCCTGCCATTGCTGCAGCTCGGTTTCCAGACCTCAGGCAGCCTCTTGCACAGAGCTCTTGGTTTCCTCTTGTAGGGCTGTAAAAAATAGCCAGCCCATGGTCCCCAAAAGTACAGCCATGGGAAACCATAACAACAACCAGTCCTCTACCCCACCCCTCAAAGGTGGCTACAGTTCCAATCTGATCCAAATTCTGCCGACTACACCAGATGTATGGCCAGTGGCCGCCACCGTCGTGGCCATGCAGGTTTTCATTGGATTCGGGCAGACAGTAAAGAAACAGAGGAGCCAAAATATGGTGGACCATTCCATTTATTAAAGTCTTGTACCGGCAGACGAGCAAACAGGCAGGGAAGACCGCTTCCCTCTCATTCAGAGCTCCCAAAGCTCTGATGCATTCTCCAGTTCCTCAATCCGGAAAATCTTCTCCAGTCATCCTGGAATCAAAGGCTCCCACCAGACTCAGCAGAGCTCCCAAAGCCTCTTAGCTCCGGTTCCACATTTCCACTCCTTCTTCCAATCCTGCAAAACCCAAGCTGGGGAAAAAATCCCTTCTTTAGCAAACCTTGGCGATACAATGACACCTCCCAAGCAGGAAGGTGATCCGCAATTTGCAATCTGCCGCCCTGAAGGCAAGCAGTGCAGCTTTCACAGACTACATACACATGGTGCTTCCCAGGCCAATGCAAAATATGAGCAAGCAAACTAAAAAACTCACTTTACAAACGTATTCGCACAATGATATTATTGAAATGTAAATTGGCCCTGGGTAGTAGCTCAGTGAATAGAGCATCATCCCAGTGTATGGACAACCTGAGTTCAATTCCCAGTCAGGGCACATAGGAGAAGCAACAATCTGCTTCTCCCCTCATCTCCTTTCTCTCCCTCTTCCCCTCCTGCAGCCAGTGACTCGATTGGTTCAAGCATGGCCCTGGGCTCTGAGGATAGCTCAGTTGATTTGAGCGGTAGGCCTCAGGAACGAAAAATAGCAGAGGTAGCTGGGTGGATCACGGCTGGGGTGCATGTGGGAGTATGACTCACTATCTCCTCTCCTCTCACCTGAAAAACAAAAAAAGAAAAGAAAAGAAAAAGAAATGAAAATGTGGAAAGAAAGCAAAATGTTTTTATGAGTAGTTGAATGCCTTGAAGAGACATGTTGATAATAATAAATTAGGAATTTGTATTAGTCAGAGAAGCAGAAGAAACAGAACCAATGATATATATACATATGTAAAAACATATATATAAGTATATAACTATAAATATATACATCTATATAAATGTCAACAAGAAAAACTTCCAAACCTGTAAGAATTGTTTTATGAGTTTATTTGAGCCAAACTGTTAACAACTGCTGGAAAGCAAAGTCTCAACGGATTAAGAAAATGCTCCAAGAAGCAGTGATTTCATCACTTATTTTATACATTAAAAACAAAGGGAAAGATGTAAGGGGGTTATGTGAAATTGACTGGTGGTAGATTAGGGAGAAGGCAAAGCAGGAAAATCTCTGGGATTGGATAAAAGTGACAATGTATACACTAAAACCTCTCTTACATAGGGAGGCACAAGACGGGTTAATTAACATGATAATAACAACGGAAGGGTTTGTTGGTTCCTACCTGGTAGGATGCCTGCCCTGACTGACCAGAAAAAGATTACTCCCACACCTCAAAGGCATGTTATCAGGTACAGTATTGCAGATTGCAGTTACAAAAGGCAACAGACTGTTTCCTAAATTTTTTATTTTATTTATTCATTTTTAGAGAGCAGAGAGACAGAGAGGGAGAGAGAGGAGAGAGAGAAGAGGGGAGGAGCTGGAAGCATCAACTCCCATATGTGCCTTGACCAGGCAAGCCCAGGGTTTCGAACTGGGGACCTCAGCATTTCCAGGTCAATGCTTTATCCACTGTGCCACCACAGGTCAGGCACAACAGACTGTTTTCATAGCAAGCATTGACCTTCGTTCTGATAGAGAATAACTCCCTAGAACATGACTACCCACCATAAACAGCTTTTAGTAAAAAAGTTTCCATTTCAGACCATCCTGTGTGTTTACACACAGGTCCCAGAGTCTGGAAGGACACCATGCAGCCCTTCCCTGAGCTTGTCAGGTTCAGCATGTGGCCCCTTTTTCATCCACATAAATATATCATACACACATATAAACATACATATTTCATATATGTATTTATATATATGAGTGACATTTATTATAAGGTATTGACTTGAGAATAATGGAAGCTGAGAAGTCCTAAGATCTGTAGTTGGCAAGCTGGAAACTGAGGAGAGCAGATGTGTATTTCCAGCCTGAATCCAAAGGCCTGGGAACCAGGAGACACAATTGGGTAAGCTCCAGTTTGAAAGCCAGCAGGCTCAAGACCCAAGAAGAGTCGGTGTATTAATCTGAGTCCAAAGGCCAGAAAAGACTAATGTTCCAGCTCAAACAGTGAGGTCTTACTCGGCCTTTTATATTCTATTCAGGTCTTCAATTGATTAAATGAAGCCCACCCACGTTAGCATGTGCAATCTGCTTTACTCAGTATATCAATTTCAATGTTAATCTCATCCAGAAACAGCCTCAAGGACACACGCAGAATAACATTTGGCCATTCCATGACCCAGTCAAATTGACACATAAAATTAACTATCAGAAGATTATTGTGGCATTCATTTAAAAAACTGGAGAGTTCCAAACATTTCTGAATCCATTTTATGGAAATTATAGATGATGTATTATGTGTGGGCTTTATGTGAAAAGAGGATAAAAGATCTTTTGAATACAGTTAGATTCATATCCCCCCCCAAAAAAAGGTCTGTGTTCTACATTAAACATATTAAAGAATAAATGAACAGACTGACCAGACAGTAGTGCAGTGGATAGAGCATTGGACTGGGATGCAGAGGGCCTAGGTTTGAAACCCAGATGTTGCTGGCTTGAGCAGGAATTCATCCAGCTTGAGCACGGGCTCACCAGCTTGAGCAGGGTTGCTGGCTTGAGTGTGGGATCATAGACATGACCCCATGGTCTCTGGCTTGAAGCCCAAGGTCTCTGGCTTTAGCCTAAGTCACTGGCTTGAACAAGGGGTCACTCGCTCTGCTGTATCACCCCCACCTCCCAGTCAAGATACATATGAGAAAGCAATCAGTGAACATCTAAGGTGCCACAACAAAGAATTGATGCTTCTCATCTCTCTCCCTTCCTGTCTGTCTGTCCCTATCTGTCCCTCTCTTTGACTCTATCTGTCTCTATCAAAAAAAATTTTTTCTTTTTAAATAAATGAACATGTTTTAAGGTAAAATAAAATTTTCAGACTTTATTTTTTTTATTATTCTTGACATTAACAGAATATTTTTTCAATTAACCCACCAAATAGCTGTTACAAATCATGTCAGTTAAGAGTAGTTCTACTGTATAAGACTGTAAAATTGATAAGTATTGTCAAAGAGATGAGACACATGAATGTCAGACTGTTTATGAAGATACCTTGATTTTACCTAAAGACATCTTTTTTCCCTGTGCATCCTACATATATGTCAATCCTTGCTATTTGGTGTTTTAAAGGTCACTCAGAACCTGAAAATATTCATCATGGCCATCTCCAGCCTTGGGTAATGTCAATCATCAGATCACTCCTCTCTTACTATTGATTGCTGAGCATTGTTAGAAAAAGTCATACAATCGTGCCAGCTGGCATTACAACCAGTTCATGTTATCTAACATCTGCTGGCCTATCAAGACTGCTGAGCAATCATTTCTCTCCAGTTGACTCTAACTTCATGCAATTTTTAATTATATATTTTTCTTGCTTTCCCCACTCTTATTAAGTCTCCAAATCTGTGTGCATCACCTGCACTCTCAGCAAATGAGAGCTCTGCTTCCTACTTGAGAAAATAAAACCCATGTAACAAGAATTGCCTCTACTTCCCTCAGTTGAACCACAACATATAACATGTCTCCTTTTCTCTCACTTTCCTCTTCCCTCAGGGTTTTCTTTTCTCTCTCCCTTGGCAATCTCATTCATTTCCACAAAACAACAGCTCGCAGGTCTCACATCTGCATTTTTCCCAATGTTGTCATTTGACTACTGAGTGTGCTCAACTAGATTTTCTGCTTATGCTTCAAACTCAACACCAAAATTCTTTAAGGTTCCTTCCAATTCTGTGAGATGTTGTGGGTCTATAAATTTATCTATACAGTTGTCCTAATTATCCAATTCATTTATTCAGGTGGAGATGGGTGAAAAAGTGTGTTCTTGTTTCCCTATCTCTGGCACTAAAATTTCATGATCCTTTTATTGTTCAGAATCTAATACCACATCAAATTTTTCCTCCAGGACTTAGTCCCATAATGCATTTGTGTTGGCCATCTCAGTTACGAGCTCATTTCTATTCTAAAGTGAACCTTCCTGAATTTACCTGCATCTCCAAATGACAAGCTAAATGAAAGATCTTTACCAGTAGATTTCTTAAATGATAATCTAAAGTTGCTGAAATACTCTCCTGAGAAATCCCCCCTTCACTCGAACAGGATCTAACTCCAATCGGCCTGAGCTCCCAGAAGGCCCACCTGCCAGCTGTCACCAAGTGCTTCCAGGTGGGCATCTCAGCTAATGGACAGTGCTGTCTGTGGGAGGAATTGGAATGCAATTACAGTGACTCACAGCAAAGGCATTTCACCTTTCTTTCAGAAATGAGAGGACAAAGTGCCAAATGCAGCAGGTTGCATATTTTTGCTTATAAAATACACAGTTTGTCAAAATCATTTTTCTGTAGACACTTTAATGGAAATCCTTGGCAGGCCTATATACTAATGATTTCCATATTTATTCAGTAATCAGCTGTCCCATTTTATCCCCAAACTTTTTGTATCACTCAGGTAGTGTTACTCTTTTATCATGAGTCACATAACTACAGTAGACCATTTTCTCAGGAAGAGGGTATTTCTGTTACATTTAAAAGTGCTCTGTGACTCTTCTTGGATGGCCTGGCGACATTAGTCAGAATAGGCTGGACTGACTACGGACAATATTTTAATAACTTGCGTGTTGAATTACATAGACCCAGAATAATTGAAGAAAAACATTACAAAGCAATGGCAAAGGGCAAAGAGAGTTTTATAAGTTAAGAAATCCATCAGATTTACTTTATTAAGAGTGATTTTTTCAGACTTTTAAATATTGAATTTATCATTTATATTACTGATTTTCTTTAAATATATTTTTTAAAATTTTCCCCTCAAATACAATTCAAAATTTTTATTTTACCCTTTAAGAGCAGGAGCAATTTTACTTCCAAGTTGATAAAATAATAGAGAAGAAGAGGAGATATGCTTCAAGAGAAAAAGAAATCACCTCCAAGGAGGCAGGTGCTTGCGCTCGAAGTCTATCTGAGCAACAATAGTGACCATATTAAAATTCGTATCACATCACAAGTTTGTTTCTACTGAAACAACTCAGCTTGGCTTGAACTGATCTGTTATCAGTCACAGTTTAGGTAGCACTCCTCTTACCTTTAGGAATGTGATCGTGTGTCCTACTGAGCCATCAGACTAATTTTGTGTTTTGTTTAACCCTTCAAACTGCTGTTGCCCCAAGGGCAGGGAGCCCAGGTGAGTCCATTGATCTTAGACAGGTGCTGGCTGCACGACCGACCTCCCGTATGCAAAGTCCTCTATGCTTTCCCGTCAAAGGCGAGCTACTCACATCCCACAGGCAGAGCAGTGTTCCTTCTCCTTCTTTCTCTTTGCCCTCAAGATCCCCTCAGAGGGTTTTGACTCAATGCCTTGTGATGCTGAAGTTGTACCAGAGCAGTATGGTAATTGCACGAGAGCTACAGCTACGGCCTAATGAAGATTATGTTTATGAAGAATGTTGCTCTGATTTCTAAAAGCACTTTGGTAAATTATACAAATTAAATATTCATTACTTTTTACTTCATTAGTTCACATTCGGCACACTTTTTCTCATTATAATAGCCTAGAGTAAAAGCTTTTTAGTTTTCTTCTTAATACACTTTATTCTGTTGTTTTTCAGACATTCTTTACTTAGAATAGTAGGGCAAAGCTGTATTTTTTGCATGGGGTTGTGCAAATAAGTTTGTAAGATGTGTTTTTTTAGGTTTGCTCGCTTATATTTTGCATTGGCTTGGGCAGCGCCACGTGTCTGTAGTCTGTGAAAGGCTGCACTGCTTGCTCTCAAGGAGGTAGACTGTAAATTGTGGATCACCTTCCTGCTTGGGAGGGCCCATTGTATTGCTAATGTTTGCTGGAGAAGGGATTTTCCCCCCAGCTTGGGTTTTGCAGGACTGGAAGAAGGAGTGCAGATGTGGAATGGGAGCTGAGAGGTTTTGGGAGCTCTGCTGAGGCTGGTGGGGGCCTTTGATTCCAGGAGAAGCCAGAGAAGATTTCCAGGTTGTGGAACCAGAGAATGCGTCAGGGCTTTGGGAGCCCTGAATGAGAGGGAAGCGGTCTTCCCTGCCTGTTTGCTCATCCGCCAGTCCGAGACTCTAATAAACAAAATGGCCCACCATTTTTTGGCTCCCCTGTTTCTTTACTGTTACCTGAATCCAATAAGAACCTGCATGGCCACGAGGTGGCAGCGGCCACTGGTCATACACATGGGGACTATAATATACAGATTTTTTTTTAAATACTACATATTTTATTTTACCAAAGAAAGTAAATATGCTTTTGTTTGAAGTTTTTATTTCAATAGTCAGCATAAAATACATAAACTTTTAACTGATTTTACCTCAAAGTTTACTTACTGATTGTAAAGTATTTTTCCCCACCAAGAAAGAAGAAAGGGGCCGGAGCCATTAAGTGTGGAATAGTAAAGGCTTTATTGAGTACCGCGCTGTCCAGATGATGTTCTCTGGTCCCAGGGTCAGGCGTCAGAGAAGTCACAAGGGGTGACCACGTGAGAGATATTTAAAGAGTCCATAGAGTGGTCGAGCTAATATGATGTGGTGAAATCTCACTGGCTGACAGAGGTATTGCTCTTTTCCAAAGGATTCCTGGGAACTTTCTTTTGGCGCACTTGGTTGTGGGCAGTTCTAGCCAAAGTTCTCGGATCTGGGTTCCCCACATGACCATCCCCCATTATCCACTAACTTTACATTCTGACCTTTTGTGTTAAATAGAATAGGGGCGCTGTTTATTTGTCTGCTACTTTCTGCTGATTTGGGGCATCATGGGGAGGGGAGATCAGCTGGTGGTGGTTTTGAGGGGTGTCAGGAGGAACATCTGTTTGGCCATGAGTTGAGTAACTTCACGGATATGGTCCTGTAAGGATTTAAAAAAAGAAAAGAGGAGTAATAGGGGGATCTGCAGGGTCCAGCCTTTTGGTGAGCTGGAGATGAAGTCCAGTGGTTCTGACTGGCAGTGGTCCTGTATGGAGGCAAGCTTGAGGCAAAAGTGCATGTCAGGAGTGGCGTAAAAAGGGGAAAGGAGGCCCTGGCCGGTTGGCTCAGCGGTAGAGCGTCGGCCTAGCGTGCGGAGGACCCGGGTTTGATTCCCGGCCAGGGCACACAGGAGAAGCGCCCATTTGCTTCTCCACCCCTCCGCCGCGCTTTCCTCTCTGTCTCTCTCTTCCCCTCCCGCAGCCAAGGCTCCATTGGAGGAAAGATGGCCCGGGCGCTGGGCATGGCTCTGTGGCCTCTGCCTCAGGCGCTAGAGTGGCTCTGGTCGCAACAGAGCGACGCCCAGGATGGGCAGAGCATCGCCCCCTGGTGGGCGGAGCGTCGCCCCTGGTGGGCGTGCCAGGTGGATCCTGGTTGGGCGCATGCGGGAGTCTGTCTGACTGTCTCTCCCTGTTTCCAGCTTCAGAAAAATGGAAAAAAAAAAAAAAAAAAAAAAGGGGAAAGGAATGGGTCCCTTCCATTCCCATAACCGAGACCTGTGAGGGAACTAGAGGTCCAGAGTGTGATGGCAAAACAGAGAAGATAGCCCCCATGTCCACAAGAAATAAGATGGACTTACCCACTAGTTGCAGCATACCCTGGGTTCTCCAAGTCCAGGCTGTGTCCTAGGAGTTTGAGCAATGCACCCACCTGGCTGGCTTGGCCTTCCCATTCGGGCAGCTTGTCCTCCATGTAAAGGTGCTAAGGAAAAGCCTGTTGCCCAAAGGGGCAGTCGCTCTTCCAGTGACTGGGTTGCTTGCAGTCAGGGCAGGCTCAGTGGGCAGCCGCAGCCAGGGGTCCTGCTGGGACCAGTGACCCTGCTTGCCACACTTAAAGCAAGCTGCTGGTGGGATTTCTCTTTGTGGCTTGGACATGGGTCGGGCACTTCCTGTGCCTTGTCCCTTTTGCTGTGCCAGTCTCAGGGTTGCCACAAGAGCCTGGGTTTGGAGTGTTACATTCTGCTGCATGCGGGCCTGGCAAACAGCCTTGGCCTGTTTCTACTAGTTGGGACCGTTAAAAACTTTAAATGCCATGTTCACAGGTCCCAGATAAGGGTTTGGGGTTGAGATTAAGAGGAGGGGGGGCTCTGGGGATCCCGGCACCCAGATCCAGCAGGAAATGCTGGAGCCAAAGGCAGGACAGGGCCAGAACTTCCTGTAAGAAAATTGGGGTTGGGCCTTGGGGTCCTGCAAACTGGTGTAAGAGCCAATAGTAGGTGGAGAATGGCCTGATGGGGGAGGGGTTTAAAAAACACAGTGGAGAAGGGAGGGGACCCTGACCAGCAGGAAGGAGAAAGAGAGAATGGTATTTGCAGGTTAATGAGAAACAGAATTCTGCAAAGGGAGGGGGCTTTCTGGAGGGAAGAGACTGGAGTGGAAGAGGTCCACAGAGGGACCAGAGAGAAGTTCTGACAGAGGGGTGCCCCCGGGGATCCAGCAGAAGGGGGAGAGAGTTGGGAGTCCACGGAGAAGGAAAGATTAGGAGCAGAGGTTTCAGGTGAGGTTTCTTTGGTCGGAAAAAGGGCCTGCATGGTGGAATAGGTGGCACAGAGATTAAGGATGGGTGCACGAATAATTAGAAGCCATGTATGTAAGAGATCTCCAATCAATTCCCAGCTTTTTCTGGTGATAGTTAAATTGGTGAGGGTGTTAAAACGAAAGTCCCTTCAGGAGGCTAATCCAGTGGGTTCTGTGGCCTGGCCACAGTGGAGAAGAAGAACAGTTTCTTCTTCTTTAAGGAGGGAGATTCCTGTGCCCTCATGGCCACCCTCAGTCCTCGGAGTGGTCAGAGTTGAGAACTGGCGTCCCAAAACTCAAGCTCTGGCCACAGATGGATAGGGAAATTGGATGTGCTTGGGACGTCTCCACGGGCACACACGCACTCGGACGGAAAGAGGTCCCTGATGTAGCTACGGTTTCAGACAGGGAGTCTCGGCAGAAAGAACTGAGGGGAAGGATAAAGGCAGGGGACTTATTTCACCATGTGCTGAAGTGGGTAGAAGGTCAGAGATTCTGGTTCTTTCTTGGAGGGGAAGGGAAGAGGAGCAGTCCTTGCGGACTTCAACTCCTCCCAGGTTTTGGCACCAAAATGTAAGGTTTTTTTGCTGCCAAGAAAGAAGGAAGGGGCCGGAGCCACAAAGTGTGAAATAGTAAAGGCTTTATTGAGTACTGCGCTGCCTGGACGATGTTCTCTGGTCCCAGGGGTCAGGGGTCAGAGAAGTTGCAAGGGGTGACCCATGTGAAAGATATTTAAAGGGTCCCTAGGGTGGTCAAGTTAATATGACGTGGTGAAATCTCACTGGCTGACGGAGGTGTCGCTCTTTTCCAAAGGGTTCCTGGGAAGTTTCTTTTGGTGCGCTTGGTTGTGGGCGGTTCTAGCCAAAGTTCTCGGATCTGGGTTCCCCACATGACCATCCCCCATTATCCACCAACCTTACACAGATTTTATTTTATTTTTTAAAATTCTACTTCATTGGTGAGAAAATTTATTAGGAAAATAAAAGTATGACATGGTTATAAAGAATATTTATTTTCCATGTTAGAATAACTTTATAGTGATTGATTAGTCATTGGGCTCTGAGAAGTTAAAAAAGTAGAAAGGTTGTTTGTCTGAGATAAGGGATAAATAGACAAGCATCTTTGGCATGTGGAAATTAAAATAGAAAAGAATAATATTTTTGATTGGAGCTACTCTTCCACTTATAAATATGCTAGTCAGCTTAAATGTATTCTCTTCTCAATATAGTCAACAAATGTGTCTGTGTAAAATACTGTGTAAAGCCAGTGGCCACCGCAATGGCCATGGAGTTTCTCATTGGGTTCGGGCAGATGGTAAAGGAATAGTGGAGCCAGAAAATGCTGGGCCATTCTGTTTATTAAAGTCTCCTAATGGCAGAGGAGCAAACAGGCAGGAAAGACTGCTTCCCTTTCTCCCATCTCTGTCCTGGAGGAAATACCCCTTCTCTGGCAAACAATAGCAAACAATGGCCCTCCCAAGCAGAAAGGCAATCCACAATTTGTAATCTGCTGCTCTGAGGGCAAGCACTCACAGTCTTTCACAGACTACACACACATGGTGCTTCCCCAATACAAGTGAGCAAACCTAAAAAACTCTTGTTTACCCAATATACTGAAAATAAGCAATTCCTCCCAGAAGTCCATGAATTGAATGTCTGTTGCAGACAGTCATACAGGTACAATGAAACAACTATAAATAGGTAACTTAAAAATGGACTTATGGCCCTGGCTGTGGCTCAGAAAATAGAGTGTTGGCCTGGCATATGGACATACCAGTTTCAATCCCTAATCAGGGCTCACATGAGAAGTAACCATCTTCTTCTCTTCCTCTCTGTCTCCCCCTTCTTTTTCTCTTTCCCTCTCATAGCCAATGACTCGATTTGCCAATGACTTGATTGTTGGCCCTGGGCACTGAGGATAGCTCAGTTGATTGGAGCATTGGTCCCAGATGGGGATTGCCAGGTTCGTCAGGATGCATGCAGGAGTCTGTCTCTCTATCTCCCCATTTCCCCTCCTCTCACTTAAAAAATGAGGGGGCTTAAAATCAAATTCAATGTCTTCAGATTTAGAGATCTTCAAACTAATATTAACACAAATAGCCGTTAATGATAGGTTTTTACTATCTGAGATAGAACTAAATTCTGAGAACATATTTTAAAAGATTACAGAAAAAAATGGCCTGCCTGAACTGAAATAAAATGATAATTAAACTTAGGGAGCAATGGAGTAGGAGACAGAAGACTGGAATTTGAGTTCTGGATCCATCATGTAGTCTTATGGTCTTCATAAAATCCCTTCTTGCCTGACTAGGCAATGGCGCAGTGGATAGAGCATCAGACTGGGATGCGGAAGGGCCCAGGTTCAAGACCCCAAGGTGGCCAGCTTGAGTGCGGGCTTATCTGGTTTAAGCAAAGCTCACTAGCTTGGACCCAAGGTCACTGGCTCGAGCAAGGGGTTACTCAGTCTGCTGTAGCCCCATGGTCAAGGCACATATGAGAAAGCAATCGATGAACAACTAAAGTGCCACAACGAAAAACTAATGATTGATGCTTCTCATCTCTCTTTGTTCCTGTCTGTCTATCCCTATCTATTCCTCTCTCTAACTCTCTCTCTCTGTCTCTGTAAAAAATAATAATAATAAAACCTTAAAAAAAAAGAAAACATAAAATCCCTTCTTTAAACATCAGTGATCTAATCTGGAAAACAGGAATAATAACACTCTGCCCACTCCTCTGGGTCACAGTGAATATACAGTGAGATTATGTAACATTAAAAAAAATTTTAAACATTCTATAAGTTAATGATATTAAACATCTAAATTACAACCTCCATAATTTCCATACACTAAGAAATCAACAATAAAATACCAACTTCATTTTAAAGCATGCAAAATGAAAAGAGAATTGTGGCCCGAGCAAATAATGAGATGCTATCTGCTCTTGAGTGCTAACATATCATATCCTATTAACAAGCTTCAGCAGGATAGTCATTACATCTTTTAGGTGACAGCTTATTCATTATTCTTTTTGCTTCTGGTATTTATTTTAACTGACCTTTCTCCCTTAGGGAATTTGAAGAGAATAATAGGGTCATAAGAGTAAACTTTCAGCAGGAACTTGAAAGAAAAGACAATTGGAGGCTTTGCAGGAATTAAATCTACCTATTTCAAAATTGAACAAATCCTGTGGTCATGAAGTGAGGGAAGGAGCAATGTGTTGACTCAAGAAGCTTAGAGAACAAAACAGAGAATAGAATGTAGACTAGGAAAAAGTGCTGGCAAGTTGTTTCGTTTTTGCATGTTAAATTGGAAAGAAGCTCTTGAAAACAGCTGAGAAATAAGCAAGGAAGAAGTAGACTTGACATCAGAAAATTGTGTAAAGATTTGGTTGGGATAGCAGTATTTTGCATGTATCAAGACAGGCGTCCCCAAACTATGGCCCGCGGGCCACATGCGGCCCCCTGAGGCCATTTATCTGGCTCTCGCTGCACTTTTGGAAGGGGCACCTCTTTCACTGGTGGTCAGTGAGAGGAGCACTGTATGTGGTGTCCTTCCAATGGTCTGAGGGACAGTGAACTGGCCCCCTGTGTAAAAAGTTTGGGGACCCCTGATTAGAAAAAAAATACTGAAAGGAAGTCTTATTAGCCAGAAAGCTATCTACACATAGATTCTAACATGTCATAGGAAACATCTGAATCTATCAGCCAGATTCATTGGAAAAGAGAATGGTAATTTCAAAGAGTCAAAGATAATCGGGAAATTGCAAGTTATAGTAATGGGTGGGGTAAGGAGTTTCCTATAGAATAAGAGTGACAGTCTAGGATAAATATTAGGACTAGCACAGAGTAAAGGAACAATGCTTATTCTTGTTCTCTATTGATCTATGTTCATTTTTGACATTAAAACTTACTTAAAATTCACTTTATTCAAAAAGCTTCTTCAGAAAAATTACCAAACCACGATAGCAAGATATTTCAAGTAGTATATCCAGCCAACCACTCCCTGAATTTTTTCCATGGCATTCTAGCCAACAAGATGTCTGGCTCACATGTAAATACCTCCAGAGATGAGATATTCACTATTTCCCAAAGCAACATATGCCACATTTGGTAAACTTTGTATGTTAGAAAAATCTTCCTCGAATGTCACTGGAAGCAGCCTCCTCTAACTTCTTCCCATTGTGCCTGTTCTACCTTTTTAGGGTCACACAGCCTGATGTTTACCTGTTCTGTTCAGTTCTGCATTCCTTACTTTCTCACACTAATGCATTAAACAATTATTTTACACAGCATTATATACTATATGATTATAAGTATATCTCATCGTTTGCATTACAGTGGTAACAGAGCCTCACTACGACCACAACCAAGCTTCATGTATGACTTCACCACAGGTTCAAGGTTCTATGACAAACCCACATCTCTTCAATTTTACAGAAGGAAGAAAACTTACAATTAATGAAACCTGTGATATGCTAAGAATATGACATAGATTATGTCATTCAATCCTCTCACCAGCCTTACAAAGCAGGCTATTGACCCCTTCAAACAGATAGTCATCAGTTTTATCCTTTTACACTTAGACTGACTATAGCATTACTTTCCCATGTACTGATTTTCTCTATGTACTCCTGAATTTCCTAATACATATTTCCTTTTAGTGTTTATAATTTTTTATTGATAAGAGAGAGAGAAGAAACAGTGACTTGATGTTCCACTTATTTATGCATTCATTGATTGATTCTTGTATGTGCCCTGACCAGGGATCCACCTACAATGTTGCTGTATCAGGACAATGCTCTAACCAATTGAGCTACCTGACCAGGGCTATTGTTTCTTTTTTTTTTTTTTTATTCAATTTTTTTTTTTTTTTTTAGAGAGGAGAGGGAGAGACAGAGAGAGAGAGAGAGAGAGAGGAGAGACAGAGAGAGAGAGAAGAGGGGAAGGAGCTGGAAGCATCAACTCCCATATGTGCCTTGACCAGGCAAGCCCAGGGTTTCGAACCGGCGACCTCAGCATTTCCAGGTCGACGCTTTATCCACTGCGCCACCACAGGTCAGGCATATTGTTTCTAATAGTTGCTCTTTTAGAAGAGTTTTCCAATTTTTTTCTTGAATGAGGCAAGACCAATAAAACAGACAATGTTTTAAATTGACATTTCACAGATGCGGTGCTGAAGAATGAAGAGTTTGAGTAACTTGACCAGAAGATGATCAGACTCTAGAAAATGGATTCTCAGTAACTGAACTCTAGAGAATGGTGTTTATAAACCCAAAGTCTCATTTACTACTTCTGATGGAAGATCTATGTGGAAGGATAACTGATGCCTGTTGTTGCAAACAGCACTCAAACATGAGGTCACAAATCAAATCACCTAACAGAAGACTGCTTAGTTAAAGGCCCTGAGGAAAAGAGTCTGTGGTGCCAAAAATAATATTTACATAAACATAAAATAGCGTAACAGTTAATTGTCTATCTCTGGAGATATTTCAAGCTCAGGGTTTTAAAAAGTGTTCAATAAGATTATAAGCAGCATTTCTCTTAGAGATTTTCAAAGCTAAACTATTCAGGGTTTATGTTTCAAATTTCTTTTCTCAGTGTTACCAACTAGGTACCTGCATTTTCAGGCACAGGACTTCCTCATGTTGTAATTTTAAAACTTATCTTAAAGTGAATATACTTTAAATATGTGGTTTGTCTTTTAATTTAGAGAAAACATATTGCTTATATTTTAGAATACCACAAAGATACCATCATATTTTGGGTTTTATGACATTTTATAACCTTATTCCTAAAACAGTTGGGATTTGCTTTGTTTGAGACATGGAGGCCTGCCACATCTTGTGGAAAATGTGGGATAGTTCCCTTGAAGAAAACGGCTGATAACTATATGATGGAAAAAGATTTGAGGCCAAGAGAACAGGACCCTGGAGTTCAAGGCTAGAGGATGTGTTCAAAGAGATCAGGTCACAAATAGGCCACAGGCCTGGGGCTGAGAAGGATCTGGTCTGAGAACTCCCAAGATTGTAAGAGCCAGGGTTGATGAACTCTAGGGGCAATGATTTCTCTCACAGAGCTATACATTTTCATACTCTGCTGTGTAATTCCTATTATGGAATCATCAAGTCTTAAGGGAAATTTTCTTAAAATGCCATATCTGAACCTGGCCAGAGGCTCAGTAGATAGAGCCTTGGCCCAGCATATGGATGTCCAGTCAGGGCACACAGGAGAAGTGATCATCTGCTTCCCCCTCCACCTGTCCCACTTCTCTCCCTCTTTCCCTCCCACAGACAGTGGCTCAATTGGTTTGAGCATGGCCCCAGGCACTGAGGATAGCTCAGTTGGTCCTAGTGAGTCAGTGTCAGGTTCTAAAAATAGCTCAATACGGAAGAATCTGCCTCAGACCAGGTTGCTGGGTGAATCTGTTGGGGCATGTTGGGCAGATAAAATGTATTATGCTCACTTTGTTATGATATGAGGGGGCCATCGCCCAGGTGATATTAATGTGTGTTGGGGGTGGTCTAAAGGCAGGCTTAGTTTTGGGATTAAGCCTTTCCTACCCTTTTTGATGTGGGGTGGTACAATCCAATCATGCCTCAGAGAAGTGACTTTGTATTAGAGACTTCCCTACTTTGTATATTGGATTAGAGGTTGTGAAGCTACAGTATAAAGTGGGGGCAAAACGGGAGTTTGCCCTCTTGGTTCCTGAGGTTAGCATGAGAGAGCAGAGAGAGTAGAGCCAGCAGCGGGAGGAGGCCACATGGAGGAGGCCAGGAAAAGCAGCCAAGATGGCGGAGTGCTGAGTGAGATGCCAGTTTGTACAGAGTTTGTATCTGGGATAAGGAAGGAGATGGGGAACTGAGGAGAATAAGTCTGGTGAGCTAGAAACCTTAGATTCTAGGAAACTCGGATAAGTCAGTGGCTTTGTGAGCACTGAATGTGATTGGGTTTTGGAGCCCAATGTGTGTTTTTACTTGCCTGCCGGGTGCAAGCTAGGATTAAAGACTATGGCCCACCAGTTTGTGGCTCCGTTGTTTCTTTACCGACTGTCCGAATCCAATGAGAACCTGCATGGGCCAGGCTGCTTTGATAGTAGTGGCCCTGGCTGTGGCTCCTGGCTTTACAGGGCACATGCGGGAGTCTGCCTCACTATCTCCCCTCCTCTCACCTAAAAAAAAAAAAGTCACTTCTTAGTGTTGTGTTTTGTGAATTTATGAGAGATACAAACTTGGGATTCCTTAGAGACAAAGAACATTATGAAAATGCTTAAGTAAATAACAGGATTGGCCTCAGAAATTGAACCAGAGGGACTAGAAAAAAAAAAAAAAGATTGCCTCCCAATGGTATCTATAAATATTGTCTTGAATTTAAAGTTACACAGTCTTCATTAAATTTTTTAAATTATGATCATAATGAGTCAAGCTCCCAAATGGATATGTTATCAACTATGTAAAATCAGGAACAGTTTCAGAAAGGGAGATAAGTATGGCAATTTGCTATACTTACCTTGATAAAAACAATACAACACATAGAAAATATACTCTTTTTCTTATTTCATAATTGTGCAAATGAGTAATAAATGAGCATAAGAGGAGATTTATAGTAATTTAAAATTCATTATAAAACTAGCATTATATATTGAAATTTTTTAAAAACTAAGTAATCTTTTATATTTTTGAGAATCAGGGTTTTTTTTGTTATTTTTAAATTTTTATTTAGATGATTAAATTTCATAGGGTGACATTGGTCAACTAGAGTACATAGATTTTGGGCAAATATTTCCACATCATTTGTACAGTTGATTATGTTGTAAACCCATCACCCAAAGTCAAATCATCCTCCATCACCTTATATTTTCCCTCTTTACGTTCCTCCTCCTCCCCATCCCCTTCCCTCTCCCCTCTTCCCCTTCCCTCTGGTCACCACTGCATTCCTATTTATGTCCATGAATCTCAATTTTGTGTCCCACCTATGTATGGCATCATACAGTTCTTAGCTTTTTCTGATTTACTTATTTCACTCAGTATACTGTTATCAAGCTCCATCCATGCTGTTGCAAATGATCCGTCATCATTTTTTATGGCTGAGTAGTATTCCATAGTATATATGTACCACATCCTCTTTATTCAATCCTCTATTGAAGGACACTTTGATTGTTTCCATATCTTGGCCACTGTGAGTGCTGCAATGAACATGGGGGTACATGTGTCTTTATGTTCCAATGTTTTAAAGTTTTAGGGGTATATACCCAGTAGAGTAATTGCTGAGTTATATGGTAGTCCTATTCTTAATTTTTTAAGGAACCACCATATTTCTTCTATAGTGGTTGTACTAATTTACATTCCCACCAACAGTGAATGAGGGTTCCTTTCTCCACAGCCTCTCCAACACTTGTTATTAACTGTCTTATTGATAATAGCTAATCTAAAGTGTGAGGTGGTATCTCACTGTAGTTTTGATTTGCATTTTTCTAATAGCTAGTGAAGATGAGCATCTTTTCATATATCTATTGGCCATTTGTGTTTCTTCTTGGGAGAAATATCTGTTCATGTCCTCTCTCCATTTTTTTATTGAATTGTTTGCTTATTTTTTGCTGAGTTTTGTGTTCTTTATATATTTTGGATATTAGCCCCTTATCTGTGCTGTTGTTTGCAAATATCATCTCTCATTTAATTGGCTGTTTTGTTGTCAGTTTCTTTTGCTGTGCAGAAGCTTCTTAGTTTGATATAGTCCCATTCATTTATCTTTGCCTTTACTTCCCTTGTCTTTGGGGTCAAATTCATAAAATGTGTTCTCTATTGCCAAGATTCATAATTTTAGTACCTATGTTTCTTTCTATGTAATTTATTGTGTCAGGTCTTATATTTAGGTCTTTGATCCATTTTGAATTAATTTTTGTGCAAGGGGACAAACAGTAGTCAAGTTTTATTTTTTTGCACGTGGCTTTCCAATTTTCCTAGCACCATTTATTGAAGAAGATTTCTTCTCTCCATTGTGTACTTTCAGCTCCTTTACCAAAGATGATTTGCCCATATATATGTGGTTTTTATTTGTGGGTTCTCAATTCTGATCTATGGTCTGTATGTCTATTTTTCTGCCAATACCACACTATTTTGATTATCATTGCTCTGTAGTATAATTTGAAGTCAGGTATTGTAATGCCTTCAGCTTCATTTTTGTTTTTTTATTTCCTCAGGATTACTTTGATTATTCAGGGTTTTTTGTTTTGTTTTGTTTTGTTTTGTATTTTTCTGAAGTTGGAAACGGGGAGGCAGTCAGACACACTCCCGCATGAACCCGACCGGGATCCACCCGGCATGCCCATCAGGGGGCGATGCTCTGCCCATCTGGGGCATTGTTCCGCTGCAACCAGAGCCATTCTAGCGCCTGAGGTAGAGGCCATAGAGCCATCCCCAGTGCCCGGGCCAACTTTGCTCCAATGGAGCCTCGGCTGCAGGAGGGGAAGAGAGAGACAGAGAGGAAGGAGAAGGGGAGGAGTGGAGAAGCAGATGGGCGCTTCTCCTGTGTGCCCTGGCCGGGAATCGAACCCAGGACTCCTGCACGCCAGGCCGACACTCTACCACTGAGCCAACTGACCAGGGTCAATTATTCAGGTTTTTTTTATGGTTCTATAGAAACCTGATGATTTTTTGCTCCATTTCTTTTAAAAATTATATTAAAATTTTTATTGGAATTGTATTAAATTTGTATATTGCTTTGGGTAATATGGTCATTTTAACTATATTCAGTCTTCCTATCCAAGAACATAGGATATTTTTTATTTCACTGCATCTTTTTCGATTTCCTTTAATAATGCTTTGTAATTTTCAGTATATAGGTCCTTTACATTTTTTGTTATGTTTATTTTTAGGATTTTTGTTGTTGTTGTTGTTGTTGCAACTGTAAAAGGAATTATTTTTTGAGTTCATTTTCCAAAGTTTCATTGTTGGCATATATGAAAGCAATAGATTTCTGTATATTAATTTTGTATCCTAAAACCTTACTGTATTATTGGTTTATTGTTTCTAATAGTCTTTCTATGGAGTCTTTGGGGTTTTCTATAACATGATCATGTCATCTGCAAAAAGTGAAAGTTTACTTCTTCTTTCCCAATATGAATGTCTTTTATTTCTTCCTCTTGTCTGATTGCTCTGGCTAGAAGAACTTCCAGCAGTATGTTGAATAGGAGTAATGAGACTGGACAGCCTTGCCTTGTTCCTTATTTTAGAGAAACATTTTTCAGCTTTTAACCATTTAGTAATTTAGTATGATGTTAGTTGATGGTTTGTTATATATGGCCTTTATTATGTTGAGGTGTTTTCCTTCTATACCCATTTTATTGAGTGTTTTAAACATAAAAGGATGTTGTATTTTATCAAATGTCTTTTCTGCAACTATTGATAGGATCATATGGTTTTTGTTCTTTGTTTTTGTTGCTATGGTGTATTATGTTAATCATTTTATATATGTTGAAATATCCTTTTACTTCTCGTATGAATCCCACTTGATCATGATATTTTTTTAATGTGTTGCTGTATTCAGTTTGCTAGTATTTTGTTTAGGATTTTTGCATCTATATTCATTCGAGATATTGGTCTGTAGTTTTTGTTTGTTTGTTTTTGTATTGTCCTGCTAGGTTTTGGTATGAGGGTTATATTGGCCTTATAAAATGTGTTTAGAAGCATTTCACCTTCTTCAATTTTTTGGAAGACTTTGAGAATGATAGGAACCAAATCTTCTTTGATAGAATTCACTAGTGTAGCCATCTGGCACCAGACTTTTATTTTGGGGGAGGTTTTTTATAGTTGTTTCTATTTCCTCCATGCTTCTGGGTCTATTTAGGCTTTCCATTTCCTTGTGATTCAGTCTAGGAAGATTGTATAGTTCTAGGAACTTATTCATTTCTTCTAGATTGTTGAATTTGGTGGCATATAATTTTTCATAGTATTCTACAATGATCCTTTGGATATCTATGATATATGTAGTAATTTCTCCTCTATCATTTTGGATTTTGTTTATGTAAGTTCTTTCTTTTTTCCTTAGTGAGTTTTCCCAGGGCTTTGTCAATTTTACTGATCTTTTCAAAGAACCAGCTCTTTGTTGTATTAATATTTTCTATAGTTTTTCTGTTCTCTATTCCATTTATTTCTGCTCTAATATCTTTTGTTTCTCTTTTCTTGCTGGTTTTGGGTTGCCATGTTCTTCTTATTTTAGTTTCTTAAGATGTGATGTTAAATTTTTTACTTGGGCTCTCTCTTCTTTTTTGATATAAGCCTGAAGTGATATGAACTTCCCTCTTATTACTGCATTTGCTGCATCCCAGAGATTCTGATATGTCGTGTTATCATTTTCATTTGTCTGTATATATCTTTTGATCTCTGCTTTTATTTCTTTTTTGACCCAGTCATTTTTTAGAAGTATGCAATTTAATTTCCATATTTTTATGGGTTTGTTTATTTTTTTTTTATAGTTGAATTCTAGTTTCAAAGCCTCATAGAGAATATGCTTGGTATAATTTCAGTCTTTCTGAATTTGTTGATGTTAGCTTTGTGGCCCAACATATGGTCTATTCTTCAGAATGTTTCATGTACACTGGAGGACAATCTATACCCTGATGTTCTGAGATAAAATGTCATATAAATATCTGTTATATCCATTTGTTCTAGTGCAGCGGTTCTCAACCTGTGGGTCGTGACCCTGGTGAGGGTCAAATGACCAAAACACAGGGGTCACCTAAAGCCATTGGAAAACATATTTATTATACAATACATTTTTAAATAAAATATGTATTTCCGATGGCTTTAGGCGACCCCTGTGTTTTGGTCATTCGACCCCCGCTGGGGTCATGACTCACAGGTTGAGAACTGCTGTTCTAGTGTTTCATTTAAGGCCAATATTTCTTTATTAATTTTATGTTTGGATGAATGATCTAGAACCATCAGTGGTGTATTGACATCTCTAAGTGTGATTGTACTTTTGTCGGTTTGTATTTTTAGACCAGTTAGTAGATGTTTTATATATTTTGGTGCTTCCTGGTTTGGTGCATATATATTATGAAGTGCTATGTCTTCTTGATACAACATCCCCTTTATCATTATGAAATGGTCATCTTTGTTTCTGGTTACCTTTGTTGTCTTGTAGTCAGCATTGTCAGATATGAATATGGCTACACCTGCTTTTCTTTTGATATTATTTGCTTGAAGAATCATTTCCCAACCTTTCACTTTGAATCTATTTTTATCCTTGTAGCTTAGATGTGTCACTTAAAGGCAGCACACAGTTGGGTTTTCCTTTTTGATCCAAGCTGTTATTCTGTGCCTCTTTATTGGTGAGTTCAGTTCATTTACATTTAATATAATGATTGACAGTTGAGGGTTTTCTATTGCCATTTTATATGTTGCTTTTTGATAGCTCTTTTTGGTTTGGTTCTCCTCTTTTTTTTCTGTCATTTGTTTTTGTTTGGTGGTATTTCATACTTCTGTCCTCTGTTTCTTCTTTTTTTAAGCTATGTGTTTCAGTAGGGCAGTTTCAAGGGTGGTTACCATTAAGTTATTAAAAGAAAAATTATTATATTTATTAGAGTTCATTATCTTATGAGTGCTTCTTCAGTCCATCCTCCTTTGCTGCTGCTGATCTTTGTCCTGTCCTATTTTATGTTTTTGTTGTCACAGATTATCCTCTTTTTTTTTTATTGCAGTCTTGTTATAGCTTTTACTTGTACTTTTGTTTTATTTTGTTCTTTGTATCTGGTAGGATAACCCCCTTTAGTATTTCCTGAAGTGGGGGTTTTCTGGTGATAAAATCCCTCAGCTTCTCTATGTCTGTAAATGTTTTTATTTCCCCTTCATATTTGAAGGATAGCTTTGATGGATATAGTATTCTTTGCTCGTAGTTGCTCTCTTTCAGTACTTTAAATGTTGGGGTCCACTCTCTTCTGGCTTTTAGAGTTTCTGCTGAGAAATCTGATAATAGCCTTATGGGCCTTTCTTAAATGTTATATTATTTTTCCCTAGCTGCCTTGAGGATTCTTTCTTTGTCATTGACTTGTGATAATTTCATTATGATGTACCTTGGAGTAGGTCTGTTTGGGTTGAGGTAATTCACATTCTGTTTGCTTCTTAGATTTGAGTCTCTGTTTCCACAGATTTGGGAAGTTCTCATTAATTATTTGTTTGAATATGTTATTCATTCCATTTTCCCTCTTTTCTTCTTCTGATATGCCCATTATCCTTATATTGCTCTTTCTGATGGAGTCAGACAATTCCTGTAGGGCTTTCTCATTTTTTTTAATTTGTGAGTCTCTCTCTTCTTCTCTCTGTAGTATCTCTAGTTGCCTGTTTTCAATGTCACTAATTCTCTCCTCTATCTGGCCTGTTCTATTAGCTAAGCTTGTTACCTCATTTTTCAGTTCCTGTATTGAGTTTTTCATCTCCATTTGGTTCTTTTTTATAGTTTCAATTTCCTTAGTGGAGTACTATTTTTGTTCATTAAATTGTTTTTTGAGCTCACTAAATTGCCTTTCACTGTTTTCTTGTATCTCATTGAGTATTTTTAAAACTTCAAATTTGAATTCTCTGTCATTTAGCTCCAAGGTTTCTGTGTAATTGAAATGGTTTTCTGGAGATTTTTTTAAACTTTTTTTAAGAACTTTATTAATTTTTCAGAGAGAGAGAAAGAGGAATAGAGGAAGAGTGAGAGAGAGAAGCAGAAGGAGCAGGAAGCATCAACTCCCATATGTGCCTTGACCAGGCAAGCCCAGGGTTTCAAACCAGCGACCTCAGTGTTCCAGGTTGACTCTTTATCCACTGTGCCACCACAGGTCAGGCCTTCTGGAGATTTTTCATCATCTATCTGAGCTACATCTCTGTCTTGTGTATCCATGATATTTAATTTCTTTTTCCTTGATGGCATTTGAGAGTGGTATTGTTAATATCACTAACAAGAGACAACTAAAATAATAATAAAATAAAAATGGGAAAAACAGTGAGAAAATGAAAATTCTATAAGTAATGATAAATAGAACAAAAACTACAGAGAACAAAGAGCAGAAACTGAAGAAAAATGAAAAAAGAGAGAAAAAATGAAGTAAAAAAACAAGGAAAATGCCACAAAAAATTATGAGTCTAAAATATAATAATGTGATGAAAAATGATACTCAGATGATAGGAAAAAAGAAAGAGAATAAAAGAAAGGAGAAAAAAAGGAAAAGAGAAAAAAGAAAGTAAAAGAGAAAGTGTCAGAAATGAAACCCTCGAAAAATAAGAATAAGAAATATAACAGCTAAAGATAATGAAGTTCAAATGGGAAAAAGAGAAAGAAGAAAAAGAAAAAATGAGAAAAGGCAAAAAAAAAAAGTTTTTTCCTGTTTTGAGAGGTAACTTTTCCTTTTCCGGCACATGGCGTTGTACTACAAGTTTTGCCTCTGTGAGGTTTTTGTGTAGAGTTCTGCTGAAGCATCCCTGTGGTAATGATGTAGGCAGGACCGCAGTCGTGTTGGTAGGAGGGGCTTGTTAAAGCTTTACACTTTTATGGCTCTAGCAATGGCAGTCCCATGTCTTCTCGTGCCTCTCCCCAAGTCCCAACAGAGCAGGGGATCAATCACCTGGCACTTATGCCTCTCACAGGAGAGAGCAGCCAGGGGACTCAGCTGTGGGAGATGCACTACTACCACTGTTCACACAGCAAGGGAGCAATGCAGGACTTGGGATATTGGGGGAGACACAGCCGGGTCCTTCCTCTGATATCACTCAAAGCGGGGTCCTGGGTAGGGCAGGGGCTGCACACCAGAGCCAGGTCCCAAGCTTTGGGAGTGGGTCAGGTGGGGTGCAGATCTCAGATCAAGCGGGCCTCTGCACCATGCAGGCCAAACTCCATGGGCCATGCACGCCCTGCAGCTGATCTCCATGGGCTATTCCCATCCCGATCTCTGGAGCATGCTGCAGGCTATGTGCATGCCCAGTGCCCGGGATCACAGATGGAGCCCAGAGATACAAGCAGGTGCTGAACCGGCCGTGTTCCTATTCCATAAGCACCCAGTGCCTGCAATCACACATGGAGCCCTGCGATGTAGGCAGAAATGGAGAATGGCCGTGTTCCTGCTCTTGTTTGTGTGCCTGTCTTAATTCAGCTCCTTCCCTTCTGCCCCTCAATCTTTCCACTTCTCCCAGCTCCAAAACAAAACCCACGTTAAAAGTGCTGCCCTCCGTCAATTAGTGAGGAAGGAGAAAAACTCCGTCCTCCTGCTTTTTTCTTCTAAGAGCAGATTCTCTCTTCAGCCCCCCCACCCTCCACCAAATCATGCCTTTATCTGGTGTGTGTATGTTTCAGGTTCTCCTGGGTTTTTTCTCTATGTATAGTTGTTGAGTTTGTGAAATTTCATGAGGAAGATAGAGATTATTTCTCACACCACGATTTTTCTGTGAGAATCAAGTTTTTTAACCTCTTAAAAAACCAATAAAAATTCACATTTCTAAAACATGATTCATTGAAACTGATTTGAAATATTTAAAAATCTTCTGCTATTAGACTTCACAAATACATATAATGTATTAGCTTATGGTACTCTTTAACCTATAAAAATTAGAAAATTAAAATTTTAAGTAAGTGCAGTTCAATTACATTTCAAAAGCTAATCCATGCTTTCAACTCTTGTCTTTCCTAGTCCTGTCATACAAATACATGTTATTAAGAATATTAAGGCCTTGAAGTTAAAATTCTGAGATGAATACAGATTTCTAAGACTATGAACTCTAATGTGTAAATAATGTCAATTTTACTTTCTATAATTGCATTTACTTTCAATCTTGAACCTCTATTTTACCTAATAATAGCAACTAAATGTTTGTGATTCAGAGTAAAATAATAATTCAGAGTTTCTCAGTCAAGTTGCAAAGTCAACTTTTATTTATTTATTTATTTTTGCGAAATAAATTTGTATTTTCAATTGTACACAGCCCCGGTGGTAGTGTAAAAGTTTTAAAAAGACTCACACAGTGAGTCTTACATACACTCACGCCACCAGCTCCTATAACTGTCCTCATGCCTGAATGGTCTCCAGGTTTTAGAATCTAGAAAAATCTAATTTCTTATCCAGTCTCTAATCATAGATTCCAAGCAAACTTGCTGCATTATTCTCTCAAAAAATGTAATACTACCCCCTTTTTTTTTTGGTCTGGCCAGGTATTTCTCAGATATACCTGTGTCCCTCCCAGAGTCACAGGAAATATTCAGATGCTCTCCAAATCCCTCTGGACCCAAGGGAAACACATTGAGCAACTGCTTTCCTTTTCTGACCAGACACACAAGGAGGGTAAGCCCTATGACTTAGGTTGAACTGTACAATGGATGGGTAATTGATTCTTGATCTTCTTCTACCAAGATCTGTTCAGCAATATGCTCAAAGTAGGCTACATTAGAGTAGGGAGGTCAAGTGAGGGCTGAAAAGTACCAGCCCTCAGGATATTATGTTATTCTTCAAAAATAATAAATTAATTCATTGTATGCTCAAGATTCCCTTGGCACAAGTCCAGATGAATGGTTAATTTTCTTGGACCTAGAAAAACACCAAACACCTTCTTGAATATTCACTGGCATCTACATTTCCTTTTGCTCAAGACTTGTCCTATAGTCACTCCTTGTGGAATTTCTGCCTTCTTGGGCATAGGGCATGACAACATCATGCACTTCTCTCAAAGTCAAGTTTATGGGGGGGAAAATGTTGGCCATAAGTCCTTCAGGGCCATTGATCTTGACATAAAAATGAAAAGGCATTTAAATCATTTTATAATGTAAATGTATATCAAATCATCACATTGTACACTTTAAATATATAAAGTTATATTTGTCATTATCCTCAATAAAGTTGGGGGGAAGGAAAGACATTGAGACTCAAAATTTCTCTGTAAAACTTGTGTCTGCCATAAGTTTCAAAAATCATTAGATAATACAAGAATTTATTAAATCATTTTAAAATACTCTGGAACTTAAAAGACTATAATTTATATAATTCAACATTTAAATCCAATCAATTTTGTTATTAGATAAACTCTTAGTAACCAGCAATTCTATAGACAATTTCCTCTGAATTATAATTTTAACTTAAATATCGCATTGCACTTACTTGATTAGAGAAAGTGCTCTCTTGATTGAAAAAAAAAAAAGGTCTGATTTTGAACACTTCCTTAACATAACGTCTTTGTCAGTATTTAGAAGAAAAATACTTATTTAAGCTAGCATGGTTTTAACTATAGAAATCAGTACGATAACATAGCTTGAAAAATACTCTCTGGAATTCAATTTTTTTTGCAAATTTCAATTTCTCACAAACTTAATTTTTACTCTCATTTGGTAGTGTTTTTGTATCATCTATGCTTTTACTTCTTTAGAGGATGGGTTTTATTTTATGTCAGCCAAACTAACCTACATTGGGAAGAACTGAACGTAGCTTTTCCTACTTATTAAGACTGGACTTAAGATTTCTGTTGCATAATATACAAATGACTTTCCTAGTCACTTTCTATGATGTCAATCTTAATCATTCCTTAATAAATCAGTAATAACTCCAGGTTTGCATTTCTCAGTGCTCTTCACACAAATACTTTCTTCTCTGCAAAAGGCAAAACATACAGTCATGATATATGTCTGAAGAGAAATTAAATGATTATGCACTATAGACACTTTCTTTTTTCTTTAGACAATTAAATTTAACTGGGTGACATTGGTCAACCAGAGTACATAGATTTAGAAAAAACATCTCCACATCATTTAGACCAGGGGTAGTCAACCTTTTTATACCTACTGCCCACTTTTGTATCTCTGTTAGTAGTAAAATTTTCTAACCGCCCACTGGTTCCACAGTAATGATGATTTATAAAGTAGGGAAGTAACTTTAGTTTATAAAATTTATAAAGCAGAGTTACAGCAAGTTAAAGCATATAATAATAATTATGTCAGATTTTTGATAAGTTTGGCAGAATAAATCTTTATAAAACAACTTACTATAGTTAAAATCTATCTTTTTATTTATACTTTGGTTGCTCCACTACTGCCCATCATGAAAGCTGGAACACCCACTAGTGGGCGGTAGGGACCAGGTTGACTACCACTGATTTAGACAGTCGATTATGCTGTATAACCATCTCCCAAAGTCAAATCATCTTCTGTCACCCTATATTTTGTTTCTCTTTAAACCCCACTCCTTCCCCCACCACCCTCCCTCTCTGCCCTTCTCTTCCCCCTGGTAATCACTGCACTTTCATCTATGTCTGAGTCTCAGTTTTATATAGACACTTTCTAGGTGAAAAAAAATCACTGCCAATGGGAGTATCAATTATTAGGTCACTAGATCACTAGAGTAAATAACTCAGCAGCAACTTGAAAATTGAAAATGAGTTTAATACCTAGCAAATTCGTATCTAGGTATATACCTTTAAAAAGACTTAAATATGTGCATAACAGACACTAGGATGGCATTGCAGCATTATACCAACAGTGAAAATCTGATATATGCTGAATGGCCTTCCATAGAAGAATGAATAAACAAAATATTAATAGTATAAAGCAGCTAGAAGTAAATTTAATTTATATTTATCAACAGTAGATCTCAAAAACATAATTTTGAGTGGAAAAAAACAAGCTGCAGTTTCAGTTAATACATAAAGTGTGATGCAAAGCACATGCATTTAAAAATACGGAACTAGCAATAACATGTTATTCATGTCCATGTATCCATTACAAGTGGATATACACCAAATTCTTCCTCTAAGTTGTAAGCTATTCTTAGTCTCTTTTTAGCCAATATATTTCAGGCATCTAGAACTCTGTCTGACACATAGTAGGTCTCACTACTTAATGAAAAAAATATGTTCACAATAGAAATTGCCTGTGAATTGGCCTGGGAAGGAAATTAGATGGAGAGTGAGAAACAAGAAGGGCCTTAACTTTACCTGTAATGTAATATTCATCTTATTTAGAAAGAGAGACAAAAAGAGGGAGAAAGAAGAAGACTTGCAAATAGGAATAGAATTAACAAGTTTCAGCTGTTCATTGGTTCACGGATTCTTTTTATCACTGTCCCTATACCTTTGATTATTCCTTAGCTTTAAAAATAATTCAGTCACATAAACTGCAACCCATATTTTTAAAAGCCACATGCCTTCAAATTAAAAAGGAATTTTAATTCTAAGCCCTTGCCGCTCAGAATTATGCTGTGAGTATTTCATGTGTCTTCGTTTTGTTTTCTTCTTTAAATTGTGAGCAATTCCTGTGGTACTTCTAACCTTTCATTTGTCATGTTTCTCCTAATATCCTGATTCAAAAATCAAAATACTTGGCTGGCTGGCTTCTAGCCTCTGTTCTACAGGTAACTTTCAGCAAGTTGCTCAATCAAAGTGGAACTTCATTTCCTTGTTCAAAAATTAGAGACATTGCAAATGATCTCCCTTAAAGCCCCTTCCTTATTTAAGATTTAAGAACTTGGTCCTGGCTGGTTGGCTCAGTGGTAGAGGATTGCACAGTGTGTGGAAGTTTCAGGTTCAATTCCTGGCCAGCGCACTCAGGAGAAGCATCCATCTGCTTCTTCACCTTCCCCCTTTCCTTTCTCTCTATCTCTCTCTCCCCTCCTGCAGCCAAGACTCCACTGGAGCAAAGTTGGCCTGGATGCTGAGGATCACTCCATGGCCTCCGCCTCAAGCACTAGAATGGCTCCGATTGTGGTGGAGCAATGACCCAGAGAGGTCAAGCATCGCCCCCTGGTGGGCATGCAGGGTGGATCCTGGTCGGGCACATGTAGGAGTCGGTCTGTATGCCTCCCCACTTCTAACTTCGGAAAAATACAAAAGAAAAAAAAATAAAAGAAAAGATTTAAGAACTTTACAACCTATATTTCTTTTTCTTTCTTTCTTTCTTTCTTTCTTTCTTTCTTTTTTTTTTTTTTTTTTTTTTTTTTGACAGAGACAGAGAAAGTCAGAGAGAGAGACAGACAGGGACAGACCTGCAAAAAGGCAGAGAGATGAGAAGCATCAACTCCTCAATGCGGCACCATAGTTGCTCATGGATTGCTCTCCCATATGTGCTTTGACTGGGGGGCTACAGCAGAGAGAGTGACCCCTTGCTAAGCCAGAGACCTTGGGCTTAAGCCAGCAACCTTTTTGCTCAAGCCAGTAACCATAGGGCCATGTCTATGATCCCTCACTCAAGCCGGCAACCTTGGGGAACCTAGGTCTCCTGCATCTTACTTAGATGCTCTATCCATTGTGCCACTGCCTGGTCAAGCAAGCTATATTTCTTTTTAGTTTTAAAATTTGATATTGATTTTCTACTAAATTCCTATTATACTTGTTTTGTACCTTGACCATAGCATCAAGCACACTCTCTCCCCTGCAATGACTGCACAGTACATGGGAGGACACGATAAGCATTTGCTGTTTTGAGGTGATAAAAATGTTCTAGAGTGCTGATTAAAATTTTTGAGAGAATCAAATCTTATGTCACTTTCGAGTATTCATAAATGCTGCGTTGATTCACAAAGTTATCGAGGTGTCCATCGGATTGTTTGCTTATACAAATTTGAGTTGAGATATATGCTGTTTTTCCTTAATGTTGCAACATATTGATATAACATCATAATGCTTGACTTCCCCCCTGCCTCTGAGCCATCATAGATGAAATGCCATATAACCCATGAATCTCTGCCATCTCTGACATGACCTGTTTGAAGCCAATGTGAGGTAGATCTGTTTCTGTGTGAGTTTAAAGTTCTATTTCAACAGCCCTACTTGAAAATCCAGTTACTATGGTGATATGTACCACTGCAAAGAATCTCCTTCCCAACTACTAAAGTTCTACCCTGTTCAGTAAGAGTGGGATCTATGGCTTAATGGTTCAGCAAAAGGCTGACAGATCTATGGTCTTATTTCCGACTGAGAGGTTTTTAATAAGTAGTTTGAGCTCCTGGAATCTGAGAAGACTGAACAGTCTCTGTCTAAATATAGCAGGGTCAATCTTAAAGGACGTTTCCCAGACAGATCAAATACTTTATAAATTGGAAAATGCTGATTTGGCATGCCAATATGTGAAATAACGCAAAGAGAAACAAATAGACAACCCCCCTCCCCCCGTCTTTCAAAAGAAAATAAAACTGACATACAAGGAGCAGACACCTCTCCCCTCAGGAGAGTATCCTGTCTGGAGCCCCCCAAATCCTGGTGCTCACCCATCTGGTCTCCCCTGGCCCCTTAGAGCTGTGCTTCCACCCCTGACTCTCTCAAAAGATGAGAAAGGCAAGTTTCCTATCACTGCAGAGAAGTTATCTTCTTGGCATTCTGAGTGGCATCTCTGAGTATATTTTTCTTAAATACATATTATTATATATAAGGATTAGATTCAGTAACAGCCTGTGTCATGGGTTAGGACTGTGGCTGACACTGAATTAATATACCCCCTTTGAACTATTTTATGACAAACGACATCCTCAGTTCTGAACAATTGCCTTGAAATGGAGTTTTGCAAAAAAATTGTTATATTAGATAACTGTGTAAACTACTACACTATGAATACCTCAAAGGACAGACACTGCTCTTTTTCTTTTCATACCCATCCAGCGATCTGCACGTGTCTGACTGGCATGACAAGCATGTGGTGCTTAACAGTGTTTGGGGGTGAATAAGATAAGCGGATAAGACATAAATAAGTTTTATCTGAAAGTCTTCTGATCTGGGAAACATTTTCAGATACTATTTATCTGAAATTTTATCTATTTATCAGTTTTTCAGGAGAGATTTTTCTATAGTCTAGGAAAAAGTACTGGTCAACCCTTCCGGGAGGGTACCAACCAGTAAAAAGTTAGAAAGCTATATGTTCATAAAATGAGCCAATAAAAATTACAATTATAATCACAGACTGCAAATTAACAGGGTCACAGTCTGTAAATAAGAACATCTGATGACATAAGCATTAACATCTTAAGTTAATATCAGCTCTGAGATAACTACACAGCTTGAGGCAAAATGCAGGCTGCAGGCAATTCTCCAGTGTGCACTATTGGTGATAAGGCCTGAATCAGCACATATTCTTATCATTAGATGATATTTCTACCTTGGAGACTGAGGTTAATTGTAATCTCTATTTATAATTACTAATCAAAATGCTATAAAGCACAAAAAAATCTTTTTAATTATATGGCACTATGTAAAGCCAGCAGCCAGGGCTGCCATCACAGCAGCCTGGCCCATGCAGGTTCACATTGGATTCGGACAGTCGGTAAAGAAACAATGGAGCCAAAAACTGATGGGCCATTATCTTTAATCCTAGCTTGCACCCGGCGGGCAAGTAAAAACACACACTGGGCTCCAAAACCCACTCACATTCAGTGCTCACAAAGCTACTGACTTATCTGAGTTTCCTAGAATCAAAGGTTTCTAGCTCACCAGACTTATTCACCTCTGTTCCCCATCTCCTTCCTTCTCCCTGCACAAACTCTGCACAAACTGGCTTCTCACTCAACACTCCGCCATCTTGGCTGCCTCTCCTGACCACATGGCCTCTTTCTGCTCTCCTCTCTGCTCTCTCTTCTAATGTTAATCTCAGGAACCAAGAGAGCAAGCTCCCGTTCTGTCCCCATTTTATAGTGTAGAAATCCAAACCTTTAATCCAATATACAAAATAAGGAAGTCTCTAATACAAAGTCACTTATCTGGGACATGATGGGATTGTACCACCCCACATCAAAAAGGGTGGGAAAAGCTTAATCCCAAAACCAAGCCCCAGGCTACAAGGATTCTGCCTGTCCACAGCCCACCCCCAACACACATTAATATCACCTGGGCGATGGCCTCCTCATGGGCAGCGCCATCTTTAATAAAGTGATCATAATATATTTTATCTGCCCAACACACTATATTTTTACTTGATAAAAAATTTAGTTCTTCATTTTGTGTTCCCCCTCCAGTGTTGAGTACATAGCCTCAGACATCCATGACTACATATTTATTTAAAACCCTTTGATTGCTAAATTGTAAAAACAGAAACAAAACAACTCCAAATCAAAATATAAGAAACTCGTTACCTAAATTCATTGGCTGTTTTCCCAGCTCACCTAGAAAGAAAGAATAAGTTTCTTTGACTCCAACTTGAAAAAAATTTCTTCTGAACATAAAATTCAGAAATTATATTGTTTTTAATCAAATCATTTTGCAAAGTATATTAGAAACAACACCCAATTGATTTGGTTTCTCTCTTTAGCTGTCCAAGAAACCCACAAACCTAATCATTTTTTCTTTTTGGCTTGGCTGTCTCTTGCTGTTGTTTCTCTTCCTCCAGTTTCTTAAATGAAAGTGTTGTTAAATTTACTGTCCTAGAACTCAGCAACCTCCACTGTTTCCCCCTGCCACCTCAACAATTTCCTTCTTTTTCAACTATAATTCTATGGACGTGACTCGCTAAACGTGTATTCAGACCCTAGGTAGTCTTCTAACTCCAGATCTCTCATCTAGAAATCCTTATTAAACTAACATATCTAGGCTCTGGCCAGTGGCTAAGTGGATAGAGTGTTGGCCCTGTGTATGGACATTTTGGGTTTGATTCCAGGCAGGGCACACATGAGAAACAACCATATACTTCTCTCCCTTCCCTTTATCTCCCTCTTCCCCTACCATGGCCAGCAACAGCTCAAATGATTCAGCATAACCCTGGGCACTGAGGATAGTGCAGTTAAAGCACCATCAACATCAGGCACTAAAAATAGCTCAGTACTCCAGCATTGGCCACTGATGGGATTGCCAGGTGGATCCTGGTTGAGGCACATGTGGGAGTCTGCCTCACTATCTCCCCTCCTTTCATCTAAAAAAAGTAAAATAAAAAATTTTAAATTAAAAAAAAATAATGTATATAAACAATAGGTATCAGTTTCTCTCTTTGCCTCAAATAATCTCCTCTTAACATCACTTTGCATTATTGATATCTTTTCTAGGTACTACAGCCCTAAATCTCATGATCATTGTTAATTCATTTTTTTCCTTGACCCCCACATCAAATAAGATCCATCTATAGCTTATGTCTGCAGTCTCCTATTTTTTTCTTTCTGATCATTTCTGGCTCTACTGTCTTAGTTCAAATTCTCATTTCTATTCATATACACTGTGACTAGAACCTCCCATCTGCTCACTGGATTTCTTGATCCAGTTAGCTAAACCAACACCATCTGAAGCGACTCAAGTACATCATATATAACATTATATAAAGAGTTGAATTTTTAAGTCATTCCCCCTGTTGCAGGTTTGTGCACACACATGCACATGCACATGTGTACATCTCTACTTATACCATTAGACTGTTTAAAGTTTTCATGTCATTTGCTCTAATAACTGTCATTCTCATGCACTGATGTTGAAAATATAAAATGGTACGATCTTTTTATACAACTCTTTGCCAGTTTGTTTGTTTCTTTATAAAGTCAAATATACACCTACCACTTGTCCCAGCTATTCCAATCCTGGGTATTTGTCCCAGGGAAATGATTTAAGTCATTTTGATAATCACCTGAAAGCATTAGATTAACCAGTTTTTAAACCAGTATTTTTCAACATCTAACAATGACCCACAGTTGTGCTTTTGTGACATATCATAGCTTATTCAATCAAGCATTTTAAAGTTCTTGGGAAAAACAACTTCTCAGAGAATGGTATGATTGGGGAAAACAGGTCACATCTTCTCTAATCACATAAAAGAAGCTGGCAGGAATATGGTGCCAACTTCATTGCTTCTCCCTGAAGAAATTGAACTTGTCTTCCATTTTATTAGAAGACTGGATATGCGTGAGTTTACTTACTGGCTCATTGATGTGACCAATTGTATTTACAGTAGACAAAGCTAATGAATACAAGGAAGAGTGACAGGTGGGAAGTAGCAAACAGGACTTCCTAGTCATTAAACCGGTGGAGACTGTCAAGCTCCCCTCTTGGAATACCTCAGAGCGCTTTACAACCATCATCTATTAAATCTGTCTGACACTGATGCAAGGCAAGAAGAATAACAGCCATTACCAACTCCCTTTCGGAGTTTGGAAAAAATACTTCTGCCAGTTATAAAGGAAAAATGAGCTAAGAGCAGGAAACAGCACCAAGCATTGTTCTAAGACCGTGGCCTCTGAAAATCAGAGGTCTAACAGTGGCTCAATTAGGTTAATTTAATTAGGCCAATTACTTGGGAGAAGGGGAAGGGACTTAGCTATTTACCCAATTTCTTATTTTTTCAATTATCATATAACACCATATCTTTTTTTTCTTTTTTCTTTTCTTTTTCTTTTTTTGTAACAGAGACAGAGAGAATGATTGCTTTCTCATATGTGCCTTTAGCTGGGGCGGGGGGGGGGGGGGGCTATGGCAAGCAAGTGACCCCTTGCTCAAGCCAGCAACCTTGAGCTCAAGCCAGTGATCTTGGGCTTCAAGTCAGTAACCTTTGGGCTCAAGCCGGTGACCATAGTGTCATATCTATGATCCTACACTCAAGCCAGCAAACCCCTCTCAAGCTGATGAGCCCACACTCAAGTCTGTTAGTGACCTCGGGGTTTCAAACCTAGGCTTTTTGCATCCCAGTCCGACACTCTATCTACTGTGCCACCACCTGGTCAGGCTACCAAATCTTTCTTTGTATCCCCAAATATGTGGCGCATGGTAGATATTCCTTTTTTTTTGTCATTGTTACATTTTTAACAGTTATACTGAGGTGTGACAGATTATAAAATTCACCCATTTAAAATATACAAAAATAAAATATACAGAATAATTTTCAATAAATTTATTTTGTGACATAACTACCATTGAATTCCAGATTTGAAACAGTCTTATCATTCCCAAAAGGACCATAATGTCTATAGTCAATTCCTGTTCCCTCCCCTCATCCCATCTGTCCTTATTGTTTTACATTTTCTAGAAATTTTATATAAATTGAATGATGCAATAATATATAGTATTTTGTATCTAGACTTTTTTACTTAGTGTGGCTTTAGTATGTTTTTATCTATGTTTTTGCATGTAAGAGTTTTTGCATGCAATAAATAGTATTTGGTTGTATGAATATACCACATTTTGTTTATCCTTTCACCAGGTGATGACACTGAATTGTTTTCTTTCTTTTTTTTATTTTTTGTCTATTATGAATGTAGTTCCCGTAAACATTTGCATTACAAGTCTCGTAGATACATGTTTTTATTTCTTCAGGATAGACATCCAAGAATAAAATTACTAGATCATGTTATAATTATATGATTAACATTTTATGAAACTGCCCAACTGTTTTCCAAAGCAACTGTACATGTTGTATTACCACAAGCAATGCATGAGGGGTCCAGTATCTATGCCTTTTCTCCAACACTTAGTATTTTCAATCTTTTTTTTTTTTTTTGTATTTTTTTTTTCTGAAGCTGGAAACGGGGAGGCAGTCAGACAGACTCCCGCATGCGCCCTACCGGAATTCACCCAGCATGCCCACCAGGGGGCGATGCTCTACCCACCAGGGGGCATCGCTCTGTTGTGACCAGAGCCATTCCAGCGCCTGAGGCAGAGGTCAAGGAGCCATCCCCAGCACCTGGGCCATCTTTGCTCCAATGGAGCCTTGGCTGCAGGAGGGGAAGAGAGAGACAGAGAGGAAGGAGAGGGGGAGGGGTGGAGAAGCAGATGGGCGCTTCTCCTGTGTGCCCTGGCCGGGAATCGAACCGGGACTTCCGCATGCCAGGCCAACGCTCTACCACTGAGCCAACCGGCCAGAGCCTCAATCTTTTTTTTTTTTTTCTTTCCATTTTTCTGAAGCTGGAAACAGGGAGAGACAGTCAGACAGACTCCCGCATGCACCCGACCGGGATCCACCCGGCACGCCCACCAGGGGCGACACTCTGCCCACCAGGGGGCGATGCTCTGCCCATCCTGGGCGTCGCCATGTTGCGACCAGAGCCACTCTAGCGCCTCAGGCAGAGGCCACAGAGCCATGCCCAGCGCCCGGGCCATCTTTGCTCCAGTGGAGCCTTGGCTGCGGGAGGGGAAGAGAGAGACAGAGAGGAAAGCGCGGCGGAGGGGTGGAGAAGCAGATGGGCGCTTCTCCTGTGTGCCCTGGCCTGGAATCGAACCCGGGTCCTCCGCACGCTAGGCCGACGCTCTACCGCTGAGCCAACCGGCCAGGGCTCAATCTTTTTTTATTGTAGTAATTTTAGTGAGTGTATAATTGCATCTCCTTGTGCATATTTTTATTGGTGGCTTTATGGAGGTAAAATATTAAGATACAATAAATTGAACATGTTTAGAGTGTATAATTCATTAAGTTTTGACAGGTATATAATCACAAAATAATCACTACCATCAAGTTAATGAAGATTTTTTTTTTTTAAGGGAGCAAGAAACAGAGACAGACAGGGACAGACAGACAGGAAGGGAGAAAGATGAGAAGCATCAACTCATCATTGCAGCACTTTGGTTGTTCGTTGATTGCTTTCTCACAGATGTCTTGACTGGGGGGCTCCAGCAGAGGGGTGACCCCTTGTTCAAGCCAGCGACCTTGGGGTCATGTCTATGATCCCACACTCAAGCCAGAGACCCCATACTCAAGTTAGTGGACCCACACTTAAACTGGCAACCTCGGGGTTTCAAACGTGGGTCCTCAGCATTCCAAACCAATGCTCTATCCACTGCGCCACTGCCTGATCAGGCAATGAAGATATTTGTTAAAAACAAAAGTTTCATTTTGCCCCTTGGTAATTCCTCCATTTACATTGACACCCCCACTCCCTATGCAGGAAACCTCTGACTTGCTTTTCATTTCTATGAATTAGTTGCATTTTCTAGAATTTTATATAAAAAAATTAAATAACAAAATGCAGTTTCCAAAACTCTTAGTAAAGTCTGATGCTTATATGTGTCTTGAAAGTGTTTTGTTTGTTCTTTTCCAGTGAAATGAATGAAACACAAAGTCTTATATTTAACATAAAGCCATAATGGAGAAAGAAAAAACCAGAAGTCATAGAAGAAAACACAAATTTGGTGGAGGCAGATGACCAAAACCAAATTGATTATGAGAGTATGTTTTTCCAGTCCCTAGTAATTTTCAGTAATTGTGGGAAAAGCACAGAAATTTCTATACAAAAGGCTAAGTGGATCTAGTTGAAATATTCGCTGTTCATAGATCTTTCTACTAGGCAACAACTCCTAACTTTCACTGAAAAGAAATGTTTACTTTACTAGCAGCATGAAAAGCAATCATAATCACTAATTTCTCCATGGTTCTAATTCTCAACAGTAGAAATATACATTATTTCCATTTTCAAATTATTTCTCATTTTCTGATGCTGCTTCCTACCAACTAACCTCTCATCACAGACATTTATACCTACCAGATGGTACTGTGTTCCTCTCCTTCTTTGCATCCATACTCCCTACACTGTGCACTGCATAAACATTGAGTGCAATAAACACTTCAGCTGTTTTAAACTGTTCTAAAATATATGACAGAGTTAGCTCAATTTAGGGAAGGCAGCACAGATATATCAGTTTAACAAAAAAGTTATTAAGGCCCTGGCCGGTTGGCTCAGCGGTAGAGCGTCGGCCTGGCGTGCAGGGGACCCGGGTTTGATTCCCGGCCAGGGCACATAGGAGAAGCGCCCATTTGCTTCTCCACCCCCACCCCTCCTTCCTCTCTGTCTCTCTCTTCCCCTCCTGCAGCCAAGGCTCCATTGGAGCAAAAATGGCCCGGGTGCTGGGGATGGTTCCTTGGCCTTTGCCCCAGGCGCTAGAGTGGCTCTGGTCGTGGCAGAGTGATGCCCCGGAGGGGCAGAGAATCGCCCCCTGGTGGGCAGAGCGTGGCCCCTGGTGGGCGTGCCGGGTGGATCCCGGTCGGGCGCATGCGGGAGTCTGTCCGACCGTCTCTCCCCGTTTCCAGCTTCAGAAAAATACAAAATAAATAAATAAATAAAAAATAAAATAAAATAAAAACCAAAAAAGTTATTAAAATAAAAATATCAATTAACGGCTAAAGTTAGCAAACCATCTTTTATTATGCTTTTTGCACCTCATCACTTTCATATTAGTAGACAAATCAAGAATGCTGAAAACATAATAGGGTTGTTAACCATGCTGGCTGTCGTGAGAGTCTGAGCCTTGGTTAACCTCGGTGACTTCTCCAAATTACATTAAGTAACACATTTTAAGAAAGAAAGTTAGGCTAGACCTGTGGTGGCACAGTGGATAAAACATCAACCTGGAATGCTGATGTCGCCGGTTCAAAACCCTGAGCCTGCCCAGTCAAGGCACATATGGGAGTTGATGCTTCCAGCTCCCCATTCCCCCACCCTCCCTCTCTTTAAAATAAATAAATAAATAAAAAATTTTTAAAAAGAGTTAATTACTTTATTAAAGTACTTAACATATCACAGTGGATAACACATGGAGTTATGTAGGCTTTTCTTAGGGAAAGCTTTATGGAAAAAGTGAATTGTATCATAAAAGAAGAGTAAGAGTTTGTCCAAAAAATAAGAACAACAACATTCTAGAAAAGAAACACTGAATTCAATTATTAAAAATACATGAAGGAACTAAGTGTGTTTTATGTACCATGAAAAGTCCAAAAATACTGTCACATATGGAGAGATTGTGAGTGAAAGTTGTTTGAGAAACTATTTAAGGGTGATGGTCCTGTTCAATTGCTTTTGAAAAGTTCAGTCAGTGAAGTGCCAAAAATATTAAAACAAGCAAACAAACAAAAATAAATACCATGGACATTGCATTTTGTTTCTGGAATATCCCCGAACCCTAATATAATTGCTGACCACAGATAATTGTTCCAGGACCCAGGGAAGCCCAGATTTTCAGTAGTTTCCTCTCTCAGGTGTCCCCTTGTATAGATAATTCGCCTGGTCTGCCTTCTGGGTTTGTTGACCATAATCTTTTAAAAGAACTTTATACCTCACTCTTCCACTCACACTGCATACCCATACACACACACACACACGCACACACACACACACACACACACACACACACACCTGCCTTGGATTATATAGCAGCTACCTGCTGAGTCTCTACTCCCTCCAGCCTTCCTCATCAGAGACTGGGATCAGGCAATTAACACTGAAAAGTCAAAGAATGATTTCAATCAAAGGAAAAATGTGTTAAGAGTTATCAAGCATATTAACACTGGATATATTTTCTTTACTGAATATAAAGGAAATAGTCATTTAAAGGTTGTAGTTCAAAGACAGCCAGATAATGAAACTTTAGCAAATTTTCTCAAGTGATAGGACTTTGAGTGGCAAGTTTTTATGAACTAATTGAGGTTTTAAGAATACACTCAAACATAGTAAGAATAGTAAACTGTTCAGATTTTTTTTCAGAATTAAATATTTGCTTAATTTCATCTTCCCCACTGTGCCTCCCACCCATCCATCTGAGTGAGTTTCATTACCAAAAATAACATGAGAAGCCGAGGAAAAGAGACAGAGAAGGAAGAGTGTTATGTAAGATAACAAGCATGAGTACTGATTTTGGACTGCAATACAAAATGATATTAAAATTTAAATCCCCGTAACATGAATTTAGAAAGATTTGCGTGATATCAAGAAGTCATTTATTATTAGTTTTTCTGCACCTATAGATAAATGAAGCCAAGAAAATCTCCACAATTTCCCAGCTGCTGATTTTCTGACTATGGGGCAATATTAAGCTATTGAGTTGAAGAGTGCTGTCTGCTTTAACTACCACTGTTGAATATAACATGAGTAATCAGCATGAAATAGTACTCTTAGACTCCTCATTGTAATCAGCATGTCATTGTTACAATATTGTGGTACCCAAATAAAGTCGAGTCTCCTCATTCTTAATTTTTGAATAAGTTTTTAAAGACTAAATTATAATAATTTGCAAACGCATGAAGGACAGCCTTGTAAGATTACATCTGTCTCCTAAAAATGATCAGAAATTCACTAATGAGTCCATTAGACAGAGTCCATTAAAGGCGACAGGACAAAGATCTCTTAAAGACCTCATCAAGCAGAGATAATATGCAGGATTAATTCAGTGTCCATACAGCTTCCCTGTGTGCAGACAGAAAAGATTTGAGTGACAGCTTTGTTTAGTGAGTAAAAGACCGCTGAAAATTTTATGAAATGGCGCAACTCACATGCAAAAATGAGCAGAGTTTGATTAGGAGAGTTTGATGTGATACTGTGAAAAATGTGAGTAACTCTCATTAGATACAAGTTAATAAAAGGCATGAAATATAAATTAGCTGTGAGCTTGATCTGCATGAAGTTAAATTTGTGTTTGCAATAATAACCTTATCACTATACGTTTATTAATAGGGATTTCATCTTTTCTTCTTTCTTCTTTTATACTCACCTCATTTGAAGTCATTATGGTTTCTATTAGTTAGGCTTCATTTAAAACTATCATTGATTGTTTAGACATTTATCCTTAGAAATGTATTTGTAACTGCAATTCTTAGGGCTTGGAGATTTTTCTTCATTCAAGAACAATTTCTTTATATTAGGAAAATAAGCCTCATATACACACGCATATATAAAGAAAGGGTTACTGATAGCTGGATAACTCAGAAGGCGGAATTTTAAATTTGTACAAGAGTAGTAGAAATATAAAAAAGCATAAAACTATGACCTAAAATCAATTGGAAATAATAATGCACATGTATAATTTTTATAATAAAGATATAAAACGTATACTATGTATCATTATATCATGTTTTATTTTATAATATAAGAAAGTAAATTTTTAAAAAGAATTTGGAAACAAATCCTAACTTTATTAAAGCCCTTCTATTGCAATTATGACAACAAATCTAAATGTTCACCTGACCGATGGTGGCACAGTGGATAGAGCGTCAACCTGGGATGCTGAGGTCCCATAAGCCCAAGGTTGCTAGCTTGAGCATGGGATCATGACATGATCTCACTGTTGCTGGCTTGAGCCCAAAGATCACTGGTTTGAAGCCCAAGGTCGTTGGCTTGAGCAAAGGGTCACTGGCTCAGCTGGAGCTCCCTAGTCAAGGCACATCTGAGAAGCAACCTATGAAAAACAAAAGTGCCACAACTGTGAGTTGGTGCTTCTCATCTCTCTCCTTTCCAGACTGTCTCTCTCTCTCTCTCATTAAAAAAATTTCAACATTCACAGAATTATAAAAATAAATTCATTTTTTAATGAATTTACCAATATTCAGCAGATATTTTTATATGATAAGGATGTTTTGACAAAATGATTACCCTTCTATACCATTTCTAAAACTGTCAATATGTTAACCAAAATAGCACTATTTAAAAAAAATAAAGAATAGAAAAAGATATGGCAGGAAAATTCAGTACAGGAGGTCCCTGGGTTACAACAGTCTTGACATACAATGTTTCGCATTTACGATGCTCACTCCCATAAAAACTTTAAAAATTGTGACGTGTTTCAGCTTAGGCAGTTAGCATCTTACTTAGGGACTACGTGGGCTAACTAGTTTGATTGCACATGGTGGAAGAATATGCAGGATTCTTTTTCTGTGGCTTAGTTATGTTTTTATGCTCTAGATTATAATTTTACAACTGTGTTAGGATAGGTAAGTGACTTAGGCTAGGGTGTGTTTTAACTTACATCAAAATTCAGGTTACGTCACTGTCATAGGAATGGAATTGTGTCGTAACCCGATGACTCCCTGTAAATGCTGATTTCTATTACCTTTTTAAAAAAAATACAGGCTTGCCTGACCAGGTGGTGGCACAGTGGATAGAGCGTTGGACTGGGATGGGGAGGACCCAGGTTCAAGACCCCAAGGTCGCCAGCTTGAGCGCGGGCTCATCTGATTTGAGCAAAAAGCTCACCAGCTTGGACCCAAGGTCGCTGGCTCGAGCAAGGGATTACTCAATCTGCTGAAGGCCCACGGTCAAGGCACATATCAGAAAGCAATCACTGAACAACCAAGGTGTCACAACAAAAAACTAATGATTGATGCTTCTCATCTCTCTGTGTTCCTGTCTGTTAGTCCCTATCTAACCCTCTCTCTTGACTCTCTCTCTCTGTTCCTATAAAAAAGTAAATAAATAAAAATAAAAAGTACAGGTTTAGTTGGGTTTATTTGGGCGTATTTCAAGTTCTTTGACCACAGGCACCATGGGTAACCCTCGCACGTGATATATCAATTAGAGGCATAGGCCTGGGAATCAAATAACATCGCTATTACAGCAGTATCTCTGACCGCCCCCCCCCCATTACCACCACCTATTTAACCATCACGAAGTTGATATCAGGCTAGTTGTTTAATGAATATCCATAGCCTAGATGTGTTCAATTGTTTCCTGTGATATCATTTTACTGGTTCCTCTGGCCCCTGTGTTTTCTGTAAATAAGTATTGGATTCAAGTGAAAGACGTTTGGCAAGAATGTTTTCTAAGGAATGCTATATACTTCATATTACATCACATCAGGAAACCCATGATGTTTGGTTTTTCCACTAACAGTGCTGTAAGTTTCATCACAGGGTTAAGGATCAGGGGTCTCAAACTCAACTCAGCATATGGGCCTCAGAGCAAGATCACAGCCGTTCGGCGGGCCGCACTAGGTCTACAAAAGGCAACTGTTACGCAACACTTTTCTCACTGAAGTTGAAAACAAAAAAAAAATCAGTACAAAATTGTTTGGCGGGCCGCGAGTTTGAGACCCCTGGTTAAGGTGGTGACGATTGGACCTCTCTTTTATCAAGGTAAGTTTTTCCTTTTGTGATTAGTAAGCCATCTCTAGGGTAATGTTTTGGCATCATATAAAATCTTTTGTCTAATTTTGCACACCAAGTGATAATAACTTGTTTGAATCAAATATTTAAATAGAGGATTAAAATATTTTTAAATGACATCATTCTTTCTGTATTCTGGTTGGCATTCTGCTGTAAATTTCCTGGGAGAACTTCAACTGAAGCTATTTGTGTATCCTGAACTATAGCTATAGTCCTAGCAAATATGTAGGTAGGATAAATGCTTAATTCTTTCCTTTTAATTACCAACTTCCAAAATAAGGAGTTGATTTAATAATACTTGCCAAAGATTATAAATGAGGGTTTGGTCTTCTGCTTTACTGTTGTTGTTAGCATCAATATAGCTCGTTAGTTTTTATATATTCAATGCCTTTTCAGTTACCGTAATTGCATTATTTATGATGATCAAATTTGGTCAGCTGGAGTCCTTTCAAATTGATTCCCATATCCTTCTGATATGATCTCAGTAATGACTTCCTTACATTTTGGCACAAAATACTCGAAACCTGGAAATAGTTATTTTTCTAAGAATTTTTTTAGTATGAAAGTTGTCTTGAAACCACAGTTTTGACAAGAGTTTCATTGTTCCTGGAATATCAGGGATTCTCAGATTTCTTGGTCAACAGAGCTACAATATATATATATATATATATATATATATATATTTTTTTTTTTTTTTTTAAACAACATGTTCATACTGTAATTTTCCATTCAAATTTAACATTTCAGAGTTTTTACTTCATTTATTTGATTCTATACTTACATATGTTTTCTCTTACACTTAAAATTTGGTTTCTGACTAAACTTAATATTTTATTCTTGCTCTACCATACAATATGAACAAAACTAGTTTCAAAATAATTGTATCAGTATTATTAATACTAACAGTAAAACTACTGACTGAAGTTTTATGTCTTTATTTTTCAGAATATATACTAGTGAATGTACGTGGATTTATAAAGTCGTTTGAAACCATTTTTTTCTCTGTATGGTTGTCTACAGCTTGGCACGAGTGTGGGATTACATGCACTCTGAAGACCTGCTGTATTTATAGCTGCACAGTGCTCCACTGGACACTCTCACCATAGTTTTCTCACCCACATCCCTATGAATGTGCATTTATGTTGTTTCTGATCTTTTCTTATTACCAAAAATTTGTTTTTAACTCAAATATCACTACACACCTAAGATAGTAGTACCTCTGTTTTAATATTATGGAACTGAGGTTCAGAGAAATTGAGTAATTTGCCCAAGTCTATAGGGCCATCTAAAGTCTAAATCTTGCTGGTAATTTCTAGCACGACGCCTCGTGGACATCCTCATCATCACATTCACTGATTGTTTCCTATGCCACACTGTTTCCAGGCATCTTTGGGAAAACAAACAAACAAACAAATGAAAAATGCCAGGTCCACTTGCACATTTAAATCCAAATAGAAATGTGATGAGGGCCTGGAATAGAGGGGTATTTTCTAATACCTACAGCCAGAATTAGCTGAACATCTGCCCCTACCTTGCCATATCCTAATATATAAGATAATTCACTACATACCTACACATTTGCTTAACCAAAATGCCATGTCTAAGTGCCACAGAAAGGCAGTGCAGTGAACAAATCCTTTCTGAGAACAGATCATGATCATATTTGTTTTGGTATAAGTGTACAGAGTTACACTGAAATAACTTTATTAAAAATTTCCCTGTATTCAAAATTGTGAGCTCTACCAATAACATATCTTATTTGAGCCTCAGTACCAACATATATGAAAAGACAGTATATGATTAAGAACATGTTGTCGAAGCACTAACTCATGACCTGCTTTCCCATGCCAAAAATTGGCCAAGACTTTGAAATGGCCACTGAGATGCGATTGTTTTAAAAATAGCAACAAAGGCCCACCACACTGTATGTGAGTGACTCGCTTTCCTGTAGGGGTGCACTTCGGATGGCTTGAGAGATCTGCAGGTCCTTCTCGCTGATACATTGAGAGTAGAAGTACTGAGCTGATTGTCCCTCCACATACTAAAGAAAATAGAAGCTCCTGTTAGTTTCAGTGTATATTTAATTTTCATCAAGCTCCCTTTGTCCTAGAAGAATGTATATTATAAAGCTTCACCTCTGGGGCCCATGATGGCAATCCATCTCTTCCCCACAGCTACGCTGGAATTGGCAGTATGCTCCTTATTCCATGCGCTGCTTTTACATGACATGCAGGAGAAGAAAGACACTGTAGTTAAATATATAAAAATAAATTTTCTTGGCTTACTGGGCTAGCAAACAAATATCTATGAGTAATGCCCCTATATTGCCAGCTAGCAGGACACTTAATAAAACCCAAACAACTGTCACACACAGGTTATAAGGTCATTTCTCACATATAAGATAAACTAGAAATCCATCCAAAGGATAGAATCAGGGAGAACGTTATGAAGTTTGCTGGAAAATAAAAAATGAGTTTCACATGTTATTTCATTTCCCAAGGGCACTTTGATAAGCATACACACATATTGTCAATGCATACTGGGACCCCAGTGCATGTGGGGGAAACAGAAACAAGCAAGTTCAAAACCATAAATGTCATTTAATAACAAATTAAATATTTGCCACAGGTGACAGGAAAACAAATAAGTAAAATAAAGTGGGTTTTTTTTGTTTTTTTTTTGTTTGTTTGTTTGTTTTTTTGCTGCCAACAATGTAGAGAAAGACAGAAATGTAAAATATGAAGACACTGTCCTTCAGGAAGGTAATGATAAGGTTTCTATTTATAACCATTCTATTTAAAATAGTCACAGAGGCTTGTACCTGTCAATGTTCCTTGAATGAATGAATGAATGAATGAATGAACACACATAAATGTTGTAGGAAAGTAATCTCATATGGGTTGTGGAGAAGACATGAAATTTCACGGACATGCTTGCAGAATGGTTTAAGAAGCAACAACCTGGAGATTATTATGCTAAGTGAAATAAGCCAGTCTGAGAAAGACAAATACCATATGATTTCACTTATAGGTGGAATCTAATGAACAAATTAAACTATCAAAGAAAATAGAAACAGACTTGTAGATAAAGAGAACAGACTGACAGATGTCAAAGAAAATGGGGGTTGGGAGGATGGGTGAAAAAGGTGAAGGGATTAAGCAAAGAAAAAAAAACATAGACACAGACAACAGTGTGGGGACAGGAGGAAGGAAAGGGGGTGGGGGAGGTGGAGGAGGGGGGAGGGGGGACAGATGGTGACGGAGGGACTTGGGGTGATGAGCACCCAATGCTGTATGCAGATGATGTACTGTAGAACTGTGCACCTGAAACCTGTATAATTTTATTAACCAATGTCACCCCAATAAACTCAGCAAAAAATTTAAAAATAAAAGAAATACACTTTATATGCTAAAAGAGAAAATGTACTAAAATAAAATGCTCTTTGAAAACTTTGTAAAAAATAAAAGAAGCGACGACCAGATTTCCAAATGAAGTCTATAACTAAAGAAACCATTATTTCTCTTAACACTTTCCAATACATACTGTGCACAACTGAACAACACAAAAATTTTAGACTAGTTGTGGTTAAACTTCAGTGTGCATTAAGATTCACCTGACGTGTTTGCTTAAAATGTGGATTCTGACACCAGCCCAGGAATTCATATTTAAATGTCCCATGTGGTTCTGACACAAAGAGTTGCAGAGACAGTATTTTGTGAAATATTGTTCTATACCAAGTGGCAGTTGTCTGACTGTCCTCCCCTCTTTCCTCTGTGGGTTTCTTTGATAGCAGTTTTTGGTTTGGGTTTGTTTTTTTTCTTTTTTCTTTTTAGTAAGTCTGCTTGGCACCTCGTTGTCCCAATATCACAGCCAAATTCAGCTTTCTTATAGGAAAATATGATTTCTTGAGCTCAGAATTTATACTTGGAATATATTTTAAATTAGAATCATTCTCATAAAAGCCACCTTTTAAGTAGAAAATTAGCGGATCAAGAGTTTCAGTGTGCAGTAACTGAATGAAATGTGTAGGGTAGAAAAGGAGAGCGAGCAGTAGAGAGATGCATCCGGCATTTCTTCAGCTAGAGAATGGCACTGTAACGAGGCTGGAAAATATTCATGTTTATGGTAAAGTTACAAAAAGAAAGTAACATTTTAAATGTGTATGCCGTGTTAAAAACAAATTAAAAGTAATTAAAATATACGCTCAGGTTATCAGATAAAATACAGGTAGTTAATCGTGAATTTCAAATAAACAACCAATACTTTTTTAGTATAAATATAAAGTAAGTTTTTACTTCTTTGTTAAATTTGGCAACTCTGCTCCCTCCCATGTGAAAGCAGTGTTAAGAATTACCGTTCTGGGTGCCGTAGAGTGGAGGGCATGGATTATGTATCTTTCAGTGGATCATTGACATAATTAAGGTCTGACTTCCACTTGAAGGAAGCCTTGCAAGTTATTTCCTGTGACCTGGGAACTGCCGTTTATATCAAACATCTGAGAAATTTCCCCAAAGACTATTTTACTTGATCAATATGACAATTCTCTACCAGTAAGGCCCTTTTAATAACCCACAGACCTTTTTAATGAAAGATGGCAGAGGGCAGTTCAGTGCACATAACCACTTTCATTTTCTAAATATATATAATTATCTAACAACAATATTGTATATATCATCTTTCTCCTCTTTCCCATAGAAAACTCGTATGTACCTTCCTACTTTAAACATTCTTGAGTTATATAGGTGTTTTTGGTGTGTCTCTGGTTTTCTCGAAGCATTCTGTTTACTTTTTTACAACGAGAATTAGCCACAGGGATATATAAAGTACAGCATAGGGAATATAGTCAATAATATTGTAATAACTATGTACGGTGCCAGGTGGGTACTTGATATATCAGGGGGAAACACTTTGTAAAGTATATAATTATCTAACCACTGTGCCAAATAACAGAAACGAATATGAAATAATATTGAAAGTAAACTGTAACTGAAAAAACATTTTTAATTGTTTTCAATTCAGCACTACTGACATTTTGGGCCAGATAATTCTTTGTTTTTGGATCTATCCTATGTATTGCAGGGTGATTAGCAACATCTCTGGCCTCTACCCACTAGATAGCAGAAGTACTCCTTAACTGTAGCAACCAAAAATGTCCCCAAATGTTGCCAAATATCCCCTGGAGAATAGAATCACCCCCGGTTGAGAATCACTGCTCTACATGGATAGGTTGTAATTTACTGCCATTTGTCTTTTTTTCTCTCTCTATTTTTTTCCTTCTTTCTTTCTTTCCTTCTTTCTTTCTTTCTTTCTTTCTTTCTTTCTTTCTTTCTTTCTTTCTTTCTTTCTTTCTTTCTTTCTTTCTTTCTTTTTCTCTCTCTCTCTCTCTCTTTCCTTCCTTCCTTCCTTCCTTCCTTCCATCCTTCCTTCCTTCCTTCCTTCCTTCCTTCCTTCCTTCCTTCCTTCTTTCCTCCCTCCCTTCCTCCTTCCCTCCCTCTCTCCCTCTCTCCTTCCATCCCTCCCTTCCTTTGTTCCTCTTTCCTTCTTTCCTCCCTCCCTCCCTCCCTCCTTCCTTCCTTCCTTCCTTCCTTCCTTCCTTCCTTCCTTCCTTCCTTCCTTCCTTCCTTCTTTTCTTTTCTTTTCTTTTCTTTTTTTTCTTTCTTTCTTTCTTTCTTTCTTTCTTCCTTTTTCTTTCTAGTAATTTACTTTGATTCTTACAGGAAAATGAAAGAAAAATTCTTTTAACATTTTAATTTTTTAAAATATGAACAGTCAATTACACCCAAAAATGAGTAAGGAAAAAAGAAAAGGTCAATGAATTATACTGGAACAGACTGATAAGCAATCTAAGAAAAGATATGTCATTAAATAAACTATAAATGATAGTTTTTAAACTAAAGAATATAAAAACTGGTTGAAAACAGTATTGGGTATTTATCAGTATTACATATTAATAACTTAATAAACTGTTAAAAATAAATTATAAAGGAAAAGACTGAAAGATTAAACTCTATAGACATGAAATATCTACATAATGTAAATTAGTGTAATAAAAATGAAACTACTACAAAAATATATCTTGTTAATATGTAAAAGGGCATGTGGGTCAAATAAGTTTTCAAATATGATGTATGTGTTTACTCGCTTATAGTTTGCATTGGGTGTGAGGGACAGGCTGTAAGCAGGCAGGATCCTTATACCCTAAGGCTTAGTTTTAAAACTAAGCTTTTCCCCACACCCTTGACTGTTGCATGGGGGGGGGGGGGTGTGTGTGTGCACTCTCATGAGGAATCCCATTATGCCCCAGATAAGTGACTTTGTATCAGAGACTTCCTTGTTTGTATATTGGATTAAAGGTTTTGATTTCTATACTATAAAATGAGGCAGAGGAGCCCATACTAGAGGAGAGCAGAGAAAGGCCACATGGAGGAGGGGAGAAGCAGCCAAGATGGTGGAGTGCTGAAGGAGAAGCCAGTTTGTGCAGAGAAAAGGAGATGGGGAACAGAGGTGAATAAGTCTGGTGAGCTAGAAACCTTTTTTTTTTTTTTTAATTTTTTTTTAATTTTTATTTATTCATTTTAGAGAGGAGGGAGGGAGGGGGAGAGAGAGTGAGAGAGAGAGAAAGGGGGGAGGAGCAGAAAGCATCAACTCCCATATGTGCCTTGACCAGACAAGTGCAGGGTTTTGAACCGGCAACCTCAGTGTTCCCAGGTCGACACTTTATCCACTGCGCCACCAGAGGACAGGCGCTGGAAACCTTTGATTCTAGGAAACTCGGATAAGTCAGTGGCTTTGGGAGCCCTGAATGGAAAGGGAAGTGTTTTCCCACTGTATTTCTTGCCCGCTGGGTGCAAGCTAGGATTAAAGGTGATGGCCCACCAGTTCTTGGCTCTATTGTTTCATTACCATCTATCTGAATCCAATGTGAACCTGCACAGGCCAGGTGGCTGTGATGGTGGCCGCAGCTACTGGCCTTACAGGGCATATAAATATAATCTGATGTCTAGCAGAAGCCCTGTATCTGCACAGTAATAGTGAATTTATTGCATAAAGTTCAAATTTTTCTTAAGTACCTTAAATAGTTTAACTTAAAACATATAAAAATACAGTTATTTAGCAATCCATTGATACAAAATCACCTCTTTTATTTTGAATATTAATGCATTGATATGAGTTCCACATTCACTTTCTTGGAAAAACCACCCCTGTAATGCATCCACAATGATTTCCAGTGTATTTTTCTTTAAATAAGAAAGAATTTATTTTAAATATGAGGACAAAAATCCTTCTCCGTGTTTGTAATGTCTTCCAATATGTTGCAAGTGCCTATCTCACTCTAAATTTAAAAGCATTTTTCACTTAGCCATTAATCTTTATTCTGTCTTTCTGAAGCACTCAACTTAGTTTATATTAGAAGTACCTCTCTTTTCACACTAACATTTCATTATTTTAAATAATATAGAATTGAAGGATGTTGGGCAAATGAGTGTAAAATTTGTATTTTTTGAGTTTGGTCACTTTTATTGTTAAAAATGGCACTGGGCAGCCACATGTGTGCTTGCCCTCAGAGCAAGGTAGTTGATTGTAAACTGCAGATTGCTTTTCTGTTTGGGAGGGGCCATTGTTTTGCTAATGTTTGCTGGAGGAGGGGTCTTTGTGGGCCCAGGCAGTTTGGGAGAGCAGAGAGAATGCAGATGCTGAGGAAAAGCCATGTTGACAGGGAAAGAGAAGGTGTGCAGTTGGGGAACCAGAGCTGAGGGGCTTTGGGAGCTCTGTTGAGGCTTGTGGGGGCCTTTGATTCCAGGAGGAACTGGAGATTTTCTGGGTTTTGTGGAACCGGTGAATGTGTTAGGGCTTTGGGAGCTCTGAATGAGAGAGAAGCGGTCTTCCCTGCCGTTTGCTCGTTGGCTGGTGTGAGACTTTAATAAAGAAATGGCCCACCATTTTTTGGCTGTTTCGTTACCATGTCTGAATTCAATGAGAACCCACATGACCATGACCATATAAACAATAATTATATATTACAAATCATAAATGATGTGAAAGAGTATGGGAAGAGCACAGCTGGATCTTAGTAACAACAAATATGCTTTAAATAAAACTGCACAGTTTATCAATTTTTTTTCTTTATGGATTGTGATTTTGGTGTTATTTCTATGAAAATTTTGTCTAACTCAAAGTCACAAAGTTCTTCTTTCTTAGTGTCTTCTAGATGTTTATAATTTTATTTTTACCCTTATATCTATTGTTCATTTTGAGTTAATATTTTTATATAATGCAAAGAATGAATTGACTTAAATTTTTTCTGCCATTCAAAATACACTAAACGCATTGAAAGACAAGCTACAAATAGGGAGTAAATATTTGCCTTTTGCATTTCCACTTAATTTTAAAGTCAGCTTGTCAAGTTCTACACAGGAAAAACAAACTTGGAACTTTCATTGGACTGCATTGATTCTACAGATCAGTTTGACAAGAACTGACAGCTCTATTATATAGAGTCTTCCAAACAATAAATGCTCAATTTATTTAGATCTTTTATTATCTCAGTAATGTTTTATAGCTTTCTGCACTGACACTTACATATATTTTGTGAGTTTTATTCACAGATATTTGATATCTTTATCTTATAAGCAGGAGCGTTTAAATTCTGTATGTTTCTGTAATTTTCTGTATATGTTCTGTATGATAATTTTACTCTATCATTCTAATGTTGTGATTTTCACTGATTTATTTTCATGCTAAACTGAACTTGTATTTTTTTAATAAACCCAATTTGGTCATAATATACTTTTTTTAATGCTAAAAATAACTTTTAGTTTATAACCCTATGATCTCATTCATGCTACTGTAGATACAATGTATCACAATATAGAATATTAAAAAATATTTTATAAAACAATTTTCTTTCATCTTTACAACAGAGAAATAACATCGGTTGCATCTTGAGTGTATGTCTGCATGAGTGAACACATATCACACATACATGCACAAACTACGGTTGATAACACGCAGCATATACCATTTTGAAACTTATTTTCCCTCAGAATATCATAGTTCCCTTGGCAAAAACATGTTCTTTTATAATATCAATACCATTTTAAGGGTTGCACAGTATTCTAACCGGTGAACTTTATTTGGTTAATTGACTAATTTATTCTAATTGAATACAGTATGTCCTCACTTAACATTATCAATAGGTTCTGCAATTTAAAGCAAAATGGCATGCAATGAAATAAGTTTTACCATAGGATAATTGATATAAACCAGAGTTAATTTACAATGGCATCTCATCAACTTTATAATGAAATAAATGTTATTCAAGTATGTGCTGTATATCAATTGCTTCTAGTTTTCATTAGGAAACACATCACTGTGACCACAACTATATTTTTGTGTTTTGCTGATTATTTTTCTATTATATTGATATGTAAGGTCTTTGTTTGTACTAAAACATCAACCTTTCTTTTTTAATATAGACCTAGCTTCACTCTATTATGTTGCTTAGAATTTTTACATTTGTTTATTAATAAAATTGGACCGTAGTTTCCTTTCTTATAATGTCCTTGTCAGGTATTGATATCACAAATATGCTAATCTCATAAAAGAATTGGGGTTACTCCTTCTTTTAGTCTCTGGAGGCATTTGTGTAAGATTTGTGTTGTTTTTTTAATATGTATTAAAATGAGTCATTGACACTCTCTAGGCAGAACCAAATCTTTAATTATTATAAGTCTTTTAACTTTCTATTTTTTCTTGTGCTAATTTTAGTAAGTTGTAATCTTTTAGAAGTTCATCTCTTTGATTTAAATTACATAATTTATTGACATAAAGTTCATAATATACAATTAGAATATTGATAATTTTTGTGATAGTTTTAGAAACGCCCTTTTTACTTTTTTTCCTGTTAGTATTTTCTCCATCTTTATTTTTTACTTGGTGAGTGTGTTAGAGGGTTATAAATTGGATCAGTTTCTTAAAAGAACCAACTTTGAGCTTCATCGTTCCTCTCTACTGGACACGTTATCTAATCTAATAATCTCTACTTTTATCTTTTTTTTTCTTTCTTCTACTTCTTTGGATATAAATTGATGTCTTTTCCTAATTTCTTGCTATGAATACTCAACTTATTAACTTTTAGTCTCTTTCTTTTCTACATTTTGGGTTATATTTTTTCCTTTAAGAAGTTTTAATATACAGTATTTTCTTTTTTATTTAGTTCAAAATATTTTTCTATTTTGATATTTTTAATCCATTGGTTATATATAATTATATTTCTTTTCTTTACAAAAATATAGAATTTCAAATTTTGTTTTATTTGTTCCTAGTTTAATATCATTGTGGCCAGAGAACATATTCTCTGTGATATTAAGCTTAAATGTGTTAAAATGTGATTTATGGCTCAAATTATAAGCATATATTTTATAAATGTTTTATAATACTTTAAAAGAATGTGAAATCTCTATATTTTGTGAACATTGTTCTATGTATGTCACATTTTCTAGTTATCTTATTCAGATATTAACTATCTTTGTTAATTTTCCATTGATTGTTCTACCACTTAATGAGAGAACTTACCCATATAATTAATATTTTCATTCTTTTTATTCCAATCTTCCACCTAAAATTATTTTTCTTTTATCTGAAGAACAATTTTTGTTATCTTCTTTAGTATATCTCTGCCGTCAAATAATTACTTTTTATTTATCTAAAAATGTCTATATTTTTTGTTGTCTTTCTTGGATGGTTTTTGCTCATTTGTTTCCTCTTTTTGTTTGTTTGGTTGGCTGGCTGATTGGTTTTTGGTTTGGTGTTTTATTTGCATAGATGTTTTCTAGCATTTATAAGCATCACTTTATTATTTTCTTCTTTCCATTGTTTCTATTGAATGAACAATTGTTAATCTAAATGTTGCTCCACTAAGGGCAATCTGTTGTTTTGTTTTGTGTTGCCTAACTACTTTTAAGATTTTTATATTTGTCAGTTTAGAGAAAACTGACATGTTTTTAAATATTGCTTCTGCCTAATTGCTTCTCTCCTCTCCTGCTGGGTCTCTAATTACATGTACATTAGACGTTATTACTCTGTCCTGTCTTTTTATCCTTTTTTCTGTGTTTTCAATCCTTTTATTTCTCATTACTTTATTGTTGATATTATTCTGACTTATCTTCCTATTCAATAAATCTCAATTATATCTAATATGCTGTTATTCTCATCTTTGCTCTTAATTTTGATTACTATACTTTGTAGTGTTACAATTGGCATTTAATACTTTCCCCATGGTTTTACAATCTCTGATAAAATACTCATTTGTGTATTTTTTAAAAGTTTGTGTCCAATAACTTCATCATTCTGATATCTGAAACCTGTATTAGGTTCTCTCTATTGTTTGTCATTGCTCCTGTGTTTGTTCATATTGTACTGTCACCTCGTGTGCCTGAATTATTATTTTTTATTGTATGTCACACATTATAGTGGCTATAATTGTTTGTAAAAGTAAATTGACACTGACGATTTTGTTATCTTTCTCTAGAGAGAATCTTTGTTGCATCTGTCAACTATTTGGGGGTCCTGGAAATCTAGGATCACTGTCCTTTAGTTCAGAAATAAAAAGGATTTGCAGGAAATCCAGTCCTTTCCAGGGCTGTTTACTCTAGTCTGCCATTACTTCTAGAATGTAACCGCTATGGGGTGTGAGCTCCCAGCCAGGGACTTTCACCAGGGCCCTGTTGCCCTCTTTCCAGCCCTGAATACATATTCCTACTTCCTTTCAGGGCTATCAAGAGCAGCAATAAGGCTCTCGGCCCCTTATTTCTTTTCCCTAGAACTGGTAACCCACACTCTCCCAGGGAAAGCCACCCCAAGCAGCCTCACTGAACCTGACTTTCAGGAAAACTCTCTGACGTCTTCATTGATATCACTGCTGTTGCTTGTTGGAGCCTCTGAGCCCAGCAGAGAGTGGGAGCCAGCTTTCCTCCATGGTTGTGAGCAAAAAGCATCACAATAACATCAGTGACAGTAGAAGCTGAGGAAGAGGCATCCTTCTCTAATCTTTCTTTACCCTGTTATCCTGCTTCTTCCTGTCTTCAGCAGAAGACTTTCCTAAATTAATTTATAATATCATTTACAGAACTGGAGGCCAGCTTGTCTGTAGTCCATGTATTTTGAGTTCCCTTTGTTGCAACAGTTTAGCTTTCAGGCTGACTAGCAAAACACTTATGAAGTTGACCCACTATTCCTATTTTTTTTGGGGGGAAAGACTATAATTTATAATATATACTGTGGCATTATTTACATGGCAGGAAAATATATTGAGATATAAATATGAGCTTAATTCTCAGAGGACTTAACAGAATGACATGTTTTTCCCTTGCCTTCTGCAGACAAAATACATTCATGTCTTTGTAGTATAAAGTCTAGGGTATTCTTGGGGTAAAGTTCTGGGGGGCTTAACAAACTCTCTCTGTTCTTTTTATTTCAGAAGCTTTCCTAAAGTAAACCCCACAGAGGCCTTGGTATAAGAGGTCTGAATTTATAAAGAAAGAAAATAAAATTGACAGAGGATGAGAACGGAAGCAAGATCCACCAGGAGAGCAAGTTAACGCCAGTAAACCACCAGAACAGGTTTGGGTTTGGGCTTTCTGTGTTGGAAAACCGTGTGCATGATGGAGTACAAAGCTCCAGAAGTAGCAGAGACCTTCAGAATCCAAAGGAAGGTGGTTGCAGATCAGAGTTGCCACCAATGGGCAAAGCTTCTGGAACAGACATCACCGCTATTATAGTTCTATTTGGAGCAGTCATAACTACAAGACAGAGAGGACCAGCCCTCCACATCAGATTGTAACAAAAAATAAAGAGAATAAAAGTAAACTGAGGATAAGAAGCCCTTCCCCCTTCTTGTTGAGCCGTGTTAGACCCAAGTTTCTAGTAAAGCCAATGAAAAAGACAGAAGCTGTTTCAAAAGTGACTGAGATTGGAATTCTCATTAACCTTCATAGGTGGGAGCCCTAGCCATATTTCATTTGATTTAAGAAAATAAAGAAATGTGACCTTTCTTGTACTGGAGTATCATCAAGTAATTCATTTAGGTTATATTCATAACAGTAAAATATAGAAAACACCCTAAATGTCAGACAACAGGACAAAGAGCAATCACAGTATAGCAATTCTATACAATCGATGCAGTTATTAAAAACTGTAACTACTCAGACAATTTAGCAATATAAAGAATGTTTATGCAACATTTTAAATACAAAGAGAAAACAAAATCTTATCTATGCTAGCAGTTTTTCAGAAGTCGAATATGAATAAAGATGAAATCTTTAATAGAATGGAAAAAATCGATACTTTGATATGCTTTGGGCTAATGCTTTTCTTTGCTGTTTCTAATTTTTCTTATCTCAAAGTTAAGTGATTTTTGTTTTTTAATGGTATGTAATTGATTTGTGTGCACATACTTAGTATTATTCTATTATTTGGTTGATTATTAGTCATTAGTTTACTTAACAAATGTTTATTTAGCACTTACAAAGGTACCCAATATTAAGCTAAGTGATATTATTACAGTGGTAAATAAAACTAAAAAAAAAAATTTCACATGAACGAGATGATGGGGGGGGATAAACAAAACAAAAACACAAATATGTACTCACAACTCTTATTATTCAAATTACTTTCTGCTAAGAATGAGTGGTATATAATGCTTTCAGCTAACTTTGGAATTCATACTCAAGTTGAGACATGAAGAATATGAAGCCAAATGAAAAGAAAAGGGAAGAAATAGCCTCAGGGGAGATGACTCAGGAGGGGTCAGGCCCCATTTTGAGGCTAGTAGAGGAAGCAGGTCCTAGTAAAGAGAATGGGGGCTGCCTACTGGTTTGAACTTCTGTGGTGTGCATCATGCTCTCTCTGATGACGTGGTAGTCCAAGTGCAACCTCCATGCCCATGCTCTCTCAGACAATTTTAGTTTTTTCTATCAATTGGTCGTTGAAGGAGAAGTTGGTTAATATTAGAACTAATGTATAGAGACTCAATAAAGATAATATACAAGGAAGTCACAGAGCTTAGTGCAAAACTCTCAGACAAGTAATGGTAGGGGACTGTAAATACCCCAAGCATGAAGGAGTGAGGGAAAGAACAGTTACCAGAACCTGGAACAAGTGTCATTTGTAGAGGCTCAACTGAAAGGGATTGTGGCTTTAGGGCCACAATCAACCAACTTGCAGCAACCCCAAAAGGAGAGAATTACCTTCACCTTATCTTATGAACCTCCATTGATTTCCCGATGACGTTGCTTATTGGCTAAACCCAACCAGAACCCGGAGAGCAGGAGAAAACTAAGATGTGTGCCACAAAGGTCAGGGTCCCATGGCAAAGAGAAATGGGAAGAAGAGGAAAGAGTGGATGTATCTGGAAAGGCAAATGGAAGATATCCAGTATGGATGATAAATTGAACCAACTTGACTCTAGGCTTTGCTGTTTAATAAAAGAACTTAAGGTCATGACACCAAAGTTTAGAAGGAATCACTACTGCTTGACTGGTGGTGGCACAGTAGAAAGAGTATCGACTCAGAACACTGAGGTCACCACTTCAAAACCCCAAGGTTACTGTACCATGGGCTCATCAGTGCAGTGCTGTTGGCTTGATCCAGGGAATTGTGCACATGATTCCAGAGCTCACCAGCTTGAGCTCAAAGTTCTCTGGTGTGAAAAACCCAAGATCGCTAGCTTGCATGTACAAGAAGCAATCAATGTACAACAAAAGTGAAAGCAATTATGAATTGATACTTCCCACTCTCTCACTTCCTGTCTCTTTCTCACCTTTTCTCTCTCTAAAACAGAAAAGAGTCACTGTCATTGCTGGTCACATCCAATCTAAGGTCTAACTAGTCCAGGATACTCCTTCTTTCAGAGTTAAGAGATCAGGGGCGATAGTTGGTGCCACCTCTACTTTTTTTGTCTTCTGAATACTGTAGACTGGCTTCTATTCTATGAACTAACTCTATTCAATTGGCCCACATGACCGATTAGGGAAAATTAGGCTAAGCTAATACCTTTAACCTATCTGCCAACAAAGGGCTCACTAGAGTACAGTACTCTAATGTCTTCTTTACTCCTAAAGTTGGGTCATAAATATTTTTAGCTTTCTTTTGCACAGCAAGAGAAACTGACAACAAAATAAACAGACAGCCAACTAAATGGGAGATGATATTTTCAAACAATAGCACAGATAAGGGCCTAATATCCACAATATACAAAGAACTCATAAAACTCAACAACAAACAAGCAAACAATCCAATAAAAAAATGGGAAGAGGACATAAACAGACACTTCTCCCAGGAAGAAATACAAATGGCCAACAGATATATAAAAAGATGTTCATCTTCACTCGCTATTAAAGAAATACAAATCAAAACTACAAAAAGGTACTACCTCACACCTGTTAGATTAGCTATTATCAACAAGAAAGGTAATAACAAGAGTTGGAGAGGCTGCAGAGAGAAAGGAACACTTATCCACTGTTGGTGGGAATGTAAAGTAGTACAACCATTATGAAAGAAAGTATGGTGATTCCTCAAAAAATTAAGAATAGAACTTCCATATGACCTAACAATCCCTTTACCGGGTATATACCCCCAAAACTCAAACACACTGGTATGTAAAGACACATGCAGCCCCATGTTCATTGCAGCATTGTTCACAATGGACATGGAAACAACCAAAAAGCCCTTCAAAAGATGATTGGATAAAGAAGATGTGGTACATATATATATTATGGAATACTATTCAGCCATAAGAAATGATGACATAGGATCATTTACAACAATATAGGGGGGATGACGTCAGAGTGATGGCGTGGTAGGAAGCAATACCAAAAATCTCCCCATAAACTCAACAAGTTCTTCAACCAGAAACAGAAAAACCTATCCTTGGAGTCTTCAGATGCTTCACAACACACCCGAAGGATGGCTTTCACTGAGAACTGAGAATATAGAAACTAAGGCGGGCATAGGGAGTGAATAGATCCAGGCCGCGGTACAAACAGCCAAACCAGGCTGTGGCACGGAGATCCAAGCCGTGGAAAAACCTGGGCAATTCAAGCTAACACGCGCGCCAAACCCAGACAAAGAAAGACAAGTGGGGCAGCCATTTTCCGCATCTCCTGGTTGGCGCGCGCGTAGTTAGTGGGCAAGAGATTCCTACGAACACTTCAGGGGTGGGCGCAGCCAGTGCTAACCCACAGAGAAGCAGAGTCAGAGGCCTCTGTGTGGGCAAAAAGCAGCATCTCTTAGGAGCCCCAGCGCCCTGAGGGGACCGGGCACAGGGAGGGAGCTGGAGCCAACTCCAATGGCGGAATTTTTCTGTGCGGGAGGAGGGCTTTCTCGGAGCGAGAGGCGTCCCTCCTGAGCCTCATAATCTGGTCAGTGCACACGCACGGAGAGTGGGCAGGAGATTCTTCCAAACTCCTCTGGGGTGGGCACCTGTGTTTTCCCACAGAGGAGCAGAGTCAGAGGCCTGTGAGCAGGCCAGGAGCAGAAGCCCCAGTGCCCTGGGAAAGCCGCACGGGGACAGAGCAAAAGCCAATTCCAACCCAGTAACTTTTCCGTGTGGGCAGAGGGCTTTCTTGGAGTGAGAGGCGTCCCGCCTGAGCCTGATATTCTGGTCAGGGCACACGCACGAAGAGTGGACAGGAGATTCCTCCGAACTCCTCAGGGGTGGGCGCCTGTGTTTTTCCCACAGAGGAGCAGAGTCAGAGGTCTGAGAGCGGGCCAGGAGCGGAATCTCAGGCAGCCCTAGCCCCCTGGGAAAGCCGCACGGGGATAGAGCGAAAGCCAATTCCAAAGCTCGATCTTTTCCGTGTGGGTAGGGATTTCACTCGAAGTGTGACCTGTCTGGTCTGACATCCTGGTGGGTGCGCACGGAGAGTGGGCAAGAGATTCCTCCGAATGCCTCAGGAGTGGGCACCCGAGTTATCCCACAGAGGGGCAGAGCCAGAGGTCTTTGAGTGGGAGGAAGCCACGCCTGATTATGCTAGCAGCTCTGACTGACTGAGCCTTACTCAGAGCCCTGTGCTGAGTGGGAATAGAGTGGGGAGTTGCCAGCTCTTTGAGACTCTTACTATCCAGGCAGAGGCAGCAGCAACCCCATAGCTGGATTATCAGGCTTCTAATTGTGGAAGGAAAGACTAGGAGAGAGGCTCCAGGAACACTCTCACAGTGAGAGATCCTCTCACTGTTGGAGCCTATAAACACTAATGAGCCTCGACTGCCAACGAGACTGAAGCCCAATACATGACATCGCCATAGAGAATTATCAACTGCAAACCTCTTCCAGAGTGTGCCACAGGGGCAGAACCCGGGGTACAAAGTCACCGACCAGAAAGACAGAAAAGAAAAAGCAAGACGGCAACCTCTCAAAATCAAGAATAATCTGCAGACTTTATAACCTATCCCATTTTATTATATTTGTTCGTCCATGTCTCTTTTCTTCATTCTTGATTTTTTTTTTCTACTCCAATTTGGTCATTTAATTATCTCTCAGTCTTACTCTCGCCTCTCTTTGAACTACACTACCCATAAGTGTTACATCTCCCATTATCTTTTCTTTCCTCCTCCTCTCTCTCTATGAGGGTTGCAATCCAAAACCCCTAACTCTCTCTTTCTCTCTCCTCCTTTTTCTTTTTTCTTTTTAAGTGGTTCCATCTTTTCTCTCTCTCTCTCTCTCTCTCTCTCTCTCTCTCTCTTTTCTCCCTCTATATTAGTCTCTTCCTCTCTCCTTTACGTCTTCTCTCATTCAAACCTCAATAATGAACAAATTATCTTATCTGGGACTCAAACTTAAGTTTGTGGCATTTTGGAGGGTTTTTACTTCGCCTTTTTAACACATTAGCAGTGCTCCCATCCCTGGCTCTCCATTTTATCTAGTTCTTGTTCCACTAAATACAATAGTAATTTTTTAATTTTCACCCCTTTTTCCTGTTTCCCTCTTATTCCTCTCATCATAACTCTGAGTCAGCCGACACCTAAAAGCAAAACATTTTATTCTTGACCCAAATTTTTTCCTAATTTGCTTTTTGTGGGTCTATACTGCTCCCCCCCTTTTTTATATATAAATATTTTTTTCTTTTATTTTTTTTTCTTTTTTTTCTTTTTCCTTTACCCCTATATTACTTCTCCCCAATTCAGGCCCTCCACTACAGGTATTGCTTGTTCTATTTAGTACAATATAATTCACAGTTCATCACAAGATTTTCTCAAAAAATAGGGGAGAGGAGAGGAGAGGAAAAAAGGAGGGGAAGGAATTATTCCCTTTTTTTCTCAAATTTTTATCTTATTTTATTTTTCTTTATTTAATGATTAATTTTTTAAAAAAACACAATTTTTTATTTTTATTTTTATTTTTTTATCCTTTTATTCCTTATAAAATCTCATTAATACTATCAAGAAAATCACCCTCAGATGCCATTAAGAAGAGAAAATCGAATATCATGGATACAAAAGAAAGAGAGGTAACACAGAGAGATGAGGAAAAATCTATGGAGAAAAAATTTAAGATATTGGAAACCTTGGAGTTAAACGACAGAGAATTTAAAATAGAAATCCTAAAAATACTCAGAGATATACAAGAAAACACAGAAAAGCAATTTAGGGAGCTCAGAAAACAACTCGATGAACACAAAGAGTATATCTCCAAGGAAATTAAAACTATAAAAACAAATCAAACAGAGATGAAAAACTCAATTCATGAGCTGAAAAATGAGGTAACAAGCTTAGCTAATAGAACAGGCCAGATAGAAGAGAGGATTAGCAAAATAGAAGACAAGCAACTTGAGGCTCAACAAAGAGAAGAAGAAAGAGATTCAAAAATTTTAAAAAATGAGATAGCCCTACAGGAATTATCTGACTCCATCAAAAAGAATAACATAAGAATAATAGGTATATCAGAGGGAGAAGAGAGAGAAAATGGAATGGAGAACATACTCAAACAAATAATAGATGAGAACTTCCCAAGCCTGTGGAAAGAACTAAAACCTCAAATTCTAGAAGCAAACAGAACTCCAAGTTTTCTTAACCCCAACAAACCTACTTCAAGGCACATCATAATAAAATTGGCACAAACCAACTGCAAAGAAAAAATTCTCAAGGCAGCCAGGGAAAAGAAGAATACAACATATAAAGAAAGGCCCATTAGATTATCATCAGATTTCTCAACAGAAACTCTACAAGCTAGAAGAGAGTGGACCCCAATATTTAAAGTCTTGAAAGAGAGGAACTTTCAGCCACGAATACTATACCCATCAAAGCTCTCCTTCAAATATGAAGGAGAAATAAAAACATTTGCAGATACAGAAAAGATGAGAGAGTTTATCAGCAGAAAACCCCCACTCCAGGAAATACTAAAGGGGGTTCTCCAATCAGATACAAAGAATAAAAAAAACAACAACAACAAAGCCACAAGTAAAAGCTCCAAGAAGAACATAACAAAACCAACTTTAAACTGTGACAACAATAAGAAACGGGGGGAGAGGATGGAGATTAACAGTAGCAAAGGGCGATGGAGTGCAAAAGTACTCACAAAATAGTGCACTACAATGAACAGGGTAGGAACCCTTTTCATTACTTAATGGTAACCACCATTGAAAAAACCACCACAGAAGCACATGATTTAAAAAAGATAGCAACAGAGGAAAGATGTATGGAACACAACCAAATAAAAACAAAAGATAGAAAAACGAAAGAGAAGAATCAAACAAGGCACAAAACTAACAGAAAGCAATCTATAAAATGGCAATGAGGAACTCACAAGTGTCAATAATTACACTAAATGTAAACGGATTAAACTCACCAATAAAAAGGCACAGAGTAGCCGAATGGATCAAAAAAGAAAATCCAACTGTATGCTGCCTACAAGAAACTCATCTAAGTAACAAGGATAAAAACAAATTCAAAGTGAAAGGCTGGAAAACAATGCTCCAAGCAAATAACATCCACAAAAAATCAGGCGTAGCAATACTCATATCTGATGATGCTGACTACAAGACAGCAAAAGTACTCAGAGACAAAAATGGCCATTTCATAATGGCTAAGGGGACACAGAATCAAGAAGACATAACAATTCTTAATATATATGCACCAAACCAAGGAGCACCAAAATATATAAGACAGCTACTTATTGACCTTAAAACAAAAACTGACAAAAATACAATCATACTTGGAGACCTCAATACACCACTGTCAGCTCTAGATCGGTCATCCAAACAGAGAATCAACAAAGATATAGCAGCCTTAAACAAAACACTAGAGCACCTGGATATGATAGACATCTACAGGACATTTCATCCCAAAGTGACTGAGTATACAATTTTCTCCAATGTACATGGATCATTCTCAAGAATAGACCATATGTTGGGCCACAAAAACAACATCAGCAAATTCAGAAAAATCGAAGTTGTTCCAAGCATATTTTCTGATCATAAAGCCTTGAAACTAGAATTCAACAACAAAAAAGAGGGAAAAAATCCCACAAAAATGTGGAAACTAAAGAACATACTTTTAAAGAATGAATGGGTCAAAGAAGAAATAAGTGCAGAGATCAAAAGATATATACAGACAAATGAAAATGACAATACGACATATCAGAATCTATGGGATGCAGCAAAAGCAGTGATAAGAGGGAAGTTCATATCACTTCAGGCCTATATGAACAAACAAGAGAGAGCTCAAGTTAACTACTTAACTTCACACCTTAAGGAACTAGAAAATGAAGAACAAAGACAACCCAAAACCAGCCGAAGAAAGGAGATAATAAAAATCAGAGCAGAAATAAATGAAATAGAGAACAGAAAAACTATAGAAAAAATTAATAGAACAAGGAGCTGGTTCTTTGAAAAAATCAACAAAATTGACAAACCCTTGGCAAGACTTACCAAGGAAAAAAGAGAAAGAACTCATATAAACAAAATCCAAAATGAAAGAGGAGAAATCACCACGGACATCGTAGATATACACAGAATTATTGTAGAATACTATGAAAAACTTTATGCCACTAAATTCAACAACCTAGAAGAAATGGATAAATTCCTAGAACAATACAACCTTCCTAGACTGAGTCATGAAGAAGCAGAAAGCCTAAACAGACCTATTAGTAGAGAAGAAATAGAAAAAACCATTAAAAACCTCCCCAAAAATAAAAGTCCAGGCCCAGATGGCTATACCAGTGAATTTTATCAAACCTTCAAAGAAGACTTGGTTCCTATTCTACTGAAAGTCTTCCAAAAAATTGAAGAAGAAGCAATACTTCCAAACACATTTTATGAGGCAAACATAACCCTTATACCAAAACCAGGCAAGGATGGCACAAAAAAAGAAAACTACAGACCAATATCTCTAATGAATACAGATGCTAAAATACTAAACAAAATACTAGCAAATTGAATACAACAACATATTAAAAAAATAATACATCATGATCAAGTGGGATTCATCCCAGAATCTCAAGGATGGTTCAACATACGTAAAACGGTTAACATAATACACCATATCAACAAAACAAAGAATAAGAACCACATGATATTATCAATAGATGCAGAAAAGGCTTTTGATAAAATACAACACAATTTTATGTTTAAGAATCTCAACAAAATGGGTATAGAAGGAAAATATCTCAACATGATAAAGGCCATATATGATAAACCATCAGCTAACATCATACTAAATGGCACAAAACTAAAGGCTTTCCCCCTTAAATCAGGAACAAGACAGGGTTGTCCACTCTCTCCACTCTTATTTAATGTGGTATTAGAGGTTCTTGCCACAGCAATCAGACAAGACAAAGAAATAAAAGGCATCCATATCGGAAAAGAAGAAGTAAAGGTATCACTTTTTGCAGATGATATGATCCTATACATCGAAAACCCCAAAGAATCCACAAAAAGACTTCTAGAAAAAATAAGCCAATACAGTAAGGTCGCAGGATACAAAATTAACATGCAGAATTCAATAGCCTTTCTATATGCCAACAATGAAACATTTGAGAATGAACTCAAAAGAATAATCCCCTTCACGATTGCAACAAAAAAAATAAAATACCTAGGAATAAACATAACAAATAATGTAAAGGACTTATACAATGAAAACTATAAACCATTGTTAAGGGAAATCGAAAAAGACATTATGAGATGGAAGAATATTCCTTGTTCTTGGTTAGGTAGAATAAATATAATCAAGATGGCCATATTACCCAAAGCTATATACAAATTTAATGCAATTCCCATCAAACTTCCAATGACATTTTTTAAATAAATGGAGCAAAAAATAATCAGATTTATATGGAACTATAAAAAGCCCCGAATAGCCAAAGCAATCCTAAAGAAAAGGAATGAAGCTGGGGGCATTACAATACCTGACTTCAAACTCTATTATAGGGCCACGACAATCAAAACAACATGGTATTGGCAGAAAAATAGACACTCAGACCAATGGAACAGAATAGAAAGCCCAGAAATAAAACCACATATATATAGTCAAATAATTTTTGATAAAGGGGCCAACAACACACAATGGAGAAAAGAAAGCCTCTTCAACAAATGGTGCTGGGAAAACTGGAAAGCCACGTGCAAAAGAATGAAGCTAGACTACAGTTTGTCCCCCTGTACTAAAATTAACTCAAAATGGATCAAAGATCTAAACATAAGACCTGAAACAATAAAGTACATAGAAGAAGACATAGGTACCAAACTCATGGACCTGGGCTTTAAAAAGCATTTTATGAATTTGACTCCACAGGCAAGAGAAGTGAAAGCAAAAATTAATGAATGGGACTACATCAGACTAAGAAGTTTTTGCTCAGCAAGAGAAATTGATAACAAGATAAACAGACAGCCAACTAATTGGGAAATGATATTTTTAAACACCTGCTCAGATAAGGGCCTAATATCCAAAATATACAAAGAACTCATAAAACCCAATGACAAACAAACAAACAATCCAATAAAAAAAATGGGAAGAGGATATGAACAGACACTTCTCCTAGGAAGAAATACGAATGGCCAACAGATATATGAAAAGATGCTCATCTTCTTTAGCTATTAGAGAAATGCAAATCAAAACTGCAATGAGATACCACCTCACACCTGTTAGACTAGCTATTATTAACAAGACAGGTAATAGCAAATGTTGGAGAGGTTGTGGAGAAAAAGGAACCCTCATCCACTGTTGGTGGGAATGTAAAGTAGTACAACCATTATGGAAGAAAGTATGGTGGTTCCTCAAAAAACTGAAAATAGAACTACTTTATGACCCAGCAATCCCTCTACTGGGTATATACCCCAAAAACTCAGAAACATTGACTCATAAAGACACATGCAGCCCCATGTTCATTGCAGCATTGTTCACAGTGGCCAGGACATGGAAACAACCAAAAAGCCCGTCAATAGATGACTGGATAAAGAAGATGTGGCACATATACACTATGGAATACTACTCAGCCATAAGAAATGATGACATCGTATCATTTATAGCAAAATGGTGGGATCTTGACAACATTATACGGAGTGAAATAAGTAAATCAGAAAAAACCAGGAACTGCATTATTCCATACGTAGATGGGACATAAAAGTGAGACCAAGAGACATTGATAAGAGTGTGGTGGTTACGGGGGGAGGGGGGAGGGGGGAGAGGGAGAGGGAAGGGGGAGGGGGAGGGGCACAAAGAGAACTAGATAGAGGGTGACAGGACAATCTGACTTTGGGTGATGGGTATGCAACATAATTAAACGATAATATAACCTGGACATGTTATCTTTGAATATATGTATCTTGATTTACTGTTGTCACCCCATTAAAAATAAATACAATAATAAAAAAAAAAACAATATAGATGGACCTTGATAACATTATACTGAGCGAAATAAGTAAATCAGAAAAAACTAAGAACTATATGATTTCATACATATGTAGGACATAAAAATGAGACTCAGAGACATGGACAAGAGTGTGGTAGTTATGGCGGGGAGGGGGAGGAGGGAGGAGAGAAAGGAGATGGGGAGGGGAGGGGCACAAAGAAAACCAGATAGAAGGTGACAGAGGACAACTTGAGTTTGGGTGATGGGTCTGCAACATAATCAAATGTCAAAATAACCTGGAGATGTTTTCTCAGAACCTATGTACCCTGATTGATCAATGTCACCCCATTAAAATTAATAATAAAGGAAAAATATATATTTAGCTTTCAATATCTTCTCAACAGCCTTTCTGTCAAATAATTATGAATATATTTTTCTTCCCTCTTTTCTTACACATACTGAAACGTTTTTGCTAATTTATATCAGGGTACAAAATAGCCCATTCAGTTCTGAATGTCAAGTTAAAGGATGTATCAGTCCATTTTAAGAACTGATCTTATTTTCATGCACTGCAAGTGAGTAGAGTCAGCATTAACACAATCATTGTACCCCTTTCAAAAAGGAACAAGCCCTGGCCGGTTGGCTCAGCGGTAGAGCGTCGGCCTAGCGTGCGGAGGACCCGGGTTCGATTCCCGGCCAGGGCACACAGGAGAAGCGCCCATTTGCTTCTCCACCCCTCCGCCGCGCTTTCCTCTCTGTCTCTCTCTTCCCCTCCCGCAGCCAAGGCTCCATTGGAGCAAAGATGGCCCGGGCGCTGGGGATGGCTCTGTGGCCTCTGCCCCAGGCGCTAGAGTGGCTCTGGTCGCAACATGGCGACGCCCAGGATGAGGCAGAGCATCGCCCCCTGGTGGGCAGAGCGTCGCCCCTGGTGGGTGTGCCGGGTGGATCCCGGTCGGGCGAATGCGGGAGTCTGTCTGACTGTCTCTCCCTGTTTCCAGCTTCAGAAAAACGTAAATAAAAAAAAAAAAAAAAAAAAAAAGGAACAAAAACAACATGGCAACTGCCATTGTCTTGATAAAATTCTTCCCATAACTAAATGAAAGATTTGCTTCCTTGAACAGGGCTTTAACAATTAGCCACTCAGGTTGTCCTTTCCCTGGATATAATTTGCAAAACATCCATAAAGCCTCAATAAAAAAGTAGGTCACATCTTATAATGAGCAAAGATTTATTAACTAGGACACACAAAAAAGCCCTACCACAAAAAAATGACAAATTTTATCTCTTTAAATAATTTTCATCCTCAAAATACATCATTAAACTAATAGAAAAATAAGCCAGAGACTACAGAAAAACAAATATGTGATACACATAGCTGACAAAAAATTTGTATCCAGCCCTGGCCGGTTGGCTCAGCGGTAGAGCGTCGGCCTAGCGTGCGGAGGACCCGGGTTCGATTCCCGGCCAGGGCACACAGGAGAAGCGCCCATTTGCTTCTCCACCCCTCCGCCACGCTTTCCTCTCTGTCTCTCTCTTCCCCTCCTACAGCCAAGGCTCCATTGGAGCAAAGATGGCCCGAGCGCTGGGGATGGCTCTGTGGCCTCTGCCTCAGGCGCTGGAGTGGCTCTGGTCGCAACATGGCGACGCCCAGGATGGGCAGAGCATCGCCCCCTGGTGGGCAGAGCGTCGCCCCTGGTGGGCGTGCCGGGTGGATCCCAGTCGGGCGCATGCGGGAGTCTGTCTGACTGTCTCTCCCCGTTTCCAGCTTCAGAAAAATGAAAAAAAAAAAAAAAAAAATTTGTATCCAGAATACACAAAGAAAGAACTTCAGACACCAGTAAGAAGGAGATTAAACAAATTTTTAAAGGAGATTTAAAATTTTTCCAACTGGATATCAGACAAACATACTTCACACACAGAAAGAGAGAGAGAGAGAGAGAAATGATCAATAAACATATGAAAAGACGTTAAACAACAATATTCATACACTACTGGTGGGAATGTACATGTACACTGGAACAGTCACTTCAGAAAATTATCTGGCAGTGCTCACAAAAACTGATCATATGCCTGCCCAGGACAGCATTACTGCAGCAAAGTATGTATTCAAGAGAAAGGAGTGCATAGATCCACCAAAAGACATAGTCAAGAATAACCTAGTAGCTTTATTAACAGTAATTCTAATCTGGACACAACCCATAAGCCCAACAAGAGAATGGATAAATAAGCTCAGATCTATTAACATAATGGAATACTGCTCAGCAATAAAACAAACTGTTATAACAACATGGATGAATCTTACAGACATTATATTGATTGAAAGAAACAAGACACAGAAAAACCATACAGTATAGGATTTAGGATTCATTTCATGACGTGGAAGAAGAGGCAAAACTACATAATCAGTGATGATAGAAACTCAGACAGTGCTTACCTCTAGGGGTGGGAGTATTGTCTGAGAAGAAAGCCAATGGAGTGATGGGTGTTTACATGTGTAAAAATTCAATGAGCTATATACTTATAATTGTGCATTTTCTGCTCGTTCTGATGTGTATGGTTCGCTTCAGTTTTTAAAAGTAAAAAACAATCAGGACCCACCCTCACATTTCCTCAATCAGGATAACCTCGTGTGAGTTTAGCAAAATTAAAATGAATGCACTTTGTCGTTCCCTTGGGTGAAACTCTAACATGACAGACCACCACAAATTCCAAGGGTAATTGAATTGACTCAATCCTCTCTCATAATGAAATTCTGCAAGTTTGGATTTAGCTGAGAGCACAGAGACTCCAAAGGAGCTGTTAAGAAGGACGGTTGAACAAGCCGTTATGTTCCTCCTCACCATATTTTGTAATGAAATAGGTATTTGAATACCTATATTTAAATAAAATAAGTATTTAAATATACCAGTTAGGTAGGTCAGTGGAGATCCATTATTGTCAAATAAACTAAGTCAAGGACTCTACAACTGGGAAAGGATGAGAAAAAAATTTTTTGAAGGTGCTTTGTGCTCATTTGCAGCCAAATTCAATAGCTTTCATGCAGAATCCCAGGGGAGTTCTTATTGAATTCAGTCCTTGAATTGTTTCTAGCTAACGGGCTCACTTCTATTTACAGCATTATTTTCTATTAAAGGACAAGCTTAGAAAGTCAAAGAATTTAAAGCTACTATTTTACTTGAATAATCAACACTTCCTTAGGCTGCCTTTATTGTTGTCTTATAAAAGGATAGAAATCAAACTGACTGCTTTTTATTGGCTAAGCTGAAACTTTCCAGGAATAGGGATTTACATAATATATAGAGACAGTAACTATAAAAATATAATCAGCCATGAGAGAAAGCCAGTTGTGATCCCGTAATGGACACAGCTGGAATCAGTGGTCTTCAGACACTGAAAGATGGTGAGAATGAGGGTGGGCTACAAACTCAGCTCTTCTCCATGATATCAGATCTCTCTGGAAGACATTCTGACTTTTTAATGCAATCAAAATATGACTTCACGATACCTTTGAAATTCTGAAATGTTTTTAAGTGAGCACATCTCAAGGTAAATGACCTTTAGTCACTCTCTGATCTAAGGGAACAACCAAGTAATAAATTGTTTTAAAAATCAAAATTTTAAAAAGATTAATTTATTCCAGAATCCATCACCTTGCTACTGAAACCAGAAGGCTTTGGAAAAATCCCACCCTGCTCACTTACTTTGAGGGGGTCATCTAAGTCTTTCTACCAAAGCTTTACTTTTTTTTTAAGAGAATTTCAGTATTATAAATTGCAATCTAACCATGGGTTTAAGTGACCTTTCAGAATATTCAAAAGCCTCAAGAGGACTGATGTCAGGATTTTAAATCCTGTGTTTAGAATGTCTGATGGTTTTTATATTAGTTAGCTGTCAAAGTGCTGCAACTAAAACTCAGATCTGATCATTCTCAGACTGATACTTTCTGCAATGACCCTCCCCCAAATATCTCCACCATTGATCTTGAAATTTCTTCCATGTTATAATGCAAAGAAGTATCTGGGATAAAAAAAAAATCAGTTATTGTCCATTGTCATATCTTAGGAGAGCAAATCATCCTCAAGGCATTAAAGGCTATTCCCTCCAAAGAACGGATATCTGACCCCAGTCAGCACTGAGAGTAGCTGCCATTGGAAATGTGAACACATGGCCAAGCAGCTCCATTATCTGAGGAAGGTGGTGCATTCAGGTCTTTGTGTACTTTGAGAATCTAAAAAGAGATGCCACCAGACCCTCAGGAAAGAGACTAGAAGAAGGAAAACACCTGGGTTCTGAAAATCCTAACCTGTGCTGTGAGCCAGGGGGTAGCTGTGATCCTGACGGTTCCATGTATGTGAACAGAGACCTTCAAGTAAATGTCATCATTTCTTATAGCTGAGTAGTATTCCATAGTATATATGTACCAAAGCTTTTTAATCCACTCGTCCACTTACGGACACTTGGGCTGTTTCCAGATCTTCGCTATTGTGAACAATGCTGCTATAAACATGGGGGTGCATTTCTCCTTTTGGAACAGTTCTATGGTGTTCTTAGGGTATATTCCTAAAAGTGGGATAGCTGGGTCAAAAGGCAGTTCAATTTTTAATTTATTATTTTTTTTTTTTTGTATTTTTCTGAAGCTGGAAACGGGGAGAGACAGTCAGACAGACTCCCGCATGCGCCCGACCGGGATCCACCCGGTGCGCCCACCAGGGGAGACGCTCTGCCCACCAGGGGGCGATGTTCTGCCCCTCCGGGGTGTCACTCTGCCGAGACCAGAGCCACTCTAGCGCCTGGGGCAGAGGCCAAGGAGCCATCCCCAGCGCCCTGGGCCATCTTTGCTCAATGGAGTCTTGGCTGCGGGAGGGGAAGAGAGAGACAGGGGGGGGGTGGAGAAGCAAATGGGCGCTTCTCCTATGTGCCCTGGCCAGGAATCGAACCCAGGTCCCCCGCACACCAGGCCGACGCTCTACTGCTGAGCCGACCAGCCAGGGCCGATTTTTAATTTGTTGAGGAATCTCCATACTGTTTTCCACAGTGGCTGCACTTGATAACATACGGAGTGTAATAAGTAAGTCAGAAAAAACTAAGAACTATATGAATCCATACATAGAGGGGACATATAAATGAGACTCAGAGACATGGACAAGAATGTGAGGGTAATGGGGGGGGAGTGGGTGAGGAAGGAGAGGGGGGAGAGGGGGAGAGGGAGCACAAAAAGAACAGATAGAAGGTGAAAGAAGACAATTGGACTTTGGGTGAGGGGTATGCAACATAATCAAAAGTCAAAATAATCTGGAAATGTTTTCCCTGAACATATGTACCCTGATTTATCAATGTCACCACATTAAAATTAATAAAAAAATAAAAAATAAAAAAATAAATGGTCACCGACTCCCAACGTTATAATCGAAGACACAGCTTGACAATACTGCATCCTATGTTATTACTGCTGTTAGACTACTGTTGTATTATTATTCATTACCACTACTGCTGCTGTCACCTTTAGACTGCCTTTTGGCAATTCAGAATCACTACCTCGTTCTTCTAAGATCTGAGGGGAGGAACCAGAAACTTCATTCCCCAGTATCCCTTCTCTGTGTGGTTCCAGGTTAACATCTGCTAATAAGAGACACTTATATGGGATTTGAAAAGTGAAAAAAAAAAAAAAAAACCAAAACACTTTTCTCCAGAGACATCTGCAAGCAGATTTGAGCTTCTTTAAGCAGCTTCCAGGGAAGCTTTTAAAAACTAACCTCTTCAGTGCTCCAGGCTGATAATCTTGCTGGAGGTTCACTTGACCTTAGTTCCCACAGCCTTTATAAACATAATTTAAGACTTTCCTTTCCTTATTAAAATGTTTTATGGTTGAACACACACAGGGTGGCTTATGTTTTCCTGACTGACCCTTTACATCTCAGAAGTCTGAGGTGAACTACCATAACATGGTGAGATGTTGGTGTTACTGTTTTTCTTTACAAACAATTATACAATCAAATCTCATCCTTCGTGATAGTTATGTTCTGTAAAGTCACTGAAAGCAATGAATTTGTGAACCCCGAACCACTTCTCCAAGGGAGAACACAGGGTTGGGTCCCTGGGAGCCTCTGGTCACAACATTTTCATTAACTAATCAATACATTACCTTTTTTGTGTGTGATTCTCTTTAGAGACAACCTGCTCGATGTATAGTTGCCTAATTAACATTGAACGGCCAATAGCACTATATCTCATGTCTGAATGAAATTAAACTAACACCCACATTTTCTTCAGAAAATATCTTCTTGCACTTGGGAACACGAAACAGCATGTAGCATTATGCTTGGGAGCTATTTTAAACAGCAAAATCACCAACAGAATAAAAAACACACAAAAATGTAAAATAAGTCACATAATAGACCGTGAAAGGACATTTGTTTGCAATATGAGAGCTGAAACAGGAAGGCTGAGAATCACCTCGTCTGATCTCAGCTGGGAATGTGTGCTCAGAGGGTGAGTCCAGTTTTTTGCAGCTCTGTGCCGGTTTAAAATAACTATAAAAGCATCCAGGGTATTGATCTGGGGGCTCACAAATAAATTTTAACAAGAAAGCAAATTTGCAAATATGGACTCTGCAAATAATGAGGATCAACAACAATATTTGAGAAATTAAATGTCTTTTCATATCAACAGTTGAGACAGAATTAGGACCAGCATCTCTGCCACCTGCTTCCAAACTTTCTGTCCACCCTTTATAATTTGGATGTACACATCTGTATGTATCCTCTCTTCTCCTTTTACTGCATCCACTCATAATTCAAAATTACACTAGAAAAAAATTTTTTAAAGAAGCTATTGAAGACACACTAGCTAGGCAAGTATATGGAAAGCTATTAGCAATGCCCTGAGTTTATACAGATTTTTCGCTGTTTTATCAATAAGAGAACAAGAAAATAGCAAAGAAGTAAGAATGAGAGTTAATGCTAGTAACTCATTTTTTTTGGCCCATACTTTTATGAGTATCTTGTTTATTCTGACCTATCAATGAAAGATATGCATGTAGAACCAGTTTTCTTAGCAAATAGGGAGAGAACAGACCAGGAATCCTTCAAGCCCATCCAGAGAAAAGCTGGAGGATCTGGGTTGCCCTTCGCACCACGTGTAAAGAATGCATACGTTATATGTGATAGTTCCTGTGTGCCACAATGCCAAAGCACCTTTTCTCCAAGTTTTTATCCTCCCCTCTCCTACAGTCAAAGTAAAACTTCATTGGTTTTCATCAACTGCAATATGGTGGTTAACAACATATTTCATTGTTTTATATCTAAATTCTTTAGAATTTCACAAAGCTATTTTTAATGGTTTAGGGTCAATTGTACATATAAACTATTTTAAAACAGACTGCATTCCAGCTCTCTGATACCTAACTACCAAAGGAGATCCTATCTATCGAGCTGAAAGCATTTAAAACCTGTGAAATGCAATAGGATGAATCTATCCAGAACCAAAAGAAAACCTATATTTATAGCAGCTGATTTATTTGGTTGATAAACAGTATGTGCTGTGGTTTATAATTTTTAAGGCATGTGAACTGGAACACATTAGATATTACAGAAAGAGTGAGTTGATGATTTACAAGACTTCATATCAGGCCTATTGACCTTCTCAATAAGAAAGGTTGGTAGTCGTAACAGCACTGAAAAATGCAGCCCTCGGGAGTCAATTTAATGTAGAATAAACTCTTTAACAACCAGCAAGATGGTCATATCAGCTGCTCCATCCACAGATTATGCTGCTGTTGTAAAAAGCATTTTTTTAATAAAAAATGCATAGGCTTTATTTTTTAAAACATATGCTTCCTCTACCAAACCAGCAGTTTCTCCCACATAAGCACTCTTGCATTAAAAAAGAATATTGGGTGTGACAATAATAAAAATACAGAAAGAGGCAGGGAGATGCTCTTCTTACCCCAATAAAGAGAATATGGGCAGTAATTTGCTTTGTGTCCTTCTGAAAATTAATCACCAGTCACAAAACAAAGATGTATCTATGTGCCCTTTGTTCTGGCTAAATACAGTCGTCTCATCCTCAATGCAAACAATATTAGCCCATGTACAACCCAATACGATCAATAAGTGGATTTAGCAATTGGTGAGGGTTCATGTTTACACCCTCACACTACAGCTGATCTTTTGAGAACTGGATGTCTCACTTAATTACCAGAGTCATATGTCAAGGGAATTCCCAAAACAGTCAATCTAAAAATATCTCAAACATACTCCATCAAGGGAGAAAATAATTCTAGCACAGATAATCTGAAAAAATCATTCACCTCTCTACCACTGGGATTGAAAATTAAAATAGTGTTTCAGTTTGCTTGA